>NC_083723.1:36445822-37687457 GCF_028564815.1 Eubalaena glacialis
CCGAAGTGGAGGTTCTTGGAAACAGAGCAGCCCTAAACTTTGGGGTGCCTGTGTCGTGTTGATTTTTAGGTTTCCCGATTTCTACGCCCATGAGTGGAAGTGCCCTATGCTCTCTCAGCTGTGTCTATTCCATGTTTCAGGACGCAGCGTACACTTCTCCAGAGTGGCTGTTGGCAATTTCCATCCCGCCCATCAGCGTAGCAAGGCTCCCGTGTCTCCATGGCCTGTCCTGCATTTCTGGTTTTTACACTTTTTTCAGCATGGCCCTTTTGACCGCTGGCAAGCGAGACTTCTTTGTAGCGCCGATTTGCCTTTCCGGCTTGCTTGGTTGGCCAAAAAGGGCGTATGCGTTTTTTCCTGAATATATTCAGGAAAAAACGCATACGCCCTTTTTGGCCAAGGGCATCATTGTCAACGCTTTGCCGCTTTTCATGTGCTTTCAAGGCGAGTCGAATCGACCTCCTGAAATCTGTTTCCTGCAATTCTGCCTTGCTTTCAAATCCTCTTCGTTGCCTTCCCTCAATATATTTGTGGACGAGAGTCATCATTTCTAACTCTGCAGGTTTGTGAATTGCAGTGCCCCTGAGCTCCATTTGTCAACTCGCTTTTTTGGGAGCTGGCCGCAAAAGCGCAGGATTGCTTCAGGCCCTATTCTGGTTCCGGGGGGCAGGCTGAGCCTGTGGTTCATTCTTCTTCCTGATGGGAAAATAGAGTGACCTGTGCCTGTCCCAACACCTAGAGCTAGTCTCTCATTGGTTCCCCCTCTTCCCGTTCATCCTCAGGACAAATTGCGACCTGTACGAAACAGGAGGTCAACGGTGCTGATTCTCCAAGTAGGGAGATTGTTAGTGAAGCGGCTGGAATGGCGAACCCGAGCACAAGGAGAGGAGAAATGAGGTGCGTTTTAGAAACCTTTCCCGATCACACGGTGTACCATCTTCTGGGTTTCCCAGGCATGTTTTCGATGTAGGAAGATGCCCTTGAACCTGGAGATTTGGGACCCATGGCATGGGTACCACGCAGTATTACTTTAAAGGGTCTGCGTTTGCTCACCCAACCTCACCAATCCTCTCAGCCCCAAGAGTGTCCAGCCTTATGTCTCATCCATCTGTGGGTCTAGATATGGTCAATCCAGGTTGCATCAGAGCCCCTGAACGGATTTTGTAAGAATTTCTCTCTCTTTCACTGTCTTTGATTTCTGGGGTTTTTTTTTTAAGTAATCTATTTTTATAATGGGGTTTAGCTGCTTTTCCCTGCTGTGTTTATGCCGCTTTACACCCTCTTGATTCACTTCCAGAGAGATATCAATACATAGGTTTAAAGACTCTTCCTATTCAGATATATTCTTGGGCGGTGAATAGGGGGTGTTGAGTCCAGTTCACTGAGCAGGGAGTAGGTCTTGTCTATTACATATTTGGCTTGTGGAACGGTATGTGAGCTAATTTCAAACCCTTGTTTTATGCATCGACCCGCCTCACCTTTCCCGTTAAGCAGCCATAGTGTGTTTTCTAAATGTGTGACTCTGTTCTGTTTTGGAATTCAGTTCAGGTGTAGCGATGTTGACATTCCCTCTATCAGTGATATCTTAGGATAAGCGTCCTTTTCTGTGTGACTTACTTCACTTAGAGTCATCGTCCCTAAATCCACTCATCATGCTGCTACTAGCCTTATGACACTGATTTCATGGCTGAGTGATATTCCATTGTGCATAAGTACCACAACTTCTTTATCCATTTTTCTGTTTCCTGAGATATTTAAGGTGTACCGAAGTGGAGGTTCTTGGAAACAGAGCAGCCCTAAACTTTGGGGTGCCTGTGTCGTGTTGATTTTTAGGTTTCCCGATTTCTACGCCCATGAGTGGAAGTGCCCTATGCTCTCTCAGCTGTGTCTATTCCATGTTTCAGGACGCAGCGTACACTTCTCCAGAGTGGCTGTTGGCAATTTCCATCCCGCCCATCAGCGTAGCAAGGCTCCCGTGTCTCCATGGCCTGTCCTGCATTTCTGGTTTTTACACTTTTTTCAGCATGGCCCTTTTGACCGCTGGCAAGCGAGACTTCTTTGTAGCGCCGATTTGCCTTTCCGGCTTGCTTGGTTGGCCAAAAAGGGCGTATGCGTTTTTTCCTGAATATATTCAGGAAAAAACGCATACGCCCTTTTTGGCCAAGGGCATCATTGTCAACGCTTTGCCGCTTTTCATGTGCTTTCAAGGCGAGTCGAATCGACCTCCTGAAATCTGTTTCCTGCAATTCTGCCTTGCTTTCAAATCCTCTTCGTTGCCTTCCCTCAATATATTTGTGGACGAGAGTCATCATTTCGAACTCTGCAGGTTTGTGAATTGCAGTGCCCCTGAGCTCCATTTGTCAACTCGCTTTTTTGGGAGCTGGCCGCAAAAGCGCAGGATTGCTTCAGGCCCTATTCTGGTTCCGGGGGGCAGGCTGAGCCTGTGGTTCATTCTTCTTCCTGATGGGAAAATAGAGTGACCTGTGCCTGTCCCAACACCTAGAGCTAGTCTCTCATTGGTTCCCCCTCTTCCCGTTCATCCTCAGGACAAATTGCGACCTGTACGAAACAGGAGGTCAACGGTGCTGATTCTCCAAGTAGGGAGATTGTTAGTGAAGCGGCTGGAATGGCGAACCCGAGCACAAGGAGAGGAGAAATGAGGTGCGTTTTAGAAACCTTTCCCGATCACACGGTGTACCATCTTCTGGGTTTCCCAGGCATGTTTTCGATGTAGGAAGATGCCCTTGAACCTGGAGATTTGGGACCCATGGCATGGGTACCACGCAGTATTACTTTAAAGGGTCTGCGTTTGCTCACCCAACCTCACCAATCCTCTCAGCCCCAAGAGTGTCCAGCCTTATGTCTCATCCATCTGTGGGTCTAGATATGGTCAATCCAGGTTGCATCAGAGCCCCTGAACGGATTTTGTAAGAATTTCTCTCTCTTTCACTGTCTTTGATTTCTGGGGTTTTTTTTTTAAGTAATCTATTTTTATAATGGGGTTTAGCTGCTTTTCCCTGCTGTGTTTATGCCGCTTTACACCCTCTTGATTCACTTCCAGAGAGATATCAATACATAGGTTTAAAGACTCTTCCTATTCAGATATATTCTTGGGCGGTGAATAGGGGGTGTTGAGTCCAGTTCACTGAGCAGGGAGTAGGTCTTGTCTATTACATATTTGGCTTGTGGAACGGTATGTGAGCTAATTTCAAACCCTTGTTTTATGCATCGACCCGCCTCACCTTTCCCGTTAAGCAGCCATAGTGTGTTTTCTAAATGTGTGACTCTGTTCTGTTTTGGAATTCAGTTCAGGTGTAGCGATGTTGACATTCCCTCTATCAGTGATATCTTAGGATAAGTGTCCTTTTCTGTGTGACTTACTTCACTTAGAGTCATCGTCCCTAAATCCACTCATCATGCTGCTACTAGCCTTATGACACTGATTTCATGGCTGAGTGATATTCCATTGTGCATAAGTACCACAACTTCTTTATCCATTTTTCTGTTTCCTGAGATATTTAAGGTGTACCGAAGTGGAGGTTCTTGGAAACAGAGCAGCCCTAAACTTTGGGGTGCCTGTGTCGTGTTGATTTTTAGGTTTCCCGATTTCTACGCCCATGAGTGGAAGTGCCCTATGCTCTCTCAGCTGTGTCTATTCCATGTTTCAGGACGCAGCGTACACTTCTCCAGAGTGGCTGTTGGCAATTTCCATCCCGCCCATCAGCGTAGCAAGGCTCCCGTGTCTCCATGGCCTGTCCTGCATTTCTGGTTTTTACACTTTTTTCAGCATGGCCCTTTTGACCGCTGGCAAGCGAGACTTCTTTGTAGCGCCGATTTGCCTTTCCGGCTTGCTTGGTTGGCCAAAAAGGGCGTATGCGTTTTTTCCTGAATATATTCAGGAAAAAACGCATACGCCCTTTTTGGCCAAGGGCATCATTGTCAACGCTTTGCCGCTTTTCATGTGCTTTCAAGGCGAGTCGAATCGACCTCCTGAAATCTGTTTCCTGCAATTCTGCCTTGCTTTCAAATCCTCTTCGTTGCCTTCCCTCAATATATTTGTGGACGAGAGTCATCATTTCGAACTCTGCAGGTTTGTGAATTGCAGTGCCCCTGAGCTCCATATGTCAACTCGCTTTTTTGGGAGCTGGCCGCAAAAGCGCAGGATTGCTTCAGGCCCTATTCTGGTTCCGGGGGGCAGGCTGAGCCTGTGGTTCATTCTTCTTCCTGATGGGAAAATAGAGTGACCTGTGCCTGTCCCAACACCTAGAGCTAGTCTCTCATTGGTTCCCCCTCTTCCCGTTCATCCTCAGGACAAATTGCGACCTGTACGAAACAGGAGGTCAACGGTGCTGATTCTCCAAGTAGGGAGATTGTTAGTGAAGCGGCTGGAATGGCGAACCCGAGCACAAGGAGAGGAGAAATGAGGTGCGTTTTAGAAACCTTTCCCGATCACACGGTGTACCATCTTCTGGGTTTCCCAGGCATGTTTTCGATGTAGGAAGATGCCCTTGAACCTGGAGATTTGGGACCCATGGCATGGGTACCACGCAGTATTACTTTAAAGGGTCTGCGTTTGCTCACCCAACCTCACCAATCCTCTCAGCCCCAAGAGTGTCCAGCCTTATGTCTCATCCATCTGTGGGTCTAGATATGGTCAATCCAGGTTGCATCAGAGCCCCTGAACGGATTTTGTAAGAATTTCTCTCTCTTTCACTGTCTTTGATTTCTGGGGTTTTTTTTTTAAGTAATCTATTTTTATAATGGGGTTTAGCTGCTTTTCCCTGCTGTGTTTATGCCGCTTTACACCCTCTTGATTCACTTCCAGAGAGATATCAATACATAGGTTTAAAGACTCTTCCTATTCAGATATATTCTTGGGCGGTGAATAGGGGGTGTTGAGTCCAGTTCACTGAGCAGGGAGTAGGTCTTGTCTATTACATATTTGGCTTGTGGAACGGTATGTGAGCTAATTTCAAACCCTTGTTTTATGCATCGACCCGCCTCACCTTTCCCGTTAAGCAGCCATAGTGTGTTTTCTAAATGTGTGACTCTGTTCTGTTTTGGAATTCAGTTCAGGTGTAGCGATGTTGACATTCCCTCTATCAGTGATATCTTAGGATAAGCGTCCTTTTCTGTGTGACTTACTTCACTTAGAGTCATCGTCCCTAAATCCACTCATCATGCTGCTACTAGCCTTATGACACTGATTTCATGGCTGAGTGATATTCCATTGTGCATAAGTACCACAACTTCTTTATCCATTTTTCTGTTTCCTGAGATATTTAAGGTGTACCGAAGTGGAGGTTCTTGGAAACAGAGCAGCCCTAAACTTTGGGGTGCCTGTGTCGTGTTGATTTTTAGGTTTCCCGATTTCTACGCCCATGAGTGGAAGTGCCCTATGCTCTCTCAGCTGTGTCTATTCCATGTTTCAGGACGCAGCGTACACTTCTCCAGAGTGGCTGTTGGCAATTTCCATCCCGCCCATCAGCGTAGCAAGGCTCCCGTGTCTCCATGGCCTGTCCTGCATTTCTGGTTTTTACACTTTTTTCAGCATGGCCCTTTTGACCGCTGGCAAGCGAGACTTCTTTGTAGCGCCGATTTGCCTTTCCGGCTTGCTTGGTTGGCCAAAAAGGGCGTATGCGTTTTTTCCTGAATATATTCAGGAAAAAACGCATACGCCCTTTTTGGCCAAGGGCATCATTGTCAACGCTTTGCCGCTTTTCATGTGCTTTCAAGGCGAGTCGAATCGACCTCCTGAAATCTGTTTCCTGCAATTCTGCCTTGCTTTCAAATCCTCTTCGTTGCCTTCCCTCAATATATTTGTGGACGAGAGTCATCATTTCGAACTCTGCAGGTTTGTGAATTGCAGTGCCCCTGAGCTCCATATGTCAACTCGCTTTTTTGGGAGCTGGCCGCAAAAGCGCAGGATTGCTTCAGGCCCTATTCTGGTTCCGGGGGGCAGGCTGAGCCTGTGGTTCATTCTTCTTCCTGATGGGAAAATAGAGTGACCTGTGCCTGTCCCAACACCTAGAGCTAGTCTCTCATTGGTTCCCCCTCTTCCCGTTCATCCTCAGGACAAATTGCGACCTGTACGAAACAGGAGGTCAACGGTGCTGATTCTCCAAGTAGGGAGATTGTTAGTGAAGCGGCTGGAATGGCGAACCCGAGCACAAGGAGAGGAGAAATGAGGTGCGTTTTAGAAACCTTTCCCGATCACACGGTGTACCATCTTCTGGGTTTCCCAGGCATGTTTTCGATGTAGGAAGATGCCCTTGAACCTGGAGATTTGGGACCCATGGCATGGGTACCACGCAGTATTACTTTAAAGGGTCTGCGTTTGCTCACCCAACCTCACCAATCCTCTCAGCCCCAAGAGTGTCCAGCCTTATGTCTCATCCAGCTGTGGGTCTAGATATGGTCAATCCAGGTTGCATCAGAGCCCCTGAACGGATTTTGTAAGAATGTCTCTCTCTTTCACTGTCTTTGTTTTCTGGGGTTTTTTTTTTTAAGTAATCTATTTTTATAATGGGGTTTAGCTGCTTTTCCCTGCTGTGTTTATGCCGCTTTACACCCTCTTGATTCACTTCCAGAGAGATATCAATACATAGGTTTAAAGACTCTTCCTAGTCAGATATATTCTTGGGCGGTGAATAGGGGGTGTTGAGTCCAGTTCACTGAGCAGGGAGTAGGTCTTGTCTATTACATATTTGGCTTGTGGAACGGTATCTGAGCTAATTTCAAACCCTTGTTTTATGCATCGCCCCGCCTCACCTTTCCCGTTAAGCAGCCATAGTGTGTTTTCTAAATGTGTGACTCTGTTCTGCTTTGGAATTCAGTTCAGGTGTAGCGATGTTGACATTCCCTCTATCAGTGATATCTTAGGATAAGCGTCCTTTTCTGGGTGACTTACTTCACTTAGAGTCATCGTCCCTAAATCCACTCATCATGCTGCTACTAGCCTTATGACACTGATTTCATGGCTGAGTGATATTCCATTGTGCATAAGTACCACAACTTCTTTATCCATTTTTCTCTTTCCTGGGATATTTAAGGTGTACCGAAGTGGAGGTTCTTGGAAACAGAGCAGCCCTAAACTTTGGGGTGCCTGTGTCGTGTTGATTTTTAGGTTTCCCGATTTCTACGCCCATGAGTGGAAGTGCCCTATGCTCTCTCAGCTGTGTCTATTCCATGTTTCAGGACGCAGCGTACACTTCTCCAGAGTGGCTGTTGGCAATTTCCATCCCGCCCATCAGCGTAGCAAGGCTCCCGTGTCTCCATGGCCTGTCCTGCATTTCTGGTTTTTACACTTTTTTCAGCATGGCCCTTTTGACCGCTGGCAAGCGAGACTTCTTTGTAGCGCCGATTTGCCTTTCCGGCTTGCTTGGTTGGCCAAAAAGGGCGTATGCGTTTTTTCCTGAATATATTCAGGAAAAAACGCATACGCCCTTTTTGGCCAAGGGCATCATTGTCAACGCTTTGCCGCTTTTCATGTGCTTTCAAGGCGAGTCGAATCGACCTCCTGAAATCTGTTTCCTGCAATTCTGCCTTGCTTTCAAATCCTCTTCGTTGCCTTCCCTCAATATATTTGTGGACGAGAGTCATCATTTCTAACTCTGCAGGTTTGTGAATTGCAGTGCCCCTGAGCTCCATTTGTCAACTCGCTTTTTTGGGAGCTGGCCGCAAAAGCGCAGGATTGCTTCAGGCCCTATTCTGGTTCCGGGGGGCAGGCTGAGCCTGTGGTTCATTCTTCTTCCTGATGGGAAAATAGAGTGACCTGTGCCTGTCCCAACACCTAGAGCTAGTCTCTCATTGGTTCCCCCTCTTCCCGTTCATCCTCAGGACAAATTGCGACCTGTACGAAACAGGAGGTCAACGGTGCTGATTCTCCAAGTAGGGAGATTGTTAGTGAAGCGGCTGGAATGGCGAACCCGAGCACAAGGAGAGGAGAAATGAGGTGCGTTTTAGAAACCTTTCCCGATCACACGGTGTACCATCTTCTGGGTTTCCCAGGCATGTTTTCGATGTAGGAAGATGCCCTTGAACCTGGAGATTTGGGACCCATGGCATGGGTACCACGCAGTATTACTTTAAAGGGTCTGCGTTTGCTCACCCAACCTCACCAATCCTCTCAGCCCCAAGAGTGTCCAGCCTTATGTCTCATCCAGCTGTGGGTCTAGATATGGTCAATCCAGGTTGCATCAGAGCCCCTGAACGGATTTTGTAAGAATGTCTCTCTCTTTCACTGTCTTTGTTTTCTGGGGTTTTTTTTTTTAAGTAATCTATTTTTATAATGGGGTTTAGCTGCTTTTCCCTGCTGTGTTTATGCCGCTTTACACCCTCTTGATTCACTTCCAGAGAGATATCAATACATAGGTTTTAAGACTCTTCCTAGTCAGATATATTCTTGGGCGGTGAATAGGGGGTGTTGAGTCCAGTTCACTGAGCAGGGAGTAGGTCTTGTCTATTACATATTTGGCTTGTGGAACGGTATCTGAGCTAATTTCAAACCCTTGTTTTATGCATCGCCCCGCCTCACCTTTCCCGTTAAGCAGCCATAGTGTGTTTTCTAAATGTGTGACTCTGTTCTGCTTTGGAATTCAGTTCAGGTGTAGCGATGTTGACATTCCCTCTATCAGTGATATCTTAGGATAAGCGTCCTTTTCTGTGTGACTTACTTCACTTAGAGTCATCGTCCCTAAATCCACTCATCATGCTGCTACTAGCCTTATGACATTGATTTCATGGCTGAGTGATATTCCATTGTGCATAAGTACCACAACTTCTTTATCCATTTTTCTGTTTCCTGGGATATTTAAGGTGTACCGAAGTGGAGGTTCTTGGAAACAGAGCAGCCCTAAACTTTGGGGTGCCTGTGTCGTGTTGATTTTTAGGTTTCCCGATTTCTACGCCCATGAGTGGAAGTGCCCTATGCTCTCTCAGCTGTGTCTATTCCATGTTTCAGGACGCAGCGTACACTTCTCCAGAGTGGCTGTTGGCAATTTCCATCCCGCCCATCAGCGTAGCAAGGCTCCCGTGTCTCCATGGCCTGTCCTGCATTTCTGGTTTTTACACTTTTTTCAGCATGGCCCTTTTGACCGCTGGCAAGCGAGACTTCTTTGTAGCGCCGATTTGCCTTTCCGGCTTGCTTGGTTGGCCAAAAAGGGCGTATGCGTTTTTTCCTGAATATATTCAGGAAAAAACGCATACGCCCTTTTTGGCCAAGGGCATCATTGTCAACGCTTTGCCGCTTTTCATGTGCTTTCAAGGCGAGTCGAATCGACCTCCTGAAATCTGTTTCCTGCAATTCTGCCTTGCTTTCAAATCCTCTTCGTTGCCTTCCCTCAATATATTTGTGGACGAGAGTCATCATTTCTAACTCTGCAGGTTTGTGAATTGCAGTGCCCCTGAGCTCCATTTGTCAACTCGCTTTTTTGGGAGCTGGCCGCAAAAGCGCAGGATTGCTTCAGGCCCTATTCTGGTTCCGGGGGGCAGGCTGAGCCTGTGGTTCATTCTTCTTCCTGATGGGAAAATAGAGTGACCTGTGCCTGTCCCAACACCTAGAGCTAGTCTCTCATTGGTTCCCCCTCTTCCCGTTCATCCTCAGGACAAATTGCGACCTGTACGAAACAGGAGGTCAACGGTGCTGATTCTCCAAGTAGGGAGATTGTTAGTGAAGCGGCTGGAATGGCGAACCCGAGCACAAGGAGAGGAGAAATGAGGTGCGTTTTAGAAACCTTTCCCGATCACACGGTGTACCATCTTCTGGGTTTCCCAGGCATGTTTTCGATGTAGGAAGATGCCCTTGAACCTGGAGATTTGGGACCCATGGCATGGGTACCACGCAGTATTACTTTAAAGGGTCTGCGTTTGCTCACCCAACCTCACCAATCCTCTCAGCCCCAAGAGTGTCCAGCCTTATGTCTCATCCAGCTGTGGGTCTAGATATGGTCAATCCAGGTTGCATCAGAGCCCCTGAACGGATTTTGTAAGAATGTCTCTCTCTTTCACTGTCTTTCTTTTCTGGGTTTTTTTTTTAAGTAATCTATTTTTATAATGGGGTTTAGCTGCTTTTCCCTGCTGTGTTTATGCCGCTTTACACCCTCTTGATTCACTTCCAGAGAGATATCAATACATAGGTTTAAAGACTCTTCCTAGTCAGATATATTCTTGGGCGGTGAATAGGGGGTGTTGAGTCCAGTTCACTGAGCAGGGAGTAGGTCTTGTCTATTACATATTTGGCTTGTGGAACGGTATGTGAGCTAATTTCAAACCCTTGTTTTATGCATCGCCCCGCCTCACCTTTCCCGTTAAGCAGCCATAGTGTGTTTTGTAAATGTGTGACTCTGTTCTGTTTTGGAATTCAGTTCAGGTGTAGCGATGTTGACATTCCCTCTATCATTGATATCTTAGGATAAGCGTCCTTTTCTGTGTGACTTACTTCACTTAGAGTCATCGTCCCTAAATCCACTCATCATGCTGCTACTAGCCTTATGACACTGATTTCATGGCTGAGTGATATTCCATTGTGCATAAGTACCACAACTTCTTTATCCATTTTTCTGTTTCCTGAGATATTTAAGGTGTACCGAAGTGGAGGTTCTTGGAAACAGAGCAGCCCTAAACTTTGGGGTGCCTGTGTCGTGTTGATTTTTAGGTTTCCCGATTTCTACGCCCATGAGTGGAAGTGCCCTATGCTCTCTCAGCTGTGTCTATTCCATGTTTCAGGACGCAGCGTACACTTCTCCAGAGTGGCTGTTGGCAATTTCCATCCCGCCCATCAGCGTAGCAAGGCTCCCGTGTCTCCATGGCCTGTCCTGCATTTCTGGTTTTTACACTTTTTTCAGCATGGCCCTTTTGACCGCTGGCAAGCGAGACTTCTTTGTAGCGCCGATTTGCCTTTCCGGCTTGCTTGGTTGGCCAAAAAGGGCGTATGCGTTTTTTCCTGAATATATTCAGGAAAAAACGCATACGCCCTTTTTGGCCAAGGGCATCATTGTCAACGCTTTGCCGCTTTTCATGTGCTTTCAAGGCGAGTCGAATCTACCTACTGAAATCTGTTTCCTGCAATTCTGCCTTGCTTTCAAATCCTCTTCGTTGCCTTCCCTCAATATATTTGTGGACGAGAGTCATCATTTCTAACTCTGCAGGTTTGTGAATTGCAGTGCCCCTGAGCTCCATTTGTCAACTCGCTTTTTTGGGAGCTGGCCGCAAAAGCGCAGGATTGCTTCAGGCCCTATTCTGGTTCCGGGGGGCAGGCTGAGCCTGTGGTTCATTCTTCTTCCTGATGGGAAAATAGAGTGACCTGTGCCTGTCCCAACACCTAGAGCTAGTCTCTCATTGGTTCCCCCTCTTCCCGTTCATCCTCAGGACAAATTGCGACCTGTACGAAACAGGAGGTCAACGGTGCTGATTCTCCAAGTAGGGAGATTGTCAGTGAAGCGGCTGGAATGGCGAACCCGAGCACAAGGAGAGGAGAAATGAGGTGCGTTTTAGAAACCTTTCCCGATCACATGGTGTACCATCTTCTGGGTTTCCCAGGCATGTTTTCGATGTAGGAAGATGCCCTTGAACCTGGAGATTTGGGACCCATGGCATGGGTACCACGCAGTATTACTTTAAAGGGTCTGCGTTTGCTCACCCAACCTCACCAATCCTCTCAGCCCCAAGAGTGTCCAGCCTTATGTCTCATCCAGCTGTGGGTCTAGATATGGTCAATCCAGGTTGCATCAGAGCCCCTGAACGGATTTTGTAAGAATGTCTCTCTCTTTCACTGTCTTTGTTTTCTGGGGTTTTTTTTTTTTAAGTAATCTATTTTTATAATGGGGTTTAGCTGCTTTTCCCTGCTGTGTTTAAGCCGCTTTACACCCTCTTGATTCACTTCCAGAGAGATAGCAATACATAGGTTTTAAGACTCTTCCTAGTCAGATATATTCCTGGGCGGTGAATAGGGGGTGTTGAGTCCAGTTCACTGAGCAGGGAGTAGGTCTTGTCTATTACATATTTGGCTTGTGGAACGGTATCTGAGCTAATTTCAAACCCTTGTTTTATGCATCGCCCCGCCTCACCTTTCCCGTTAAGCAGCCATAGTGTGTTTTCTAAATGTGTGACTCTGTTCTGCTTTGGAATTCAGTTCAGGTGTAGCGATGTTGACATTCCCTCTATCAGTGATATCTTAGGATAAGCGTCCTTTTCTGTGTGACTTACTTCACTTAGAGTCATCGTCCCTAAATCCACTCATCATGCTGCTACTAGCCTTATGACACTGATTTCATGGCTGAGTGATATTCCATTGTGCATAAGTACCACAACTTCTTTATCCATTTTTCTGTTTCCTGGGATATTTAAGGTGTACCAAAGTGGAGGTTCTTGGAAACAGAGCAGCCCTAAACTTTGGGGTGCCTGTGTCGTGTTGATTTTTAAGTTTCCCGATTTCTACGCCCATGAGTGGAAGTGCCCTATGCTCTCTCAGCTGTGTCTATTCCATGTTTCAGGACGCAGCGTACACTTCTCCAGAGTGGCTGTTGGCAATTTCCATCCCGCCCATCAGCGTAGCAAGGCTCCCGTGTCTCCATGTCCTGTCCTGCATTTCTGGTTTTTACACTTTTTTCAGCATGGCCCTTTTGACCGCTGGCAAGCGAGACTTCTTTGTAGCGCCGATTTGCCTTTCCGGCTTGCTTGGTTGGCCAAAAAGGGCGTATGCGTTTTTTCCTGAATATATTCAGGAAAAAACGCATACGCCCTTTTTGGCCAAGGGCATCATTGTCAACGCTTTGCCGCTTTTCATGTGCTTTCAAGGCGAGTCGAATCGACCTCCTGAAATCTGTTTCCTGCAATTCTGCCTTGCTTTCAAATCCTCTTCGTTGCCTTCCCTCAATATATTTGTGGACGAGAGTCATCATTTCTAACTCTGCAGGTTTGTGAATTGCAGTGCCCCTGAGCTCCATTTGTCAACTCGCTTTTTTGGGAGCTGGCCGCAAAAGCGCAGGATTGCTTCAGGCCCTATTCTGGTTCCGGGGGGCAGGCTGAGCCTGTGGTTCATTCTTCTTCCTGATGGGAAAATAGAGTGACCTGTGCCTGTCCCAACACCTAGAGCTAGTCTCTCATTGGTTCCCCCTCTTCCCGTTCATCCTCAGGACAAATTGCGACCTGTACGAAACAGGAGGTCAACGGTGCTGATTCTCCAAGTAGGGAGATTGTTAGTGAAGCGGCTGGAATGGCGAACCCGAGCACAAGGAGAGGAGAAATGAGGTGCGTTTTAGAAACCTTTCCCGATCACACGGTGTACCATCTTCTGGGTTTCCCAGGCATGTTTTCGATGTAGGAAGATGCCCTTGAACCTGGAGATTTGGGACCCATGGCATGGGTACCACGCAGTATTACTTTAAAGGGTCTGCGTTTGCTCACCCAACCTCACCAATCCTCTCAGCCCCAAGAGTGTCCAGCCTTATGTCTCATCCAGCTGTGGGTCTAGATATGGTCAATCCAGGTTGCATCAGAGCCCCTGAACGGATTTTGTAAGAATGTCTCTCTCTTTCACTGTCTTTCTTTTCTGGGTTTTTTTTTTAAGTAATCTATTTTTATAATGGGGTTTAGCTGCTTTTCCCTGCTGTGTTTATGCCGCTTTACACCCTCTTGATTCACTTCCAGAGAGATATCAATACATAGGTTTAAAGACTCTTCCTAGTCAGATATATTCTTGGGCGGTGAATAGGGGGTGTTGAGTCCAGTTCACTGAGCAGGGAGTAGGTCTTGTCTATTACATATTTGGCTTGTGGAACGGTATGTGAGCTAATTTCAAACCCTTGTTTTATGCATCGCCCCGCCTCACCTTTCCCGTTAAGCAGCCATAGTGTGTTTTGTAAATGTGTGACTCTGTTCTGTTTTGGAATTCAGTTCAGGTGTAGCGATGTTGACATTCCCTCTATCAGTGATATCTTAGGATAAGCGTCCTTTTCTGTGTGACTTACTTCACTTAGAGTCATCGTCCCTAAATCCACTCATCATGCTGCTACTAGCCTTATGACACTGATTTCATGGCTGAGTGATATTCCATTGTGCATAAGTACCACAACTTCTTTATCCATTTTTCTGTTTCCTGAGATATTTAAGGTGTACCGAAGTGGAGGTTCTTGGAAACAGAGCAGCCCTAAACTTTGGGGTGCCTGTGTCGTGTTGATTTTTAGGTTTCCCGATTTCTACGCCCATGAGTGGAAGTGCCCTATGCTCTCTCAGCTGTGTCTATTCCATGTTTCAGGACGCAGCGTACACTTCTCCAGAGTGGCTGTTGGCAATTTCCATCCCGCCCATCAGCGTAGCAAGGCTCCCGTGTCTCCATGGCCTGTCCTGCATTTCTGGTTTTTACACTTTTTTCAGCATGGCCCTTTTGACCGCTGGCAAGTGAGACTTCTTTGTAGCGCCGATTTGCCTTTCCGGCTTGCTTGGTTGGCCAAAAAGGGCGTATGCGTTTTTTCCTGAATATATTCAGGAAAAAACGCATACGCCCTTTTTGGCCAAGGGCATCATTGTCAACGCTTTGCCGCTTTTCATGTGCTTTCAAGGCGAGTCGAATCTACCTACTGAAATCTGTTTCCTGCAATTCTGCCTTGCTTTCAAATCCTCTTCGTTGCCTTCCCTCAATATATTTGTGGACGAGAGTCATCATTTCTAACTCTGCAGGTTTGTGAATTGCAGTGCCCCTGAGCTCCATTTGTCAACTCGCTTTTTTGGGAGCTGGCCGCAAAAGCGCAGGATTGCTTCAGGCCCTATTCTGGTTCCGGGGGGCAGGCTGAGCCTGTGGTTCATTCTTCTTCCTGATGGGAAAATAGAGTGACCTGTGCCTGTCCCAACACCTAGAGCTAGTCTCTCATTGGTTCCCCCTCTTCCCGTTCATCCTCAGGACAAATTGCGACCTGTACGAAACAGGAGGTCAACGGTGCTGATTCTCCAAGTAGGGAGATTGTCAGTGAAGCGGCTGGAATGGCGAACCCGAGCACAAGGAGAGGAGAAATGAGGTGCGTTTTAGAAACCTTTCCCGATCACATGGTGTACCATCTTCTGGGTTTCCCAGGCATGTTTTCGATGTAGGAAGATGCCCTTGAACCTGGAGATTTGGGACCCATGGCATGGGTACCACGCAGTATTACTTTAAAGGGTCTGCGTTTGCTCACCCAACCTCACCAATCCTCTCAGCCCCAAGAGTGTCCAGCCTTATGTCTCATCCAGCTGTGGGTCTAGATATGGTCAATCCAGGTTGCATCAGAGCCCCTGAACGGATTTTGTAAGAATGTCTCTCTCTTTCACTGTCTTTGTTTTCTGGGGTTTTTTTTTTTTAAGTAATCTATTTTTATAATGGGGTTTAGCTGCTTTTCCCTGCTGTGTTTATGCCGCTTTACACCCTCTTGATTCACTTCCAGAGAGATAGCAATACATAGGTTTTAAGACTCTTCCTAGTCAGATATATTCCTGGGCGGTGAATAGGGGGTGTTGAGTCCAGTTCACTGAGCAGGGAGTAGGTCTTGTCTATTACATATTTGGCTTGTGGAACGGTATCTGAGCTAATTTCAAACCCTTGTTTTATGCATCGCCCCGCCTCACCTTTCCCGTTAAGCAGCCATAGTGTGTTTTCTAAATGTGTGACTCTGTTCTGCTTTGGAATTCAGTTCAGGTGTAGCGATGTTGACATTCCCTCTATCAGTGATATCTTAGGATAAGCGTCCTTTTCTGTGTGACTTACTTCACTTAGAGTCATCGTCCCTAAATCCACTCATCATGCTGCTACTAGCCTTATGACACTGATTTCATGGCTGAGTGATATTCCATTGTGCATAAGTACCACAACTTCTTTATCCATTTTTCTGTTTCCTGGGATATTTAAGGTGTACCAAAGTGGAGGTTCTTGGAAACAGAGCAGCCCTAAACTTTGGGGTGCCTGTGTCGTGTTGATTTTTAATTTTCCCGATTTCTACGCCCATGAGTGGAAGTGCCCTATGCTCTCTCAGCTGTGTCTATTCCATGTTTCAGGACGCAGCGTACACTTCTCCAGAGTGGCTGTTGGCAATTTCCATCCCGCCCATCAGCGTAGCAAGGCTCCCGTGTCTCCATGTCCTGTCCTGCATTTCTGGTTTTTACACTTTTTTCAGCATGGCCCTTTTGACCGCTGGCAAGCGAGACTTCTTTGTAGCGCCGATTTGCCTTTCCGGCTTGCTTGGTTGGCCAAAAAGGGCGTATGCGTTTTTTCCTGAATATATTCAGGAAAAAACGCATACGCCCTTTTTGGCCAAGGGCATCATTGTCAACGCTTTGCCGCTTTTCATGTGCTTTCAAGGCGAGTCGAATCGACCTCCTGAAATCTGTTTCCTGCAATTCTGCCTTGCTTTCAAATCCTCTTCGTTGCCTTCCCTCAATATATTTGTGGACGAGAGTCATCATTTCTAACTCTGCAGGTTTGTGAATTGCAGTGCCCCTGAGCTCCATTTGTCAACTCGCTTTTTTGGGAGCTGGCCGCAAAAGCGCAGGATTGCTTCAGGCCCTATTCTGGTTCCGGGGGGCAGGCTGAGCCTGTGGTTCATTCTTCTTCCTGATGGGAAAATAGAGTGACCTGTGCCTGTCCCAACACCTAGAGCTAGTCTCTCATTGGTTCCCCCTCTTCCCGTTCATCCTCAGGACAAATTGCGACCTGTACGAAACAGGAGGTCAACGGTGCTGATTCTCCAAGTAGGGAGATTGTTAGTGAAGCGGCTGGAATGGCGAACCCGAGCACAAGGAGAGGAGAAATGAGGTGCGTTTTAGAAACCTTTCCCGATCACACGGTGTACCATCTTCTGGGTTTCCCAGGCATGTTTTCGATGTAGGAAGATGCCCTTGAACCTGGAGATTTGGGACCCATGGCATGGGTACCACGCAGTATTACTTTAAAGGGTCTGCGTTTGCTCACCCAACCTCACCAATCCTCTCAGCCCCAAGAGTGTCCAGCCTTATGTCTCATCCAGCTGTGGGTCTAGATATGGTCAATCCAGGTTGCATCAGAGCCCCTGAACGGATTTTGTAAGAATGTCTCTCTCTTTCACTGTCTTTGTTTTCTGGGGTTTTTTTTTTTTAAGTAATCTATTTTTATAATGGGGTTTAGCTGCTTTTCCCTGCTGTGTTTATGCCGCTTTACACCCTCTTGATTCACTTCCAGAGAGATATCAATACATAGGTTTTAAGACTCTTCCTAGTCAGATATATTCTTGGGCGGTGAATAGGGGGCGTTGAGTCCAGTTCACTGAGCAGGGAGTAGGTCTTGTCTATTACATATTTGGCTTGTGGAACGGTATCTGAGCTAATTTCAAACCCTTGTTTTATGCATCGCCCCGCCTCACCTTTCCCGTTAAGCAGCGATAGTGTGTTTTCTAAATGTGTGACTCTGTTCTGCTTTGGAATTCAGTTCAGGTGTAGCGATGTTGACATTCCCTCTATCAGTGATATCTTAGGATAAGCGTCCTTTTCTGGGTGACTTACTTCACTTAGAGTCATCGTCCCTAAATCCACTCATCATGCTGCTACTAGCCTTATGACACTGATTTCATGGCTGAGTGATATTCCATTGTGCATAAGTACCACAACTTCTTTATCCATTTTTCTGTTTCCTGGGATATTTAAGGTGTACCGAAGTGGAGGTTCTTGGAAACAGAGCAGCCCTAAACTTTGGGGTGCCTGTGTCGTGTTGATTTTTAGGTTTCCCGATTTCTACGCCCATGAGTGGAAGTGCCCTATGCTCTCTCAGCTGTGTCTATTCCATGTTTCAGGACGCAGCGTACACTTCTCCAGAGTGGCTGTTGGCAATTTCCATCCCGCCCATCAGCGTAGCAAGGCTCCCGTGTCTCCATGGCCTGTCCTGCATTTCTGGTTTTTACACTTTTTTCAGCATGGCCCTTTTGACCACTGGCAAGCGAGACTTCTTTGTAGCGCCGATTTGCCTTTCCGGCTTGCTTGGTTGGCCAAAAAGGGCGTATGCGTTTTTTCCTGAATATATTCAGGAAAAAACGCATACGCCCTTTTTGGCCAAGGGCATCATTGTCAACGCTTTGCCGCTTTTCATGTGCTTTCAAGGCGAGTCGAATCGACCTCCTGAAATCTGTTTCCTGCAATTCTGCCTTGCTTTCAAATCCTCTTCGTTGCCTTCCCTCAATATATTTGTGGACGAGAGTCATCATTTCGAACTCTGCAGGTTTGTGAATTGCAGTGCCCCTGAGCTCCATTTGTCAACTCGCTTTTTTGGGAGCTGGCCGCAAAAGCGCAGGATTGCTTCAGGCCCTATTCTGGTTCCGGGGGGCAGGCTGAGCCTGTGGTTCATTCTTCTTCCTGATGGGAAAATAGAGTGACCTGTGCCTGTCCCAACACCTAGAGCTAGTCTCTCATTGGTTCCCCCTCTTCCCGTTCATCCTCAGGACAAATTGCGACCTGTACGAAACAGGAGGTCAACGGTGCTGATTCTCCAAGTAGGGAGATTGTTAGTGAAGCGGCTGGAATGGCGAACCCGAGCACAAGGAGAGGAGAAATGAGGTGCGTTTTAGAAACCTTTCCCGATCACACGGTGTACCATCTTCTGGGTTTCCCAGGCATGTTTTCGATGTAGGAAGATGCCCTTGAACCTGGAGATTTGGGACCCATGGCATGGGTACCACGCAGTATTACTTTAAAGGGTCTGCGTTTGCTCACCCAACCTCACCAATCCTCTCAGCCCCAAGAGTGTCCAGCCTTATGTCTCATCCAGCTGTGGGTCTAGATATGGTCAATCCAGGTTGCATCAGAGCCCCTGAACGGATTTTGTAAGAATGTCTCTCTCTTTCACTGTCTTTGTTTTCTGGGGTTTTTTTTTTTAAGTAATCTATTTTTATAATGGGGTTTAGCTGCTTTTCCCTGCTGTGTTTATGCCGCTTTACACCCTCTTGATTCACTTCCAGAGAGATATCAATACATAGGTTTTAAGACTCTTCCTAGTCAGATATATTCTTGGGCGGTGAATAGGGGGTGTTGAGTCCAGTTCACTGAGCAGGGAGTAGGTCTTGTCTATTACATATTTGGCTTGTGGAACGGTATCTGAGCTAATTTCAAACCCTTGTTTTATGCATCGCCCCGCCTCACCTTTCCCGTTAAGCAGCCATAGTGTGTTTTGTAAATGTGTGACTCTGTTCTGCTTTGGAATTCAGTTCAGGTGTAGCGATGTTGACATTCCCTCTATCAGTGATATCTTAGGATAAGCGTCCTTTTCTGGGTGACTTACTTCACTTAGAGTCATCGTCCCTAAATCCACTCATCATGCTGCTACTAGCCTTATGACACTGATTTCATGGCTGAGTGATATTCCATTGTGCATAAGTACCACAACTTCTTTATCCATTTTTCTGTTTCCTGGGATATTTAAGGTGTACCGAAGTGGAGGTTCTTGGAAACAGAGCAGCCCTAAACTTTGGGGTGCCTGTGTCGTGTTGATTTTTAGGTTTCCCGATTTCTACGCCCATGAGTGGAAGTGCCCTATGCTCTCTCAGCTGTGTCTATTCCATGTTTCAGGACGCAGCGTACACTTCTCCAGAGTGGCTGTTGGCAATTTCCATCCCGCCCATCAGCGTAGCAAGGCTCCCGTGTCTCCATGGCCTGTCCTGCATTTCTGGTTTTTACACTTTTTTCAGCATGGCCCTTTTGACCGCTGGCAAGCGAGACTTCTTTGTAGCGCCGATTTGCCTTTCCGGCTTGCTTGGTTGGCCAAAAAGGGCGTATGCGTTTTTTCCTGAATATATTCAGGAAAAAACGCATACGCCCTTTTTGGCCAAGGGCATCATTGTCAACGCTTTGCCGCTTTTCATGTGCTTTCAAGGCGAGTCGAATCGACCTCCTGAAATCTGTTTCCTGCAATTCTGCCTTGCTTTCAAATCCTCTTCGTTGCCTTCCCTCAATATATTTGTGGACGAGAGTCATCATTTCGAACTCTGCAGGTTTGTGAATTGCAGTGCCCCTGAGCTCCATTTGTCAACTCGCTTTTTTGGGAGCTGGCCGCAAAAGCGCAGGATTGCTTCAGGCCCTATTCTGGTTCCGGGGGGCAGGCTGAGCCTGTGGTTCATTCTTCTTCCTGATGGGAAAATAGAGTGACCTGTGCCTGTCCCAACACCTAGAGCTAGTCTCTCATTGGTTCCCCCTCTTCCCGTTCATCCTCAGGACAAATTGCGACCTGTACGAAACAGGAGGTCAACGGTGCTGATTCTCCAAGTAGGGAGATTGTTAGTGAAGCGGCTGGAATGGCGAACCCGAGCACAAGGAGAGGAGAAATGAGGTGCGTTTTAGAAACCTTTCCCGATCACACGGTGTACCATCTTCTGGGTTTCCCAGGCATGTTTTCGATGTAGGAAGATGCCCTTGAACCTGGAGATTTGGGACCCATGGCATGGGTACCACGCAGTATTACTTTAAAGGGTCTGCGTTTGCTCACCCAACCTCACCAATCCTCTCAGCCCCAAGAGTGTCCAGCCTTATGTCTCATCCAGCTGTGGGTCTAGATATGGTCAATCCAGGTTGCATCAGAGCCCCTGAACGGATTTTGTAAGAATGTCTCTCTCTTTCACTGTCTTTGTTTTCTGGGGGTTTTTTTTTTTAAGTAATCTATTTTTATAATGGGGTTTAGCTGCTTTTCCCTGCTGTGTTTATGCCGCTTTACACCCTCTTGATTCACTTCCAGAGAGATATCAATACATAGGTTTTAAGACTCTTCCTAGTCAGATATATTCTTGGGCGGTGAATAGGGGGTGTTGAGTCCAGTTCACTGAGCAGGGAGTAGGTCTTGTCTATTACATATTTGGCTTGTGGAACGGTATCTGAGCTAATTTCAAACCCTTGTTTTATGCATCGCCCCGCCTCACCTTTCCCGTTAAGCAGCCATAGTGTGTTTTGTAAATGTGTGACTCTGTTCTGCTTTGGAATTCAGTTCAGGTGTAGCGATGTTGACATTCCCTCTATCAGTGATATCTTAGGATAAGCGTCCTTTTCTGTGTGACTTACTTCACTTAGAGTCATCGTCCCTAAATCCACTCATCATGCTGCTACTAGCCTTATGACACTGATTTCATGGCTGAGTGATATTCCATTGTGCATAAGTACCACAACTTCTTTATCCATTTTTCTGTTTCCTGGGATATTTAAGGTGTACCGAAGTGGAGGTTCTTGGAAACAGAGCAGCCCTAAACTTTGGGGTGCCTGTGTCGTGTTGATTTTTAGGTTTCCCGATTTCTACGCCCATGAGTGGAAGTGCCCTATGCTCTCTCAGCTGTGTCTATTCCATGTTTCAGGACGCAGCGTACACTTCTCCAGAGTGGCTGTTGGCAATTTCCATCCCGCCCATCAGCGTAGCAAGGCTCCCGTGTCTCCATGGCCTGTCCTGCATTTCTGGTTTTTACACTTTTTTCAGCATGGCCCTTTTGACCGCTGGCAAGCGAGACTTCTTTGTAGCGCCGATTTGCCTTTCCGGCTTGCTTGGTTGGCCAAAAAGGGCGTATGCGTTTTTTCCTGAATATATTCAGGAAAAAACGCATACGCCCTTTTTGGCCAAGGGCATCATTGTCAACGCTTTGCCGCTTTTCATGTGCTTTCAAGGCGAGTCGAATCGACCTCCTGAAATCTGTTTCCTGCAATTCTGCCTTGCTTTCAAATCCTCTTCGTTGCCTTCCCTCAATATATTTGTGGACGAGAGTCATCATTTCTAACTCTGCAGGTTTGTGAATTGCAGTGCCCCTGAGCTCCATTTGTCAACTCGCTTTTTTGGGAGCTGGCCGCAAAAGCGCAGGATTGCTTCAGGCCCTATTCTGGTTCCGGGGGGCAGGCTGAGCCTGTGGTTCATTCTTCTTCCTGATGGGAAAATAGAGTGACCTGTGCCTGTCCCAACACCTAGAGCTAGTCTCTCATTGGTTCCCCCTCTTCCCGTTCATCCTCAGGACAAATTGCGACCTGTACGAAACAGGAGGTCAACGGTGCTGATTCTCCAAGTAGGGAGATTGTTAGTGAAGCGGCTGGAATGGCGAACCCGAGCACAAGGAGAGGAGAAATGAGGTGCGTTTTAGAAACCTTTCCCGATCACACGGTGTACCATCTTCTGGGTTTCCCAGGCATGTTTTCGATGTAGGAAGATGCCCTTGAACCTGGAGATTTGGGACCCATGGCATGGGTACCACGCAGTATTACTTTAAAGGGTCTGCGTTTGCTCACCCAACCTCACCAATCCTCTCAGCCCCAAGAGTGTCCAGCCTTATGTCTCATCCAGCTGTGGGTCTAGATATGGTCAATCCAGGTTGCATCAGAGCCCCTGAACGGATTTTGTAAGAATGTCTCTCTCTTTCACTGTCTTTGTTTTCTGGGGTTTTTTTTTTTAAGTAATCTATTTTTATAATGGGGTTTAGCTGCTTTTCCCTGCTGTGTTTATGCCGCTTTACACCCTCTTGATTCACTTCCAGAGAGATATCAATACATAGGTTTTAAGACTCTTCCTAGTCAGATATATTCTTGGGCGGTGAATAGGGGGTGTTGAGTCCAGTTCACTGAGCAGGGAGTAGGTCTTGTCTATTACATATTTGGCTTGTGGAACGGTATCTGAGCTAATTTCAAACCCTTGTTTTATGCATCGCCCCGCCTCACCTTTCCCGTTAAGCAGCCATAGTGTGTTTTGTAAATGTGTGACTCTGTTCTGCTTTGGAATTCAGTTCAGGTGTAGCGATGTTGACATTCCCTCTATCAGTGATATCTTAGGATAAGCGTCCTTTTCTGTGTGACTTACTTCACTTAGAGTCATCGTCCCTAAATCCACTCATCATGCTGCTACTAGCCTTATGACACTGATTTCATGGCTGAGTGATATTCCATTGTGCATAAGTACCACAACTTCTTTATCCATTTTTCTGTTTCCTGGGATATTTAAGGTGTACCGAAGTGGAGGTTCTTGGAAACAGAGCAGCCCTAAACTTTGGGGTGCCTGTGTCGTGTTGATTTTTAGGTTTCCCGATTTCTACGCCCATGAGTGGAAGTGCCCTATGCTCTCTCAGCTGTGTCTATTCCATGTTTCAGGACGCAGCGTACACTTCTCCAGAGTGGCTGTTGGCAATTTCCATCCCGCCCATCAGCGTAGCAAGGCTCCCGTGTCTCCATGGCCTGTCCTGCATTTCTGGTTTTTACACTTTTTTCAGCATGGCCCTTTTGACCGCTGGCAAGCGAGACTTCTTTGTAGCGCCGATTTGCCTTTCCGGCTTGCTTGGTTGGCCAAAAAGGGCGTATGCGTTTTTTCCTGAATATATTCAGGAAAAAACGCATACGCCCTTTTTGGCCAAGGGCATCATTGTCAACGCTTTGCCGCTTTTCATGTGCTTTCAAGGCGAGTCGAATCGACCTCCTGAAATCTGTTTCCTGCAATTCTGCCTTGCTTTCAAATCCTCTTCGTTGCCTTCCCTCAATATATTTGTGGACGAGAGTCATCATTTCGAACTCTGCAGGTTTGTGAATTGCAGTGCCCCTGAGCTCCATTTGTCAACTCGCTTTTTTGGGAGCTGGCCGCAAAAGCGCAGGATTGCTTCAGGCCCTATTCTGGTTCCGGGGGGCAGGCTGAGCCTGTGGTTCATTCTTCTTCCTGATGGGAAAATAGAGTGACCTGTGCCTGTCCCAACACCTAGAGCTAGTCTCTCATTGGTTCCCCCTCTTCCCGTTCATCCTCAGGACAAATTGCGACCTGTACGAAACAGGAGGTCAACGGTGCTGATTCTCCAAGTAGGGAGATTGTTAGTGAAGCGGCTGGAATGGCGAACCCGAGCACAAGGAGAGGAGAAATGAGGTGCGTTTTAGAAACCTTTCCCGATCACACGGTGTACCATCTTCTGGGTTTCCCAGGCATGTTTTCGATGTAGGAAGATGCCCTTGAACCTGGAGATTTGGGACCCATGGCATGGGTACCACGCAGTATTACTTTAAAGGGTCTGCGTTTGCTCACCCAACCTCACCAATCCTCTCAGCCCCAAGAGTGTCCAGCCTTATGTCTCATCCAGCTGTGGGTCTAGATATGGTCAATCCAGGTTGCATCAGAGCCCCTGAACGGATTTTGTAAGAATGTCTCTCTCTTTCACTGTCTTTGTTTTCTGGGGTTTTTTTTTTTAAGTAATCTATTTTTATAATGGGGTTTAGCTGCTTTTCCCTGCTGTGATTATGCCGCTTTACACCCTCTTGATTCACTTCCAGAGAGATATCAATACATAGGTTTTAAGACTCTTCCTAGTCAGATATATTCTTGGGCGGTGAATAGGGGGTGTTGAGTCCAGTTCACTGAGCAGGGAGTAGGTCTTGTCTATTACATATTTGGCTTGTGGAACGGTATCTGAGCTAATTTCAAACCCTTGTTTTATGCATCGCCCCGCCTCACCTTTCCCGTTAAGCAGCCATAGTGTGTTTTGTAAATGTGTGACTCTGTTCTGCTTTGGAATTCAGTTCAGGTGTAGCGATGTTGACATTCCCTCTATCAGTGATATCTTAGGATAAGCGTCCTTTTCTGTGTGACTTACTTCACTTAGAGTCATCGTCCCTAAATCCACTCATCATGCTGCTACTAGCCTTATGACACTGATTTCATGGCTGAGTGATATTCCATTGTGCATAAGTACCACAACTTCTTTATCCATTTTTCTGTTTCCTGGGATATTTAAGGTGTACCGAAGTGGAGGTTCTTGGAAACAGAGCAGCCCTAAACTTTGGGGTGCCTGTGTCGTGTTGATTTTTAGGTTTCCCGATTTCTACGCCCATGAGTGGAAGTGCCCTATGCTCTCTCAGCTGTGTCTATTCCATGTTTCAGGACGCAGCGTACACTTCTCCAGAGTGGCTGTTGGCAATTTCCATCCCGCCCATCAGCGTAGCAAGGCTCCCGTGTCTCCATGGCCTGTCCTGCATTTCTGGTTTTTACACTTTTTTCAGCATGGCCCTTTTGACCGCTGGCAAGCGAGACTTCTTTGTAGCGCCGATTTGCCTTTCCGGCTTGCTTGGTTGGCCAAAAAGGGCGTATGCGTTTTTTCCTGAATATATTCAGGAAAAAACGCATACGCCCTTTTTGGCCAAGGGCATCATTGTCAACGCTTTGCCGCTTTTCATGTGCTTTCAAGGCGAGTCGAATCGACCTCCTGAAATCTGTTTCCTGCAATTCTGCCTTGCTTTCAAATCCTCTTCGTTGCCTTCCCTCAATATATTTGTGGACGAGAGTCATCATTTCGAACTCTGCAGGTTTGTGAATTGCAGTGCCCCTGAGCTCCATTTGTCAACTCGCTTTTTTGGGAGCTGGCCGCAAAAGCGCAGGATTGCTTCAGGCCCTATTCTGGTTCCGGGGGGCAGGCTGAGCCTGTGGTTCATTCTTCTTCCTGATGGGAAAATAGAGTGACCTGTGCCTGTCCCAACACCTAGAGCTAGTCTCTCATTGGTTCCCCCTCTTCCCGTTCATCCTCAGGACAAATTGCGACCTGTACGAAACAGGAGGTCAACGGTGCTGATTCTCCAAGTAGGGAGATTGTTAGTGAAGCGGCTGGAATGGCGAACCCGAGCACAAGGAGAGGAGAAATGAGGTGCGTTTTAGAAACCTTTCCCGATCACACGGTGTACCATCTTCTGGGTTTCCCAGGCATGTTTTCGATGTAGGAAGATGCCCTTGAACCTGGAGATTTGGGACCCATGGCATGGGTACCACGCAGTATTACTTTAAAGGGTCTGCGTTTGCTCACCCAACCTCACCAATCCTCTCAGCCCCAAGAGTGTCCAGCCTTATGTCTCATCCAGCTGTGGGTCTAGATATGGTCAATCCAGGTTGCATCAGAGCCCCTGAACGGATTTTGTAAGAATGTCTCTCTCTTTCACTGTCTTTGTTTTCTGGGGTTTTTTTTTTTTAAGTAATCTATTTTTATAATGGGGTTTAGCTGCTTTTCCCTGCTGTGTTTATGCCGCTTTACACCCTCTTGATTCACTTCCAGAGAGATATCAATACATAGGTTTTAAGACTCTTCCTAGTCAGATATATTCTTGGGCGGTGAATAGGGGGTGTTGAGTCCAGTTCACTGAGCAGGGAGTAGGTCTTGTCTATTACATATTTGGCTTGTGGAACGGTATCTGAGCTAATTTCAAACCCTTGTTTTATGCATCGCCCCGCCTCACCTTTCCCGTTAAGCAGCCATAGTGTGTTTTGTAAATGTGTGACTCTGTTCTGCTTTGGAATTCAGTTCAGGTGTAGCGATGTTGACATTCCCTCTATCAGTGATATCTTAGGATAAGCGTCCTTTTCTGTGTGACTTACTTCACTTAGAGTCATCGTCCCTAAATCCACTCATCATGCTGCTACTAGCCTTATGACACTGATTTCATGGCTGAGTGATATTCCATTGTGCATAAGTACCACAACTTCTTTATCCATTTTTCTGTTTCCTGGGATATTTAAGGTGTACCGAAGTGGAGGTTCTTGGAAACAGAGCAGCCCTAAACTTTGGGGTGCCTGTGTCGTGTTGATTTTTAGGTTTCCCGATTTCTACGCCCATGAGTGGAAGTGCCCTATGCTCTCTCAGCTGTGTCTATTCCATGTTTCAGGACGCAGCGTACACTTCTCCAGAGTGGCTGTTGGCAATTTCCATCCCGCCCATCAGCGTAGCAAGGCTCCCGTGTCTCCATGGCCTGTCCTGCATTTCTGGTTTTTACACTTTTTTCAGCATGGCCCTTTTGACCGCTGGCAAGCGAGACTTCTTTGTAGCGCCGATTTGCCTTTCCGGCTTGCTTGGTTGGCCAAAAAGGGCGTATGCGTTTTTTCCTGAATATATTCAGGAAAAAACGCATACGCCCTTTTTGGCCAAGGGCATCATTGTCAACGCTTTGCCGCTTTTCATGTGCTTTCAAGGCGAGTCGAATCGACCTCCTGAAATCTGTTTCCTGCAATTCTGCCTTGCTTTCAAATCCTCTTCGTTGCCTTCCCTCAATATATTTGTGGACGAGAGTCATCATTTCTAACTCTGCAGGTTTGTGAATTGCAGTGCCCCTGAGCTCCATTTGTCAACTCGCTTTTTTGGGAGCTGGCCGCAAAAGCGCAGGATTGCTTCAGGCCCTATTCTGGTTCCGGGGGGCAGGCTGAGCCTGTGGTTCATTCTTCTTCCTGATGGGAAAATAGAGTGACCTGTGCCTGTCCCAACACCTAGAGCTAGTCTCTCATTGGTTCCCCCTCTTCCCGTTCATCCTCAGGACAAATTGCGACCTGTACGAAACAGGAGGTCAACGGTGCTGATTCTCCAAGTAGGGAGATTGTTAGTGAAGCGGCTGGAATGGCGAACCCGAGCACAAGGAGAGGAGAAATGAGGTGCGTTTTAGAAACCTTTCCCGATCACACGGTGTACCATCTTCTGGGTTTCCCAGGCATGTTTTCGATGTAGGAAGATGCCCTTGAACCTGGAGATTTGGGACCCATGGCATGGGTACCACGCAGTATTACTTTAAAGGGTCTGCGTTTGCTCACCCAACCTCACCAATCCTCTCAGCCCCAAGAGTGTCCAGCCTTATGTCTCATCCAGCTGTGGGTCTAGATATGGTCAATCCAGGTTGCATCAGAGCCCCTGAACGGATTTTGTAAGAATGTCTCTCTCTTTCACTGTCTTTGTTTTCTGGGGGTTTTTTTTTTTAAGTAATCTATTTTTATAATGGGGTTTAGCTGCTTTTCCCTGCTGTGTTTATGCCGCTTTACACCCTCTTGATTCACTTCCAGAGAGATATCAATACATAGGTTTTAAGACTCTTCCTAGTCAGATATATTCTTGGGCGGTGAATAGGGGGTGTTGAGTCCAGTTCACTGAGCAGGGAGTAGGTCTTGTCTATTACATATTTGGCTTGTGGAACGGTATCTGAGCTAATTTCAAACCCTTGTTTTATGCATCGCCCCGCCTCACCTTTCCCGTTAAGCAGCCATAGTGTGTTTTCTAAATGTGTGACTCTGTTCTGCTTTGGAATTCAGTTCAGGTGTAGCGATGTTGACATTCCCTCTATCAGTGATATCTTAGGATAAGCGTCCTTTTCTGTGTGACTTACTTCACTTAGAGTCATCGTCCCTAAATCCACTCATCATGCTGCTACTAGCCTTATGACACTGATTTCATGGCTGAGTGATATTCCATTGTGCATAAGTACCACAACTTCTTTATCCATTTTTCTGTTTCCTGGGATATTTAAGGTGTACCGAAGTGGAGGTTCTTGGAAACAGAGCAGCCCTAAACTTTGGGGTGCCTGTGTCGTGTTGATTTTTAGGTTTCCCGATTTCTACGCCCATGAGTGGAAGTGCCCTATGCTCTCTCAGCTGTGTCTATTCCATGTTTCAGGACGCAGCGTACACTTCTCCAGAGTGGCTGTTGGCAATTTCCATCCCGCCCATCAGCGTAGCAAGGCTCCCGTGTCTCCATGGCCTGTCCTGCATTTCTGGTTTTTACACTTTTTTCAGCATGGCCCTTTTGACCGCTGGCAAGCGAGACTTCTTTGTAGCGCCGATTTGCCTTTCCGGCTTGCTTGGTTGGCCAAAAAGGGCGTATGCGTTTTTTCCTGAATATATTCAGGAAAAAACGCATACGCCCTTTTTGGCCAAGGGCATCATTGTCAACGCTTTGCCGCTTTTCATGTGCTTTCAAGGCGAGTCGAATCGACCTCCTGAAATCTGTTTCCTGCAATTCTGCCTTGCTTTCAAATCCTCTTCGTTGCCTTCCCTCAATATATTTGTGGACGAGAGTCATCATTTCTAACTCTGCAGGTTTGTGAATTGCAGTGCCCCTGAGCTCCATTTGTCAACTCGCTTTTTTGGGAGCTGGCCGCAAAAGCGCAGGATTGCTTCAGGCCCTATTCTGGTTCCGGGGGGCAGGCTGAGCCTGTGGTTCATTCTTCTTCCTGATGGGAAAATAGAGTGACCTGTGCCTGTCCCAACACCTAGAGCTAGTCTCTCATTGGTTCCCCCTCTTCCCGTTCATCCTCAGGACAAATTGCGACCTGTACGAAACAGGAGGTCAACGGTGCTGATTCTCCAAGTCGGGAGATTGTTAGTGAAGCGGCTGGAATGGCGAACCCGAGCACAAGGAGAGGAGAAATGAGGTGCGTTTTAGAAACCTTTCCCGATCACACGGTGTACCATCTTCTGGGTTTCCCAGGCATGTTTTCGATGTAGGAAGATGCCCTTGAACCTGGAGATTTGGGACCCATGGCATGGGTACCACGCAGTATTACTTTAAAGGGTCTGCGTTTGCTCACCCAACCTCACCAATCCTCTCAGCCCCAAGAGTGTCCAGCCTTATGTCTCATCCAGCTGTGGGTCTAGATATGGTCAATCCAGGTTGCATCAGAGCCCCTGAACGGATTTTGTAAGAATGTCTCTCTCTTTCACTGTCTTTGTTTTCTGGGGTTTTTTTTTTTTAAGTAATCTATTTTTATAATGGGGTTTAGCTGCTTTTCCCTGCTGTGTTTATGCCGCTTTACACCCTCTTGATTCACTTCCAGAGAGATATCAATACATAGGTTTTAAGACTCTTCCTAGTCAGATATATTCCTGGGCGGTGAATAGGGGGCGTTGAGTCCAGTTCACTGAGCAGGGAGTAGGTCTTGTCTATTACATATTTGGCTTGTGGAACGGTATCTGAGCTAATTTCAAACCCTTGTTTTATGCATCGCCCCGCCTCACCTTTCCCGTTAAGCAGCCATAGTGTGTTTTGTAAATGTGTGACTCTGTTCTGCTTTGGAATTCAGTTCAGGTGTAGCGATGTTGACATTCCCTCTATCAGTGATATCTTAGGATAAGCGTCCTTTTCTGTGTGACTTACTTCACTTAGAGTCATCGTCCCTAAATCCACTCATCATGCTGCTACTAGCCTTATGACACTGATTTCATGGCTGAGTGATATTCCATTGTGCATAAGTACCACAACTTCTTTATCCATTTTTCTGTTTCCTGGGATATTTAAGGTGTACCGAAGTGGAGGTTCTTGGAAACAGAGCAGCCCTAAACTTTGGGGTGCCTGTGTCGTGTTGATTTTTAGGTTTCCCGATTTCTACGCCCATGAGTGGAAGTGCCCTATGCTCTCTCAGCTGTGTCTATTCCATGTTTCAGGACGCAGCGTACACTTCTCCAGAGTGGCTGTTGGCAATTTCCATCCCGCCCATCAGCGTAGCAAGGCTCCCGTGTCTCCATGGCCTGTCCTGCATTTCTGGTTTTTACACTTTTTTCAGCATGGCCCTTTTGACCGCTGGCAAGCGAGACTTCTTTGTAGCGCCGATTTGCCTTTCCGGCTTGCTTGGTTGGCCAAAAAGGGCGTATGCGTTTTTTCCTGAATATATTCAGGAAAAAACGCATACGCCCTTTTTGGCCAAGGGCATCATTGTCAACGCTTTGCCGCTTTTCATGTGCTTTCAAGGCGAGTCGAATCGACCTCCTGAAATCTGTTTCCTGCAATTCTGCCTTGCTTTCAAATCCTCTTCGTTGCCTTCCCTCAATATATTTGTGGACGAGAGTCATCATTTCTAACTCTGCAGGTTTGTGAATTGCAGTGCCCCTGAGCTCCATTTGTCAACTCGCTTTTTTGGGAGCTGGCCGCAAAAGCGCAGGATTGCTTCAGGCCCTATTCTGGTTCCGGGGGGCAGGCTGAGCCTGTGGTTCATTCTTCTTCCTGATGGGAAAATAGAGTGACCTGTGCCTGTCCCAACACCTAGAGCTAGTCTCTCATTGGTTCCCCCTCTTCCCGTTCATCCTCAGGACAAATTGCGACCTGTACGAAACAGGAGGTCAACGGTGCTGATTCTCCAAGTAGGGAGATTGTTAGTGAAGCGGCTGGAATGGCGAACCCGAGCACAAGGAGAGGAGAAATGAGGTGCGTTTTAGAAACCTTTCCCGATCACACGGTGTACCATCTTCTGGGTTTCCCAGGCATGTTTTCGATGTAGGAAGATGCCCTTGAACCTGGAGATTTGGGACCCATGGCATGGGTACCACGCAGTATTACTTTAAAGGGTCTGCGTTTGCTCACCCAACCTCACCAATCCTCTCAGCCCCAAGAGTGTCCAGCCTTATGTCTCATCCAGCTGTGGGTCTAGATATGGTCAATCCAGGTTGCATCAGAGCCCCTGAACGGATTTTGTAAGAATGTCTCTCTCTTTCACTGTCTTTGTTTTCTGGGTTTTTTTTTTTTAAGTAATCTATTTTTATAATGGGGTTTAGCTGCTTTTCCCTGCTGTGTTTATGCCGCTTTACACCCTCTTGATTCACTTCCAGAGAGATATCAATACATAGGTTTTAAGACTCTTCCTAGTCAGATATATTCTTGGGCGGTGAATAGGGGGTGTTGAGTCCAGTTCACTGAGCAGGGAGTAGGTCTTGTCTATTACATATTTGGCTTGTGGAACGGTATCTGAGCTAATTTCAAACCCTTGTTTTATGCATCGCCCCGCCTCACCTTTCCCGTTAAGCAGCCATAGTGTGTTTTGTAAATGTGTGACTCTGTTCTGCTTTGGAATTCAGTTCAGGTGTAGCGATGTTGACATTCCCTCTATCAGTGATATCTTAGGATAAGCGTCCTTTTCTGTGTGACTTACTTCACTTAGAGTCATCGTCCCTAAATCCACTCATCATGCTGCTACTAGCCTTATGACACTGATTTCATGGCTGAGTGATATTCCATTGTGCATAAGTACCACAACTTCTTTATCCATTTTTCTGTTTCCTGGGATATTTAAGGTGTACCGAAGTGGAGGTTCTTGGAAACAGAGCAGCCCTAAACTTTGGGGTGCCTGTGTCGTGTTGATTTTTAGGTTTCCCGATTTCTACGCCCATGAGTGGAAGTGCCCTATGCTCTCTCAGCTGTGTCTATTCCATGTTTCAGGACGCAGCGTACACTTCTCCAGAGTGGCTGTTGGCAATTTCCATCCCGCCCATCAGCGTAGCAAGGCTCCCGTGTCTCCATGGCCTGTCCTGCATTTCTGGTTTTTACACTTTTTTCAGCATGGCCCTTTTGACCGCTGGCAAGCGAGACTTCTTTGTAGCGCCGATTTGCCTTTCCGGCTTGCTTGGTTGGCCAAAAAGGGCGTATGCGTTTTTTCCTGAATATATTCAGGAAAAAACGCATACGCCCTTTTTGGCCAAGGGCATCATTGTCAACGCTTTGCCGCTTTTCATGTGCTTTCAAGGCGAGTCGAATCGACCTCCTGAAATCTGTTTCCTGCAATTCTGCCTTGCTTTCAAATCCTCTTCGTTGCCTTCCCTCAATATATTTGTGGACGAGAGTCATCATTTCGAACTCTGCAGGTTTGTGAATTGCAGTGCCCCTGAGCTCCATTTGTCAACTCGCTTTTTTGGGAGCTGGCCGCAAAAGCGCAGGATTGCTTCAGGCCCTATTCTGGTTCCGGGGGGCAGGCTGAGCCTGTGGTTCATTCTTCTTCCTGATGGGAAAATAGAGTGACCTGTGCCTGTCCCAACACCTAGAGCTAGTCTCTCATTGGTTCCCCCTCTTCCCGTTCATCCTCAGGACAAATTGCGACCTGTACGAAACAGGAGGTCAACGGTGCTGATTCTCCAAGTAGGGAGATTGTTAGTGAAGCGGCTGGAATGGCGAACCCGAGCACAAGGAGAGGAGAAATGAGGTGCGTTTTAGAAACCTTTCCCGATCACACGGTGTACCATCTTCTGGGTTTCCCAGGCATGTTTTCGATGTAGGAAGATGCCCTTGAACCTGGAGATTTGGGACCCATGGCATGGGTACCACGCAGTATTACTTTAAAGGGTCTGCGTTTGCTCACCCAACCTCACCAATCCTCTCAGCCCCAAGAGTGTCCAGCCTTATGTCTCATCCAGCTGTGGGTCTAGATATGGTCAATCCAGGTTGCATCAGAGCCCCTGAACGGATTTTGTAAGAATGTCTCTCTCTTTCACTGTCTTTGTTTTCTGGGGTTTTTTTTTTTAAGTAATCTATTTTTATAATGGGGTTTAGCTGCTTTTCCCTGCTGTGTTTATGCCGCTTTACACCCTCTTGATTCACTTCCAGAGAGATATCAATACATAGGTTTTAAGACTCTTCCTAGTCAGATATATTCTTGGGCGGTGAATAGGGGGTGTTGAGTCCAGTTCACTGAGCAGGGAGTAGGTCTTGTCTATTACATATTTGGCTTGTGGAACGGTATCTGAGCTAATTTCAAACCCTTGTTTTATGCATCGCCCCGCCTCACCTTTCCCGTTAAGCAGCCATAGTGTGTTTTGTAAATGTGTGACTCTGTTCTGCTTTGGAATTCAGTTCAGGTGTAGCGATGTTGACATTCCCTCTATCAGTGATATCTTAGGATAAGCGTCCTTTTCTGTGTGACTTACTTCACTTAGAGTCATCGTCCCTAAATCCACTCATCATGCTGCTACTAGCCTTATGACACTGATTTCATGGCTGAGTGATATTCCATTGTGCATAAGTACCACAACTTCTTTATCCATTTTTCTGTTTCCTGGGATATTTAAGGTGTACCGAAGTGGAGGTTCTTGGAAACAGAGCAGCCCTAAACTTTGGGGTGCCTGTGTCGTGTTGATTTTTAGGTTTCCCGATTTCTACGCCCATGAGTGGAAGTGCCCTATGCTCTCTCAGCTGTGTCTATTCCATGTTTCAGGACGCAGCGTACACTTCTCCAGAGTGGCTGTTGGCAATTTCCATCCCGCCCATCAGCGTAGCAAGGCTCCCGTGTCTCCATGGCCTGTCCTGCATTTCTGGTTTTTACACTTTTTTCAGCATGGCCCTTTTGACCGCTGGCAAGCGAGACTTCTTTGTAGCGCCGATTTGCCTTTCCGGCTTGCTTGGTTGGCCAAAAAGGGCGTATGCGTTTTTTCCTGAATATATTCAGGAAAAAACGCATACGCCCTTTTTGGCCAAGGGCATCATTGTCAACGCTTTGCCGCTTTTCATGTGCTTTCAAGGCGAGTCGAATCGACCTCCTGAAATCTGTTTCCTGCAATTCTGCCTTGCTTTCAAATCCTCTTCGTTGCCTTCCCTCAATATATTTGTGGACGAGAGTCATCATTTCGAACTCTGCAGGTTTGTGAATTGCAGTGCCCCTGAGCTCCATTTGTCAACTCGCTTTTTTGGGAGCTGGCCGCAAAAGCGCAGGATTGCTTCAGGCCCTATTCTGGTTCCGGGGGGCAGGCTGAGCCTGTGGTTCATTCTTCTTCCTGATGGGAAAATAGAGTGACCTGTGCCTGTCCCAACACCTAGAGCTAGTCTCTCATTGGTTCCCCCTCTTCCCGTTCATCCTCAGGACAAATTGCGACCTGTACGAAACAGGAGGTCAACGGTGCTGATTCTCCAAGTAGGGAGATTGTTAGTGAAGCGGCTGGAATGGCGAACCCGAGCACAAGGAGAGGAGAAATGAGGTGCGTTTTAGAAACCTTTCCCGATCACACGGTGTACCATCTTCTGGGTTTCCCAGGCATGTTTTCGATGTAGGAAGATGCCCTTGAACCTGGAGATTTGGGACCCATGGCATGGGTACCACGCAGTATTACTTTAAAGGGTCTGCGTTTGCTCACCCAACCTCACCAATCCTCTCAGCCCCAAGAGTGTCCAGCCTTATGTCTCATCCAGCTGTGGGTCTAGATATGGTCAATCCAGGTTGCATCAGAGCCCCTGAACGGATTTTGTAAGAATGTCTCTCTCTTTCACTGTCTTTGATTTCTGGGTTTTTTTTTTTAAGTAATCTATTTTTATAATGGGGTTTAGCTGCTTTTCCCTGCTGTGTTTATGCCGCTTTACACCCTCTTGATTCACTTCCAGAGAGATATCAATACATAGGTTTAAAGACTCTTCCTAGTCAGATATATTCTTGGGCGGTGAATAGGGGGTGTTGAGTCCAGTTCACTGAGCAGGGAGTAGGTCTTGTCTATTACATATTTGGCTTGTGGAACGGTATGTGAGCTAATTTCAAACCCTTGTTTTATGCATCGCCCCGCCTCACCTTTCCCGTTAAGCAGCCATAGTGTGTTTTCTAAATGTGTGACTCTGTTCTGTTTTGGAATTCAGTTCAGGTGTAGCGATGTTGACATTCCCTCTATCAGTGATATCTTAGGATAAGCGTCCTTTTCTGTGTGACTTACTTCACTTAGAGTCATCGTCCCTAAATCCACTCATCATGCTGCTACTAGCCTTATGACACTGATTTCATGGCTGAGTGATATTCCATTGTGCATAAGTACCACAAAGTCTTTATCCATTTTTCTGTTTCCTGGGATATTTAAGGTGTACCGAAGTGGAGGTTCTTGGAAACAGAGCAGCCCTAAACTTTGGGGTGCCTGTGTCGTGTTGATTTTTAGGTTTCCCGATTTCTACGCCCATGAATGGAAGTGCCCTATGCTCTCTCAGCTGTGTCTATTCCATGTTTCAGGACGCAGCGTACACTTCTCCAGAGTGGCTGTTGGCAATTTCCATCCCGCCCATCAGCGTAGCAAGGCTCCCGTGTCTCCATGGCCTGTCCTGCATTTCTGGTTTTTACACTTTTTTCAGCATGGCCCTTTTGCCCGCTGGCAAGCGAGACTTCTTTGTAGCGCCGATTTGCCTTTCCGGCTTGCTTGGTTGGCCAAAAAGGGCGTATGCGTTTTTTCCTGAATATATTCAGGAAAAAACGCATACGCCCTTTTTGGCCAAGGGCATCATTGTCAACGCTTTGCCGCTTTTCATGTGCTTTCAAGGCGAGTCGAATCGACCTCCTGAAATCTGTTTCCTGCAATTCTGCCTTGCTTTGAAATCCTCTTCGTTGCCTTCCCTCAATATATTTGTGGACGAGAGTCATCATTTCGAGCTCTGCAGGTTTGTGAATTGCAGTGCCCCTGAGCTCCATTTGTCAACTCGCTTTTTTGGGAGCTGGCCGCAAAAGCGCAGGATTGCTTCAGGCCCTATTCTGGTTCCGGGGGGCAGGCTGAGCCTGTGGTTCATTCTTCTTCCTGATGGGAAAATAGAGTGACCTGTGCCTGTCCCAACACCTAGAGCTAGTCTCTCATTGGTTCCCCCTCTTCCCGTTCATCCTCAGGACAAATTGCGACCTGTACGAAACAGGAGGTCAACGGTGCTGATTCTCCAAGTAGGGAGATTGTTAGTGAAGCGGCTGGAATGGCGAACCCGAGCACAAGGAGAGGAGAAATGAGGTGCGTTTTAGAAACCTTTCCCGATCACACGGTGTACCATCTTCTGGGTTTCCCAGGCATGTTTTCGATGTAGGAAGATGCCCTTGAACCTGGAGATTTGGGACCCATGGCATGGGTACCACGCAGTATTACTTTAAAGGGTCTGCGTTTGCTCACCCAACCTCACCAATCCTCTCAGCCCCAAGAGTGTCCAGCCTTATGTCTCATCCAGCTGTGGGTCTAGATATGGTCAATCCAGGTTGCATCAGAGCCCCTGAACGGATTTTGTAAGAATGTCTCTCTCTTTCACTGTCTTTGTTTTCTGGGTTTTTTTTTTTTTAAGTAATCTATTTTTATAATGGGGTATAGCTGCTTTTCCCTGCTGTGTTTATGCCGCTTTACACCCTCTTGATTCAGTTCCAGAGAGATATCAATACATAGGTTTAAAGACTCTTCCTAGTCAGATATATTCTTGGGCGGTGAATAGGGGGTGTTGAGTCCAGTTCACTGAGCAGGGAGTAGGTCTTGTCTATTACATATTTGGCTTGTGGAACGGTATCTGAGCTAATTTCAAACCCTTGTTTTATGCATCGCCCCGCCTCACCTTTCCCGTTAAGCAGCCATAGTGTGTTTTCTAAATGTGTGACTCTGTTCTGTTTTGGAATTCAGTTCAGGTGTAGCGATGTTGACATTCCCTCTATCAGTGATATCTTAGGATAAGCGTCCTTTTCTGTGTGACTTACTTAACTTAGAGTCATCGTCCCTAAATCCACTCATCATGCTGCTACTAGCCTTATGACACTGATTTCATGGCTGAGTGATATTCCATTGTGCATAAGTACCACAACGTCTTTATCCATTTTTCTGTTTCCTGGGATATTTAAGGTGTACCGAAGTGGAGGTTCTTGGAAACAGAGCAGCCCTAAACTTTGGGGTGCCTGTGTCGTGTTGATTTTTAGGTTTCCCGATTTCTACGCCCATGAATGGAAGTGCCCTATGCTCTCTCAGCTGTGTCTATTCCATGTTTCAGGATGCAGCGTACACTTCTCCAGAGTGGCTGTTGGCAATTTCCATCCCGCCCATCAGCGTAGCAAGGCTCCCGTGTCTCCATGGCCTGTCCTGCATTTCTGGTTTTTACACTTTTTTCAGCATGGCCCTTTTGCCCGCTGGCAAGCGAGACTTCTTTGTAGCGCCGATTTGCCTTTCCGGCTTGCTTGGTTGGCCAAAAAGGGCGTATGCGTTTTTTCCTGAATATATTCAGGAAAAAACGCATACGCCCTTTTTGGCCAAGGGCATCATTGTCAACGCTTTGCCGCTTTTCATGTGCTTTCAAGGCGAGTCGAATCGACCTCCTGAAATCTGTTTCCTGCAATTCTGCCTTGCTTTGAAATCCTCTTCGTTGCCTTCCCTCAATATATTTGTGGACGAGAGTCATCATTTCGAGCTCTGCAGGTTTGTGAATTGCAGTGCCCCTGAGCTCCATTTGTCAACTCGCTTTTTTGGGAGCTGGCCGCAAAAGCGCAGGATTGCTTCAGGCCCTATTCTGGTTCCGGGGGGCAGGCTGAGCCTGTGGTTCATTCTTCTTCCTGATGGGAAAATAGAGTGACCTGTGCCTGTCCCAACACCTAGAGCTAGTCTCTCATTGGTTCCCCCTCTTCCCGTTCATCCTCAGGACAAATTGCGACCTGTACGAAACAGGAGGTCAACGGTGCTGATTCTCCAAGTCGGGAGATTGTTAGTGAAGCGGCTGGAATGGCGAACCCGAGCACAAGGAGAGGAGAAATGAGGTGCGTTTTAGAAACCTTTCCCGATCACACGGTGTACCATCTTCTGGGTTTCCCAGGCATGTTTTCGATGTAGGAAGATGCCCTTGAACCTGGAGATTTGGGACCCATGGCATGGGTACCACGCAGTATTACTTTAAAGGGTCTGCGTTTGCTCACCCAACCTCACCAATCCTCTCAGCCCCAAGAGTGTCCAGCCTTATGTCTCATCCAGCTGTGGGTCTAGATATGGTCAATCCAGGTTGCATCAGAGCCCCTGAACGGATTTTGTAAGAATGTCTCTCTCTTTCACTGTCTTTGTTTTCTGGGTTTTTTTTTTTTTAAGTAATCTATTTTTATAATGGGGTATAGCTGCTTTTCCCTGCTGTGTTTATGCCGCTTTACACCCTCTTGATTCACTTCCAGAGAGATATCAATACATAGGTTTAAAGACTCTTCCTAGTCAGATATATTCTTGGGCGGTGAATAGGGGGTGTTGAGTCCAGTTCACTGAGCAGGGAGTAGGTCTTGTCTATTACATATTTGGCTTGTGGAACGGTATCTGAGCTAATTTCAAACCCTTGTTTTATGCATCGCCCCGCCTCACCTTTCCCGTTAAGCAGCCATAGTGTGTTTTCTAAATGTGTGACTCTGTTCTGTTTTGGAATTCAGTTCAGGTGTAGCGATGTTGACATTCCCTCTATCAGTGATATCTTAGGATAAGCGTCCTTTTCTGTGTGACTTACTTCACTTAGAGTCATCGTCCCTAAATCCACTCATCATGCTGCTACTAGCCTTATGACACTGATTTCATGGCTGAGTGATATTCCATTGTGCATAAGTACCACAACGTCTTTATCCATTTTTCTGTTTCCTGGGATATTTAAGGTGTACCGAAGTGGAGGTTCTTGGAAACAGAGCAGCCCTAAACTTTGGGGTGCCTGTGTCGTGTTGATTTTTAGGTTTCCCGATTTCTACGCCCATGAATGGAAGTGCCGTATGCTCTCTCAGCTGTGTCTATTCCATGTTTCAGGACGCAGCGTACACTTCTCCAGAGTGGCTGTTGGCAATTTCCATCCCGCCCATCAGCGTAGCAAGGCTCCCGTGTCTCCATGGCCTGTCCTGCATTTCTGGTTTTTACACTTTTTTCAGCATGGCCCTTTTGCCCGCTGGCAAGCGAGACTTCTTTGTAGCGCCGATTTGCCTTTCCGGCTTGCTTGGTTGGCCAAAAAGGGCGTATGCGTTTCTTCCTGAATATATTCAGGAAAAAACGCATACGCCCTTTTTGGCCAAGGGCATCATTGTCAACGCTTTGCCGCTTTTCATGTGCTTTCAAGGCGAGTCGAATCGACCTCCTGAAATCTGTTTCCTGCAATTCTGCCTTGCTTTGAAATCCTCTTCGTTGCCTTCCCTCAATATATTTGTGGACGAGAGTCATCATTTCGAACTCTGCAGGTTTGTGAATTGCAGTGCCCCTGAGCTCCATTTGTCAACTCGCTTTTTTGGGAGCTGGCCGCAAAAGCGCAGGATTGCTTCAGGCCGTATTCTGGTTCCGGGGGGCAGGCTGAGCCTGTGGTTCATTCTTCTTCCTGATGGGAAAATAGAGTGACCTGTGCCTGTCCCAACACCTAGAGCTAGTCTCTCATTGGTTCCCCCTCTTCCCGTTCATCCTCAGGACAAATTGCGACCTGTACGAAACAGGAGGTCAACGGTGCTGATTCTCCAAGTAGGGAGATTGTTAGTGAAGCGGCTGGAATGGCGAACCCGAGCACAAGGAGAGGAGAAATGAGGTGCGTTTTAGAAACCTTTCCCGATCACACGGTGTACCATCTTCTGGGTTTCCCAGGCATGTTTTCGATGTAGGAAGATGCCCTTGAACCTGGAGATTTGGGACCCATGGCATGGGTACCACGCACTATTACTTTAAAGGGTCTGCGTTTGCTCACCCAACCTCACCAATCCTCTCAGCCCCAAGAGTGTCCAGCCTTATGTCTCATCCAGCTGTGGGTCTAGATATGGTCAATCCAGGTTGCATCAGAGCCCCTGAACGGATTTTGTAAGAATGTCTCTCTCTTTCACTGTCTTTGTTTTCTGGGGTTTTTTTTTTTAAGTAATCTATTTTTATAATGGGGTTTAGCTGCTTTTCCCTGCTGTGTTTATGCCGCTTTACACCCTCTTGATTCACTTCCAGAGAGATATCAATACATAGGTTTTAAGACTCTTCCTAGTCAGATATATTCTTGGGCGGTGAATAGGGGGTGTTGAGTCCAGTTCACTGAGCAGGGAGTAGGTCTTGTCTATTACATATTTGGCTTGTGGAACGGTATGTGAGCTAATTTCAAACCCTTGTTTTATGCATCGCCCCGCCTCACCTTTCCCGTTAAGCAGCCATAGTGTGTTTTCTAAATGTGTGACTCTGTTCTGCTTTGGAATTCAGTTCAGGTGTAGCGATGTTGACATTCCCTCTATCAGTGATATCTTAGGATAAGCGTCCTTTTCTGTGTGACTTACTTCACTTAGAGTCATCGTCCCTAAATCCACTCATCATGCTGCTACTAGCCTTATGACACTGATTTCATGGCTGAGTGATATTCCATTGTGCATAAGTACCACAACTTCTTTATCCATTTTTCTGTTTCCTGGGATATTTCAGGTGTACCGAAGTGGAGGTTCTTGGAAACAGAGCAGCCCTAAACTTTGGGGTGCCTGTGTCGTGTTGATTTTTAGGTGTCCCGATTTCTACGCCCATGAGTGGAAGTGCCCTATGCTCTCTCAGCTGTGTCTATTCCATGTTTCAGGACGCAGCGTACACTTCTCCAGAGTGGCTGTTGGCAATTTCCATCCCGCCCATCAGCGTAGCAAGGCTCCCGTGTCTCCATGGCCTGTCCTGCATTTCTGGTTTTTACACTTTTTTCAGCATGGCCCTTTTGACCGCTGGCAAGCGAGACTTCTTTGTAGCGCCGATTTGCCTTTCCGGCTTGCTTGGTTGGCCAAAAAGGGCGTATGCGTTTTTTCCTGAATATATTCAGGAAAAAACGCATACGCCCTTTTTGGCCAAGGGCATCATTGTCAACGCTTTGCTGCTTTTCATGTGCTTTCAAGGCGAGTCGAATCTACCTCCTGAAATCTGTTTCCTGCAATTCTGCCTTGCTTTCCAATCCTCTTCGTTGCCTTCCCTCAATATATTTGTGGACGAGAGTCATCATTTCTAACTCTGCAGGTTTGTGAATTGCAGTGCCCCTGAGCTCCATTTGTCAACTCGCTTTTTTGGGAGCTGGCCGCAAAAGCACAGGATTGCTTCAGGCCGTATTCTGGTTCCGGGGGGCAGGCTGAGCCTGTGGTTCATTCTTCTTCCTGATGGGAAAATAGAGTGACCTGTGCCTGTCCCAACACCTAGAGCTAGTCTCTCATTGGTTCCCCCTCTTCCCGTTCATCCTCAGGACAAATTGCGACCTGTACGAAACAGGAGGTCAACGGTGCTGATTCTCCAAGTCGGGAGATTGTTAGTGAAGCGGCTGGAATGGCGAACCCGAGCACAAGGAGAGGAGAAATGAGGTGCGTTTTAGAAACCTTTCCCGATCACACGGTGTACCATCTTCTGGGTTTCCCAGGCATGTTTTCGATGTAGGAAGATGCCCTTGAACCTGGAGATTTGGGACCCATGGCATGGGTACCACGCAGTATTACTTTAAAGGGTCTGCGTTTGCTCACCCAACCTCACCAATCCTCTCAGCCCCAAGAGTGTCCAGCCTTATGTCTCATCCAGCTGTGGGTCTAGATATGGTCAATCCAGGTTGCATCAGAGCCCCTGAATAGATTTTGTAAGAATGTCTCTCTCTTTCACTGTCTTTATTTTATCGGTTTTTTTTTTTAAGTAATCTATTTTTATAATGGGGTTTAGCTGCTTTTCGCTGCTGTGTTTATGCCGCTTTACACCCTCTTGATTCACTTCCAGAGGGATAGCAATACATAGGTTTTAAGACTCTTCCTAGTCAGATATATTCTTGGGCGGTGAATAAGGGGTGTTGAGTCCAGTTCACTGAGCAGGGAGTAGGTCTTGTCTATTACATATTTGGCTTGTGGAACGGTATGTGAGCTAATTTCAAACCCTTGTTTTATACATCGCCCCGCCTCACCTTTCCCGTTAAGCAGCCATAGTGTGTTTTCTACATGTGCGACTCTGTTCTGTTTTGGAATTCAGTTCAGGTGTAGCGATGTTGACATTCCCTCTATAAGTGATATCTTAGGATAAGTGTCCTTTTCTGTGTGACTTACTTCACTTAGAGTCATCGTCCCTAAATCCACTCATCATGCTGCTACTAGCCTTATGACACTGATTTCATGGCTGAGTGATATTCCATTGTGCATAAGTACCACAACTTCTTTATCCATTTTTCTCTTTCCTGGGATATTTCAGGTGTACCGAAGTGGAGGTTCTTGGAAACAGAGCAGCCCTAAACTTTGGGGTGCCTGTGTCGTGTTGATTTTTAGGTGTCCCGATTTCTACGCCCATGAGTGGAAGTGCCCTATGCTCTCTCAGCTGTGTCTATTCCATGTTTCAGGACGCAGCGTACACTTCTCCAGAGTGGCTGTTGGCAATTTCCATCCCGCCCATCAGCGTAGCAAGGCTCCCGTGTCTCCATGGCCTGTCCTGCATTTCTGGTTTTTACACTTTTTTCAGCATGGCCCTTTTGACCGCTGGCAAGCGAGACTTCTTTGTAGCGCCGATTTGCCTTTCCGGCTTGCTTGGTTGGCCAAAAAGGGCGTATGCGTTTTTTCCTGAATATATTCAGGAAACAACGCATACGCCCTTTTTGGCCAAGGGCATCATTGTCAACGCTTTGCCGCTTTTCATGTGCTTTCAAGGCGAGTCGAATCGACCTCCTGAAATCTGTTTCCTGCAATTCTGCCTTGCTTTCCAATCCTCTTCGTTGCCTTCCCTCAATATATTTGTGGACGAGAGTCACCATTTCTAACTCTGCAGGTTTGTGAATTGCAGTGCCCCTGAGCTCCATTTGTCAACTCGCTTTTTTGGGAGCTGGCCGCAAAAGCGCAGGATTGCTTCAGGCCCTATTCTGGTTCCGGGGGGCAGGCTGAGCCTGTGGTTCATTCTTCTTCCTGATGGGAAAATAGAGTGACCTGTGCCTGTCCCAACACCTAGAGCTAGTCTCTCATTGGTTCCCCCTCTTCCCGTTCATCCTCAGGACAAATTGCGACCTGTACGAAACAGGAGGTCAACGGTGCTGATTCTCCAAGTAGGGAGATTGTTAGTGAAGCGGCTGGAATGGCGAACCCGAGCACAAGGAGAGGAGAAATGAGGTGCGTTTTAGAAACCTTTCCCGATCACACGGTGTACCATCTTCTGGGTTTCCCAGGCATGTTTTCGATGTAGGAAGATGCCCTTGAACCTGGAGATTTGGGACCCATGGCATGGGTACCACGCAGTATTACTTTAAAGGGTCTGCGTTTGCTCACCCAACCTCACCAATCCTCTCAGCCCCAAGAGTGTCCAGCCTTATGTCTCATCCAGCTGTGGGTCTAGATATGGTCAATCCAGGTTGCATCAGAGCCCCTGAACAGATTTTGTAAGAATTTCTCTCTCTTTCACTGTCTTTATTTTATCGGGTTTTTTTTTAAGTAATCTATTTTTATAATGGGGTTTAGCTGCTTTTCGCTGCTGTGTTTATGCCGCTTTACACCCTCTTGATTCACTTCCAGAGGGATAGCAATACATAGGTTTTAAGACTCTTCCTAGTCAGATATATTCTTGGGCGGTGAATAAGGGGTGTTGAGTCCAGTTCACTGAGCAGGGAGTAGGTCTTGTCTATTACATATTTGGCTTGTGGAACGGTATGTGAGCTAATTTCAAACCCTTGTTTTATACATCGCCCCGCCTCACCTTTCCCGTTAAGCAGCCATAGTGTGTTTTCTACATGTGCGACTCTGTTCTGTTTTGGAATTCAGTTCAGGTGTAGCGATGTTGACATTCCCTCTATAAGTGATATCTTAGGATAAGTGTCCTTTTCTGTGTGACTTACTTCACTTAGAGTCATCGTCCCTAAATCCACTCATCATGCTGCTACTAGCCTTATGACACTGATTTCATGGCTGAGTGATATTCCATTGTGCATAAGTACCACAACTTCTTTATCCATTTTTCTCTTTCCTGGGATATTTCAGGTGTACCGAAGTGGAGGTTCTTGGAAACAGAGCAGCCCTAAACTTTGGGGTGCCTGTGTCGTGTTGATTTTTAGGTGTCCCGATTTCTACGCCCATGAGTGGAAGTGCCCTATGCTCTCTCAGCTGTGTCTATTCCATGTTTCAGGACGCAGCGTACACTTCTCCAGAGTGGCTGTTGGCAATTTCCATCCCGCCCATCAGCGTAGCAAGGCTCCCGTGTCTCCATGGCCTGTCCTGCATTTCTGGTTTTTACACTTTTTTCAGCATGGCCCTTTTGACCGCTGGCAAGCGAGACTTCTTTGTAGCGCCGATTTGCCTTTCCGGCTTGCTTGGTTGGCCAAAAAGGGCGTATGCGTTTTTTCCTGAATATATTCAGGAAAAAACGCATACGCCCTTTTTGGCCAAGGGCATCATTGTCAACGCTTTGCCGCTTTTCATGTGCTTTCAAGGCGAGTCGAATCTACCTCCTGAAATCTGTTTCCTGCAATTCTGCCTTGCTTTCAAATCCTCTTCGTTGCCTTCCCTCAATATATTTGTGGACGAGAGTCACCATTTCTAACTCTGCAGGTTTGTGAATTGCAGTGCCCCTGAGCTCCATTTGTCAACTCGCTTTTTTGGGAGCTGGCCGCAAAAGCACAGGATTGCTTCAGGCCGTATTCTGGTTCCGGGGGGCAGGCTGAGCCTGTGGTTCATTCTTCTTCCTGATGGGAAAATAGAGTGACCTGTGCCTGTCCCAACACCTAGAGCTAGTCTCTCATTGGTTCCCCCTCTTCCCGTTCATCCTCAGGACAAATTGCGACCTGTACGAAACAGGAGGTCAACGGTGCTGATTCTCTAAGTAGGGAGATTGTTAGTGAAGCGGCTGGAATGGCGAACCCGAGCACAAGGAGAGGAGAAATGAGGTGCGTTTTAGAAACCTTTCCCGATCACACGGTGTACCATCTTCTGGGTTTCCCAGGCATGTTTTCGATGTAGGAAGATGCCCTTGAACCTGGAAATTTGGGACCCATGGCATGGGTACCACGCAGTATTACTTTAAAGGGTCTGCGTTTGCTCACCCAACCTCACCAATCCTCTCAGCCCCAAGAGTGTCCAGCCTTATGTCTCATCCAGCTGTGGGTCTAGATATGGTCAATCCAGGTTGCATCAGAGCCCCTGAACAGATTTTGTAAGAATGTCTCTCTCTTTCACTGTCTTTATTTTATCGGTTTTTTTTTTAAGTAATCTATTTTTATAATGGGGTTTAGCTGCTTTTCGCTGCTGTGTTTATGCCGCTTTACACCCTCTTGATTCACTTCCAGAGGGATAGCAATACATAGGTTTTAAGACTCTTCCTAGTCAGATATATTCTTGGGCGGTGAATAAGGGGTGTTGAGTCCAGTTCACTGAGCAGGGAGTAGGTCTTGTCTATTACATATTTGGCTTGTGGAACGGTATGTGAGCTAATTTCAAACCCTTGTTTTATACATCGCCCCGCCTCACCTTTCCCGTTAAGCAGCCATAGTGTGTTTTCTACATGTGCGACTCTGTTCTGTTTTGGAATTCAGTTCAGGTGTAGCGATGTTGACATTCCCTCTATAAGTGATATCTTAGGATAAGTGTCCTTTTCTGTGTGACTTACTTCACTTAGAGTCATCGTCCCTAAATCCACTCATCATGCTGCTACTAGCCTTATGACACTGATTTCATGGCTGAGTGATATTCCATTGTGCATAAGTACCACAACTTCTTTATCCATTTTTCTCTTTCCTGGGATATTTCAGGTGTACCGAAGTGGAGGTTCTTGGAAACAGAGCAGCCCTAAACTTTGGGGTGCCTGTGTCGTGTTGATTTTTAGGTGTCCCGATTTCTACGCCCATGAGTGGAAGTGCCCTATGCTCTCTCAGCTGTGTCTATTCCATGTTTCAGGACGCAGCGTACACTTCTCCAGAGTGGCTGTTGGCAATTTCCATCCCGCCCATCAGCGTAGCAAGGCTCCCGTGTCTCCATGGCCTGTCCTGCATTTCTGGTTTTTACACTTTTTTCAGCATGGCCCTTTTGACCGCTGGCAAGCGAGACTTCTTTGTAGCGCCGATTTGCCTTTCCGGCTTGCTTGGTTGGCCAAAAAGGGCGTATGCGTTTTTTCCTGAATATATTCAGGAAAAAACGCATACGCCCTTTTTGGCCAAGGGCATCATTGTCAACGCTTTGCCGCTTTTCATGTGCTTTCAAGGCGAGTCGAATCGACCTCCTGAAATCTGTTTCCTGCAATTCTGCCTTGCTTTCCAACCCTCTTCGTTGCCTTCCCTCAATATATTTGTGGACGAGAGTCATCATTTCTAACTCTGCAGGTTTGTGAATTGCAGTGCCCCTGAGCTCCATTTGTCAACTCGCTTTTTTGGGAGCTGGCCGCAAAAGCGCAGGATTGCTTCAGGCCCTATTCTAGTTCCGGGGGGCAGGCTGAGCCTGTGGTTCATTCTTCTTCCTGATGGGAAAATAGAGTGACCTGTGCCTGTCCCAACACCTAGAGCTAGTCTCTCATTGGTTCCCCCTCTTCCCGTTCATCCTCAGGACAAATTGCGACCTGTACGAAACAGGAGGTCAACGGTGCTGATTCTCCAAGTAGGGAGATTGTTAGTGAAGCGGCTGGAATGGCGAACCCGAGCACAAGGAGAGGAGAAATGAGGTGCGTTTTAGAAACCTTTCCCGATCACACGGTGTACCATCTTCTGGGTTTCCCAGGCATGTTTTCGATGTAGGAAGATGCCCTTGAACCTGGAGATTTGGGACCCATGGCATGGGTACCACGCAGTATTACTTTAAAGGGTCTGCGTTTGCTCACCCAACCTCACCAATCCTCTCAGCCCCAAGAGTGTCCAGCCTTATGTCTCATCCAGCTGTGGGTCTAGATATGGTCAATCCAGGTTGCATCAGAGCCCCTGAACAGATTTTGTAAGAATTTCTCTCTCTTTCACTGTCTTTATTTTATCGGGTTTTTTTTTAAGTAATCTATTTTTATAATGGGGTTTAGCTGCTTTTCGCTGCTGTGTTTATGCCGCTTTACACCCTCTTGATTCACTTCCAGAGGGATAGCAATACATAGGTTTTAAGACTCTTCCTAGTCAGATATATTCTTGGGCGGTGAATAAGGGGTGTTGAGTCCAGTTCACTGAGCAGGGAGTAGGTCTTGTCTATTACATATTTGGCTTGTGGAACGGTATGTGAGCTAATTTCAAACCCTTGTTTTATACATCGCCCCGCCTCACCTTTCCCGTTAAGCAGCCATAGTGTGTTTTCTACATGTGCGACTCTGTTCTGTTTTGGAATTCAGTTCAGGTGTAGCGATGTTGACATTCCCTCTATAAGTGATATCTTAGGATAAGTGTCCTTTTCTGTGTGACTTACTTCACTTAGAGTCATCGTCCCTAAATCCACTCATCATGCTGCTACTAGCCTTATGACACTGATTTCATGGCTGAGTGATATTCCATTGTGCATAAGTACCACAACTTCTTTATCCATTTTTCTCTTTCCTGGGATATTTCAGGTGTACCGAAGTGGAGGTTCTTGGAAACAGAGCAGCCCTAAACTTTGGGGTGCCTGTGTCGTGTTGATTTTTAGGTGTCCCGATTTCTACGCCCATGAGTGGAAGTGCCCTATGCTCTCTCAGCTGTGTCTATTCCATGTTTCAGGACGCAGCGTACACTTCTCCAGAGTGGCTGTTGGCAATTTCCATCCCGCCCATCAGCGTAGCAAGGCTCCCGTGTCTCCATGGCCTGTCCTGCATTTCTGGTTTTTACACTTTTTTCAGCATGGCCCTTTTGACCGCTGGCAAGCGAGACTTCTTTGTAGCGCCGATTTGCCTTTCCGGCTTGCTTGGTTGGCCAAAAAGGGCGTATGCGTTTTTTCCTGAATATATTCAGGAAACAACGCATACGCCCTTTTTGGCCAAGGGCATCATTGTCAACGCTTTGCCGCTTTTCATGTGCTTTCAAGGCGAGTCGAATCGACCTCCTGAAATCTGTTTCCTGCAATTCTGCCTTGCTTTCAAATCCTCTTCGTTGCCTTCCCTCAATATATTTGTGGACGAGAGTCACCATTTCTAACTCTGCAGGTTTGTGAATTGCAGTGCCCCTGAGCTCCATTTGTCAACTCGCTTTTTTGGGAGCTGGCCGCAAAAGCGCAGGATTGCTTCAGGCCCTATTCTAGTTCCGGGGGGCAGGCTGAGCCTGTGGTTCATTCTTCTTCCTGATGGGAAAATAGAGTGACCTGTGCCTGTCCCAACACCTAGAGCTAGTCTCTCATTGGTTCCCCCTCTTCCCGTTCATCCTCAGGACAAATTGCGACCTGTACGAAACAGGAGGTCAACGGTGCTGATTCTCCAAGTAGGGAGATTGTTAGTGAAGCGGCTGGAATGGCGAACCCGAGCACAAGGAGAGGAGAAATGAGGTGCGTTTTAGAAACCTTTCCCGATCACACGGTGTACCATCTTCTGGGTTTCCCAGGCATGTTTTCGATGTAGGAAGATGCCCTTGAACCTGGAAATTTGGGACCCATGGCATGGGTACCACGCAGTATTACTTTAAAGGGTCTGCGTTTGCTCACCCAACCTCACCAATCCTCTCAGCCCCAAGAGTGTCCAGCCTTATGTCTCATCCAGCTGTGGGTCTAGATATGGTCAATCCAGGTTGCATCAGAGCCCCTGAACAGATTTTGTAAGAATTTCTCTCTCTTTCACTGTCTTTATTTTATCGGGTTTTTTTTTAAGTAATCTATTTTTATAATGGGGTTTAGCTGCTTTTCGCTGCTGTGTTTATGCCGCTTTACACCCTCTTGATTCACTTCCAGAGGGATAGCAATACATAGGTTTTAAGACTCTTCCTAGTCAGATATATTCTTGGGCGGTGAATAGGGGGTGTTGAGTCCAGTTCACTGAGCAGGGAGTAGGTCTTGTCTATTACATATTTGGCTTGTGGAACGGTATGTGAGCTAATTTCAAACCCTTGTTTTATACATCGCCCCACCTCACCTTTCCCGTTAAGCAGCCATAGTGTGTTTTCTACATGTGCGACTCTGTTCTGTTTTGGAATTCAGTTCAGGTGTAGCGATGTTGACATTCCCTCTATAAGTGATATCTTAGGATAAGTGTCCTTTTCTGTGTGACTTACTTCACTTAGAGTCATCGTCCCTAAATCCACTCATCATGCTGCTACTAGCCTTATGACACTGATTTCATGGCTGAGTGATATTCCATTGTGCATAAGTACCACAACTTCTTTATCCATTTTTCTCTTTCCTGGGATATTTCAGGTGTACCGAAGTGGAGGTTCTTGGAAACAGAGCAGCCCTAAACTTTGGGGTGCCTGTGTCGTGTTGATTTTTAGGTGTCCCGATTTCTACGCCCATGAGTGGAAGTGCCCTATGCTCTCTCAGCTGTGTCTATTCCATGTTTCAGGACGCAGCGTACACTTCTCCAGAGTGGCTGTTGGCAATTTCCATCCCGCCCATCAGCGTAGCAAGGCTCCCGTGTCTCCATGGCCTGTCCTGCATTTCTGGTTTTTACACTTTTTTCAGCATGGCCCTTTTGACCGCTGGCAAGCGAGACTTCTTTGTAGCGCCGATTTGCCTTTCCGGCTTGCTTGGTTGGCCAAAAAGGGCGTATGCGTTTTTTCCTGAATATATTCAGGAAAAAACGCATACGCCCTTTTTGGCCAAGGGCATCATTGTCAACGCTTTGCCGCTTTTCATGTGCTTTCAAGGCGAGTCGAATCTACCTCCTGAAATCTGTTTCCTGCAATTCTGCCTTGCTTTCAAATCCTCTTCGTTGCCTTCCCTCAATATATTTGTGGACGAGAGTCACCATTTCTAACTCTGCAGGTTTGTGAATTGCAGTGCCCCTGAGCTCCATTTGTCAACTCGCTTTTTTGGGAGCTGGCCGCAAAAGCACAGGATTGCTTCAGGCCGTATTCTGGTTCCGGGGGGCAGGCTGAGCCTGTGGTTCATTCTTCTTCCTGATGGGAAAATAGAGTGACCTGTGCCTGTCCCAACACCTAGAGCTAGTCTCTCATTGGTTCCCCCTCTTCCCGTTCATCCTCAGGACAAATTGCGACCTGTACGAAACAGGAGGTCAACGGTGCTGATTCTCTAAGTAGGGAGATTGTTAGTGAAGCGGCTGGAATGGCGAACCCGAGCACAAGGAGAGGAGAAATGAGGTGCGTTTTAGAAACCTTTCCCGATCACACGGTGTACCATCTTCTGGGTTTCCCAGGCATGTTTTCGATGTAGGAAGATGCCCTTGAACCTGGAAATTTGGGACCCATGGCATGGGTACCACGCAGTATTACTTTAAAGGGTCTGCGTTTGCTCACCCAACCTCACCAATCCTCTCAGCCCCAAGAGTGTCCAGCCTTATGTCTCATCCAGCTGTGGGTCTAGATATGGTCAATCCAGGTTGCATCAGAGCCCCTGAACAGATTTTGTAAGAATGTCTCTCTCTTTCACTGTCTTTATTTTATCGGTTTTTTTTTTTAAGTAATCTATTTTTATAATGGGGTTTAGCTGCTTTTCGCTGCTGTGTTTATGCCGCTTTACACCCTCTTGATTCACTTCCAGAGGGATAGCAATACATAGGTTTTAAGACTCTTCCTAGTCAGATATATTCTTGGGCGGTGAATAAGGGGTGTTGAGTCCAGTTCACTGAGCAGGGAGTAGGTCTTGTCTATTACATATTTGGCTTGTGGAACGGTATGTGAGCTAATTTCAAACCCTTGTTTTATACATCGCCCCGCCTCACCTTTCCCGTTAAGTAGCCATAGTGTGTTTTCTACATGTGCGACTCTGTTCTGTTTTGGAATTCAGTTCAGGTGTAGCGATGTTGACATTCCCTCTATAAGTGATATCTTAGGATAAGTGTCCTTTTCTGTGTGACTTACTTCACTTAGAGTCATCGTCCCTAAATCCACTCATCATGCTGCTACTAGCCTTATGACACTGATTTCATGGCTGAGTGATATTCCATTGTGCATAAGTACCACAACTTCTTTATCCATTTTTCTCTTTCCTGGGATATTTCAGGTGTACCGAAGTGGAGGTTCTTGGAAACAGAGCAGCCCTAAACTTTGGGGTGCCTGTGTCGTGTTGATTTTTAGGTGTCCCGATTTCTACGCCCATGAGTGGAAGTGCCCTATGCTCTCTCAGCTGTGTCTATTCCATGTTTCAGGACGCAGCGTACACTTCTCCAGAGTGGCTGTTGGCAATTTCCATCCCGCCCATCAGCGTAGCAAGGCTCCCGTGTCTCCATGGCCTGTCCTGCATTTCTGGTTTTTACACTTTTTTCAGCATGGCCCTTTTGACCGCTGGCAAGCGAGACTTCTTTGTAGCGCCGATTTGCCTTTCCGGCTTGCTTGGTTGGCCAAAAAGGGCGTATGCGTTTTTTCCTGAATATATTCAGGAAAAAACGCATACGCCCTTTTTGGCCAAGGGCATCATTGTCAACGCTTTGCCGCTTTTCATGTGCTTTCAAGGCGAGTCGAATCGACCTCCTGAAATCTGTTTCCTGCAATTCTGCCTTGCTTTCCAATCCTCTTCGTTGCCTTCCCTCAATATATTTGTGGACGAGAGTCACCATTTCTAACTCTGCAGGTTTGTGAATTGCAGTGCCCCTGAGCTCCATTTGTCAACTCGCTTTTTTGGGAGCTGGCCGCAAAAGCGCAGGATTGCTTCAGGCCCTATTCTAGTTCCGGGGGGCAGGCTGAGCCTGTGGTTCATTCTTCTTCCTGATGGGAAAATAGAGTGACCTGTGCCTGTCCCAACACCTAGAGCTAGTCTCTCATTGGTTCCCCCTCTTCCCGTTCATCCTCAGGACAAATTGCGACCTGTACGAAACAGGAGGTCAACGGTGCTGATTCTCCAAGTAGGGAGATTGTTAGTGAAGCGGCTGGAATGGCGAACCCGAGCACAAGGAGAGGAGAAATGAGGTGCGTTTTAGAAACCTTTCCCGATCACACGGTGTACCATCTTCTGGGTTTCCCAGGCATGTTTTCGATGTAGGAAGATGCCCTTGAACCTGGAAATTTGGGACCCATGGCATGGGTACCACGCAGTATTACTTTAAAGGGTCTGCGTTTGCTCACCCAACCTCACCAATCCTCTCAGCCCCAAGAGTGTCCAGCCTTATGTCTCATCCAGCTGTGGGTCTAGATATGGTCAATCCAGGTTGCATCAGAGCCCCTGAACAGATTTTGTAAGAATGTCTCTCTCTTTCACTGTCTTTATTTTATCGGGTTTTTTTTTTAAGTAATCTATTTTTATAATGGGGTTTAGCTGCTTTTCGCTGCTGTGTTTATGCCGCTTTACACCCTCTTGATTCACTTCCAGAGGGATAGCAATACATAGGTTTTAAGACTCTTCCTAGTCAGATATATTCTTGGGCGGTGAATAGGGGGTGTTGAGTCCAGTTCACTGAGCAGGGAGTAGGTCTTGTCTATTACATATTTGGCTTGTGGAACGGTATGTGAGCTAATTTCAAACCCTTGTTTTATACATCGCCCCGCCTCACCTTTCCCGTTAAGCAGCCATAGTGTGTTTTCTACATGTGCGACTCTGTTCTGTTTTGGAATTCAGTTCAGGTGTAGCGATGTTGACATTCCCTCTATAAGTGATATCTTAGGATAAGTGTCCTTTTCTGTGTGACTTACTTCACTTAGAGTCATCGTCCCTAAATCCACTCATCATGCTGCTACTAGCCTTATGACACTGATTTCATGGCTGAGTGATATTCCATTGTGCATAAGTACCACAACTTCTTTATCCATTTTTCTCTTTCCTGGGATATTTCAGGTGTACCGAAGTGGAGGTTCTTGGAAACAGAGCAGCCCTAAACTTTGGGGTGCCTGTGTCGTGTTGATTTTTAGGTGTCCCGATTTCTACGCCCATGAGTGGAAGTGCCCTATGCTCTCTCAGCTGTGTCTATTCCATGTTTCAGGACGCAGCGTACACTTCTCCAGAGTGGCTGTTGGCAATTTCCATCCCGCCCATCAGCGTAGCAAGGCTCCCGTGTCTCCATGGCCTGTCCTGCATTTCTGGTTTTTACACTTTTTTCAGCATGGCCCTTTTGACCGCTGGCAAGCGAGACTTCTTTGTAGCGCCGATTTGCCTTTCCGGCTTGCTTGGTTGGCCAAAAAGGGCGTATGCGTTTTTTCCTGAATATATTCAGGAAAAAACGCATACGCCCTTTTTGGCCAAGGGCATCATTGTCAACGCTTTGCTGCTTTTCATGTGCTTTCAAGGCGAGTCGAATCGACCTCCTGAAATCTGTTTCCTGCAATTCTGCCTTGCTTTCCAATCCTCTTCGTTGCCTTCCCTCAATATATTTGTGGACGAGAGTCATCATTTCTAACTCTGCAGGTTTGTGAATTGCAGTGCCCCTGAGCTCCATTTGTCAACTCGCTTTTTTGGGAGCTGGCCGCAAAAGCGCAGGATTGCTTCAGGCCCTATTCTGGTTCCGGGGGGCAGGCTGAGCCTGTGGTTCATTCTTCTTCCTGATGGGAAAATAGAGTGACCTGTGCCTGTCCCAACACCTAGAGCTAGTCTCTCATTGGTTCCCCCTCTTCCCGTTCATCCTCAGGACAAATTGCGACCTGTACGAAACAGGAGGTCAACGGTGCTGATTCTCCAAGTAGGGAGATTGTTAGTGAAGCGGCTGGAATGGCGAACCCGAGCACAAGGAGAGGAGAAATGAGGTGCGTTTTAGAAACCTTTCCCGATCACACGGTGTACCATCTTCTGGGTTTCCCAGGCATGTTTTCGATGTAGGAAGATGCCCTTGAACCTGGAAATTTGGGACCCATGGCATGGGTACCACGCAGTATTACTTTAAAGGGTCTGCGTTTGCTCACCCAACCTCACCAATCCTCTCAGCCCCAAGAGTGTCCAGCCTTATGTCTCATCCAGCTGTGGGTCTAGATATGGTCAATCCAGGTTGCATCAGAGCCCCTGAACAGATTTTGTAAGAATTTCTCTCTCTTTCACTGTCTTTATTTTATCGGGTTTTTTTTTAAGTAATCTATTTTTATAATGGGGTTTAGCTGCTTTTCGCTGCTGTGTTTATGCCGCTTTACACCCTCTTGATTCACTTCCAGAGGGATAGCAATACATAGGTTTTAAGACTCTTCCTAGTCAGATATATTCTTGGGCGGTGAATAGGGGGTGTTGAGTCCAGTTCTCTGAGCAGGGAGTAGGTCTTGTCTATTACATATTTGGCTTGTGGAACGGTATGTGAGCTAATTTCAAACCCTTGTTTTATACATCGCCCCACCTCACCTTTCCCGTTAAGCAGCCATAGTGTGTTTTCTACATGTGCGACTCTGTTCTGTTTTGGAATTCAGTTCAGGTGTAGCGATGTTGACATTCCCTCTATAAGTGATATCTTAGGATAAGTGTCCTTTTCTGTGTGACTTACTTCACTTAGAGTCATCGTCCCTAAATCCACTCATCATGCTGCTACTAGCCTTATGACACTGATTTCATGGCTGAGTGATATTCCATTGTGCATAAGTACCACAACTTCTTTATCCATTTTTCTCTTTCCTGGGATATTTCAGGTGTACCGAAGTGGAGGTTCTTGGAAACAGAGCAGCCCTAAACTTTGGGGTGCCTGTGTCGTGTTGATTTTTAGGTGTCCCGATTTCTACGCCCATGAGTGGAAGTGCCCTATGCTCTCTCAGCTGTGTCTATTCCATGTTTCAGGACGCAGCGTACACTTCTCCAGAGTGGCTGTTGGCAATTTCCATCCCGCCCATCAGCGTAGCAAGGCTCCCGTGTCTCCATGGCCTGTCCTGCATTTCTGGTTTTTACACTTTTTTCAGCATGGCCCTTTTGACCGCTGGCAAGCGAGACTTCTTTGTAGCGCCGATTTGCCTTTCCGGCTTGCTTGGTTGGCCAAAAAGGGCGTATGCGTTTTTTCCTGAATATATTCAGGAAACAACGCATACGCCCTTTTTGGCCAAGGGCATCATTGTCAACGCTTTGCCGCTTTTCATGTGCTTTCAAGGCGAGTCGAATCTACCTCCTGAAATCTGTTTCCTGCAATTCTGCCTTGCTTTCAAATCCTCTTCGTTGCCTTCCCTCAATATATTTGTGGACGAGAGTCACCATTTCTAACTCTGCAGGTTTGTGAATTGCAGTGCCCCTGAGCTCCATTTGTCAACTCGCTTTTTTGGGAGCTGGCCGCAAAAGCACAGGATTGCTTCAGGCCGTATTCTGGTTCCGGGGGGCAGGCTGAGCCTGTGGTTCATTCTTCTTCCTGATGGGAAAATAGAGTGACCTGTGCCTGTCCCAACACCTAGAGCTAGTCTCTCATTGGTTCCCCCTCTTCCCGTTCATCCTCAGGACAAATTGCGACCTGTACGAAACAGGAGGTCAACGGTGCTGATTCTCCAAGTCGGGAGATTGTTAGTGAAGCGGCTGGAATGGCGAACCCGAGCACAAGGAGAGGAGAAATGAGGTGCGTTTTAGAAACCTTTCCCGATCACACGGTGTACCATCTTCTGGGTTTCCCAGGCATGTTTTCGATGTAGGAAGATGCCCTTGAACCTGGAAATTTGGGACCCATGCATGGGTACCACGCAGTATTACTTTAAAGGGTCTGCGTTTGCTCACCCAACCTCACCAATCCTCTCAGCCCCAAGAGTGTCCAGCCTTATGTCTCATCCAGCTGTGGGTCTAGATATGGTCAATCCAGGTTGCATCAGAGCCCCTGAACAGATTTTGTAAGAATGTCTCTCTCTTTCACTGTCTTTATTTTATCGGGTTTTTTTTTTAAGTAATCTATTTTTATAATGGGGTTTAGCTGCTTTTCGCTGCTGTGTTTATGCCGCTTTACACCCTCTTGATTCACCTCCAGAGGGATAGCAATACATAGGTTTTAAGACTCTTCCTAGTCAGATATATTCTTGGGCGGTGAATAGGGGGTGTTGAGTCCAGTTCACTGAGCAGGGAGTAGGTCTTGTCTATTACATATTTGGCTTGTGGAACGGTATGTGAGCTAATTTCAAACCCTTGTTTTATACATCGCCCCGTCTCACCTTTCCCGTTAAGCAGCCATTTTCTACATGTGCGACTCTGTTCTGTTTTGGAATTCAGTTCAGGTGTAGCGATGTTGACATTCCCTCTATAAGTGATATCTTAGGATAAGTGTCCTTTTCTGTGTGACTTACTTCACTTAGAGTCATCGTCCCTAAATCCACTCATCATGCTGCTACTAGCCTTATGACACTGATTTCATGGCTGAGTGATATTCCATTGTGCATAAGTACCACAACTTCTTTATCCATTTTTCTCTTTCCTGGGATATTTCAGGTGTACTGAAGTGGAGGTTCTTGGAAACAGAGCAGCCCTAAACTTTGGGGTGCCTGTGTCGTGTTGATTTTTAGGTGTCCCGATTTCTACGCCCATGAGTGGAAGTGCCCTATGCTCTCTCAGCTGTGTCTATTCCATGTTTCAGGACGCAGCGTACACTTCTCCAGAGTGGCTGTTGGCAATTTCCATCCCGCCCATCAGCGTAGCAAGGCTCCCGTGTCTCCATGGCCTGTCTGCATTTCTGGTTTTTACACTTTTTTCAGCATGGCCCTTTTGACCGCTGGCAAGCGAGACTTCTTTGTAGCGCCGATTTGCCTTTCCGGCTTGCTTGGTTGGCCAAAAAGGGCGTATGCGTTTTTTCCTGAATATATTCAGGAAACAACGCATACGCCCTTTTTGGCCAAGGGCATCATTGTCAACGCTTTGCCGCTTTTCATGTGCTTTCAAGGCGAGTCGAATCGACCTCCTGAAATCTGTTTCCTGCAATTCTGCCTTGCTTTCAAATCCTCTTCGTTGCCTTCCCTCAATATATTTGTGGACGAGAGTCATCATTTCTAACTCTGCAGGTTTGTGAATTGCAGTGCTCCTGAGCTCCATTTGTCAACTCGCTTTTTTGGGAGCTGGCCGCAAAAGCGCAGGATTGCTTCAGGCCCTATTCTGGTTCCGGGGGGCAGGCTGAGCCTGTGGTTCATTCTTCTTCCTGATGGGAAAATAGAGTGACCTGTGCCTGTCCCAACACCTAGAGCTAGTCTCTCATTGGTTCCCCCTCTTCCCGTTCATCCTCAGGACAAATTGCGACCTGTACGAAACAGGAGGTCAACGGTGCTGATTCTCCAAGTAGGGAGATTTTTAGTGAAGCGGCTGGAATGGCGAACCCGAGCACAAGGAGAGGAGAAATGAGGTGCGTTTTAGAAACCTTTCCCGATCACACGGTGTACCATCTTCTGGGTTTCCCAGGCATGTTTTCGATGTAGGAAGATGCCCTTGAACCTGGAAATTTGGGACCCATGGCATGGGTACCACGCAGTATTACTTTAAAGGGTCTGCGTTTGCTCACCCAACCTCACCAATCCTCTCAGCCCCAAGAGTGTCCAGCCTTATGTCTCATCCAGCTGTGGGTCTAGATATGGTCAATCCAGGTTGCATCAGAGCCCCTGAACAGATTTTGTAAGAATTTCTCTCTCTTTCACTGTCTTTATTTTATCGGGTTTTTTTTTAAGTAATCTATTTTTATAATGGGGTTTAGCTGCTTTTCGCTGCTGTGTTTATGCCGCTTTACACCCTCTTGATTCACTTCCAGAGGGATAGCAATACATAGGTTTTAAGACTCTTCCTAGTCAGATATATTCTTGGGCGGTGAATAGGGGGTGTTGAGTCCAGTTCACTGAGCAGGGAGTAGGTCTTGTCTATTACATATTTGGCTTGTGGAACGGTATGTGAGCTAATTTCAAACCCTTGTTTTATACATCGCCCCACCTCACCTTTCCCGTTAAGCAGCCATAGTGTGTTTTCTACATGTGCGACTCTGTTCTGTTTTGGAATTCAGTTCAGGTGTAGCGATGTTGACATTCCCTCTATAAGTGATATCTTAGGATAAGTGTCCTTTTCTGTGTGACTTACTTCACTTAGAGTCATCGTCCCTAAATCCACTCATCATGCTGCTACTAGCCTTATGACACTGATTTCATGGCTGAGTGATATTCCATTGTGCATAAGTACCACAACTTCTTTATCCATTTTTCTCTTTCCTGGGATATTTCAGGTGTACCGAAGTGGAGGTTCTTGGAAACAGAGCAGCCCTAAACTTTGGGGTGCCTGTGTCGTGTTGATTTTTAGGTGTCCCGATTTCTACGCCCATGAGTGGAAGTGCCCTATGCTCTCTCAGCTGTGTCTATTCCATGTTTCAGGACGCAGCGTACACTTCTCCAGAGTGGCTGTTGGCAATTTCCATCCCGCCCATCAGCGTAGCAAGGCTCCCGTGTCTCCATGGCCTGTCCTGCATTTCTGGTTTTTACACTTTTTTCAGCATGGCCCTTTTGACCGCTGGCAAGCGAGACTTCTTTGTAGCGCCGATTTGCCTTTCCGGCTTGCTTGGTTGGCCAAAAAGGGCGTATGCGTTTTTTCCTGAATATATTCAGGAAAAAACGCATACGCCCTTTTTGGCCAAGGGCATCATTGTCAACGCTTTGCCGCTTTTCATGTGCTTTCAAGGCGAGTCGAATCGACCTCCTGAAATCTGTTTCCTGCAATTCTGCCTTGCTTTCAAATCCTCTTCGTTGCCTTCCCTCAATATATTTGTGGACGAGAGTCACCATTTCTAACTCTGCAGGTTTGTGAATTGCAGTGCCCCTGAGCTCCATTTGTCAACTCGCTTTTTTGGGAGCTGGCCGCAAAAGCACAGGATTGCTTCAGGCCGTATTCTGGTTCCGGGGGGCAGGCTGAGCCTGTGGTTCATTCTTCTTCCTGATGGGAAAATAGAGTGACCTGTGCCTGTCCCAACACCTAGAGCTAGTCTCTCATTGGTTCCCCCTCTTCCCGTTCATCCTCAGGACAAATTGCGACCTGTACGAAACAGGAGGTCAACGGTGCTGATTCTCCAAGTCGGGAGATTGTTAGTGAAGCGGCTGGAATGGCGAACCCGAGCACAAGGAGAGGAGAAATGAGGTGCGTTTTAGAAACCTTTCCCGATCACACGGTGTACCATCTTCTGGGTTTCCCAGGCATGTTTTCGATGTAGGAAGATGCCCTTGAACCTGGAAATTTGGGACCCATGCATGGGTACCACGCAGTATTACTTTAAAGGGTCTGCGTTTGCTCACCCAACCTCACCAATCCTCTCAGCCCCAAGAGTGTCCAGCCTTATGTCTCATCCAGCTGTGGGTCTAGATATGGTCAATCCAGGTTGCATCAGAGCCCCTGAACAGATTTTGTAAGAATGTCTCTCTCTTTCACTGTCTTTATTTTATCGGGTTTTTTTTTTAAGTAATCTATTTTTATAATGGGGTTTAGCTGCTTTTCGCTGCTGTGTTTATGCCGCTTTACACCCTCTTGATTCACTTCCAGAGGGATAGCAATACATAGGTTTTAAGACTCTTCCTAGTCAGATATATTCTTGGGCGGTGAATAGGGGGTGTTGAGTCCAGTTCACTGAGCAGGGAGTAGGTCTTGTCTATTACATATTTGGCTTGTGGAACGGTATGTGAGCTAATTTCAAACCCTTGTTTTATACATCGCCCCGCCTCACCTTTCCCGTTAAGCAGCCATAGTGTGTTTTCTACATGTGCGACTCTGTTCTGTTTTGGAATTCAGTTCAGGTGTAGCGATGTTGACATTCCCTCTATAAGTGATATCTTAGGATAAGTGTCCTTTTCTGTGTGACTTACTTCACTTAGAGTCATCGTCCCTAAATCCACTCATCATGCTGCTACTAGCCTTATGACACTGATTTCATGGCTGAGTGATATTCCATTGTGCATAAGTACCACAACTTCTTTATCCATTTTTCTCTTTCCTGGGATATTTCAGGTGTACTGAAGTGGAGGTTCTTGGAAACAGAGCAGCCCTAAACTTTGGGGTGCCTGTGTCGTGTTGATTTTTAGGTGTCCCGATTTCTACGCCCATGAGTGGAAGTGCCCTATGCTCTCTCAGCTGTGTCTATTCCATGTTTCAGGACGCAGCGTACACTTCTCCAGAGTGGCTGTTGGCAATTTCCATCCCGCCCATCAGCGTAGCAAGGCTCCCGTGTCTCCATGGCCTGTCCTGCATTTCTGGTTTTTACACTTTTTTCAGCATGGCCCTTTTGACCGCTGGCAAGCGAGACTTCTTTGTAGCGCCGATTTGCCTTTCCGGCTTGCTTGGTTGGCCAAAAAGGGCGTATGCGTTTTTTCCTGAATATATTCAGGAAACAACGCATACGCCCTTTTTGGCCAAGGGCATCATTGTCAACGCTTTGCCGCTTTTCATGTGCTTTCAAGGCGAGTCGAATCGACCTCCTGAAATCTGTTTCCTGCAATTCTGCCTTGCTTTCAAATCCTCTTCGTTGCCTTCCCTCAATATATTTGTGGACGAGAGTCATCATTTCTAACTCTGCAGGTTTGTGAATTGCAGTGCTCCTGAGCTCCATTTGTCAACTCGCTTTTTTGGGAGCTGGCCGCAAAAGCGCAGGATTGCTTCAGGCCCTATTCTGGTTCCGGGGGGCAGGCTGAGCCTGTGGTTCATTCTTCTTCCTGATGGGAAAATAGAGTGACCTGTGCCTGTCCCAACACCTAGAGCTAGTCTCTCATTGGTTCCCCCTCTTCCCGTTCATCCTCAGGACAAATTGCGACCTGTACGAAACAGGAGGTCAACGGTGCTGATTCTCCAAGTAGGGAGATTTTTAGTGAAGCGGCTGGAATGGCAAACCCGAGCACAAGGAGAGGAGAAATGAGGTGCGTTTTAGAAACCTTTCCCGATCACACGGTGTACCATCTTCTGGGTTTCCCAGGCATGTTTTCGATGTAGGAAGATGCCCTTGAACCTGGAAATTTGGGACCCATGGCATGGGTACCACGCAGTATTACTTTAAAGGGTCTGCGTTTGCTCACCCAACCTCACCAATCCTCTCAGCCCCAAGAGTGTCCAGCCTTATGTCTCATCCAGCTGTGGGTCTAGATATGGTCAATCCAGGTTGCATCAGAGCCCCTGAACAGATTTTGTAAGAATTTCTCTCTCTTTCACTGTCTTTATTTTATCGGGTTTTTTTTTAAGTAATCTATTTTTATAATGGGGTTTAGCTGCTTTTCGCTGCTGTGTTTATGCCGCTTTACACCCTCTTGATTCACTTCCAGAGGGATAGCAATACATAGGTTTTAAGACTCTTCCTAGTCAGATATATTCTTGGGCGGTGAATAGGGGGTGTTGAGTCCAGTTCACTGAGCAGGGAGTAGGTCTTGTCTATTACATATTTGGCTTGTGGAACGGTATGTGAGCTAATTTCAAACCCTTGTTTTATACATCGCCCCACCTCACCTTTCCCGTTAAGCAGCCATAGTGTGTTTTCTACATGTGCGACTCTGTTCTGTTTTGGAATTCAGTTCAGGTGTAGCGATGTTGACATTCCCTCTATAAGTGATATCTTAGGATAAGTGTCCTTTTCTGTGTGACTTACTTCACTTAGAGTCATCGTCCCTAAATCCACTCATCATGCTGCTACTAGCCTTATGACACTGATTTCATGGCTGAGTGATATTCCATTGTGCATAAGTACCACAACTTCTTTATCCATTTTTCTCTTTCCTGGGATATTTCAGGTGTACCGAAGTGGAGGTTCTTGGAAACAGAGCAGCCCTAAACTTTGGGGTGCCTGTGTCGTGTTGATTTTTAGGTGTCCCGATTTCTACGCCCATGAGTGGAAGTGCCCTATGCTCTCTCAGCTGTGTCTATTCCATGTTTCAGGACGCAGCGTACACTTCTCCAGAGTGGCTGTTGGCAATTTCCATCCCGCCCATCAGCGTAGCAAGGCTCCCGTGTCTCCATGGCCTGTCCTGCATTTCTGGTTTTTACACTTTTTTCAGCATGGCCCTTTTGACCGCTGGCAAGCGAGACTTCTTTGTAGCGCCGATTTGCCTTTCCGGCTTGCTTGGTTGGCCAAAAAGGGCGTATGCGTTTTTTCCTGAATATATTCAGGAAAAAACGCATACGCCCTTTTTGGCCAAGGGCATCATTGTCAACGCTTTGCCGCTTTTCATGTGCTTTCAAGGCGAGTCGAATCGACCTCCTGAAATCTGTTTCCTGCAATTCTGCCTTGCTTTCCAATCCTCTTCGTTGCCTTCCCTCAATATATTTGTGGACGAGAGTCATCATTTCTAACTCTGCAGGTTTGTGAATTGCAGTGCTCCTGAGCTCCATTTGTCAACTCGCTTTTTTGGGAGCTGGCCGCAAAAGCGCAGGATTGCTTCAGGCCCTATTCTGGTTCCGGGGGGCAGGCTGAGCCTGTGGTTCATTCTTCTTCCTGATGGGAAAATAGAGTGACCTGTGCCTGTCCCAACACCTAGAGCTAGTCTCTCATTGGTTCCCCCTCTTCCCGTTCATCCTCAGGACAAATTGCGACCTGTACGAAACAGGAGGTCAACGGTGCTGATTCTCCAAGTAGGGAGATTGTTAGTGAAGCGGCTGGAATGGCGAACCCGAGCACAAGGAGAGGAGAAATGAGGTGCGTTTTAGAAACCTTTCCCGATCACACGGTGTACCATCTTCTGGGTTTCCCAGGCATGTTTTCGATGTAGGAAGATGCCCTTGAACCTGGAAATTTGGGACCCATGGCATGGGTACCACGCAGTATTACTTTAAAGGGTCTGCGTTTGCTCACCCAACCTCACCAATCCTCTCAGCCCCAAGAGTGTCCAGCCTTATGTCTCATCCAGCTGTGGGTCTAGATATGGTCAATCCAGGTTGCATCAGAGCCCCTGAACAGATTTTGTAAGAATGTCTCTCTCTTTCACTGTCTTTATTTTATCGGGTTTTTTTTTAAGTAATCTATTTTTATAATGGGGTTTAGCTGCTTTTCGCTGCTCTGTTTATGCCGCTTTACACCCTCTTGATTCACTTCCAGAGGGATAGCAATACATAGGTTTTAAGACTCTTCCTAGTCAGATATATTCTTGGGCGGTGAATAGGGGGTGTTGAGTCCAGTTCACTGAGCAGGGAGTAGGTCTTGTCTATTACATATTTGGCTTGTGGAACGGTATGTGAGCTAATTTCAAACCCTTGTTTTATACATCGCCCCACCTCACCTTTCCCGTTAAGCAGCCATAGTGTGTTTTCTACATGTGCGACTCTGTTCTGTTTTGGAATTCAGTTCAGGTGTAGCGATGTTGACATTCCCTCTATAAGTGATATCTTAGGATAAGTGTCCTTTTCTGTGTGACTTACTTCACTTAGAGTCATCGTCCCTAAATCCACTCATCATGCTGCTACTAGCCTTATGACACTGATTTCATGGCTGAGTGATATTCCATTGTGCATAAGTACCACAACTTCTTTATCCATTTTTCTCTTTCCTGGGATATTTCAGGTGTACCGAAGTGGAGGTTCTTGGAAACAGAGCAGCCCTAAACTTTGGGGTGCCTGTGTCGTGTTGATTTTTAGGTTTCCCGATTTCTACGCCCATGAGTGGAAGTGCCCTATGCTCTCTCAGCTGTGTCTATTCCATGTTTCAGGACGCAGCGTACACTTCTCCAGAGTGGCTGTTGGCAATTTCCATCCCGCCCATCAGCGTAGCAAGGCTCCCGTGTCTCCATGGCCTGTCCTGCATTTCTGGTTTTTACACTTTTTTCAGCATGGCCCTTTTGACCGCTGGCAAGCGAGACTTCTTTGTAGCGCCGATTTGCCTTTCCGGCTTGCTTGGTTGGCCAAAAAGGGCGTATGCGTTTTTTCCTGAATATATTCAGGAAAAAACGCATACGCCCTTTTTGGCCAAGGGCATCATTGTCAACGCTTTGCCGCTTTTCATGTGCTTTCAAGGCGAGTCGAATCGACCTCCTGAAATCTGTTTCCTGCAATTCTGCCTTGCTTTCAAATCCTCTTCGTTGCCTTCCCTCAATATATTTGTGGACGAGAGTCACCATTTCTAACTCTGCAGGTTTGTGAATTGCAGTGCCCCTGAGCTCCATTTGTCAACTCGCTTTTTTGGGAGCTGGCCGCAAAAGCATAGGATTGCTTCAGGCCGTATTCTGGTTCCGGGGGGCAGGCTGAGCCTGTGGTTCATTCTTCTTCCTGATGGGAAAATAGAGTGACCTGTGCCTGTCCCAACACCTAGAGCTAGTCTCTCATTGGTTCCCCCTCTTCCCGTTCATCCTCAGGACAAATTGCGACCTGTACGAAACAGGAGGTCAACGGTGCTGATTCTCCAAGTAGGGAGATTGTTAGTGAAGCGGCTGGAATGGCGAACCCGAGCACAAGGAGAGGAGAAATGAGGTGCGTTTTAGAAACCTTTCCCGATCACACGGTGTACCATCTTCTGGGTTTCCCAGGCATGTTTTCGATGTAGGAAGATGCCCTTGAACCTGGAAATTTGGGACCCATGGCATGGGTACCACGCAGTATTACTTTAAAGGGTCTGCGTTTGCTCACCCAACCTCACCAATCCTCTCAGCCCCAAGAGTGTCCAGCCTTATGTCTCATCCAGCTGTGGGTCTAGATATGGTCAATCCAGGTTGCATCAGAGCCCCTGAACAGATTTTGTAAGAATGTCTCTCTCTTTCACTGTCTTTATTTTATCGGGTTTTTTTTTTAAGTAATCTATTTTTATAATGGGGTTTAGCTGCTTTTCGCTGCTGTGTTTATGCCGCTTTACACCCTCTTGATTCACTTCCAGAGGGATAGCAATACATAGGTTTTAAGACTCTTCCTAGTCAGATATATTCTTGGGCGGTGAATAGGGGGTGTTGAGTCCAGTTCACTGAGCAGGGAGTAGGTCTTGTGTATTACATATTTGGCTTGTGGAACGGTATGTGAGCTAATTTCAAACCCTTGTTTTATACATCGCCCCGCCTCACCTTTCCCGTTAAGCAGCCATAGTGTGTTTTCTACATGTGCGACTCTGTTCTGTTTTGGAATTCAGTTCAGGTGTAGCGATGTTGACATTCCCTCTATAAGTGATATCTTAGGATAAGTGTCCTTTTCTGTGTGACTTACTTCACTTAGAGTCATCGTCCCTAAATCCACTCATCATGCTGCTACTAGCCTTATGACACTGATTTCATGGCTGAGTGATATTCCATTGTGCATAAGTACCACAACTTCTTTATCCATTTTTCTGTTTCCTGGGATATTTCAGGTGTACCGAAGTGGAGGTTCTTGGAAACAGAGCAGCCCTAAACTTTGGGGTGCCTGTGTCGTGTTGATTTTTAGGTGTCCCGATTTCTACGCCCATGAGTGGAAGTGCCCTATGCTCTCTCAGCTGTGTCTATTCCATGTTTCAGGACGCAGCGTACACTTCTCCAGAGTGGCTGTTGGCAATTTCCATCCCGCCCATCAGCGTAGCAAGGCTCCCGTGTCTCCATGGCCTGTCCTGCATTTCTGGTTTTTACACTTTTTTCAGCATGGCCCTTTTGACCGCTGGCAAGCGAGACTTCTTTGTAGCGCCGATTTGCCTTTCCGGCTTGCTTGGTTGGCCAAAAAGGGCGTATGCGTTTTTTCCTGAATATATTCAGGAAAAAACGCATACGCCCTTTTTGGCCAAGGGCATCATTGTCAACGCTTTGCTGCTTTTCATGTGCTTTCAAGGCGAGTCGAATCTACCTCCTGAAATCTGTTTCCTGCAATTCTGCCTTGCTTTCCAATCCTCTTCGTTGCCTTCCCTCAATATATTTGTGGACGAGAGTCATCATTTCTAACTCTGCAGGTTTGTGAATTGCAGTGCCCCTGAGCTCCATTTGTCAACTCGCTTTTTTGGGAGCTGGCCGCAAAAGCACAGGATTGCTTCAGGCCGTATTCTGGTTCCGGGGGGCAGGCTGAGCCTGTGGTTCATTCTTCTTCCTGATGGGAAAATAGAGTGACCTGTGCCTGTCCCAACACCTAGAGCTAGTCTCTCATTGGTTCCCCCTCTTCCCGTTCATCCTCAGGACAAATTGCGACCTGTACGAAACAGGAGGTCAACGGTGCTGATTCTCCAAGTCGGGAGATTGTTAGTGAAGCGGCTGGAATGGCGAACCCGAGCACAAGGAGAGGAGAAATGAGGTGCGTTTTAGAAACCTTTCCCGATCACACGGTGTACCATCTTCTGGGTTTCCCAGGCATGTTTTCGATGTAGGAAGATGCCCTTGAACCTGGAGATTTGGGACCCATGGCATGGGTACCACGCAGTATTACTTTAAAGGGTCTGCGTTTGCTCACCCAACCTCACCAATCCTCTCAGCCCCAAGAGTGTCCAGCCTTATGTCTCATCCAGCTGTGGGTCTAGATATGGTCAATCCAGGTTGCATCAGAGCCCCTGAACAGATTTTGTAAGAATGTCTCTCTCTTTCACTGTCTTTATTTTATCGGTTTTTTTTTTTAAGTAATCTATTTTTATAATGGGGTTTAGCTGCTTTTCGCTGCTGTGTTTATGCCGCTTTACACCCTCTTGATTCACTTCCAGAGGGATAGCAATACATAGGTTTTAAGACTCTTCCTAGTCAGATATATTCTTGGGCGGTGAATAAGGGGTGTTGAGTCCAGTTCACTGAGCAGGGAGTAGGTCTTGTCTATTACATATTTGGCTTGTGGAACGGTATGTGAGCTAATTTCAAACCCTTGTTTTATACATCGCCCCGCCTCACCTTTCCCGTTAAGCAGCCATAGTGTGTTTTCTACATGTGCGACTCTGTTCTGTTTTGGAATTCAGTTCAGGTGTAGCGATGTTGACATTCCCTCTATAAGTGATATCTTAGGATAAGTGTCCTTTTCTGTGTGACTTACTTCACTTAGAGTCATCGTCCCTAAATCCACTCATCATGCTGCTACTAGCCTTATGACACTGATTTCATGGCTGAGTGATATTCCATTGTGCATAAGTACCACAACTTCTTTATCCATTTTTCTCTTTCCTGGGATATTTCAGGTGTACCGAAGTGGAGGTTCTTGGAAACAGAGCAGCCCTAAACTTTGGGGTGCCTGTGTCGTGTTGATTTTTAGGTGTCCCGATTTCTACGCCCATGAGTGGAAGTGCCCTATGCTCTCTCAGCTGTGTCTATTCCATGTTTCAGGACGCAGCGTACACTTCTCCAGAGTGGCTGTTGGCAATTTCCATCCCGCCCATCAGCGTAGCAAGGCTCCCGTGTCTCCATGGCCTGTCCTGCATTTCTGGTTTTTACACTTTTTTCAGCATGGCCCTTTTGACCGCTGGCAAGCGAGACTTCTTTGTAGCGCCGATTTGCCTTTCCGGCTTGCTTGGTTGGCCAAAAAGGGCGTATGCGTTTTTTCCTGAATATATTCAGGAAACAACGCATACGCCCTTTTTGGCCAAGGGCATCATTGTCAACGCTTTGCCGCTTTTCATGTGCTTTCAAGGCGAGTCGAATCGACCTCCTGAAATCTGTTTCCTGCAATTCTGCCTTGCTTTCCAATCCTCTTCGTTGCCTTCCCTCAATATATTTGTGGACGAGAGTCACCATTTCTAACTCTGCAGGTTTGTGAATTGCAGTGCCCCTGAGCTCCATTTGTCAACTCGCTTTTTTGGGAGCTGGCCGCAAAAGCGCAGGATTGCTTCAGGCCCTATTCTAGTTCCGGGGGGCAGGCTGAGCCTGTGGTTCATTCTTCTTCCTGATGGGAAAATAGAGTGACCTGTGCCTGTCCCAACACCTAGAGCTAGTCTCTCATTGGTTCCCCCTCTTCCCGTTCATCCTCAGGACAAATTGCGACCTGTACGAAACAGGAGGTCAACGGTGCTGATTCTCCAAGTAGGGAGATTGTTAGTGAAGCGGCTGGAATGGCGAACCCGAGCACAAGGAGAGGAGAAATGAGGTGCGTTTTAGAAACCTTTCCCGATCACACGGTGTACCATCTTCTGGGTTTCCCAGGCATGTTTTCGATGTAGGAAGATGCCCTTGAACCTGGAGATTTGGGACCCATGGCATGGGTACCACGCAGTATTACTTTAAAGGGTCTGCGTTTGCTCACCCAACCTCACCAATCCTCTCAGCCCCAAGAGTGTCCAGCCTTATGTCTCATCCAGCTGTGGGTCTAGATATGGTCAATCCAGGTTGCATCAGAGCCCCTGAACAGATTTTGTAAGAATTTCTCTCTCTTTCACTGTCTTTATTTTATCGGGTTTTTTTTTAAGTAATCTATTTTTATAATGGGGTTTAGCTGCTTTTCGCTGCTGTGTTTATGCCGCTTTACACCCTCTTGATTCACTTCCAGAGGGATAGCAATACATAGGTTTTAAGACTCTTCCTAGTCAGATATATTCTTGGGCGGTGAATAAGGGGTGTTGAGTCCAGTTCACTGAGCAGGGAGTAGGTCTTGTCTATTACATATTTGGCTTGTGGAACGGTATGTGAGCTAATTTCAAACCCTTGTTTTATACATCGCCCCGCCTCACCTTTCCCGTTAAGCAGCCATAGTGTGTTTTCTACATGTGCGACTCTGTTCTGTTTTGGAATTCAGTTCAGGTGTAGCGATGTTGACATTCCCTCTATAAGTGATATCTTAGGATAAGTGTCCTTTTCTGTGTGACTTACTTCACTTAGAGTCATCGTCCCTAAATCCACTCATCATGCTGCTACTAGCCTTATGACACTGATTTCATGGCTGAGTGATATTCCATTGTGCATAAGTACCACAACTTCTTTATCCATTTTTCTCTTTCCTGGGATATTTCAGGTGTACCGAAGTGGAGGTTCTTGGAAACAGAGCAGCCCTAAACTTTGGGGTGCCTGTGTCGTGTTGATTTTTAGGTGTCCCGATTTCTACGCCCATGAGTGGAAGTGCCCTATGCTCTCTCAGCTGTGTCTATTCCATGTTTCAGGACGCAGCGTACACTTCTCCAGAGTGGCTGTTGGCAATTTCCATCCCGCCCATCAGCGTAGCAAGGCTCCCGTGTCTCCATGGCCTGTCCTGCATTTCTGGTTTTTACACTTTTTTCAGCATGGCCCTTTTGACCGCTGGCAAGCGAGACTTCTTTGTAGCGCCGATTTGCCTTTCCGGCTTGCTTGGTTGGCCAAAAAGGGCGTATGCGTTTTTTCCTGAATATATTCAGGAAAAAACGCATACGCCCTTTTTGGCCAAGGGCATCATTGTCAACGCTTTGCCGCTTTTCATGTGCTTTCAAGGCGAGTCGAATCTACCTCCTGAAATCTGTTTCCTGCAATTCTGCCTTGCTTTCAAATCCTCTTCGTTGCCTTCCCTCAATATATTTGTGGACGAGAGTCACCATTTCTAACTCTGCAGGTTTGTGAATTGCAGTGCCCCTGAGCTCCATTTGTCAACTCGCTTTTTTGGGAGCTGGCCGCAAAAGCACAGGATTGCTTCAGGCCGTATTCTGGTTCCGGGGGGCAGGCTGAGCCTGTGGTTCATTCTTCTTCCTGATGGGAAAATAGAGTGACCTGTGCCTGTCCCAACACCTAGAGCTAGTCTCTCATTGGTTCCCCCTCTTCCCGTTCATCCTCAGGACAAATTGCGACCTGTACGAAACAGGAGGTCAACGGTGCTGATTCTCTAAGTAGGGAGATTGTTAGTGAAGCGGCTGGAATGGCGAACCCGAGCACAAGGAGAGGAGAAATGAGGTGCGTTTTAGAAACCTTTCCCGATCACACGGTGTACCATCTTCTGGGTTTCCCAGGCATGTTTTCGATGTAGGAAGATGCCCTTGAACCTGGAAATTTGGGACCCATGGCATGGGTACCACGCAGTATTACTTTAAAGGGTCTGCGTTTGCTCACCCAACCTCACCAATCCTCTCAGCCCCAAGAGTGTCCAGCCTTATGTCTCATCCAGCTGTGGGTCTAGATATGGTCAATCCAGGTTGCATCAGAGCCCCTGAACAGATTTTGTAAGAATGTCTCTCTCTTTCACTGTCTTTATTTTATCGGTTTTTTTTTTTAAGTAATCTATTTTTATAATGGGGTTTAGCTGCTTTTCGCTGCTGTGTTTATGCCGCTTTACACCCTCTTGATTCACTTCCAGAGGGATAGCAATACATAGGTTTTAAGACTCTTCCTAGTCAGATATATTCTTGGGCGGTGAATAAGGGGTGTTGAGTCCAGTTCACTGAGCAGGGAGTAGGTCTTGTCTATTACATATTTGGCTTGTGGAACGGTATGTGAGCTAATTTCAAACCCTTGTTTTATACATCGCCCCGCCTCACCTTTCCCGTTAAGCAGCCATAGTGTGTTTTCTACATGTGCGACTCTGTTCTGTTTTGGAATTCAGTTCAGGTGTAGCGATGTTGACATTCCCTCTATAAGTGATATCTTAGGATAAGTGTCCTTTTCTGTGTGACTTACTTCACTTAGAGTCATCGTCCCTAAATCCACTCATCATGCTGCTACTAGCCTTATGACACTGATTTCATGGCTGAGTGATATTCCATTGTGCATAAGTACCACAACTTCTTTATCCATTTTTCTCTTTCCTGGGATATTTCAGGTGTACCGAAGTGGAGGTTCTTGGAAACAGAGCAGCCCTAAACTTTGGGGTGCCTGTGTCGTGTTGATTTTTAGGTGTCCCGATTTCTACGCCCATGAGTGGAAGTGCCCTATGCTCTCTCAGCTGTGTCTATTCCATGTTTCAGGACGCAGCGTACACTTCTCCAGAGTGGCTGTTGGCAATTTCCATCCCGCCCATCAGCGTAGCAAGGCTCCCGTGTCTCCATGGCCTGTCCTGCATTTCTGGTTTTTACACTTTTTTCAGCATGGCCCTTTTGACCGCTGGCAAGCGAGACTTCTTTGTAGCGCCGATTTGCCTTTCCGGCTTGCTTGGTTGGCCAAAAAGGGCGTATGCGTTTTTTCCTGAATATATTCAGGAAAAAACGCATACGCCCTTTTTGGCCAAGGGCATCATTGTCAACGCTTTGCCGCTTTTCATGTGCTTTCAAGGCGAGTCGAATCGACCTCCTGAAATCTGTTTCCTGCAATTCTGCCTTGCTTTCCAATCCTCTTCGTTGCCTTCCCTCAATATATTTGTGGACGAGAGTCACCATTTCTAACTCTGCAGGTTTGTGAATTGCAGTGCCCCTGAGCTCCATTTGTCAACTCGCTTTTTTGGGAGCTGGCCGCAAAAGCGCAGGATTGCTTCAGGCCCTATTCTAGTTCCGGGGGGCAGGCTGAGCCTGTGGTTCATTCTTCTTCCTGATGGGAAAATAGAGTGACCTGTGCCTGTCCCAACACCTAGAGCTAGTCTCTCATTGGTTCCCCCTCTTCCCGTTCATCCTCAGGACAAATTGCGACCTGTACGAAACAGGAGGTCAACGGTGCTGATTCTCCAAGTAGGGAGATTGTTAGTGAAGCGGCTGGAATGGCGAACCCGAGCACAAGGAGAGGAGAAATGAGGTGCGTTTTAGAAACCTTTCCCGATCACACGGTGTACCATCTTCTGGGTTTCCCAGGCATGTTTTCGATGTAGGAAGATGCCCTTGAACCTGGAGATTTGGGACCCATGGCATGGGTACCACGCAGTATTACTTTAAAGGGTCTGCGTTTGCTCACCCAACCTCACCAATCCTCTCAGCCCCAAGAGTGTCCAGCCTTATGTCTCATCCAGCTGTGGGTCTAGATATGGTCAATCCAGGTTGCATCAGAGCCCCTGAACAGATTTTGTAAGAATTTCTCTCTCTTTCACTGTCTTTATTTTATCGGGTTTTTTTTTAAGTAATCTATTTTTATAATGGGGTTTAGCTGCTTTTCGCTGCTGTGTTTATGCCGCTTTACACCCTCTTGATTCACTTCCAGAGGGATAGCAATACATAGGTTTTAAGACTCTTCCTAGTCAGATATATTCTTGGGCGGTGAATAAGGGGTGTTGAGTCCAGTTCACTGAGCAGGGAGTAGGTCTTGTCTATTACATATTTGGCTTGTGGAACGGTATGTGAGCTAATTTCAAACCCTTGTTTTATACATCGCCCCGCCTCACCTTTCCCGTTAAGCAGCCATAGTGTGTTTTCTACATGTGCGACTCTGTTCTGTTTTGGAATTCAGTTCAGGTGTAGCGATGTTGACATTCCCTCTATAAGTGATATCTTAGGATAAGTGTCCTTTTCTGTGTGACTTACTTCACTTAGAGTCATCGTCCCTAAATCCACTCATCATGCTGCTACTAGCCTTATGACACTGATTTCATGGCTGAGTGATATTCCATTGTGCATAAGTACCACAACTTCTTTATCCATTTTTCTCTTTCCTGGGATATTTCAGGTGTACCGAAGTGGAGGTTCTTGGAAACAGAGCAGCCCTAAACTTTGGGGTGCCTGTGTCGTGTTGATTTTTAGGTGTCCCGATTTCTACGCCCATGAGTGGAAGTGCCCTATGCTCTCTCAGCTGTGTCTATTCCATGTTTCAGGACGCAGCGTACACTTCTCCAGAGTGGCTGTTGGCAATTTCCATCCCGCCCATCAGCGTAGCAAGGCTCCCGTGTCTCCATGGCCTGTCCTGCATTTCTGGTTTTTACACTTTTTTCAGCATGGCCCTTTTGACCGCTGGCAAGCGAGACTTCTTTGTAGCGCCGATTTGCCTTTCCGGCTTGCTTGGTTGGCCAAAAAGGGCGTATGCGTTTTTTCCTGAATATATTCAGGAAACAACGCATACGCCCTTTTTGGCCAAGGGCATCATTGTCAACGCTTTGCCGCTTTTCATGTGCTTTCAAGGCGAGTCGAATCGACCTCCTGAAATCTGTTTCCTGCAATTCTGCCTTGCTTTCCAATCCTCTTCGTTGCCTTCCCTCAATATATTTGTGGACGAGAGTCACCATTTCTAACTCTGCAGGTTTGTGAATTGCAGTGCCCCTGAGCTCCATTTGTCAACTCGCTTTTTTGGGAGCTGGCCGCAAAAGCGCAGGATTGCTTCAGGCCCTATTCTAGTTCCGGGGGGCAGGCTGAGCCTGTGGTTCATTCTTCTTCCTGATGGGAAAATAGAGTGACCTGTGCCTGTCCCAACACCTAGAGCTAGTCTCTCATTGGTTCCCCCTCTTCCCGTTCATCCTCAGGACAAATTGCGACCTGTACGAAACAGGAGGTCAACGGTGCTGATTCTCCAAGTAGGGAGATTGTTAGTGAAGCGGCTGGAATGGCGAACCCGAGCACAAGGAGAGGAGAAATGAGGTGCGTTTTAGAAACCTTTCCCGATCACACGGTGTACCATCTTCTGGGTTTCCCAGGCATGTTTTCGATGTAGGAAGATGCCCTTGAACCTGGAAATTTGGGACCCATGGCATGGGTACCACGCAGTATTACTTTAAAGGGTCTGCGTTTGCTCACCCAACCTCACCAATCCTCTCAGCCCCAAGAGTGTCCAGCCTTATGTCTCATCCAGCTGTGGGTCTAGATATGGTCAATCCAGGTTGCATCAGAGCCCCTGAACAGATTTTGTAAGAATTTCTCTCTCTTTCACTGTCTTTATTTTATCGGGTTTTTTTTTAAGTAATCTATTTTTATAATGGGGTTTAGCTGCTTTTCGCTGCTGTGTTTATGCCGCTTTACACCCTCTTGATTCACTTCCAGAGGGATAGCAATGCATAGGTTTTAAGACTCTTCCTAGTCAGATATATTCTTGGGCGGTGAATAGGGGGTGTTGAGTCCAGTTCACTGAGCAGGGAGTAGGTCTTGTCTATTACATATTTGGCTTGTGGAACGGTATGTGAGCTAATTTCAAACCCTTGTTTTATACATCGCCCCACCTCACCTTTCCCGTTAAGCAGCCATAGTGTGTTTTCTACATGTGCGACTCTGTTCTGTTTTGGAATTCAGTTCAGGTGTAGCGATGTTGACATTCCCTCTATAAGTGATATCTTAGGATAAGTGTCCTTTTCTGTGTGACTTACTTCACTTAGAGTCATCGTCCCTAAATCCACTCATCATGCTGCTACTAGCCTTATGACACTGATTTCATGGCTGAGTGATATTCCATTGTGCATAAGTACCACAACTTCTTTATCCATTTTTCTCTTTCCTGGGATATTTCAGGTGTACCGAAGTGGAGGTTCTTGGAAACAGAGCAGCCCTAAACTTTGGGGTGCCTGTGTCGTGTTGATTTTTAGGTGTCCCGATTTCTACGCCCATGAGTGGAAGTGCCCTATGCTCTCTCAGCTGTGTCTATTCCATGTTTCAGGACGCAGCGTACACTTCTCCAGAGTGGCTGTTGGCAATTTCCATCCCGCCCATCAGCGTAGCAAGGCTCCCGTGTCTCCATGGCCTGTCCTGCATTTCTGGTTTTTACACTTTTTTCAGCATGGCCCTTTTGACCGCTGGCAAGCGAGACTTCTTTGTAGCGCCGATTTGCCTTTCCGGCTTGCTTGGTTGGCCAAAAAGGGCGTATGCGTTTTTTCCTGAATATATTCAGGAAAAAACGCATACGCCCTTTTTGGCCAAGGGCATCATTGTCAACGCTTTGCCGCTTTTCATGTGCTTTCAAGGCGAGTCGAATCGACCTCCTGAAATCTGTTTCCTGCAATTCTGCCTTGCTTTCCAATCCTCTTCGTTGCCTTCCCTCAATATATTTGTGGACGAGAGTCACCATTTCTAACTCTGCAGGTTTGTGAATTGCAGTGCCCCTGAGCTCCATTTGTCAACTCGCTTTTTTGGGAGCTGGCCGCAAAAGCGCAGGATTGCTTCAGGCCCTATTCTAGTTCCGGGGGGCAGGCTGAGCCTGTGGTTCATTCTTCTTCCTGATGGGAAAATAGAGTGACCTGTGCCTGTCCCAACACCTAGAGCTAGTCTCTCATTGGTTCCCCCTCTTCCCGTTCATCCTCAGGACAAATTGCGACCTGTACGAAACAGGAGGTCAACGGTGCTGATTCTCCAAGTAGGGAGATTGTTAGTGAAGCGGCTGGAATGGCGAACCCGAGCACAAGGAGAGGAGAAATGAGGTGCGTTTTAGAAACCTTTCCCGATCACACGGTGTACCATCTTCTGGGTTTCCCAGGCATGTTTTCGATGTAGGAAGATGCCCTTGAACCTGGAAATTTGGGACCCATGGCATGGGTACCACGCAGTATTACTTTAAAGGGTCTGCGTTTGCTCACCCAACCTCACCAATCCTCTCAGCCCCAAGAGTGTCCAGCCTTATGTCTCATCCAGCTGTGGGTCTAGATATGGTCAATCCAGGTTGCATCAGAGCCCCTGAACAGATTTTGTAAGAATGTCTCTCTCTTTCACTGTCTTTATTTTATCGGGTTTTTTTTTTAAGTAATCTATTTTTATAATGGGGTTTAGCTGCTTTTCGCTGCTGTGTTTATGCCGCTTTACACCCTCTTGATTCACTTCCAGAGGGATAGCAATACATAGGTTTTAAGACTCTTCCTAGTCAGATATATTCTTGGGCGGTGAATAGGGGGTGTTGAGTCCAGTTCACTGAGCAGGGAGTAGGTCTTGTCTATTACATATTTGGCTTGTGGAACGGTATGTGAGCTAATTTCAAACCCTTGTTTTATACATCGCCCCGCCTCACCTTTCCCGTTAAGCAGCCATAGTGTGTTTTCTACATGTGCGACTCTGTTCTGTTTTGGAATTCAGTTCAGGTGTAGCGATGTTGACATTCCCTCTATAAGTGATATCTTAGGATAAGTGTCCTTTTCTGTGTGACTTACTTCACTTAGAGTCATCGTCCCTAAATCCACTCATCATGCTGCTACTAGCCTTATGACACTGATTTCATGGCTGAGTGATATTCCATTGTGCATAAGTACCACAACTTCTTTATCCATTTTTCTCTTTCCTGGGATATTTCAGGTGTACCGAAGTGGAGGTTCTTGGAAACAGAGCAGCCCTAAACTTTGGGGTGCCTGTGTCGTGTTGATTTTTAGGTGTCCCGATTTCTACGCCCATGAGTGGAAGTGCCCTATGCTCTCTCAGCTGTGTCTATTCCATGTTTCAGGACGCAGCGTACACTTCTCCAGAGTGGCTGTTGGCAATTTCCATCCCGCCCATCAGCGTAGCAAGGCTCCCGTGTCTCCATGGCCTGTCCTGCATTTCTGGTTTTTACACTTTTTTCAGCATGGCCCTTTTGACCGCTGGCAAGCGAGACTTCTTTGTAGCGCCGATTTGCCTTTCCGGCTTGCTTGGTTGGCCAAAAAGGGCGTATGCGTTTTTTCCTGAATATATTCAGGAAAAAACGCATACGCCCTTTTTGGCCAAGGGCATCATTGTCAACGCTTTGCTGCTTTTCATGTGCTTTCAAGGCGAGTCGAATCGACCTCCTGAAATCTGTTTCCTGCAATTCTGCCTTGCTTTCCAATCCTCTTCGTTGCCTTCCCTCAATATATTTGTGGACGAGAGTCATCATTTCTAACTCTGCAGGTTTGTGAATTGCAGTGCCCCTGAGCTCCATTTGTCAACTCGCTTTTTTGGGAGCTGGCCGCAAAAGCGCAGGATTGCTTCAGGCCCTATTCTGGTTCCGGGGGGCAGGCTGAGCCTGTGGTTCATTCTTCTTCCTGATGGGAAAATAGAGTGACCTGTGCCTGTCCCAACACCTAGAGCTAGTCTCTCATTGGTTCCCCCTCTTCCCGTTCATCCTCAGGACAAATTGCGACCTGTACGAAACAGGAGGTCAACGGTGCTGATTCTCCAAGTAGGGAGATTGTTAGTGAAGCGGCTGGAATGGCGAACCCGAGCACAAGGAGAGGAGAAATGAGGTGCGTTTTAGAAACCTTTCCCGATCACACGGTGTACCATCTTCTGGGTTTCCCAGGCATGTTTTCGATGTAGGAAGATGCCCTTGAACCTGGAAATTTGGGACCCATGGCATGGGTACCACGCAGTATTACTTTAAAGGGTCTGCGTTTGCTCACCCAACCTCACCAATCCTCTCAGCCCCAAGAGTGTCCAGCCTTATGTCTCATCCAGCTGTGGGTCTAGATATGGTCAATCCAGGTTGCATCAGAGCCCCTGAACAGATTTTGTAAGAATTTCTCTCTCTTACACTGTCTTTATTTTATCGGGTTTTTTTTTAAGTAATCTATTTTTATAATGGGGTTTAGCTGCTTTTCGCTGCTGTGTTTATGCCGCTTTACACCCTCTTGATTCACTTCCAGAGGGATAGCAATACATAGGTTTTAAGACTCTTCCTAGTCAGATATATTCTTGGGCGGTGAATAGGGGGTGTTGAGTCCAGTTCTCTGAGCAGGGAGTAGGTCTTGTCTATTACATATTTGGCTTGTGGAACGGTATGTGAGCTAATTTCAAACCCTTGTTTTATACATCGCCCCACCTCACCTTTCCCGTTAAGCAGCCATAGTGTGTTTTCTACATGTGCGACTCTGTTCTGTTTTGGAATTCAGTTCAGGTGTAGCGATGTTGACATTCCCTCTATAAGTGATATCTTAGGATAAGTGTCCTTTTCTGTGTGACTTACTTCACTTAGAGTCATCGTCCCTAAATCCACTCATCATGCTGCTACTAGCCTTATGACACTGATTTCATGGCTGAGTGATATTCCATTGTGCATAAGTACCACAACTTCTTTATCCATTTTTCTCTTTCCTGGGATATTTCAGGTGTACCGAAGTGGAGGTTCTTGGAAACAGAGCAGCCCTAAACTTTGGGGTGCCTGTGTCGTGTTGATTTTTAGGTGTCCCGATTTCTACGCCCATGAGTGGAAGTGCCCTATGCTCTCTCAGCTGTGTCTATTCCATGTTTCAGGACGCAGCGTACACTTCTCCAGAGTGGCTGTTGGCAATTTCCATCCCGCCCATCAGCGTAGCAAGGCTCCCGTGTCTCCATGGCCTGTCCTGCATTTCTGGTTTTTACACTTTTTTCAGCATGGCCCTTTTGACCGCTGGCAAGCGAGACTTCTTTGTAGCGCCGATTTGCCTTTCCGGCTTGCTTGGTTGGCCAAAAAGGGCGTATGCGTTTTTTCCTGAATATATTCAGGAAAAAACGCATACGCCCTTTTTGGCCAAGGGCATCATTGTCAACGCTTTGCCGCTTTTCATGTGCTTTCAAGGCGAGTCGAATCTACCTCCTGAAATCTGTTTCCTGCAATTCTGCCTTGCTTTCAAATCCTCTTCGTTGCCTTCCCTCAATATATTTGTGGACGAGAGTCACCATTTCTAACTCTGCAGGTTTGTGAATTGCAGTGCCCCTGAGCTCCATTTGTCAACTAGCTTTTTTGGGAGCTGGCCGCAAAAGCACAGGATTGCTTCAGGCCGTATTCTGGTTCCGGGGGGCAGGCTGAGCCTGTGGTTCATTCTTCTTCCTGATGGGAAAATAGAGTGACCTGTGCCTGTCCCAACACCTAGAGCTAGTCTCTCATTGGTTCCCCCTCTTCCCGTTCATCCTCAGGACAAATTGCGACCTGTACGAAACAGGAGGTCAACGGTGCTGATTCTCCAAGTCGGGAGATTGTTAGTGAAGCGGCTGGAATGGCGAACCCGAGCACAAGGAGAGGAGAAATGAGGTGCGTTTTAGAAACCTTTCCCGATCACACGGTGTACCATCTTCTGGGTTTCCCAGGCATGTTTTCGATGTAGGAAGATGCCCTTGAACCTGGAAATTTGGGACCCATGCATGGGTACCACGCAGTATTACTTTAAAGGGTCTGCGTTTGCTCACCCAACCTCACCAATCCTCTCAGCCCCAAGAGTGTCCAGCCTTATGTCTCATCCAGCTGTGGGTCTAGATATGGTCAATCCAGGTTGCATCAGAGCCCCTGAACAGATTTTGTAAGAATGTCTCTCTCTTTCACTGTCTTTATTTTATCGGGTTTTTTTTTTAAGTAATCTATTTTTATAATGGGGTTTAGCTGCTTTTCGCTGCTGTGTTTATGCCGCTTTACACCCTCTTGATTCACCTCCAGAGGGATAGCAATACATAGGTTTTAAGACTCTTCCTAGTCAGATATATTCTTGGGCGGTGAATAGGGGGTGTTGAGTCCAGTTCACTGAGCAGGGAGTAGGTCTTGTCTATTACATATTTGGCTTGTGGAACGGTATGTGAGCTAATTTCAAACCCTTGTTTTATACATCGCCCCGCCTCACCTTTCCCGTTAAGCAGCCATAGTGTGTTTTCTACATGTGCGACTCTGTTCTGTTTTGGAATTCAGTTCAGGTGTAGCGATGTTGACATTCCCTCTATAAGTGATATCTTAGGATAAGTGTCCTTTTCTGTGTGACTTACTTCACTTAGAGTCATCGTCCCTAAATCCACTCATCATGCTGCTACTAGCCTTATGACACTGATTTCATGGCTGAGTGATATTCCATTGTGCATAAGTACCACAACTTCTTTATCCATTTTTCTCTTTCCTGGGATATTTCAGGTGTACTGAAGTGGAGGTTCTTGGAAACAGAGCAGCCCTAAACTTTGGGGTGCCTGTGTCGTGTTGATTTTTAGGTGTCCCGATTTCTACGCCCATGAGTGGAAGTGCCCTATGCTCTCTCAGCTGTGTCTATTCCATGTTTCAGGACGCAGCGTACACTTCTCCAGAGTGGCTGTTGGCAATTTCCATCCCGCCCATCAGCGTAGCAAGGCTCCCGTGTCTCCATGGCCTGTCCTGCATTTCTGGTTTTTACACTTTTTTCAGCATGGCCCTTTTGACCGCTGGCAAGCGAGACTTCTTTGTAGCGCCGATTTGCCTTTCCGGCTTGCTTGGTTGGCCAAAAAGGGCGTATGCGTTTTTTCCTGAATATATTCAGGAAACAACGCATACGCCCTTTTTGGCCAAGGGCATCATTGTCAACGCTTTGCCGCTTTTCATGTGCTTTCAAGGCGAGTCGAATCGACCTCCTGAAATCTGTTTCCTGCAATTCTGCCTTGCTTTCAAATCCTCTTCGTTGCCTTCCCTCAATTATTTGTGGACGAGAGTCATCATTTCTAACTCTGCAGGTTTGTGAATTGCAGTGCTCCTGAGCTCCATTTGTCAACTCGCTTTTTTGGGAGCTGGCCGCAAAAGCGCAGGATTGCTTCAGGCCCTATTCTGGTTCCGGGGGGCAGGCTGAGCCTGTGGTTCATTCTTCTTCCTGATGGGAAAATAGAGTGACCTGTGCCTGTCCCAACACCTAGAGCTAGTCTCTCATTGGTTCCCCCTCTTCCCGTTCATCCTCAGGACAAATTGCGACCTGTACGAAACAGGAGGTCAACGGTGCTGATTCTCCAAGTAGGGAGATTTTTAGTGAAGCGGCTGGAATGGCGAACCCGAGCACAAGGAGAGGAGAAATGAGGTGCGTTTTAGAAACCTTTCCCGATCACACGGTGTACCATCTTCTGGGTTTCCCAGGCATGTTTTCGATGTAGGAAGATGCCCTTGAACCTGGAAATTTGGGACCCATGGCATGGGTACCACGCAGTATTACTTTAAAGGGTCTGCGTTTGCTCACCCAACCTCACCAATCCTCTCAGCCCCAAGAGTGTCCAGCCTTATGTCTCATCCAGCTGTGGGTCTAGATATGGTCAATCCAGGTTGCATCAGAGCCCCTGAACAGATTTTGTAAGAATTTCTCTCTCTTTCACTGTCTTTATTTTATCGGGTTTTTTTTTAAGTAATCTATTTTTATAATGGGGTTTAGCTGCTTTTCGCTGCTGTGTTTATGCCGCTTTACACCCTCTTGATTCACTTCCAGAGGGATAGCAATACATAGGTTTTAAGACTCTTCCTAGTCAGATATATTCTTGGGCGGTGAATAGGGGGTGTTGAGTCCAGTTCACTGAGCAGGGAGTAGGTCTTGTCTATTACATATTTGGCTTGTGGAACGGTATGTGAGCTAATTTCAAACCCTTGTTTTATACATCGCCCCACCTCACCTTTCCCGTTAAGCAGCCATAGTGTGTTTTCTACATGTGCGACTCTGTTCTGTTTTGGAATTCAGTTCAGGTGTAGCGATGTTGACATTCCCTCTATAAGTGATATCTTAGGATAAGTGTCCTTTTCTGTGTGACTTACTTCACTTAGAGTCATCGTCCCTAAATCCACTCATCATGCTGCTACTAGCCTTATGACACTGATTTCATGGCTGAGTGATATTCCATTGTGCATAAGTACCACAACTTCTTTATCCATTTTTCTCTTTCCTGGGATATTTCAGGTGTACCGAAGTGGAGGTTCTTGGAAACAGAGCAGCCCTAAACTTTGGGGTGCCTGTGTCGTGTTGATTTTTAGGTGTCCCGATTTCTACGCCCATGAGTGGAAGTGCCCTATGCTCTCTCAGCTGTGTCTATTCCATGTTTCAGGACGCAGCGTACACTTCTCCAGAGTGGCTGTTGGCAATTTCCATCCCGCCCATCAGCGTAGCAAGGCTCCCGTGTCTCCATGGCCTGTCCTGCATTTCTGGTTTTTACACTTTTTTCAGCATGGCCCTTTTGACCGCTGGCAAGCGAGACTTCTTTGTAGCGCCGATTTGCCTTTCCGGCTTGCTTGGTTGGCCAAAAAGGGCGTATGCGTTTTTTCCTGAATATATTCAGGAAAAAACGCATACGCCCTTTTTGGCCAAGGGCATCATTGTCAACGCTTTGCCGCTTTTCATGTGCTTTCAAGGCGAGTCGAATCGACCTCCTGAAATCTGTTTCCTGCAATTCTGCCTTGCTTTCAAATCCTCTTCGTTGCCTTCCCTCAATATATTTGTGGACGAGAGTCACCATTTCTAACTCTGCAGGTTTGTGAATTGCAGTGCCCCTGAGCTCCATTTGTCAACTCGCTTTTTTGGGAGCTGGCCGCAAAAGCACAGGATTGCTTCAGGCCGTATTCTGGTTCCGGGGGGCAGGCTGAGCCTGTGGTTCATTCTTCTTCCTGATGGGAAAATAGAGTGACCTGTGCCTGTCCCAACACCTAGAGCTAGTCTCTCATTGGTTCCCCCTCTTCCCGTTCATCCTCAGGACAAATTGCGACCTGTACGAAACAGGAGGTCAACGGTGCTGATTCTCCAAGTCGGGAGATTGTTAGTGAAGCGGCTGGAATGGCGAACCCGAGCACAAGGAGAGGAGAAATGAGGTGCGTTTTAGAAACCTTTCCCGATCACACGGTGTACCATCTTCTGGGTTTCCCAGGCATGTTTTCGATGTAGGAAGATGCCCTTGAACCTGGAAATTTGGGACCCATGCATGGGTACCACGCAGTATTACTTTAAAGGGTCTGCGTTTGCTCACCCAACCTCACCAATCCTCTCAGCCCCAAGAGTGTCCAGCCTTATGTCTCATCCAGCTGTGGGTCTAGATATGGTCAATCCAGGTTGCATCAGAGCCCCTGAACAGATTTTGTAAGAATGTCTCTCTCTTTCACTGTCTTTATTTTATCGGGTTTTTTTTTTAAGTAATCTATTTTTATAATGGGGTTTAGCTGCTTTTCGCTGCTGTGTTTATGCCGCTTTACACCCTCTTGATTCACTTCCAGAGGGATAGCAATACATAGGTTTTAAGACTCTTCCTAGTCAGATATATTCTTGGGCGGTGAATAGGGGGTGTTGAGTCCAGTTCACTGAGCAGGGAGTAGGTCTTGTCTATTACATATTTGGCTTGTGGAACGGTATGTGAGCTAATTTCAAACCCTTGTTTTATACATCGCCCCGCCTCACCTTTCCCGTTAAGCAGCCATAGTGTGTTTTCTACATGTGCGACTCTGTTCTGTTTTGGAATTCAGTTCAGGTGTAGCGATGTTGACATTCCCTCTATAAGTGATATCTTAGGATAAGTGTCCTTTTCTGTGTGACTTACTTCACTTAGAGTCATCGTCCCTAAATCCACTCATCATGCTGCTACTAGCCTTATGACACTGATTTCATGGCTGAGTGATATTCCATTGTGCATAAGTACCACAACTTCTTTATCCATTTTTCTCTTTCCTGGGATATTTCAGGTGTACTGAAGTGGAGGTTCTTGGAAACAGAGCAGCCCTAAACTTTGGGGTGCCTGTGTCGTGTTGATTTTTAGGTGTCCCGATTTCTACGCCCATGAGTGGAAGTGCCCTATGCTCTCTCAGCTGTGTCTATTCCATGTTTCAGGACGCAGCGTACACTTCTCCAGAGTGGCTGTTGGCAATTTCCATCCCGCCCATCAGCGTAGCAAGGCTCCCGTGTCTCCATGGCCTGTCCTGCATTTCTGGTTTTTACACTTTTTTCAGCATGGCCCTTTTGACCGCTGGCAAGCGAGACTTCTTTGTAGCGCCGATTTGCCTTTCCGGCTTGCTTGGTTGGCCAAAAAGGGCGTATGCGTTTTTTCCTGAATATATTCAGGAAACAACGCATACGCCCTTTTTGGCCAAGGGCATCATTGTCAACGCTTTGCCGCTTTTCATGTGCTTTCAAGGCGAGTCGAATCGACCTCCTGAAATCTGTTTCCTGCAATTCTGCCTTGCTTTCAAATCCTCTTCGTTGCCTTCCCTCAATATATTTGTGGACGAGAGTCATCATTTCTAACTCTGCAGGTTTGTGAATTGCAGTGCTCCTGAGCTCCATTTGTCAACTCGCTTTTTTGGGAGCTGGCCGCAAAAGCGCAGGATTGCTTCAGGCCCTATTCTGGTTCCGGGGGGCAGGCTGAGCCTGTGGTTCATTCTTCTTCCTGATGGGAAAATAGAGTGACCTGTGCCTGTCCCAACACCTAGAGCTAGTCTCTCATTGGTTCCCCCTCTTCCCGTTCATCCTCAGGACAAATTGCGACCTGTACGAAACAGGAGGTCAACGGTGCTGATTCTCCAAGTAGGGAGATTTTTAGTGAAGCGGCTGGAATGGCAAACCCGAGCACAAGGAGAGGAGAAATGAGGTGCGTTTTAGAAACCTTTCCCGATCACACGGTGTACCATCTTCTGGGTTTCCCAGGCATGTTTTCGATGTAGGAAGATGCCCTTGAACCTGGAAATTTGGGACCCATGGCATGGGTACCACGCAGTATTACTTTAAAGGGTCTGCGTTTGCTCACCCAACCTCACCAATCCTCTCAGCCCCAAGAGTGTCCAGCCTTATGTCTCATCCAGCTGTGGGTCTAGATATGGTCAATCCAGGTTGCATCAGAGCCCCTGAACAGATTTTGTAAGAATTTCTCTCTCTTTCACTGTCTTTATTTTATCGGGTTTTTTTTTAAGTAATCTATTTTTATAATGGGGTTTAGCTGCTTTTCGCTGCTGTGTTTATGCCGCTTTACACCCTCTTGATTCACTTCCAGCGGGATAGCAATACATAGGTTTTAAGACTCTTCCTAGTCAGATATATTCTTGGGCGGTGAATAGGGGGTGTTGAGTCCAGTTCACTGAGCAGGGAGTAGGTCTTGTCTATTACATATTTGGCTTGTGGAACGGTATGTGAGCTAATTTCAAACCCTTGTTTTATACATCGCCCCACCTCACCTTTCCCGTTAAGCAGCCATAGTGTGTTTTCTACATGTGCGACTCTGTTCTGTTTTGGAATTCAGTTCAGGTGTAGCGATGTTGACATTCCCTCTATAAGTGATATCTTAGGATAAGTGTCCTTTTCTGTGTGACTTACTTCACTTAGAGTCATCGTCCCTAAATCCACTCATCATGCTGCTACTAGCCTTATGACACTGATTTCATGGCTGAGTGATATTCCATTGTGCATAAGTACCACAACTTCTTTATCCATTTTTCTCTTTCCTGGGATATTTCAGGTGTACCGAAGTGGAGGTTCTTGGAAACAGAGCAGCCCTAAACTTTGGGGTGCCTGTGTCGTGTTGATTTTTAGGTGTCCCGATTTCTACGCCCATGAGTGGAAGTGCCCTATGCTCTCTCAGCTGTGTCTATTCCATGTTTCAGGACGCAGCGTACACTTCTCCAGAGTGGCTGTTGGCAATTTCCATCCCGCCCATCAGCGTAGCAAGGCTCCCGTGTCTCCATGGCCTGTCCTGCATTTCTGGTTTTTACACTTTTTTCAGCATGGCCCTTTTGACCGCTGGCAAGCGAGACTTCTTTGTAGCGCCGATTTGCCTTTCCGGCTTGCTTGGTTGGCCAAAAAGGGCGTATGCGTTTTTTCCTGAATATATTCAGGAAAAAACGCATACGCCCTTTTTGGCCAAGGGCATCATTGTCAACGCTTTGCCGCTTTTCATGTGCTTTCAAGGCGAGTCGAATCGACCTCCTGAAATCTGTTTCCTGCAATTCTGCCTTGCTTTCCAATCCTCTTCGTTGCCTTCCCTCAATATATTTGTGGACGAGAGTCATCATTTCTAACTCTGCAGGTTTGTGAATTGCAGTGCTCCTGAGCTCCATTTGTCAACTCGCTTTTTTGGGAGCTGGCCGCAAAAGCGCAGGATTGCTTCAGGCCCTATTCTGGTTCCGGGGGGCAGGCTGAGCCTGTGGTTCATTCTTCTTCCTGATGGGAAAATAGAGTGACCTGTGCCTGGCCCAACACCTAGAGCTAGTCTCTCATTGGTTCCCCCTCTTCCCGTTCATCCTCAGGACAAATTGCGACCTGTACGAAACAGGAGGTCAACGGTGCTGATTCTCCAAGTAGGGAGATTGTTAGTGAAGCGGCTGGAATGGCGAACCCGAGCACAAGGAGAGGAGAAATGAGGTGCGTTTTAGAAACCTTTCCCGATCACACGGTGTACCATCTTCTGGGTTTCCCAGGCATGTTTTCGATGTAGGAAGATGCCCTTGAACCTGGAAATTTGGGACCCATGGCATGGGTACCACGCAGTATTACTTTAAAGGGTCTGCGTTTGCTCACCCAACCTCACCAATCCTCTCAGCCCCAAGAGTGTCCAGCCTTATGTCTCATCCAGCTGTGGGTCTAGATATGGTCAATCCAGGTTGCATCAGAGCCCCTGAACAGATTTTGTAAGAATGTCTCTCTCTTTCACTGTCTTTATTTTATCGGGTTTTTTTTTAAGTAATCTATTTTTATAATGGGGTTTAGCTGCTTTTCGCTGCTCTGTTTATGCCGCTTTACACCCTCTTGATTCACTTCCAGAGGGATAGCAATACATAGGTTTTAAGACTCTTCCTAGTCAGATATATTCTTGGGCGGTGAATAGGGGGTGTTGAGTCCAGTTCACTGAGCAGGGAGTAGGTCTTGTCTATTACATATTTGGCTTGTGGAACGGTATGTGAGCTAATTTCAAACCCTTGTTTTATACATCGCCCCGCCTCACCTTTCCCGTTAAGCAGCCATAGTGTGTTTTCTACATGTGCGACTCTGTTCTGTTTTGGAATTCAGTTCAGGTGTAGCGATGTTGACATTCCCTCTATAAGTGATATCTTAGGATAAGTGTCCTTTTCTGTGTGAATTACTTCACTTAGAGTCATCGTCCCTAAATCCACTCATCATGCTGCTACTAGCCTTATGACACTGATTTCATGGCTGAGTGATATTCCATTGTGCATAAGTACCACAACTTCTTTATCCATTTTTCTCTTTCCTGGGATATTTCAGGTGTACCGAAGTGGAGGTTCTTGGAAACAGAGCAGCCCTAAACTTTGGGGTGCCTGTGTCGTGTTGATTTTTAGGTGTCCCGATTTCTACGCCCATGAGTGGAAGTGCCCTATGCTCTCTCAGCTGTGTCTATTCCATGTTTCAGGACGCAGCGTACACTTCTCCAGAGTGGCTGTTGGCAATTTCCATCCCGCCCATCAGCGTAGCAAGGCTCCCGTGTCTCCATGGCCTGTCCTGCATTTCTGGTTTTTACACTTTTTTCAGCATGGCCCTTTTGACCGCTGGCAAGCGAGACTTCTTTGTAGCGCCGATTTGCCTTTCCGGCTTGCTTGGTTGGCCAAAAAGGGCGTATGCGTTTTTTCCTGAATATATTCAGGAAAAAACGCATACGCCCTTTTTGGCCAAGGGCATCATTGTCAACGCTTTGCCGCTTTTCATGTGCTTTCAAGGCGAGTCGAATCGACCTCCTGAAATCTGTTTCCTGCAATTCTGCCTTGCTTTCAAATCCTCTTCGTTGCCTTCCCTCAATATATTTGTGGACGAGAGTCACCATTTCTAACTCTGCAGGTTTGTGAATTGCAGTGCCCCTGAGCTCCATTTGTCAACTCGCTTTTTTGGGAGCTGGCCGCAAAAGCGCAGGATTGCTTCAGGCCGTATTCTGGTTCCGGGGGGCAGGCTGAGCCTGTGGTTCATTCTTCTTCCTGATGGGAAAATAGAGTGACCTGTGCCTGTCCCAACACCTAGAGCTAGTCTCTCATTGGTTCCCCCTCTTCCCGTTCATCCTCAGGACAAATTGCGACCTGTACGAAACAGGAGGTCAACGGTGCTGATTCTCCAAGTAGGGAGATTGTTAGTGAAGCGGCTGGAATGGCGAACCCGAGCACAAGGAGAGGAGAAATGAGGTGCGTTTTAGAAGCCTTTCCCGATCACACGGTGTACCATCTTCTGGGTTTCCCAGGCATGTTTTTGATGTAGGAAGATGCCCTTGAACCTGGAAATTTGGGACCCATGGCATGGGTACCACGCAGTATTACTTTAAAGGGTCTGCGTTTGCTCACCCAACCTCACCAATCCTCTCAGCCCCAAGAGTGTCCAGCCTTATGTCTCATCCAGCTGTGGGTCTAGATATGGTCAATCCAGGTTGCATCAGAGCCCCTGAACAGATTTTGTAAGAATGTCTCTCTCTTTCACTGTCTTTATTTTATCGGGTTTTTTTTTTAAGTAATCTATTTTTATAATGGGGTTTAGCTGCTTTTCGCTGCTGTGTTTATGCCGCTTTACACCCTCTTGATTCACTTCCAGAGGGATAGCAATACATAGGTTTTAAGACTCTTCCTAGTCAGATATATTCTTGGGCGGTGAATAGGGGGTGTTGAGTCCAGTTCACTGAGCAGGGAGTAGGTCTTGTCTATTACATATTTGGCTTGTGGAACGGTATGTGAGCTAATTTCAAACCCTTGTTTTATACATCGCCCCGCCTCACCTTTCCCGTTAAGCAGCCATAGTGTGTTTTCTACATGTGCGACTCTGTTCTGTTTTGGAATTCAGTTCAGGTGTAGCGATGTTGACATTCCCTCTATTAGTGATATCTTAGGATAAGTGTCCTTTTCTGTGTGACTTACTTCACTTAGAGTCATCGTCCCTAAATCCACTCATCATGCTGCTACTAGCCTTATGACACTGATTTCATGGCTGAGTGATATTCCATTGTGCATAAGTACCACAACTTCTTTATCCATTTTTCTCTTTCCTGGGATATTTCAGGTGTACCGAAGTGGAGGTTCTTGGAAACAGAGCAGCCCTAAACTTTGGGGTGCCTGTGTCGTGTTGATTTTTAGGTGTCCCGATTTCTACGCCCATGAGTGGAAGTGCCCTATGCTCTCTCAGCTGTGTCTATTCCATGTTTCAGGACGCAGCGTACACTTCTCCAGAGTGGCTGTTGGCAATTTCCATCCCGCCCATCAGCGTAGCAAGGCTCCCGTGTCTCCATGGCCTGTCCTGCATTTCTGGTTTTTACACTTTTTTCAGCATGGCCCTTTTGACCGCTGGCAAGCGAGACTTCTTTGTAGCGCCGATTTGCCTTTCCGGCTTGCTTGGTTGGCCAAAAAGGGCGTATGCGTTTTTTCCTGAATATATTCAGGAAAAAACGCATACGCCCTTTTTGGCCAAGGGCATCATTGTCAACGCTTTGCCGCTTTTCATGTGCTTTCAAGGCGAGTCGAATCGACCTCCTGAAATCTGTTTCCTGCAATTCTGCCTTGCTTTCCAATCCTCTTCGTTGCCTTCCCTCAATATATTTGTGGACGAGAGTCACCATTTCTAACTCTGCAGGTTTGTGAATTGCAGTGCCCCTGAGCTCCATTTGTCAACTCGCTTTTTTGGGAGCTGGCCGCAAAAGCACAGGATTGCTTCAGGCCGTATTCTGGTTCCTGGGGGCAGGCTGAGCCTGTGGTTCATTCTTCTTCCTGATGGGAAAATAGAGTGACCTGTGCCTGTCCCAACACCTAGAGCTAGTCTCTCATTGGTTCCCCCTCTTCCCGTTCATCCTCAGGACAAATTGCGACCTGTACGAAACAGGAGGTCAACGGTGCTGATTCTCCAAGTAGGGAGATTGTTAGTGAAGTGGCTGGAATGGCGAACCCGAGCACAAGGAGAGGAGAAATGAGGTGCGTTTTAGAAACCTTTCCCGATCACACGGTGTACCATCTTCTGGGTTTCCCAGGCATGTATTCGATGTAGGAAGATGCCCTTGAACCTGGAAATTTGGGACCCATGGCATGGGTACCACGCAGTATTACTTTAAAGGGTCTGCGTTTGCTCACCCAACCTCACCAATCCTCTCAGCCCCAAGAGTGTCCAGCCTTATGTCTCATCCAGCTGTGGGTCTAGATATGGTCAATCCAGGTTGCATCAGAGCCCCTGAACAGATTTTGTAAGAATGTCTCTCTCTTTCACTGTCTTTATTTTATCGGGTTTTTTTTTTAAGTAATCTATTTTTATAATTGGGTTTAGCTGCTTTTCGCTGCTGTGTTTATGCCGCTTTCCACCCTCTTGATTCACTTCCAGAGGGATAGCAATACATAGGTTTTAAGACTCTTCCTAGTCAGATATATTCTTGGGCGGTGAATAGGGGGTGTTGAGTCCAGTTCACTGAGCAGGGAGTAGGTCTTGTCTATTACATATTTGGCTTGTGGAACGGTATGTGAGCTAATTTCAAACCCTTGTTTTATACATCGCCCCGCCTCACCTTTCCCGTTAAGCAGCCATAGTGTGTTTTCTACATGTGCGACTCTGTTCTGTTTTGGAATTCAGTTCAGGTGTAGCGATGTTGACATTCCCTCTATAAGTGATATCTTAGGATAAGTGTCCTTTTCTGTGTGACTTACTTCACTTAGAGTCATCGTCCCTAAATCCACTCATCATGCTGCTACTAGCCTTATGACACTGATTTCATGGCTGAGTGATATTCCATTGTGCATAAGTACCACAACTTCTTTATCCATTTTTCTCTTTCCTGGGATATTTAAGGTGTACCGAAGTGGAGGTTCTTGGAAACAGAGCAGCCCTAAACTTTGGGGTGCCTGTGTCGTGTTGATTTTTAGGTGTCCCGATTTCTACGCCCATGAGTGGAAGTGCCCTATGCTCTCTCAGCTGTGTCTATTCCATGTTTCAGGACGCAGCGTACACTCCTCCAGAGTGGCTGTTGGCAATTTCCATCCCGCCCATCAGCGTAGCAAGGCTCCCGTGTCTCCATGGCCTGTCCTGCATTTCTGGTTTTTACACTTTTTTCAGCATGGCCCTTTTGACCGCTGGCAAGCGAGACTTCTTTGTAGCGCCGATTTGCCTTTCCGGCTTGCTTGGTTGGCCAAAAAGGGCGTATGCGTTTTTTCCTGAATATATTCAGGAAAAAACGCATACGCCCTTTTTGGCCAAGGGCATCATTGTCAACGCTTTGCCGCTTTTCATGTGCTTTCAAGGCGAGTCGAATCTACCTCCTGAAATCTGTTTCCTGCAATTCTGCCTTGCTTTCAAATCCTCTTCGTTGCCTTCCCTCAATATATTTGTGGACGAGAGTCATCATTTCTAACTCTGCAGGTTTGTGAATTGCAGTGCCCCTGAGCTCCATTTGTCAACTCGCTTTTTTGGGAGCTGGCCGCAAAAGCGCAGGATTGCTTCAGGCCCTATTCTGGTTCCGGGCGGCAGGCTGAGCCTGTGGTTCATTCTTCTTCCTGATGGGAAAATAGAGTGACCTGTGCCTGTCCCAACACCTAGAGCTAGTCTCTCATTGGTTCCCCCTCTTCCCGTTCTTCCTCAGGACAAATTGCGACCTGTACGAAACAGGAGGTCAACGGTGCTGATTCTCCAAGTAGGGAGATTGTCAGTGAAGCGGCTGGAATGGCGAACCCGAGCACAAGGAGAGGAGAAATGAGGTGCGTTTTAGAAACCTTTCGCGATCACACGGTGTACCATCTTCTGGGTTTCCCAGGCATGTTTTCGATGTAGGAAGATGCCCTTGAACCTGGAGATTTGGGACCCATGGCATGGGTACCACGCAGGATTACTTTAAAGGGTCTGCGTTTGCTCACCCAACCTCACCAATCCTCTCAGCCCCAAGAGTGTCCAGCCTTATGTCTCATCCAGCTGTGGGTCTAGATATGGTCAATCCAGGTTGCATCAGAGCCCCTGAACAGATTTTGTAAGAATGTCTCTCTCTTTCACTGTCTTTATTTTATCGGGTTTTTTTTTTAAGTAATCTATTTTTATAATGGGGTTTAGCTGCTTTTCGCTGCTGTGTTTATGCCGCTTTACACCCTCTTGATTCACTTCCAGAGGGATAGCAATACATAGGTTTTAAGACTCTTCCTAGTCAGATATATTCTTGGGCGGTGAATAGGGGGTGTTGAGTCCAGTTCACTGAGCAGGGAGTAGGTCTTGTCTATTACATATTTGGCTTGTGGAACGGTATGTGAGCTAATTTCAAATCCTTGTTTTATACATCGCCCCGCCTCACCTTTCCCGTTAAGCAGCCATAGTGTGTTTTCTACATGTGCGACTCTGTTCTGTTTTGGAATTCAGTTCAGGTGTAGCGATGTTGACATTCCCTCTATCAGTGATATCTTAGGATAAGTGTCCTTTTCTGTGTGACTTACTTCACTTAGAGTCATCGTCCCTAAATCCACTCATCATGCTGCTACTAGCCTTATGACACTGATTTCATGGCTGAGTGATATTCCATTGTGCATAAGTACCACAACTTCTTTATCCATTTTTCTCTTTCCTGGGATATTTAAGGTGTACCGAAGTGGAGGTTCTTGGAAACAGAGCAGCCCTAAACTTTGGGGTGCCTGTGTCGTGTTGATTTTTAGGTGTCCCGATTTCTACGCCCATGAGTGGAAGTGCCCTATGCTCTCTCAGCTGTGTCTATTCCATGTTTCAGGACGCAGCGTACACTCCTCCAGAGTGGCTGTTGGCAATTTCCATCCCGCCCATCAGCGTAGCAAGGCTCCCGTGTCTCCATGGCCTGTCCTGCATTTCTGGTTTTTACACTTTTTTCAGCATGGCCCTTTTGACCGCTGGCAAGCGAGACTTCTTTGTAGCGCCGATTTGCCTTTCCGGCTTGCTTGGTTGGCCAAAAAGGGCGTATGCGTTTTTTCCTGAATATATTCAGGAAACAACGCATACGCCCTTTTTGGCCAAGGGCATCATTGTCAACGCTTTGCCGCTTTTCATGTGCTTTCAAGGCGAGTCGAATCGACCTCCTGAAATCTGTTTCCTGCAATTCTGCCTTGCTTTCCAATCCTCTTCGTTGCCTTCCCTCAATATATTTGTGGACGAGAGTCATCATTTCTAACTCTGCAGGTTTGTGAATTGCAGTGCCCCTGAGCTCCATTTGTCAACTCGCTTTTTTGGGAGCTGGCCGCAAAAGCGCAGGATTGCTTCAGGCCCTATTCTGGTTCCGGGGGGCAGGCTGAGCCTGTGGTTCATTCTTCTTCCTGATGGGAAAATAGAGTGACCTGTGCCTGTCCCAACACCTAGAGCTAGTCTCTCATTGGTTCCCCCTCTTCCCGTTCATCCTCAGGACAAATTGCGACCTGTACGAAACAGGAGGTCAACGGTGCTGATTCTCCAAGTAGGGAGATTGTTAGTGAAGCGGCTGGAATGGCGAACCCGAGCACAAGGAGAGGAGAAATGAGGTGCGTTTTAGAAACCTTTCCCGATCACACGGTGTACCATCTTCTGGGTTTCCCAGGCATGTTTTCGATGTAGGAAGATGCCCTTGAACCTGGAGATTTGGGACCCATGGCATGGGTACCACGCAGTATTACTTTAAAGGGTCTGCGTTTGCTCACCCAACCTCACCAATCCTCTCAGCCCCAAGAGTGTCCAGCCTTATGTCTCATCCAGCTGTGGGTCTAGATATGGTCAATCCAGGTTGCATCAGAGCCCCTGAACAGATTTTGTAAGAATTTCTCTCTCTTTCACTGTCTTTATTTTATCGGGATTTTTTTTTAAGTAATCTATTTTTATAATGGGGTTTAGCTGCTTTTCGCTGCTGTGTTTATGCCGCTTTACACCCTCTTGATTCGCTTCCAGAGGGATAGCAATACATAGGTTTTAAGACTCTTCCTAGTCAGATATATTCTTGGGCGGTGAATAGGGGGTGTTGAGTCCAGTTCACTGAGCAGGGAGTAGGTCTTGTCTATTACATATTTGGCTTGTGGAACGGTATGTGAGCTAATTTCAAACCCTTGTTTTATGCATCGCCCCACCTCACCTTTCCCGTTAAGCAGCCATAGTGTGTTTTCTAAATGTGCGACTCTGTTCTGTTTTGGAAATCAGTTCAGGTGTAGCGATGTTGACATTCCCTCTATAAGTGATATCTTAGGATAAGTGTCCTTTTCTGTGTGACTTACTTCACTTAGAGTCATCGTCCCTAAATCCACTCATCATGCTGCTACTAGCCTTATGACACTGATTTCATGGCTGAGTGATATTCCATTGTGCATAAGTACCACAACTTCTTTATCCATTTTTCTCTTTCCTGGGATATTTAAGGTGTACCGAAGTGGAGGTTCTTGGAAACAGAGCAGCCCTAAACTTTGGGGTGCCTGTGTCGTGTTGATTTTTAGGTGTCCCGATTTCTACGCCCATGAGTGGAAGTGCCCTATGCTCTCTCAGCTGTGTCTATTCCATGTTTCAGGACGCAGCGTACACTTCTCCAGAGTGGCTGTTGGCAATTTCCATCCCGCCCATCAGCGTAGCAAGGCTCCCGTGTCTCCATGGCCTGTCCTGCATTTCTGGTTTTTACACTTTTTTCAGCATGGCCCTTTTGACCGCTGGCAAGCGAGACTTCTTTGTAGCGCCGATTTGCCTTTCCGGCTTGCTTGGTTGGCCAAAAAGGGCGTATGCGTTTTTTCCTGAATATATTCAGGAAAAAACGCATACGCCCTTTTTGGCCAAGGGCATCATTGTCAACGCTTTGCCGCTTTTCATGTGCTTTCAAGGCGAGTCGAATCGACCTCCTGAAATCTGTTTCCTGCAATTCTGCCTTGCTTTCCAATCCTCTTCGTTGCCTTCCCTCAATATATTTGTGGACGAGAGTCACCATTTCTAACTCTGCAGGTTTGTGAATTGCAGTGCCCCTGAGCTCCATTTGTCAACTCGCTTTTTTGGGAGCTGGCCGCAAAAGCACAGGATTGCTTCAGGCCGTATTCTGGTTCCGGGGGGCAGGCTGAGCCTGTGGTTCATTCTTCTTCCTGATGGGAAAATAGAGTGACCTGTGCCTGTCCCAACACCTAGAGCTAGTCTCTCATTGGTTCCCCCTCTTCCCGTTCATCCTCAGGACAAATTGCGACCTGTACGAAACAGGAGGTCAACGGTGCTGATTCTCCAAGTAGGGAGATTGTCAGTGAAGCGGCTGGAATGGCGAACCCGAGCACAAGGAGAGGAGAAATGAGGTGCGTTTTAGAAACCTTTCCCGATCACACGGTGTACCATCTTCTGGGTTTCCCAGGCATGTTTTCGATGTAGGAAGATGCCCTTGAACCTGGAGATTTGGGACCCATGGCATGGGTACCACGCAGTATTACTTTAAAGGGTCTGCGTTTGCTCACCCAACCTCACCAATCCTCTCAGCCCCAAGAGTGTCCAGCCTTATGTCTCATCCAGCTGTGGGTCTAGATATGGTCAATCCAGGTTGCATCAGAGCCCCTGAACGGATTTTGTAAGAATGTCTCTCTCTTTCACTGTCTTTGTTTTATGGGTTTTTTTTTTAAGTAATCTAGTTTTATAATGGGGTTTAGCTGCTTTTCCCTGCTGTGTTTATGCCGCTTTACACCCTCTTGATTCACTTCCAGAGAGATATCAATACATAGGTTTAAAGACTCTTCCTAGTCAGATATATTCTTGGGCGGTGAATAGGGGGTGTTGAGTCCAGTTCACTGAGCAGGGAGTAGGTCTTGTCTATTACATATTTGGCTTGTGGAACGGTATGTGAGCTAATTTCAAACCCTTGTTTTATGCATCGCCCCGCCTCACCTTTCCCGTTAAGCAGCCATAGTGTGTTTTGCAAATGTGTGACTCTGTTCTGTTTTGGAATTCAGTTCAGGTGTAGCGATGTTGACATTCCCTCTATCAGTGATATCTTAGGATAAGCGTCCTTTTCTGTGTGACTTACTTCACTTAGAGTCATCGTCCCTAAATCCACTCATCATGCTGCTACTAGCCTTATGACACTGATTTCATGGCTGAGTGATATTCCATTGTGCATAAGTACCACAACTTCTTTATCCATTTTTCTCTTTCCCGGGATATTTAAGGTGTACCGAAGTGGAGGTTCTTGGAAACAGAGCAGCCCTAAACTTTGGGGTGCCTGTGTCGTGTTGATTTTTAGGTTTCCCGATTTCTACGCCCATGAGTGGTAGTGCCCTATGCTCTCTCAGCTGTGTCTATTCCATGTTTCAGGACGCAGCGTACACTCCTCCAGAGTGGCTGTTGGCAATTTCCATCCCGCCCATCAGCGTAGCAAGGCTCCCGTGTCTCCATGGCCTGTCCTGCATTTCTGGTTTTTACACTTTTTTCAGCATGGCCCTTTTGACCGCTGGCAAGCGAGACTTCTTTGTAGCGCCGATTTGCCTTTCCGGCTTGCTTGGTTGGCCAAAAAGGGCGTATGCGTTTTTTCCTGAATATATTCAGGAAAAAACGCATACGCCCTTTTTGGCCAAGGGCATCATTGTCAACGCTTTGCCGCTTTTCATGTGCTTTCAAGGCGAGTCGAATCTACCTCCTGAAATCTGTTTCCTGCAATTCTGCCTTGCTTTCAAATCCTCTTCGTTGCCTTCCCTCAATATATTTGTGGACGAGAGTCATCATTTCTAACTCTGCAGGTTTGTGAATTGCAGTGCCCCTGAGCTCCATTTGTCAACTCGCTTTTTTGGGAGCTGGCCGCAAAAGCGCAGGATTGCTTCAGGCCCTATTCTGGTTCCGGGCGGCAGGCTGAGCCTGTGGTTCATTCTTCTTCCTGATGGGAAAATAGAGTGACCTGTGCCTGTCCCAACACCTAGAGCTAGTCTCTCATTGGTTCCCCCTCTTCCCGTTCATCCTCAGGACAAATTGTGACCTGTACGAAACAGGAGGTCAACGGTGCTGATTCTCCAAGTAGGGAGATTGTTAGTGAAGCGGCTGGAATGGCGAACCCGAGCACAAGGAGAGGAGAAATGAGGTGCGTTTTAGAAACCTTTCCCGATCACACGGTGTACCATCTTCTGGGTTTCCCAGGCATGTTTTCGATGTAGGAAGATGCCCTTGAACCTGGAGATTTGGGACCCATGGCATGGGTACCACCCAGTATTACTTTAAAGGGTCTGCGTTTGCTCACCCAACCTCACCAATCCTCTCAGCCCCAAGAGTGTCCAGCCTTATGTCTCATCCAGCTGTGGGTCTAGATATGGTCAATCCAGGTTGCATCAGAGCCCCTGAACGGATTTTGTAAGAATGTCTCTCTCTTTCACTGTCTTTGTTTTATGGGGTTTTTTTTTAAGTAATCTATTTTTATAATGGGGTTTAGCTGCTTTTCCCTGCTGTGTTTATGCCGCTTTACACCCTCTTGATTCACTTCCAGAGAGATATCAATACATAGGTTTTAAGACTCTTCCTAGTCAGATATATTCTTGGGCGGTGAATAGGGGGTGTTGAGTCCAGTTCACTGAGCAGGGAGTAGGTCTTGTCTATTACATATTTGTCTTGTGGAACGGTATGTGAGCTAATTTCAAACCCTTGTTTTATGCATCGCCCCGCCTCACCTTTCCCGTTAAGCAGCCATAGTGTGTTTTGTAAATCTGTGACTCTGTTCTGTTTTGGAATTCAGTTCAGGTGTAGCGATGTTGACATTCCCTCTATCAGTGATATCTTAGGATAAGCGTCCTTTTCTGTGTGACTTACTTCACTTAGAGTCATCGTCCCTAAATCCACTCATCATGCTGCTACTAGCCTTATGACACTGATTTCATGGCTGAGTGATATTCCATTGTGCATAAGTACCACAACTTCTTTATCCATTTTTCTCTTTCCCGGGATATTTAAGGTGTACCGAAGTGGAGGTTCTTGGAAACAGAGCAGCCCTAAACTTTGGGGTGCCTGTGTCGTGTTGATTTTTAGGTTTCCCGATTTCTACGCCCATGAGTGGAAGTGCCCTATGCTCTCTCAGCTGTGTCTATTCCATGTTTCAGGACGCAGCGTACACTTCTCCAGAGTGGCTGTTGGCAATTTCCATCCCGCCCATCAGCGTAGCAAGGCTCCCGTGTCTCCATGGCCTGTCCTGCATTTCTGGTTTTTACACTTTTTTCAGCATGGCCCTTTTGACCGCTGGCAAGCGAGACTTCTTTGTAGCGCCGATTTGCCTTTCCGGCTTGCTTGGTTGGCCAAAAAGGGCGTATGCGTTTTTTCCTGAATATATTCAGGAAAAAACGCATACGCCCTTTTTGGCCAAGGGCATCATTGTCAACGCTTTGCCGCTTTTCATGTGCTTTCAAGGCGAGTCGAATCTACCTCCTGAAATCTGTTTCCTGCAATTCTGCCTTGCTTTCAAATCCTCTTCGTTGCCTTCCCTCAATATATTTGTGGACGAGAGTCATCATTTCTAACTCTGCAGGTTTGTGAATTGCAGTGCCCCTGAGCTCCATTTGTCAACTCGCTTTTTTGGGAGCTGGCCGCAAAAGCGCAGGATTGCTTCAGGCCCTATTCTGGTTCCGGGCGGCAGGCTGAGCCTGTGGTTCATTCTTCTTCCTGATGGGAAAATAGAGTGACCTGTGCCTGTCCCAACACCTAGAGCTAGTCTCTCATTGGTTCCCCCTCTTCCCGTTCATCCTCAGGACAAATTGCGACCTGTACGAAACAGGAGGTCAACGGTGCTGATTCTCCAAGTAGGGAGATTGTTAGTGAAGCGGCTGGAATGGCGAACCCGAGCACAAGGAGAGGAGAAATGAGGTGCGTTTTAGAAACCTTTCCCGATCACACGGTGTACCATCTTCTGGGTTTCCCAGGCATGTTTTCGATGTAGGAAGATGCCCTTGAACCTGGAGATTTGGGACCCATGGCATGGGTACCACGCAGTATTACTTTAAAGGGTCTGCGTTTGCTCACCCAACCTCACCAATCCTCTCAGCCCCAAGAGTGTCCAGCCTTATGTCTCATCCAGCTGTGGGTCTAGATATGGTCAATCCAGGTTGCATCAGAGCCCCTGAACGGATTTTGTAAGAATGTCTCTCTCTTTCACTGTCTTTGTTTTATGGGTTTTTTTTTTAAGTAATCTAGTTTTATAATGGGGTTTAGCTGCTTTTCCCTGCTGTGTTTATGCCGCTTTACACCCTCTTGATTCACTTCCAGAGAGATATCAATACATAGGTTTAAAGACTCTTCCTAGTCAGATATATTCTTGGGCGGTGAATAGGGGGTGTTGAGTCCAGTTCACTGAGAAGGGAGTAGGTCTTGTCTATTACATATTTGGCTTGTGGAACGGTATGTGAGCTAATTTCAAACCCTTGTTTTATGCATCGCCCCGCCTCACCTTTCCCGTTAAGCAGCCATAGTGTGTTTTGCAAATGTGTGACTCTGTTCTGTTTTGGAATTCAGTTCAGGTGTAGCGATGTTGACATTCCCTCTATCAGTGATATCTTAGGATAAGCGTCCTTTTCTGTGTGACTTACTTCACTTAGAGTCATCGTCCCTAAATCCACTCATCATGCTGCTACTAGCCTTATGACACTGATTTCATGGCTGAGTGATATTCCATTGTGCATAAGTACCACAACTTCTTTATCCATTTTTCTCTTTCCCGGGATATTTAAGGTGTACCGAAGTGGAGGTTCTTGGAAACAGAGCAGCCCTAAACTTTGGGGTGCCTGTGTCGTGTTGATTTTTAGGTTTCCCGATTTCTACGCCCATGAGTGGAAGTGCCCTATGCTCTCTCAGCTGTGTCTATTCCATGTTTCAGGACGCAGCGTACACTCCTCCAGAGTGGCTGTTGGCAATTTCCATCCCGCCCATCAGCGTAGCAAGGCTCCCGTGTCTCCATGGCCTGTCCTGCATTTCTGGTTTTTACACTTTTTTCAGCATGGCCCTTTTGACCGCTGGCAAGCGAGACTTCTTTGTAGCGCCGATTTGCCTTTCCGGCTTGCTTGGTTGGCCAAAAAGGGCGTATGCGTTTTTTCCTGAATATATTCAGGAAAAAACGCATACGCCCTTTTTGGCCAAGGGCATCATTGTCAACGCTTTGCCGCTTTTCATGTGCTTTCAAGGCGAGTCGAATCTACCTCCTGAAATCTGTTTCCTGCAATTCTGCCTTGCTTTCAAATCCTCTTCGTTGCCTTCCCTCAATATATTTGTGGACGAGAGTCATCATTTCTAACTCTGCAGGTTTGTGAATTGCAGTGCCCCTGAGCTCCATTTGTCAACTCGCTTTTTTGGGAGCTGGCCGCAAAAGCGCAGGATTGCTTCAGGCCCTATTCTGGTTCCGGGCGGCAGGCTGAGCCTGTGGTTCATTCTTCTTCCTGATGGGAAAATAGAGTGACCTGTGCCTGTCCCAACACCTAGAGCTAGTCTCTCATTGGTTCCCCCTCTTCCCGTTCATCCTCAGGACAAATTGCGACCTGTACGAAACAGGAGGTCAACGGTGCTGATTCTCCAAGTAGGGAGATTGTTAGTGAAGCGGCTGGAATGGCGAACCCGAGCACAAGGAGAGGAGAAATGAGGTGCGTTTTAGAAACCTTTCCCGATCACACGGTGTACCATCTTCTGGGTTTCCCAGGCATGTTTTCGATGTAGGAAGATGACCTTGAACCTGGAGATTTGGGACCCATGGCATGGGTACCACGCAGTATTACTTTAAAGGGTCTGCGTTTGCTCACCCAACCTCACCAATCCTCTCAGCCCCAAGAGTGTCCAGCCTTATGTCTCATCCAGCTGTGGGTCTAGATATGGTCAATCCAGGTTGCATCAGAGCCCCTGAACGGATTTTGTAAGAATGTCTCTCTCTTTCACTGTCTTTGTTTTATGGGTTTTTTTTTTAAGTAATCTAGTTTTATAATGGGGTTTAGCTGCTTTTCCCTGCTGTGTTTATGCCGCTTTACACCCTCTTGATTCACTTCCAGAGAGATATCAATACATAGGTTTAAAAACTCTTCCTAGTCAGATATATTCTTGGGCGGTGAATAGGGGGTGTTGAGTCCAGTTCACTGAGAAGGGAGTAGGTCTTGTCTATTACATATTTGGCTTGTGGAACGGTATGTGAGCTAATTTCAAACCCTTGTTTTATGCATCGCCCCGCCTCACCTTTCCCGTTAAGCAGCCATAGTGTGTTTTGCAAATGTGTGACTCTGTTCTGTTTTGGAATTCAGTTCAGGTGTAGCGATGTTGACATTCCCTCTATCAGTGATATCTTAGGATAAGTGTCCTTTTCTGTGTGACTTACTTCACTTAGAGTCATCGTCCCTAAATCCACTCATCATGCTGCTACTAGCCTTATGACACTGATTTCATGGCTGAGTGATAATCCATTGTGCATAAGTACCACAACTTCTTTATCCATTTTTCTCTTTCCTGGGATATTTCAGGTGTACCGAAGTGGAGGTTCTTGGAAACAGAGCAGCCCTAAACTTTGGGGTGCCTGTGTCGTGTTGATTTTTAGGTTTCCCGATTTCTACGCCCATGAGTGGAAGTGCCCTATGCTCTCTCAGCTGTGTCTATTCCATGTTTCAGGACGCAGCGTACACTTCTCCAGAGTGGCTGTTGGCAATTTCCATCCCGCCCATCAGCGTAGCAAGGCTCCCGTGTCTCCATGGCCTGTCCTGCATTTCTGGTTTTTACACTTTTTTCAGCATGGCCCTTTTGACCGCTGGCAAGCGAGACTTCTTTGTAGCGCCGATTTGCCTTTCCGGCTTGCTTGGTTGGCCAAAAAGGGCGTATGCGTTTTTTCCTGAATATATTCAGGAAAAAACGCATACGCCCTTTTTGGCCAAGGGCATCATTGTCAACGCTTTGCCGCTTTTCATGTGCTTTCAAGGCGAGTCGAATCTACCTCCTGAAATCTGTTTCCTGCAATTCTGCCTTGCTTTCAAATCCTCTTCGTTGCCTTCCCTCAATATATTTGTGGACGAGAGTCATCATTTCTAACTCTGCAGGTTTGTGAATTGCAGTGCCCCTGAGCTCCATTTGTCAACTCGCTTTTTTGGGAGCTGGCCGCAAAAGCGCAGGATTGCTTCAGGCCCTATTCTGGTTCCGGGCGGCAGGCTGAGCCTGTGGTTCATTCTTCTTCCTGATGGGAAAATAGAGTGACCTGTGCCTGTCCCAACACCTAGAGCTAGTCTCTCATTGGTTCCCCCTCTTCCCGTTCATCCTCAGGACAAATTGCGACCTGTACGAAACAGGAGGTCAACGGTGCTGATTCTCCAAGTAGGGAGATTGTTAGTGAAGCGGCTGGAATGGTGAACCCGAGCACAAGGAGCGGAGAAATGAGGTGCGTTTTAGAAACCTTTCCCGATCACACGGTGTACCATCTTCTGGGTTTCCCAGGCATGTTTTCGATGTAGGAAGATGCCCTTGAACCTGGAGATTTGGGACCCATGGCATGGGTACCACGCAGTATTACTTTAAAGGGTCTGCGTTTGCTCACCCAACCTCACCAATCCTCTCAGCCCCAAGAGTGTCCAGCCTTATGTCTCATCCAGCTGTGGGTCTAGATATGGTCAATCCAGGTTGCATCAGAGCCCCTGAACGGATTTTGTAAGAATGTCTCTCTCTTTCACTGTCTTTGTTTTATGGGTTTTTTTTTAAGTAATCTAGTTTTATAATGGGGTTTAGCTGCTTTTCCCTGCTGTGTTTATGCCGCTTTACACCCTCTTGATTCACTTCCAGAGAGATATCAATACATAGGTTTTAAGACTCTTCCTAGTCAGATATATTCTTGGGCGGTGAATAGGGGGTGTTGAGTCCAGTTCACTGAGCAGGGAGTAGGTCTTGTCTATTACATATTTGGCTTGTGGAACGGTATGTGAGCTAATTTCAAACCCTTGTTTTATGCACCGCCCCGCCTAACCTTTCCCGTTAAGCAGCCATAGTGTGTTTTGTAAATGTGTGACTCTGTTCTGTTTTGGAATTCAGTTCAGGTGTAGCGATGTTGACATTCCCTCTATCAGTGATATCTTAGGATAAGTGTCCTTTTCTGTGTGACTTACTTCACTTAGAGTCATCGTCCCTAAATCCACTCATCATGCTGCTACTAGCCTTATGACACTGATTTCATGGCTGAGTGATATTCCATTGTGCATAAGTACCACAACTTCTTTATCCATTTTTCTCTTTCCTGGGATATTTCAGGTGTACCGAAGTGGAGGTTCTTGGAAACAGAGCAGCCCTAAACTTTGGGGTGCCTGTGTCGTGTTGATTTTTAGGTTTCCCGATTTCTACGCCCATGAGTGGAAGTGCCCTATGCTCTCTCAGCTGTGTCTATTCCATGTTTCAGGACGCAGCGTACACTCCTCCAGAGTGGCTGTTGGCAATTTCCATCCCGCCCATCAGCGTAGCAAGGCTCCCGTGTCTCCATGGCCTGTCCTGCATTTCTGGTTTTTACACATTTTTCAGCATGGCCCTTTTGACCGCTGGCAAGCGAGACTTCTTTGTAGCGCCGATTTGCCTTTCCGGCTTGCTTGGTTGGCCAAAAAGGGCGTATGCGTTTTTTCCTGAATATATTCAGGAAAAAACGCATACGCCCTTTTTGGCCAAGGGCATCATTGTCAACGCTTTGCCGCTTTTCATGTGCTTTCAAGGCGAGTCGAATCTACCTCCTGAAATCTGTTTCCTGCAATTCTGCCTTGCTTTCAAATCCTCTTCGTTGCCTTCCCTCAATATATTTGTGGACGAGAGTCATCATTTCTAACTCTGCAGGTTTGTGAATTGCAGTGCCCCTGAGCTCCATTTGTCAACTCGCTTTTTTGGGAGCTGGCCGCAAAAGCGCAGGATTGCTTCAGGCCCTATTCTGGTTCCGGGCGGCAGGCTGAGCCTGTGGTTCATTCTTCTTCCTGATGGGAAAATAGAGTGACCTGTGCCTGTCCCAACACCTAGAGCTAGTCTCTCATTGGTTCCCCCTCTTCCCGTTCATCCTCAGGACAAATTGCGACCTGTACGAAACAGGAGGTCAACGGTGCTGATTCTCCAAGTAGGGAGATTGTTAGTGAAGCGGCTGGAATGGCGAACCCGAGCACAAGGAGAGGAGAAATGAGGTGCGTTTTAGAAACCTTTCCCGATCACACGGTGTACCATCTTCTGGGTTTCCCAGGCATGTTTTCGATGTAGGAAGATGCCCTTGAACCTGGAGATTTGGGACCCATGGCATGGGTACCACGCAGTATTACTTTAAAGGGTCTGCGTTTGCTCACCCAACCTCACCAATCCTCTCAGCCCCAAGAGTGTCCAGCCTTATGTCTCATCCAGCTGTGGGTCTAGATATGGTCAATCCAGGTTGCATCAGAGCCCCTGAACGGATTTTGTAAGAATGTCTCTCTCTTTCACTGTCTTTGTTTTCTGGGGGTTTTTTTTTTTAAGTAATCTATTTTTATAATGGGGTTTAGCTGCTTTTCCCTGCTGTGTTTATGCCGCTTTACACCCTCTTGATTCACTTCCAGAGAGATATCAATACATAGGTTTTAAGACTCTTCCTAGTCAGATATATTCTTGGGCGGTGAATAGGGGGTGTTGAGTCCAGTTCACTGAGCAGGGAGTAGGTCTTGTCTATTACATATTTGGCTTGTGGAACGGTATGTGAGCTAATTTCAAACCCTTGTTTTATGCACCGCCCCGCCTAACCTTTCCCGTTAAGCAGCCATAGTGTGTTTTGTAAATGTGTGACTCTGTTCTGTTTTGGAATTCAGTTCAGGTGTAGCGATGTTGACATTCCCTCTATCAGTGATATCTTAGGATAAGTGTCCTTTTCTGTGTGACTTACTTCACTTAGAGTCATCGTCCCTAAATCCACTCATCATGCTGCTACTAGCCTTATGACACTGATTTCATGGCTGAGTGATATTCCATTGTGCATAAGTACCACAACTTCTTTATCCATTTTTCTCTTTCCTGGGATATTTCAGGTGTACCGAAGTGGAGGTTCTTGGAAACAGAGCAGCCCTAAACTTTGGGGTGCCTGTGTCGTGTTGATTTTTAGGTTTCCCGATTTCTACGCCCATGAGTGGAAGTGCCCTATGCTCTCTCAGCTGTGTCTATTCCATGTTTCAGGACGCAGCGTACACTCCTCCAGAGTGGCTGTTGGCAATTTCCATCCCGCCCATCAGCGTAGCAAGGCTCCCGTGTCTCCATGGCCTGTCCTGCATTTCTGGTTTTTACACATTTTTCAGCATGGCCCTTTTGACCGCTGGCAAGCGAGACTTCTTTGTAGCGCCGATTTGCCTTTCCGGCTTGCTTGGTTGGCCAAAAAGGGCGTATGCGTTTTTTCCTGAATATATTCAGGAAAAAACGCATACGCCCTTTTTGGCCAAGGGCATCATTGTCAACGCTTTGCCGCTTTTCATGTGCTTTCAAGGCGAGTCGAATCTACCTCCTGAAATCTGTTTCCTGCAATTCTGCCTTGCTTTCAAATCCTCTTCGTTGCCTTCCCTCAATATATTTGTGGACGAGAGTCATCATTTCTAACTCTGCAGGTTTGTGAATTGCAGTGCCCCTGAGCTCCATTTGTCAACTCGCTTTTTTGGGAGCTGGCCGCAAAAGCGCAGGATTGCTTCAGGCCCTATTCTGGTTCCGGGCGGCAGGCTGAGCCTGTGGTTCATTCTTCTTCCTGATGGGAAAATAGAGTGACCTGTGCCTGTCCCAACACCTAGAGCTAGTCTCTCATTGGTTCCCCCTCTTCCCGTTCATCCTCAGGACAAATTGCGACCTGTACGAAACAGGAGGTCAACGGTGCTGATTCTCCAAGTAGGGAGATTGTTAGTGAAGCGGCTGGAATGGCGAACCCGAGCACAAGGAGCGGAGAAATGAGGTGCGTTTTAGAAACCTTTCCCGATCACACGGTGTACCATCTTCTGGGTTTCCCAGGCATGTTTTCGATGTAGGAAGATGCCCTTGAACCTGGAAATTTGGGACCCATGGCATGGGTACCACGCAGTATTACTTTAAAGGGTCTGCGTTTGCTCACCCAACCTCACCAATCCTCTCAGCCCCAAGAGTGTCCAGCCTTATGTCTCATCCAGCTGTGGGTCTAGATATGGTCAATCCAGGTTGCATCAGAGCCCCTGAACGGATTTTGTAAGAATGTCTCTCTCTTTCACTGTCTTTGTTTTCTGGGGTTTTTTTTTAAGTAATCTATTTTTATAATGGGGTTTAGCTGCTTTTCCCTGCTGTGTTTATGCCGCTTTACACCCTCTTGATTCACTTCCAGAGAGATATCAATACATAGGTTTAAAGACTCTTACTAGTCAGATATATTCTTGGGCGGTGAATAGGGGGTGTTGAGTCCAGTTCACTGAGCAGGGAGTAGGTCTTGTCTATTACATATTTGTCTTGTGGAACGGTATGTGAGCTAATTTCAAACCCTTGTTTTATGCATCGCCCCGCCTCACCTTTCCCGTTAAGCAGCCATAGTGTGTTTTGTAAATGTGTGACTCTGTTCTGTTTTGGAATTCAGTTCAGGTGTAGCGATGTTGACATTCCCTCTATCAGTGATATCTTAGGATAAGTGTCCTTTTCTGTGTGACTTACTTCACTTAGAGTCATCGTCCCTAAATCCACTCATCATGCTGCTACTAGCCTTATGACACTGATTTCATGGCTGAGTGATATTCCATTGTGCATAAGTACCACAACTTCTTTATCCATTTTTCTCTTTCCTGGGATATTTAAGGTGTACCGAAGTGGAGGTTCTTGGAAACAGAGCAGCCCTAAACTTTGGGGTGCCTGTGTCGTGTTGATTTTTAGGTTTCCCGATTTCTACGCCCATGAGTGGTAGTGCCCTATGCTCTCTCAGCTGTGTCTATTCCATGTTTCAGGACGCAGCGTACACTCCTCCAGAGTGGCTGTTGGCAATTTCCATCCCGCCCATCAGCGTAGCAAGGCTCCCGTGTCTCCATGGCCTGTCCTGCATTTCTGGTTTTTACACTTTTTTCAGCATGGCCCTTTTGACCGCTGGCAAGCGAGACTTCTTTGTAGCGCCGATTTACCTTTCCGGCTTGCTTGGTTGGCCAAAAAGGGCGGATGCGTTTTTTCCTGAATATATTCAGGAAAAAACGCATCCGCCCTTTTTGGCCAAGGGCATCATTGTCAACGCTTTGCCGCTTTTCATGTGCTTTCAAGGCGAGTCGAATCGACCTCCTGAAATCTGTTTCCTGCAATTCTGCCTTGCTTTCAAATCCTCTTCGTTGCCTTCCCTCAATATATTTGTGGACGAGAGTCATCATTTCTAACTCTGCAGGTTTGTGAATTGCAGTGCCCCTGAGCTCCATTTGTCAACTCGCTTTTTTGGGAGCTGGCCGCAAAAGCGCAGGATTGCTTCAGGCCCTATTCTGGTTCTGGGCGGCAGGCTGAGCCTGTGGTTCATTCTTCTTCCTGATGGGAAAATAGAGTGACCTGTGCCTGTCCCAACACCTAGAGCTAGTCTCTCATTGGTTCCCCCTCTTCCCGTTCATCCTCAGGACAAATTGCGACCTGTACGAAACAGGAGGTCAACGGTGCTGATTCTCCAAGTAGGGAGATTGTTAGTGAAGCGGCTGGAATGGCGAACCCGAGCACAAGGAGAGGAGAAATGAGGTGCGTTTTAGAAACCTTTCCCGATCACACGGTGTACCATCTTCTGGGTTTCCCAGGCATGTTTTCGATGTAGGAAGATGCCCTTGAACCTGGAGATTTGGGACCCATGGCATGGGTACCACGCACTATTACTTTAAAGGGTCTGCGTTTGCTCACCCAACCTCACCAATCCTCTCAGCCCCAAGAGTGTCCAGCCTTATGTCTCATCCAGCTGTGGGTCTAGATATGGTCAATCCAGGTTGCATCAGAGCCCCTGAACGGATTTTGTAAGAATGTCTCTCTCTTTCACTGTCTTTGTTTTATGGGTTTTTTTTTTAAGTAATCTAGTTTTATAATGGGGTTTAGCTGCTTTTCCCTGCTGTGTTTATGCCGCTTTACACCCTCTTGATTCACTTCCAGAGAGATATCAATACATAGGTTTTAAGACTCTTCCTAGTCAGATATATTCTTGGGCGGTGAATAGGGGGTGTTGAGTCCAGTTCACTGAGCAGGGAGTAGGTCTTGTCTATTACATATTTGGCTTGTGGAACGGTATGTGAGCTAATTTCAAACCCTTGTTTTATGCATCGCCCCGCCTCACCTTTCCCGTTAAGCAGCCATAGTGTGTTTTGTAAATGTGTGACTCTGTTCTGTTTTGGAATTCAGTTCAGGTGTAGCGATGTTGACATTCCCTCTATCAGTGATATCTTAGGATAAGTGTCCTTTTCTGTGTGACTTACTTCACTTAGAGTCATCGTCCCTAAATCCACTCATCATGCTGCTACTAGCCTTATGACACTGATTTCATGGCTGAGTGATATTCCATTGTGCATAAGTACCACAACTTCTTTATCCATTTTTCTCTTTCCTGGGATATTTCAGGTGTACCGAAGTGGAGGTTCTTGGAAACAGAGCAGCCCTAAACTTTGGGGTGCCTGTGTCGTGTTGATTTTTAGGTTTCCCGATTTCTACGCCCATGAGTGGAAGTGCCCTATGCTCTCTCAGCTGTGTCTATTCCATGTTTCAGGACGCAGCGTACACTCCTCCAGAGTGGCTGTTGGCAATTTCCATCCCGCCCATCAGCGTAGCAAGGCTCCCGTGTCTCCATGGCCTGTCCTGCATTTCTGGTTTTTACACTTTTTTCAGCATGGCCCTTTTGACCGCTGGCAAGCGAGACTTCTTTGTAGCGCCGATTTGCCTTTCCGGCTTGCTTGGTTGGCCAAAAAGGGCGTATGCGTTTTTTCCTGAATATATTCAGGAAAAAACGCATACGCCCTTTTTGGCCAAGGGCATCATTGTCAACGCTTTGCCGCTTTTCATGTGCTTTCAAGGCGAGTCGAATCTACCTCCTGAAATCTGTTTCCTGCAATTCTGCCTTGCTTTCAAATCCTCTTCGTTGCCTTCCCTCAATATATTTGTGGACGAGAGTCATCATTTCTAACTCTGCAGGTTTGTGAATTGCAGTGCCCCTGAGCTCCATTTGTCAACTCGCTTTTTTGGGAGCTGGCCGCAAAAGCGCAGGATTGCTTCAGGCCCTATTCTGGTTCCGGGCGGCAGGCTGAGCCTGTGGTTCATTCTTCTTCCTGATGGGAAAATAGAGTGACCTGTGCCTGTCCCAACACCTAGAGCTAGTCTCTCATTGGTTCCCCCTCTTCCCGTTCATCCTCAGGACAAATTGCGACCTGTACGAAACAGGAGGTCAACGGTGCTGATTCTCCAAGTAGGGAGATTGTTAGTGAAGCGGCTGGAATGGCGAACCCGAGCACAAGGAGAGGAGAAATGAGGTGCGTTTTAGAAACCTTTCCCGATCACACGGTGTACCATCTTCTGGGTTTCCCAGGCATGTTTTCGATGTAGGAAGATGCCCTTGAACCTGGAGATTTGGGACCCATGGCATGGGTACCACGCACTATTACTTTAAAGGGTCTGCGTTTGCTCACCCAACCTCACCAATCCTCTCAGCCCCAAGAGTGTCCAGCCTTATGTCTCATCCAGCTGTGGGTCTAGATATGGTCAATCCAGGTTGCATCAGAGCCCCTGAACGGATTTTGTAAGAATGTCTCTCTCTTTCACTGTCTTTGTTTTATGGGTTTTTTTTTTAAGTAATCTAGTTTTATAATGGGGTTTAGCTGCTTTTCCCTGCTGTGTTTATGCCGCTTTACACCCTCTTGATTCACTTCCAGAGAGATATCAATACATAGGTTTTAAGACTCTTCCTAGTCAGATATATTCTTGGGCGGTGAATAGGGGGTGTTGAGTCCAGTTCACTGAGCAGGGAGTAGGTCTTGTCTATTACATATTTGGCTTGTGGAACGGTATGTGAGCTAATTTCAAACCCTTGTTTTATGCATCGCCCCGCCTCACCTTTCCCGTTAAGCAGCCATAGTGTGTTTTCTAAATGTGTGACTCTGTTCTGATTTGGAATTCAGTTCAGGTGTAGCGATGTTGACATTCCCTCTATCAGTGATATCTTAGGATAAGTGTCCTTTTCTGTGTGACTTACTTCACTTAGAGTCATCGTCCCTAAATCCACTCATCATGCTGCTACTAGCCTTATGACACTGATTTCATGGCTGAGTGATATTCCATTGTGCATAAGTACCACAACTTCTTTATCCATTTTTCTCTTTCCTGGGATATTTCAGGTGTACCGAAGTGGAGGTTCTTGGAAACAGAGCAGCCCTAAACTTTGGGGTGCCTGTGTCGTGTTGATTTTTAGGTTTCCCGATTTCTACGCCCATGAGTGGAAGTGCCCTATGCTCTCTCAGCTGTGTGTATTCCATGTTTCAGGACGCAGCGTACACTCCTCCAGAGTGGCTGTTGGCAATTTCCATCCCGCCCATCAGCGTAGCAAGGCTCCCGTGTCTCCATGGCCTGTCCTGCATTTCTGGTTTTTACACTTTTTTCAGCATGGCCCTTTTGACCGCTGGCAAGCGAGACTTCTTTGTAGCGCCGATTTGCCTTTCCGGCTTGCTTGGTTGGCCAAAAAGGGCGTATGCGTTTTTTCCTGAATATATTCAGGAAAAAACGCATACGCCCTTTTTGGCCAAGGGCATCATTGTCAACGCTTTGCCGCTTTTCATGTGCTTTCAAGGCGAGTCGAATCTACCTCCTGAAATCTGTTTCCTGCAATTCTGCCTTGCTTTCAAATCCTCTTCGTTGCCTTCCCTCAATATATTTGTGGACGAGAGTCATCATTTCTAACTCTGCAGGTTTGTGAATTGCAGTGCCCCTGAGCTCCATTTGTCAACTCGCTTTTTTGGGAGCTGGCCGCAAAAGCGCAGGATTGCTTCAGGCCCTATTCTGGTTCCGGGGGGCAGGCTGAGCCTGTGGTTCATTCTTCTTCCTGATGGGAAAATAGAGTGACCTGTGCCTGTCCCAACACCTAGAGCTAGTCTCTCATTGGTTCCCCCTCTTCCCGTTCATCCTCAGGACAAATTGCGACCTGTACGAAACAGGAGGTCAACGGTGCTGATTCTCCAAGTCGGGAGATTGTTAGTGAAGCGGCTGGAATGGCGAACCCGAGCACAAGGAGAGGAGAAATGAGGTGCGTTTTAGAAACCTTTCCCGATCACACGGTGTACCATCTTCTGGGTTTCCCAGGCATGTTTTCGATGTAGGAAGATGCCCTTGAACCTGGAGATTTGGGACCCATGGCATGGGTACCACGCAGTATTACTTTAAAGGGTCTGCGTTTGCTCACCCAACCTCACCAATCCTCTCAGCCCCAAGTGTGTCCAGCCCTATGTCTCATCCAGCTGTGGGTCTAGATATGGTCAATCCAGGTTGCATCAGAGCCCCTGAACGGATTTTGTAAGAATGTCTCTCTCTTTCACTGTCTTTGTTTTCTGGGGTTTTTTTTTTTTAAGTAATCTATTTTTATAATGGGGTTTAGCTGCTTTTCCCTGCTGTGTTTATGCCGCTTTACACCCTCTTGATTCACTTCCAGAGAGATATCAATACATAGGTTTTAAGACTCTTCCTAGTCAGATATATTCTTGGGCGGTGAATAGGGGGTGTTGAGTCCAGTTCACTGAGCAGGGAGTAGGTCTTGTCTATTACATATTTGGCTTGTGGAACGGTATGTGAGCTAATTTCAAACCCTTGTTTTATGCATCGCCCCGCCTCACCTTTCCCGTTAAGCAGCCATAGTGTGTTTTGCAAATGTGTGACTCTGTTCTGTTTTGGAATTCAGTTCAGGTGTAGCGATGTTGACATTCCCTCTATCAGTGATATCTTAGGATAAGTGTCCTTTTCTGTGTGACTTACTTCACTTAGAGTCATCGTCCCTAAATCCACTCATCATGCTGCTACTAGCCTTATGACACTGATTTCATGGCTGAGTGATATTCCATTGTGCATAAGTACCACAACTTCTTTATCCATTTTTCTCTTTCCTGGGATATTTCAGGTGTACCGAAGTGGAGGTTCTTGGAAACAGAGCAGCCCTAAACTTTGGGGTGCCTGTGTCGTGTTGATTTTTAGGTTTCCCGATTTCTACGCCCATGAGTGGAAGTGCCCTATGCTCTCTCAGCTGTGTCTATTCCATGTTTCAGGACGCAGCGTACACTCCTCCAGAGTGGCTGTTGGCAATTTCCATCCCGCCCATCAGCGTAGCAAGGCTCCCGTGTCTCCATGGCCTGTCCTGCATTTCTGGTTTTTACACTTTTTTCAGCATGGCCCTTTTGACCGCTGGCAAGCGAGACTTCTTTGTAGCGCCGATTTGCCTTTCCGGCTTGCTTGGTTGGCCAAAAAGGGCGTATGCGTTTTTTCCTGAATATATTCAGGAAAAAACGCATACGCCCTTTTTGGCCAAGGGCATCATTGTCAACGCTTTGCCGCTTTTCATGTGCTTTCAAGGCGAGTCGAATCTACCTCCTGAAATCTGTTTCCTGCAATTCTGCCTTGCTTTCAAATCCTCTTCGTTGCCTTCCCTCAATATATTTGTGGACGAGAGTCATCATTTCTAACTCTGCAGGTTTGTGAATTGCAGTGCCCCTGAGCTCCATTTGTCAACTCGCTTTTTTGGGAGCTGGCCGCAAAAGCGCAGGATTGCTTCAGGCCCTATTCTGGTTCCGGGGGGCAGGCTGAGCCTGTGGTTCATTCTTCTTCCTGATGGGAAAATAGAGTGACCTGTGCCTGTCCCAACACCTAGAGCTAGTCTCTCATTGGTTCCCCCTCTTCCCGTTCATCCTCAGGACAAATTGCGACCTATACGAAACAGGAGGTCAAAGGTGCTGATTCTCCAAGTCGGGAGATTGTTAGTGAAGCGGCTGGAATGGCGAACCCGAGCACAAGGAGAGGAGAAATGAGGTGCGTTTTAGAAACCTTTCCCGATCACACGGTGTACCATCTTCTGGGTTTCCCAGGCATGTTTTCGATGTAGGAAGATGCCCTTGAACCTGGAGATTTGGGACCCATGGCATGGGTACCACGCAGTATTACTTTAAAGGGTCTGCGTTTGCTCACCCAACCTCACCAATCCTCTCAGCCCCAAGAGTGTCCAGCCCTATGTCTCATCCAGCTGTGGGTCTAGATATGGTCAATCCAGGTTGCATCAGAGCCCCTGAACGGATTTTGTAAGAATGTCTCTCTCTTTCACTGTCTTTGTTTTCTGGGGTTTTTTTTTTTTTAAGTAATCTATTTTTATAATGGGGTTTAGCTGCTTTTCCCTGCTGTGTTTATGCCGCTTTACACCCTCTTGATTCACTTCCAGAGAGATATCAATACATAGGTTTTAAGACTCTTCCTAGTCAGATATATTCTTGGGCGGTGAATAGGGGGTGTTGAGTCCAGTTCACTGAGCAGGGAGTAGGTCTTGTCTATTACATATTTGGCTTGTGGAACGGTATGTGAGCTAATTTCAAACCCTTGTTTTATGCATCGCCCCGCCTCACCTTTCCCGTTAAGCAGCCATAGTGTGTTTTGCAAATGTGTGACTCTGTTCTGTTTTGGAATTCAGTTCAGGTGTAGCGATGTTGACATTCCCTCTATAAGTGATATCTTAGGATAAGTGTCCTTTTCTGTGTGACTTACTTCACTTAGAGTCATCGTCCCTAAATCCACTCATCATGCTGCTACTAGCCTTATGACACTGATTTCATGGCTGAGTGATATTCCATTGTGCATAAGTACCACAACTTCTTTATCCATTTTTCTCTTTCCTGGGATATTTCAGGTGTACCGAAGTGGAGGTTCTTGGAAACAGAGCAGCCCTAAACTTTGGGGTGCCTGTGTCGTGTTGATTTTTAGGTTTCCCGATTTCTACGCCCATGAGTGGAAGTGCCCTATGCTCTCTCAGCTGTGTCTATTCCATGTTTCAGGACGCAGCGTACACTCCTCCAGAGTGGCTGTTGGCAATTTCCATCCCGCCCATCAGCGTAGCAAGGCTCCCGTGTCTCCATGGCCTGTCCTGCATTTCTGGTTTTTACACTTTTTTCAGCATGGCCCTTTTGACCGCTGGCAAGCGAGACTTCTTTGTAGCGCCGATTTGCCTTTCCGGCTTGCTTGGTTGGCCAAAAAGGGCGTATGCGTTTTTTCCTGAATATATTCAGGAAAAAACGCATACGCCCTTTTTGGCCAAGGGCATCATTGTCAACGCTTTGCCGCTTTTCATGTGCTTTCAAGGCGAGTCGAATCGACCTCCTGAAATCTGTTTCCTGCAATTCTGCCTTGCTTTCAAATCCTCTTCGTTGCCTTCCCTCAATATATTTGTGGACGAGAGTCATCATTTCTAACTCTGCAGGTTTGTGAATTGCAGTGCCCCTGAGCTCCATTTGTCAACTCGCTTTTTTGGGAGCTGGCCGCAAAAGCGCAGGATTGCTTCAGGCCCTATTCTGGTTCCGGGCGGCAGGCTGAGCCTGTGGTTCATTCTTCTTCCTGATGGGAAAATAGAGTGACCTGTGCCTGTCCCAACACCTAGAGCTAGTCTCTCATTGGTTCCCCCTCTTCCCGTTCATCCTCAGGACAAATTGCGACCTGTACGAAACAGGAGGTCAACGGTGCTGATTCTCCAAGTAGGGAGATTGTTAGTGAAGCGGCTGGAATGGCGAACCCGAGCACAAGGAGAGGAGAAATGAGGTGCGTTTTAGAAACCTTTCCCGATCACACGGTGTACCATCTTCTGGGTTTCCCAGGCATGTTTTCGATGTAGGAAGATGCCCTTGAACCTGGAGATTTGGGACCCATGGCATGGGTACCACGCAGTATTACTTTAAAGGGTCTGCGTTTGCTCACCCAACCTCACCAATCCTCTCAGCCCCAAGAGTGTCCAGCCTTATGTCTCATCCAGCTGTGGGTCTAGATATGGTCAATCCAGGTTGCATCAGAGCCCCTGAACGGATTTTGTAAGAATGTCTCTCTCTTTCACTGTCTTTGTTTTATGGGTTTTTTTTTTAAGTAATCTAGTTTTATAATGGGGTTTAGCTGCTTTTCCCTGCTGTGTTTATGCCGCTTTACACCCTCTTGATTCACTTCCAGAGAGATATCAATACATAGGTTTAAAGACTCTTCCTAGTCAGATATATTCTTGGGCGGTGAATAGGGGGTGTTGAGTCCAGTTCACTGAGAAGGGAGTAGGTCTTGTCTATTACATATTTGGCTTGTGGAACGGTATGTGAGCTAATTTCAAACCCTTGTTTTATGCATCGCCCCGCCTCACCTTTCCCGTTAAGCAGCCATAGTGTGTTTTGCAAATGTGTGACTCTGTTCTGTTTTGGAATTCAGTTCAGGTGTAGCGATGTTGACATTCCCTCTATCAGTGATATCTTAGGATAAGCGTCCTTTTCTGTGTGACTTACTTCACTTAGAGTCATCGTCCCTAAATCCACTCATCATGCTGCTACTAGCCTTATGACACTGATTTCATGGCTGAGTGATATTCCATTGTGCATAAGTACCACAACTTCTTTATCCATTTTTCTCTTTCCCGGGATATTTAAGGTGTACCGAAGTGGAGGTTCTTGGAAACAGAGCAGCCCTAAACTTTGGGGTGCCTGTGTCGTGTTGATTTTTAGGTTTCCCGATTTCTACGCCCATGAGTGGAAGTGCCCTATGCTCTCTCAGCTGTGTCTATTCCATGTTTCAGGACGCAGCGTACACTCCTCCAGAGTGGCTGTTGGCAATTTCCATCCCGCCCATCAGCGTAGCAAGGCTCCCGTGTCTCCATGGCCTGTCCTGCATTTCTGGTTTTTACACTTTTTTCAGCATGGCCCTTTTGACCGCTGGCAAGCGAGACTTCTTTGTAGCGCCGATTTGCCTTTCCGGCTTGCTTGGTTGGCCAAAAAGGGCGTATGCGTTTTTTCCTGAATATATTCAGGAAAAAACGCATACGCCCTTTTTGGCCAAGGGCATCATTGTCAACGCTTTGCCGCTTTTCATGTGCTTTCAAGGCGAGTCGAATCTACCTCCTGAAATCTGTTTCCTGCAATTCTGCCTTGCTTTCAAATCCTCTTCGTTGCCTTCCCTCAATATATTTGTGGACGAGAGTCATCATTTCTAACTCTGCAGGTTTGTGAATTGCAGTGCCCCTGAGCTCCATTTGTCAACTCGCTTTTTTGGGAGCTGGCCGCAAAAGCGCAGGATTGCTTCAGGCCCTATTCTGGTTCCGGGCGGCAGGCTGAGCCTGTGGTTCATTCTTCTTCCTGATGGGAAAATAGAGTGACCTGTGCCTGTCCCAACACCTAGAGCTAGTCTCTCATTGGTTCCCCCTCTTCCCGTTCATCCTCAGGACAAATTGCGACCTGTACGAAACAGGAGGTCAACGGTGCTGATTCTCCAAGTAGGGAGATTGTTAGTGAAGCGGCTGGAATGGCGAACCCGAGCACAAGGAGAGGAGAAATGAGGTGCGTTTTAGAAACCTTTCCCGATCACACGGTGTACCATCTTCTGGGTTTCCCAGGCATGTTTTCGATGTAGGAAGATGCCCTTGAACCTGGAGATTTGGGACCCATGGCATGGGTACCACGCAGTATTACTTTAAAGGGTCTGCGTTTGCTCACCCAACCTCACCAATCCTCTCAGCCCCAAGAGTGTCCAGCCTTATGTCTCATCCAGCTGTGGGTCTAGATATGGTCAATCCAGGTTGCATCAGAGCCCCTGAACGGATTTTGTAAGAATGTCTCTCTCTTTCACTGTCTTTGTTTTATGGGTTTTTTTTTTAAGTAATCTAGTTTTATAATGGGGTTTAGCTGCTTTTCCCTGCTGTGTTTATGCCGCTTTACACCCTCTTGATTCACTTCCAGAGAGATATCAATACATAGGTTTAAAAACTCTTCCTAGTCAGATATATTCTTGGGCGGTGAATAGGGGGTGTTGAGTCCAGTTCACTGAGAAGGGAGTAGGTCTTGTCTATTACATATTTGGCTTGTGGAACGGTATGTGAGCTAATTTCAAACCCTTGTTTTATGCATCGCCCCGCCTCACCTTTCCCGTTAAGCAGCCATAGTGTGTTTTGCAAATGTGTGACTCTGTTCTGTTTTGGAATTCAGTTCAGGTGTAGCGATGTTGACATTCCCTCTATCAGTGATATCTTAGGATAAGTGTCCTTTTCTGTGTGACTTACTTCACTTAGAGTCATCGTCCCTAAATCCACTCATCATGCTGCTACTAGCCTTATGACACTGATTTCATGGCTGAGTGATAATCCATTGTGCATAAGTACCACAACTTCTTTATCCATTTTTCTCTTTCCTGGGATATTTCAGGTGTACCGAAGTGGAGGTTCTTGGAAACAGAGCAGCCCTAAACTTTGGGGTGCCTGTGTCGTGTTGATTTTTAGGTTTCCCGATTTCTACGCCCATGAGTGGAAGTGCCCTATGCTCTCTCAGCTGTGTCTATTCCATGTTTCAGGACGCAGCGTACACTCCTCCAGAGTGGCTGTTGGCAATTTCCATCCCGCCCATCAGCGTAGCAAGGCTCCCGTGTCTCCATGGCCTGTCCTGCATTTCTGGTTTTTACACTTTTTTCAGCATGGCCCTTTTGACCGCTGGCAAGCGAGACTTCTTTGTAGCGCCGATTTGCCTTTCCGGCTTGCTTGGTTGGCCAAAAAGGGCGTATGCGTTTTTTCCTGAATATATTCAGGAAAAAACGCATACGCCCTTTTTGGCCAAGGGCATCATTGTCAACGCTTTGCCGCTTTTCATGTGCTTTCAAGGCGAGTCGAATCTACCTCCTGAAATCTGTTTCCTGCAATTCTGCCTTGCTTTCAAATCCTCTTCGTTGCCTTCCCTCAATATATTTGTGGACGAGAGTCATCATTTCTAACTCTGCAGGTTTGTGAATTGCAGTGCCCCTGAGCTCCATTTGTCAACTCGCTTTTTTGGGAGCTGGCCGCAAAAGCGCAGGATTGCTTCAGGCCCTATTCTGGTTCCGGGCGGCAGGCTGAGCCTGTGGTTCATTCTTCTTCCTGATGGGAAAATAGAGTGACCTGTGCCTGTCCCAACACCTAGAGCTAGTCTCTCATTGGTTCCCCCTCTTCCCGTTCATCCTCAGGACAAATTGCGACCTGTACGAAACAGGAGGTCAACGGTGCTGATTCTCCAAGTAGGGAGATTGTTAGTGAAGCGGCTGGAATGGTGAACCCGAGCACAAGGAGCGGAGAAATGAGGTGCGTTTTAGAAACCTTTCCCGATCACACGGTGTACCATCTTCTGGGTTTCCCAGGCATGTTTTCGATGTAGGAAGATGCCCTTGAACCTGGAGATTTGGGACCCATGGCATGGGTACCACGCAGTATTACTTTAAAGGGTCTGCGTTTGCTCACCCAACCTCACCAATCCTCTCAGCCCCAAGAGTGTCCAGCCTTATGTCTCATCCAGCTGTGGGTCTAGATATGGTCAATCCAGGTTGCATCAGAGCCCCTGAACGGATTTTGTAAGAATGTCTCTCTCTTTCACTGTCTTTGTTTTATGGGTTTTTTTTTAAGTAATCTAGTTTTATAATGGGGTTTAGCTGCTTTTCCCTGCTGTGTTTATGCCGCTTTACACCCTCTTGATTCACTTCCAGAGAGATATCAATACATAGGTTTTAAGACTCTTCCTAGTCAGATATATTCTTGGGCGGTGAATAGGGGGTGTTGAGTCCAGTTCACTGAGCAGGGAGTAGGTCTTGTCTATTACATATTTGGCTTGTGGAACGGTATGTGAGCTAATTTCAAACCCTTGTTTTATGCACCGCCCCGCCTAACCTTTCCCGTTAAGCAGCCATAGTGTGTTTTGTAAATGTGTGACTCTGTTCTGTTTTGGAATTCAGTTCAGGTGTAGCGATGTTGACATTCCCTCTATCAGTGATATCTTAGGATAAGTGTCCTTTTCTGTGTGACTTACTTCACTTAGAGTCATCGTCCCTAAATCCACTCATCATGCTGCTACTAGCCTTATGACACTGATTTCATGGCTGAGTGATATTCCATTGTGCATAAGTACCACAACTTCTTTATCCATTTTTCTCTTTCCTGGGATATTTAAGGTGTACCGAAGTGGAGGTTCTTGGAAACAGAGCAGCCCTAAACTTTGGGGTGCCTGTGTCGTGTTGATTTTTAGGTTTCCCGATTTCTACGCCCATGAGTGGAAGTGCCCTATGCTCTCTCAGCTGTGTCTATTCCATGTTTCAGGACGCAGCGTACACTCCTCCAGAGTGGCTGTTGGCAATTTCCATCCCGCCCATCAGCGTAGCAAGGCTCCCGTGTCTCCATGGCCTGTCCTGCATTTCTGGTTTTTACACATTTTTCAGCATGGCCCTTTTGACCGCTGGCAAGCGAGACTTCTTTGTAGCGCCGATTTGCCTTTCCGGCTTGCTTGGTTGGCCAAAAAGGGCGTATGCGTTTTTTCCTGAATATATTCAGGAAAAAACGCATACGCCCTTTTTGGCCAAGGGCATCATTGTCAACGCTTTGCCGCTTTTCATGTGCTTTCAAGGCGAGTCGAATCTACCTCCTGAAATCTGTTTCCTGCAATTCTGCCTTGCTTTCAAATCCTCTTCGTTGCCTTCCCTCAATATATTTGTGGACGAGAGTCATCATTTCTAACTCTGCAGGTTTGTGAATTGCAGTGCCCCTGAGCTCCATTTGTCAACTCGCTTTTTTGGGAGCTGGCCGCAAAAGCGCAGGATTGCTTCAGGCCCTATTCTGGTTCCGGGCGGCAGGCTGAGCCTGTGGTTCATTCTTCTTCCTGATGGGAAAATAGAGTGACCTGTGCCTGTCCCAACACCTAGAGCTAGTCTCTCATTGGTTCCCCCTCTTCCCGTTCATCCTCAGGACAAATTGCGACCTGTACGAAACAGGAGGTCAACGGTGCTGATTCTCCAAGTAGGGAGATTGTTAGTGAAGCGGCTGGAATGGCGAACCCGAGCACAAGGAGCGGAGAAATGAGGTGCGTTTTAGAAACCTTTCCCGATCACACGGTGTACCATCTTCTGGGTTTCCCAGGCATGTTTTCGATGTAGGAAGATGCCCTTGAACCTGGAGATTTGGGACCCATGGCATGGGTACCACGCAGTATTACTTTAAAGGGTCTGCGTTTGCTCACCCAACCTCACCAATCCTCTCAGCCCCAAGAGTGTCCAGCCTTATGTCTCATCCAGCTGTGGGTCTAGATATGGTCAATCCAGGTTGCATCAGAGCCCCTGAACGGATTTTGTAAGAATGTCTCTCTCTTTCACTGTCTTTGTTTTCTGGGGTTTTTTTTTAAGTAATCTATTTTTATAATGGGGTTTAGCTGCTTTTCCCTGCTGTGTTTATGCCGCTTTACACCCTCTTGATTCACTTCCAGAGAGATATCAATACATAGGTTTAAAGACTCTTACTAGTCAGATATATTCTTGGGCGGTGAATAGGGGGTGTTGAGTCCAGTTCACTGAGCAGGGAGTAGGTCTTGTCTATTACATATTTGTCTTGTGGAACGGTATGTGAGCTAATTTCAAACCCTTGTTTTATGCATCGCCCCGCCTCACCTTTCCCGTTAAGCAGCCATAGTGTGTTTTGTAAATGTGTGACTCTGTTCTGTTTTGGAATTCAGTTCAGGTGTAGCGATGTTGACATTCCCTCTATCAGTGATATCTTAGGATAAGTGTCCTTTTCTGTGTGACTTACTTCACTTAGAGTCATCGTCCCTAAATCCACTCATCATGCTGCTACTAGCCTTATGACACTGATTTCATGGCTGAGTGATATTCCATTGTGCATAAGTACCACAACTTCTTTATCCATTTTTCTCTTTCCTGGGATATTTAAGGTGTACCGAAGTGGAGGTTCTTGGAAACAGAGCAGCCCTAAACTTTGGGGTGCCTGTGTCGTGTTGATTTTTAGGTTTCCCGATTTCTACGCCCATGAGTGGTAGTGCCCTATGCTCTCTCAGCTGTGTCTATTCCATGTTTCAGGACGCAGCGTACACTCCTCCAGAGTGGCTGTTGGCAATTTCCATCCCGCCCATCAGCGTAGCAAGGCTCCCGTGTCTCCATGGCCTGTCCTGCATTTCTGGTTTTTACACTTTTTTCAGCATGGCCCTTTTGACCGCTGGCAAGCGAGACTTCTTTGTAGCGCCGATTTACCTTTCCGGCTTGCTTGGTTGGCCAAAAAGGGCGGATGCGTTTTTTCCTGAATATATTCAGGAAAAAACGCATCCGCCCTTTTTGGCCAAGGGCATCATTGTCAACGCTTTGCCGCTTTTCATGTGCTTTCAAGGCGAGTCGAATCGACCTCCTGAAATCTGTTTCCTGCAATTCTGCCTTGCTTTCAAATCCTCTTCGTTGCCTTCCCTCAATATATTTGTGGACGAGAGTCATCATTTCTAACTCTGCAGGTTTGTGAATTGCAGTGCCCCTGAGCTCCATTTGTCAACTCGCTTTTTTGGGAGCTGGCCGCAAAAGCGCAGGATTGCTTCAGGCCCTATTCTGGTTCCGGGCGGCAGGCTGAGCCTGTGGTTCATTCTTCTTCCTGATGGGAAAATAGAGTGACCTGTGCCTGTCCCAACACCTAGAGCTAGTCTCTCATTGGTTCCCCCTCTTCCCGTTCATCCTCAGGACAAATTGCGACCTGTACGAAACAGGAGGTCAACGGTGCTGATTCTCCAAGTAGGGAGATTGTTAGTGAAGCGGCTGGAATGGCGAACCCGAGCACAAGGAGAGGAGAAATGAGGTCCGTTTTAGAAACCTTTCCCGATCACACGGTGTACCATCTTCTGGGTTTCCCAGGCATGTTTTCGATGTAGGAAGATGCCCTTGAACCTGGAGATTTGGGACCCATGGCATGGGTACCACGCACTATTACTTTAAAGGGTCTGCGTTTGCTCACCCAACCTCACCAATCCTCTCAGCCCCAAGAGTGTCCAGCCTTATGTCTCATCCAGCTGTGGGTCTAGATATGGTCAATCCAGGTTGCATCAGAGCCCCTGAACGGATTTTGTAAGAATGTCTCTCTCTTTCACTGTCTTTGTTTTATGGGTTTTTTTTTTAAGTAATCTAGTTTTATAATGGGGTTTAGCTGCTTTTCCCTGCTGTGTTTATGCCGCTTTACACCCTCTTGATTCACTTCCAGAGAGATATCAATACATAGGTTTTAAGACTCTTCCTAGTCAGATATATTCTTGGGCGGTGAATAGGGGGTGTTGAGTCCAGTTCACTGAGCAGGGAGTAGGTCTTGTCTATTACATATTTGGCTTGTGGAACGGTATGTGAGCTAATTTCAAACCCTTGTTTTATGCATCGCCCCGCCTCACCTTTCCCGTTAAGCAGCCATAGTGTGTTTTCTAAATGTGTGACTCTGTTCTGTTTTGGAATTCAGTTCAGGTGTAGCGATGTTGACATTCCCTCTATCAGTGATATCTTAGGATAAGTGTCCTTTTCTGTGTGACTTACTTCACTTAGAGTCATCGTCCCTAAATCCACTCATCATGCTGCTACTAGCCTTATGACACTGATTTCATGGCTGAGTGATATTCCATTGTGCATAAGTACCACAACTTCTTTATCCATTTTTCTCTTTCCTGGGATATTTCAGGTGTACCGAAGTGGAGGTTCTTGGAAACAGAGCAGCCCTAAACTTTGGGGTGCCTGTGTCGTGTTGATTTTTAGGTTTCCCGATTTCTACGCCCATGAGTGGAAGTGCCCTATGCTCTCTCAGCTGTGTCTATTCCATGTTTCAGGACGCAGCGTACACTCCTCCAGAGTGGCTGTTGGCAATTTCCATCCCGCCCATCAGCGTAGCAAGGCTCCCGTGTCTCCATGGCCTGTCCTGCATTTCTGGTTTTTACACTTTTTTCAGCATGGCCCTTTTGACCGCTGGCAAGCGAGACTTCTTTGTAGCGCCGATTTGCCTTTCCGGCTTGCTTGGTTGGCCAAAAAGGGCGTATGCGTTTTTTCCTGAATATATTCAGGAAAAAACGCATACGCCCTTTTTGGCCAAGGGCATCATTGTCAACGCTTTGCCGCTTTTCATGTGCTTTCAAGGCGAGTCGAATCTACCTCCTGAAATCTGTTTCCTGCAATTCTGCCTTGCTTTCAAATCCTCTTCGTTGCCTTCCCTCAATATATTTGTGGACGAGAGTCATCATTTCGAACTCTGCAGGTTTGTGAATTGCAGTGCCCCTGAGCTCCATTTGTCAACTCGCTTTTTTGGGAGCTGGCCGCAAAAGCGCAGGATTGCTTCAGGCCCTATTCTGGTTCCGGGCGGCAGGCTGAGCCTGTGGTTCATTCTTCTTCCTGATGGGAAAATAGAGTGACCTGTGCCTGTCCCAACACCTAGAGCTAGTCTCTCATTGGTTCCCCCTCTTCCCGTTCATCCTCAGGACAAATTGCGACCTGTACGAAACAGGAGGTCAACGGTGCTGATTCTCCAAGTAGGGAGATTGTTAGTGAAGCGGCTGGAATGGCGAACCCGAGCACAAGGAGAGGAGAAATGAGGTGCGTTTTAGAAACCTTTCCCGATCACACGGTGTACCATCTTCTGGGTTTCCCAGGCATGTTTTCGATGTAGGAAGATGCCCTTGAACCTGGAGATTTGGGACCCATGGCATGGGTACCACGCACTATTACTTTAAAGGGTCTGCGTTTGCTCACCCAACCTCACCAATCCTCTCAGCCCCAAGAGTGTCCAGCCTTATGTCTCATCCAGCTGTGGGTCTAGATATGGTCAATCCAGGTTGCATCAGAGCCCCTGAACGGATTTTGTAAGAATGTCTCTCTCTTTCACTGTCTTTGTTTTATGGGTTTTTTTTTTAAGTAATCTAGTTTTATAATGGGGTTTAGCTGCTTTTCCCTGCTGTGTTTATGCCGCTTTACACCCTCTTGATTCACTTCCAGAGAGATATCAATACATAGGTTTTAAGACTCTTCCTAGTCAGATATATTCTTGGGCGGTGAATAGGGGGTGTTGAGTCCAGTTCACTGAGCAGGGAGTAGGTCTTGTCTATTACATATTTGGCTTGTGGAACGGTATGTGAGCTAATTTCAAACCCTTGTTTTATGCATCGCCCCGCCTCACCTTTCCCGTTAAGCAGCCATAGTGTGTTTTCTAAATGTGTGACTCTGTTCTGATTTGGAATTCAGTTCAGGTGTAGCGATGTTGACATTCCCTCTATCAGTGATATCTTAGGATAAGTGTCCTTTTCTGTGTGACTTACTTCACTTAGAGTCATCGTCCCTAAATCCACTCATCATGCTGCTACTAGCCTTATGACACTGATTTCATGGCTGAGTGATATTCCATTGTGCATAAGTACCACAACTTCTTTATCCATTTTTCTCTTTCCTGGGATATTTCAGGTGTACCGAAGTGGAGGTTCTTGGAAACAGAGCAGCCCTAAACTTTGGGGTGCCTGTGTCGTGTTGATTTTTAGGTTTCCCGATTTCTACGCCCATGAGTGGAAGTGCCCTATGCTCTCTCAGCTGTGTCTATTCCATGTTTCAGGACGCAGCGTACACTCCTCCAGAGTGGCTGTTGGCAATTTCCATCCCGCCCATCAGCGTAGCAAGGCTCCCGTGTCTCCATGGCCTGTCCTGCATTTCTGGTTTTTACACTTTTTTCAGCATGGCCCTTTTGACCGCTGGCAAGCGAGACTTCTTTGTAGCGCCGATTTGCCTTTCCGGCTTGCTTGGTTGGCCAAAAAGGGCGTATGCGTTTTTTCCTGAATATATTCAGGAAAAAACGCATACGCCCTTTTTGGCCAAGGGCATCATTGTCAACGCTTTGCCGCTTTTCATGTGCTTTCAAGGCGAGTCGAATCTACCTCCTGAAATCTGTTTCCTGCAATTCTGCCTTGCTTTCAAATCCTCTTCGTTGCCTTCCCTCAATATATTTGTGGACGAGAGTCATCATTTCTAACTCTGCAGGTTTGTGAATTGCAGTGCCCCTGAGCTCCATTTGTCAACTCGCTTTTTTGGGAGCTGGCCGCAAAAGCGCAGGATTGCTTCAGGCCCTATTCTGGTTCCGGGGGGCAGGCTGAGCCTGTGGTTCATTCTTCTTCCTGATGGGAAAATAGAGTGACCTGTGCCTGTCCCAACACCTAGAGCTAGTCTCTCATTGGTTCCCCCTCTTCCCGTTCATCCTCAGGACAAATTGCGACCTGTACGAAACAGGAGGTCAACGGTGCTGATTCTCCAAGTCGGGAGATTGTTAGTGAAGCGGCTGGAATGGCGAACCCGAGCACAAGGAGAGGAGAAATGAGGTGCGTTTTAGAAACCTTTCCCGATCACACGGTGTACCATCTTCTGGGTTTCCCAGGCATGTTTTCGATGTAGGAAGATGCCCTTGAACCTGGAGATTTGGGACCCATGGCATGGGTACCACGCAGTATTACTTTAAAGGGTCTGCGTTTGCTCACCCAACCTCACCAATCCTCTCAGCCCCAAGAGTGTCCAGCCCTATGTCTCATCCAGCTGTGGGTCTAGATATGGTCAATCCAGGTTGCATCAGAGCCCCTGAACGGATTTTGTAAGAATGTCTCTCTCTTTCACTGTCTTTGTTTTCTGGGGTTTTTTTTTTTTAAGTAATCTATTTTTATAATGGGGTTTAGCTGCTTTTCCCTGCTGTGTTTATGCCGCTTTACACCCTCTTGATTCACTTCCAGAGAGATATCAATACATAGGTTTTAAGACTCTTCCTAGTCAGATATATTCTTGGGCGGTGAATAGGGGGTGTTGAGTCCAGTTCACTGAGCAGGGAGTAGGTCTTGTCTATTACATATTTGGCTTGTGGAACGGTATGTGAGCTAATTTCAAACCCTTGTTTTATGCATCGCCCCGCCTCACCTTTCCCGTTAAGCAGCCATAGTGTGTTTTGCAAATGTGTGACTCTGTTCTGTTTTGGAATTCAGTTCAGGTGTAGCGATGTTGACATTCCCTCTATCAGTGATATCTTAGGATAAGTGTCCTTTTCTGTGTGACTTACTTCACTTAGAGTCATCGTCCCTAAATCCACTCATCATGCTGCTACTAGCCTTATGACACTGATTTCATGGCTGAGTGATATTCCATTGTGCATAAGTACCACAACTTCTTTATCCATTTTTCTCTTTCCTGGGATATTTCAGGTGTACCGAAGTGGAGGTTCTTGGAAACAGAGCAGCCCTAAACTTTGGGGTGCCTGTGTCGTGTTGATTTTTAGGTTTCCCGATTTCTACGCCCATGAGTGGAAGTGCCCTATGCTCTCTCAGCTGTGTCTATTCCATGTTTCAGGACGCAGCGTACACTCCTCCAGAGTGGCTGTTGGCAATTTCCATCCCGCCCATCAGCGTAGCAAGGCTCCCGTGTCTCCATGGCCTGTCCTGCATTTCTGGTTTTTACACTTTTTTCAGCATGGCCCTTTTGACCGCTGGCAAGCGAGACTTCTTTGTAGCGCCGATTTGCCTTTCCGGCTTGCTTGGTTGGCCAAAAAGGGCGTATGCGTTTTTTCCTGAATATATTCAGGAAAAAACGCATACGCCCTTTTTGGCCAAGGGCATCATTGTCAACGCTTTGCCGCTTTTCATGTGCTTTCAAGGCGAGTCGAATCTACCTCCTGAAATCTGTTTCCTGCAATTCTGCCTTGCTTTCAAATCCTCTTCGTTGCCTTCCCTCAATATATTTGTGGACGAGAGTCATCATTTCGAACTCTGCAGGTTTGTGAATTGCAGTGCCCCTGAGCTCCATTTGTCAACTCGCTTTTTTGGGAGCTGGCCGCAAAAGCGCAGGATTGCTTCAGGCCCTATTCTGGTTCCGGGGGGCAGGCTGAGCCTGTGGTTCATTCTTCTTCCTGATGGGAAAATAGAGTGACCTGTGCCTGTCCCAACACCTAGAGCTAGTCTCTCATTGGTTCCCCCTCTTCCCGTTCATCCTCAGGACAAATTGCGACCTGTACGAAACAGGAGGTCAAAGGTGCTGATTCTCCAAGTCGGGAGATTGTTAGTGAAGCGGCTGGAATGGCGAACCCGAGCACAAGGAGAGGAGAAATGAGGTGCGTTTTAGAAACCTTTCCCGATCACACGGTGTACCATCTTCTGGGTTTCCCAGGCATGTTTTCGATGTAGGAAGATGCCCTTGAACCTGGAGATTTGGGACCCATGGCATGGGTACCACGCAGTATTACTTTAAAGGGTCTGCGTTTGCTCACCCAACCTCACCAATCCTCTCAGCCCCAAGAGTGTCCAGCCCTATGTCTCATCCAGCTGTGGGTCTAGATATGGTCAATCCAGGTTGCATCAGAGCCCCTGAACGGATTTTGTAAGAATGTCTCTCTCTTTCACTGTCTTTGTTTTCTGGGGTTTTTTTTTTTTAAGTAATCTATTTTTATAATGGGGTTTAGCTGCTTTTCCCTGCTGTGTTTATGCCGCTTTACACCCTCTTGATTCACTTCCAGAGAGATATCAATACATAGGTTTTAAGACTCTTCCTAGTCAGATATATTCTTGGGCGGTGAATAGGGGGTGTTGAGTCCAGTTCACTGAGCAGGGAGTAGGTCTTGTCTATTACATATTTGGCTTGTGGAACGGTATGTGAGCTAATTTCAAACCCTTGTTTTATGCATCGCCCCGCCTCACCTTTCCCGTTAAGCAGCCATAGTGTGTTTTGCAAATGTGTGACTCTGTTCTGTTTTGGAATTCAGTTCAGGTGTAGCGATGTTGACATTCCCTCTATCAGTGATATCTTAGGATAAGTGTCCTTTTCTGTGTGACTTACTTCACTTAGAGTCATCGTCCCTAAATCCACTCATCATGCTGCTACTAGCCTTATGACACTGATTTCATGGCTGAGTGATATTCCATTGTGCATAAGTACCACAACTTCTTTATCCATTTTTCTCTTTCCTGGGATATTTCAGGTGTACCGAAGTGGAGGTTCTTGGAAACAGAGCAGCCCTAAACTTTGGGGTGCCTGTGTCGTGTTGATTTTTAGGTTTCCCGATTTCTACGCCCATGAGTGGAAGTGCCCTATGCTCTCTCAGCTGTGTCTATTCCATGTTTCAGGACGCAGCGTACACTCCTCCAGAGTGGCTGTTGGCAATTTCCATCCCGCCCATCAGCGTAGCAAGGCTCCCGTGTCTCCATGGCCTGTCCTGCATTTCTGGTTTTTACACTTTTTTCAGCATGGCCCTTTTGACCGCTGGCAAGCGAGACTTCTTTGTAGCGCCGATTTGCCTTTCCGGCTTGCTTGGTTGGCCAAAAAGGGCGTATGCGTTTTTTCCTGAATATATTCAGGAAAAAACGCATACGCCCTTTTTGGCCAAGGGCATCATTGTCAACGCTTTGCCGCTTTTCATGTGCTTTCAAGGCGAGTCGAATCTACCTCCTGAAATCTGTTTCCTGCAATTCTGCCTTGCTTTCAAATCCTCTTCGTTGCCTTCCCTCAATATATTTGTGGACGAGAGTCATCATTTCTAACTCTGCAGGTTTGTGAATTGCAGTGCCCCTGAGCTCCATTTGTCAACTCGCTTTTTTGGGAGCTGGCCGCAAAAGCGCAGGATTGCTTCAGGCCCTATTCTGGTTCCGGGGGGCAGGCTGAGCCTGTGGTTCATTCTTCTTCCTGATGGGAAAATAGAGTGACCTGTGCCTGTCCCAACACCTAGAGCTAGTCTCTCATTGGTTCCCCCTCTTCCCGTTCATCCTCAGGACAAATTGCGACCTGTACGAAACAGGAGGTCAAAGGTGCTGATTCTCCAAGTCGGGAGATTGTTAGTGAAGCGGCTGGAATGGCGAACCCGAGCACAAGGAGAGGAGAAATGAGGTGCGTTTTAGAAACCTTTCCCGATCACACGGTGTACCATCTTCTGGGTTTCCCAGGCATGTTTTCGATGTAGGAAGATGCCCTTGAACCTGGAGATTTGGGACCCATGGCATGGGTACCACGCAGTATTACTTTAAAGGGTCTGCGTTTGCTCACCCAACCTCACCAATCCTCTCAGCCCCAAGAGTGTCCAGCCCTATGTCTCATCCAGCTGTGGGTCTAGATATGGTCAATCCAGGTTGCATCAGAGCCCCTGAACGGATTTTGTAAGAATGTCTCTCTCTTTCACTGTCTTTGTTTTCTGGGGTTTTTTTTTTTTAAGTAATCTATTTTTATAATGGGGTTTAGCTGCTTTTCCCTGCTGTGTTTATGCCGCTTTACACCCTCTTGATTCACTTCCAGAGAGATATCAATACATAGGTTTTAAGACTCTTCCTAGTCAGATATATTCTTGGGCGGTGAATAGGGGGTGTTGAGTCCAGTTCACTGAGCAGGGAGTAGGTCTTGTCTATTACATATTTGGCTTGTGGAACGGTATGTGAGCTAATTTCAAACCCTTGTTTTATGCATCGCCCCGCCTCACCTTTCCCGTTAAGCAGCCATAGTGTGTTTTGCAAATGTGTGACTCTGTTCTGTTTTGGAATTCAGTTCAGGTGTAGCGATGTTGACATTCCCTCTATAAGTGATATCTTAGGATAAGTGTCCTTTTCTGTGTGACTTACTTCACTTAGAGTCATCGTCCCTAAATCCACTCATCATGCTGCTACTAGCCTTATGACACTGATTTCATGGCTGAGTGATATTCCATTGTGCATAAGTACCACAACTTCTTTATCCATTTTTCTCTTTCCTGGGATATTTCAGGTGTACCGAAGTGGAGGTTCTTGGAAACAGAGCAGCCCTAAACTTTGGGGTGCCTGTGTCGTGTTGATTTTTAGGTTTCCCGATTTCTACGCCCATGAGTGGAAGTGCCCTATGCTCTCTCAGCTGTGTCTATTCCATGTTTCAGGACGCAGCGTACACTCCTCCAGAGTGGCTGTTGGCAATTTCCATCCCGCCCATCAGCGTAGCAAGGCTCCCGTGTCTCCATGGCCTGTCCTGCATTTCTGGTTTTTACACTTTTTTCAGCATGGCCCTTTTGACCGCTGGCAAGCGAGACTTCTTTGTAGCGCCGATTTGCCTTTCCGGCTTGCTTGGTTGGCCAAAAAGGGCGTATGCGTTTTTTCCTGAATATATTCAGGAAAAAACGCATACGCCCTTTTTGGCCAAGGGCATCATTGTCAACGCTTTGCCGCTTTTCATGTGCTTTCAAGGCGAGTCGAATCTACCTCCTGAAATCTGTTTCCTGCAATTCTGCCTTGCTTTCAAATCCTCTTCGTTGCCTTCCCTCAATATATTTGTGGACGAGAGTCATCATTTCTAACTCTGCAGGTTTGTGAATTGCAGTGCCCCTGAGCTCCATTTGTCAACTCGCTTTTTTGGGAGCTGGCCGCAAAAGCGCAGGATTGCTTCAGGCCCTATTCTGGTTCCGGGGGGCAGGCTGAGCCTGTGGTTCATTCTTCTTCCTGATGGGAAAATAGAGTGACCTGTGCCTGTCCCAACACCTAGAGCTAGTCTCTCATTGGTTCCCCCTCTTCCCGTTCATCCTCAGGACAAATTGCGACCTGTACGAAACAGGAGGTCAACGGTGCTGATTCTCCAAGTCGGGAGATTGTTAGTGAAGCGGCTGGAATGGCGAACCCGAGCACAAGGAGAGGAGAAATGAGGTGCGTTTTAGAAACCTTTCCCGATCACACGGTGTACCATCTTCTGGGTTTCCCAGGCATGTTTTCGATGTAGGAAGATGCCCTTGAACCTGGAGATTTGGGACCCATGGCATGGGTACCACGCAGTATTACTTTAAAGGGTCTGCGTTTGCTCACCCAACCTCACCAATCCTCTCAGCCCCAAGAGTGTCCAGCCCTATGTCTCATCCAGCTGTGGGTCTAGATATGGTCAATCCAGGTTGCATCAGAGCCCCTGAACGGATTTTGTAAGAATGTCTCTCTCTTTCACTGTCTTTGTTTTCTGGGGTTTTTTTTTTTTAAGTAATCTATTTTTATAATGGGGTTTAGCTGCTTTTCCCTGCTGTGTTTATGCCGCTTTACACCCTCTTGATTCACTTCCAGAGAGATATCAATACATAGGTTTTAAGACTCTTCCTAGTCAGATATATTCTTGGGCGGTGAATAGGGGGTGTTGAGTCCAGTTCACTGAGCAGGGAGTAGGTCTTGTCTATTACATATTTGGCTTGTGGAACGGTATGTGAGCTAATTTCAAACCCTTGTTTTATGCATCGCCCCGCCTCACCTTTCCCGTTAAGCAGCCATAGTGTGTTTTGCAAATGTGTGACTCTGTTCTGTTTTGGAATTCAGTTCAGGTGTAGCGATGTTGACATTCCCTCTATAAGTGATATCTTAGGATAAGTGTCCTTTTCTGTGTGACTTACTTCACTTAGAGTCATCGTCCCTAAATCCACTCATCATGCTGCTACTAGCCTTATGACACTGATTTCATGGCTGAGTGATATTCCATTGTGCATAAGTACCACAACTTCTTTATCCATTTTTCTCTTTCCTGGGATATTTCAGGTGTACCGAAGTGGAGGTTCTTGGAAACAGAGCAGCCCTAAACTTTGGGGTGCCTGTGTCGTGTTGATTTTTAGGTTTCCCGATTTCTACGCCCATGAGTGGAAGTGCCCTATGCTCTCTCAGCTGTGTCTATTCCATGTTTCAGGACGCAGCGTACTCTCCTCCAGAGTGGCTGTTGGCAATTTCCATCCCGCCCATCAGCGTAGCAAGGCTCCCGTGTCTCCATGGCCTGTCCTGCATTTCTGGTTTTTACACTTTTTTCAGCATGGCCCTTTTGACCGCTGGCAAGCGAGACTTCTTTGTAGCGCCGATTTGCCTTTCCGGCTTGCTTGGTTGGCCAAAAAGGGCGTATGCGTTTTTTCCTGAATATATTCAGGAAAAAACGCATACGCCCTTTTTGGCCAAGGGCATCATTGTCAACGCTTTGCCGCTTTTCATGTGCTTTCAAGGCGAGTCGAATCTACCTCCTGAAATCTGTTTCCTGCAATTCTGCCTTGCTTTCAAATCCTCTTTGTTGCCTTCCCTCAATATATTTGTGGACGAGAGTCATCATTTCTAACTCTGCAGGTTTGTGAATTGCAGTGCCCCTGAGCTCCATTTGTCAACTCGCTTTTTTGGGAGCTGGCCGCAAAAGCGCAGGATTGCTGCAGGCCCTATTCTGTTTCCGGGGGGCAGGCTGAGCCTGTGGTTCATTCTTCTTCCTGATGGGAAAATAGAGTGACCTGTGCCTGTCCCAACACCTAGAGCTAGTCTCTCATTGGTTCCCCCTCTTCCCGTTCATCCTCAGGACAAATTGCGACCTGTACGAAACAGGAGGTCAACGGTGCTGATTCTCCAAGTAGGGAGATTGTTAGTGAAGCGGCTGGAATGGCGAACCCGAGAACAAGGAGAGGAGAAATGAGGTGCGTTTTAGAAACCTTTCCCGATCACACGGTGTACCATCTTCTGGGTTTCCCAGGCATGTTTTCGATGTAGAAAGATGCCCTTGAACCTGGAGATTTGGGACCCATGGCATGGGTACCACGCACTATTACTTTAAAGGGTCTGCGTTTGCTCACCCAACCTCACCAATCCTCTCAGCCCCAAGAGTGTCCAGCCTTATGTCTCATCCAGCTGTGGGTCTAGATATGGTCAATCCAGGTTGCATCAGAGCCCCTGAACGGATTTTGTAAGAATGTCTCTCTCTTTCACTGTCTTTGTTTTATGGGTTTTTTTTTTAAGTAATCTAGTTTTATGATGGGGTTTAGCTGCTTTTCCCTGCTGTGTTTATGCCGCTTTACACCCTCTTGATTCACTTCCAGAGAGATATCAATACATAGGTTTTAAGACTCTTCCTAGTCAGATATATTCTTGGGCGGTGAATAGGGGGTGTTGAGTCCAGTTCACTGAGCAGGGAGTAGGTCTTGTCTATTACATATTTGGCTTGTGGAACGGTATGTGAGCTAATTTCAAACCCTTGTTTTATGCATCGCCCCGCCTCACCTTTCCCGTTAAGCAGCCATAGTGTGTTTTGTAAATGTGTGACTCTGTTCTGTTTTGGAATTCAGTTCAGGTGTAGCGATGTTGACATTCCCTCTATAAGTGATATCTTAGGATAAGTGTCCTTTTCTGTGTGACTTACTTCACTTAGAGTCATCGTCCCTAAATCCACTCATCATGCTGCTACTAGCCTTATGACACTGATTTCATGGCTGAGTGATATTCCATTGTGCATAAGTACCACAACTTCTTTATCCATTTTTCTCTTTCCTGGGATATTTCAGGTGTACCGAAGTGGAGGTTCTTGGAAACAGAGCAGCCCTAAACTTTGGGGTGCCTGTGTCGTGTTGATTTTTAGGTTTCCCGATTTCTACGCCCATGAGTGGAAGTGCCCTATGCTCTCTCAGCTGTGTCTATTCCATGTTTCAGGACGCAGCGTACACTCCTCCAGAGTGGCTGTTGGCAATTTCCATCCCGCCCATCAGCGTAGCAAGGCTCCCGTGTCTCCATGGCCTGTCCTGCATTTCTGGTTTTTACACTTTTTTCAGCATGGCCCTTTTGACCGCTGGCAAGCGAGACTTCTTTGTAGCGCCGATTTGCCTTTCCGGCTTGCTTGGTTGGCCAAAAAGGGCGTATGCGTTTTTTCCTGAATATATTCAGGAAAAAACGCATACGCCCTTTTTGGCCAAGGGCATCATTGTCAACGCTTTGCCGCTTTTCATGTGCTTTCAAGGCGAGTCGAATCTACCTCCTGAAATCTGTTTCCTGCAATTCTGCCTTGCTTTCAAATCCTCTTCGTTGCCTTCCCTCAATATATTTGTGGACGAGAGTCATCATTTCTAACTCTGCAGGTTTGTGAATTGCAGTGCCCCTGAGCTCCATTTGTCAACTCGCTTTTTTGGGAGCTGGCCGCAAAAGCGCAGGATTGCTTCAGGCCCTATTCTGGTTCCGGGGGGCAGGCTGAGCCTGTGGTTCATTCTTCTTCCTGATGGGAAAATAGAGTGACCTGTGCCTGTCCCAACACCTAGAGCTAGTCTCTCATTGGTTCCCCCTCTTCCCGTTCATCCTCAGGACAAATTGCGACCTGTACGAAACAGGAGGTCAACGGTGCTGATTCTCCAAGTCGGGAGATTGTTAGTGAAGCGGCTGGAATGGCGAACCCGAGCACAAGGAGAGGAGAAATGAGGTGCGTTTTAGAAACCTTTCCCGATCACACGGTGTACCATCTTCTGGGTTTCCCAGGCATGTTTTCGATGTAGGAAGATGCCCTTGAACCTGGAGATTTGGGACCCATGGCATGGGTACCACGCACTATTACTTTAAAGGGTCTGCGTTTGCTCACCCAACCTCACCAATCCTCTCAGCCCCAAGAGTGTCCAGCCCTATGTCTCATCCAGCTGTGGGTCTAGATATGGTCAATCCAGGTTGCATCAGAGCCCCTGAATGGATTTTGTAAGAATGTCTCTCTCTTTCACTGTCTTTGTTTTCTGGGGTTTTTTTTTTTTAAGTAATCTATTTTTATAATGGGGTTTAGCTGCTTTTCCCTGCTGTGTTTATGCCGCTTTACACCCTCTTGATTCACTTCCAGAGAGATATCAATACATAGGTTTTAAGACTCTTCCTAGTCAGATATATTCTTGGGCGGTGAATAGGGGGTGTTGAGTCCAGTTCACTGAGCAGGGAGTAGGTCTTGTCTATTACATATTTGGCTTGTGGAACGGTATGTGAGCTAATTTCAAACCCTTGTTTTATGCATCGCCCCGCCTCACCTTTCCCGTTAAGCAGCCATAGTGTGTTTTGCAAATGTGTGACTCTGTTCTGTTTTGGAATTCAGTTCAGGTGTAGCGATGTTGACATTCCCTCTATAAGTGATATCTTAAGATAAGTGTCCTTTTCTGTGTGACTTACTTCACTTAGAGTCATCGTCCCTAAATCCACTCATCATGCTGCTACTAGCCTTATGACACTGATTTCATGGCTGAGTGATATTCCATTGTGCATAAGTACCACAACTTCTTTATCCATTTTTCTCTTTCCTGGGATATTTCAGGTGTACCGAAGTGGAGGTTCTTGGAAACAGAGCAGCCCTAAACTTTGGGGTGCCTGTGTCGTGTTGATTTTTAGGTTTCCCGATTTCTACGCCCATGAGTGGAAGTGCCCTATGCTCTCTCAGCTGTGTCTATTCCATGTTTCAGGACGCAGCGTACACTCCTCCAGAGTGGCTGTTGGCAATTTCCATCCCGCCCATCAGCGTAGCAAGGCTCCCGTGTCTCCATGGGCTGTCCTGCATTTCTGGTTTTTACACTTTTTTCAGCATGGCCCTTTTGACCGCTGGCAAGCGAGACTTCTTTGTAGCGCCGATTTGCCTTTCCGGCTTGCTTGGTTGGCCAAAAAGGGCGTATGCGTTTTTTCCTGAATATATTCAGGAAAAAACGCATACGCCCTTTTTGGCCAAGGGCATCATTGTCAACGCTTTGCCGCTTTTCATGTGCTTTCAAGGCGAGTCGAATCTACCTCCTGAAATCTGTTTCCTGCAATTCTGCCTTGCTTTCAAATCCTCTTTGTTGCCTTCCCTCAATATATTTGTGGACGAGAGTCATCATTTCTAACTCTGCAGGTTTGTGAATTGCAGTGCCCCTGAGCTCCATTTGTCAACTCGCTTTTTTGGGAGCTGGCCGCAAAAGCGCAGGATTGCTGCAGGCCCTATTCTGTTTCCGGGGGGCAGGCTGAGCCTGTGGTTCATTCTTCTTCCTGATGGGAAAATAGAGTGACCTGTGCCTGTCCCAACACCTAGAGCTAGTCTCTCATTGGTTCCCCCTCTTCCCGTTCATCCTCAGGACAAATTGCGACCTGTACGAAACAGGAGGTCAACGGTGCTGATTCTCCAAGTAGGGAGATTGTTAGTGAAGCGGCTGGAATGGCGAACCCGAGCACAAGGAGAGGAGAAATGAGGTGCGTTTTAGAAACCTTTCCCGATCACACGGTGTACCATCTTCTGGGTTTCCCAGGCATGTTTTCGATGTAGAAAGATGCCCTTGAACCTGGAGATTTGGGACCCATGGCATGGGTACCACGCACTATTACTTTAAAGGGTCTGCGTTTGCTCACCCAACCTCACCAATCCTCTCAGCCCCAAGAGTGTCCAGCCTTATGTCTCATCCAGCTGTGGGTCTAGATATGGTCAATCCAGGTTGCATCAGAGCCCCTGAACGGATTTTGTAAGAATGTCTCTCTCTTTCACTGTCTTTGTTTTATGGGTTTTTTTTTTAAGTAATCTAGTTTTATAATGGGGTTTAGCTGCTTTTCCCTGCTGTGTTTATGCCGCTTTACACCCTCTTGATTCACTTCCAGAGAGATATCAATACATAGGTTTTAAGACTCTTCCTAGTCAGATATATTCTTGGGCGGTGAATAGGGGGTGTTGAGTCCAGTTCACTGAGCAGGGAGTAGGTCTTGTCTATTACATATTTGGCTTGTGGAACGGTATGTGAGCTAATTTCAAACCCTTGTTTTATGCATCGCCCCGCCTCACCTTTCCCGTTAAGCAGCCATAGTGTGTTTTGTAAATGTGTGACTCTGTTCTGTTTTGGAATTCAGTTCAGGTGTAGCGATGTTGACATTCCCTCTATCAGTGATATCTTAGGATAAGTGTCCTTTTCTGTGTGACTTACTTCACTTAGAGTCATCGTCCCTAAATCCACTCATCATGCTGCTACTAGCCTTATGACACTGATTTCATGGCTGAGTGATATTCCATTGTGCATAAGTACCACAACTTCTTTATCCATTTTTCTCTTTCCTGGGATATTTCAGGTGTACCGAAGTGGAGGTTCTTGGAAACAGAGCAGCCCTAAACTTTGGGGTGCCTGTGTCGTGTTGATTTTTAGGTTTCCCGATTTCTACGCCCATGAGTGGAAGTGCCCTATGCTCTCTCAGCTGTGTCTATTCCATGTTTCAGGACGCAGCGTACACTCCTCCAGAGTGGCTGTTGGCAATTTCCATCCCGCCCATCAGCGTAGCAAGGCTCCCGTGTCTCCATGGCCTGTCCTGCATTTCTGGTTTTTACACTTTTTTCAGCATGGCCCTTTTGACCGCTGGCAAGCGAGACTTCTTTGTAGCGCCGATTTGCCTTTCCGGCTTGCTTGGTTGGCCAAAAAGGGCGTATGCGTTTTTTCCTGAATATATTCAGGAAAAAACGCATACGCCCTTTTTGGCCAAGGGCATCATTGTCAACGCTTTGCCGCTTTTCATGTGCTTTCAAGGCGAGTCGAATCTACCTCCTGAAATCTGTTTCCTGCAATTCTGCCTTGCTTTCAAATCCTCTTCGTTGCCTTCCCTCAATATATTTGTGGACGAGAGTCATCATTTCTAACTCTGCAGGTTTGTGAATTGCAGTGCCCCTGAGCTCCATTTGTCAACTCGCTTTTTTGGGAGCTGGCCGCAAAAGCGCAGGATTGCTTCAGGCCCTATTCTGGTTCCGGGGGGCAGGCTGAGCCTGTGGTTCATTCTTCTTCCTGATGGGAAAATAGAGTGACCTGTGCCTGTCCCAACACCTAGAGCTAGTCTCTCATTGGTTCCCCCTCTTCCCGTTCATCCTCAGGACAAATTGCGACCTGTACGAAACAGGAGGTCAACGGTGCTGATTCTCCAAGTCGGGAGATTGTTAGTGAAGCGGCTGGAATGGCGAACCCGAGCACAAGGAGAGGAGAAATGAGGTGCGTTTTAGAAACCTTTCCCGATCACACGGTGTACCATCTTCTGGGTTTCCCAGGCATGTTTTCGATGTAGGAAGATGCCCTTGAACCTGGAGATTTGGGACCCATGGCATGGGTACCACGCACTATTACTTTAAAGGGTCTGCGTTTGCTCACCCAACCTCACCAATCCTCTCAGCCCCAAGAGTGTCCAGCCCTATGTCTCATCCAGCTGTGGGTCTAGATATGGTCAATCCAGGTTGCATCAGAGCCCCTGAACGGATTTTGTAAGAATGTCTCTCTCTTTCACTGTCTTTGTTTTCTGGGGTTTTTTTTTTTTAAGTAATCTATTTTTATAATGGGGTTTAGCTGCTTTTCCCTGCTGTGTTTATGCCGCTTTACACCCTCTTGATTCACTTCCAGAGAGATATCAATACATAGGTTTTAAGACTCTTCCTAGTCAGATATATTCTTGGGCGGTGAATAGGGGGTGTTGAGTCCAGTTCACTGAGCAGGGAGTAGGTCTTGTCTATTACATATTTGGCTTGTGGAACGGTATGTGAGCTAATTTCAAACCCTTGTTTTATGCATCGCCCCGCCTCACCTTTCCCGTTAAGCAGCCATAGTGTGTTTTGCAAATGTGTGACTCTGTTCTGTTTTGGAATTCAGTTCAGGTGTAGCGATGTTGACATTCCCTCTATAAGTGATATCTTAGGATAAGTGTCCTTTTCTGTGTGACTTACTTCACTTAGAGTCATCGTCCCTAAATCCACTCATCATGCTGCTACTAGCCTTATGACACTGATTTCATGGCTGAGTGATATTCCATTGTGCATAAGTACCACAACTTCTTTATCCATTTTTCTCTTTCCTGGGATATTTCAGGTGTACCGAAGTGGAGGTTCTTGGAAACAGAGCAGCCCTAAACTTTGGGGTGCCTGTGTCGTGTTGATTTTTAGGTTTCCCGATTTCTACGCCCATGAGTGGAAGTGCCCTATGCTCTCTCAGCTGTGTCTATTCCATGTTTCAGGACGCAGCGTACACTCCTCCAGAGTGGCTGTTGGCAATTTCCATCCCGCCCATCAGCGTAGCAAGGCTCCCGTGTCTCCATGGCCTGTCCTGCATTTCTGGTTTTTACACTTTTTTCAGCATGGCCCTTTTGACCGCTGGCAAGCGAGACTTCTTTGTAGCGCCGATTTGCCTTTCCGGCTTGCTTGGTTGGCCAAAAAGGGCGTATGCGTTTTTTCCTGAATATATTCAGGAAAAAACGCATACGCCCTTTTTGGCCAAGGGCATCATTGTCAACGCTTTGCCGCTTTTCATGTGCTTTCAAGGCGAGTCGAATCTACCTCCTGAAATCTGTTTCCTGCAATTCTGCCTTGCTTTCAAATCCTCTTCGTTGCCTTCCCTCAATATATTTGTGGACGAGAGTCATCATTTCTAACTCTGCAGGTTTGTGAATTGCAGTGCCCCTGAGCTCCATTTGTCAACTCGCTTTTTTGGGAGCTGGCCGCAAAAGCGCAGGATTGCTTCAGGCCCTATTCTGGTTCCGGGGGGCAGGCTGAGCCTGTGGTTCATTCTTCTTCCTGATGGGAAAATAGAGTGACCTGTGCCTGTCCCAACACCTAGAGCTAGTCTCTCATTGGTTCCCCCTCTTCCCGTTCATCCTCAGGACAAATTGCGACCTGTACGAAACAGGAGGTCAACGGTGCTGATTCTCCAAGTCGGGAGATTGTTAGTGAAGCGGCTGGAATGGCGAACCCGAGCACAAGGAGAGGAGAAATGAGGTGCGTTTTAGAAACCTTTCCCGATCACACGGTGTACCATCTTCTGGGTTTCCCAGGCATGTTTTCGATGTAGGAAGATGCCCTTGAACCTGGAGATTTGGGACCCATGGCATGGGTACCACGCAGTATTACTTTAAAGGGTCTGCGTTTGCTCACCCAACCTCACCAATCCTCTCAGCCCCAAGAGTGTCCAGCCTTATGTCTCATCCAGCTGTGGGTCTAGATATGGTCAATCCAGGTTGCATCAGAGCCCCTGAACGGATTTTGTAAGAATGTCTCTCTCTTTCACTGTCTTTGTTTTCTGGGTTTTTTTTTTTTAAGTAATCTATTTTTATAATGGGGTTTAGCTGCTTTTCCCTGCTGTGTTTATGCCGCTTTACACCCTCTTGATTCACTTCCAGAGAGATATCAATACATAGGTTTTAAGACTCTTCCTAGTCAGATATATTCTTGGGCGGTGAATAGGGGGTGTTGAGTCCAGTTCACTGAGCAGGGAGTAGGTCTTGTCTATTACATATTTGGCTTGTGGAACGGTATGTGAGCTAATTTCAAACCCTTGTTTTATGCATCGCCCCGCCTCACCTTTCCCGTTAAGCAGCCATAGTGTGTTTTGTAAATGTGTGACTCTGTTCTGTTTTGGAATTCAGTTCAGGTGTAGCGATGTTGACATTCCCTCTATAAGTGATATCTTAGGATAAGTGTCCTTTTCTGTGTGACTTACTTCACTTAGAGTCATCGTCCCTAAATCCACTCATCATGCTGCTACTAGCCTTATGACACTGATTTCATGGCTGAGTGATATTCCATTGTGCATAAGTACCACAACTTCTTTATCCATTTTTCTCTTTCCTGGGATATTTAAGGTGTACCGAAGTGGAGGTTCTTGGAAACAGAGCAGCCCTAAACTTTGGGGTGCCTGTGTCGTGTTGATTTTTAGGTTTCCCGATTTCTACGCCCATGAGTGGAAGTGCCCTATGCTCTCTCAGCTGTGTCTATTCCATGTTTCAGGACGCAGCGTACACTCCTCCAGAGTGGCTGTTGGCAATTTCCATCCCGCCCATCAGCGTAGCAAGGCTCCCGTGTCTCCATGGCCTGTCCTGCATTTCTGGTTTTTACACTTTTTTCAGCATGGCCCTTTTGACCGCTGGCAAGCGAGACTTCTTTGTAGCGCCGATTTGCCTTTCCGGCTTGCTTGGTTGGCCAAAAAGGGCGTATGCGTTTTTTCCTGAATATATTCAGGAAAAAACGCATACGCCCTTTTTGGCCAAGGGCATCATTGTCAACGCTTTGCCGCTTTTCATGTGCTTTCAAGGCGAGTCGAATCTACCTCCTGAAATCTGTTTCCTGCAATTCTGCCTTGCTTTCAAATCCTCTTCGTTGCCTTCCCTCAATATATTTGTGGACGAGAGTCATCATTTCTAACTCTGCAGGTTTGTGAATTGCAGTGCCCCTGAGCTCCATTTGTCAACTCGCTTTTTTGGGAGCTGGCCGCAAAAGCGCAGGATTGCTTCAGGCCCTATTCTGGTTCCGGGCGGCAGGCTGAGCCTGTGGTTCATTCTTCTTCCTGATGGGAAAATAGAGTGACCTGTGCCTGTCCCAACACCTAGAGCTAGTCTCTCATTGGTTCCCCCTCTTCCCGTTCATCCTCAGGACAAATTGCGACCTGTACGAAACAGGAGGTCAACGGTGCTGATTCTCCAAGTCGGGAGATTGTTAGTGAAGCGGCTGGAATGGCGAACCCGAGCACAAGGAGAGGAGAAATGAGGTGCGTTTTAGAAACCTTTCCCGATCACACGGTGTACCATCTTCTGGGTTTCCCAGGCATGTTTTCGATGTAGGAAGATGCCCTTGAACCTGGAGATTTGGGACCCATGGCATGGGTACCACGCAGTATTACTTTAAAGGGTCTGCGTTTGCTCACCCAACCTCACCAATCCTCTCAGCCCCAAGAGTGTCCAGCCTTATGTCTCATCCAGCTGTGGGTCTAGATATGGTCAATCCAGGTTGCATCAGAGCCCCTGAACGGATTTTGTAAGAATGTCTCTCTCTTTCACTGTCTTTGTTTTCTGGGTTTTTTTTTTTTAAGTAATCTATTTTTATAATGGGGTTTAGCTGCTTTTCCCTGCTGTGTTTATGCCGCTTTACACCCTCTTGATTCACTTCCAGAGAGATATCAATACATAGGTTTTAAGACTCTTCCTAGTCAGATATATTCTTGGGCGGTGAATAGGGGGTGTTGAGTCCAGTTCACTGAGCAGGGAGTAGGTCTTGTCTATTACATATTTGGCTTGTGGAACGGTATGTGAGCTAATTTCAAACCCTTGTTTTATGCATCGCCCCGCCTCACCTTTCCCGTTAAGCAGCCATAGTGTGTTTTGTAAATGTGTGACTCTGTTCTGTTTTGGAATTCAGTTCAGGTGTAGCGATGTTGACATTCCCTCTATAAGTGATATCTTAGGATAAGTGTCCTTTTCTGTGTGACTTACTTCACTTAGAGTCATCGTCCCTAAATCCACTCATCATGCTGCTACTAGCCTTATGACACTGATTTCATGGCTGAGTGATATTCCATTGTGCATAAGTACCACAACTTCTTTATCCATTTTTCTCTTTCCTGGGATATTTAAGGTGTACCGAAGTGGAGGTTCTTGGAAACAGAGCAGCCCTAAACTTTGGGGTGCCTGTGTCGTGTTGATTTTTAGGTTTCCCGATTTCTACGCCCATGAGTGGAAGTGCCCTATGCTCTCTCAGCTGTGTCTATTCCATGTTTCAGGACGCAGCGTACACTCCTCCAGAGTGGCTGTTGGCAATTTCCATCCCGCCCATCAGCGTAGCAAGGCTCCCGTGTCTCCATGGCCTGTCCTGCATTTCTGGTTTTTACACTTTTTTCAGCATGGCCCTTTTGACCGCTGGCAAGCGAGACTTCTTTGTAGCGCCGATTTGCCTTTCCGGCTTGCTTGGTTGGCCAAAAAGGGCGTATGCGTTTTTTCCTGAATATATTCAGGAAAAAACGCATACGCCCTTTTTGGCCAAGGGCATCATTGTCAACGCTTTGCCGCTTTTCATGTGCTTTCAAGGCGAGTCGAATCTACCTCCTGAAATCTGTTTCCTGCAATTCTGCCTTGCTTTCAAATCCTCTTCGTTGCCTTCCCTCAATATATTTGTGGACGAGAGTCATCATTTCTAACTCTGCAGGTTTGTGAATTGCAGTGCCCCTGAGCTCCATTTGTCAACTCGCTTTTTTGGGAGCTGGCCGCAAAAGCGCAGGATTGCTTCAGGCCCTATTCTGGTTCCGGGGGGCAGGCTGAGCCTGTGGTTCATTCTTCTTCCTGATGGGAAAATAGAGTGACCTGTGCCTGTCCCAACACCTAGAGCTAGTCTCTCATTGGTTCCCCCTCTTCCCGTTCATCCTCAGGACAAATTGCGACCTGTACGAAACAGGAGGTCAACGGTGCTGATTCTCCAAGTCGGGAGATTGTTAGTGAAGCGGCTGGAATGGCGAACCCGAGCACAAGGAGAGGAGAAATGAGGTGCGTTTTAGAAACCTTTCCCGATCACACGGTGTACCATCTTCTGGGTTTCCCAGGCATGTTTTCGATGTAGGAAGATGCCCTTGAACCTGGAGATTTGGGACCCATGGCATGGGTACCACGCAGTATTACTTTAAAGGGTCTGCGTTTGCTCACCCAACCTCACCAATCCTCTCAGCCCCAAGAGTGTCCAGCCTTATGTCTCATCCAGCTGTGGGTCTAGATATGGTCAATCCAGGTTGCATCAGAGCCCCTGAACGGATTTTGTAAGAATGTCTCTCTCTTTCACTGTCTTTGTTTTCTGGGTTTTTTTTTTTTTAAGTAATCTATTTTTATAATGGGGTTTAGCTGCTTTTCCCTGCTGTGTTTATGCCGCTTTACACCCTCTTGATTCACTTCCAGAGAGATATCAATACATAGGTTTTAAGACTCTTCCTAGTCAGATATATTCTTGGGCGGTGAATAGGGGGTGTTGAGTCCAGTTCACTGAGCAGGGAGTAGGTCTTGTCTATTACATATTTGGCTTGTGGAACGGTATGTGAGCTAATTTCAAACCCTTGTTTTATGCATCGCCCCGCCTCACCTTTCCCGTTAAGCAGCCATAGTGTGTTTTGTAAATGTGTGACTCTGTTCTGTTTTGGAATTCAGTTCAGGTGTAGCGATGTTGACATTCCCTCTATAAGTGATATCTTAGGATAAGTGTCCTTTTCTGTGTGACTTACTTCACTTAGAGTCATCGTCCCTAAATCCACTCATCATGCTGCTACTAGCCTTATGACACTGATTTCATGGCTGAGTGATATTCCATTGTGCATAAGTACCACAACTTCTTTATCCATTTTTCTCTTTCCTGGGATATTTAAGGTGTACCGAAGTGGAGGTTCTTGGAAACAGAGCAGCCCTAAACTTTGGGGTGCCTGTGTCGTGTTGATTTTTAGGTTTCCCGATTTCTACGCCCATGAGTGGAAGTGCCCTATGCTCTCTCAGCTGTGTCTATTCCATGTTTCAGGACGCAGCGTACACTCCTCCAGAGTGGCTGTTGGCAATTTCCATCCCGCCCATCAGCGTAGCAAGGCTCCCGTGTCTCCATGGCCTGTCCTGCATTTCTGGTTTTTACACTTTTTTCAGCATGGCCCTTTTGACCGCTGGCAAGCGAGACTTCTTTGTAGCGCCGATTTGCCTTTCCGGCTTGCTTGGTTGGCCAAAAAGGGCGTATGCGTTTTTTCCTGAATATATTCAGGAAAAAACGCATACGCCCTTTTTGGCCAAGGGCATCATTGTCAACGCTTTGCCGCTTTTCATGTGCTTTCAAGGCGAGTCGAATCGACCTCCTGAAATCTGTTTCCTGCAATTCTGCCTTGCTTTCAAATCCTCTTCGTTGCCTTCCCTCAATATATTTGTGGACGAGAGTCATCATTTCTAACTCTGCAGGTTTGTGAATTGCAGTGCCCCTGAGCTCCATTTGTCAACTCGCTTTTTTGGGAGCTGGCCGCAAAAGCGCAGGATTGCTTCAGGCCCTATTCTGGTTCCGGGGGGCAGGCTGAGCCTGTGGTTCATTCTTCTTCCTGATGGGAAAATAGAGTGACCTGTGCCTGTCCCAACACCTAGAGCTAGTCTCTCATTGGTTCCCCCTCTTCCCGTTCATCCTCAGGACAAATTGCGACCTGTACGAAACAGGAGGTCAACGGTGCTGATTCTCCAAGTCGGGAGATTGTTAGTGAAGCGGCTGGAATGGCGAACCCGAGCACAAGTAGAGGAGAAATGAGGTGCGTTTTAGAAACCTTTCCCGATCACACGGTGTACCATCTTCTGGGTTTCCCAGGCATGTTTTCGATGTAGGAAGATGCCCTTGAACCTGGAGATTTGGGACCCATGGCATGGGTACCACGCACTATTACTTTAAAGGGTCTGCGTTTGCTCACCCAACCTCACCAATCCTCTCAGCCCCAAGAGTGTCCAGCCTTATGTCTCATCCAGCTGTGGGTCTAGATATGGTCAATCCAGGTTGCATCAGAGCCCCTGAACGGATTTTGTAAGAATGTCTCTCTCTTTCACTGTCTTTGTTTTCTGGGTTTTTTTTTTTTTAAGTAATCTATTTTTATAATGGGGTTTAGCTGCTTTTCCCTGCTGTGTTTATGCCGCTTTACACCCTCTTGATTCACTTCCAGAGAGATATCAACACATAGGTTTTAAGACTCTTCCTAGTCAGATATATTCTTGGGCGGTGAATAGGGGGTGTTGAGTCCAGTTCACTGAGCAGGGAGTAGGTCTTGTCTATTACATATTTGGCTTGTGGAACGGTATGTGAGCTAATTTCAAACCCTTGTTTTATGCATCGCCCCGCCTCACCTTTCCCGTTAAGCAGCCATAGTGTGTTTTGTAAATGTGTGACTCTGTTCTGTTTTGGAATTCAGTTCAGGTGTAGCGATGTTGACATTCCCTCTATAAGTGATATCTTAGGATAAGTGTCCTTTTCTGTGTGACTTACTTCACTTAGAGTCATCGTCCCTAAATCCACTCATCATGCTGCTACTAGCCTTATGACACTGATTTCATGGCTGAGTGATATTCCATTGTGCATAAGTACCACAACTTCTTTATCCATTTTTCTCTTTCCTGGGATATTTAAGGTGTACCGAAGTGGAGGTTCTTGGAAACAGAGCAGCCCTAAACTTTGGGGTGCCTGTGTCGTGTTGATTTTTAGGTTTCCCGATTTCTACGCCCATGAGTGGAAGTGCCCTATGCTCTCTCAGCTGTGTCTATTCCATGTTTCAGGACGCAGCGTACACTCCTCCAGAGTGGCTGTTGGCAATTTCCATCCCGCCCATCAGCGTAGCAAGGCTCCCGTGTCTCCATGGCCTGTCCTGCATTTCTGGTTTTTACACTTTTTTCAGCATGGCCCTTTTGACCGCTGGCAAGCGAGACTTCTTTGTAGCGCCGATTTGCCTTTCCGGCTTGCTTGGTTGGCCAAAAAGGGCGTATGCGTTTTTTCCTGAATATATTCAGGAAAAAACGCATACGCCCTTTTTGGCCAAGGGCATCATTGTCAACGCTTTGCCGCTTTTCATGTGCTTTCAAGGCGAGTCGAATCTACCTCCTGAAATCTGTTTCCTGCAATTCTGCCTTGCTTTCAAATCCTCTTCGTTGCCTTCCCTCAATATATTTGTGGACGAGAGTCATCATTTCTAACTCTGCAGGTTTGTGAATTGCAGTGCCCCTGAGCTCCATTTGTCAACTCGCTTTTTTGGGAGCTGGCCGCAAAAGCGCAGGATTGCTTCAGGCCCTATTCTGGTTCCGGGGGGCAGGCTGAGCCTGTGGTTCATTCTTCTTCCTGATGGGAAAATAGAGTGACCTGTGCCTGTCCCAACACCTAGAGCTAGTCTCTCATTGGTTCCCCCTCTTCCCGTTCATCCTCAGGACAAATTGCGACCTGTACGAAACAGGAGGTCAACGGTGCTGATTCTCCAAGTCGGGAGATTGTTAGTGAAGCGGCTGGAATGGCGAACCCGAGCACAAGGAGAGGAGAAATGAGGTGCGTTTTAGAAACCTTTCCCGATCACACGGTGTACCATCTTCTGGGTTTCCCAGGCATGTTTTCGATGTAGGAAGATGCCCTTGAACCTGGAGATTTGGGACCCATGGCATGGGTACCACGCAGTATTACTTTAAAGGGTCTGCGTTTGCTCACCCAACCTCACCAATCCTCTCAGCCCCAAGAGTGTCCAGCCTTATGTCTCATCCAGCTGTGGGTCTAGATATGGTCAATCCAGGTTGCATCAGAGCCCCTGAACGGATTTTGTAAGAATGTCTCTCTCTTTCACTGTCTTTGTTTTCTGGGTTTTTTTTTTTTAAGTAATCTATTTTTATAATGGGGTTTAGCTGCTTTTCCCTGCTGTGTTTATGCCGCTTTACACCCTCTTGATTCACTTCCAGAGAGATATCAATACATAGGTTTTAAGACTCTTCCTAGTCAGATATATTCTTGGGCGGTGAATAGGGGGTGTTGAGTCCAGTTCACTGAGCAGGGAGTAGGTCTTGTCTATTACATATTTGGCTTGTGGAACGGTATGTGAGCTAATTTCAAACCCTTGTTTTATGCATCGCCCCGCCTCACCTTTCCCGTTAAGCAGCCATAGTGTGTTTTGTAAATGTGTGACTCTGTTCTGTTTTGGAATTCAGTTCAGGTGTAGCGATGTTGACATTCCCTCTATAAGTGATATCTTAGGATAAGTGTCCTTTTCTGTGTGACTTACTTCACTTAGAGTCATCGTCCCTAAATCCACTCATCATGCTGCTACTAGCCTTATGACACTGATTTCATGGCTGAGTGATATTCCATTGTGCATAAGTACCACAACTTCTTTATCCATTTTTCTCTTTCCTGGGATATTTAAGGTGTACCGAAGTGGAGGTTCTTGGAAACAGAGCAGCCCTAAACTTTGGGGTGCCTGTGTCGTGTTGATTTTTAGGTTTCCCGATTTCTACGCCCATGAGTGGAAGTGCCCTATGCTCTCTCAGCTGTGTCTATTCCATGTTTCAGGACGCAGCGTACACTCCTCCAGAGTGGCTGTTGGCAATTTCCATCCCGCCCATCAGCGTAGCAAGGCTCCCGTGTCTCATGGCCTGTCCTGCATTTCTGGTTTTTACACTTTTTTCAGCATGGCCCTTTTGACCGCTGGCAAGCGAGACTTCTTTGTAGCGCCGATTTGCCTTTCCGGCTTGCTTGGTTGGCCAAAAAGGGCGTATGCGTTTTTTCCTGAATATATTCAGGAAAAAACGCATACGCCCTTTTTGGCCAAGGGCATCATTGTCAACGCTTTGCCGCTTTTCATGTGCTTTCAAGGCGAGTCGAATCTACCTCCTGAAATCTGTTTCCTGCAATTCTGCCTTGCTTTCAAATCCTCTTCGTTGCCTTCCCTCAATATATTTGTGGACGAGAGTCATCATTTCTAACTCTGCAGGTTTGTGAATTGCAGTGCCCCTGAGCTCCATTTGTCAACTCGCTTTTTTGGGAGCTGGCCGCAAAAGCGCAGGATTGCTTCAGGCCCTATTCTGGTTCCGGGGGGCAGGCTGAGCCTGTGGTTCATTCTTCTTCCTGATGGGAAAATAGAGTGACCTGTGCCTGTCCCAACACCTAGAGCTAGTCTCTCATTGGTTCCCCCTCTTCCCGTTCATCCTCAGGACAAATTGCGACCTGTACGAAACAGGAGGTCAACGGTGCTGATTCTCCAAGTCGGGAGATTGTTAGTGAAGCGGCTGGAATGGCGAACCCGAGCACAAGGAGAGGAGAAATGAGGTGCGTTTTAGAAACCTTTCCCGATCACACGGTGTACCATCTTCTGGGTTTCCCAGGCATGTTTTCGATGTAGGAAGATGCCCTTGAACCTGGAGATTTGGGACCCATGGCATGGGTACCACGCAGTATTACTTTAAAGGGTCTGCGTTTGCTCACCCAACCTCACCAATCCTCTCAGCCCCAAGAGTGTCCAGCCTTATGTCTCATCCAGCTGTGGGTCTAGATATGGTCAATCCAGGTTGCATCAGAGCCCCTGAACGGATTTTGTAAGAATGTCTCTCTCTTTCACTGTCTTTGTTTTCTGGGTTTTTTTTTTTTAAGTAATCTATTTTTATAATGGGGTTTAGCTGCTTTTCCCTGCTGTGTTTATGCCGCTTTACACCCTCTTGATTCACTTCCAGAGAGATATCAATACATAGGTTTTAAGACTCTTCCTAGTCAGATATATTCTTGGGCGGTGAATAGGGGGTGTTGAGTCCAGTTCACTGAGCAGGGAGTAGGTCTTGTCTATTACATATTTGGCTTGTGGAACGGTATGTGAGCTAATTTCAAACCCTTGTTTTATGCATCGCCCCGCCTCACCTTTCCCGTTAAGCAGCCATAGTGTGTTTTGTAAATGTGTGACTCTGTTCTGTTTTGGAATTCAGTTCAGGTGTAGCGATGTTGACATTCCCTCTATCAGTGATATCTTAGGATAAGTGTCCTTTTCTGTGTGACTTCCTTCACTTAGAGTCATCGTCCCTAAATCCACTCATCATGCTGCTACTAGCCTTATGACACTGATTTCATGGCTGAGTGATATTCCATTGTGCATAAGTACCACAACTTCTTTATCCATTTTTCTCTTTCCTGGGATATTTAAGGTGTACCGAAGTGGAGGTTCTTGGAAACAGAGCAGCCCTAAACTTTGGGGTGCCTGTGTCGTGTTGATTTTTAGGTTTCCCGATTTCTACGCCCATGAGTGGAAGTGCCCTATGCTCTCTCAGCTGTGTCTATTCCATGTTTCAGGACGCAGCGTACACTCCTCCAGAGTGGCTGTTGGCAATTTCCATCCCGCCCATCAGCGTAGCAAGGCTCCCGTGTCTCCATGGCCTGTCCTGCATTTCTGGTTTTTACACTTTTTTCAGCATGGCCCTTTTGACCGCTGGCAAGCGAGACTTCTTTGTAGCGCCGATTTGCCTTTCCGGCTTGCTTGGTTGGCCAAAAAGGGCGTATGCGTTTTTTCCTGAATATATTCAGGAAAAAACGCATACGCCCTTTTTGGCCAAGGGCATCATTGTCAACGCTTTGCCGCTTTTCATGTGCTTTCAAGGCGAGTCGAATCGACCTCCTGAAATCTGTTTCCTGCAATTCTGCCTTGCTTTCAAATCCTCTTCGTTGCCTTCCCTCAATATATTTGTGGACGAGAGTCATCATTTCTAACTCTGCAGGTTTGTGAATTGCAGTGCCCCTGAGCTCCATTTGTCAACTCGCTTTTTTGGGAGCTGGCCGCAAAAGCGCAGGATTGCTTCAGGCCCTATTCTGGTTCCGGGGGGCAGGCTGAGCCTGTGGTTCATTCTTCTTCCTGATGGGAAAATAGAGTGACCTGTGCCTGTCCCAACACCTAGAGCTAGTCTCTCATTGGTTCCCCCTCTTCCCGTTCATCCTCAGGACAAATTGCGACCTGTACGAAACAGGAGGTCAACGGTGCTGATTCTCCAAGTCGGGAGATTGTTAGTGAAGCGGCTGGAATGGCGAACCCGAGCACAAGGAGAGGAGAAATGAGGTGCGTTTTAGAAACCTTTCCCGATCACACGGTGTACCATCTTCTGGGTTTCCCAGGCATGTTTTCGATGTAGGAAGATGCCCTTGAACCTGGAGATTTGGGACCCATGGCATGGGTACCACGCAGTATTACTTTAAAGGGTCTGCGTTTGCTCACCCAACCTCACCAATCCTCTCAGCCCCAAGAGTGTCCAGCCTTATGTCTCATCCAGCTGTGGGTCTAGATATGGTCAATCCAGGTTGCATCAGAGCCCCTGAACGGATTTTGTAAGAATGTCTCTCTCTTTCACTGTCTTTGTTTTCTGGGTTTTTTTTTTTTTAAGTAATCTATTTTTATAATGGGGTTTAGCTGCTTTTCCCTGCTGTGTTTATGCCGCTTTACACCCTCTTGATTCACTTCCAGAGAGATATCAATACATAGGTTTTAAGACTCTTCCTAGTCAGATATATTCTTGGGCGGTGAATAGGGGGTGTTGAGTCCAGTTCACTGAGCAGGGAGTAGGTCTTGTCTATTACATATTTGGCTTGTGGAACGGTATGTGAGCTAATTTCAAACCCTTGTTTTATGCATCGCCCCGCCTCACCTTTCCCGTTAAGCAGCCATAGTGTGTTTTGTAAATGTGTGACTCTGTTCTGTTTTGGAATTCAGTTCAGGTGTAGCGATGTTGACATTCCCTCTATAAGTGATATCTTAGGATAAGTGTCCTTTTCTGTGTGACTTACTTCACTTAGAGTCATCGTCCCTAAATCCACTCATCATGCTGCTACTAGCCTTATGACACTGATTTCATGGCTGAGTGATATTCCATTGTGCATAAGTACCACAACTTCTTTATCCATTTTTCTCTTTCCTGGGATATTTAAGGTGTACCGAAGTGGAGGTTCTTGGAAACAGAGCAGCCCTAAACTTTGGGGTGCCTGTGTCGTGTTGATTTTTAGGTTTCCCGATTTCTACGCCCATGAGTGGAAGTGCCCTATGCTCTCTCAGCTGTGTCTATTCCATGTTTCAGGACGCAGCGTACACTCCTCCAGAGTGGCTGTTGGCAATTTCCATCCCGCCCATCAGCGTAGCAAGGCTCCCGTGTCTCCATGGCCTGTCCTGCATTTCTGGTTTTTACACTTTTTTCAGCATGGCCCTTTTGACCGCTGGCAAGCGAGACTTCTTTGTAGCGCCGATTTGCCTTTCCGGCTTGCTTGGTTGGCCAAAAAGGGCGTATGCGTTTTTTCCTGAATATATTCAGGAAAAAACGCATACGCCCTTTTTGGCCAAGGGCATCATTGTCAACGCTTTGCCGCTTTTCATGTGCTTTCAAGGCGAGTCGAATCTACCTCCTGAAATCTGTTTCCTGCAATTCTGCCTTGCTTTCAAATCCTCTTCGTTGCCTTCCCTCAATATATTTGTGGACGAGAGTCATCATTTCTAACTCTGCAGGTTTGTGAATTGCAGTGCCCCTGAGCTCCATTTGTCAACTCGCTTTTTTGGGAGCTGGCCGCAAAAGCGCAGGATTGCTTCAGGCCCTATTCTGGTTCCGGGGGGCAGGCTGAGCCTGTGGTTCATTCTTCTTCCTGATGGGAAAATAGAGTGACCTGTGCCTGTCCCAACACCTAGAGCTAGTCTCTCATTGGTTCCCCCTCTTCCCGTTCATCCTCAGGACAAATTGCGACCTGTACGAAACAGGAGGTCAACGGTGCTGATTCTCCAAGTCGGGAGATTGTTAGTGAAGCGGCTGGAATGGCGAACCCGAGCACAAGGAGAGGAGAAATGAGGTGCGTTTTAGAAACCTTTCCCGATCACACGGTGTACCATCTTCTGGGTTTCCCAGGCATGTTTTCGATGTAGGAAGATGCCCTTGAACCTGGAGATTTGGGACCCATGGCATGGGTACCACGCAGTATTACTTTAAAGGGTCTGCGTTTGCTCACCCAACCTCACCAATCCTCTCAGCCCCAAGAGTGTCCAGCCTTATGTCTCATCCAGCTGTGGGTCTAGATATGGTCAATCCAGGTTGCATCAGAGCCCCTGAACGGATTTTGTAAGAATGTCTCTCTCTTTCACTGTCTTTGTTTTCTGGGTTTTTTTTTTTTTAAGTAATCTATTTTTATAATGGGGTTTAGCTGCTTTTCCCTGCTGTGTTTATGCCGCTTTACACCCTCTTGATTCACTTCCAGAGAGATATCAATACATAGGTTTTAAGACTCTTCCTAGTCAGATATATTCTTGGGCGGTGAATAGGGGGTGTTGAGTCCAGTTCACTGAGCAGGGAGTAGGTCTTGTCTATTACATATTTGGCTTGTGGAACGGTATGTGAGCTAATTTCAAACCCTTGTTTTATGCATCGCCCCGCCTCACCTTTCCCGTTAAGCAGCCATAGTGTGTTTTGTAAATGTGTGACTCTGTTCTGTTTTGGAATTCAGTTCAGGTGTAGCGATGTTGACATTCCCTCTATCAGTGATATCTTAGGATAAGTGTCCTTTTCTGTGTGACTTCCTTCACTTAGAGTCATCGTCCCTAAATCCACTCATCATGCTGCTACTAGCCTTATGACACTGATTTCATGGCTGAGTGATATTCCATTGTGCATAAGTACCACAACTTCTTTATCCATTTTTCTCTTTCCTGGGATATTTAAGGTGTACCGAAGTGGAGGTTCTTGGAAACAGAGCAGCCCTAAACTTTGGGGTGCCTGTGTCGTGTTGATTTTTAGGTTTCCCGATTTCTACGCCCATGAGTGGAAGTGCCCTATGCTCTCTCAGCTGTGTCTATTCCATGTTTCAGGACGCAGCGTACACTCCTCCAGAGTGGCTGTTGGCAATTTCCATCCCGCCCATCAGCGTAGCAAGGCTCCCGTGTCTCCATGGCCTGTCCTGCATTTCTGGTTTTTACACTTTTTTCAGCATGGCCCTTTTGACCGCTGGCAAGCGAGACTTCTTTGTAGCGCCGATTTGCCTTTCCGGCTTGCTTGGTTGGCCAAAAAGGGCGTATGCGTTTTTTCCTGAATATATTCAGGAAAAAACGCATACGCCCTTTTTGGCCAAGGGCATCATTGTCAACGCTTTGCCGCTTTTCATGTGCTTTCAAGGCGAGTCGAATCGACCTCCTGAAATCTGTTTCCTGCAATTCTGCCTTGCTTTCAAATCCTCTTCGTTGCCTTCCCTCAATATATTTGTGGACGAGAGTCATCATTTCTAACTCTGCAGGTTTGTGAATTGCAGTGCCCCTGAGCTCCATTTGTCAACTCGCTTTTTTGGGAGCTGGCCGCAAAAGCGCAGGATTGCTTCAGGCCCTATTCTGGTTCCGGGGGGCAGGCTGAGCCTGTGGTTCATTCTTCTTCCTGATGGGAAAATAGAGTGACCTGTGCCTGTCCCAACACCTAGAGCTAGTCTCTCATTGGTTCCCCCTCTTCCCGTTCATCCTCAGGACAAATTGCGACCTGTACGAAACAGGAGGTCAACGGTGCTGATTCTCCAAGTCGGGAGATTGTTAGTGAAGCGGCTGGAATGGCGAACCCGAGCACAAGGAGAGGAGAAATGAGGTGCGTTTTAGAAACCTTTCCCGATCACACGGTGTACCATCTTCTGGGTTTCCCAGGCATGTTTTCGATGTAGGAAGATGCCCTTGAACCTGGAGATTTGGGACCCATGGCATGGGTACCACGCAGTATTACTTTAAAGGGTCTGCGTTTGCTCACCCAACCTCACCAATCCTCTCAGCCCCAAGAGTGTCCAGCCTTATGTCTCATCCAGCTGTGGGTCTAGATATGGTCAATCCAGGTTGCATCAGAGCCCCTGAACGGATTTTGTAAGAATGTCTCTCTCTTTCACTGTCTTTGTTTTCTGGGTTTTTTTTTTTTTAAGTAATCTATTTTTATAATGGGGTTTAGCTGCTTTTCCCTGCTGTGTTTATGCCGCTTTACACCCTCTTGATTCACTTCCAGAGAGATATCAATACATAGGTTTTAAGACTCTTCCTAGTCAGATATATTCTTGGGCGGTGAATAGGGGGTGTTGAGTCCAGTTCACTGAGCAGGGAGTAGGTCTTGTCTATTACATATTTGGCTTGTGGAACGGTATGTGAGCTAATTTCAAACCCTTGTTTTATGCATCGCCCCGCCTCACCTTTCCCGTTAAGCAGCCATAGTGTGTTTTGTAAATGTGTGACTCTGTTCTGTTTTGGAATTCAGTTCAGGTGTAGCGATGTTGACATTCCCTCTATAAGTGATATCTTAGGATAAGTGTCCTTTTCTGTGTGACTTACTTCACTTAGAGTCATCGTCCCTAAATCCACTCATCATGCTGCTACTAGCCTTATGACACTGATTTCATGGCTGAGTGATATTCCATTGTGCATAAGTACCACAACTTCTTTATCCATTTTTCTCTTTCCTGGGATATTTAAGGTGTACCGAAGTGGAGGTTCTTGGAAACAGAGCAGCCCTAAACTTTGGGGTGCCTGTGTCGTGTTGATTTTTAGGTTTCCCGATTTCTACGCCCATGAGTGGAAGTGCCCTATGCTCTCTCAGCTGTGTCTATTCCATGTTTCAGGACGCAGCGTACACTCCTCCAGAGTGGCTGTTGGCAATTTCCATCCCGCCCATCAGCGTAGCAAGGCTCCCGTGTCTCCATGGCCTGTCCTGCATTTCTGGTTTTTACACTTTTTTCAGCATGGCCCTTTTGACCGCTGGCAAGCGAGACTTCTTTGTAGCGCCGATTTGCCTTTCCGGCTTGCTTGGTTGGCCAAAAAGGGCGTATGCGTTTTTTCCTGAATATATTCAGGAAAAAACGCATACGCCCTTTTTGGCCAAGGGCATCATTGTCAACGCTTTGCCGCTTTTCATGTGCTTTCAAGGCGAGTCGAATCTACCTCCTGAAATCTGTTTCCTGCAATTCTGCCTTGCTTTCAAATCCTCTTCGTTGCCTTCCCTCAATATATTTGTGGACGAGAGTCATCATTTCTAACTCTGCAGGTTTGTGAATTGCAGTGCCCCTGAGCTCCATTTGTCAACTCGCTTTTTTGGGAGCTGGCCGCAAAAGCGCAGGATTGCTTCAGGCCCTATTCTGGTTCCGGGCGGCAGGCTGAGCCTGTGGTTCATTCTTCTTCCTGATGGGAAAATAGAGTGACCTGTGCCTGTCCCAACACCTAGAGCTAGTCTCTCATTGGTTCCCCCTCTTCCCGTTCATCCTCAGGACAAATTGCGACCTGTACGAAACAGGAGGTCAACGGTGCTGATTCTCCAAGTCGGGAGATTGTTAGTGAAGCGGCTGGAATGGCGAACCCGAGCACAAGGAGAGGAGAAATGAGGTGCGTTTTAGAAACCTTTCCCGATCACACGGTGTACCATCTTCTGGGTTTCCCAGGCATGTTTTCGATGTAGGAAGATGCCCTTGAACCTGGAGATTTGGGACCCATGGCATGGGTACCACGCACTATTACTTTAAAGGGTCTGCGTTTGCTCACCCAACCTCACCAATCCTCTCAGCCCCAAGAGTGTCCAGCCTTATGTCTCATCCAGCTGTGGGTCTAGATATGGTCAATCCAGGTTGCATCAGAGCCCCTGAACGGATTTTGTAAGAATGTCTCTCTCTTTCACTGTCTTTGTTTTCTGGGGTTTTATTTTTTTAAGTAATCTATTTTTATAATGGGGTTTAGCTGCCTTTCCCTGCTGTGTTTATGCCGCTTTACACCCTCTTGATTCACTTCCAGAGAGATATCAATACATAGGTTTTAAGACTCTTCCTAGTCAGATATATTCTTGGGCGGTGAATAGGGGGTGTTGAGTCCAGTTCACTGAGCAGGGAGTAGGTCTTGTCTATTACATATTTGGCTTGTGGAACGGTATGTGAGCTAATTTCAAACCCTTGTTTTATGCATCGCCCCGCCTCACCTTTCCCGTTAAGCAGCCATAGTGTGTTTTGTAAATGTGTGACTCTGTTCTGTTTTGGAATTCAGTTCAGGTGTAGCGATGTTGACATTCCCTCTATCAGTGATATCTTAGGATAAGTGTCCTTTTCTGTGTGACTTACTTCACTTAGAGTCATCGTCCCTAAATCCACTCATCATGCTGCTACTAGCCTTATGACACTGATTTCATGGCTGAGTGATATTCCATTGTGCATAAGTACCACAACTTCTTTATCCATTTTTCTCTTTCCTGGGATATTTAAGGTGTACCGAAGTGGAGGTTCTTGGAAACAGAGCAGCCCTAAACTTTGGGGTGCCTGTGTCGTGTTGATTTTTAGGTTTCCCGATTTCTACGCCCATGAGTGGAAGTGCCCTATGCTCTCTCAGCTGTGTCTATTCCATGTTTCAGGACGCAGCGTACACTCCTCCAGAGTGGCTGTTGGCAATTTCCATCCCGCCCATCAGCGTAGCAAGGCTCCCGTGTCTCCATGGCCTGTCCTGCATTTCTGGTTTTTACACTTTTTTCAGCATGGCCCTTTTGACCGCTGGCAAGCGAGACTTCTTTGTAGCGCCGATTTGCCTTTCCGGCTTGCTTGGTTGGCCAAAAAGGGCGTATGCGTTTTTTCCTGAATATATTCAGGAAAAAACGCATACGCCCTTTTTGGCCAAGGGCATCATTGTCAACGCTTTGCCGCTTTTCATGTGCTTTCAAGGCGAGTCGAATCTACCTCCTGAAATCTGTTTCCTGCAATTCTGCCTTGCTTTCAAATCCTCTTCGTTGCCTTCCCTCAATATATTTGTGGACGAGAGTCATCATTTCTAACTCTGCAGGTTTGTGAATTGCAGTGCCCCTGAGCTCCATTTGTCAACTCGCTTTTTTGGGAGCTGGCCGCAAAAGCGCAGGATTGCTTCAGGCCCTATTCTGGTTCCGGGGGGCAGGCTGAGCCTGTGGTTCATTCTTCTTCCTGATGGGAAAATAGAGTGACCTGTGCCTGTCCCAACACCTAGAGCTAGTCTCTCATTGGTTCCCCCTCTTCCCGTTCATCCTCAGGACAAATTGCGACCTGTACGAAACAGGAGGTCAACGGTGCTGATTCTCCAAGTCGGGAGATTGTTAGTGAAGCGGCTGGAATGGCGAACCCGAGCACAAGGAGAGGAGAAATGAGGTGCGTTTTAGAAACCTTTCCCGATCACACGGTGTACCATCTTCTGGGTTTCCCAGGCATGTTTTCGATGTAGGAAGATGCCCTTGAACCTGGAGATTTGGGACCCATGGCATGGGTACCACGCAGTATTACTTTAAAGGGTCTGCGTTTGCTCACCCAACCTCACCAATCCTCTCAGCCCCAAGAGTGTCCAGCCTTATGTCTCATCCAGCTGTGGGTCTAGATATGGTCAATCCAGGTTGCATCAGAGCCCCTGAACGGATTTTGTAAGAATGTCTCTCTCTTTCACTGTCTTTGTTTTCTGGGTTTTTTTTTTTTTAAGTAATCTATTTTTATAATGGGGTTTAGCTGCTTTTCCCTGCTGTGTTTATGCCGCTTTACACCCTCTTGATTCACTTCCAGAGAGATATCAATACATAGGTTTTAAGACTCTTCCTAGTCAGATATATTCTTGGGCGGTGAATAGGGGGTGTTGAGTCCAGTTCACTGAGCAGGGAGTAGGTCTTGTCTATTACATATTTGGCTTGTGGAACGGTATGTGAGCTAATTTCAAACCCTTGTTTTATGCATCGCCCCGCCTCACCTTTCCCGTTAAGCAGCCATAGTGTGTTTTGTAAATGTGTGACTCTGTTCTGTTTTGGAATTCAGTTCAGGTGTAGCGATGTTGACATTCCCTCTATCAGTGATATCTTAGGATAAGTGTCCTTTTCTGTGTGACTTACTTCACTTAGAGTCATCGTCCCTAAATCCACTCATCATGCTGCTACTAGCCTTATGACACTGATTTCATGGCTGAGTGATATTCCATTGTGCATAAGTACCACAACTTCTTTATCCATTTTTCTCTTTCCTGGGATATTTAAGGTGTACCGAAGTGGAGGTTCTTGGAAACAGAGCAGCCCTAAACTTTGGGGTGCCTGTGTCGTGTTGATTTTTAGGTTTCCCGATTTCTACGCCCATGAGTGGAAGTGCCCTATGCTCTCTCAGCTGTGTCTATTCCATGTTTCAGGACGCAGCGTACACTCCTCCAGAGTGGCTGTTGGCAATTTCCATCCCGCCCATCAGCGTAGCAAGGCTCCCGTGTCTCCATGGCCTGTCCTGCATTTCTGGTTTTTACACTTTTTTCAGCATGGCCCTTTTGACCGCTGGCAAGCGAGACTTCTTTGTAGCGCCGATTTGCCTTTCCGGCTTGCTTGGTTGGCCAAAAAGGGCGTATGCGTTTTTTCCTGAATATATTCAGGAAAAAACGCATACGCCCTTTTTGGCCAAGGGCATCATTGTCAACGCTTTGCCGCTTTTCATGTGCTTTCAAGGCGAGTCGAATCTACCTCCTGAAATCTGTTTCCTGCAATTCTGCCTTGCTTTCAAATCCTCTTCGTTGCCTTCCCTCAATATATTTGTGGACGAGAGTCATCATTTCTAACTCTGCAGGTTTGTGAATTGCAGTGCCCCTGAGCTCCATTTGTCAACTCGCTTTTTTGGGAGCTGGCCGCAAAAGCGCAGGATTGCTTCAGGCCCTATTCTGGTTCCGGGCGGCAGGCTGAGCCTGTGGTTCATTCTTCTTCCTGATGGGAAAATAGAGTGACCTGTGCCTGTCCCAACACCTAGAGCTAGTCTCTCATTGGTTCCCCCTCTTCCCGTTCATCCTCAGGACAAATTGCGACCTGTACGAAACAGGAGGTCAACGGTGCTGATTCTCCAAGTCGGGAGATTGTTAGTGAAGCGGCTGGAATGGCGAACCCGAGCACAAGGAGAGGAGAAATGAGGTGCGTTTTAGAAACCTTTCCCGATCACACGGTGTACCATCTTCTGGGTTTCCCAGGCATGTTTTCGATGTAGGAAGATGCCCTTGAACCTGGAGATTTGGGACCCATGGCATGGGTACCACGCAGTATTACTTTAAAGGGTCTGCGTTTGCTCACACAACCTCACCAATCCTCTCAGCCCCAAGAGTGTCCAGCCTTATGTCTCATCCAGCTGTGGGTCTAGATATGGTCAATCCAGGTTGCATCAGAGCCCCTGAATGGATTTTGTAAGAATGTCTCTCTCTTTCACTGTCTTTGTTTTATGGGTTATTTTTTTAAGTAATCTATTTTTATAATGGGGTTTAGCTGCTTTTCCCTTCTGTGTTTATGCCGCTTTACACCCTCTTGATTCACTTCCAGAGAGATATCAATACATAGGTTTTAAGACTCTTCCTAGTCAGATATATTCTTGGGCGGTGAATAGGGGGTGTTGAGTCCAGTTCACTGAGCAGGGAGTAGGTCTTGTCTATTACATATTTGGCTTGTGGAACGGTATGTGAGCTAATTTCAAACCCTTGTTTTATGCATCGCCCCGCCTCACCTTTCCCGTTAAGCAGCCATAGTGTGTTTTGTAAATGTGTGACTCTGTTCTGTTTTGGAATTCAGTTCAGGTGTAGCGATGTTGACATTCCCTCTATCAGTGATATCTTAGGATAAGTGTCCTTTTCTGTGTGACTTACTTCACTTAGAGTCATCGTCCCTAAATCCACTCATCATGCTGCTACTAGCCTTATGACACTGATTTCATGGCTGAGTGATATTCCATTGTGCATAAGTACCACAACTTCTTTATCCATTTTTCTCTTTCCTGGGATATTTAAGGTGTACCGAAGTGGAGGTTCTTGGAAACAGAGCAGCCCTAAACTTTGGGGTGCCTGTGTCGTGTTGATTTTTAGGTTTCCCGATTTCTACGCCCATGAGTGGAAGTGCCCTATGCTCTCTCAGCTGTGTCTATTCCATGTTTCAGGACGCAGCGTACACTCCTCCAGAGTGGCTGTTGGCAATTTCCATCCCGCCCATCAGCGTAGCAAGGCTCCCGTGTCTCCATGGCCTGTCCTGCATTTCTGGTTTTTACACTTTTTTCAGCATGGCCCTTTTGACCGCTGGCAAGCGAGACTTCTTTGTAGCGCCGATTTGCCTTTCCGGCTTGCTTGGTTGGCCAAAAAGGGCGTATGCGTTTTTTCCTGAATATATTCAGGAAAAAACGCATACGCCCTTTTTGGCCAAGGGCATCATTGTCAACGCTTTGCCGCTTTTCATGTGCTTTCAAGGCGAGTCGAATCTACCTCCTGAAATCTGTTTCCTGCAATTCTGCCTTGCTTTCAAATCCTCTTCGTTGCCTTCCCTCAATATATTTGTGGACGAGAGTCATCATTTCTAACTCTGCAGGTTTGTGAATTGCAGTGCCCCTGAGCTCCATTTGTCAACTCGCTTTTTTGGGAGCTGGCCGCAAAAGCGCAGGATTGCTTCAGGCCCTATTCTGGTTCCGGGGGGCAGGCTGAGCCTGTGGTTCATTCTTCTTCCTGATGGGAAAATAGAGTGACCTGTGCCTGTCCCAACACCTAGAGCTAGTCTCTCATTGGTTCCCCCTCTTCCCGTTCATCCTCAGGACAAATTGCGACCTGTACGAAACAGGAGGTCAACGGTGCTGATTCTCCAAGTCGGGAGATTGTTAGTGAAGCGGCTGGAATGGCGAACCCGAGCACAAGGAGAGGAGAAATGAGGTGCGTTTTAGAAACCTTTCCCGATCACACGGTGTACCATCTTCTGGGTTTCCCAGGCATGTTTTCGATGTAGGAAGATGCCCTTGAACCTGGAGATTTGGGACCCATGGCATGGGTACCACGCAGTATTACTTTAAAGGGTCTGCGTTTGCTCACCCAACCTCACCAATCCTCTCAGCCCCAAGAGTGTCCAGCCTTATGTCTCATCCAGCTGTGGGTCTAGATATGGTCAATCCAGGTTGCATCAGAGCCCCTGAACGGATTTTGTAAGAATGTCTCTCTCTTTCACTGTCTTTGTTTTCTGGGGTTTTTTTTTTTAAGTAATCTATTTTTATAATGGGGTTTAGCTGCTTTTCCCTGCTGTGTTTATGCCGCTTTACACCCTCTTGATTCACTTCCAGAGAGATATCAATACATAGGTTTTAAGACTCTTCCTAGTCAGATATATTCTTGGGCGGTGAATAGGGGGTGTTGAGTCCAGTTCACTGAGCAGGGAGTAGGTCTTGTCTATTACATATTTGGCTTGTGGAACGGTATGTGAGCTAATTTCAAACCCTTGTTTTATGCATCGCCCCGCCTCACCTTTCCCGTTAAGCAGCCATAGTGTGTTTTGTAAATGTGTGACTCTGTTCTGTTTTGGAATTCAGTTCAGGTGTAGCGATGTTGACATTCCCTCTATCAGTGATATCTTAGGATAAGTGTCCTTTTCTGTGTGACTTACTTCACTTAGAGTCATCGTCCCTAAATCCACTCATCATGCTGCTACTAGCCTTATGACACTGATTTCATGGCTGAGTGATATTCCATTGTGCATAAGTACCACAACTTCTTTATCCATTTTTCTCTTTCCTGGGATATTTAAGGTGTACCGAAGTGGAGGTTCTTGGAAACAGAGCAGCCCTAAACTTTGGGGTGCCTGTGTCGTGTTGATTTTTAGGTTTCCCGATTTCTACGCCCATGAGTGGAAGTGCCCTATGCTCTCTCAGCTGTGTCTATTCCATGTTTCAGGACGCAGCGTACACTCCTCCAGAGTGGCTGTTGGCAATTTCCATCCCGCCCATCAGCGTAGCAAGGCTCCCGTGTCTCCATGGCCTGTCCTGCATTTCTGGTTTTTACACTTTTTTCAGCATGGCCCTTTTGACCGCTGGCAAGCGAGACTTCTTTGTAGCGCCGATTTGCCTTTCCGGCTTGCTTGGTTGGCCAAAAAGGGCGTATGCGTTTTTTCCTGAATATATTCAGGAAAAAACGCATACGCCCTTTTTGGCCAAGGGCATCATTGTCAACGCTTTGCCGCTTTTCATGTGCTTTCAAGGCGAGTCGAATCTACCTCCTGAAATCTGTTTCCTGCAATTCTGCCTTGCTTTCAAATCCTCTTCGTTGCCTTCCCTCAATATATTTGTGGACGAGAGTCATCATTTCTAACTCTGCAGGTTTGTGAATTGCAGTGCCCCTGAGCTCCATTTGTCAACTCGCTTTTTTGGGAGCTGGCCGCAAAAGCGCAGGATTGCTTCAGGCCCTATTCTGGTTCCGGGCGGCAGGCTGAGCCTGTGGTTCATTCTTCTTCCTGATGGGAAAATAGAGTGACCTGTGCCTGTCCCAACACCTAGAGCTAGTCTCTCATTGGTTCCCCCTCTTCCCGTTCATCCTCAGGACAAATTGCGACCTGTACGAAACAGGAGGTCAACGGTGCTGATTCTCCAAGTCGGGAGATTGTTAGTGAAGCGGCTGGAATGGCGAACCCGAGCACAAGGAGAGGAGAAATGAGGTGCGTTTTAGAAACCTTTCCCGATCACACGGTGTACCATCTTCTGGGTTTCCCAGGCATGTTTTCGATGTAGGAAGATGCCCTTGAACCTGGAGATTTGGGACCCATGGCATGGGTACCACGCAGTATTACTTTAAAGGGTCTGCGTTTGCTCACACAACCTCACCAATCCTCTCAGCCCCAAGAGTGTCCAGCCTTATGTCTCATCCAGCTGTGGGTCTAGATATGGTCAATCCAGGTTGCATCAGAGCCCCTGAATGGATTTTGTAAGAATGTCTCTCTCTTTCACTGTCTTTGTTTTATGGGTTTTTTTTTTAAGTAATCTATTTTTATAATGGGGTTTAGCTGCTTTTCCCTGCTGTGTTTATGCCGCTTTACACCCTCTTGATTCACTTCCAGAGAGATATCAATACATAGGTTTTAAGACTCTTCCTAGTCAGATATATTCTTGGGCGGTGAATAGGGGGTGTTGAGTCCAGTTCACTGAGCAGGGAGTAGGTCTTGTCTATTACATATTTGGCTTGTGGAACGGTATGTGAGCTAATTTCAAACCCTTGTTTTATGCATCGCCCCGCCTCACCTTTCCCGTTAAGCAGCCATAGTGTGTTTTGTAAATGTGTGACTCTGTTCTGTTTTGGAATTCAGTTCAGGTGTAGCGATGTTGACATTCCCTCTATCAGTGATATCTTAGGATAAGTGTCCTTTTCTGTGTGACTTACTTCACTTAGAGTCATCGTCCCTAAATCCACTCATCATGCTGCTACTAGCCTTATGACACTGATTTCATGGCTGAGTGATATTCCATTGTGCATAAGTACCACAACTTCTTTATCCATTTTTCTCTTTCCTGGGATATTTAAGGTGTACCGAAGTGGAGGTTCTTGGAAACAGAGCAGCCCTAAACTTTGGGGTGCCTGTGTCGTGTTGATTTTTAGGTTTCCCGATTTCTACGCCCATGAGTGGAAGTGCCCTATGCTCTCTCAGCTGTGTCTATTCCATGTTTCAGGACGCAGCGTACACTCCTCCAGAGTGGCTGTTGGCAATTTCCATCCCGCCCATCAGCGTAGCAAGGCTCCCGTGTCTCCATGGCCTGTCCTGCATTTCTGGTTTTTACACTTTTTTCAGCATGGCCCTTTTGACCGCTGGCAAGCGAGACTTCTTTGTAGCGCCGATTTGCCTTTCCGGCTTGCTTGGTTGGCCAAAAAGGGCGTATGCGTTTTTTCCTGAATATATTCAGGAAAAAACGCATACGCCCTTTTTGGCCAAGGGCATCATTGTCAACGCTTTGCCGCTTTTCATGTGCTTTCAAGGCGAGTCGAATCGACCTCCTGAAATCTGTTTCCTGCAATTCTGCCTTGCTTTCAAATCCTCTTCGTTGCCTTCCCTCAATATATTTGTGGACGAGAGTCATCATTTCTAACTCTGCAGGTTTGTGAATTGCAGTGCCCCTGAGCTCCATTTGTCAACTCGCTTTTTTGGGAGCTGGCCGCAAAAGCGCAGGATTGCTTCAGGCCCTATTCTGGTTCCGGGCGGCAGGCTGAGCCTGTGGTTCATTCTTCTTCCTGATGGGAAAATAGAGTGACCTGTGCCTGTCCCAACACCTAGAGCTAGTCTCTCATTGGTTCCCCCTCTTCCCGTTCATCCTCAGGACAAATTGCGACCTGTACGAAACAGGAGGTCAACGGTGCTGATTCTCCAAGTAGGGAGATTGTTAGTGAAGCGGCTGGAATGGCGAACCCGAGCACAAGGAGAGGAGAAATGAGGTGCGTTTTAGAAACCTTTCCCGATCACACGGTGTACCATCTTCTGGGTTTCCCAGGCATGTTTTCGATGTAGGAAGATGCCCTTGAACCTGGAGATTTGGGACCCATGGCATGGGTACCACGCAGTATTACTTTAAAGGGTCTGCGTTTGCTCACCCAACCTCACCAATCCTCTCAGCCCCAAGAGTGTCCAGCCTTATGTCTCATCCAGCTGTGGGTCTAGATATGGTCAATCCAGGTTGCATCAGAGCCCCTGAACGGATTTTGTAAGAATGTCTCTCTCTTTCACTGTCTTTGTTTTCTGGGGTTTTTTTTTTTTAAGTAATCTATTTTTATAATGGGGTTTAGCTGCTTTTCCCTGCTGTGTTTATGCCGCTTTACACCCTCTTGATTCACTTCCAGAGAGATATCAATACATAGGTTTTAAGACTCTTCCTAGTCAGATATATTCTTGGGCGGTGAATAGGGGGTGTTGAGTCCAGTTCACTGAGCAGGGAGTAGGTCTTGTCTATTACATATTTGGCTTGTGGAACGGTATGTGAGCTAATTTCAAACCCTTGTTTTATGCATCGCCCCGCCTCACCTTTCCCGTTAAGCAGCCATAGTGTGTTTTGTAAATGTGTGACTCTGTTCTGTTTTGGAATTCAGTTCAGGTGTAGCGATGTTGACATTCCCTCTATCAGTGATATCTTAGGATAAGTGTCCTTTTCTGTGTGACTTACTTCACTTAGAGTCATCGTCCCTAAATCCACTCATCATGCTGCTACTAGCCTTATGACACTGATTTCATGGCTGAGTGATATTCCATTGTGCATAAGTACCACAACTTCTTTATCCATTTTTCTCTTTCCTGGGATATTTAAGGTGTACCGAAGTGGAGGTTCTTGGAAACAGAGCAGCCCTAAACTTTGGGGTGCCTGTGTCGTGTTGATTTTTAGGTTTCCCGATTTCTACGCCCATGAGTGGAAGTGCCCTATGCTCTCTCAGCTGTGTCTATTCCATGTTTCAGGACGCAGCGTACACTCCTCCAGAGTGGCTGTTGGCAATTTCCATCCCGCCCATCAGCGTAGCAAGGCTCCCGTGTCTCCATGGCCTGTCCTGCATTTCTGGTTTTTACACTTTTTTCAGCATGGCCCTTTTGACCGCTGGCAAGCGAGACTTCTTTGTAGCGCCGATTTGCCTTTCCGGCTTGCTTGGTTGGCCAAAAAGGGCGTATGCGTTTTTTCCTGAATATATTCAGGAAAAAACGCATACGCCCTTTTTGGCCAAGGGCATCATTGTCAACGCTTTGCCGCTTTTCATGTGCTTTCAAGGCGAGTCGAATCTACCTCCTGAAATCTGTTTCCTGCAATTCTGCCTTGCTTTCAAATCCTCTTCGTTGCCTTCCCTCAATATATTTGTGGACGAGAGTCATCATTTCTAACTCTGCAGGTTTGTGAATTGCAGTGCCCCTGAGCTCCATTTGTCAACTCGCTTTTTTGGGAGCTGGCTGCAAAAGCGCACGATTGCTTCAGGCCCTATTCTGGTTCCGGGCGGCAGGCTGAGCCTGTGGTTCATTCTTCTTCCTGATGGGAAAATAGAGTGACCTGTGCCTGTCCCAACACCTAGAGCTAGTCTCTCATTGGTTCCCCCTCTTCCCGTTCATCCTCAGGACAAATTGCGACCTGTACGAAACAGGAGGTCAACGGTGCTGATTCTCCAAGTCGGGAGATTGTTAGTGAAGCGGCTGGAATGGCGAACCCGAGCACAAGGAGAGGAGAAATGAGGTGCGTTTTAGAAACCTTTCCCGATCACACGGTGTACCATCTTCTGGGTTTCCCAGGCATGTTTTCGATGTAGGAAGATGCCCTTGAACCTGGAGATTTGGGACCCATGGCATGGGTACCACGCAGTATTACTTTAAAGGGTCTGCGTTTGCTCACCCAACCTCACCAATCCTCTCAGCCCCAAGAGTGTCCAGCCTTATGTCTCATCCAGCTGTGGGTCTAGATATGGTCAATCCAGGTTGCATCAGAGCCCCTGAACGGATTTTGTAAGAATGTCTCTCTCTTTCACTGTCTTTGTTTTCTGGGTTTTTTTTTTTTTTAAGTAATCTATTTTTATAATGGGGTTTAGCTGCTTTTCCCTGCTGTGTTTATGCCGCTTTACACCCTCTTGATTCACTTCCAGAGAGATATCAATACATAGGTTTTAAGACTCTTCCTAGTCAGATATATTCTTGGGCGGTGAATAGGGGGTGTTGAGTCCAGTTCACTGAGCAGGGAGTAGGTCTTGTCTATTACATATTTGGCTTGTGGAACGGTATCTGAGCTAATTTCAAACCCTTGTTTTATGCATCGCCCCGCCTCACCTTTCCCGTTAAGCAGCCATAGTGTGTTTTGTAAATGTGTGACTCTGTTCTGTTTTGGAATTCAGTTCAGGTGTAGCGATGTTGACATTCCCTCTATCAGTGATATCTTAGGATAAGTGTCCTTTTCTGTGTGACTTACTTCACTTAGAGTCATCGTCCCTAAATCCACTCATCATGCTGCTACTAGCCTTATGACACTGATTTCATGGCTGAGTGATATTCCATTGTGCATAAGTACCACAACTTCTTTATCCATTTTTCTCTTTCCTGGGATATTTCAGGTGTACCGAAGTGGAGGTTCTTGGAAACAGAGCAGCCCTAAACTTTGGGGTGCCTGTGTCGTGTTGATTTTTAGGTTTCCCGATTTCTACGCCCATGAGTGGAAGTGCCCTATGCTCTCTCAGCTGTGTCTATTCCATGTTTCAGGACGCAGCGTACACTCCTCCAGAGTGGCTGTTGGCAATTTCCATCCCGCCCATCAGCGTAGCAAGGCTCCCGTGTCTCCATGGCCTGTCCTGCATTTCTGGTTTTTACACTTTTTTCAGCATGGCCCTTTTGACCGCTGGCAAGCGAGACTTCTTTGTAGCGCCGATTTGCCTTTCCGGCTTGCTTGGTTGGCCAAAAAGGGCGTATGCGTTTTTTCCTGAATATATTCAGGAAAAAACGCATACGCCCTTTTTGGCCAAGGGCATCATTGTCAACGCTTTGCCGCTTTTCATGTGCTTTCAAGGCGAGTCGAATCTACCTCCTGAAATCTGTTTCCTGCAATTCTGCCTTGCTTTCAAATCCTCTTCGTTGCCTTCCCTCAATATATTTGTGGACGAGAGTCATCATTTCTAACTCTGCAGGTTTGTGAATTGCAGTGCCCCTGAGCTCCATTTGTCAACTCGCTTTTTTGGGAGCTGGCCGCAAAAGCGCAGGATTGCTTCAGGCCCTATTCTGGTTCCGGGCGGCAGGCTGAGCCTGTGGTTCATTCTTCTTCCTGATGGGAAAATAGAGTGACCTGTGCCTGTCCCAACACCTAGAGCTAGTCTCTCATTGGTTCCCCCTCTTCCCGTTCATCCTCAGGACAAATTGCGACCTGTACGAAACAGGAGGTCAACGGTGCTGATTCTCCAAGTCGGGAGATTGTTAGTGAAGCGGCTGGAATGGCGAACCCGAGCACAAGGAGAGGAGAAATGAGGTGCGTTTTAGAAACCTTTCCCGATCACACGGTGTACCATCTTCTGGGTTTCCCAGGCATGTTTTCGATGTAGGAAGATGCCCTTGAACCTGGAGATTTGGGACCCATGGCATGGGTACCACGCAGTATTACTTTAAAGGGTCTGCGTTTGCTCACCCAACCTCACCAATCCTCTCAGCCCCAAGAGTGTCCAGCCTTATGTCTCATCCAGCTGTGGGTCTAGATATGGTCAATCCAGGTTGCATCAGAGCCCCTGAACGGATTTTGTAAGAATGTCTCTCTCTTTCACTGTCTTTGTTTTCTGGGTTTTTTTTTTTTAAGTAATCTATTTTTATAATGGGGTTTAGCTGCTTTTCCCTGCTGTGTTTATGCCGCTTTACACCCTCTTGATTCACTTCCAGAGAGATATCAATACATAGGTTTTAAGACTCTTCCTAGTCAGATATATTCTTGGGCGGTGAATAGGGGGTGTTGAGTCCAGTTCACTGAGCAGGGAGTAGGTCTTGTCTATTACATATTTGGCTTGTGGAACGGTATGTGAGCTAATTTCAAACCCTTGTTTTATGCATCGCCCCGCCTCACCTTTCCCGTTAAGCAGCCATAGTGTGTTTTGTAAATGTGTGACTCTGTTCTGTTTTGGAATTCAGTTCAGGTGTAGCGATGTTGACATTCCCTCTATCAGTGATATCTTAGGATAAGTGTCCTTTTCTGTGTGACTTACTTCACTTAGAGTCATCGTCCCTAAATCCACTCATCATGCTGCTACTAGCCTTATGACACTGATTTCATGGCTGAGTGATATTCCATTGTGCATAAGTACCACAACTTCTTTATCCATTTTTCTCTTTCCTGGGATATTTAAGGTGTACCGAAGTGGAGGTTCTTGGAAACAGAGCAGCCCTAAACTTTGGGGTGCCTGTGTCGTGTTGATTTTTAGGTTTCCCGATTTCTACGCCCATGAGTGGAAGTGCCCTATGCTCTCTCAGCTGTGTCTATTCCATGTTTCAGGACGCAGCGTACACTCCTCCAGAGTGGGCTGTTGGCAATTTCCATCCCGCCCATCAGCGTAGCAAGGCTCCCGTGTCTCCATGGCCTGTCCTGCATTTCTGGTTTTTACACTTTTTTCAGCATGGCCCTTTTGACCGCTGGCAAGCGAGACTTCTTTGTAGCGCCGATTTGCCTTTCCGGCTTGCTTGGTTGGCCAAAAAGGGCGTATGCGTTTTTTCCTGAATATATTCAGGAAAAAACGCATACGCCCTTTTTGGCCAAGGGCATCATTGTCAACGCTTTGCCGCTTTTCATGTGCTTTCAAGGCGAGTCGAATCTACCTCCTGAAATCTGTTTCCTGCAATTCTGCCTTGCTTTCAAATCCTCTTCGTTGCCTTCCCTCAATATATTTGTGGACGAGAGTCATCATTTCTAACTCTGCAGGTTTGTGAATTGCAGTGCCCCTGAGCTCCATTTGTCAACTCGCTTTTTTGGGAGCTGGCCGCAAAAGCGCAGGATTGCTTCAGGCCCTATTCTGGTTCCGGGCGGCAGGCTGAGCCTGTGGTTCATTCTTCTTCCTGATGGGAAAATAGAGTGACCTGTGCCTGTCCCAACACCTAGAGCTAGTCTCTCATTGGTTCCCCCTCTTCCCGTTCATCCTCAGGACAAATTGCGACCTGTACGAAACAGGAGGTCAACGGTGCTGATTCTCCAAGTCGGGAGATTGTTAGTGAAGCGGCTGGAATGGCGAACCCGAGCACAAGGAGAGGAGAAATGAGGTGCGTTTTAGAAACCTTTCCCGATCACACGGTGTACCATCTTCTGGGTTTCCCAGGCATGTTTTCGATGTAGGAAGATGCCCTTGAACCTGGAGATTTGGGACCCATGGCATGGGTACCACGCACTATTACTTTAAAGGGTCTGCGTTTGCTCACCCAACCTCACCAATCCTCTCAGCCCCAAGAGTGTCCAGCCTTATGTCTCATCCAGCTGTGGGTCTAGATATGGTCAATCCAGGTTGCATCAGAGCCCCTGAACGGATTTTGTAAGAATGTCTCTCTCTTTCACTGTCTTTGTTTTCTGGGGTTTTATTTTTTTAAGTAATCTATTTTTATAATGGGGTTTAGCTGCCTTTCCCTGCTGTGTTTATGCCGCTTTACACCCTCTTGATTCACTTCCAGAGAGATATCAATACATAGGTTTTAAGACTCTTCCTAGTCAGATATATTCTTGGGCGGTGAATAGGGGGTGTTGAGTCCAGTTCACTGAGCAGGGAGTAGGTCTTGTCTATTACATATTTGGCTTGTGGAACGGTATGTGAGCTAATTTCAAACCCTTGTTTTATGCATCGCCCCGCCTCACCTTTCCCGTTAAGCAGCCATAGTGTGTTTTGTAAATGTGTGACTCTGTTCTGTTTTGGAATTCAGTTCAGGTGTAGCGATGTTGACATTCCCTCTATCAGTGATATCTTAGGATAAGTGTCCTTTTCTGTGTGACTTACTTCACTTAGAGTCATCGTCCCTAAATCCACTCATCATGCTGCTACTAGCCTTATGACACTGATTTCATGGCTGAGTGATATTCCATTGTGCATAAGTACCACAACTTCTTTATCCATTTTTCTCTTTCCTGGGATATTTAAGGTGTACCGAAGTGGAGGTTCTTGGAAACAGAGCAGCCCTAAACTTTGGGGTGCCTGTGTCGTGTTGATTTTTAGGTTTCCCGATTTCTACGCCCATGAGTGGAAGTGCCCTATGCTCTCTCAGCTGTGTCTATTCCATGTTTCAGGACGCAGCGTACACTCCTCCAGAGTGGCTGTTGGCAATTTCCATCCCGCCCATCAGCGTAGCAAGGCTCCCGTGTCTCCATGGCCTGTCCTGCATTTCTGGTTTTTACACTTTTTTCAGCATGGCCCTTTTGACCGCTGGCAAGCGAGACTTCTTTGTAGCGCCGATTTGCCTTTCCGGCTTGCTTGGTTGGCCAAAAAGGGCGTATGCGTTTTTTCCTGAATATATTCAGGAAAAAACGCATACGCCCTTTTTGGCCAAGGGCATCATTGTCAACGCTTTGCCGCTTTTCATGTGCTTTCAAGGCGAGTCGAATCTACCTCCTGAAATCTGTTTCCTGCAATTCTGCCTTGCTTTCAAATCCTCTTCGTTGCCTTCCCTCAATATATTTGTGGACGAGAGTCATCATTTCTAACTCTGCAGGTTTGTGAATTGCAGTGCCCCTGAGCTCCATTTGTCAACTCGCTTTTTTGGGAGCTGGCCGCAAAAGCGCAGGATTGCTTCAGGCCCTATTCTGGTTCCGGGGGGCAGGCTGAGCCTGTGGTTCATTCTTCTTCCTGATGGGAAAATAGAGTGACCTGTGCCTGTCCCAACACCTAGAGCTAGTCTCTCATTGGTTCCCCCTCTTCCCGTTCATCCTCAGGACAAATTGCGACCTGTACGAAACAGGAGGTCAACGGTGCTGATTCTCCAAGTCGGGAGATTGTTAGTGAAGCGGCTGGAATGGCGAACCCGAGCACAAGGAGAGGAGAAATGAGGTGCGTTTTAGAAACCTTTCCCGATCACACGGTGTACCATCTTCTGGGTTTCCCAGGCATGTTTTCGATGTAGGAAGATGCCCTTGAACCTGGAGATTTGGGACCCATGGCATGGGTACCACGCAGTATTACTTTAAAGGGTCTGCGTTTGCTCACCCAACCTCACCAATCCTCTCAGCCCCAAGAGTGTCCAGCCTTATGTCTCATCCAGCTGTGGGTCTAGATATGGTCAATCCAGGTTGCATCAGAGCCCCTGAACGGATTTTGTAAGAATGTCTCTCTCTTTCACTGTCTTTGTTTTCTGGGTTTTTTTTTTTTAAGTAATCTATTTTTATAATGGGGTTTAGCTGCTTTTCCCTGCTGTGTTTATGCCGCTTTACACCCTCTTGATTCACTTCCAGAGAGATATCAATACATAGGTTTTAAGACTCTTCCTAGTCAGATATATTCTTGGGCGGTGAATAGGGGGTGTTGAGTCCAGTTCACTGAGCAGGGAGTAGGTCTTGTCTATTACATATTTGGCTTGTGGAACGGTATGTGAGCTAATTTCAAACCCTTGTTTTATGCATCGCCCCGCCTCACCTTTCCCGTTAAGCAGCCATAGTGTGTTTTGTAAATGTGTGACTCTGTTCTGTTTTGGAATTCAGTTCAGGTGTAGCGATGTTGACATTCCCTCTATCAGTGATATCTTAGGATAAGTGTCCTTTTCTGTGTGACTTACTTCACTTAGAGTCATCGTCCCTAAATCCACTCATCATGCTGCTACTAGCCTTATGACACTGATTTCATGGCTGAGTGATATTCCATTGTGCATAAGTACCACAACTTCTTTATCCATTTTTCTCTTTCCTGGGATATTTAAGGTGTACCGAAGTGGAGGTTCTTGGAAACAGAGCAGCCCTAAACTTTGGGGTGCCTGTGTCGTGTTGATTTTTAGGTTTCCCGATTTCTACGCCCATGAGTGGAAGTGCCCTATGCTCTCTCAGCTGTGTCTATTCCATGTTTCAGGACGCAGCGTACACTCCTCCAGAGTGGCTGTTGGCAATTTCCATCCCGCCCATCAGCGTAGCAAGGCTCCCGTGTCTCCATGGCCTGTCCTGCATTTCTGGTTTTTACACTTTTTTCAGCATGGCCCTTTTGACCGCTGGCAAGCGAGACTTCTTTGTAGCGCCGATTTGCCTTTCCGGCTTGCTTGGTTGGCCAAAAAGGGCGTATGCGTTTTTTCCTGAATATATTCAGGAAAAAACGCATACGCCCTTTTTGGCCAAGGGCATCATTGTCAACGCTTTGCCGCTTTTCATGTGCTTTCAAGGCGAGTCGAATCTACCTCCTGAAATCTGTTTCCTGCAATTCTGCCTTGCTTTCAAATCCTCTTCGTTGCCTTCCCTCAATATATTTGTGGACGAGAGTCATCATTTCTAACTCTGCAGGTTTGTGAATTGCAGTGCCCCTGAGCTCCATTTGTCAACTCGCTTTTTTGGGAGCTGGCCGCAAAAGCGCAGGATTGCTTCAGGCCCTATTCTGGTTCCGGGGGGCAGGCTGAGCCTGTGGTTCATTCTTCTTCCTGATGGGAAAATAGAGTGACCTGTGCCTGTCCCAACACCTAGAGCTAGTCTCTCATTGGTTCCCCCTCTTCCCGTTCATCCTCAGGACAAATTGCGACCTGTACGAAACAGGAGGTCAACGGTGCTGATTCTCCAAGTCGGGAGATTGTTAGTGAAGCGGCTGGAATGGCGAACCCGAGCACAAGGAGAGGAGAAATGAGGTGCGTTTTAGAAACCTTTCCCGATCACACGGTGTACCATCTTCTGGGTTTCCCAGGCATGTTTTCGATGTAGGAAGATGCCCTTGAACCTGGAGATTTGGGACCCATGGCATGGGTACCACGCAGTATTACTTTAAAGGGTCTGCGTTTGCTCACCCAACCTCACCAATCCTCTCAGCCCCAAGAGTGTCCAGCCTTATGTCTCATCCAGCTGTGGGTCTAGATATGGTCAATCCAGGTTGCATCAGAGCCCCTGAACGGATTTTGTAAGAATGTCTCTCTCTTTCACTGTCTTTGTTTTCTGGGTTTTTTTTTTTTAAGTAATCTATTTTTATAATGGGGTTTAGCTGCTTTTCCCTGCTGTGTTTATGCCGCTTTACACCCTCTTGATTCACTTCCAGAGAGATATCAATACATAGGTTTTAAGACTCTTCCTAGTCAGATATATTCTTGGGCGGTGAATAGGGGGTGTTGAGTCCAGTTCACTGAGCAGGGAGTAGGTCTTGTCTATTACATATTTGGCTTGTGGAACGGTATCTGAGCTAATTTCAAACCCTTGTTTTATGCATCGCCCCGCCTCACCTTTCCCGTTAAGCAGCCATAGTGTGTTTTGTAAATGTGTGACTCTGTTCTGTTTTGGAATTCAGTTCAGGTGTAGCGATGTTGACATTCCCTCTATCAGTGATATCTTAGGATAAGTGTCCTTTTCTGTGTGACTTACTTCACTTAGAGTCATCGTCCCTAAATCCACTCATCATGCTGCTACTAGCCTTATGACACTGATTTCATGGCTGAGTGATATTCCATTGTGCATAAGTACCACAACTTCTTTATCCATTTTTCTGTTTCCTGGGATATTTAAGGTGTACCGAAGTGGAGGTTCTTGGAAACAGAGCAGCCCTAAACTTTGGGGTGCCTGTGTCGTGTTGATTTTTAGGTTTCCCGATTTCTACGCCCATGAGTGGAAGTGCCCTATGCTCTCTCAGCTGTGTCTATTCCATGTTTCAGGACGCAGCGTACACTCCTCCAGAGTGGCTGTTGGCAATTTCCATCCCGCCCATCAGCGTAGCAAGGCTCCCGTGTCTCCATGGCCTGTCCTGCATTTCTGGTTTTTACACTTTTTTCAGCATGGCCCTTTTGACCGCTGGCAAGCGAGACTTCTTTGTAGCGCCGATTTGCCTTTCCGGCTTGCTTGGTTGGCCAAAAAGGGCGTATGCGTTTTTTCCTGAATATATTCAGGAAAAAACGCATACGCCCTTTTTGGCCAAGGGCATCATTGTCAACGCTTTGCCGCTTTTCATGTGCTTTCAAGGCGAGTCGAATCTACCTCCTGAAATCTGTTTCCTGCAATTCTGCCTTGCTTTCAAATCCTCTTCGTTGCCTTCCCTCAATATATTTGTGGACTAGAGTCATCATTTCTAACTCTGCAGGTTTGTGAATTGCAGTGCCCCTGAGCTCCATTTGTCAACTCGCTTTTTTGGGAGCTGGCCGCAAAAGCGCAGGATTGCTTCAGGCCCTATTCTGGTTCCGGGCGGCAGGCTGAGCCTGTGGTTCATTCTTCTTCCTGATGGGAAAATAGAGTGACCTGTGCCTGTCCCAACACCTAGAGCTAGTCTCTCATTGGTTCCCCCTCTTCCCGTTCATCCTCAGGACAAATTGCGACCTGTACGAAACAGGAGGTCAACGGTGCTGATTCTCCAAGTCGGGAGATTGTTAGTGAAGCGGCTGGAATGGCGAACCCGAGCACAAGGAGAGGAGAAATGAGGTGCGTTTTAGAAACCTTTCCCGATCACACGGTGTACCATCTTCTGGGTTTCCCAGGCATGTTTTCGATGTAGGAAGATGCCCTTGAACCTGGAGATTTGGGACCCATGGCATGGGTACCACGCAGTATTACTTTAAAGGGTCTGCGTTTGCTCACCCAACCTCACCAATCCTCTCAGCCCCAAGAGTGTCCAGCCTTATGTCTCATCCAGCTGTGGGTCTAGATATGGTCAATCCAGGTTGCATCAGAGCCCCTGAACGGATTTTGTAAGAATGTCTCTCTCTTTCACTGTCTTTGTTTTCTGGGTTTTTTTTTTTTAAGTAATCTATTTTTATAATGGGGTTTAGCTGCTTTTCCCTGCTGTGTTTATGCCGCTTTACACCCTCTTGATTCACTTCCAGAGAGATATCAATACATAGGTTTTAAGACTCTTCCTAGTCAGATATATTCTTGGGCGGTGAATAGGGGGTGTTGAGTCCAGTTCACTGAGCAGGGAGTAGGTCTTGTCTATTACATATTTGGCTTGTGGAACGGTATGTGAGCTAATTTCAAACCCTTGTTTTATGCATCGCCCCGCCTCACCTTTCCCGTTAAGCAGCCATAGTGTGTTTTGTAAATGTGTGACTCTGTTCTGTTTTGGAATTCAGTTCAGGTGTAGCGATGTTGACATTCCCTCTATCAGTGATATCTTAGGATAAGTGTCCTTTTCTGTGTGACTTACTTCACTTAGAGTCATCGTCCCTAAATCCACTCATCATGCTGCTACTAGCCTTATGACACTGATTTCATGGCTGAGTGATATTCCATTGTGCATAAGTACCACAACTTCTTTATCCATTTTTCTCTTTCCTGGGATATTTCAGGTGTACCGAAGTGGAGGTTCTTGGAAACAGAGCAGCCCTAAACTTTGGGGTGCCTGTGTCGTGTTGATTTTTAGGTTTCCCGATTTCTACGCCCATGAGTGGAAGTGCCCTATGCTCTCTCAGCTGTGTCTATTCCATGTTTCAGGACGCAGCGTACACTCCTCCAGAGTGGCTGTTGGCAATTTCCATCCCGCCCATCAGCGTAGCAAGGCTCCCGTGTCTCCATGGCCTGTCCTGCATTTCTGGTTTTTACACTTTTTTCAGCATGGCCCTTTTGACCGCTGGCAAGCGAGACTTCTTTGTAGCGCCGATTTGCCTTTCCGGCTTGCTTGGTTGGCCAAAAAGGGCGTATGCGTTTTTTCCTGAATATATTCAGGAAAAAACGCATACGCCCTTTTTGGCCAAGGGCATCATTGTCAACGCTTTGCCGCTTTTCATGTGCTTTCAAGGCGAGTCGAATCTACCTCCTGAAATCTGTTTCCTGCAATTCTGCCTTGCTTTCAAATCCTCTTCGTTGCCTTCCCTCAATATATTTGTGGACGAGAGTCATCATTTCTAACTCTGCAGGTTTGTGAATTGCAGTGCCCCTGAGCTCCATTTGTCAACTCGCTTTTTTGGGAGCTGGCCGCAAAAGCGCAGGATTGCTTCAGGCCCTATTCTGGTTCCGGGCGGCAGGCTGAGCCTGTGGTTCATTCTTCTTCCTGATGGGAAAATAGAGTGACCTGTGCCTGTCCCAACACCTAGAGCTAGTCTCTCATTGGTTCCCCCTCTTCCCGTTCATCCTCAGGACAAATTGCGACCTGTACGAAACAGGAGGTCAACGGTGCTGATTCTCCAAGTCGGGAGATTGTTAGTGAAGCGGCTGGAATGGCGAACCCGAGCACAAGGAGAGGAGAAATGAGGTGCGTTTTAGAAACCTTTCCCGATCACACAGTGTACCATCTTCTGGGTTTCCCAGGCATGTTTTCGATGTAGGAAGATGCCCTTGAACCTGGAGATTTGGGACCCATGGCATGGGTACCACGCAGTATTACTTTAAAGGGTCTGCGGTTGCTCACCCAACCTCACCAATCCTCTCAGCCCCAAGAGTGTCCAGCCTTATGTCTCATCCATCTGTGGGTCTAGATATGGTCAATCCAGGTTGCATCAGAGCCCCTGAACGGATTTTGTAAGAATGTCTCTCTCTTTCACTGTCTTTGTTTTCTGGGGTTTTTTTTTTTTAAGTAATCTATTTTTATAATGGGGTTTAGCTGCTTTTCCCTGCTGTGTTTATGCCGCTTTACACCCTCTTGATTCACTTCCAGAGAGATATCAATACATAGGTTTTAAGACTCTTCCTAGTCAGATATATTCTTGGGCGGTGAATAGGGGGTGTTGAGTCCAGTTCACTGAGCAGGGAGTAGGTCTTGTCTATTACATATTTGGCTTGTGGAACGGTATGTGAGCTAATTTCAAACCCTTGTTTTATGCATCGCCCCGCCTCACCTTTCCCGTTAAGCAGCCATAGTGTGTTTTGTAAATGTGTGACTCTGTTCTGTTTTGGAATTCAGTTCAGGTGTAGCGATGTTGACATTCCCTCTATCAGTGATATCTTAGGATAAGTGTCCTTTTCTGTGTGACTTACTTCACTTAGAGTCATCGTCCCTAAATCCACTCATCATGCTGCTACTAGCCTTATGACACTGATTTCATGGCTGAGTGATATTCCATTGTGCATAAGTACCACAACTTCTTTATCCATTTTTCTCTTTCCTGGGATATTTCAGGTGTACCGAAGTGGAGGTTCTTGGAAACAGAGCAGCCCTAAACTTTGGGGTGCCTGTGTCGTGTTGATTTTTAGGTTTCCCGATTTCTACGCCCATGAGTGGAAGTGCCCTATGCTCTCTCAGCTGTGTCTATTCCATGTTTCAGGACGCAGCGTACACTCCTCCAGAGTGGCTGTTGGCAATTTCCATCCCGCCCATCAGCGTAGCAAGGCTCCCGTGTCTCCATGGCCTGTCCTGCATTTCTGGTTTTTACACTTTTTTCAGCATGGCCCTTTTGACCGCTGGCAAGCGAGACTTCTTTGTAGCGCCGATTTGCCTTTCCGGCTTGCTTGGTTGGCCAAAAAGGGCGTATGCGTTTTTTCCTGAATATATTCAGGAAAAAACGCATACGCCCTTTTTGGCCAAGGGCATCATTGTCAACGCTTTGCCGCTTTTCATGTGCTTTCAAGGCGAGTCGAATCTACCTCCTGAAATCTGTTTCCTGCAATTCTGCCTTGCTTTCAAATCCTCTTCGTTGCCTTCCCTCAATATATTTGTGGACGAGAGTCATCATTTCTAACTCTGCAGGTTTGTGAATTGCAGTGCCCCTGAGCTCCATTTGTCAACTCGCTTTTTTGGGAGCTGGCCGCAAAAGCGCAGGATTGCTTCAGGCCCTATTCTGGTTCCGGGCGGCAGGCTGAGCCTGTGGTTCATTCTTCTTCCTGATGGGAAAATAGAGTGACCTGTGCCTGTCCCAACACCTAGAGCTAGTCTCTCATTGGTTCCCCCTCTTCCCGTTCATCCTCAGGACAAATTGCGACCTGTACGAAACAGGAGGTCAACGGTGCTGATTCTCCAAGTCGGGAGATTGTTAGTGAAGCGGCTGGAATGGCGAACCCGAGCACAAGGAGAGGAGAAATGAGGTGCGTTTTAGAAACCTTTCCCGATCACACGGTGTACCATCTTCTGGGTTTCCCAGGCATGTTTTCGATGTAGGAAGATGCCCTTGAACCTGGAGATTTGGGACCCATGGCATGGGTACCACGCAGTATTACTTTAAAGGGTCTGCGTTTGCTCACCCAACCTCACCAATCCTCTCAGCCCCAAGAGTGTCCAGCCTTATGTCTCATCCAGCTGTGGGTCTAGATATGGTCAATCCAGGTTGCATCAGAGCCCCTGAACGGATTTTGTAAGAATGTCTCTCTCTTTCACTGTCTTTGTTTTATGGGTTTTTTTTTTTTTAAGTAATCTAGTTTTATAATGGGGTTTAGCTGTTTTCCCTGCTGTGTTTATGCCGCTTTACACCCTCTTGATTCACTTCCAGAGAGATATCAATACATAGGTTTTAAGACTCTTCCTAGTCAGATATATTCTTGGGCGGTGAATAGGGGGTGTTGAGTCCAGTTCACTGAGCAGGGAGTAGGTCTTGTCTATTACATATTTGGCTTGTGGAACGGTATCTGAGCTAATTTCAAACCCTTGTTTTATGCATCGCCCCGCCTCACCTTTCCCGTTAAGCAGCCATAGTGTGTTTTGTAAATGTGTGACTCTGTTCTGTTTTGGAATTCAGTTCAGGTGTAGCGATGTTGACATTCCCTCTATCAGTGATATCTTAGGATAAGTGTCCTTTTCTGTGTGACTTACTTCACTTAGAGTCATCGTCCCTAAATCCACTCATCATGCTGCTACTAGCCTTATGACACTGATTTCATGGCTGAGTGATATTCCATTGTGCATAAGTACCACAACTTCTTTATCCATTTTTCTGTTTCCTGGGATATTTCAGGTGTACCGAAGTGGAGGTTCTTGGAAACAGAGCAGCCCTAAACTTTGGGGTGCCTGTGTCGTGTTGATTTTTAGGTTTCCCGATTTCTACGCCCATGAGTGGAAGTGCCCTATGCTCTCTCAGCTGTGTCTATTCCATGTTTCAGGACGCAGCGTACACTCCTCCAGAGTGGCTGTTGGCAATTTCCATCCCGCCCATCAGCGTAGCAAGGCTCCCGTGTCTCCATGGCCTGTCCTGCATTTCTGGTTTTTACACTTTTTTCAGCATGGCCCTTTTGACCGCTGGCAAGCGAGACTTCTTTGTAGCGCCGATTTGCCTTTCCGGCTTGCTTGGTTGGCCAAAAAGGGCGTATGCGTTTTTTCCTGAATATATTCAGGAAAAAACGCATACGCCCTTTTTGGCCAAGGGCATCATTGTCAACGCTTTGCCGCTTTTCATGTGCTTTCAAGGCGAGTCGAATCTACCTCCTGAAATCTGTTTCCTGCAATTCTGCCTTGCTTTCAAATCCTCTTCGTTGCCTTCCCTCAATATATTTGTGGACGAGAGTCATCATTTCGAACTCTGCAGGTTTGTGAATTGCAGTGCCCCTGAGCTCCATTTGTCAACTCGCTTTTTTGGGAGCTGGCCGCAAAAGCGCAGGATTGCTTCAGGCCCTATTCTGGTTCCGGGCGGCAGGCTGAGCCTGTGGTTCATTCTTCTTCCTGATGGGAAAATAGAGTGACCTGTGCCTGTCCCAACACCTAGAGCTAGTCTCTCATTGGTTCCCCCTCTTCCCGTTCATCCTCAGGACAAATTGCGACCTGTACGAAACAGGAGGTCAACGGTGCTGATTCTCCAAGTCGGGAGATTGTTAGTGAAGCGGCTGGAATGGCGAACCCGAGCACAAGGAGAGGAGAAATGAGGTGCGTTTTAGAAACCTTTCCCGATCACACGGTGTACCATCTTCTGGGTTTCCCAGGCATGTTTTCGATGTAGGAAGATGCCCTTGAACCTGGAGATTTGGGACCCATGGCATGGGTACCACGCAGTATTACTTTAAAGGGTCTGCGTTTGCTCACCCAACCTCACCAATCCTCTCAGCCCCAAGAGTGTCCAGCCTTATGTCTCATCCAGCTGTGGGTCTAGATATGGTCAATCCAGGTTGCATCAGAGCCCCTGAACGGATTTTGTAAGAATGTCTCTCTCTTTCACTGTCTTTGTTTTCTGGGTTTTTTTTTTTTAAGTAATCTATTTTTATAATGGGGTTTAGCTGCTTTTCCCTGCTGTGTTTATGCCGCTTTACACCCTCTTGATTCACTTCCAGAGAGATATCAATACATAGGTTTTAAGACTCTTCCTAGTCAGATATATTCTTGGGCGGTGAATAGGGGGTGTTGAGTCCAGTTCACTGAGCAGGGAGTAGGTCTTGTCTATTACATATTTGGCTTGTGGAACGGTATGTGAGCTAATTTCAAACCCTTGTTTTATGCATCGCCCCGCCTCACCTTTCCCGTTAAGCAGCCATAGTGTGTTTTGTAAATGTGTGACTCTGTTCTGTTTTGGAATTCAGTTCAGGTGTAGCGATGTTGACATTCCCTCTATCAGTGATATCTTAGGATAAGTGTCCTTTTCTGTGTGACTTACTTCACTTAGAGTCATCGTCCCTAAATCCACTCATCATGCTGCTACTAGCCTTATGACACTGATTTCATGGCTGAGTGATATTCCATTGTGCATAAGTACCACAACTTCTTTATCCATTTTTCTCTTTCCTGGGATATTTCAGGTGTACCGAAGTGGAGGTTCTTGGAAACAGAGCAGCCCTAAACTTTGGGGTGCCTGTGTCGTGTTGATTTTTAGGTTTCCCGATTTCTACGCCCATGAGTGGAAGTGCCCTATGCTCTCTCAGCTGTGTCTATTCCATGTTTCAGGACGCAGCGTACACTCCTCCAGAGTGGCTGTTGGCAATTTCCATCCCGCCCATCAGCGTAGCAAGGCTCCCGTGTCTCCATGGCCTGTCCTGCATTTCTGGTTTTTACACTTTTTTCAGCATGGCCCTTTTGACCGCTGGCAAGCGAGACTTCTTTGTAGCGCCGATTTGCCTTTCCGGCTTGCTTGGTTGGCCAAAAAGGGCGTATGCGTTTTTTCCTGAATATATTCAGGAAAAAACGCATACGCCCTTTTTGGCCAAGGGCATCATTGTCAACGCTTTGCCGCTTTTCATGTGCTTTCAAGGCGAGTCGAATCTACCTCCTGAAATCTGTTTCCTGCAATTCTGCCTTGCTTTCAAATCCTCTTCGTTGCCTTCCCTCAATATATTTGTGGACGAGAGTCATCATTTCTAACTCTGCAGGTTTGTGAATTGCAGTGCCCCTGAGCTCCATTTGTCAACTCGCTTTTTTGGGAGCTGGCCGCAAAAGCGCAGGATTGCTTCAGGCCCTATTCTGGTTCCGGGCGGCAGGCTGAGCCTGTGGTTCATTCTTCTTCCTGATGGGAAAATAGAGTGACCTGTGCCTGTCCCAACACCTAGAGCTAGTCTCTCATTGGTTCCCCCTCTTCCCGTTCATCCTCAGGACAAATTGCGACCTGTACGAAACAGGAGGTCAACGGTGCTGATTCTCCAAGTCGGGAGATTGTTAGTGAAGCGGCTGGAATGGCGAACCCGAGCACAAGGAGAGGAGAAATGAGGTGCGTTTTAGAAACCTTTCCCGATCACACGGTGTACCATCTTCTGGGTTTCCCAGGCATGTTTTCGATGTAGGAAGATGCCCTTGAACCTGGAGATTTGGGACCCATGGCATGGGTACCACGCAGTATTACTTTAAAGGGTCTGCGTTTGCTCACCCAACCTCACCAATCCTCTCAGCCCCAAGAGTGTCCAGCCTTATGTCTCATCCAGCTGTGGGTCTAGATATGGTCAATCCAGGTTGCATCAGAGCCCCTGAACGGATTTTGTAAGAATGTCTCTCTCTTTCACTGTCTTTGTTTTATGGGTTTTTTTTTTTTTAAGTAATCTAGTTTTATAATGGGGTTTAGCTGTTTTCCCTGCTGTGTTTATGCCGCTTTACACCCTCTTGATTCACTTCCAGAGAGATATCAATACATAGGTTTTAAGACTCTTCCTAGTCAGATATATTCTTGGGCGGTGAATAGGGGGTGTTGAGTCCAGTTCACTGAGCAGGGAGTAGGTCTTGTCTATTACATATTTGGCTTGTGGAACGGTATCTGAGCTAATTTCAAACCCTTGTTTTATGCATCGCCCCGCCTCACCTTTCCCGTTAAGCAGCCATAGTGTGTTTTGTAAATGTGTGACTCTGTTCTGTTTTGGAATTCAGTTCAGGTGTAGCGATGTTGACATTCCCTCTATCAGTGATATCTTAGGATAAGTGTCCTTTTCTGTGTGACTTACTTCACTTAGAGTCATCGTCCCTAAATCCACTCATCATGCTGCTACTAGCCTTATGACACTGATTTCATGGCTGAGTGATATTCCATTGTGCATAAGTACCACAACTTCTTTATCCATTTTTCTCTTTCCTGGGATATTTCAGGTGTACCGAAGTGGAGGTTCTTGGAAACAGAGCAGCCCTAAACTTTGGGGTGCCTGTGTCGTGTTGATTTTTAGGTTTCCCGATTTCTACGCCCATGAGTGGAAGTGCCCTATGCTCTCTCAGCTGTGTCTATTCCATGTTTCAGGACGCAGCGTACACTCCTCCAGAGTGGCTGTTGGCAATTTCCATCCCGCCCATCAGCGTAGCAAGGCTCCCGTGTCTCCATGGCCTGTCCTGCATTTCTGGTTTTTACACTTTTTTCAGCATGGCCCTTTTGACCGCTGGCAAGCGAGACTTCTTTGTAGCGCCGATTTGCCTTTCCGGCTTGCTTGGTTGGCCAAAAAGGGCGTATGCGTTTTTTCCTGAATATATTCAGGAAAAAACGCATACGCCCTTTTTGGCCAAGGGCATCATTGTCAACGCTTTGCCGCTTTTCATGTGCTTTCAAGGCGAGTCGAATCTACCTCCTGAAATCTGTTTCCTGCAATTCTGCCTTGCTTTCAAATCCTCTTCGTTGCCTTCCCTCAATATATTTGTGGACGAGAGTCATCATTTCTAACTCTGCAGGTTTGTGAATTGCAGTGCCCCTGAGCTCCATTTGTCAACTCGCTTTTTTGGGAGCTGGCCGCAAAAGCGCACGATTGCTTCAGGCCCTATTCTGGTTCCGGGGGGCAGGCTGAGCCTGTGGTTCATTCTTCTTCCTGATGGGAAAATAGAGTGACCTGTGCCTGTCCCAACACCTAGAGCTAGTCTCTCATTGGTTCCCCCTCTTCCCGTTCATCCTCAGGACAAATTGCGACCTGTACGAAACAGGAGGTCAACGGTGCTGATTCTCCAAGTCGGGAGATTGTTAGTGAAGCGGCTGGAATGGCGAACCCGAGCACAAGGAGAGGAGAAATGAGGTGCGTTTTAGAAACCTTTCCCGATCACACGGTGTACCATCTTCTGGGTTTCCCAGGCATGTTTTCGATGTAGGAAGATGCCCTTGAACCTGGAGATTTGGGACCCATGGCATGGGTACCACGCAGTATTACTTTAAAGGGTCTGCGTTTGCTCACCCAACCTCACCAATCCTCTCAGCCCCAAGAGTGTCCAGCCTTATGTCTCATCCAGCTGTGGGTCTAGATATGGTCAATCCAGGTTGCATCAGAGCCCCTGAACGGATTTTGTAAGAATGTCTCTCTCTTTCACTGTCTTTGTTTTATGGGTTTTTTTTTTAAGTAATCTAGTTTTATAATGGGGTTTAGCTGCTTTTCCCTGCTGTGTTTATGCCGCTTTACACCCTCTTGATTCACTTCCAGAGAGATATCAATACATAGGTTTTAAGACTCTTCCTAGTCAGATATATTCTTGGGCGGTGAATAGGGGGTGTTGAGTCCAGTTCACTGAGCAGGGAGTAGGTCTTGTCTATTACATATTTGGCTTGTGGAACGGTATGTGAGCTAATTTCAAACCCTTGTTTTATGCATCGCCCCGCCTCACCTTTCCCGTTAAGCAGCCATAGTGTGTTTTGTAAATGTGTGACTCTGTTCTGTTTTGGAATTCAGTTCAGGTGTAGCGATGTTGACATTCCCTCTATCAGTGATATCTTAGGATAAGTGTCCTTTTCTGTGTGACTTACTTCACTTAGAGTCATCGTCCCTAAATCCACTCATCATGCTGCTACTAGCCTTATGACACTGATTTCATGGCTGAGTGATATTCCATTGTGCATAAGTACCACAACTTCTTTATCCATTTTTCTCTTTCCTGGGATATTTAAGGTGTACCGAAGTGGAGGTTCTTGGAAACAGAGCAGCCCTAAACTTTGGGGTGCCTGTGTCGTGTTGATTTTTAGGTTTCCCGATTTCTATGCCCATGAGTGGAAGTGCCCTATGCTCTCTCAGCTGTGTCTATTCCATGTTTCAGGACGCAGCGTATACTCCTCCAGAGTGGGCTGTTGGCAATTTCCATCCCGCCCATCAGCGTAGCAAGGCTCCCGTGTCTCCATGGCCTGTCCTGCATTTCTGGTTTTTACACTTTTTTCAGCATGGCCCTTTTGACCGCTGGCAAGCGAGACTTCTTTGTAGCGCCGATTTGCCTTTCCGGCTTGCTTGGTTGGCCAAAAAGGGCGTATGCGTTTTTTCCTGAATATATTCAGGAAAAAACGCATACGCCCTTTTTGGCCAAGGGCATCATTGTCAACGCTTTGCCGCTTTTCATGTGCTTTCAAGGCGAGTCGAATCTACCTCCTGAAATCTGTTTCCTGCAATTCTGCCTTGCTTTCAAATCCTCTTCGTTGCCTTCCCTCAATATATTTGTGGACGAGAGTCATCATTTCGAACTCTGCAGGTTTGTGAATTGCAGTGCCCCTGAGCTCCATTTGTCAACTCGCTTTTTTGGGAGCTGGCCGCAAAAGCGCAGGATTGCTTCAGGCCCTATTCTGGTTCCGGGCGGCAGGCTGAGCCTGTGGTTCATTCTTCTTCCTGATGGGAAAATAGAGTGACCTGTGCCTGTCCCAACACCTAGAGCTAGTCTCTCATTGGTTCCCCCTCTTCCCGTTCATCCTCAGGACAAATTGCGACCTGTACGAAACAGGAGGTCAACGGTGCTGATTCTCCAAGTCGGGAGATTGTTAGTGAAGCGGCTGGAATGGCGAACCCGAGCACAAGGAGAGGAGAAATGAGGTGCGTTTTAGAAACCTTTCCCGATCACACGGTGTACCATCTTCTGGGTTTCCCAGGCATGTTTTCGATGTAGGAAGATGCCCTTGAACCTGGAGATTTGGGACCCATGGCATGGGTACCACGCACTATTACTTTAAAGGGTCTGCGTTTGCTCACCCAACCTCACCAATCCTCTCAGCCCCAAGAGTGTCCAGCCTTATGTCTCATCCAGCTGTGGGTCTAGATATGGTCAATCCAGGTTGCATCAGAGCCCCTGAACGGATTTTGTAAGAATGTCTCTCTCTTTCACTGTCTTTGTTTTCTGGGGTTTTATTTTTTTAAGTAATCTATTTTTATAATGGGGTTTAGCTGTTTTCCCTGCTGTGTTTATGCCGCTTTACACCCTCTTGATTCACTTCCAGAGAGATATCAATACATAGGTTTTAAGACTCTTCCTAGTCAGATATATTCTTGGGCGGTGAATAGGGGGTGTTGAGTCCAGTTCACTGAGCAGGGAGTAGGTCTTGTCTATTACATATTTGGCTTGTGGAACGGTATCTGAGCTAATTTCAAACCCTTGTTTTATGCATCGCCCCGCCTCACCTTTCCCGTTAAGCAGCCATAGTGTGTTTTGTAAATGTGTGACTCTGTTCTGTTTTGGAATTCAGTTCAGGTGTAGCGATGTTGACATTCCCTCTATCAGTGATATCTTAGGATAAGTGTCCTTTTCTGTGTGACTTACTTCACTTAGAGTCATCGTCCCTAAATCCACTCATCATGCTGCTACTAGCCTTATGACACTGATTTCATGGCTGAGTGATATTCCATTGTGCATAAGTACCACAACTTCTTTATCCATTTTTCTCTTTCCTGGGATATTTCAGGTGTACCGAAGTGGAGGTTCTTGGAAACAGAGCAGCCCTAAACTTTGGGGTGCCTGTGTCGTGTTGATTTTTAGGTTTCCCGATTTCTACGCCCATGAGTGGAAGTGCCCTATGCTCTCTCAGCTGTGTCTATTCCATGTTTCAGGACGCAGCGTACACTCCTCCAGAGTGGCTGTTGGCAATTTCCATCCCGCCCATCAGCGTAGCAAGGCTCCCGTGTCTCCATGGCCTGTCCTGCATTTCTGGTTTTTACACTTTTTTCAGCATGGCCCTTTTGACCGCTGGCAAGCGAGACTTCTTTGTAGCGCCGATTTGCCTTTCCGGCTTGCTTGGTTGGCCAAAAAGGGCGTATGCGTTTTTTCCTGAATATATTCAGGAAAAAACGCATACGCCCTTTTTGGCCAAGGGCATCATTGTCAACGCTTTGCCGCTTTTCATGTGCTTTCAAGGCGAGTCGAATCTACCTCCTGAAATCTGTTTCCTGCAATTCTGCCTTGCTTTCAAATCCTCTTCGTTGCCTTCCCTCAATATATTTGTGGACGAGAGTCATCATTTCTAACTCTGCAGGTTTGTGAATTGCAGTGCCCCTGAGCTCCATTTGTCAACTCGCTTTTTTGGGAGCTGGCCGCAAAAGCGCAGGATTGCTTCAGGCCCTATTCTGGTTCCGGGGGGCAGGCTGAGCCTGTGGTTCATTCTTCTTCCTGATGGGAAAATAGAGTGACCTGTGCCTGTCCCAACACCTAGAGCTAGTCTCTCATTGGTTCCCCCTCTTCCCGTTCATCCTCAGGACAAATTGCGACCTGTACGAAACAGGAGGTCAACGGTGCTGATTCTCCAAGTCGGGAGATTGTTAGTGAAGCGGCTGGAATGGCGAACCCGAGCACAAGGAGAGGAGAAATGAGGTGCGTTTTAGAAACCTTTCCCGATCACACGGTGTACCATCTTCTGGGTTTCCCAGGCATGTTTTCGATGTAGGAAGATGCCCTTGAACCTGGAGATTTGGGACCCATGGCATGGGTACCACGCAGTATTACTTTAAAGGGTCTGCGTTTGCTCACCCAACCTCACCAATCCTCTCAGCCCCAAGAGTGTCCAGCCTTATGTCTCATCCAGCTGTGGGTCTAGATATGGTCAATCCAGGTTGCATCAGAGCCCCTGAACGGATTTTGTAAGAATGTCTCTCTCTTTCACTGTCTTTGTTTTATGGGTTTTTTTTTTAAGTAATCTAGTTTTATAATGGGGTTTAGCTGCTTTTCCCTGCTGTGTTTATGCCGCTTTACACCCTCTTGATTCACTTCCAGAGAGATATCAATACATAGGTTTTAAGACTCTTCCTAGTCAGATATATTCTTGGGCGGTGAATAGGGGGTGTTGAGTCCAGTTCACTGAGCAGGGAGTAGGTCTTGTCTATTACATATTTGGCTTGTGGAACGGTATGTGAGCTAATTTCAAACCCTTGTTTTATGCATCGCCCCGCCTCACCTTTCCCGTTAAGCAGCCATAGTGTGTTTTGTAAATGTGTGATTCTGTTCTGTTTTGGAATTCAGTTCAGGTGTAGCGATGTTGACATTCCCTCTATCAGTGATATCTTAGGATAAGTGTCCTTTTCTGTGTGACTTACTTCACTTAGAGTCATCGTCCCTAAATCCACTCATCATGCTGCTACTAGCCTTATGACACTGATTTCATGGCTGAGTGATATTCCATTGTGCATAAGTACCACAACTTCTTTATCCATTTTTCTGTTTCCTGGGATATTTCAGGTGTACCGAAGTGGAGGTTCTTGGAAACAGAGCAGCCCTAAACTTTGGGGTGCCTGTGTCGTGTTGATTTTTAGGTTTCCCGATTTCTACGCCCATGAGTGGAAGTGCCCTATGCTCTCTCAGCTGTGTCTATTCCATGTTTCAGGACGCAGCGTACACTCCTCCAGAGTGGCTGTTGGCAATTTCCATCCCGCCCATCAGCGTAGCAAGGCTCCCGTGTCTCCATGGCCTGTCCTGCATTTCTGGTTTTTACACTTTTTTCAGCATGGCCCTTTTGACCGCTGGCAAGCGAGACTTCTTTGTAGCGCCGATTTGCCTTTCCGGCTTGCTTGGTTGGCCAAAAAGGGCGTATGCGTTTTTTCCTGAATATATTCAGGAAAAAACGCATACGCCCTTTTTGGCCAAGGGCATCATTGTCAACGCTTTGCCGCTTTTCATGTGCTTTCAAGGCGAGTCGAATCTACCTCCTGAAATCTGTTTCCTGCAATTCTGCCTTGCTTTCAAATCCTCTTCGTTGCCTTCCCTCAATATATTTGTGGACGAGAGTCATCATTTCGAACTCTGCAGGTTTGTGAATTGCAGTGCCCCTGAGCTCCATTTGTCAACTCGCTTTTTTGGGAGCTGGCCGCAAAAGCGCAGGATTGCTTCAGGCCCTATTCTGGTTCCGGGCGGCAGGCTGAGCCTGTGGTTCATTCTTCTTCCTGATGGGAAAATAGAGTGACCTGTGCCTGTCCCAACACCTAGAGCTAGTCTCTCATTGGTTCCCCCTCTTCCCGTTCATCCTCAGGACAAATTGCGACCTGTACGAAACAGGAGGTCAACGGTGCTGATTCTCCAAGTCGGGAGATTGTTAGTGAAGCGGCTGGAATGGCGAACCCGAGCACAAGGAGAGGAGAAATGAGGTGCGTTTTAGAAACCTTTCCCGATCACACGGTGTACCATCTTCTGGGTTTCCCAGGCATGTTTTCGATGTAGGAAGATGCCCTTGAACCTGGAGATTTGGGACCCATGGCATGGGTACCACGCAGTATTACTTTAAAGGGTCTGCGTTTGCTCACCCAACCTCACCAATCCTCTCAGCCCCAAGAGTGTCCAGCCTTATGTCTCATCCAGCTGTGGGTCTAGATATGGTCAATCCAGGTTGCATCAGAGCCCCTGAACGGATTTTGTAAGAATGTCTCTCTCTTTCACTGTCTTTGTTTTCTGGGTTTTTTTTTTTTAAGTAATCTATTTTTATAATGGGGTTTAGCTGCTTTTCCCTGCTGTGTTTATGCCGCTTTACACCCTCTTGATTCACTTCCAGAGAGATATCAATACATAGGTTTTAAGACTCTTCCTAGTCAGATATATTCTTGGGCGGTGAATAGGGGGTGTTGAGTCCAGTTCACTGAGCAGGGAGTAGGTCTTGTCTATTACATATTTGGCTTGTGGAACGGTATGTGAGCTAATTTCAAACCCTTGTTTTATGCATCGCCCCGCCTCACCTTTCCCGTTAAGCAGCCATAGTGTGTTTTGTAAATGTGTGACTCTGTTCTGTTTTGGAATTCAGTTCAGGTGTAGCGATGTTGACATTCCCTCTATCAGTGATATCTTAGGATAAGTGTCCTTTTCTGTGTGACTTACTTCACTTAGAGTCATCGTCCCTAAATCCACTCATCATGCTGCTACTAGCCTTATGACACTGATTTCATGGCTGAGTGATATTCCATTGTGCATAAGTACCACAACTTCTTTATCCATTTTTCTCTTTCCTGGGATATTTCAGGTGTACCGAAGTGGAGGTTCTTGGAAACAGAGCAGCCCTAAACTTTGGGGTGCCTGTGTCGTGTTGATTTTTAGGTTTCCCGATTTCTACGCCCATGAGTGGAAGTGCCCTATGCTCTCTCAGCTGTGTCTATTCCATGTTTCAGGACGCAGCGTACACTCCTCCAGAGTGGCTGTTGGCAATTTCCATCCCGCCCATCAGCGTAGCAAGGCTCCCGTGTCTCCATGGCCTGTCCTGCATTTCTGGTTTTTACACTTTTTTCAGCATGGCCCTTTTGACCGCTGGCAAGCGAGACTTCTTTGTAGCGCCGATTTGCCTTTCCGGCTTGCTTGGTTGGCCAAAAAGGGCGTATGCGTTTTTTCCTGAATATATTCAGGAAAAAACGCATACGCCCTTTTTGGCCAAGGGCATCATTGTCAACGCTTTGCCGCTTTTCATGTGCTTTCAAGGCGAGTCGAATCTACCTCCTGAAATCTGTTTCCTGCAATTCTGCCTTGCTTTCAAATCCTCTTCGTTGCCTTCCCTCAATATATTTGTGGACGAGAGTCATCATTTCTAACTCTGCAGGTTTGTGAATTGCAGTGCCCCTGAGCTCCATTTGTCAACTCGCTTTTTTGGGAGCTGGCCGCAAAAGCGCAGGATTGCTTCAGGCCCTATTCTGGTTCCGGGCGGCAGGCTGAGCCTGTGGTTCATTCTTCTTCCTGATGGGAAAATAGAGTGACCTGTGCCTGTCCCAACACCTAGAGCTAGTCTCTCATTGGTTCCCCCTCTTCCCGTTCATCCTCAGGACAAATTGCGACCTGTACGAAACAGGAGGTCAACGGTGCTGATTCTCCAAGTCGGGAGATTGTTAGTGAAGCGGCTGGAATGGCGAACCCGAGCACAAGGAGAGGAGAAATGAGGTGCGTTTTAGAAACCTTTCCCGATCACACGGTGTACCATCTTCTGGGTTTCCCAGGCATGTTTTCGATGTAGGAAGATGCCCTTGAACCTGGAGATTTGGGACCCATGGCATGGGTACCACGCAGTATTACTTTAAAGGGTCTGCGTTTGCTCACCCAACCTCACCAATCCTCTCAGCCCCAAGAGTGTCCAGCCTTATGTCTCATCCAGCTGTGGGTCTAGATATGGTCAATCCAGGTTGCATCAGAGCCCCTGAACGGATTTTGTAAGAATGTCTCTCTCTTTCACTGTCTTTGTTTTATGGGTTTTTTTTTTTTTAAGTAATCTAGTTTTATAATGGGGTTTAGCTGTTTTCCCTGCTGTGTTTATGCCGCTTTACACCCTCTTGATTCACTTCCAGAGAGATATCAATACATAGGTTTTAAGACTCTTCCTAGTCAGATATATTCTTGGGCGGTGAATAGGGGGTGTTGAGTCCAGTTCACTGAGCAGGGAGTAGGTCTTGTCTATTACATATTTGGCTTGTGGAACGGTATCTGAGCTAATTTCAAACCCTTGTTTTATGCATCGCCCCGCCTCACCTTTCCCGTTAAGCAGCCATAGTGTGTTTTGTAAATGTGTGACTCTGTTCTGTTTTGGAATTCAGTTCAGGTGTAGCGATGTTGACATTCCCTCTATCAGTGATATCTTAGGATAAGTGTCCTTTTCTGTGTGACTTACTTCACTTAGAGTCATCGTCCCTAAATCCACTCATCATGCTGCTACTAGCCTTATGACACTGATTTCATGGCTGAGTGATATTCCATTGTGCATAAGTACCACAACTTCTTTATCCATTTTTCTCTTTCCTGGGATATTTCAGGTGTACCGAAGTGGAGGTTCTTGGAAACAGAGCAGCCCTAAACTTTGGGGTGCCTGTGTCGTGTTGATTTTTAGGTTTCCCGATTTCTACGCCCATGAGTGGAAGTGCCCTATGCTCTCTCAGCTGTGTCTATTCCATGTTTCAGGACGCAGCGTACACTCCTCCAGAGTGGCTGTTGGCAATTTCCATCCCGCCCATCAGCGTAGCAAGGCTCCCGTGTCTCCATGGCCTGTCCTGCATTTCTGGTTTTTACACTTTTTTCAGCATGGCCCTTTTGACCGCTGGCAAGCGAGACTTCTTTGTAGCGCCGATTTGCCTTTCCGGCTTGCTTGGTTGGCCAAAAAGGGCGTATGCGTTTTTTCCTGAATATATTCAGGAAAAAACGCATACGCCCTTTTTGGCCAAGGGCATCATTGTCAACGCTTTGCCGCTTTTCATGTGCTTTCAAGGCGAGTCGAATCTACCTCCTGAAATCTGTTTCCTGCAATTCTGCCTTGCTTTCAAATCCTCTTCGTTGCCTTCCCTCAATATATTTGTGGACGAGAGTCATCATTTCTAACTCTGCAGGTTTGTGAATTGCAGTGCCCCTGAGCTCCATTTGTCAACTCGCTTTTTTGGGAGCTGGCCGCAAAAGCGCACGATTGCTTCAGGCCCTATTCTGGTTCCGGGCGGCAGGCTGAGCCTGTGGTTCATTCTTCTTCCTGATGGGAAAATAGAGTGACCTGTGCCTGTCCCAACACCTAGAGCTAGTCTCTCATTGGTTCCCCCTCTTCCCGTTCATCCTCAGGACAAATTGCGACCTGTACGAAACAGGAGGTCAACGGTGCTGATTCTCCAAGTCGGGAGATTGTTAGTGAAGCGGCTGGAATGGCGAACCCGAGCACAAGGAGAGGAGAAATGAGGTGCGTTTTAGAAACCTTTCCCGATCACACGGTGTACCATCTTCTGGGTTTCCCAGGCATGTTTTCGATGTAGGAAGATGCCCTTGAACCTGGAGATTTGGGACCCATGGCATGGGTACCACGCAGTATTACTTTAAAGGGTCTGCGTTTGCTCACCCAACCTCACCAATCCTCTCAGCCCCAAGAGTGTCCAGCCTTATGTCTCATCCAGCTGTGGGTCTAGATATGGTCAATCCAGGTTGCATCAGAGCCCCTGAACGGATTTTGTAAGAATGTCTCTCTCTTTCACTGTCTTTGTTTTATGGGTTTTTTTTTTAAGTAATCTAGTTTTATAATGGGGTTTAGCTGCTTTTCCCTGCTGTGTTTATGCCGCTTTACACCCTCTTGATTCACTTCCAGAGAGATATCAATACATAGGTTTTAAGACTCTTCCTAGTCAGATATATTCTTGGGCGGTGAATAGGGGGTGTTGAGTCCAGTTCACTGAGCAGGGAGTAGGTCTTGTCTATTACATATTTGGCTTGTGGAACGGTATGTGAGCTAATTTCAAACCCTTGTTTTATGCATCGCCCCGCCTCACCTTTCCCGTTAAGCAGCCATAGTGTGTTTTGTAAATGTGTGACTCTGTTCTGTTTTGGAATTCAGTTCAGGTGTAGCGATGTTGACATTCCCTCTATCAGTGATATCTTAGGATAAGTGTCCTTTTCTGTGTGACTTACTTCACTTAGAGTCATCGTCCCTAAATCCACTCATCATGCTGCTACTAGCCTTATGACACTGATTTCATGGCTGAGTGATATTCCATTGTGCATAAGTACCACAACTTCTTTATCCATTTTTCTCTTTCCTGGGATATTTAAGGTGTACCGAAGTGGAGGTTCTTGGAAACAGAGCAGCCCTAAACTTTGGGGTGCCTGTGTCGTGTTGATTTTTAGGTTTCCCGATTTCTATGCCCATGAGTGGAAGTGCCCTATGCTCTCTCAGCTGTGTCTATTCCATGTTTCAGGACGCAGCGTATACTCCTCCAGAGTGGGCTGTTGGCAATTTCCATCCCGCCCATCAGCGTAGCAAGGCTCCCGTGTCTCCATGGCCTGTCCTGCATTTCTGGTTTTTACACTTTTTTCAGCATGGCCCTTTTGACCGCTGGCAAGCGAGACTTCTTTGTAGCGCCGATTTGCCTTTCCGGCTTGCTTGGTTGGCCAAAAAGGGCGTATGCGTTTTTTCCTGAATATATTCAGGAAAAAACGCATACGCCCTTTTTGGCCAAGGGCATCATTGTCAACGCTTTGCCGCTTTTCATGTGCTTTCAAGGCGAGTCGAATCTACCTCCTGAAATCTGTTTCCTGCAATTCTGCCTTGCTTTCAAATCCTCTTCGTTGCCTTCCCTCAATATATTTGTGGACGAGAGTCATCATTTCGAACTCTGCAGGTTTGTGAATTGCAGTGCCCCTGAGCTCCATTTGTCAACTCGCTTTTTTGGGAGCTGGCCGCAAAAGCGCAGGATTGCTTCAGGCCCTATTCTGGTTCCGGGCGGCAGGCTGAGCCTGTGGTTCATTCTTCTTCCTGATGGGAAAATAGAGTGACCTGTGCCTGTCCCAACACCTAGAGCTAGTCTCTCATTGGTTCCCCCTCTTCCCGTTCATCCTCAGGACAAATTGCGACCTGTACGAAACAGGAGGTCAACGGTGCTGATTCTCCAAGTCGGGAGATTGTTAGTGAAGCGGCTGGAATGGCGAACCCGAGCACAAGGAGAGGAGAAATGAGGTGCGTTTTAGAAACCTTTCCCGATCACACGGTGTACCATCTTCTGGGTTTCCCAGGCATGTTTTCGATGTAGGAAGATGCCCTTGAACCTGGAGATTTGGGACCCATGGCATGGGTACCACGCACTATTACTTTAAAGGGTCTGCGTTTGCTCACCCAACCTCACCAATCCTCTCAGCCCCAAGAGTGTCCAGCCTTATGTCTCATCCAGCTGTGGGTCTAGATATGGTCAATCCAGGTTGCATCAGAGCCCCTGAACGGATTTTGTAAGAATGTCTCTCTCTTTCACTGTCTTTGTTTTCTGGGGTTTTATTTTTTTAAGTAATCTATTTTTATAATGGGGTTTAGCTGCCTTTCCCTGCTGTGTTTATGCCGCTTTACACCCTCTTGATTCACTTCCAGAGAGATATCAATACATAGGTTTTAAGACTCTTCCTAGTCAGATATATTCTTGGGCGGTGAATAGGGGGTGTTGAGTCCAGTTCACTGAGCAGGGAGTAGGTCTTGTCTATTACATATTTGGCTTGTGGAACGGTATGTGAGCTAATTTCAAACCCTTGTTTTATGCATCGCCCCGCCTCACCTTTCCCGTTAAGCAGCCATAGTGTGTTTTGTAAATGTGTGACTCTGTTCTGTTTTGGAATTCAGTTCAGGTGTAGCGATGTTGACATTCCCTCTATCAGTGATATCTTAGGATAAGTGTCCTTTTCTGTGTGACTTACTTCACTTAGAGTCATCGTCCCTAAATCCACTCATCATGCTGCTACTAGCCTTATGACACTGATTTCATGGCTGAGTGATATTCCATTGTGCATAAGTACCACAACTTCTTTATCCATTTTTCTCTTTCCTGGGATATTTAAGGTGTACCGAAGTGGAGGTTCTTGGAAACAGAGCAGCCCTAAACTTTGGGGTGCCTGTGTCGTGTTGATTTTTAGGTTTCCCGATTTCTACGCCCATGAGTGGAAGTGCCCTATGCTCTCTCAGCTGTGTCTATTCCATGTTTCAGGACGCAGCGTACACTCCTCCAGAGTGGCTGTTGGCAATTTCCATCCCGCCCATCAGCGTAGCAAGGCTCCCGTGTCTCCATGGCCTGTCCTGCATTTCTGGTTTTTACACTTTTTTCAGCATGGCCCTTTTGACCGCTGGCAAGCGAGACTTCTTTGTAGCGCCGATTTGCCTTTCCGGCTTGCTTGGTTGGCCAAAAAGGGCGTATGCGTTTTTTCCTGAATATATTCAGGAAAAAACGCATACGCCCTTTTTGGCCAAGGGCATCATTGTCAACGCTTTGCCGCTTTTCATGTGCTTTCAAGGCGAGTCGAATCTACCTCCTGAAATCTGTTTCCTGCAATTCTGCCTTGCTTTCAAATCCTCTTCGTTGCCTTCCCTCAATATATTTGTGGACGAGAGTCATCATTTCTAACTCTGCAGGTTTGTGAATTGCAGTGCCCCTGAGCTCCATTTGTCAACTCGCTTTTTTGGGAGCTGGCCGCAAAAGCGCAGGATTGCTTCAGGCCCTATTCTGGTTCCGGGGGGCAGGCTGAGCCTGTGGTTCATTCTTCTTCCTGATGGGAAAATAGAGTGACCTGTGCCTATCCCAACACCTAGAGCTAGTCTCTCATTGGTTCCCCCTCTTCCCGTTCATCCTCAGGACAAATTGCGACCTGTACGAAACAGGAGGTCAACGGTGCTGATTCTCCAAGTCGGGAGATTGTTAGTGAAGCGGCTGGAATGGCGAACCCGAGCACAAGGAGAGGAGAAATGAGGTGCGTTTTAGAAACCTTTCCCGATCACACGGTGTACCATCTTCTGGGTTTCCCAGGCATGTTTTCGATGTAGGAAGATGCCCTTGAACCTGGAGATTTGGGACCCATGGCATGGGTACCACGCAGTATTACTTTAAAGGGTCTGCGTTTGCTCACACAACCTCACCAATCCTCTCAGCCCCAAGAGTGTCCAGCCTTATGTCTCATCCAGCTGTGGGTCTAGATATGGTCAATCCAGGTTGCATCAGAGCCCCTGAACGGATTTTGTAAGAATGTCTCTCTCTTTCACTGTCTTTGTTTTCTGGGTTTTTTTTTTTTAAGTAATCTATTTTTATAATGGGGTTTAGCTGCTTTTCCCTGCTGTGTTTATGCCGCTTTACACCCTCTTGATTCACTTCCAGAGAGATATCAATACATAGGTTTTAAGACTCTTCCTAGTCAGATATATTCTTGGGCGGTGAATAGGGGGTGTTGAGTCCAGTTCACTGAGCAGGGAGTAGGTCTTGTCTATTACATATTTGGCTTGTGGAACGGTATGTGAGCTAATTTCAAACCCTTGTTTTATGCATCGCCCCGCCTCACCTTTCCCGTTAAGCAGCCATAGTGTGTTTTGTAAATGTGTGACTCTGTTCTGTTTTGGAATTCAGTTCAGGTGTAGCGATGTTGACATTCCCTCTATCAGTGATATCTTAGGATAAGTGTCCTTTTCTGTGTGACTTACTTCACTTAGAGTCATCGTCCCTAAATCCACTCATCATGCTGCTACTAGCCTTATGACACTGATTTCATGGCTGAGTGATATTCCATTGTGCATAAGTACCACAACTTCTTTATCCATTTTTCTCTTTCCTGGGATATTTAAGGTGTACCGAAGTGGAGGTTCTTGGAAACAGAGCAGCCCTAAACTTTGGGGTGCCTGTGTCGTGTTGATTTTTAGGTTTCCCGATTTCTACGCCCATGAGTGGAAGTGCCCTATGCTCTCTCAGCTGTGTCTATTCCATGTTTCAGGACGCAGCGTACACTCCTCCAGAGTGGCTGTTGGCAATTTCCATCCCGCCCATCAGCGTAGCAAGGCTCCCGTGTCTCCATGGCCTGTCCTGCATTTCTGGTTTTTACACTTTTTTCAGCATGGCCCTTTTGACCGCTGGCAAGCGAGACTTCTTTGTAGCGCCGATTTGCCTTTCCGGCTTGCTTGGTTGGCCAAAAAGGGCGTATGCGTTTTTTCCTGAATATATTCAGGAAAAAACGCATACGCCCTTTTTGGCCAAGGGCATCATTGTCAACGCTTTGCCGCTTTTCATGTGCTTTCAAGGCGAGTCGAATCTACCTCCTGAAATCTGTTTCCTGCAATTCTGCCTTGCTTTCAAATCCTCTTCGTTGCCTTCCCTCAATATATTTGTGGACGAGAGTCATCATTTCTAACTCTGCAGGTTTGTGAATTGCAGTGCCCCTGAGCTCCATTTGTCAACTCGCTTTTTTGGGAGCTGGCCGCAAAAGCGCAGGATTGCTTCAGGCCCTATTCTGGTTCCGGGGGGCAGGCTGAGCCTGTGGTTCATTCTTCTTCCTGATGGGAAAATAGAGTGACCTGTGCCTGTCCCAACACCTAGAGCTAGTCTCTCATTGGTTCCCCCTCTTCCCGTTCATCCTCAGGACAAATTGCGACCTGTACGAAACAGGAGGTCAACGGTGCTGATTCTCCAAGTCGGGAGATTGTTAGTGAAGCGGCTGGAATGGCGAACCCGAGCACAAGGAGAGGAGAAATGAGGTGCGTTTTAGAAACCTTTCCCGATCACACGGTGTACCATCTTCTGGGTTTCCCAGGCATGTTTTCGATGTAGGAAGATGCCCTTGAACCTGGAGATTTGGGACCCATGGCATGGGTACCACGCAGTATTACTTTAAAGGGTCTGCGTTTGCTCACCCAACCTCACCAATCCTCTCAGCCCCAAGAGTGTCCAGCCTTATGTCTCATCCAGCTGTGGGTCTAGATATGGTCAATCCAGGTTGCATCAGAGCCCCTGAACGGATTTTGTAAGAATGTCTCTCTCTTTCACTGTCTTTGTTTTCTGGGTTTTTTTTTTTTTAAGTAATCTATTTTTATAATGGGGTTTAGCTGCTTTTCCCTGCTGTGTTTATGCCGCTTTACACCCTCTTGATTCACTTCCAGAGAGATATCAATACATAGGTTTTAAGACTCTTCCTAGTCAGATATATTCTTGGGCGGTGAATAGGGGGTGTTGAGTCCAGTTCACTGAGCAGGGAGTAGGTCTTGTCTATTACATATTTGGCTTGTGGAACGGTATGTGAGCTAATTTCAAACCCTTGTTTTATGCATCCCCCCGCCTCACCTTTCCCGTTAAGCAGCCATAGTGTGTTTTGTAAATGTGTGACTCTGTTCTGTTTTGGAATTCAGTTCAGGTGTAGCGATGTTGACATTCCCTCTATCAGTGATATCTTAGGATAAGTGTCCTTTTCTGTGTGACTTACTTCACTTAGAGTCATCGTCCCTAAATCCACTCATCATGCTGCTACTAGCCTTATGACACTGATTTCATGGCTGAGTGATATTCCATTGTGCATAAGTACCACAACTTCTTTATCCATTTTTCTCTTTCCTGGGATATTTAAGGTGTACCGAAGTGGAGGTTCTTGGAAACAGAGCAGCCCTAAACTTTGGGGTGCCTGTGTCGTGTTGATTTTTAGGTTTCCCGATTTCTACGCCCATGAGTGGAAGTGCCCTATGCTCTCTCAGCTGTGTCTATTCCATGTTTCAGGACGCAGCGTACACTCCTCCAGAGTGGCTGTTGGCAATTTCCATCCCGCCCATCAGCGTAGCAAGGCTCCCGTGTCTCCATGGCCTGTCCTGCATTTCTGGTTTTTACACTTTTTTCAGCATGGCCCTTTTGACCGCTGGCAAGCGAGACTTCTTTGTAGCGCCGATTTGCCTTTCCGGCTTGCTTGGTTGGCCAAAAAGGGCGTATGCGTTTTTTCCTGAATATATTCAGGAAAAAACGCATACGCCCTTTTTGGCCAAGGGCATCATTGTCAACGCTTTGCCGCTTTTCATGTGCTTTCAAGGCGAGTCGAATCTACCTCCTGAAATCTGTTTCCTGCAATTCTGCCTTGCTTTCAAATCCTCTTCGTTGCCTTCCCTCAATATATTTGTGGACGAGAGTCATCATTTCTAACTCTGCAGGTTTGTGAATTGCAGTGCCCCTGAGCTCCATTTGTCAACTCGCTTTTTTGGGAGCTGGCCGCAAAAGCGCAGGATTGCTTCAGGCCCTATTCTGGTTCCGGGGGGCAGGCTGAGCCTGTGGTTCATTCTTCTTCCTGATGGGAAAATAGAGTGACCTGTGCCTGTCCCAACACCTAGAGCTAGTCTCTCATTGGTTCCCCCTCTTCCCGTTCATCCTCAGGACAAATTGCGACCTGTACGAAACAGGAGGTCAACGGTGCTGATTCTCCAAGTCGGGAGATTGTTAGTGAAGCGGCTGGAATGGCGAACCCGAGCACAAGGAGAGGAGAAATGAGGTGCGTTTTAGAAACCTTTCCCGATCACACGGTGTACCATCTTCTGGGTTTCCCAGGCATGTTTTCGATGTAGGAAGATGCCCTTGAACCTGGAGATTTGGGACCCATGGCATGGGTACCACGCAGTATTACTTTAAAGGGTCTGCGTTTGCTCACCCAACCTCACCAATCCTCTCAGCCCCAAGAGTGTCCAGCCTTATGTCTCATCCAGCTGTGGGTCTAGATATGGTCAATCCAGGTTGCATCAGAGCCCCTGAACGGATTTTGTAAGAATGTCTCTCTCTTTCACTGTCTTTGTTTTCTGGGTTTTTTTTTTTTTAAGTAATCTATTTTTATAATGGGGTTTAGCTGCTTTTCCCTGCTGTGTTTATGCCGCTTTACACCCTCTTGATTCACTTCCAGAGAGATATCAATACATAGGTTTTAAGACTCTTCCTAGTCAGATATATTCTTGGGCGGTGAATAGGGGGTGTTGAGTCCAGTTCACTGAGCAGGGAGTAGGTCTTGTCTATTACATATTTGGCTTGTGGAACGGTATGTGAGCTAATTTCAAACCCTTGTTTTATGCATCCCCCCGCCTCACCTTTCCCGTTAAGCAGCCATAGTGTGTTTTGTAAATGTGTGACTCTGTTCTGTTTTGGAATTCAGTTCAGGTGTAGCGATGTTGACATTCCCTCTATCAGTGATATCTTAGGATAAGTGTCCTTTTCTGTGTGACTTACTTCACTTAGAGTCATCGTCCCTAAATCCACTCATCATGCTGCTACTAGCCTTATGACACTGATTTCATGGCTGAGTGATATTCCATTGTGCATAAGTACCACAACTTCTTTATCCATTTTTCTGTTTCCTGGGATATTTAAGGTGTACCGAAGTGGAGGTTCTTGGAAACAGAGCAGCCCTAAACTTTGGGGTGCCTGTGTCGTGTTGATTTTTAGGTTTCCCGATTTCTACGCCCATGAGTGGAAGTGCCCTATGCTCTCTCAGCTGTGTCTATTCCATGTTTCAGGACGCAGCGTACACTCCTCCAGAGTGGCTGTTGGCAATTTCCATCCCGCCCATCAGCGTAGCAAGGCTCCCGTGTCTCCATGGCCTGTCCTGCATTTCTGGTTTTTACACTTTTTTCAGCATGGCCCTTTTGACCGCTGGCAAGCGAGACTTCTTTGTAGCGCCGATTTGCCTTTCCGGCTTGCTTGGTTGGCCAAAAAGGGCGTATGCGTTTTTTCCTGAATATATTCAGGAAAAAACGCATACGCCCTTTTTGGCCAAGGGCATCATTGTCAACGCTTTGCCGCTTTTCATGTGCTTTCAAGGCGAGTCGAATCTACCTCCTGAAATCTGTTTCCTGCAATTCTGCCTTGCTTTCAAATCCTCTTCGTTGCCTTCCCTCAATATATTTGTGGACGAGAGTCATCATTTCTAACTCTGCAGGTTTGTGAATTGCAGTGCCCCTGAGCTCCATTTGTCAACTCGCTTTTTTGGGAGCTGGCCGCAAAAGCGCAGGATTGCTTCAGGCCCTATTCTGGTTCCGGGGGGCAGGCTGAGCCTGTGGTTCATTCTTCTTCCTGATGGGAAAATAGAGTGACCTGTGCCTGTCCCAACACCTAGAGCTAGTCTCTCATTGGTTCCCCCTCTTCCCGTTCATCCTCAGGACAAATTGCGACCTGTACGAAACAGGAGGTCAACGGTGCTGATTCTCCAAGTCGGGAGATTGTTAGTGAAGCGGCTGGAATGGCGAACCCGAGCACAAGGAGAGGAGAAATGAGGTGCGTTTTAGAAACCTTTCCCGATCACACGGTGTACCATCTTCTGGGTTTCCCAGGCATGTTTTCGATGTAGGAAGATGCCCTTGAACCTGGAGATTTGGGACCCATGGCATGGGTACCACGCAGTATTACTTTAAAGGGTCTGCGTTTGCTCACCCAACCTCACCAATCCTCTCAGCCCCAAGAGTGTCCAGCCTTATGTCTCATCCAGCTGTGGGTCTAGATATGGTCAATCCAGGTTGCATCAGAGCCCCTGAACGGATTTTGTAAGAATGTCTCTCTCTTTCACTGTCTTTGTTTTATGGGTTTTTTTTTTAAGTAATCTATTTTTATAATGGGGTTTAGCTGCTTTTCCCTGCTGTGTTTATGCCGCTTTACACCCTCTTGATTCACTTCCAGAGAGATATCAATACATAGGTTTTAAGACTCTTCCTAGTCAGATATATTCTTGGGCGGTGAATAGGGGGTGTTGAGTCCAGTTCACTGAGCAGGGAGTAGGTCTTGTCTATTACATATTTGGCTTGTGGAACGGTATGTGAGCTAATTTCAAACCCTTGTTTTATGCATCGCCCCGCCTCACCTTTCCCGTTAAGCAGCCATAGTGTGTTTTGTAAATGTGTGACTCTGTTCTGTTTTGGAATTCAGTTCAGGTGTAGCGATGTTGACATTCCCTCTATCAGTGATATCTTAGGATAAGTGTCCTTTTCTGTGTGACTTACTTCACTTAGAGTCATCGTCCCTAAATCCACTCATCATGCTGCTACTAGCCTTATGACACTGATTTCATGGCTGAGTGATATTCCATTGTGCATAAGTACCACAACTTCTTTATCCATTTTTCTCTTTCCTGGGATATTTAAGGTGTACCGAAGTGGAGGTTCTTGGAAACAGAGCAGCCCTAAACTTTGGGGTGCCTGTGTCGTGTTGATTTTTAGGTTTCCCGATTTCTACGCCCATGAGTGGAAGTGCCCTATGCTCTCTCAGCTGTGTCTATTCCATGTTTCAGGACGCAGCGTACACTCCTCCAGAGTGGCTGTTGGCAATTTCCATCCCGCCCATCAGCGTAGCAAGGCTCCCGTGTCTCCATGGCCTGTCCTGCATTTCTGGTTTTTACACTTTTTTCAGCATGGCCCTTTTGACCGCTGGCAAGCGAGACTTCTTTGTAGCGCCGATTTGCCTTTCCGGCTTGCTTGGTTGGCCAAAAAGGGCGTATGCGTTTTTTCCTGAATATATTCAGGAAAAAACGCATACGCCCTTTTTGGCCAAGGGCATCATTGTCAACGCTTTGCCGCTTTTCATGTGCTTTCAAGGCGAGTCGAATCTACCTCCTGAAATCTGTTTCCTGCAATTCTGCCTTGCTTTCAAATCCTCTTCGTTGCCTTCCCTCAATATATTTGTGGACGAGAGTCATCATTTCTAACTCTGCAGGTTTGTGAATTGCAGTGCCCCTGAGCTCCATTTGTCAACTCGCTTTTTTGGGAGCTGGCCGCAAAAGCGCAGGATTGCTTCAGGCCCTATTCTGGTTCCGGGCGGCAGGCTGAGCCTGTGGTTCATTCTTCTTCCTGATGGGAAAATAGAGTGACCTGTGCCTGTCCCAACACCTAGAGCTAGTCTCTCATTGGTTCCCCCTCTTCCCGTTCATCCTCAGGACAAATTGCGACCTGTACGAAACAGGAGGTCAACGGTGCTGATTCTCCAAGTCGGGAGATTGTTAGTGAAGCGGCTGGAATGGCGAACCCGAGCACAAGGAGAGGAGAAATGAGGTGCGTTTTAGAAACCTTTCCCGATCACACGGTGTACCATCTTCTGGGTTTCCCAGGCATGTTTTCGATGTAGGAAGATGCCCTTGAACCTGGAGATTTGGGACCCATGGCATGGGTACCACGCAGTATTACTTTAAAGGGTCTGCGTTTGCTCACCCAACCTCACCAATCCTCTCAGCCCCAAGAGTGTCCAGCCTTATGTCTCATCCAGCTGTGGGTCTAGATATGGTCAATCCAGGTTGCATCAGAGCCCCTGAACGGATTTTGTAAGAATGTCTCTCTCTTTCACTGTCTTTGTTTTCTGGGTTTTTTTTTTTTAAGTAATCTATTTTTATAATGGGGTTTAGCTGCTTTTCCCTGCTGTGTTTATGCCGCTTTACACCCTCTTGATTCACTTCCAGAGAGATATCAATACATAGGTTTTAAGACTCTTCCTAGTCAGATATATTCTTGGGCGGTGAATAGGGGGTGTTGAGTCCAGTTCACTGAGCAGGGAGTAGGTCTTGTCTATTACATATTTGGCTTGTGGAACGGTATGTGAGCTAATTTCAAACCCTTGTTTTATGCATCGCCCCGCCTCACCTTTCCCGTTAAGCAGCCATAGTGTGTTTTGTAAATGTGTGACTCTGTTCTGTTTTGGAATTCAGTTCAGGTGTAGCGATGTTGACATTCCCTCTATCAGTGATATCTTAGGATAAGTGTCCTTTTCTGTGTGACTTACTTCACTTAGAGTCATCGTCCCTAAATCCACTCATCATGCTGCTACTAGCCTTATGACACTGATTTCATGGCTGAGTGATATTCCATTGTGCATAAGTACCACAACTTCTTTATCCATTTTTCTCTTTCCTGGGATATTTAAGGTGTACCGAAGTGGAGGTTCTTGGAAACAGAGCAGCCCTAAACTTTGGGGTGCCTGTGTCGTGTTGATTTTTAGGTTTCCCGATTTCTACGCCCATGAGTGGAAGTGCCCTATGCTCTCTCAGCTGTGTCTATTCCATGTTTCAGGACGCAGCGTACACTCCTCCAGAGTGGCTGTTGGCAATTTCCATCCCGCCCATCAGCGTAGCAAGGCTCCCGTGTCTCCATGGCCTGTCCTGCATTTCTGGTTTTTACACTTTTTTCAGCATGGCCCTTTTGACCGCTGGCAAGCGAGACTTCTTTGTAGCGCCGATTTGCCTTTCCGGCTTGCTTGGTTGGCCAAAAAGGGCGTATGCGTTTTTTCCTGAATATATTCAGGAAAAAACGCATACGCCCTTTTTGGCCAAGGGCATCATTGTCAACGCTTTGCCGCTTTTCATGTGCTTTCAAGGCGAGTCGAATCGACCTCCTGAAATCTGTTTCCTGCAATTCTGCCTTGCTTTCAAATCCTCTTCGTTGCCTTCCCTCAATATATTTGTGGACGAGAGTCATCATTTCTAACTCTGCAGGTTTGTGAATTGCAGTGCCCCTGAGCTCCATTTGTCAACTCGCTTTTTTGGGAGCTGGCCGCAAAAGCGCAGGATTGCTTCAGGCCCTATTCTGGTTCCGGGCGGCAGGCTGAGCCTGTGGTTCATTCTTCTTCCTGATGGGAAAATAGAGTGACCTGTGCCTGTCCCAACACCTAGAGCTAGTCTCTCATTGGTTCCCCCTCTTCCCGTTCATCCTCAGGACAAATTGCGACCTGTACGAAACAGGAGGTCAACGGTGCTGATTCTCCAAGTCGGGAGATTGTTAGTGAAGCGGCTGGAATGGCGAACCCGAGCACAAGGAGAGGAGAAATGAGGTGCGTTTTAGAAACCTTTCCCGATCACACGGTGTACCATCTTCTGGGTTTCCCAGGCATGTTTTCGATGTAGGAAGATGCCCTTGAACCTGGAGATTTGGGACCCATGGCATGGGTACCACGCAGTATTACTTTAAAGGGTCTGCGTTTGCTCACACAACCTCACCAATCCTCTCAGCCCCAAGAGTGTCCAGCCTTATGTCTCATCCAGCTGTGGGTCTAGATATGGTCAATCCAGGTTGCATCAGAGCCCCTGAATGGATTTTGTAAGAATGTCTCTCTCTTTCACTGTCTTTGTTTTATGGGTTTTTTTTTTAAGTAATCTATTTTTATAATGGGGTTTAGCTGCTTTTCCCTGCTGTGTTTATGCCGCTTTACACCCTCTTGATTCACTTCCAGAGAGATATCAATACATAGGTTTTAAGACTCTTCCTAGTCAGATATATTCTTGGGCGGTGAATAGGGGGTGTTGAGTCCAGTTCACTGAGCAGGGAGTAGGTCTTGTCTATTACATATTTGGCTTGTGGAACGGTATGTGAGCTAATTTCAAACCCTTGTTTTATGCATCGCCCCGCCTCACCTTTCCCGTTAAGCAGCCATAGTGTGTTTTGTAAATGTGTGACTCTGTTCTGTTTTGGAATTCAGTTCAGGTGTAGCGATGTTGACATTCCCTCTATCAGTGATATCTTAGGATAAGTGTCCTTTTCTGTGTGACTTACTTCACTTAGAGTCATCGTCCCTAAATCCACTCATCATGCTGCTACTAGCCTTATGACACTGATTTCATGGCTGAGTGATATTCCATTGTGCATAAGTACCACAACTTCTTTATCCATTTTTCTCTTTCCTGGGATATTTAAGGTGTACCGAAGTGGAGGTTCTTGGAAACAGAGCAGCCCTAAACTTTGGGGTGCCTGTGTCGTGTTGATTTTTAGGTTTCCCGATTTCTACGCCCATGAGTGGAAGTGCCCTATGCTCTCTCAGCTGTGTCTATTCCATGTTTCAGGACGCAGCGTACACTCCTCCAGAGTGGCTGTTGGCAATTTCCATCCCGCCCATCAGCGTAGCAAGGCTCCCGTGTCTCCATGGCCTGTCCTGCATTTCTGGTTTTTACACTTTTTTCAGCATGGCCCTTTTGACCGCTGGCAAGCGAGACTTCTTTGTAGCGCCGATTTGCCTTTCCGGCTTGCTTGGTTGGCCAAAAAGGGCGTATGCGTTTTTTCCTGAATATATTCAGGAAAAAACGCATACGCCCTTTTTGGCCAAGGGCATCATTGTCAACGCTTTGCCGCTTTTCATGTGCTTTCAAGGCGAGTCGAATCTACCTCCTGAAATCTGTTTCCTGCAATTCTGCCTTGCTTTCAAATCCTCTTCGTTGCCTTCCCTCAATATATTTGTGGACGAGAGTCATCATTTCTAACTCTGCAGGTTTGTGAATTGCAGTGCCCCTGAGCTCCATTTGTCAACTCGCTTTTTTGGGAGCTGGCCGCAAAAGCGCAGGATTGCTTCAGGCCCTATTCTGGTTCCGGGCGGCAGGCTGAGCCTGTGGTTCATTCTTCTTCCTGATGGGAAAATAGAGTGACCTGTGCCTGTCCCAACACCTAGAGCTAGTCTCTCATTGGTTCCCCCTCTTCCCGTTCATCCTCAGGACAAATTGCGACCTGTACGAAACAGGAGGTCAACGGTGCTGATTCTCCAAGTCGGGAGATTGTTAGTGAAGCGGCTGGAATGGCGAACCCGAGCACAAGGAGAGGAGAAATGAGGTGCGTTTTAGAAACCTTTCCCGATCACACGGTGTACCATCTTCTGGGTTTCCCAGGCATGTTTTCGATGTAGGAAGATGCCCTTGAACCTGGAGATTTGGGACCCATGGCATGGGTACCACGCAGTATTACTTTAAAGGGTCTGCGTTTGCTCACCCAACCTCACCAATCCTCTCAGCCCCAAGAGTGTCCAGCCTTATGTCTCATCCAGCTGTGGGTCTAGATATGGTCAATCCAGGTTGCATCAGAGCCCCTGAACGGATTTTGTAAGAATGTCTCTCTCTTTCACTGTCTTTGTTTTCTGGGGTTTTTTTTTTTTAAGTAATCTATTTTTATAATGGGGTTTAGCTGCTTTTCCCTGCTGTGTTTATGCCGCTTTACACCCTCTTGATTCACTTCCAGAGAGATATCAATACATAGGTTTTAAGACTCTTCCTAGTCAGATATATTCTTGGGCGGTGAATAGGGGGTGTTGAGTCCAGTTCACTGAGCAGGGAGTAGGTCTTGTCTATTACATATTTGGCTTGTGGAACGGTATGTGAGCTAATTTCAAACCCTTGTTTTATGCATCGCCCCGCCTCACCTTTCCCGTTAAGCAGCCATAGTGTGTTTTGTAAATGTGTGACTCTGTTCTGTTTTGGAATTCAGTTCAGGTGTAGCGATGTTGACATTCCCTCTATCAGTGATATCTTAGGATAAGTGTCCTTTTCTGTGTGACTTACTTCACTTAGAGTCATCGTCCCTAAATCCACTCATCATGCTGCTACTAGCCTTATGACACTGATTTCATGGCTGAGTGATATTCCATTGTGCATAAGTACCACAACTTCTTTATCCATTTTTCTCTTTCCTGGGATATTTAAGGTGTACCGAAGTGGAGGTTCTTGGAAACAGAGCAGCCCTAAACTTTGGGGTGCCTGTGTCGTGTTGATTTTTAGGTTTCCCGATTTCTACGCCCATGAGTGGAAGTGCCCTATGCTCTCTCAGCTGTGTCTATTCCATGTTTCAGGACGCAGCGTACACTCCTCCAGAGTGGCTGTTGGCAATTTCCATCCCGCCCATCAGCGTAGCAAGGCTCCCGTGTCTCCATGGCCTGTCCTGCATTTCTGGTTTTTACACTTTTTTCAGCATGGCCCTTTTGACCGCTGGCAAGCGAGACTTCTTTGTAGCGCCGATTTGCCTTTCCGGCTTGCTTGGTTGGCCAAAAAGGGCGTATGCGTTTTTTCCTGAATATATTCAGGAAAAAACGCATACGCCCTTTTTGGCCAAGGGCATCATTGTCAACGCTTTGCCGCTTTTCATGTGCTTTCAAGGCGAGTCGAATCTACCTCCTGAAATCTGTTTCCTGCAATTCTGCCTTGCTTTCAAATCCTCTTCGTTGCCTTCCCTCAATATATTTGTGGACGAGAGTCATCATTTCTAACTCTGCAGGTTTGTGAATTGCAGTGCCCCTGAGCTCCATTTGTCAACTCGCTTTTTTGGGAGCTGGCCGCAAAAGCGCAGGATTGCTTCAGGCCCTATTCTGGTTCCGGGCGGCAGGCTGAGCCTGTGGTTCATTCTTCTTCCTGATGGGAAAATAGAGTGACCTGTGCCTGTCCCAACACCTAGAGCTAGTCTCTCATTGGTTCCCCCTCTTCCCGTTCATCCTCAGGACAAATTGCGACCTGTACGAAACAGGAGGTCAACGGTGCTGATTCTCCAAGTCGGGAGATTGTTAGTGAAGCGGCTGGAATGGCGAACCCGAGCACAAGGAGAGGAGAAATGAGGTGCGTTTTAGAAACCTTTCCCGATCACACGGTGTACCATCTTCTGGGTTTCCCAGGCATGTTTTCGATGTAGGAAGATGCCCTTGAACCTGGAGATTTGGGACCCATGGCATGGGTACCACGCAGTATTACTTTAAAGGGTCTGCGTTTGCTCACCCAACCTCACCAATCCTCTCAGCCCCAAGAGTGTCCAGCCTTATGTCTCATCCAGCTGTGGGTCTAGATATGGTCAATCCAGGTTGCATCAGAGCCCCTGAACGGATTTTGTAAGAATGTCTCTCTCTTTCACTGTCTTTGTTTTCTGGGGTTTTTTTTTTTTAAGTAATCTATTTTTATAATGGGGTTTAGCTGCTTTTCCCTGCTGTGTTTATGCCGCTTTACACCCTCTTGATTCACTTCCAGAGAGATATCAATACATAGGTTTTAAGACTCTTCCTAGTCAGATATATTCTTGGGCGGTGAATAGGGGGTGTTGAGTCCAGTTCACTGAGCAGGGAGTAGGTCTTGTCTATTACATATTTGGCTTGTGGAACGGTATGTGAGCTAATTTCAAACCCTTGTTTTATGCATCGCCCCGCCTCACCTTTCCCGTTAAGCAGCCATAGTGTGTTTTGTAAATGTGTGACTCTGTTCTGTTTTGGAATTCAGTTCAGGTGTAGCGATGTTGACATTCCCTCTATCAGTGATATCTTAGGATAAGTGTCCTTTTCTGTGTGACTTACTTCACTTAGAGTCATCGTCCCTAAATCCACTCATCATGCTGCTACTAGCCTTATGACACTGATTTCATGGCTGAGTGATATTCCATTGTGCATAAGTACCACAACTTCTTTATCCATTTTTCTCTTTCCTGGGATATTTAAGGTGTACCGAAGTGGAGGTTCTTGGAAACAGAGCAGCCCTAAACTTTGGGGTGCCTGTGTCGTGTTGATTTTTAGGTTTCCCGATTTCTACGCCCATGAGTGGAAGTGCCCTATGCTCTCTCAGCTGTGTCTATTCCATGTTTCAGGACGCAGCGTACACTCCTCCAGAGTGGCTGTTGGCAATTTCCATCCCGCCCATCAGCGTAGCAAGGCTCCCGTGTCTCCATGGCCTGTCCTGCATTTCTGGTTTTTACACTTTTTTCAGCATGGCCCTTTTGACCGCTGGCAAGCGAGACTTCTTTGTAGCGCCGATTTGCCTTTCCGGCTTGCTTGGTTGGCCAAAAAGGGCGTATGCGTTTTTTCCTGAATATATTCAGGAAAAAACGCATACGCCCTTTTTGGCCAAGGGCATAATTGTCAACGCTTTGCCGCTTTTCATGTGCTTTCAAGGCGAGTCGAATCTACCTCCTGAAATCTGTTTCCTGCAATTCTGCCTTGCTTTCAAATCCTCTTCGTTGCCTTCCCTCAATATATTTGTGGACGAGAGTCATCATTTCTAACTCTGCAGGTTTGTGAATTGCAGTGCCCCTGAGCTCCATTTGTCAACTCGCTTTTTTGGGAGCTGGCCGCAAAAGCGCAGGATTGCTTCAGGCCCTATTCTGGTTCCGGGCGGCAGGCTGAGCCTGTGGTTCATTCTTCTTCCTGATGGGAAAATAGAGTGACCTGTGCCTGTCCCAACACCTAGAGCTAGTCTCTCATTGGTTCCCCCTCTTCCCGTTCATCCTCAGGACAAATTGCGACCTGTACGAAACAGGAGGTCAACGGTGCTGATTCTCCAAGTCGGGAGATTGTTAGTGAAGCGGCTGGAATGGCGAACCCGAGCACAAGGAGAGGAGAAATGAGGTGCGTTTTAGAAACCTTTCCCGATCACACGGTGTACCATCTTCTGGGTTTCCCAGGCATGTTTTCGATGTAGGAAGATGCCCTTGAACCTGGAGATTTGGGACCCATGGCATGGGTACCACGCAGTATTACTTTAAAGGGTCTGCGTTTGCTCACCCAACCTCACCAATCCTCTCAGCCCCAAGAGTGTCCAGCCTTATGTCTCATCCAGCTGTGGGTCTAGATATGGTCAATCCAGGTTGCATCAGAGCCCCTGAACGGATTTTGTAAGAATGTCTCTCTCTTTCACTGTCTTTGTTTTCTGGGTTTTTTTTTTTTTTAAGTAATCTAGTTTTATAATGGGGTTTAGCTGCTTTTCCCTGCTGTGTTTATGCCGCTTTACACCCTCTTGATTCACTTCCAGAGAGATATCAATACATAGGTTTTAAGACTCTTCCTAGTCAGATATATTCTTGGGCGGTGAATAGGGGGTGTTGAGTCCAGTTCACTGAGCAGGGAGTAGGTCTTGTCTATTACATATTTGGCTTGTGGAACGGTATCTGAGCTAATTTCAAACCCTTGTTTTATGCATCGCCCCGCCTCACCTTTCCCGTTAAGCAGCCATAGTGTGTTTTGTAAATGTGTGACTCTGTTCTGTTTTGGAATTCAGTTCAGGTGTAGCGATGTTGACATTCCCTCTATCAGTGATATCTTAGGATAAGTGTCCTTTTCTGTGTGACTTACTTCACTTAGAGTCATCGTCCCTAAATCCACTCATCATGCTGCTACTAGCCTTATGACACTGATTTCATGGCTGAGTGATATTCCATTGTGCATAAGTACCACAACTTCTTTATCCATTTTTCTGTTTCCTGGGATATTTAAGCTGTACCGAAGTGGAGGTTCTTGGAAACAGAGCAGCCCTAAACTTTGGGGTGCCTGTGTCGTGTTGATTTTTAGGTTTCCCGATTTCTACGCCCATGAGTGGAAGTGCCCTATGCTCTCTCAGCTGTGTCTATTCCATGTTTCAGGACGCAGCGTACACTCCTCCAGAGTGGCTGTTGGCAATTTCCATCCCGCCCATCAGCGTAGCAAGGCTCCCGTGTCTCCATGGCCTGTCCTGCATTTCTGGTTTTTACACTTTTTTCAGCATGGCCCTTTTGACCGCTGGCAAGCGAGACTTCTTTGTAGCGCCGATTTGCCTTTCCGGCTTGCTTGGTTGGCCAAAAAGGGCGTATGCGTTTTTTCCTGAATATATTCAGGAAAAAACGCATACGCCCTTTTTGGCCAAGGGCATCATTGTCAACGCTTTGCCGCTTTTCATGTGCTTTCAAGGCGAGTCGAATCTACCTCCTGAAATCTGTTTCCTGCAATTCTGCCTTGCTTTCAAATCCTCTTCGTTGCCTTCCCTCAATATATTTGTGGACGAGAGTCATCATTTCTAACTCTGCAGGTTTGTGAATTGCAGTGCCCCTGAGCTCCATTTGTCAACTCGCTTTTTTGGGAGCTGGCCGCAAAAGCGCAGGATTGCTTCAGGCCCTATTCTGGTTCCGGGCGGCAGGCTGAGCCTGTGGTTCATTCTTCTTCCTGATGGGAAAATAGAGTGACCTGTGCCTGTCCCAACACCTAGAGCTAGTCTCTCATTGGTTCCCCCTCTTCCCGTTCATCCTCAGGACAAATTGCGACCTGTACGAAACAGGAGGTCAACGGTGCTGATTCTCCAAGTAGGGAGATTGTTAGTGAAGCGGCTGGAATGGCGAACCCGAGCACAAGGAGAGGAGAAATGAGGTGCGTTTTAGAAACCTTTCCCGATCACACGGTGTACCATCTTCTGGGTTTCCCAGGCATGTTTTCGATGTAGGAAGATGCCCTTGAACCTGGAGATTTGGGACCCATGGCATGGGTACCACGCAGTATTACTTTAAAGGGTCTGCGTTTGCTCACCCAACCTCACCAATCCTCTCAGCCCCAAGAGTGTCCAGCCTTATGTCTCATCCAGCTGTGGGTCTAGATATGGTCAATCCAGGTTGCATCAGAGCCCCTGAATGGATTTTGTAAGAATGTCTCTCTCTTTCACTGTCTTTGTTTTATGGGTTCTTTTTTTAAGTAATCTAGTTTTATAATGGGGTTTAGCTGCTTTTCCCTGCTGTGTTTATGCCGCTTTACACCCTCTTGATTCACTTCCAGAGAGATATCAATACATAGGTTTTAAGACTCTTCCTAGTCAGATATATTCTTGGGCGGTGAATAGGGGGTGTTGAGTCCAGTTCACTGAGCAGGGAGTAGGTCTTGTCTATTACATATTTGGCTTGTGGAACGGTATGTGAGCTAATTTCAAACCCTTGTTTTATGCATCGCCCCGCCTCACCTTTCCCGTTAAGCAGCCATAGTGTGTTTTGTAAATGTGTGACTCTGTTCTGTTTTGGAATTCAGTTCAGGTGTAGCGATGTTGACATTCCCTCTATCAGTGATATCTTAGGATAAGTGTCCTTTTCTGTGTGACTTACTTCACTTAGAGTCATCGTCCCTAAATCCACTCATCATGCTGCTACTAGCCTTATGACACTGATTTCATGGCTGAGTGATATTCCATTGTGCATAAGTACCACAACTTCTTTATCCATTTTTCTCTTTCCTGGGATATTTAAGGTGTACCGAAGTGGAGGTTCTTGGAAACAGAGCAGCCCTAAACTTTGGGGTGCCTGTGTCGTGTTGATTTTTAGGTTTCCCGATTTCTACGCCCATGAGTGGAAGTGCCCTATGCTCTCTCAGCTGTGTCTATTCCATGTTTCAGGACGCAGCGTACACTTCTCCAGAGTGGCTGTTGGCAATTTCCATCCCGCCCATCAGCGTAGCAAGGCTCCCGTGTCTCCATGGCCTGTCCTGCATTTCTGGTTTTTACACTTTTTTCAGCATGGCCCTTTTGACCGCTGGCAAGCGAGACTTCTTTGTAGCGCCGATTTGCCTTTCCGGCTTGCTTGGTTGGCCAAAAAGGGCGTATGCGTTTTTTCCTGAATATATTCAGGAAAAAACGCATACGCCCTTTTTGGCCAAGGGCATCATTGTCAACGCTTTGCCGCTTTTCATGTGCTTTCAAGGCGAGTCGAATCTACCTCCTGAAATCTGTTTCCTGCAATTCTGCCTTGCTTTCAAATCCTCTTCGTTGCCTTCCCTCAATATATTTGTGGACGAGAGTCATCATTTCTAACTCTGCAGGTTTGTGAATTGCAGTGCCCCTGAGCTCCATTTGTCAACTCGCTTTTTTGGGAGCTGGCCGCAAAAGCGCAGGATTGCTTCAGGCCCTATTCTGGTTCCGGGGGGCAGGCTGAGCCTGTGGATCATTCTTCTTCCTGATGGGAAAATAGAGTGACCTGTGCCTGTCCCAAAACCTAGAGCTAGTCTCTCATTGGTTCCCCCTCTTCCCGTTCATCCTCAGGACAAATTGCGACCTGTACGAAACAGGAGGTCAACGGTGCTGATTCTCCAAGTAGGGAGATTGTCAGTGAAGCGGCTGGAATGGCGAACCCGAGCACAAGGAGAGGAGAAATGAGGTGCGTTTTAGAAACCTTTCCCGATCACACGGTGTACCATCTTCTGGGTTTCCCAGGCATGTTTTCGATGTAGGAAGATGCCCTTGAACCTGGAGATTTGGGACCCATGGCATGGGTACCACGCAGTATTACTTTAAAGGGTCTGCGTTTGCTCACCCAAACTCACCAATCCTCTCAGCCCCAAGAGTGTCCAGCCTTATGTCTCATCCAGCTGTGGGTCTAGATATGGTCAATCCAGGTTGCATCAGAGCCCCTGAACGGATTTTGTAAGAATGTCTCTCTCTTTCACTGTCTTTGTTTTATGGGTTTTTTTTTTTTAAGTAATCTATTTTTATAATGGGGTTTAGCTGCTTTTCCCTGCTGTGTTTATGCCGCTTTACACCCTCTTGATTCACTTCCAGAGAGATATCAACACATAGGTTTTAAGACTCTTCCTAGTCAGATATATTCTTGGGCGGTGAATAGGGGGTGTTGAGTCCAGTTCACTGAGCAGGGAGTAGGTCTTGTCTATTACATATTTGGCTTGTGGAACGGTATGTGAGCTAATTTCAAACCCTTGTTTTATGCATCGCCCCACCTCACCTTTCCCGTTAAGCAGCCATAGTGTGTTTTGTAAATGTGTGACTCTGTTCTGTTTTGGAATTCAGTTCAGGTGTAGCGATGTTGACATTCCCTCTATCAGTGATATCTTAGGATAAGCGTCCTTTTCTGTGTGACTTACTTCACTTAGAGTCATCGTCCCTAAATCCACTCATCATGCTGCTACTAGCCTTATGACACTGATTTCATGGCTGAGTGATATTCCATTGTGCATAAGTACCACAACTTCTTTATCCATTTTTCTCTTTCCTGGGATATTTAAGGTGTACCGAAGTGGAGGTTCTTGGAAACAGAGCAGCCCTAAACTTTGGGGTGCCTGTGTCGTGTTGATTTTTAGGTTTCCCGATTTCTACGCCCATGAGTGGAAGTGCCCTATGCTCTCTCAGCTGTGTCTATTCCATGTTTCAGGACGCAGCGTACACTCCTCCAGAGTGGCTGTTGGCAATTTCCATCCCGCCCATCAGCGTAGCAAGGCTCCCGTGTCTCCATGGCCTGTCCTGCATTTCTGGTTTTTACACTTTTTTCAGCATGGCCCTTTTGACCGCTGGCAAGCGAGACTTCTTTGTAGCGCCGATTTGCCTTTCCGGCTTGCTTGGTTGGCCAAAAAGGGCGTATGCGTTTTTTCCTGAATATATTCAGGAAAAAACGCATACGCCCTTTTTGGCCAAGGGCATCATTGTCAACGCTTTGCCGCTTTTCATGTGCTTTCAAGGCGAGTCGAATCTACCTCCTGAAATCTGTTTCCTGCAATTCTGCCTTGCTTTCAAATCCCCTTCGTTGCCTTCCCTCAATATATTTGTGGACGAGAGTCATCATTTCTAACTCTGCAGGTTTGTGAATTGCAGTGCCCCTGAGCTCCATTTGTCAACTCGCTTTTTTGGGAGCTGGCCGCAAAAGCGCAGGATTGCTTCAGGCCCTATTCTGGTTCCGGGCGGCAGGCTGAGCCTGTGGTTCATTCTTCTTCCTGATGGGAAAATAGAGTGACCTGTGCCTGTCCCAACACCTAGAGCTAGTCTCTCATTGGTTCCCCCTCTTCCCGTTCATCCTCAGGACAAATTGCGACCTGTACGAAACAGGAGGTCAACGGTGCTGATTCTCCAAGTAGGGAGATTGTCAGTGAAGCGGCTGGAATGGCGAACCCGAGCACAAGGAGAGGAGAAATGAGGTGCGTTTTAGAAACCTTTCCCGATCACACGGTGTACCATCTTCTGGGTTTCCCAGGCATGTTTTCGATGTAGGAAGATGCCCTTGAACCTGGAGATTTGGGACCCATGGCATGGGTACCACGCAGTATTACTTTAAAGGGTCTGCGTTTGCTCACCCAACCTCACCAATCCTCTCAGCCCCAAGAGTGTCCAGCCTTATGTCTCATCCAGCTGTGGGTCTAGATATGGTCAATCCAGGTTGCATCAGAGCCCCTGAACGGATTTTGTAAGAATGTCTCTCTCTTTCACTGTCTTTGTTTTCTGGGTTTTTTTTTTTAAGTAATCTATTTTTATAATGGGGTTTAGCTGCTTTTCCCTGCTGTGTTTATGCCGCTTTACACCCTCTTGATTCACTTCCAGAGAGATATCAACACATAGGTTTTAAGACTCTTCCTAGTCAGATATATTCTTGGGCGGTGAATAGGGGTTGTTGAGTCCAGTTCACTGAGCAGGGAGTAGGTCTTGTCTATTACATATTTGGCTTGTGGAACGGTATGTGAGCTAATTTCAAACCCTTGTTTTATGCATCGCCCCGCCTCACCTTTCCCGTTAAGCAGCCATAGTGTGTTTTGTAAATGTGTGACTCTGTTCTGTTTTGGGATTCAGTTCAGGTGTAGCGATGTTGACATTCCCTCTATCAGTGATATCTTAGGATAAGTGTCCTTTTCTGTGTGACTTACTTCACTTAGAGTCATCGTCCCTAAATCCACTCATCATGCTGCTACTAGCCTTATGACACTGATTTCATGGCTGAGTGATATTCCATTGTGCATAAGTACCACAACTTCTTTATCCATTTTTCTCTTTCCTGGGATATTTAAGGTGTACCGAAGTGGAGGTTCTTGGAAACAGAGCAGCCCTAAACTTTGGGGTGCCTGTGTCGTGTTGATTTTTAGGTTTCCCGATTTCTACGCCCATGAGTGGAAGTGCCCTATGCTCTCTCAGCTGTGTCTATTCCATGTTTCAGGACGCAGCGTACACTCCTCCAGAGTGGCTGTTGGCAATTTCCATCCCGCCCATCAGCGTAGCAAGGCTCCCGTGTCTCCATGGCCTGTCCTGCATTTCTGGTTTTTACACTTTTTTCAGCATGGCCCTTTTGACCGCTGGCAAGCGAGACTTCTTTGTAGCGCCGATTTGCCTTTCCGGCTTGCTTGGTTGGCCAAAAAGGGCGTATGCGTTTTTTCCTGAATATATTCAGGAAATATATTTGCCGCTTTTCATGTGCTTTCAAGGCGAGTCGAATCTACCTCCTGAAATCTGTTTCCTGCAATTCTGCCTTGCTTTCAAATCCTCTTCGTTGCCTTCCCTCAATATATTTGTGGACGAGAGTCATCATTTCTAACTCTGCAGGTTTGTGAATTGCAGTGCCCCTGAGCTCCATTTGTCAACTCGCTTTTTTGGGAGCTGGCCGCAAAAGCGCAGGATTGCTTCAGGCCCTATTCTGGTTCCGGGCGGCAGGCTGAGCCTGTGGTTCATTCTTCTTCCTGATGGGAAAATAGAGTGACCTGTGCCTGTCCCAAAACCTAGAGCTAGTCTCTCATTGGTTCCCCCTCTTCCCGTTCATCCTCAGGACAAATTGCGACCTGTACGAAACAGGAGGTCAACGGTGCTGATTCTCCAAGTAGGGAGATTGTTAGTGAAGCGGCTGGAATGGCGAACCCGAGCACAAGGAGAGGAGAAATGAGGTGCGTTTTAGAAACCTTTCCCGATCACACGGTGTACCATCTTCTGGGTTTCCCAGGCATGTTTTCGATGTAGGAAGATGCCCTTGAACCTGGAGATTTGGGACCCATGGCATGGGTACCACGCAGGATTACTTTAAAGGGTCTGCGTTTGCTCACCCAACCTCACCAATCCTCTCAGCCCCAAGAGTGTCCAGCCTTATGTCTCATCCAGCTGTGGGTCTAGATATGGTCAATCCAGGTTGCATCAGAGCCCCTGAACGGATTTTGTAAGAATGTCTCTCTCTTTCACTGTCTTTGTTTTATGGGTTTTTTTTTTAAGTAATCTAGTTTTATAATGGGGTTTAGCTGCTTTTCCCTGCTGTGTTTATGCCGCTTTACACCCTCTTGATTCACTTCCAGAGAGATATCAATACATAGGTTTTAAGACTCTTCCTAGTCAGATATATTCTTGGGCGGTGAATAGGGGGTGTTGAGTCCAGTTCACTGAGCAGGGAGTAGGTCTTGTCTATTACATATTTGGCTTGTGGAACGGTATGTGAGCTAATTTCAAACCCTTGTTTTATGCATCGCCCCGCCTCACCTTTCCCGTTAAGCAGCCATAGTGTGTTTTGTAAATGTGTGACTCTGTTCTGTTTTGGAATTCAGTTCAGGTGTAGCGATGTTGACATTCCCTCTATAAGTGATATCTTAGGATAAGTGTCCTTTTCTGTGTGACTTACTTCACTTAGAGTCATCGTCCCTAAATCCACTCATCATGCTGCTACTAGCCTTATGACACTGATTTCATGGCTGAGTGATATTCCATTGTGCATAAGTACCACAACTTCTTTATCCATTTTTCTCTTTCCTGGGATATTTCAGGTGTACCGAAGTGGAGGTTCTTGGAAACAGAGCAGCCCTAAACTTTGGGGTGCCTGTGTCGTGTTGATTTTTAGGTTTCCCGATTTCTACGCCCATGAGTGGAAGTGCCCTATGCTCTCTCAGCTGTGTCTATTCCATGTTTCAGGACGCAGCGTACACTCCTCCAGAGTGGCTGTTGGCAATTTCCATCCCGCCCATCAGCGTAGCAAGGCTCCCGTGTCTCCATGGCCTGTCCTGCATTTCTGGTTTTTACACTTTTTTCAGCATGGCCCTTTTGACCGCTGGCAAGCGAGACTTCTTTGTAGCGCCGATTTGCCTTTCCGGCTTGCTTGGTTGGCCAAAAAGGGCGTATGCGTTTTTTCCTGAATATATTCAGGAAAAAACGCATACGCCCTTTTTGGCCAAGGGCATCATTGTCAACGCTTTGCCGCTTTTCATGTGCTTTCAAGGCGAGTCGAATCTACCTCCTGAAATCTGTTTCCTGCAATTCTGCCTTGCTTTCAAATCCTCTTCGTTGCCTTCCCTCAATATATTTGTGGACGAGAGTCATCATTTCTAACTCTGCAGGTTTGTGAATTGCAGTGCCCCTGAGCTCCATTTGTCAACTCGCTTTTTTGGGAGCTGGCCGCAAAAGCGCAGGATTGCTTCAGGCCCTATTCTGGTTCCGGGCGGCAGGCTGAGCCTGTGGTTCATTCTTCTTCCTGATGGGAAAATAGAGTGACCTGTGCCTGTCCCAACACCTAGAGCTAGTCTCTCATTGGTTCCCCCTCTTCCCGTTCATCCTCAGGACAAATTGCGACCTGTACGAAACAGGAGGTCAACGGTGCTGATTCTCCAAGTCGGGAGATTGTTAGTGAAGCGGCTGGAATGGCGAACCCGAGCACAAGGAGAGGAGAAATGAGGTGCGTTTTAGAAACCTTTCCCGATCACACGGTGTACCATCTTCTGGGTTTCCCAGGCATGTTTTCGATGTAGGAAGATGCCCTTGAACCTGGAGATTTGGGACCCATGGCATGGGTACCACGCAGTATTACTTTAAAGGGTCTGCGTTTGCTCACCCAACCTCACCAATCCTCTCAGCCCCAAGAGTGTCCAGCCTTATGTCTCATCCAGCTGTGGGTCTAGATATGGTCAATCCAGGTTGCATCAGAGCCCCTGAACGGATTTTGTAAGAATGTCTCTCTCTTTCACTGTCTTTGTTTTATGGGTTTTTTTTTTAAGTAATCTAGTTTTATAATGGGGTTCAGCTGCTTTTCCCTGCTGTGTTTATGCCGCTTTACACCCTCTTGATTCACTTCCAGAGAGATATCAATACATAGGTTTTAAGACTCTTCCTAGTCAGATATATTCTTGGGCGGTGAATAGGGGGTGTTGAGTCCAGTTCACTGAGCAGGGAGTAGGTCTTGTCTATTACATATTTGGCTTGTGGAACGGTATGTGAGCTAATTTCAAACCCTTGTTTTATGCATCGCCTCGCCTCACCTTTCCCGTTAAGCAGCCATAGTGTGTTTTGTAAATGTGTGATTCTGTTCTGTTTTGGAATTCAGTTCAGGTGTAGCGATGTTGATATTCCCTCTATCAGTGATATCTTAGGATAAGCGTCCTTTTCTGTGTGACTTACTTCACTTAGAGTCATCGTCCCTAAATCCACTCATCATGCTGCTACTAGCCTTATGACACTGATTTCATGGCTGAGTGATATTCCATTGTGCATAAGTACCACAACTTCTTTATCCATTTTTCTGTTTCCTGGGATATTTAAGGTGTACCGAAGTGGAGGTTCTTGGAAACAGAGCAGCCCTAAACTTTGGGGTGCCTGTGTCGTGTTGATTTTTAGGTTTCCCGATTTCTACGCCCATGAGTGGAAGTGCCCTATGCTCTCTCAGCTGTGTCTATTCCATGTTTCAGGACGCAGCGTACACTTCTCCAGAGTGGCTGTTGGCAATTTCCATCCCGCCCATCAGCGTAGCAAGGCTCCCGTGTCTCCATGGCCTGTCCTGCATTTCTGGTTTTTACACTTTTTTCAGCATGGCCCTTTTGACCGCTGGCAAGCGAGACTTCTTTGTAGCGCCGATTTGCCTTTCCGGCTTGCTTGGTTGGCCAAAAAGGGCGTATGCGTTTTTTCCTGAATATATTCAGGAAAAAACGCATACGCCCTTTTTGGCCAAGGGCATCATTGTCAACGCTTTGCCGCTTTTCATGTGCTTTCAAGGCGAGTCGAATCGACCTCCTGAAATCTGTTTCCTGCAATTCTGCCTTGCTTTCAAATCCTCTTCGTTGCCTTCCCTCAATATATTTGTGGACGAGAGTCACCATTTCTAACTCTGCAGGTTTGTGAATTGCAGTGCCCCTGAGCTCCATTTGTCAACTCGCTTTTTTGGGAGCTGGCCGCAAAAGCGCAGGATTGCTTCAGGCCCTATTCTGGTTCCGGGGGGCAGGCTGAGCCTGTGGTTCATTCTTCTTCCTGATGGGAAAATAGAGTGACCTGTGCCTGTCCCAACACCTAGAGCTAGTCTCTCTTTGGTTCCCCCTCTTCCCGTTCATCCTCAGGACAAATTGCGACCCGTACGAAACAGGAGGTCAACGGTGCTGATTCTCCAAGTCGGGAGATTGTTAGTGAAGCGGCTGGAATGGCGAACCCGAGCACAAGGAGAGGAGAAATGAGGTGCGTTTTAGAAACCTTTCCCGATCACACGGTGTACCATCTTCTGGGTTTCCCAGGCATGTTTTCGATGTAGGAAGATGCCCTTGAACCTGGAGATTTGGGACCCATGGCATGGGTACCACGCAGTATTACTTTAAAGGGTCTGCGTTTGCTCACCCAACCTCACCAATCCTCTCAGCCCCAAGAGTGTCCAGCCTTATGTCTCATCCAGCTGTGGGTCTAGATATGGTCAATCCAGGTTGCATCAGAGCCCCTGAACGGATTTTGTAAGAATGTCTCTCTCTTTCACTGTCTTTGTTTTATGGGTTTTTTTTTTAAGTAATCTAGTTTTATAATGGGGTTTAGCTGCTTTTCCCTGCTGTGTTTATGCCGCTTTACACCCTCTTGATTCACTTCCAGAGAGATATCAATACATAGGTTTAAAGACTCTTCCTAGTCAGATATATTCTTGGGCGGTGAATAGGGGGTGTTGAGTCCAGTTCACTGAGCAGGGAGTAGGTCTTGTCTATTACATATTTGGCTTGTGGAACGGTATGTGAGGTAATTTCAAACCCTTTTTTATGCATCGCCCCGCCTCACCTTTCCCGTTAAGCAGCCATAGTGTGTTTTGCAAATGTGTGACTCTGTTCTGTTTTGGAATTCAGTTCAGGTGTAGCGATGTTGACATTCCCTCTATCAGTGATATCTTAGGATAAGCGTCGTTTTCTGTGTGACTTACTTCACTTAGAGTCATCGTCCCTAAATCCACTCATCATGCTGCTACTAGCCTTATGACACTGATTTCATGGCTGAGTGATATTCCATTGTGCATAAGTACCACAACTTCTTTATCCATTTTTCTCTTTCCCGGGATATTTAAGGTGTACCGAAGTGGAGGTTCTTGGAAACAGAGCAGCCCTAAACTTTGGGGTGCCTGTGTCGTGTTGATTTTTAGGTTTCCCGATTTCTACGCCCATGAGTGGTAGTGCCCTATGCTCTCTCAGCTGTGTCTATTCCATGTTTCAGGACGCAGCGTACACTCCTCCAGAGTGGCTGTTGGCAATTTCCATCCCGCCCATCAGCGTAGCAAGGCTCCCGTGTCTCCATGGCCTGTCCTGCATTTCTGGTTTTTACACTTTTTTCAGCATGGCCCTTTTGACCGCTGGCAAGCGAGACTTCTTTGTAGCGCCGATTTGCCTTTCCGGCTTGCTTGGTTGGCCAAAAAGGGCGTATGCTTTTTTTCCTGAATATATTCAGGAAAAAACGCATACGCCCTTTTTGGCCAAGGGCATCATTGTCAACGCTTTGCCGCTTTTCATGTGCTTTCAAGGCGAGTCGAATCTACCTCCTGAAATCTGTTTCCTGCAATTCTGCCTTGCTTTCAAATCCTCTTCGTTGCCTTCCCTCAATATATTTGTGGACGAGAGTCATCATTTCTAACTCTGCAGGTTTGTGAATTGCAGTGCCCCTGAGCTCCATTTGTCAACTCGCTTTTTTGGGAGCTGGCCGCAAAAGCGCAGGATTGCTTCAGGCCCTATTCTGGTTCCGGGCGGCAGGCTGAGCCTGTGGTTCATTCTTCTTCCTGATGGGAAAATAGAGTGACCTGTGCCTGTCCCAACACCTAGAGCTAGTCTCTCATTGGTTCCCCCTCTTCCCGTTCATCCTCAGGACAAATTGCGACCTGTACGAAACAGGAGGTCAACGGTGCTGATTCTCCAAGTAGGGAGATTGTGAGTGAAGCGGCTGGAATGGCGAACCCGAGCACAAGGAGAGGAGAAATGAGGTGCGTTTTAGAAACCTTTCCCGATCACACGGTGTACCATCTTCTGGGTTTCCCAGGCATGTTTTCGATGTAGGAAGATGCCCTTGAACCTGGAGATTTGGGACCCATGGCATGGGTACCACGCAGTATTAGTTTAAAGGGTCTGCGTTTGCTCACCCAACCTCACCAATCCTCTCAGCCCCAAGAGTGTCCAGCCTTATGTCTCATCCAGCTGTGGGTCTAGATATGGTCAATCCAGGTTGCATCAGAGCCCCTGAACGGATTTTGTAAGAATGTCTCTCTCTTTCACTGTCTTTGTTTTATGGGTTTTTTTTTTTAAGTAATCTATTTTTATAATGGGGTTTAGCTGCTTTTCGCTGCTGTGTTTATGCCGCTTTACACCCTCTTGATTCACTTCCAGAGGGATAGCAATACATAGGTTTTAAGACTCTTCCTAGTCAGATATATTCTTGGGCGGTGAATAGGGGGTGTTGAGTCCATTTCACTGAGCAGGGAGTAGGTCTTGTCTATTACATATTTGGCTTGTGGAACGGTATGTGAGCTAATTTCAAACCCTTGTTTTATGCATCGCCCCGCCTCACCTTTCCCGTTAAGCAGCCATAGTGTGTTTTGCAAATGTGTGACTCTGTTCTGTTTTGGAATTCAGTTCAGGTGTAGCGATGTTGACATTCCCTCTATCAGTGATATCTTAGGATAAGCGTCCTTTTCTGTGTGACTTTCTTCACTTAGAGTCATCGTCCCTAAATCCACTCATCATGCTGCTACTAGCCTTATGACACTGATTTCATGGCTGAGTGATATTCCATTGTGCATAAGTACCACAACTTCTTTATCCATTTTTCTCTTTCCCGGGATATTTAAGGTGTACCGAAGTGGAGGTTCTTGGAAACAGAACAGCCCTAAACTTTGGGGTGCCTGTGTCGTGTTGATTTTTAGGTTTCCCGATTTCTACGCCCATGAGTGGTAGTGCCCTATGCTCTCTCAGCTGTGTCTATTCCATGTTTCAGGACGCAGCGTACACTCCTCCAGAGTGGCTGTTGGCAATTTCCATCCCGCCCATCAGCGTAGCAAGGCTCCCGTGTCTCCATGGCCTGTCCTGCATTTCTGGTTTTTACACTTTTTTCAGCATGGCCCTTTTGACCGCTGGCAAGCGAGACTTCTTTGTAGCGCCGATTTGCCTTTCCGGCTTGCTTGGTTGGCCAAAAAGGGCGTATGCGTTTTTTCCTGAATATATTCAGGAAAAAACGCATACGCCCTTTTTGGCCAAGGGCATCATTGTCAACGCTTTGCCGCTTTTCATGTGCTTTCAAGGCGAGTCGAATCTACCTCCTGAAATCTGTTTCCTGCAATTCTGCCTTGCTTTCAAATCCTCTTCGTTGCCTTCCCTCAATATATTTGTGGACGAGAGTCATCATTTCTAACTCTGCAGGTTTGTGAATTGCAGTGCCCCTGAGCTCCATTTGTCAACTCGCTTTTTTGGGAGCTGGCCGCAAAAGCGCAGGATTGCTTCAGGCCCTATTCTGGTTCCGGGCGGCAGGCTGAGCCTGTGGTTCATTCTTCTTCCTGATGGGAAAATAGAGTGACCTGTGCCTGTCCCAACACCTAGAGCTAGTCTCTCATTGGTTCCCCCTCTTCCCGTTCATCCTCAGGACAAATTGCGACCTGTACGAAACAGGAGGTCAACGGTGCTGATTCTCCAAGTAGGGAGATTGTCAGTGAAGCGGCTGGAATGGCGAACCCGAGCACAAGGAGAGGAGAAATGAGGTGCGTTTTAGAAACCTTTCCCGATCACACGGTGTACCATCTTCTGGGTTTCCCAGGCATGTTTTCGATGTAGGAAGATGCCCTTGAACCTGGAGATTTGGGACCCATGGCATGGGTACCACGCAGTATTAGTTTAAAGGGTCTGCGTTTGCTCACCCAACCTCACCAATCCTCTCAGCCCCAAGAGTGTCCAGCCTTATGTCTCATCCAGCTGTGGGTCTAGATATGGTCAATCCAGGTTGCATCAGAGCCCCTGAACGGATTTTGTAAGAATGTCTCTCTCTTTCACTGTCTTTGTTTTCTGGGTTTTTTTTTTTAAGTAATCTATTTTTATAATGGGGTTTAGCTGCTTTTCCCTGCTGTGTTTATGCCGCTTTACACCCTCTTGATTCACTTCCAGAGAGATATCAACACATAGGTTTTAAGACTCTTCCTAGTCAGATATATTCTTGGGCGGTGAATAGGGGGTGTTGAGTCCAGTTCACTGAGCAGGGAGTAGGTCTTGTCTATTACATATTTGGCTTGTGGAACGGTATGTGAGCTAATTTCAAACCCTTGTTTTATGCATCGCCCCGCCTCACCTTTCCCGTTAAGCAGCCATAGTGTGTTTTGTAAATGTGTGACTCTGTTCTGTTTTGGAATTCAGTTCAGGTGTAGCGATGTTGACATTCCCTCTATCAGTGATATCTTAGGATAAGTGTCCTTTTCTGTGTGACTTACTTCACTTAGAGTCATCGTCCCTAAATCCACTCATCATGCTGCTACTAGCCTTATGACACTGATTTCATGGCTGAGTGATATTCCATTGTGCATAAGTACCACAACTTCTTTATCCATTTTTCTCTTTCCTGGGATATTTAAGGTGTACCGAAGTGGAGGTTCTTGGAAACAGAGCAGCCCTAAACTTTGGGGTGCCTGTGTCGTGTTGATTTTTAGGTTTCCCGATTTCTACGCCCATGAGTGGAAGTCCCTATGCTCTCTCAGCTGTGTCTATTCCATGTTTCAGGACGCAGCGTACACTCCTCCAGAGTGGCTGTTGGCAATTTCCATCCCGCCCATCAGCGTAGCAAGGCTCCCGTGTCTCCATGGCCTGTCCTGCATTTCTGGTTTTTACACTTTTTTCAGCATGGCCCTTTTGACCGCTGGCAAGCGAGACTTCTTTGTAGCGCCGATTTGCCTTTCCGGCTTGCTTGGTTGGCCAAAAAGGGCGTATGCGTTTTTTCCTGAATATATTCAGGAAAAAACGCATACGCCCTTTTTGGCCAAGGGCATCATTGTCAACGCTTTGCCGCTTTTCATGTGCTTTCAAGGCGAGTCGAATCTACCTCCTGAAATCTGTTTCCTGCAATTCTGCCTTGCTTTCAAATCCCCTTCGTTGCCTTCCCTCAATATATTTGTGGACGAGAGTCATCATTTCTAACTCTGCAGGTTTGTGAATTGAAGTGCCCCTGAGCTCCATTTGTCAACTCGCTTTTTTGGGAGCTGGCCGCAAAAGCGCAGGATTGCTTCAGGCCCTATTCTGGTTCCGGGCGGCAGGCTGAGCCTGTGGTTCATTCTTCTTCCTGATGGGAAAATAGAGTGACCTGTGCCTGTCCCAAAACCTAGAGCTAGTCTCTCATTGGTTCCCCCTCTTCCCGTTCATCCTCAGGACAAATTGCGACCTGTACGAAACAGGAGGTCAACGGTGCTGATTCTCCAAGTAGGGAGATTGTCAGTGAAGCGGCTGGAATGGCGAACCCGAGCACAAGGAGAGGAGAAATGAGGTGCGTTTTAGAAACCTTTCCCGATCACACGGTGTACCATCTTCTGGGTTTCCCAGGCATGTTTTCGATGTAGGAAGATGCCCTTGAACCTGGAGATTTGGGACCCATGGCATGGGTACCACGCAGTATTACTTTAAAGGGTCTGCGTTTGCTCACCCAACCTCACCAATCCTCTCAGCCCCAAGAGTGTCCAGCCTTATGTCTCATCCAGCTGTGGGTCTAGATATGGTCAATCCAGGTTGCATCAGAGCCCCTGAACGGATTTTGTAAGAATGTCTCTCTCTTTCACTGTCTTTGTTTTATGGGGTTTTTTTTTAAGTAATCTATTTTTATAATGGGGTTTAGCTGCTTTTCCCTGCTGTGTTTATGCCGCTTTACACCCTCTTGATTCACTTCCAGAGAGATATCAACACATAGGTTTTAAGACTCTTCCTAGTCAGATATATTCTTGGGCGGTGAATAGGGGGTGTTGAGTCCAGTTCACTGAGCAGGGAGTAGGTCTTGTCTATTACATATTTGGCTTGTGGAACGGTATGTGAGCTAATTTCAAACCCTTGTTTTATGCATCGCCCCGCCTCACCTTTCCCGTTAAGCAGCCATAGTGTGTTTTGTAAATGTGTGACTCTGTTCTGTTTTGGGATTCAGTTCAGGTGTAGCGATGTTGACATTCCCTCTATAAGTGATATCTTAGGATAAGTGTCCTTTTCTGTGTGACTTACTTCACTTAGAGTCATCGTCCCTAAATCCACTCATCATGCTGCTACTAGCCTTATGACACTGATTTCATGGCTGAGTGATATTCCATTGTGCATAAGTACCACAACTTCTTTATCCATTTTTCTCTTTCCTGGGATATTTAAGGTGTACCGAAGTGGAGGTTCTTGGAAACAGAGCAGCCCTAAACTTTGGGGTGCCTGTGTCGTGTTGATTTTTAGGTTTCCCGATTTCTACGCCCATGAGTGGAAGTCCCTATGCTCTCTCAGCTGTGTCTATTCCATGTTTCAGGACGCAGCGTACACTCCTCCAGAGTGGCTGTTGGCAATTTCCATCCCGCCCATCAGCGTAGCAAGGCTCCCGTGTCTCCATGGCCTGTCCTGCATTTCTGGTTTTTACACTTTTTTCAGCATGGCCCTTTTGACCGCTGGCAAGCGAGACTTCTTTGTAGCGCCGATTTGCCTTTCCGGCTTGCTTGGTTGGCCAAAAAGGGCGTATGCGTTTTTTCCTGAATATATTCAGGAAAAAACGCATACGCCCTTTTTGGCCAAGGGCATCATTGTCAACGCTTTGCCGCTTTTCATGTGCTTTCAAGGCGAGTCGAATCTACCTCCTGAAATCTGTTTCCTGCAATTCTGCCTTGCTTTCAAATCCCCTTCGTTGCCTTCCCTCAATATATTTGTGGACGAGAGTCATCATTTCTAACTCTGCAGGTTTGTGAATTGCAGTGCCCCTGAGCTCCATTTGTCAACTCGCTTTTTTGGGAGCTGGCCGCAAAAGCGCAGGATTGCTTCAGGCCCTATTCTGGTTCCGGGCGGCAGGCTGAGCCTGTGGTTCATTCTTCTTCCTGATGGGAAAATAGAGTGACCTGTGCCTGTCCCAAAACCTAGAGCTAGTCTCTCATTGGTTCCCCCTCTTCCCGTTCATCCTCAGGACAAATTGCGACCTGTACGAAACAGGAGGTCAACGGTGCTGATTCTCCAAGTAGGGAGATTGTCAGTGAAGCGGCTGGAATGGCGAACCCGAGCACAAGGAGAGGAGAAATGAGGTGCGTTTTAGAAACCTTTCCCGATCACACGGTGTACCATCTTCTGGGTTTCCCAGGCATGTTTTCGATGTAGGAAGATGCCCTTGAACCTGGAGATTTGGGACCCATGGCATGGGTACCACGCAGTATTACTTTAAAGGGTCTGCGTTTGCTCACCCAACCTCACCAATCCTCTCAGCCCCAAGAGTGTCCAGCCTTATGTCTCATCCAGCTGTGGGTCTAGATATGGTCAATCCAGGTTGCATCAGAGCCCCTGAACGGATTTTGTAAGAATGTCTCTCTCTTTCACTGTCTTTGTTTTCTGGGTTTTTTTTTTTTAAGTAATCTATTTTTATAATGGGGTTTAGCTGCTTTTCCCTGCTGTGTTTATGCCGCTTTACACCCTCTTGATTCACTTCCAGAGAGATATCAACACATAGGTTTTAAGACTCTTCCTAGTCAGATATATTCTTGGGCGGTGAATAGGGGGTGTTGAGTCCAGTTCACTGAGCAGGGAGTAGGTCTTGTCTATTACATATTTGGCTTGTGGAACGGTATGTGAGCTAATTTCAAACCCTTGTTTTATGCATCGCCCCGCCTCACCTTTCCCGTTAAGCAGCCATAGTGTGTTTTGTAAATGTGTGACTCTGTTCTGTTTTGGGATTCAGTTCAGGTGTAGCGATGTTGACATTCCCTCTATCAGTGATATCTTAGGATAAGTGTCCTTTTCTGTGTGACTTACTTCACTTAGAGTCATCGTCCCTAAATCCACTCATCATGCTGCTACTAGCCTTATGACACTGATTTCATGGCTGAGTGATATTCCATTGTGCATAAGTACCACAACTTCTTTATCCATTTTTCTCTTTCCTGGGATATTTCAGGTGTACCGAAGTGGAGGTTCTTGGAAACAGAGCAGCCCTAAACTTTGGGGTGCCTGTGTCGTGTTGATTTTTAGGTTTCCCGATTTCTACGCCCATGAGTGGAAGTGCCCTATGCTCTCTCAGCTGTGTCTATTCCATGTTTCAGGACGCAGCGTACACTCCTCCAGAGTGGCTGTTGGCAATTTCCATCCCGCCCATCAGCGTAGCAAGGCTCCCGTGTCTCCATGGCCTGTCCTGCATTTCTGGTTTTTACACTTTTTTCAGCATGGCCCTTTTGACCGCTGGCAAGCGAGACTTCTTTGTAGCGCCGATTTGCCTTTCCGGCTTGCTTGGTTGGCCAAAAAGGGCGTATGCGTTTTTTCCTGAATATATTCAGGAAAAAACGCATACGCCCTTTTTGGCCAAGGGCATCATTGTCAACGCTTTGCCGCTTTTCATGTGCTTTCAAGGCGAGTCGAATCTACCTCCTGAAATCTGTTTCCTGCAATTCTGCCTTGCTTTCAAATCCCCTTCGTTGCCTTCCCTCAATATATTTGTGGACGAGAGTCATCATTTCTAACTCTGCAGGTTTGTGAATTGCAGTGCCCCTGAGCTCCATTTGTCAACTCGCTTTTTTGGGAGCTGGCCGCAAAAGCGCAGGATTGCTTCAGGCCCTATTCTGGTTCCGGGCGGCAGGCTGAGCCTGTGGTTCATTCTTCTTCCTGATGGGAAAATAGAGTGACCTGTGCCTGTCCCAAAACCTAGAGCTAGTCTCTCATTGGTTCCCCCTCTTCCCGTTCATCCTCAGGACAAATTGCGACCTGTACGAAACAGGAGGTCAACGGTGCTGATTCTCCAAGTAGGGAGATTGTCAGTGAAGCGGCTGGAATGGCGAACCCGAGCACAAGGAGAGGAGAAATGAGGTGCGTTTTAGAAACCTTTCCCGATCACACGGTGTACCATCTTCTGGGTTTCCCAGGCATGTTTTCGATGTAGGAAGATGCCCTTGAACCTGGAGATTTGGGACCCATGGCATGGGTACCACGCAGTATTACTTTAAAGGGTCTGCGTTTGCTCACCCAACCTCACCAATCCTCTCAGCCCCAAGAGTGTCCAGCCTTATGTCTCATCCAGCTGTGGGTCTAGATATGGTCAATCCAGGTTGCATCAGAGCCCCTGAACGGATTTTGTAAGAATGTCTCTCTCTTTCACTGTCTTTGTTTTCTGGGTTTTTTTTTTTTAAGTAATCTATTTTTATAATGGGGTTTAGCTGCTTTTCCCTGCTGTGTTTATGCCGCTTTACACCCTCTTGATTCACTTCCAGAGAGATATCAACACATAGGTTTTAAGACTCTTCCTAGTCAGATATATTCTTGGGCGGTGAATAGGGGGTGTTGAGTCCAGTTCACTGAGCAGGGAGTAGGTCTTGTCTATTACATATTTGGCTTGTGGAACGGTATGTGAGCTAATTTCAAACCCTTGTTTTATGCATCGCCCCGCCTCACCTTTCCCGTTAAGCAGCCATAGTGTGTTTTGTAAATGTGTGACTCTGTTCTGTTTTGGGATTCAGTTCAGGTGTAGGGATGTTGACATTCCCTCTATCAGTGATATCTTAGGATAAGTGTCCTTTTCTGTGTGACTTACTTCACTTAGAGTCATCGTCCCTAAATCCACTCATCATGCTGCTACTAGCCTTATGACACTGATTTCATGGCTGAGTGATATTCCATTGTGCATAAGTACCACAACTTCTTTATCCATTTTTCTCTTTCCTGGGATATTTCAGGTGTACCGAAGTGGAGGTTCTTGGAAACAGAGCAGCCCTAAACTTTGGGGTGCCTGTGTCGTGTTGATTTTTAGGTTTCCCGATTTCTACGCCCATGAGTGGAAGTGCCCTATGCTCTCTCAGCTGTGTCTATTCCATGTTTCAGGACGCAGCGTACACTCCTCCAGAGTGGCTGTTGGCAATTTCCATCCCGCCCATCAGCGTAGCAAGGCTCCCGTGTCTCCATGGCCTGTCCTGCATTTCTGGTTTTTACACTTTTTTCAGCATGGCCCTTTTGACCGCTGGCAAGCGAGACTTCTTTGTAGCGCCGATTTGCCTTTCCGGCTTGCTTGGTTGGCCAAAAAGGGCGTATGCGTTTTTTCCTGAATATATTCAGGAAAAAACGCATACGCCCTTTTTGGCCAAGGGCATCATTGTCAACGCTTTGCCGCTTTTCATGTGCTTTCAAGGCGAGTCGAATCTACCTCCTGAAATCTGTTTCCTGCAATTCTGCCTTGCTTTCAAATCCTCTTCGTTGCCTTCCCTCAATATATTTGTGGACGAGAGTCATCATTTCTAACTCTGCAGGTTTGTGAATTGCAGTGCCCCTGAGCTCCATTTGTCAACTCGCTTTTTTGGGAGCTGGCCGCAAAAGCGCAGGATTGCTTCAGGCCCTATTCTGGTTCCGGGCGGCAGGCTGAGCCTGTGGTTCATTCTTCTTCCTGATGGGAAAATAGAGTGACCTGTGCCTGTCCCAACACCTAGAGCTAGTCTCTCATTGGTTCCCCCTCTTCCCGTTCATCCTCAGGACAAATTGCGACCTGTACGAAACAGGAGGTCAACGGTGCTGATTCTCCAAGTAGGGAGATTGTCAGTGAAGCGGCTGGAATGGCGAACCCGAGCACAAGGAGAGGAGAAATGAGGTGCGTTTTAGAAACCTTTCCCGATCACACGGTGTACCATCTTCTGGGTTTCCCAGGCATGTTTTCGATGTAGGAAGATGCCCTTGAACCTGGAGATTTGGGACCCATGGCATGGGTACCACGCAGTATTAGTTTAAAGGGTCTGCGTTTGCTCACCCAACCTCACCAATCCTCTCAGCCCCAAGAGTGTCCAGCCTTATGTCTCATCCAGCTGTGGGTCTAGATATGGTCAATCCAGGTTGCATCAGAGCCCCTGAACGGATTTTGTAAGAATGTCTCTCTCTTTCACTGTCTTTGTTTTCTGGGTTTTTTTTTTTAAGTAATCTATTTTTATAATGGGGTTTAGCTGCTTTTCCCTGCTGTGTTTATGCCGCTTTACACCCTCTTGATTCACTTCCAGAGAGATATCAACACATAGGTTTTAAGACTCTTCCTAGTCAGATATATTCTTGGGCGGTGAATAGGGGGTGTTGAGTCCAGTTCACTGAGCAGGGAGTAGGTCTTGTCTATTACATATTTGGCTTGTGGAACGGTATGTGAGCTAATTTCAAACCCTTGTTTTATGCATCGCCCCGCCTCACCTTTCCCGTTAAGCAGCCATAGTGTGTTTTGTAAATGTGTGACTCTGTTCTGTTTTGGGATTCAGTTCAGGTGTAGCGATGTTGACATTCCCTCTATCAGTGATATCTTAGGATAAGTGTCCTTTTCTGTGTGACTTACTTCACTTAGAGTCATCGTCCCTAAATCCACTCATCATGCTGCTACTAGCCTTATGACACTGATTTCATGGCTGAGTGATATTCCATTGTGCATAAGTACCACAACTTCTTTATCCATTTTTCTCTTTCCTGGGATATTTAAGGTGTACCGAAGTGGAGGTTCTTGGAAACAGAGCAGCCCTAAACTTTGGGGTGCCTGTGTCGTGTTGATTTTTAGGTTTCCCGATTTCTACGCCCATGAGTGGAAGTCCCTATGCTCTCTCAGCTGTGTCTATTCCATGTTTCAGGACGCAGCGTACACTCCTCCAGAGTGGCTGTTGGCAATTTCCATCCCGCCCATCAGCGTAGCAAGGCTCCCGTGTCTCCATGGCCTGTCCTGCATTTCTGGTTTTTACACTTTTTTCAGCATGGCCCTTTTGACCGCTGGCAAGCGAGACTTCTTTGTAGCGCCGATTTGCCTTTCCGGCTTGCTTGGTTGGCCAAAAAGGGCGTATGCGTTTTTTCCTGAATATATTCAGGAAAAAACGCATACGCCCTTTTTGGCCAAGGGCATCATTGTCAACGCTTTGCCGCTTTTCATGTGCTTTCAAGGCGAGTCGAATCTACCTCCTGAAATCTGTTTCCTGCAATTCTGCCTTGCTTTCAAATCCCCTTCGTTGCCTTCCCTCAATATATTTGTGGACGAGAGTCATCATTTCTAACTCTGCAGGTTTGTGAATTGAAGTGCCCCTGAGCTCCATTTGTCAACTCGCTTTTTTGGGAGCTGGCCGCAAAAGCGCAGGATTGCTTCAGGCCCTATTCTGGTTCCGGGCGGCAGGCTGAGCCTGTGGTTCATTCTTCTTCCTGATGGGAAAATAGAGTGACCTGTGCCTGTCCCAAAACCTAGAGCTAGTCTCTCATTGGTTCCCCCTCTTCCCGTTCATCCTCAGGACAAATTGCGACCTGTACGAAACAGGAGGTCAACGGTGCTGATTCTCCAAGTAGGGAGATTGTCAGTGAAGCGGCTGGAATGGCGAACCCGAGCACAAGGAGAGGAGAAATGAGGTGCGTTTTAGAAACCTTTCCCGATCACACGGTGTACCATCTTCTGGGTTTCCCAGGCATGTTTTCGATGTAGGAAGATGCCCTTGAACCTGGAGATTTGGGACCCATGGCATGGGTACCACGCAGTATTACTTTAAAGGGTCTGCGTTTGCTCACCCAACCTCACCAATCCTCTCAGCCCCAAGAGTGTCCAGCCTTATGTCTCATCCAGCTGTGGGTCTAGATATGGTCAATCCAGGTTGCATCAGAGCCCCTGAACGGATTTTGTAAGAATGTCTCTCTCTTTCACTGTCTTTGTTTTATGGGTTTTTTTTTTTAAGTAATCTATTTTTATAATGGGGTTTAGCTGCTTTTCCCTGCTGTGTTTATGCCGCTTTACACCCTCTTGATTCACTTCCAGAGAGATATCAACACATAGGTTTTAAGACTCTTCCTAGTCAGATATATTCTTGGGCGGTGAATAGGGGGTGTTGAGTCCAGTTCACTGAGCAGGGAGTAGGTCTTGTCTATTACATATTTGGCTTGTGGAACGGTATGTGAGCTAATTTCAAACCCTTGTTTTATGCATCGCCCCGCCTCACCTTTCCCGTTAAGCAGCCATAGTGTGTTTTGTAAATGTGTGACTCTGTTCTGTTTTGGGATTCAGTTCAGGTGTAGCGATGTTGACATTCCCTCTATCAGTGATATCTTAGGATAAGTGTCCTTTTCTGTGTGACTTACTTCACTTAGAGTCATCGTCCCTAAATCCACTCATCATGTTGCTACTAGCCTTATGACACTGATTTCATGGCTGAGTGATATTCCATTGTGCATAAGTACCACAACTTCTTTATCCATTTTTCTCTTTCCTGGGATATTTCAGGTGTACCGAAGTGGAGGTTCTTGGAAACAGAGCAGCCCTAAACTTTGGGGTGCCTGTGTCGTGTTGATTTTTAGGTTTCCCGATTTCTACGCCCATGAGTGGAAGTCCCTATGCTCTCTCAGCTGTGTCTATTCCATGTTTCAGGACGCAGCGTACACTCCTCCAGAGTGGCTGTTGGCAATTTCCATCCCGCCCATCAGCGTAGCAAGGCTCCCGTGTCTCCATGGCCTGTCCTGCATTTCTGGTTTTTACACTTTTTTCAGCATGGCCCTTTTGACCGCTGGCAAGCGAGACTTCTTTGTAGCGCCGATTTGCCTTTCCGGCTTGCTTGGTTGGCCAAAAAGGGCGTATGCGTTTTTTCCTGAATATATTCAGGAAAAAACGCATACGCCCTTTTTGGCCAAGGGCATCATTGTCAACGCTTTGCCGCTTTTCATGTGCTTTCAAGGCGAGTCGAATCTACCTCCTGAAATCTGTTTCCTGCAATTCTGCCTTGCTTTCAAATCCTCTTCGTTGCCTTCCCTCAATATATTTGTGGACGAGAGTCATCATTTCTAACTCTGCAGGTTTGTGAATTGCAGTGCCCCTGAGCTCCATTTGTCAACTCGCTTTTTTGGGAGCTGGCCGCAAAAGCGCAGGATTGCTTCAGGCCCTATTCTGGTTCCGGGCGGCAGGCTGAGCCTGTGGTTCATTCTTCTTCCTGATGGGAAAATAGAGTGACCTGTGCCTGTCCCAACACCTAGAGCTAGTCTCTCATTGGTTCCCCCTCTTCCCGTTCATCCTCAGGACAAATTGCGACCTGTACGAAACAGGAGGTCAACGGTGCTGATTCTCCAAGTAGGGAGATTGTCAGTGAAGCGGCTGGAATGGCGAACCCGAGCACAAGGAGAGGAGAAATGAGGTGCGTTTTAGAAACCTTTCCCGATCACACGGTGTACCATCTTCTGGGTTTCCCAGGCATGTTTTCGATGTAGGAAGATGCCCTTGAACCTGGAGATTTGGGACCCATGGCATGGGTACCACGCAGTATTAGTTTAAAGGGTCTGCGTTTGCTCACCCAACCTCACCAATCCTCTCAGCCCCAAGAGTGTCCAGCCTTATGTCTCATCCAGCTGTGGGTCTAGATATGGTCAATCCAGGTTGCATCAGAGCCCCTGAACGGATTTTGTAAGAATGTCTCTCTCTTTCACTGTCTTTGTTTTCTGGGTTTTTTTTTTTAAGTAATCTATTTTTATAATGGGGTTTAGCTGCTTTTCCCTGCTGTGTTTATGCCGCTTTACACCCTCTTGATTCACTTCCAGAGAGATATCAACACATAGGTTTTAAGACTCTTCCTAGTCAGATATATTCTTGGGCGGTGAATAGGGGGTGTTGAGTCCAGTTCACTGAGCAGGGAGTAGGTCTTGTCTATTACATATTTGGCTTGTGGAACGGTATGTGAGCTAATTTCAAACCCTTGTTTTATGCATCGCCCCGCCTCACCTTTCCCGTTAAGCAGCCATAGTGTGTTTTGTAAATGTGTGACTCTGTTCTGTTTTGGGATTCAGTTCAGGTGTAGCGATGTTGACATTCCCTCTATCAGTGATATCTTAGGATAAGTGTCCTTTTCTGTGTGACTTACTTCACTTAGAGTCATCGTCCCTAAATCCACTCATCATGCTGCTACTAGCCTTATGACACTGATTTCATGGCTGAGTGATATTCCATTGTGCATAAGTACCACAACTTCTTTATCCATTTTTCTCTTTCCTGGGATATTTAAGGTGTACCGAAGTGGAGGTTCTTGGAAACAGAGCAGCCCTAAACTTTGGGGTGCCTGTGTCGTGTTGATTTTTAGGTTTCCCGATTTCTACGCCCATGAGTGGAAGTCCCTATGCTCTCTCAGCTGTGTCTATTCCATGTTTCAGGACGCAGCGTACACTCCTCCAGAGTGGCTGTTGGCAATTTCCATCCCGCCCATCAGCGTAGCAAGGCTCCCGTGTCTCCATGGCCTGTCCTGCATTTCTGGTTTTTACACTTTTTTCAGCATGGCCCTTTTGACCGCTGGCAAGCGAGACTTCTTTGTAGCGCCGATTTGCCTTTCCGGCTTGCTTGGTTGGCCAAAAAGGGCGTATGCGTTTTTTCCTGAATATATTCAGGAAAAAACGCATACGCCCTTTTTGGCCAAGGGCATCATTGTCAACGCTTTGCCGCTTTTCATGTGCTTTCAAGGCGAGTCGAATCTACCTCCTGAAATCTGTTTCCTGCAATTCTGCCTTGCTTTCAAATCCCCTTCGTTGCCTTCCCTCAATATATTTGTGGACGAGAGTCATCATTTCTAACTCTGCAGGTTTGTGAATTGCAGTGCCCCTGAGCTCCATTTGTCAACTCGCTTTTTTGGGAGCTGGCCGCAAAAGCGCAGGATTGCTTCAGGCCCTATTCTGGTTCCGGGCGGCAGGCTGAGTCTGTGGTTCATTCTTCTTCCTGATGGGAAAATAGAGTGACCTGTGCCTGTCCCAAAACCTAGAGCTAGTCTCTCATTGGTTCCCCCTCTTCCCGTTCATCCTCAGGACAAATTGCGACCTGTACGAAACAGGAGGTCAACGGTGCTGATTCTCCAAGTAGGGAGATTGTCAGTGAAGCGGCTGGAATGGCGAACCCGAGCACAAGGAGAGGAGAAATGAGGTGCGTTTTAGAAACCTTTCCCGATCACACGGTGTACCATCTTCTGGGTTTCCCAGGCATGTTTTCGATGTAGGAAGATGCCCTTGAACCTGGAGATTTGGGACCCATGGCATGGGTACCACGCAGTATTACTTTAAAGGGTCTGCGTTTGCTCACCCAACCTCACCAATCCTCTCAGCCCCAAGAGTGTCCAGCCTTATGTCTCATCCAGCTGTGGGTCTAGATATGGTCAATCCAGGTTGCATCAGAGCCCCTGAACGGATTTTGTAAGAATGTCTCTCTCTTTCACTGTCTTTGTTTTCTGGGTTTTTTTTTTTTAAGTAATCTATTTTTATAATGGGGTTTAGCTGCTTTTCCCTGCTGTGTTTATGCCGCTTTACACCCTCTTGATTCACTTCCAGAGAGATATCAACACATAGGTTTTAAGACTCTTCCTAGTCAGATATATTCTTGGGCGGTGAATAGGGGGTGTTGAGTCCAGTTCACTGAGCAGGGAGTAGGTCTTGTCTATTACATATTTGGCTTGTGGAACGGTATGTGAGCTAATTTCAAACCCTTGTTTTATGCATCGCCCCGCCTCACCTTTCCCGTTAAGCAGCCATAGTGTGTTTTGTAAATGTGTGACTCTGTTCTGTTTTGGGATTCAGTTCAGGTGTAGGGATGTTGACATTCCCTCTATCAGTGATATCTTAGGATAAGTGTCCTTTTCTGTGTGACTTACTTCACTTAGAGTCATCGTCCCTAAATCCACTCATCATGCTGCTACTAGCCTTATGACACTGATTTCATGGCTGAGTGATATTCCATTGTGCATAAGTACCACAACTTCTTTATCCATTTTTCTCTTTCCTGGGATATTTAAGGTGTACCGAAGTGGAGGTTCTTGGAAACAGAGCAGCCCTAAACTTTGGGGTGCCTGTGTCGTGTTGATTTTTAGGTTTCCCGATTTCTACGCCCATGAGTGGAAGTGCCCTATGCTCTCTCAGCTGTGTCTATTCCATGTTTCAGGACGCAGCGTACACTCCTCCAGAGTGGCTGTTGGCAATTTCCATCCCGCCCATCAGCGTAGCAAGGCTCCCGTGTCTCCATGGCCTGTCCTGCATTTCTGGTTTTTACACTTTTTTCAGCATGGCCCTTTTGACCGCTGGCAAGCGAGACTTCTTTGTAGCGCCGATTTGCCTTTCCGGCTTGCTTGGTTGGCCAAAAAGGGCGTATGCGTTTTTTCCTGAATATATTCAGGAAAAAACGCATACGCCCTTTTTGGCCAAGGGCATCATTGTCAACGCTTTGCCGCTTTTCATGTGCTTTCAAGGCGAGTCGAATCTACCTCCTGAAATCTGTTTCCTGCAATTCTGCCTTGCTTTCAAATCCTCTTCGTTGCCTTCCCTCAATATATTTGTGGACGAGAGTCATCATTTCTAACTCTGCAGGTTTGTGAATTGCAGTGCCCCTGAGCTCCATTTGTCAACTCGCTTTTTTGGGAGCTGGCCGCAAAAGCGCAGGATTGCTTCAGGCCCTATTCTGGTTCCGGGCGGCAGGCTGAGCCTGTGGTTCATTCTTCTTCCTGATGGGAAAATAGAGTGACCTGTGCCTGTCCCAAAACCTAGAGCTAGTCTCTCATTGGTTCCCCCTCTTCCCGTTCATCCTCAGGACAAATTGCGACCTGTACGAAACAGGAGGTCAACGGTGCTGATTCTCCAAGTAGGGAGATTGTTAGTGAAGCGGCTGGAATGGCGAACCCGAGCACAAGGAGAGGAGAAATGAGGTGCGTTTTAGAAACCTTTCCCGATCACACGGTGTACCATCTTCTGGGTTTCCCAGGCATGTTTTCGATGTAGGAAGATGCCCTTGAACCTGGAGATTTGGGACCCATGGCATGGGTACCACGCAGGATTACTTTAAAGGGTCTGCGTTTGCTCACCCAACCTCACCAATCCTCTCAGCCCCAAGAGTGTCCAGCCTTATGTCTCATCCAGCTGTGGGTCTAGATATGGTCAATCCAGGTTGCATCAGAGCCCCTGAACGGATTTTGTAAGAATGTCTCTCTCTTTCACTGTCTTTGTTTTCTGGGTTTTTTTTTTTAAGTAATCTATTTTTATAATGGGGTTTAGCTGCTTTTCCCTGCTGTGTTTATGCCGCTTTACACCCTCTTGATTCACTTCCAGAGAGATATCAATACATAGGTTTTAAGACTCTTCCTAGTCAGATATATTCTTGGGCGGTGAATAGGGGGTGTTGAGTCCAGTTCACTGAGCAGGGAGTAGGTCTTGTCTATTACATATTTGGCTTGTGGAACGGTATGTGAGCTAATTTCAAACCCTTGTTTTATGCATCGCCCCGCCTCACCTTTCCCGTTAAGCAGCCATAGTGTGTTTTGTAAATGTGTGATTCTGTTCTGTTTTGGAATTCAGTTCAGGTGTAGCGATGTTGACATTCCCTCTATAAGTGATATCTTAGGATAAGTGTCCTTTTCTGTGTGACTTACTTCACTTAGAGTCATCGTCCCTAAATCCACTCATCATGCTGCTACTAGCCTTATGACACTGATTTCATGGCTGAGTGATATTCCATTGTGCATAAGTACCACAACTTCTTTATCCATTTTTCTCTTTCCTGGGATATTTCAGGTGTACCGAAGTGGAGGTTCTTGGAAACAGAGCAGCCCTAAACTTTGGGGTGCCTGTGTCGTGTTGATTTTTAGGTTTCCCGATTTCTACGCCCATGAGTGGAAGTGCCCTATGCTCTCTCAGCTGTGTCTATTCCATGTTTCAGGACGCAGCGTACACTCCTCCAGAGTGGCTGTTGGCAATTTCCATCCCGCCCATCAGCGTAGCAAGGCTCCCGTGTCTCCATGGCCTGTCCTGCATTTCTGGTTTTTACACTTTTTTCAGCATGGCCCTTTTGACCGCTGGCAAGCGAGACTTCTTTGTAGCGCCGATTTGCCTTTCCGGCTTGCTTGGTTGGCCAAAAAGGGCGTATGCGTTTTTTCCTGAATATATTCAAGAAAAAACGCATACGCCCTTTTTGGCCAAGGGCATCATTGTCAACGCTTTGCCGCTTTTCATGTGCTTTCAAGGCGAGTCGAATCTACCTCCTGAAATCTGTTTCCTGCAATTCTGCCTTGCTTTCAAATCCTCTTCGTTGCCTTCCCTCAATATATTTGTGGACGAGAGTCATCATTTCTAACTCTGCAGGTTTGTGAATTGCAGTGCCCCTGAGCTCCATTTGTCAACTCGCTTTTTTGGGAGCTGGCCGCAAAAGCGCAGGATTGCTTCAGGCCCTATTCTGGTTCCGGGCGGCAGGCTGAGCCTGTGGTTCATTCTTCTTCCTGATGGGAAAATAGAGTGACCTGTGCCTGTCCCAACACCTAGAGCTAGTCTCTCATTGGTTCCCCCTCTTCCCGTTCATCCTCAGGACAAATTGCGACCTGTACGAAACAGGAGGTCAACGGTGCTGATTCTCCAAGTAGGGAGATTGTTAGTGAAGCGGCTGGAATGGCGAACCCGAGCACAAGGAGAGGAGAAATGAGGTGCGTTTTAGAAACCTTTCCCGATCACACGGTGTACCATCTTCTGGGTTTCCCAGGCATGTTTTCGATGTAGGAAGATGCCCTTGAACCTGGAGATTTGGGACCCATGGCATGGGTACCACGCAGTATTACTTTAAAGGGTCTGCGTTTGCTCACCCAACCTCACCAATCCTCTCAGCCCCAAGAGTGTCCAGCCTTATGTCTCATCCAGCTGTGGGTCTAGATATGGTCAATCCAGGTTGCATCAGAGCCCCTGAACGGATTTTGTAAGAATGTCTCTCTCTTTCACTGTCTTTGTTTTCTGGGGGTTTTTTTTTTTAAGTAATCTATTTTTATAATGGGGTTTAGCTGCTTTTCCCTGCTGTGTTTATGCCGCTTTACACCCTCTTGATTCACTTCCAGAGAGATATCAACACATAGGTTTTAAGACTCTTCCTAGTCAGATATATTCTTGGGCGGTGAATAGGGGGTGTTGAGTCCAGTTCACTGAGCAGGGAGTAGGTCTTGTCTATTACATATTTGGCTTGTGGAACGGTATGTGAGCTAATTTCAAACCCTTGTTTTATGCATCGCCCCGCCTCACCTTTCCCGTTAAGCAGCCATAGTGTGTTTTGTAAATGTGTGACTCTGTTCTGTTTTGGGATTCAGTTCAGGTGTAGGGATGTTGACATTCCCTCTATCAGTGATATCTTAGGATAAGTGTCCTTTTCTGTGTGACTTACTTCACTTAGAGTCATCGTCCCTAAATCCACTCATCATGCTGCTACTAGCCTTATGACACTGATTTCATGGCTGAGTGATATTCCATTGTGCATAAGTACCACAACTTCTTTATCCATTTTTCTCTTTCCTGGGATATTTCAGGTGTACCGAAGTGGAGGTTCTTGGAAACAGAGCAGCCCTAAACTTTGGGGTGCCTGTGTCGTGTTGATTTTTAGGTTTCCCGATTTCTACGCCCATGAGTGGAAGTGCCCTATGCTCTCTCAGCTGTGTCTATTCCATGTTTCAGGACGCAGCGTACACTCCTCCAGAGTGGCTGTTGGCAATTTCCATCCCGCCCATCAGCGTAGCAAGGCTCCCGTGTCTCCATGGCCTGTCCTGCATTTCTGGTTTTTACACTTTTTTCAGCATGGCCCTTTTGACCGCTGGCAAGCGAGACTTCTTTGTAGTGCCGATTTGCCTTTCCGGCTTGCTTGGTTGGCCAAAAAGGGCGTATGCGTTTTTTCCTGAATATATTCAGGAAAAAACGCATACGCCCTTTTTGGCCAAGGGCATCATTGTCAACGCTTTGCCGCTTTTCATGTGCTTTCAAGGCGAGTCGAATCTACCTCCTGAAATCTGTTTCCTGCAATTCTGCCTTGCTTTCAAATCCTCTTCGTTGCCTTCCCTCAATATATTTGTGGACGAGAGTCATCATTTCTAACTCTGCAGGTTTGTGAATTGCAGTGCCCCTGAGCTCCATTTGTCAACTCGCTTTTTTGGGAGCTGGCCGCAAAAGCGCAGGATTGCTTCAGGCCCTATTCTGGTTCCGGGCGGCAGGCTGAGCCTGTGGTTCATTCTTCTTCCTGATGGGAAAATAGAGTGACCTGTGCCTGTCCCAAAACCTAGAGCTAGTCTCTCATTGGTTCCCCCTCTTCCCGTTCATCCTCAGGACAAATTGCGACCTGTACGAAACAGGAGGTCAACGGTGCTGATTCTCCAAGTAGGGAGATTGTTAGTGAAGCGGCTGGAATGGCGAACCCGAGCACAAGGAGAGGAGAAATGAGGTGCGTTTTAGAAACCTTTCCCGATCACACGGTGTACCATCTTCTGGGTTTCCCAGGCATGTTTTCGATGTAGGAAGATGCCCTTGAACCTGGAGATTTGGGACCCATGGCATGGGTACCACGCAGGATTACTTTAAAGGGTCTGCGTTTGCTCACCCAACCTCACCAATCCTCTCAGCCCCAAGAGTGTCCAGCCTTATGTCTCATCCAGCTGTGGGTCTAGATATGGTCAATCCAGGTTGCATCAGAGCCCCTGAACGGATTTTGTAAGAATGTCTCTCTCTTTCACTGTCTTTGTTTTCTGGGGTTTTTTTTTAAGTAATCTAGTTTTATAATGGGGTTTAGCTGCTTTTCCCTGCTGTGTTTATGCCGCTTTACACCCTCTTGATTCACTTCCAGAGAGATATCAACACATAGGTTTTAAGACTCTTCCTAGTCAGATATATTCTTGGGCGGTGAATAGGGGGTGTTGAGTCCAGTTCACTGAGCAGGGAGTAGGTCTTGTCTATTACATATTTGGCTTGTGGAACGGTATGTGAGCTAATTTCAAACCCTTGTTTTATGCATCGCCCCGCCTCACCTTTCCCGTTAAGCAGCCATAGTGTGTTTTGTAAATGTGTGACTCTGTTCTGTTTTGGGATTCAGTTCAGGTGTAGCGATGTTGACATTCCCTCTATCAGTGATATCTTAGGATAAGTGTCCTTTTCTGTGTGACTTACTTCACTTAGAGTCATCGTCCCTAAATCCACTCATCATGCTGCTACTAGCCTTATGACACTGATTTCATGGCTGAGTGATATTCCATTGTGCATAAGTACCACAACTTCTTTATCCATTTTTCTCTTTCCTGGGATATTTAAGGTGTACCGAAGTGGAGGTTCTTGGAAACAGAGCAGCCCTAAACTTTGGGGTGCCTGTGTCGTGTTGATTTTTAGGTTTCCCGATTTCTACGCCCATGAGTGGAAGTCCCTATGCTCTCTCAGCTGTGTCTATTCCATGTTTCAGGACGCAGCGTACACTCCTCCAGAGTGGCTGTTGGCAATTTCCATCCCGCCCATCAGCGTAGCAAGGCTCCCGTGTCTCCATGGCCTGTCCTGCATTTCTGGTTTTTACACTTTTTTCAGCATGGCCCTTTTGACCGCTGGCAAGCGAGACTTCTTTGTAGCGCCGATTTGCCTTTCCGGCTTGCTTGGTTGGCCAAAAAGGGCGTATGCGTTTTTTCCTGAGTATATTCAGGAAAAAACGCATACGCCCTTTTTGGCCAAGGGCATCATTGTCAACGCTTTGCCGCTTTTCATGTGCTTTCAAGGCGAGTCGAATCGACCTCCTGAAATCTGTTTCCTGCAATTCTGCCTTGCTTTCAAATCCCCTTCGTTGCCTTCCCTCAATATATTTGTGGACGAGAGTCATCATTTCTAACTCTGCAGGTTTGTGAATTGCAGTGCCCCTGAGCTCCATTTGTCAACTCGCTTTTTTGGGAGCTGGCCGCAAAAGCGCAGGATTGCTTCAGGCCCTATTCTGGTTCCGGGCGGCAGGCTGAGCCTGTGGTTCATTCTTCTTCCTGATGGGAAAATAGAGTGACCTGTGCCTGTCCCAACACCTAGAGCTAGTCTCTCATTGGTTCCCCCTCTTCCCGTTCATCCTCAGGACAAATTGCGACCTGTACGAAACAGGAGGTCAACGGTGCTGATTCTCCAAGTAGGGAGATTGTTAGTGAAGCGGCTGGAATGGCGAACCCGAGCACAAGGAGAGGAGAAATGAGGTGCGTTTTAGAAACCTTTCCCGATCACACGGTGTACCATCTTCTGGGTTTCCCAGGCATGTTTTCGATGTAGGAAGATGCCCTTGAACCTGGAGATTTGGGACCCATGGCATGGGTACCACGCAGTATTACTTTAAAGGGTCTGCGTTTGGTCACCCAACCTCACCAATCCTCTCAGCCCCAAAAGTGTCCAGCCTTATGTCTCATCCAGCTGTGGGTCTAGATATGGTCAATCCAGGTTGCATCAGAGCCCCTGAACGGATTTTGTAAGAATGTCTCTCTCTTTCACTGTCTTTGTTTTCTGGGGTTTTTTTTTAAGTAATCTAGTTTTATAATGGGGTTTAGCTGCTTTTCCCTGCTGTGTTTATGCCGCTTTACACCCTCTTGATTCACTTCCAGAGAGATATCAATACATAGGTTTTAAGACTCTTCCTAGTCAGATATATTCTTGGGCGGTGAATAGGGGGTGTTGAGTCCAGTTCACTGAGCAGGGAGTAGGTCTTGTCTATTACATATTTGGCTTGTGGAACGGTATGTGAGCTAATTTCAAACCCTTGTTTTATGCATCGCCCCGCCTCACCTTTCCCGTTAAGCAGCCATAGTGTGTTTTGTAAATGTGTGACTCTGTTCTGTTTTGGAATTCAGTTCAGGTGTAGCGATGTTGACATTCCCTCTATCAGTGATATCTTAGGATAAGTGTCCTTTTCTGTGTGACTTACTTCACTTAGAGTCATCGTCCCTAAATCCACTCATCATGCTGCTACTAGCCTTATGACACTGATTTCATGGCTGAGTGATATTCCATTGTGCATAAGTACCACAACTTCTTTATCCATTTTTCTCTTTCCTGGGATATTTAAGGTGTACCGAAGTGGAGGTTCTTGGAAACAGAGCAGCCCTAAACTTTGGGGTGCCTGTGTCGTGTTGATTTTTAGGTTTCCCGATTTCTACGCCCATGAGTGGAAGTGCCCTATGCTCTCTCAGCTGTGTCTATTCCATGTTTCAGGACGCAGCGTACACTCCTCCAGAGTGGCTGTTGGCAATTTCCATCCCGCCCATCAGCGTAGCAAGGCTCCCGTGTCTCCATGGCCTGTCCTGCATTTCTGGTTTTTACACTTTTTTCAGCATGGCCCTTTTGACCGCTGGCAAGCGAGACTTCTTTGTAGCGCCGATTTGCCTTTCCGGCTTGCTTGGTTGGCCAAAAAGGGCGTATGCGTTTTTTCCTGAATATATTCAGGAAAAAACGCATACGCCCTTTTTGGCCAAGGGCATCATTGTCAACGCTTTGCCGCTTTTCATGTGCTTTCAAGGCGAGTCGAATCGACCTCCTGAAATCTGTTTCCTGCAATTCTGCCTTGCTTTCAAATCCTCTTCGTTGCCTTCCCTCAATATATTTGTGGACGAGAGTCATCATTTCTAACTCTGCAGGTTTGTGAATTGCAGTGCCCCTGAGCTCCATTTGTCAACTCGCTTTTTTGGGAGCTGGCCGCAAAAGCGCAGGATTGCTTCAGGCCCTATTCTGGTTCCGGGCGGCAGGCTGAGCCTGTGGTTCATTCTTCTTCCTGATGGGAAAATAGAGTGACCTGTGCCTGTCCCAACACCTAGAGCTAGTCTCTCATTGGTTCCCCCTCTTCCCGTTCATCCTCAGGACAAATTGCGACCTGTACGAAACAGGAGGTCAACGGTGCTGATTCTCCAAGTAGGGAGATTGTTAGTGAAGCGGCTGGAATGGCGAACCCGAGAACAAGGAGAGGAGAAATGAGGTGCGTTTTAGAAACCTTTCCCGATCACACGGTGTACCATCTTCTGGGTTTCCCAGGCATGTTTTCGATGTAGGAAGATGCCCTTGAACCTGGAGATTTGGGACCCATGGCATGGGTACCACGCAGTATTACTTTAAAGGGTCTGCGTTTGCTCACCCAACCTCACCAATCCTCTCAGCCCCAAGAGTGTCCAGCCTTATGTCTCATCCAGCTGTGGGTCTAGATATGGTCAATCCAGGTTGCATCAGAGCCCCTGAACGGATTTTGTAAGAATGTCTCTCTCTTTCACTGTCTTTGTTTTCTGGGTTTTTTTTTTAAGTAATCTATTTTTATAATGGGGTTTAGCTGCTTTTCCCTGCTGTGTTTATGCCGCTTTACACCCTCTTGATTCACTTCCAGAGAGATATCAACACATAGGTTTTAAGACTCTTCCTAGTCAGATATATTCTTGGGCGGTGAATAGGGGGTGTTGAGTCCAGTTCACTGAGCAGGGAGTAGGTCTTGTCTATTACATATTTGGCTTGTGGAACGGTATGTGAGCTAATTTCAAACCCTTGTTTTATGCATCGCCCCGCCTCACCTTTCCCGTTAAGCAGCCATAGTGTGTTTTGTAAATGTGTGACTCTGTTCTGTTTTGGGATTCAGTTCAGGTGTAGCGATGTTGACATTCCCTCTATCAGTGATATCTTAGGATAAGTGTCCTTTTCTGTGTGACTTACTTCACTTAGAGTCATCGTCCCTAAATCCACTCATCATGCTGCTACTAGCCTTATGACACTGATTTCATGGCTGAGTGATATTCCATTGTGCATAAGTACCACAACTTCTTTATCCATTTTTCTCTTTCCTGGGATATTTAAGGTGTACCGAAGTGGAGGTTCTTGGAAACAGAGCAGCCCTAAACTTTGGGGTGCCTGTGTCGTGTTGATTTTTAGGTTTCCCGATTTCTACGCCCATGAGTGGAAGTCCCTATGCTCTCTCAGCTGTGTCTATTCCATGTTTCAGGACGCAGCGTACACTCCTCCAGAGTGGCTGTTGGCAATTTCCATCCCGCCCATCAGCGTAGCAAGGCTCCCGTGTCTCCATGGCCTGTCCTGCATTTCTGGTTTTTACACTTTTTTCAGCATGGCCCTTTTGACCGCTTGCAAGCGAGACTTCTTTGTAGCGCCGATTTGCCTTTCCGGCTTGCTTGGTTGGCCAAAAAGGGCGTATGCGTTTTTTCCTGAATATATTCAGGAAAAAACGCATACGCCCTTTTTGGCCAAGGGCATCATTGTCAACGCTTTGCCGCTTTTCATGTGCTTTCAAGGCGAGTCGAATCTACCTCCTGAAATCTGTTTCCTGCAATTCTGCCTTGCTTTCAAATCCTCTTCGTTGCCTTCCCTCAATATATTTGTGGACGAGAGTCATCATTTCTAACTCTGCAGGTTTGTGAATTGCAGTGCCCCTGAGCTCCATTTGTCAACTCGCTTTTTTGGGAGCTGGCCGCAAAAGCGCAGGATTGCTTCAGGCCCTATTCTGGTTCCGGGCGGCAGGCTGAGCCTGTGGTTCATTCTTCTTCCTGATGGGAAAATAGAGTGACCTGTGCCTGTCCCAACACCTAGAGCTAGTCTCTCATTGGTTCCCCCTCTTCCCGTTCATCCTCAGGACAAATTGCGACCTGTACGAAACAGGAGGTCAACGGTGCTGATTCTCCAAGTAGGGAGATTGTTAGTGAAGCGGCTGGAATGGCGAACCCGAGCACAAGGAGAGGAGAAATGAGGTGCGTTTTAGAAACCTTTCCCGATCACACGGTGTACCATCTTCTGGGTTTCCCAGGCATGTTTTCGATGTAGGAAGATGCCCTTGAACCTGGAGATTTGGGACCCATGGCATGGGTACCACGCAGTATTACTTTAAAGGGTCTGCGTTTGCTCACCCAACCTCACCAATCCTCTCAGCCCCAAGAGTGTCCAGCCTTATGTCTCATCCAGCTGTGGGTCTAGATATGGTCAATCCAGGTTGCATCAGAGCCCCTGAACGGATTTTGTAAGAATGTCTCTCTCTTTCACTGTCTTTGTTTTCTGGGTTTTTTTTTTAAGTAATCTATTTTTATAATGGGGTTTAGCTGCTTTTCCCTGCTGTGTTTATGCCGCTTTACACCCTCTTGATTCACTTCCAGAGAGATATCAACACATAGGTTTTAAGACTCTTCCTAGTCAGATATATTCTTGGGCGGTGAATAGGGGGTGTTGAGTCCAGTTCACTGAGCAGGGAGTAGGTCTTGTCTATTACATATTTGGCTTGTGGAACGGTATGTGAGCTAATTTCAAACCCTTGTTTTATGCATCGCCCCGCCTCACCTTTCCGTTTAGCAGCCATAGTGTGTTTTGTAAATGTGTGACTCTGTTCTGTTTTGGAATTCAGTTCAGGTGTAGCGATGTTGACATTCCCTCTATAAGTGATATCTTAGGATAAGTGTCCTTTTCTGTGTGACTTACTTCACTTAGAGTCATCGTCCCTAAATCCACTCATCATGCTGCTACTAGCCTTATGACACTGATTTCATGGCTGAGTGATATTCCATTGTGCATAAGTACCACAACTTCTTTATCCATTTTTCTCTTTCCTGGGATATTTAAGGTGTACCGAAGTGGAGGTTCTTGGAAACAGAGCAGCCCTAAACTTTGGGGTGCCTGTGTCGTGTTGATTTTTAGGTTTCCCGATTTCTACGCCCATGAGTGGAAGTGCCCTATGCTCTCTCAGCTGTGTCTATTCCATGTTTCAGGACGCAGCGTACACTCCTCCAGAGTGGCTGTTGGCAATTTCCATCCCGCCCATCAGCGTAGCAAGGCTCCCGTGTCTCCATGGCCTGTCCTGCATTTCTGGTTTTTACACTTTTTTCAGCATGGCCCTTTTGACCGCTGGCAAGCGAGACTTCTTTGTAGCGCCGATTTGCCTTTCCGGCTTGCTTGGTTGGCCAAAAAGGGCGTATGCGTTTTTTCCTGAATATATTCAGGAAAAAACGCATACGCCCTTTTTGGCCAAGGGCATCATTGTCAACGCTTTGCCGCTTTTCATGTGCTTTCAAGGCGAGTCGAATCGACCTCCTGAAATCTGTTTCCTGCAATTCTGCCTTGCTTTCAAATCCTCTTCGTTGCCTTCCCTCAATATATTTGTGGACGAGAGTCATCATTTCTAACTCTGCAGGTTTGTGAATTGCAGTGCCCCTGAGCTCCATTTGTCAACTCGCTTTTTTGGGAGCTGGCCGCAAAAGCGCAGCATTGCTTCAGGCCCTATTCTGGTTCCGGGGGGCAGGCTGAGCCTGTGGTTCATTCTTCTTCCTGATGGGAAAATAGAGTGACCTGTGCCTGTCCCAAAACCTAGAGCTAGTCTCTCATTGGTTCCCCCTCTTCCCGTTCATCCTCAGGACAAATTGCGACCTGTACGAAACAGGAGGTCAACGGTGCTGATTCTCCAAGTAGGGAGATTGTTAGTGAAGCGGCTGGAATGGCGAACCCGAGCACAAGGAGAGGAGAAATGAGGTGCGTTTTAGAAACCTTTCGCGATCACACGGTGTACCATCTTCTGGGTTTCCCAGGCATGTTTTCGATGTAGGAAGATGCCCTTGAACCTGGAGATTTGGGACCCATGGCATGGGTACCACGCAGTATTACTTTAAAGGGTCTGCGTTTGCTCACCCAACCTCACCAATCCTCTCAGCCCCAAGAGTGTCCAGCCTTATGTCTCATCCAGCTGTGGGTCTAGATATGGTCAATCCAGGTTGCATCAGAGCCCCTGAACGGATTTTGTAAGAATGTCTCTCTCTTTCACTGTCTTTGTTTTCTGGGGTTTTTTTTTTTTTAAGTAATCTATTTTTATAATGGGGTTTAGCTGCTTTTCCCTGCTGTGTTTATGCCGCTTTACACCCTCTTGATTCACTTCCAGAGAGATATCAATACATAGGTTTTAAGACTCTTCCTAGTCAGATATATTCTTGGGCGGTGAATAGGGGGTGTTGAGTCCAGTTCACTGAGCAGGGCGTAGGTCTTGTCTATTACATATTTGGCTTGTGGAACGGTATGTGAGCTAATTTCAAACCCTTGTTTTATGCATCGCCCCGCCTCACCTTTCCCGTTAAGCAGCCATAGTGTGTTTTGTAAATGTGTGACTCTGTTCTGTTTTGGAATTCAGTTCAGGTGTAGCGATGTTGACATTCCCTCTATCAGTGATATCTTAGGATAAGTGTCCTTTTCTGTGTGACTTACTTCACTTAGAGTCATCGTCCCTAAATCCACTCATCATGCTGCTACTAGCCTTATGACACTGATTTCATGGCTGAGTGATATTCCATTGTGCATAAGTACCACAACTTCTTTATCCATTTTTCTCTTTCCTGGGATATTTAAGGTGTACCGAAGTGGAGGTTCTTGGAAACAGAGCAGCCCTAAACTTTGGGGTGCCTGTGTCGTGTTGATTTTTAGGTTTCCCGATTTCTACGCCCATGAGTGGAAGTGCCCTATGCTCTCTCAGCTGTGTCTATTCCATGTTTCAGGACGCAGCGTACACTCCTCCAGAGTGGCTGTTGGCAATTTCCATCCCGCCCATCAGCGTAGCAAGGCTCCCGTGTCTCCATGGCCTGTCCTGCATTTCTGGTTTTTACACTTTTTTCAGCATGGCCCTTTTGACCGCTGGCAAGCGAGACTTCTTTGTAGCGCCGATTTGCCTTTCCGGCTTGCTTGGTTGGCCAAAAAGGGCGTATGCGTTTTTTCCTGAATATATTCAGGAAAAAACGCATACGCCCTTTTTGGCCAAGGGCATCATTGTCAACGCTTTGCCGCTTTTCATGTGCTTTCAAGGCGAGTCGAATCTACCTCCTGAAATCTGTTTCCTGCAATTCTGCCTTGCTTTCAAATCCTCTTCGTTGCCTTCCCTCAATATATTTGTGGACGAGAGTCATCATTTCTAACTCTGCAGGTTTGTGAATTGCAGTGCCCCTGAGCTCCATTTGTCAACTCGCTTTTTTGGGAGCTGGCCGCAAAAGCGCAGGATTGCTTCAGGCCCTATTCTGGTTCCGGGCGGCAGGCTGAGCCTGTGGTTCATTCTTCTTCCTGATGGGAAAATAGAGTGACCTGTGCCTGTCCCAAAACCTAGAGCTAGTCTCTCATTGGTTCCCCCTCTTCCCGTTCATCCTCAGGACAAATTGCGACCTGTACGAAACAGGAGGTCAACGGTGCTGATTCTCCAAGTAGGGAGATTGTTAGTGAAGCGGCTGGAATGGCGAACCCGAGCACAAGGAGAGGAGAAATGAGGTGCGTTTTAGAAACCTTTCCCGATCACACGGTGTACCATCTTCTGGGTTTCCCAGGCATGTTTTCGATGTAGGAAGATGCCCTTGAACCTGGAGATTTGGGACCCATGGCATGGGTACCACGCAGTATTACTTTAAAGGGTCTGCGTTTGCTCACCCAACCTCACCAATCCTCTCAGCCCCAAGAGTGTCCAGCCTTATGTCTCATCCAGCTGTGGGTCTAGATATGGTCAATCCAGGTTGCATCAGAGCCCCTGAACGGATTTTGTAAGAATGTCTCTCTCTTTCACTGTCTTTGTTTTCTGGGGGTTTTTTTTTTAAGTAATCTATTTTTATAATGGGGTTTAGCTGCTTTTCCCTGCTGTGTTTATGCCGCTTTACACCCTCTTGATTCACTTCCAGAGAGATATCAATACATAGGTTTTAAGACTCTTCCTAGTCAGATATATTCTTGGGCGGTGAATAGGGGGTGTTGATTCCAGTTCACTGAGCAGGGAGTAGGTCTTGTCTATTACATATTTGGCTTGTGGAACGGTATGTGAGCTAATTTCAAACCCTTGTTTTATGCATCGCCCCGCCTCACCTTTCCGTTTAGCAGCCATAGTGTGTTTTGTAAATGTGTGACTCTGTTCTGTTTTGGAATTCAGTTCAGGTGTAGCGATGTTGACATTCCCTCTATCAGTGATATCTTAGGATAAGTGTCCTTTTCTGTGTGACTTACTTCACTTAGAGTCATCGTCCCTAAATCCACTCATCATGCTGCTACTAGCCTTATGACACTGATTTCATGGCTGAGTGATATTCCATTGTGCATAAGTACCACAACTTCTTTATCCATTTTTCTCTTTCCTGGGATATTTAAGGTGTACCGAAGTGGAGGTTCTTGGAAACAGAGCAGCCCTAAACTTTGGGGTGCCTGTGTCGTGTTGATTTTTAGGTTTCCCGATTTCTACGCCCATGAGTGGAAGTGCCCTATGCTCTCTCAGCTGTGTCTATTCCATGTTTCAGGACGCAGCGTACACTCCTCCAGAGTGGCTGTTGGCAATTTCCATCCCGCCCATCAGCGTAGCAAGGCTCCCGTGTCTCCATGGCCTGTCCTGCATTTCTGGTTTTTACACTTTTTTCAGCATGGCCCTTTTGACCGCTGGCAAGCGAGACTTCTTTGTAGCGCCGATTTGCCTTTCCGGCTTGCTTGGTTGGCCAAAAAGGGCGTATGCGTTTTTTCCTGAATATATTCAGGAAAAAACGCATACGCCCTTTTTGGCCAAGGGCATCATTGTCAACGCTTTGCCGCTTTTCATGTGCTTTCAAGGCGAGTCGAATCGACCTCCTGAAATCTGTTTCCTGCAATTCTGCCTTGCTTTCAAATCCTCTTCGTTGCCTTCCCTCAATATATTTGTGGACGAGAGTCATCATTTCTAACTCTGCAGGTTTGTGAATTGCAGTGCCCCTGAGCTCCATTTGTCAACTCGCTTTTTTGGGAGCTGGCCGCAAAAGCGCAGGATTGCTTCAGGCCCTATTCTGGTTCCGGGCGGCAGGCTGAGCCTGTGGTTCATTCTTCTTCCTGATGGGAAAATAGAGTGACCTGTGCCTGTCCCAAAACCTAGAGCTAGTCTCTCATTGGTTCCCCCTCTTCCCGTTCATCCTCAGGACAAATTGCGACCTGTACGAAACAGGAGGTCAACGGTGCTGATTCTCCAAGTAGGGAGATTGTTAGTGAAGCGGCTGGAATGGCGAACCCGAGCACAAGGAGAGGAGAAATGAGGTGCGTTTTAGAAACCTTTCCCGATCACACGGTGTACCATCTTCTGGGTTTCCCAGGCATGTTTTCGATGTAGGAAGATGCCCTTGAACCTGGAGATTTGGGACCCATGGCATGGGTACCACGCAGTATTACTTTAAAGGGTCTGCGTTTGCTCACCCAACCTCACCAATCCTCTCAGCCCCAAGAGTGTCCAGCCTTATGTCTCATCCAGCTGTGGGTCTAGATATGGTCAATCCAGGTTGCATCAGAGCCCCTGAACGGATTTTGTAAGAATGTCTCTCTCTTTCACTGTCTTTGTTTTCTGGGGTTTTTTTTTTTTTAAGTAATCTATTTTTATAATGGGGTTTAGCTGCTTTTCCCTGCTGTGTTTATGCCGCTTTACACCCTCTTGATTCACTTCCAGAGAGATATCAATACATAGGTTTTAAGACTCTTCCTAGTCAGATATATTCTTGGGCGGTGAATAGGGGGTGTTGAGTCCAGTTCACTGAGCAGGGAGTAGGTCTTGTCTATTACATATTTGGCTTGTGGAACGGTATGTGAGCTAATTTCAAACCCTTGTTTTATGCATCGCCCCGCCTCACCTTTCCCGTTAAGCAGCCATAGTGTGTTTTGTAAATGTGTGACTCTGTTCTGTTTTGGAATTCAGTTCAGGTGTAGCGATGTTGACATTCCCTCTATAAGTGATATCTTAGGATAAGTGTCCTTTTCTGTGTGACTTACTTCACTTAGAGTCATCGTCCCTAAATCCACTCATCATGCTGCTACTAGCCTTATGACACTGATTTCATGGCTGAGTGATATTCCATTGTGCATAAGTACCACAACTTCTTTATCCATTTTTCTCTTTCCTGGGATATTTCAGGTGTACCGAAGTGGAGGTTCTTGGAAACAGAGCAGCCCTAAACTTTGGGGTGCCTGTGTCGTGTTGATTTTTAGGTTTCCCGATTTCTACGCCCATGAGTGGAAGTGCCCTATTCTCTCTCAGCTGTGTCTATTCCATGTTTCAGGACGCAGCGTACACTCCTCCAGAGTGGCTGTTGGCAATTTCCATCCCGCCCATCAGCGTAGCAAGGCTCCCGTGTCTCCATGGCCTGTCCTGCATTTCTGGTTTTTACACTTTTTTCAGCATGGCCCTTTTGACCGCTGGCAAGCGAGACTTCTTTGTAGCGCCGATTTGCCTTTCCGGCTTGCTTGGTTGGCCAAAAAGGGCGTATGCGTTTTTTCCTGAATATATTCAGGAAAAAACGCATACGCCCTTTTTGGCCAAGGGCATCATTGTCAACGCTTTGCCGCTTTTCATGTGCTTTCAAGGCGAGTCGAATCGACCTCCTGAAATCTGTTTCCTGCAATTCTGCCTTGCTTTCAAATCCTCTTCGTTGCCTTCCCTCAATATATTTGTGGACGAGAGTCATCATTTCTAACTCTGCAGGTTTGTGAATTGCAGTGCCCCTGAGCTCCATTTGTCAACTCGCTTTTTTGGGAGCTGGCCGCAAAAGCGCAGGATTGCTTCAGGCCCTATTCTGGTTCCGGGCGGCAGGCTGAGCCTGTGGTTCATTCTTCTTCCTGATGGGAAAATAGAGTGACCTGTGCCTGTCCCAAAACCTAGAGCTAGTCTCTCATTGGTTCCCCCTCTTCCCGTTCATCCTCAGGACAAATTGCGACCTGTACGAAACAGGAGGTCAACGGTGCTGATTCTCCAAGTAGGGAGATTGTTAGTGAAGCGGCTGGAATGGCGAACCCGAGCACAAGGAGAGGAGAAATGAGGTGCGTTTTAGAAACCTTTCCCGATCACACGGTGTACCATCTTCTGGGTTTCCCAGGCATGTTTTCGATGTAGGAAGATGCCCTTGAACCTGGAGATTTGGGACCCATGGCATGGGTACCACGCAGGATTACTTTAAAGGGTCTGCGTTTGCTCACCCAACCTCACCAATCCTCTCAGCCCCAAGAGTGTCCAGCCTTATGTCTCATCCAGCTGTGGGTCTAGATATGGTCAATCCAGGTTGCATCAGAGCCCCTGAACGGATTTTGTAAGAATGTCTCTCTCTTTCACTGTCTTTGTTTTCTGGGGTTTTTTTTTTTTAAGTAATCTATTTTTATAATGGGGTTTAGCTGCTTTTCCCTGCTGTGTTTATGCCGCTTTACACCCTCTTGATTCACTTCCAGAGAGATATCAATACATAGGTTTTAAGACTCTTCCTAGTCAGATATATTCTTGGGCGGTGAATAGGGGGTGTTGAGTCCAGTTCACTGAGCAGGGAGTAGGTCTTGTCTATTACATATTTGGCTTGTGGAACGGTATGTGAGCTAATTTCAAACCCTTGTTTTATGCATCGCCCCGCCTCACCTTTCCCGTTAAGCAGCCATAGTGTGTTTTGTAAATGTGTGACTCTGTTCTGTTTTGGAATTCAGTTCAGGTGTAGCGATGTTGACATTCCCTCTATAAGTGATATCTTAGGATAAGTGTCCTTTTCTGTGTGACTTACTTCACTTAGAGTCATCGTCCCTAAATCCACTCATCATGCTGCTACTAGCCTTATGACACTGATTTCATGGCTGAGTGATATTCCATTGTGCATAAGTACCACAACTTCTTTATCCATTTTTCTCTTTCCTGGGATATTTAAGGTGTACCGAAGTGGAGGTTCTTGGAAACAGAGCAGCCCTAAACTTTGGGGTGCCTGTGTCGTGTTGATTTTTAGGTTTCCCGATTTCTACGCCCATGAGTGGAAGTGCCCTATGCTCTCTCAGCTGTGTCTATTCCATGTTTCAGGACGCAGCGTACACTCCTCCAGAGTGGCTGTTGGCAATTTCCATCCCGCCCATCAGCGTAGCAAGGCTCCCGTGTCTCCATGGCCTGTCCTGCATTTCTGGTTTTTACACTTTTTTCAGCATGGCCCTTTTGACCGCTGGCAAGCGAGACTTCTTTGTAGCGCCGATTTGCCTTTCCGGCTTGCTTGGTTGGCCAAAAAGGGCGTATGCGTTTTTTCCTGAATATATTCAGGAAAAAACGCATACGCCCTTTTTGGCCAAGGGCATCATTGTCAACGCTTTGCCGCTTTTCATGTGCTTTCAAGGCGAGTCGAATCTACCTCCTGAAATCTGTTTCCTGCAATTCTGCCTTGCTTTCAAATCCTCTTCGTTGCCTTCCCTCAATATATTTGTGGACGAGAGTCATCATTTCTAACTCTGCAGGTTTGTGAATTGCAGTGCCCCTGAGCTCCATTTGTCAACTCGCTTTTTTGGGAGCTGGCCGCAAAAGCGCAGGATTGCTTCAGGCCCTATTCTGGTTCCGGGCGGCAGGCTGAGCCTGTGGTTCATTCTTCTTCCTGATGGGAAAATAGAGTGACCTGTGCCTGTCCCAAAACCTAGAGCTAGTCTCTCATTGGTTCCCCCTCTTCCCGTTCATCCTCAGGACAAATTGCGACCTGTACGAAACAGGAGGTCAACGGTGCTGATTCTCCAAGTAGGGAGATTGTTAGTGAAGCGGCTGGAATGGCGAACCCGAGCACAAGGAGAGGAGAAATGAGGTGCGTTTTAGAAACCTTTCGCGATCACACGGTGTACCATCTTCTGGGTTTCCCAGGCATGTTTTCGATGTAGGAAGATGCCCTTGAACCTGGAGATTTGGGACCCATGGCATGGGTACCACGCAGTATTACTTTAAAGGGTCTGCGTTTGCTCACCCAACCTCACCAATCCTCTCAGCCCCAAGAGTGTCCAGCCTTATGTCTCATCCAGCTGTGGGTCTAGATATGGTCAATCCAGGTTGCATCAGAGCCCCTGAACGGATTTTGTAAGAATGTCTCTCTCTTTCACTGTCTTTGTTTTCTGGGGTTTTTTTTTTTTAAGTAATCTATTTTTATAATGGGGTTTAGCTGCTTTTCCCTGCTGTGTTTATGCCGCTTTACACCCTCTTGATTCACTTCCAGAGAGATATCAATACATAGGTTTTAAGACTCTTCCTAGTCAGATATATTCTTGGGCGGTGAATAGGGGGTGTTGAGTCCAGTTCACTGAGCAGGGAGTAGGTCTTGTCTATTACATATTTGGCTTGTGGAACGGTATGTGAGCTAATTTCAAACCCTTGTTTTATGCATCGCCCCGCCTCACCTTTCCCGTTAAGCAGCCATAGTGTGTTTTGTAAATGTGTGACTCTGTTCTGTTTTGGAATTCAGTTCAGGTGTAGCGATGTTGACATTCCCTCTATAAGTGATATCTTAGGATAAGTGTCCTTTTCTGTGTGACTTACTTCACTTAGAGTCATCGTCCCTAAATCCACTCATCATGCTGCTACTAGCCTTATGACACTGATTTCATGGCTGAGTGATATTCCATTGTGCATAAGTACCACAACTTCTTTATCCATTTTTCTCTTTCCTGGGATATTTCAGGTGTACCGAAGTGGAGGTTCTTGGAAACAGAGCAGCCCTAAACTTTGGGGTGCCTGTGTCGTGTTGATTTTTAGGTTTCCCGATTTCTACGCCCATGAGTGGAAGTGCCCTATTCTCTCTCAGCTGTGTCTATTCCATGTTTCAGGACGCAGCGTACACTCCTCCAGAGTGGCTGTTGGCAATTTCCATCCCGCCCATCAGCGTAGCAAGGCTCCCGTGTCTCCATGGCCTGTCCTGCATTTCTGGTTTTTACACTTTTTTCAGCATGGCCCTTTTGACCGCTGGCAAGCGAGACTTCTTTGTAGCGCCGATTTGCCTTTCCGGCTTGCTTGGTTGGCCAAAAAGGGCGTATGCGTTTTTTCCTGAATATATTCAGGAAAAAACGCATACGCCCTTTTTGGCCAAGGGCATCATTGTCAACGCTTTGCCGCTTTTCATGTGCTTTCAAGGCGAGTCGAATCGACCTCCTGAAATCTGTTTCCTGCAATTCTGCCTTGCTTTCAAATCCTCTTCGTTGCCTTCCCTCAATATATTTGTGGACGAGAGTCATCATTTCTAACTCTGCAGGTTTGTGAATTGCAGTGCCCCTGAGCTCCATTTGTCAACTCGCTTTTTTGGGAGCTGGCCGCAAAAGCGCAGGATTGCTTCAGGCCCTATTCTGGTTCCGGGCGGCAGGCTGAGCCTGTGGTTCATTCTTCTTCCTGATGGGAAAATAGAGTGACCTGTGCCTGTCCCAAAACCTAGAGCTAGTCTCTCATTGGTTCCCCCTCTTCCCGTTCATCCTCAGGACAAATTGCGACCTGTACGAAACAGGAGGTCAACGGTGCTGATTCTCCAAGTAGGGAGATTGTTAGTGAAGCGGCTGGAATGGCGAACCCGAGCACAAGGAGAGGAGAAATGAGGTGCGTTTTAGAAACCTTTCCCGATCACACGGTGTACCATCTTCTGGGTTTCCCAGGCATGTTTTCGATGTAGGAAGATGCCCTTGAACCTGGAGATTTGGGACCCATGGCATGGGTACCACGCAGTATTACTTTAAAGGGTCTGCGTTTGCTCACCCAACCTCACCAATCCTCTCAGCCCCAAGAGTGTCCAGCCTTATGTCTCATCCAGCTGTGGGTCTAGATATGGTCAATCCAGGTTGCATCAGAGCCCCTGAACGGATTTTGTAAGAATGTCTCTCTCTTTCACTGTCTTTGTTTTCTGGGGTTTTTTTTTTTTAAGTAATCTATTTTTATAATGGGGTTTAGCTGCTTTTCCCTGCTGTGTTTATGCCGCTTTACACCCTCTTGATTCACTTCCAGAGAGATATCAATACATAGGTTTTAAGACTCTTCCTAGTCAGATATATTCTTGGGCGGTGAATAGGGGGTGTTGAGTCCAGTTCACTGAGCAGGGAGTAGGTCTTGTCTATTACATATTTGGCTTGTGGAACGGTATGTGAGCTAATTTCAAACCCTTGTTTTATGCATCGCCCCGCCTCACCTTTCCCGTTAAGCAGCCATAGTGTGTTTTGTAAATGTGTGACTCTGTTCTGTTTTGGAATTCAGTTCAGGTGTAGCGATGTTGACATTCCCTCTATAAGTGATATCTTAGGATAAGTGTCCTTTTCTGTGTGACTTACTTCACTTAGAGTCATCGTCCCTAAATCCACTCATCATGCTGCTACTAGCCTTATGACACTGATTTCATGGCTGAGTGATATTCCATTGTGCATAAGTACCACAACTTCTTTATCCATTTTTCTCTTTCCTGGGATATTTAAGGTGTACCGAAGTGGAGGTTCTTGGAAACAGAGCAGCCCTAAACTTTGGGGTGCCTGTGTCGTGTTGATTTTTAGGTTTCCCGATTTCTACGCCCATGAGTGGAAGTGCCCTATGCTCTCTCAGCTGTGTCTATTCCATGTTTCAGGACGCAGCGTACACTCCTCCAGAGTGGCTGTTGGCAATTTCCATCCCGCCCATCAGCGTAGCAAGGCTCCCGTGTCTCCATGGCCTGTCCTGCATTTCTGGTTTTTACACTTTTTTCAGCATGGCCCTTTTGACCGCTGGCAAGCGAGACTTCTTTGTAGCGCCGATTTGCCTTTCCGGCTTGCTTGGTTGGCCAAAAAGGGCGTATGCGTTTTTTCCTGAATATATTCAGGAAAAAACGCATACGCCCTTTTTGGCCAAGGGCATCATTGTCAACGCTTTGCCGCTTTTCATGTGCTTTCAAGGCGAGTCGAATCGACCTCCTGAAATCTGTTTCCTGCAATTCTGCCTTGCTTTCAAATCCTCTTCGTTGCCTTCCCTCAATATATTTGTGGACGAGAGTCATCATTTCTAACTCTGCAGGTTTGTGAATTGCAGTGCCCCTGAGCTCCATTTGTCAACTCGCTTTTTTGGGAGCTGGCCGCAAAAGCGCAGGATTGCTTCAGGCCCTATTCTGGTTCCGGGGGGCAGGCTGAGCCTGTGGTTCATTCTTCTTCCTGATGGGAAAATAGAGTGACCTGTGCCTGTCCCAAAACCTAGAGCTAGTCTCTCATTGGTTCCCCCTCTTCCCGTTCATCCTCAGGACAAATTGCGACCTGTACGAAACAGGAGGTCAACGGTGCTGATTCTCCAAGTAGGGAGATTGTTAGTGAAGCGGCTGGAATGGCGAACCCGAGCACAAGGAGAGGAGAAATGAGGTGCGTTTTAGAAACCTTTCGCGATCACACGGTGTACCATCTTCTGGGTTTCCCAGGCATGTTTTCGATGTAGGAAGATGCCCTTGAACCTGGAGATTTGGGACCCATGGCATGGGTACCACGCAGTATTACTTTAAAGGGTCTGCGTTTGCTCACCCAACCTCACCAATCCTCTCAGCCCCAAGAGTGTCCAGCCTTATGTCTCATCCAGCTGTGGGTCTAGATATGGTCAATCCAGGTTGCATCACAGCCCCTGAACGGATTTTGTAAGAATGTCTCTCTCTTTCACTGTCTTTGTTTTCTGGGGGTTTTTTTTTTTAAGTAATCTAGTTTTATAATGGGGTTTAGCTGCTTTTCCCTGCTGTGTTTATGCCGCTTTACACCCTCTTGATTCACTTCCAGAGAGATATCAATACATAGGTTTTAAGACTCTTCCTAGTCAGATATATTCTTGGGCGGTGAATAGGGGGTGTTGAGTCCAGTTCACTGAGCAGGGAGTAGGTCTTGTCTATTACATATTTGGCTTGTGGAACGGTATGTGAGCTAATTTCAAACCCTTGTTTTATGCATCGCCCCGCCTCACCTTTCCCGTTAAGCAGCCATAGTGTGTTTTGTAAATGTGTGACTCTGTTCTGTTTTGGAATTCAGTTCAGGTGTAGCGATGTTGACATTCCCTCTATAAGTGATATCTTAGGATAAGTGTCCTTTTCTGTGTGACTTACTTCACTTAGAGTCATCGTCCCTAAATCCACTCATCATGCTGCTACTAGCCTTATGACACTGATTTCATGGCTGAGTGATATTCCATTGTGCATAAGTACCACAACTTCTTTATCCATTTTTCTCTTTCCTGGGATATTTAAGGTGTACCGAAGTGGAGGTTCTTGGAAACAGAGCAGCCCTAAACTTTGGGGTGCCTGTGTCGTGTTGATTTTTAGGTTTCCCGATTTCTACGCCCATGAGTGGAAGTGCCCTATGCTCTCTCAGCTGTGTCTATTCCATGTTTCAGGACGCAGCGTACACTCCTCCAGAGTGGCTGTTGGCAATTTCCATCCCGCCCATCAGCGTAGCAAGGCTCCCGTGTCTCCATGGCCTGTCCTGCATTTCTGGTTTTTACACTTTTTTCAGCATGGCCCTTTTGACCGCTGGCAAGCGAGACTTCTTTGTAGCGCCGATTTGCCTTTCCGGCTTGCTTGGTTGGCCAAAAAGGGCGTATGCGTTTTTTCCTGAATATATTCAGGAAAAAACGCATACGCCCTTTTTGGCCAAGGGCATCATTGTCAACGCTTTGCCGCTTTTCATGTGCTTTCAAGGCGAGTCGAATCGACCTCCTGAAATCTGTTTCCTGCAATTCTGCCTTGCTTTCAAATCCTCTTCGTTGCCTTCCCTCAATATATTTGTGGACGAGAGTCATCATTTCTAACTCTGCAGGTTTGTGAATTGCAGTGCCCCTGAGCTCCATTTGTCAACTCGCTTTTTTGGGAGCTGGCCGCAAAAGCGCAGGATTGCTTCAGGCCCTATTCTGGTTCCGGGCGGCAGGCTGAGCCTGTGGTTCATTCTTCTTCCTGATGGGAAAATAGAGTGACCTGTGCCTGTCCCAAAACCTAGAGCTAGTCTCTCATTGGTTCCCCCTCTTCCCGTTCATCCTCAGGACAAATTGCGACCTGTACGAAACAGGAGGTCAACGGTGCTGATTCTCCAAGTAGGGAGATTGTTAGTGAAGCGGCTGGAATGGCGAACCCGAGCACAAGGAGAGGAGAAATGAGGTGCGTTTTAGAAACCTTTCCCGATCACACGGTGTACCATCTTCTGGGTTTCCCAGGCATGTTTTCGATGTAGGAAGATGCCCTTTAACCTGGAGATTTGGGACCCATGGCATGGGTACCACGCAGTATTACTTTAAAGGGTCTGCGTTTGCTCACCCAACCTCACCAATCCTCTCAGCCCCAAGAGTGTCCAGCCTTATGTCTCATCCAGCTGTGGGTCTAGATATGGTCAATCCAGGTTGCATCAGAGCCCCTGAACGGATTTTGTAAGAATGTCTCTCTCTTTCACTGTCTTTGTTTTCTGGGGGTTTTTTTTTTAAGTAATCTATTTTTATAATGGGGTTTAGCTGCTTTTCCCTGCTGTGTTTATGCCGCTTTACACCCTCTTGATTCACTTCCAGAGAGATATCAATACATAGGTTTTAAGACTCTTCCTAGTCAGATATATTCTTGGGCGGTGAATAGGGGGTGTTGATTCCAGTTCACTGAGCAGGGAGTAGGTCTTGTCTATTACATATTTGGCTTGTGGAACGGTATGTGAGCTAATTTCAAACCCTTGTTTTATGCATCGCCCCGCCTCACCTTTCCGTTTAGCAGCCATAGTGTGTTTTGTAAATGTGTGACTCTGTTCTGTTTTGGAATTCAGTTCAGGTGTAGCGATGTTGACATTCCCTCTATAAGTGATATCTTAGGATAAGTGTCCTTTTCTGTGTGACTTACTTCACTTAGAGTCATCGTCCCTAAATCCACTCATCATGCTGCTACTAGCCTTATGACACTGATTTCATGGCTGAGTGATATTCCATTGTGCATAAGTACCACAACTTCTTTATCCATTTTTCTCTTTCCTGGGATATTTAAGGTGTACCGAAGTGGAGGTTCTTGGAAACAGAGCAGCCCTAAACTTTGGGGTGCCTGTGTCGTGTTGATTTTTAGGTTTCCCGATTTCTACGCCCATGAGTGGAAGTGCCCTATGCTCTCTCAGCTGTGTCTATTCCATGTTTCAGGACGCAGCGTACACTCCTCCAGAGTGGCTGTTGGCAATTTCCATCCCGCCCATCAGCGTAGCAAGGCTCCCGTGTCTCCATGGCCTGTCCTGCATTTCTGGTTTTTACACTTTTTTCAGCATGGCCCTTTTGACCGCTGGCAAGCGAGACTTCTTTGTAGCGCCGATTTGCCTTTCCGGCTTGCTTGGTTGGCCAAAAAGGGCGTATGCGTTTTTTCCTGAATATATTCAGGAAAAAACGCATACGCCCTTTTTGGCCAAGGGCATCATTGTCAACGCTTTGCCGCTTTTCATGTGCTTTCAAGGCGAGTCGAATCGACCTCCTGAAATCTGTTTCCTGCAATTCTGCCTTGCTTTCAAATCCTCTTCGTTGCCTTCCCTCAATATATTTGTGGACGAGAGTCATCATTTCTAACTCTGCAGGTTTGTGAATTGCAGTGCCCCTGAGCTCCATTTGTCAACTCGCTTTTTTGGGAGCTGGCCGCAAAAGCGCAGCATTGCTTCAGGCCCTATTCTGGTTCCGGGGGGCAGGCTGAGCCTGTGGTTCATTCTTCTTCCTGATGGGAAAATAGAGTGACCTGTGCCTGTCCCAAAACCTAGAGCTAGTCTCTCATTGGTTCCCCCTCTTCCCGTTCATCCTCAGGACAAATTGCGACCTGTACGAAACAGGAGGTCAACGGTGCTGATTCTCCAAGTAGGGAGATTGTTAGTGAAGCGGCTGGAATGGCGAACCCGAGCACAAGGAGAGGAGAAATGAGGTGCGTTTTAGAAACCTTTCGCGATCACACGGTGTACCATCTTCTGGGTTTCCCAGGCATGTTTTCGATGTAGGAAGATGCCCTTGAACCTGGAGATTTGGGACCCATGGCATGGGTACCACGCAGTATTACTTTAAAGGGTCTGCGTTTGCTCACCCAACCTCACCAATCCTCTCAGCCCCAAGAGTGTCCAGCCTTATGTCTCATCCAGCTGTGGGTCTAGATATGGTCAATCCAGGTTGCATCAGAGCCCCTGAACGGATTTTGTAAGAATGTCTCTCTCTTTCACTGTCTTTGTTTTCTGGGGTTTTTTTTTTTTAAGTAATCTATTTTTATAATGGGGTTTAGCTGCTTTTCCCTGCTGTGTTTATGCCGCTTTACACCCTCTTGATTCACTTCCAGAGAGATATCAATACATAGGTTTTAAGACTCTTCCTAGTCAGATATATTCTTGGGCGGTGAATAGGGGGTGTTGAGTCCAGTTCACTGAGCAGGGAGTAGGTCTTGTCTATTACATATTTGGCTTGTGGAACGGTATGTGAGCTAATTTCAAACCCTTGTTTTATGCATCGCCCCGCCTCACCTTTCCCGTTAAGCAGCCATAGTGTGTTTTGTAAATGTGTGACTCTGTTCTGTTTTGGAATTCAGTTCAGGTGTAGCGATGTTGACATTCCCTCTATCAGTGATATCTTAGGATAAGTGTCCTTTTCTGTGTGACTTACTTCACTTAGAGTCATCGTCCCTAAATCCACTCATCATGCTGCTACTAGCCTTATGACACTGATTTCATGGCTGAGTGATATTCCATTGTGCATAAGTACCACAACTTCTTTATCCATTTTTCTCTTTCCTGGGATATTTAAGGTGTACCGAAGTGGAGGTTCTTGGAAACAGAGCAGCCCTAAACTTTGGGGTGCCTGTGTCGTGTTGATTTTTAGGTTTCCCGATTTCTACGCCCATGAGTGGAAGTGCCCTATGCTCTCTCAGCTGTGTCTATTCCATGTTTCAGGACGCAGCGTACACTCCTCCAGAGTGGCTGTTGGCAATTTCCATCCCGCCCATCAGCGTAGCAAGGCTCCCGTGTCTCCATGGCCTGTCCTGCATTTCTGGTTTTTACACTTTTTTCAGCATGGCCCTTTTGACCGCTGGCAAGCGAGACTTCTTTGTAGCGCCGATTTGCCTTTCCGGCTTGCTTGGTTGGCCAAAAAGGGCGTATGCGTTTTTTCCTGAATATATTCAGGAAAAAACGCATACGCCCTTTTTGGCCAAGGGCATCATTGTCAACGCTTTGCCGCTTTTCATGTGCTTTCAAGGCGAGTCGAATCTACCTCCTGAAATCTGTTTCCTGCAATTCTGCCTTGCTTTCAAATCCTCTTCGTTGCCTTCCCTCAATATATTTGTGGACGAGAGTCATCATTTCGAACTCTGCAGGTTTGTGAATTGCAGTGCCCCTGAGCTCCATTTGTCAACTCGCTTTTTTGGGAGCTGGCCGCAAAAGCGCAGGATTGCTTCAGGCCCTATTCTGGTTCCGGGCGGCAGGCTGAGCCTGTGGTTCATTCTTCTTCCTGATGGGAAAATAGAGTGACCTGTGCCTGTCCCAACACCTAGAGCTAGTCTCTCATTGGTTCCCCCTCTTCCCGTTCATCCTCAGGACAAATTGCGACCTGTACGAAACAGGAGGTCAACGGTGCTGATTCTCCAAGTAGGGAGATTGTTAGTGAAGCGGCTGGAATGGCGAACCCGAGCACAAGGAGAGGAGAAATGAGGTGCGTTTTAGAAACCTTTCCCGATCACACGGTGTACCATCTTCTGGGTTTCCCAGGCATGTTTTCGATGTAGGAAGATGCCCTTTAACCTGGAGATTTGGGACCCATGGCATGGGTACCACGCAGTATTACTTTAAAGGGTCTGCGTTTGCTCACCCAACCTCACCAATCCTCTCAGCCCCAAGAGTGTCCAGCCTTATGTCTCATCCAGCTGTGGGTCTAGATATGGTCAATCCAGGTTGCATCAGAGCCCCTGAACGGATTTTGTAAGAATGTCTCTCTCTTTCACTGTCTTTGTTTTCTGGGGGTTTTTTTTTTAAGTAATCTATTTTTATAATGGGGTTTAGCTGCTTTTCCCTGCTGTGTTTATGCCGCTTTACACCCTCTTGATTCACTTCCAGAGAGATATCAATACATAGGTTTTAAGACTCTTCCTAGTCAGATATATTCTTGGGCGGTGAATAGGGGGTGTTGATTCCAGTTCACTGAGCAGGGAGTAGGTCTTGTCTATTACATATTTGGCTTGTGGAACGGTATGTGAGCTAATTTCAAACCCTTGTTTTATGCATCGCCCCGCCTCACCTTTCCGTTTAGCAGCCATAGTGTGTTTTGTAAATGTGTGACTCTGTTCTGTTTTGGAATTCAGTTCAGGTGTAGCGATGTTGACATTCCCTCTATAAGTGATATCTTAGGATAAGTGTCCTTTTCTGTGTGACTTACTTCACTTAGAGTCATCGTCCCTAAATCCACTCATCATGCTGCTACTAGCCTTATGACACTGATTTCATGGCTGAGTGATATTCCATTGTGCATAAGTACCACAACTTCTTTATCCATTTTTCTCTTTCCTGGGATATTTAAGGTGTACCGAAGTGGAGGTTCTTGGAAACAGAGCAGCCCTAAACTTTGGGGTGCCTGTGTCGTGTTGATTTTTAGGTTTCCCGATTTCTACGCCCATGAGTGGAAGTGCCCTATGCTCTCTCAGCTGTGTCTATTCCATGTTTCAGGACGCAGCGTACACTCCTCCAGAGTGGCTGTTGGCAATTTCCATCCCGCCCATCAGCGTAGCAAGGCTCCCGTGTCTCCATGGCCTGTCCTGCATTTCTGGTTTTTACACTTTTTTCAGCATGGCCCTTTTGACCGCTGGCAAGCGAGACTTCTTTGTAGCGCCGATTTGCCTTTCCGGCTTGCTTGGTTGGCCAAAAAGGGCGTATGCGTTTTTTCCTGAATATATTCAGGAAAAAACGCATACGCCCTTTTTGGCCAAGGGCATCATTGTCAACGCTTTGCCGCTTTTCATGTGCTTTCAAGGCGAGTCGAATCTACCTCCTGAAATCTGTTTCCTGCAATTCTGCCTTGCTTTCAAATCCTCTTCGTTGCCTTCCCTCAATATATTTGTGGACGAGAGTCATCATTTCTAACTCTGCAGGTTTGTGAATTGCAGTGCCCCTGAGCTCCATTTGTCAACTCGCTTTTTTGGGAGCTGGCCGCAAAAGCGCAGCATTGCTTCAGGCCCTATTCTGGTTCCGGGCGGCAGGCTGAGCCTGTGGTTCATTCTTCTTCCTGATGGGAAAATAGAGTGACCTGTGCCTGTCCCAAAACCTAGAGCTAGTCTCTCATTGGTTCCCCCTCTTCCCGTTCATCCTCAGGACAAATTGCGACCTGTACGAAACAGGAGGTCAACGGTGCTGATTCTCCAAGTAGGGAGATTGTTAGTGAAGCGGCTGGAATGGCGAACCCGAGCACAAGGAGAGGAGAAATGAGGTGCGTTTTAGAAACCTTTCCCGATCACACGGTGTACCATCTTCTGGGTTTCCCAGGCATGTTTTCGATGTAGGAAGATGCCCTTGAACCTGGAGATTTGGGACCCATGGCATGGGTACCACGCAGTATTACTTTAAAGGGTCTGCGTTTGCTCACCCAACCTCACCAATCCTCTCAGCCCCAAGAGTGTCCAGCCTTATGTCTCATCCAGCTGTGGGTCTAGATATGGTCAATCCAGGTTGCATCAGAGCCCCTGAACGGATTTTGTAAGAATGTCTCTCTCTTTCACTGTCTTTGTTTTCTGGGGTTTTTTTTTTTTAAGTAATCTATTTTTATAATGGGGTTTAGCTGCTTTTCCCTGCTGTGTTTATGCCGCTTTACACCCTCTTGATTCACTTCCAGAGAGATATCAATACATAGGTTTTAAGACTCTTCCTAGTCAGATATATTCTTGGGCGGTGAATAGGGGGTGTTGAGTCCAGTTCACTGAGCAGGGAGTAGGTCTTGTCTATTACATATTTGGCTTGTGGAACGGTATGTGAGCTAATTTCAAACCCTTGTTTTATGCATCGCCCCGCCTCACCTTTCCCGTTAAGCAGCCATAGTGTGTTTTGTAAATGTGTGACTCTGTTCTGTTTTGGAATTCAGTTCAGGTGTAGCGATGTTGACATTCCCTCTATAAGTGATATCTTAGGATAAGTGTCCTTTTCTGTGTGACTTACTTCACTTAGAGTCATCGTCCCTAAATCCACTCATCATGCTGCTACTAGCCTTATGACACTGATTTCATGGCTGAGTGATATTCCATTGTGCATAAGTACCACAACTTCTTTATCCATTTTTCTCTTTCCTGGGATATTTCAGGTGTACCGAAGTGGAGGTTCTTGGAAACAGAGCAGCCCTAAACTTTGGGGTGCCTGTGTCGTGTTGATTTTTAGGTTTCCCGATTTCTACGCCCATGAGTGGAAGTGCCCTATTCTCTCTCAGCTGTGTCTATTCCATGTTTCAGGACGCAGCGTACACTCCTCCAGAGTGGCTGTTGGCAATTTCCATCCCGCCCATCAGCGTAGCAAGGCTCCCGTGTCTCCATGGCCTGTCCTGCATTTCTGGTTTTTACACTTTTTTCAGCATGGCCCTTTTGACCGCTGGCAAGCGAGACTTCTTTGTAGCGCCGATTTGCCTTTCCGGCTTGCTTGGTTGGCCAAAAAGGGCGTATGCGTTTTTTCCTGAATATATTCAGGAAAAAACGCATACGCCCTTTTTGGCCAAGGGCATCATTGTCAACGCTTTGCCGCTTTTCATGTGCTTTCAAGGCGAGTCGAATCGACCTCCTGAAATCTGTTTCCTGCAATTCTGCCTTGCTTTCAAATCCTCTTCGTTGCCTTCCCTCAATATATTTGTGGACGAGAGTCATCATTTCTAACTCTGCAGGTTTGTGAATTGCAGTGCCCCTGAGCTCCATTTGTCAACTCGCTTTTTTGGGAGCTGGCCGCAAAAGCGCAGGATTGCTTCAGGCCCTATTCTGGTTCCGGGCGGCAGGCTGAGCCTGTGGTTCATTCTTCTTCCTGATGGGAAAATAGAGTGACCTGTGCCTGTCCCAAAACCTAGAGCTAGTCTCTCATTGGTTCCCCCTCTTCCCGTTCATCCTCAGGACAAATTGCGACCTGTACGAAACAGGAGGTCAACGGTGCTGATTCTCCAAGTAGGGAGATTGTTAGTGAAGCGGCTGGAATGGCGAACCCGAGCACAAGGAGAGGAGAAATGAGGTGCGTTTTAGAAACCTTTCCCGATCACACGGTGTACCATCTTCTGGGTTTCCCAGGCATGTTTTCGATGTAGGAAGATGCCCTTGAACCTGGAGATTTGGGACCCATGGCATGGGTACCACGCAGGATTACTTTAAAGGGTCTGCGTTTGCTCACCCAACCTCACCAATCCTCTCAGCCCCAAGAGTGTCCAGCCTTATGTCTCATCCAGCTGTGGGTCTAGATATGGTCAATCCAGGTTGCATCAGAGCCCCTGAACGGATTTTGTAAGAATGTCTCTCTCTTTCACTGTCTTTGTTTTCTGGGGTTTTTTTTTTTTAAGTAATCTATTTTTATAATGGGGTTTAGCTGCTTTTCCCTGCTGTGTTTATGCCGCTTTACACCCTCTTGATTCACTTCCAGAGAGATATCAATACATAGGTTTTAAGACTCTTCCTAGTCAGATATATTCTTGGGCGGTGAATAGGGGGTGTTGAGTCCAGTTCACTGAGCAGGGAGTAGGTCTTGTCTATTACATATTTGGCTTGTGGAACGGTATGTGAGCTAATTTCAAACCCTTGTTTTATGCATCGCCCCGCCTCACCTTTCCCGTTAAGCAGCCATAGTGTGTTTTGTAAATGTGTGACTCTGTTCTGTTTTGGAATTCAGTTCAGGTGTAGCGATGTTGACATTCCCTCTATCAGTGATATCTTAGGATAAGTGTCCTTTTCTGTGTGACTTACTTCACTTAGAGTCATCGTCCCTAAATCCACTCATCATGCTGCTACTAGCCTTATGACACTGATTTCATGGCTGAGTGATATTCCATTGTGCATAAGTACCACAACTTCTTTATCCATTTTTCTCTTTCCTGGGATATTTAAGGTGTACCGAAGTGGAGGTTCTTGGAAACAGAGCAGCCCTAAACTTTGGGGTGCCTGTGTCGTGTTGATTTTTAGGTTTCCCGATTTCTACGCCCATGAGTGGAAGTGCCCTATGCTCTCTCAGCTGTGTCTATTCCATGTTTCAGGACGCAGCGTACACTCCTCCAGAGTGGCTGTTGGCAATTTCCATCCCGCCCATCAGCGTAGCAAGGCTCCCGTGTCTCCATGGCCTGTCCTGCATTTCTGGTTTTTACACTTTTTTCAGCATGGCCCTTTTGACCGCTGGCAAGCGAGACTTCTTTGTAGCGCCGATTTGCCTTTCCGGCTTGCTTGGTTGGCCAAAAAGGGCGTATGCGTTTTTTCCTGAATATATTCAGGAAAAAACGCATACGCCCTTTTTGGCCAAGGGCATCATTGTCAACGCTTTGCCGCTTTTCATGTGCTTTCAAGGCGAGTCGAATCGACCTCCTGAAATCTGTTTCCTGCAATTCTGCCTTGCTTTCAAATCCTCTTCGTTGCCTTCCCTCAATATATTTGTGGACGAGAGTCATCATTTCGAACTCTGCAGGTTTGTGAATTGCAGTGCCCCTGAGCTCCATTTGTCAACTCGCTTTTTTGGGAGCTGGCCGCAAAAGCGCAGGATTGCTTCAGGCCCTATTCTGGTTCCGGGCGGCAGGCTGAGCCTGTGGTTCATTCTTCTTCCTGATGGGAAAATAGAGTGACCTGTGCCTGTCCCAACACCTAGAGCTAGTCTCTCATTGGTTCCCCCTCTTCCCGTTCATCCTCAGGACAAATTGCGACCTGTACGAAACAGGAGGTCAACGGTGCTGATTCTCCAAGTAGGGAGATTGTTAGTGAAGCGGCTGGAATGGCGAACCCGAGCACAAGGAGAGGAGAAATGAGGTGCGTTTTAGAAACCTTTCCCGATCACACGGTGTACCATCTTCTGGGTTTCCCAGGCATGTTTTCGATGTAGGAAGATGCCCTTTAACCTGGAGATTTGGGACCCATGGCATGGGTACCACGCAGTATTACTTTAAAGGGTCTGCGTTTGCTCACCCAACCTCACCAATCCTCTCAGCCCCAAGAGTGTCCAGCCTTATGTCTCATCCAGCTGTGGGTCTAGATATGGTCAATCCAGGTTGCATCAGAGCCCCTGAACGGATTTTGTAAGAATGTCTCTCTCTTTCACTGTCTTTGTTTTCTGGGGGTTTTTTTTTTAAGTAATCTATTTTTATAATGGGGTTTAGCTGCTTTTCCCTGCTGTGTTTATGCCGCTTTACACCCTCTTGATTCACTTCCAGAGAGATATCAATACATAGGTTTTAAGACTCTTCCTAGTCAGATATATTCTTGGGCGGTGAATAGGGGGTGTTGATTCCAGTTCACTGAGCAGGGAGTAGGTCTTGTCTATTACATATTTGGCTTGTGGAACGGTATGTGAGCTAATTTCAAACCCTTGTTTTATGCATCGCCCCGCCTCACCTTTCCGTTTAGCAGCCATAGTGTGTTTTGTAAATGTGTGACTCTGTTCTGTTTTGGAATTCAGTTCAGGTGTAGCGATGTTGACATTCCCTCTATAAGTGATATCTTAGGATAAGTGTCCTTTTCTGTGTGACTTACTTCACTTAGAGTCATCGTCCCTAAATCCACTCATCATGCTGCTACTAGCCTTATGACACTGATTTCATGGCTGAGTGATATTCCATTGTGCATAAGTACCACAACTTCTTTATCCATTTTTCTCTTTCCTGGGATATTTAAGGTGTACCGAAGTGGAGGTTCTTGGAAACAGAGCAGCCCTAAACTTTGGGGTGCCTGTGTCGTGTTGATTTTTAGGTTTCCCGATTTCTACGCCCATGAGTGGAAGTGCCCTATGCTCTCTCAGCTGTGTCTATTCCATGTTTCAGGACGCAGCGTACACTCCTCCAGAGTGGCTGTTGGCAATTTCCATCCCGCCCATCAGCGTAGCAAGGCTCCCGTGTCTCCATGGCCTGTCCTGCATTTCTGGTTTTTACACTTTTTTCAGCATGGCCCTTTTGACCGCTGGCAAGCGAGACTTCTTTGTAGCGCCGATTTGCCTTTCCGGCTTGCTTGGTTGGCCAAAAAGGGCGTATGCGTTTTTTCCTGAATATATTCAGGAAAAAACGCATACGCCCTTTTTGGCCAAGGGCATCATTGTCAACGCTTTGCCGCTTTTCATGTGCTTTCAAGGCGAGTCGAATCGACCTCCTGAAATCTGTTTCCTGCAATTCTGCCTTGCTTTCAAATCCTCTTCGTTGCCTTCCCTCAATATATTTGTGGACGAGAGTCATCATTTCTAACTCTGCAGGTTTGTGAATTGCAGTGCCCCTGAGCTCCATTTGTCAACTCGCTTTTTTGGGAGCTGGCCGCAAAAGCGCAGCATTGCTTCAGGCCCTATTCTGGTTCCGGGCGGCAGGCTGAGCCTGTGGTTCATTCTTCTTCCTGATGGGAAAATAGAGTGACCTGTGCCTGTCCCAAAACCTAGAGCTAGTCTCTCATTGGTTCCCCCTCTTCCCGTTCATCCTCAGGACAAATTGCGACCTGTACGAAACAGGAGGTCAACGGTGCTGATTCTCCAAGTAGGGAGATTGTTAGTGAAGCGGCTGGAATGGCGAACCCGAGCACAAGGAGAGGAGAAATGAGGTGCGTTTTAGAAACCTTTCCCGATCACACGGTGTACCATCTTCTGGGTTTCCCAGGCATGTTTTCGATGTAGGAAGATGCCCTTGAACCTGGAGATTTGGGACCCATGGCATGGGTACCACGCAGGATTACTTTAAAGGGTCTGCGTTTGCTCACCCAACCTCACCAATCCTCTCAGCCCCAAGAGTGTCCAGCCTTATGTCTCATCCAGCTGTGGGTCTAGATATGGTCAATCCAGGTTGCATCACAGCCCCTGAACGGATTTTGTAAGAATGTCTCTCTCTTTCACTGTCTTTGTTTTCTGGGGTTTTTTTTTTTTTAAGTAATCTATTTTTATAATGGGGTTTAGCTGCTTTTCCCTGCTGTGTTTATGCCGCTTTACACCCTCTTGATTCACTTCCAGAGAGATATCAATACATAGGTTTTAAGACTCTTCCTAGTCAGATATATTCTTGGGCGGTGAATAGGGGGTGTTGAGTCCAGTTCACTGAGCAGGGAGTAGGTCTTGTCTATTACATATTTGGCTTGTGGAACGGTATGTGAGCTAATTTCAAACCCTTGTTTTATGCATCGCCCCGCCTCACCTTTCCCGTTAAGCAGCCATAGTGTGTTTTGTAAATGTGTGACTCTGTTCTGTTTTGGAATTCAGTTCAGGTGTAGCGATGTTGACATTCCCTCTATAAGTGATATCTTAGGATAAGTGTCCTTTTCTGTGTGACTTACTTCACTTAGAGTCATCGTCCCTAAATCCACTCATCATGCTGCTACTAGCCTTATGACACTGATTTCATGGCTGAGTGATATTCCATTGTGCATAAGTACCACAACTTCTTTATCCATTTTTCTCTTTCCTGGGATATTTAAGGTGTACCGAAGTGGAGGTTCTTGGAAACAGAGCAGCCCTAAACTTTGGGGTGCCTGTGTCGTGTTGATTTTTAGGTTTCCCGATTTCTACGCCCATGAGTGGAAGTGCCCTATGCTCTCTCAGCTGTGTCTATTCCATGTTTCAGGACGCAGCGTACACTCCTCCAGAGTGGCTGTTGGCAATTTCCATCCCGCCCATCAGCGTAGCAAGGCTCCCGTGTCTCCATGGCCTGTCCTGCATTTCTGGTTTTTACACTTTTTTCAGCATGGCCCTTTTGACCGCTGGCAAGCGAGACTTCTTTGTAGCGCCGATTTGCCTTTCCGGCTTGCTTGGTTGGCCAAAAAGGGCGTATGCGTTTTTTCCTGAATATATTCAGGAAAAAACGCATACGCCCTTTTTGGCCAAGGGCATCATTGTCAACGCTTTGCCGCTTTTCATGTGCTTTCAAGGCGAGTCGAATCGACCTCCTGAAATCTGTTTCCTGCAATTCTGCCTTGCTTTCAAATCCTCTTCGTTGCCTTCCCTCAATATATTTGTGGACGAGAGTCATCATTTCTAACTCTGCAGGTTTGTGAATTGCAGTGCCCCTGAGCTCCATTTGTCAACTCGCTTTTTTGGGAGCTGGCCGCAAAAGCGCAGGATTGCTTCAGGCCCTATTCTGGTTCCGGGCGGCAGGCTGAGCCTGTGGTTCATTCTTCTTCCTGATGGGAAAATAGAGTGACCTGTGCCTGTCCCAAAACCTAGAGCTAGTCTCTCATTGGTTCCCCCTCTTCCCGTTCATCCTCAGGACAAATTGCGACCTGTACGAAACAGGAGGTCAACGGTGCTGATTCTCCAAGTAGGGAGATTGTTAGTGAAGCGGCTGGAATGGCGAACCCGAGCACAAGGAGAGGAGAAATGAGGTGCGTTTTAGAAACCTTTCCCGATCACACGGTGTACCATCTTCTGGGTTTCCCAGGCATGTTTTCGATGTAGGAAGATGCCCTTGAACCTGGAGATTTGGGACCCATGGCATGGGTACCACGCAGTATTACTTTAAAGGGTCTGCGTTTGCTCACCCAACCTCACCAATCCTCTCAGCCCCAAGAGTGTCCAGCCTTATGTCTCATCCAGCTGTGGGTCTAGATATGGTCAATCCAGGTTGCATCAGAGCCCCTGAACGGATTTTGTAAGAATGTCTCTCTCTTTCACTGTCTTTGTTTTCTGGGGTTTTTTTTTTTTAAGTAATCTATTTTTATAATGGGGTTTAGCTGCTTTTCCCTGCTGTGTTTATGCCGCTTTACACCCTCTTGATTCACTTCCAGAGAGATATCAATACATAGGTTTTAAGACTCTTCCTAGTCAGATATATTCTTGGGCGGTGAATAGGGGGTGTTGAGTCCAGTTCACTGAGCAGGGAGTAGGTCTTGTCTATTACATATTTGGCTTGTGGAACGGTATGTGAGCTAATTTCAAACCCTTGTTTTATGCATCGCCCCGCCTCACCTTTCCCGTTAAGCAGCCATAGTGTGTTTTGTAAATGTGTGACTCTGTTCTGTTTTGGAATTCAGTTCAGGTGTAGCGATGTTGACATTCCCTCTATAAGTGATATCTTAGGATAAGTGTCCTTTTCTGTGTGACTTACTTCACTTAGAGTCATCGTCCCTAAATCCACTCATCATGCTGCTACTAGCCTTATGACACTGATTTCATGGCTGAGTGATATTCCATTGTGCATAAGTACCACAACTTCTTTATCCATTTTTCTCTTTCCTGGGATATTTCAGGTGTACCGAAGTGGAGGTTCTTGGAAACAGAGCAGCCCTAAACTTTGGGGTGCCTGTGTCGTGTTGATTTTTAGGTTTCCCGATTTCTACGCCCATGAGTGGAAGTGCCCTATTCTCTCTCAGCTGTGTCTATTCCATGTTTCAGGACGCAGCGTACACTCCTCCAGAGTGGCTGTTGGCAATTTCCATCCCGCCCATCAGCGTAGCAAGGCTCCCGTGTCTCCATGGCCTGTCCTGCATTTCTGGTTTTTACACTTTTTTCAGCATGGCCCTTTTGACCGCTGGCAAGCGAGACTTCTTTGTAGCGCCGATTTGCCTTTCCGGCTTGCTTGGTTGGCCAAAAAGGGCGTATGCGTTTTTTCCTGAATATATTCAGGAAAAAACGCATACGCCCTTTTTGGCCAAGGGCATCATTGTCAACGCTTTGCCGCTTTTCATGTGCTTTCAAGGCGAGTCGAATCGACCTCCTGAAATCTGTTTCCTGCAATTCTGCCTTGCTTTCAAATCCTCTTCGTTGCCTTCCCTCAATATATTTGTGGACGAGAGTCATCATTTCTAACTCTGCAGGTTTGTGAATTGCAGTGCCCCTGAGCTCCATTTGTCAACTCGCTTTTTTGGGAGCTGGCCGCAAAAGCGCAGGATTGCTTCAGGCCCTATTCTGGTTCCGGGCGGCAGGCTGAGCCTGTGGTTCATTCTTCTTCCTGATGGGAAAATAGAGTGACCTGTGCCTGTCCCAAAACCTAGAGCTAGTCTCTCATTGGTTCCCCCTCTTCCCGTTCATCCTCAGGACAAATTGCGACCTGTACGAAACAGGAGGTCAACGGTGCTGATTCTCCAAGTAGGGAGATTGTTAGTGAAGCGGCTGGAATGGCGAACCCGAGCACAAGGAGAGGAGAAATGAGGTGCGTTTTAGAAACCTTTCCCGATCACACGGTGTACCATCTTCTGGGTTTCCCAGGCATGTTTTCGATGTAGGAAGATGCCCTTGAACCTGGAGATTTGGGACCCATGGCATGGGTACCACGCAGGATTACTTTAAAGGGTCTGCGTTTGCTCACCCAACCTCACCAATCCTCTCAGCCCCAAGAGTGTCCAGCCTTATGTCTCATCCAGCTGTGGGTCTAGATATGGTCAATCCAGGTTGCATCAGAGCCCCTGAACGGATTTTGTAAGAATGTCTCTCTCTTTCACTGTCTTTGTTTTCTGGGGTTTTTTTTTTTTAAGTAATCTATTTTTATAATGGGGTTTAGCTGCTTTTCCCTGCTGTGTTTATGCCGCTTTACACCCTCTTGATTCACTTCCAGAGAGATATCAATACATAGGTTTTAAGACTCTTCCTAGTCAGATATATTCTTGGGCGGTGAATAGGGGGTGTTGAGTCCAGTTCACTGAGCAGGGAGTAGGTCTTGTCTATTACATATTTGGCTTGTGGAACGGTATGTGAGCTAATTTCAAACCCTTGTTTTATGCATCGCCCCGCCTCACCTTTCCCGTTAAGCAGCCATAGTGTGTTTTGTAAATGTGTGACTCTGTTCTGTTTTGGAATTCAGTTCAGGTGTAGCGATGTTGACATTCCCTCTATCAGTGATATCTTAGGATAAGTGTCCTTTTCTGTGTGACTTACTTCACTTAGAGTCATCGTCCCTAAATCCACTCATCATGCTGCTACTAGCCTTATGACACTGATTTCATGGCTGAGTGATATTCCATTGTGCATAAGTACCACAACTTCTTTATCCATTTTTCTCTTTCCTGGGATATTTAAGGTGTACCGAAGTGGAGGTTCTTGGAAACAGAGCAGCCCTAAACTTTGGGGTGCCTGTGTCGTGTTGATTTTTAGGTTTCCCGATTTCTACGCCCATGAGTGGAAGTGCCCTATGCTCTCTCAGCTGTGTCTATTCCATGTTTCAGGACGCAGCGTACACTCCTCCAGAGTGGCTGTTGGCAATTTCCATCCCGCCCATCAGCGTAGCAAGGCTCCCGTGTCTCCATGGCCTGTCCTGCATTTCTGGTTTTTACACTTTTTTCAGCATGGCCCTTTTGACCGCTGGCAAGCGAGACTTCTTTGTAGCGCCGATTTGCCTTTCCGGCTTGCTTGGTTGGCCAAAAAGGGCGTATGCGTTTTTTCCTGAATATATTCAGGAAAAAACGCATACGCCCTTTTTGGCCAAGGGCATCATTGTCAACGCTTTGCCGCTTTTCATGTGCTTTCAAGGCGAGTCGAATCGACCTCCTGAAATCTGTTTCCTGCAATTCTGCCTTGCTTTCAAATCCTCTTCGTTGCCTTCCCTCAATATATTTGTGGACGAGAGTCATCATTTCTAACTCTGCAGGTTTGTGAATTGCAGTGCCCCTGAGCTCCATTTGTCAACTCGCTTTTTTGGGAGCTGGCCGCAAAAGCGCAGGATTGCTTCAGGCCCTATTCTGGTTCCGGGCGGCAGGCTGAGCCTGTGGTTCATTCTTCTTCCTGATGGGAAAATAGAGTGACCTGTGCCTGTCCCAACACCTAGAGCTAGTCTCTCATTGGTTCCCCCTCTTCCCGTTCATCCTCAGGACAAATTGCGACCTGTACGAAACAGGAGGTCAACGGTGCTGATTCTCCAAGTAGGGAGATTGTTAGTGAAGCGGCTGGAATGGCGAACCCGAGCACAAGGAGAGGAGAAATGAGGTGCGTTTTAGAAACCTTTCCCGATCACACGGTGTACCATCTTCTGGGTTTCCCAGGCATGTTTTCGATGTAGGAAGATGCCCTTTAACCTGGAGATTTGGGACCCATGGCATGGGTACCACGCAGTATTACTTTAAAGGGTCTGCGTTTGCTCACCCAACCTCACCAATCCTCTCAGCCCCAAGAGTGTCCAGCCTTATGTCTCATCCAGCTGTGGGTCTAGATATGGTCAATCCAGGTTGCATCAGAGCCCCTGAACGGATTTTGTAAGAATGTCTCTCTCTTTCACTGTCTTTGTTTTCTGGGGGTTTTTTTTTTAAGTAATCTATTTTTATAATGGGGTTTAGCTGCTTTTCCCTGCTGTGTTTATGCCGCTTTACACCCTCTTGATTCACTTCCAGAGAGATATCAATACATAGGTTTTAAGACTCTTCCTAGTCAGATATATTCTTGGGCGGTGAATAGGGGGTGTTGATTCCAGTTCACTGAGCAGGGAGTAGGTCTTGTCTATTACATATTTGGCTTGTGGAACGGTATGTGAGCTAATTTCAAACCCTTGTTTTATGCATCGCCCCGCCTCACCTTTCCGTTTAGCAGCCATAGTGTGTTTTGTAAATGTGTGACTCTGTTCTGTTTTGGAATTCAGTTCAGGTGTAGCGATGTTGACATTCCCTCTATAAGTGATATCTTAGGATAAGTGTCCTTTTCTGTGTGACTTACTTCACTTAGAGTCATCGTCCCTAAATCCACTCATCATGCTGCTACTAGCCTTATGACACTGATTTCATGGCTGAGTGATATTCCATTGTGCATAAGTACCACAACTTCTTTATCCATTTTTCTCTTTCCTGGGATATTTAAGGTGTACCGAAGTGGAGGTTCTTGGAAACAGAGCAGCCCTAAACTTTGGGGTGCCTGTGTCGTGTTGATTTTTAGGTTTCCCGATTTCTACGCCCATGAGTGGAAGTGCCCTATGCTCTCTCAGCTGTGTCTATTCCATGTTTCAGGACGCAGCGTACACTCCTCCAGAGTGGCTGTTGGCAATTTCCATCCCGCCCATCAGCGTAGCAAGGCTCCCGTGTCTCCATGGCCTGTCCTGCATTTCTGGTTTTTACACTTTTTTCAGCATGGCCCTTTTGACCGCTGGCAAGCGAGACTTCTTTGTAGCGCCGATTTGCCTTTCCGGCTTGCTTGGTTGGCCAAAAAGGGCGTATGCGTTTTTTCCTGAATATATTCAGGAAAAAACGCATACGCCCTTTTTGGCCAAGGGCATCATTGTCAACGCTTTGCCGCTTTTCATGTGCTTTCAAGGCGAGTCGAATCGACCTCCTGAAATCTGTTTCCTGCAATTCTGCCTTGCTTTCAAATCCTCTTCGTTGCCTTCCCTCAATATATTTGTGGACGAGAGTCATCATTTCTAACTCTGCAGGTTTGTGAATTGCAGTGCCCCTGAGCTCCATTTGTCAACTCGCTTTTTTGGGAGCTGGCCGCAAAAGCGCAGCATTGCTTCAGGCCCTATTCTGGTTCCGGGGGGCAGGCTGAGCCTGTGGTTCATTCTTCTTCCTGATGGGAAAATAGAGTGACCTGTGCCTGTCCCAAAACCTAGAGCTAGTCTCTCATTGGTTCCCCCTCTTCCCGTTCATCCTCAGGACAAATTGCGACCTGTACGAAACAGGAGGTCAACGGTGCTGATTCTCCAAGTAGGGAGATTGTTAGTGAAGCGGCTGGAATGGCGAACCCGAGCACAAGGAGAGGAGAAATGAGGTGCGTTTTAGAAACCTTTCGCGATCACACGGTGTACCATCTTCTGGGTTTCCCAGGCATGTTTTCGATGTAGGAAGATGCCCTTGAACCTGGAGATTTGGGACCCATGGCATGGGTACCACGCAGTATTACTTTAAAGGGTCTGCGTTTGCTCACCCAACCTCACCAATCCTCTCAGCCCCAAGAGTGTCCAGCCTTATGTCTCATCCAGCTGTGGGTCTAGATATGGTCAATCCAGGTTGCATCAGAGCCCCTGAACGGATTTTGTAAGAATGTCTCTCTCTTTCACTGTCTTTGTTTTCTGGGGTTTTTTTTTTTTTAAGTAATCTATTTTTATAATGGGGTTTAGCTGCTTTTCCCTGCTGTGTTTATGCCGCTTTACACCCTCTTGATTCACTTCCAGAGAGATATCAATACATAGGTTTTAAGACTCTTCCTAGTCAGATATATTCTTGGGCGGTGAATAGGGGGTGTTGAGTCCAGTTCACTGAGCAGGGAGTAGGTCTTGTCTATTACATATTTGGCTTGTGGAACGGTATGTGAGCTAATTTCAAACCCTTGTTTTATGCATCGCCCCGCCTCACCTTTCCCGTTAAGCAGCCATAGTGTGTTTTGTAAATGTGTGACTCTGTTCTGTTTTGGAATTCAGTTCAGGTGTAGCGATGTTGACATTCCCTCTATCAGTGATATCTTAGGATAAGTGTCCTTTTCTGTGTGACTTACTTCACTTAGAGTCATCGTCCCTAAATCCACTCATCATGCTGCTACTAGCCTTATGACACTGATTTCATGGCTGAGTGATATTCCATTGTGCATAAGTACCACAACTTCTTTATCCATTTTTCTCTTTCCTGGGATATTTAAGGTGTACCGAAGTGGAGGTTCTTGGAAACAGAGCAGCCCTAAACTTTGGGGTGCCTGTGTCGTGTTGATTTTTAGGTTTCCCGATTTCTACGCCCATGAGTGGAAGTGCCCTATGCTCTCTCAGCTGTGTCTATTCCATGTTTCAGGACGCAGCGTACACTCCTCCAGAGTGGCTGTTGGCAATTTCCATCCCGCCCATCAGCGTAGCAAGGCTCCCGTGTCTCCATGGCCTGTCCTGCATTTCTGGTTTTTACACTTTTTTCAGCATGGCCCTTTTGACCGCTGGCAAGCGAGACTTCTTTGTAGCGCCGATTTGCCTTTCCGGCTTGCTTGGTTGGCCAAAAAGGGCGTATGCGTTTTTTCCTGAATATATTCAGGAAAAAACGCATACGCCCTTTTTGGCCAAGGGCATCATTGTCAACGCTTTGCCGCTTTTCATGTGCTTTCAAGGCGAGTCGAATCTACCTCCTGAAATCTGTTTCCTGCAATTCTGCCTTGCTTTCAAATCCTCTTCGTTGCCTTCCCTCAATATATTTGTGGACGAGAGTCATCATTTCTAACTCTGCAGGTTTGTGAATTGCAGTGCCCCTGAGCTCCATTTGTCAACTCGCTTTTTTGGGAGCTGGCCGCAAAAGCGCAGGATTGCTTCAGGCCCTATTCTGGTTCCGGGCGGCAGGCTGAGCCTGTGGTTCATTCTTCTTCCTGATGGGAAAATAGAGTGACCTGTGCCTGTCCCAAAACCTAGAGCTAGTCTCTCATTGGTTCCCCCTCTTCCCGTTCATCCTCAGGACAAATTGCGACCTGTACGAAACAGGAGGTCAACGGTGCTGATTCTCCAAGTAGGGAGATTGTTAGTGAAGCGGCTGGAATGGCGAACCCGAGCACAAGGAGAGGAGAAATGAGGTGCGTTTTAGAAACCTTTCCCGATCACACGGTGTACCATCTTCTGGGTTTCCCAGGCATGTTTTCGATGTAGGAAGATGCCCTTTAACCTGGAGATTTGGGACCCATGGCATGGGTACCACGCAGTATTACTTTAAAGGGTCTGCGTTTGCTCACCCAACCTCACCAATCCTCTCAGCCCCAAGAGTGTCCAGCCTTATGTCTCATCCAGCTGTGGGTCTAGATATGGTCAATCCAGGTTGCATCAGAGCCCCTGAACGGATTTTGTAAGAATGTCTCTCTCTTTCACTGTCTTTGTTTTCTGGGGGTTTTTTTTTTAAGTAATCTATTTTTATAATGGGGTTTAGCTGCTTTTCCCTGCTGTGTTTATGCCGCTTTACACCCTCTTGATTCACTTCCAGAGAGATATCAATACATAGGTTTTAAGACTCTTCCTAGTCAGATATATTCTTGGGCGGTGAATAGGGGGTGTTGATTCCAGTTCACTGAGCAGGGAGTAGGTCTTGTCTATTACATATTTGGCTTGTGGAACGGTATGTGAGCTAATTTCAAACCCTTGTTTTATGCATCGCCCCGCCTCACCTTTCCGTTTAGCAGCCATAGTGTGTTTTGTAAATGTGTGACTCTGTTCTGTTTTGGAATTCAGTTCAGGTGTAGCGATGTTGACATTCCCTCTATCAGTGATATCTTAGGATAAGTGTCCTTTTCTGTGTGACTTACTTCACTTAGAGTCATCGTCCCTAAATCCACTCATCATGCTGCTACTAGCCTTATGACACTGATTTCATGGCTGAGTGATATTCCATTGTGCATAAGTACCACAACTTCTTTATCCATTTTTCTCTTTCCTGGGATATTTAAGGTGTACCGAAGTGGAGGTTCTTGGAAACAGAGCAGCCCTAAACTTTGGGGTGCCTGTGTCGTGTTGATTTTTAGGTTTCCCGATTTCTACGCCCATGAGTGGAAGTGCCCTATGCTCTCTCAGCTGTGTCTATTCCATGTTTCAGGACGCAGCGTACACTCCTCCAGAGTGGCTGTTGGCAATTTCCATCCCGCCCATCAGCGTAGCAAGGCTCCCGTGTCTCCATGGCCTGTCCTGCATTTCTGGTTTTTACACTTTTTTCAGCATGGCCCTTTTGACCGCTGGCAAGCGAGACTTCTTTGTAGCGCCGATTTGCCTTTCCGGCTTGCTTGGTTGGCCAAAAAGGGCGTATGCGTTTTTTCCTGAATATATTCAGGAAAAAACGCATACGCCCTTTTTGGCCAAGGGCATCATTGTCAACGCTTTGCCGCTTTTCATGTGCTTTCAAGGCGAGTCGAATCGACCTCCTGAAATCTGTTTCCTGCAATTCTGCCTTGCTTTCAAATCCTCTTCGTTGCCTTCCCTCAATATATTTGTGGACGAGAGTCATCATTTCTAACTCTGCAGGTTTGTGAATTGCAGTGCCCCTGAGCTCCATTTGTCAACTCGCTTTTTTGGGAGCTGGCCGCAAAAGCGCAGCATTGCTTCAGGCCCTATTCTGGTTCCGGGGGGCAGGCTGAGCCTGTGGTTCATTCTTCTTCCTGATGGGAAAATAGAGTGACCTGTGCCTGTCCCAAAACCTAGAGCTAGTCTCTCATTGGTTCCCCCTCTTCCCGTTCATCCTCAGGACAAATTGCGACCTGTACGAAACAGGAGGTCAACGGTGCTGATTCTCCAAGTAGGGAGATTGTTAGTGAAGCGGCTGGAATGGCGAACCCGAGCACAAGGAGAGGAGAAATGAGGTGCGTTTTAGAAACCTTTCGCGATCACACGGTGTACCATCTTCTGGGTTTCCCAGGCATGTTTTCGATGTAGGAAGATGCCCTTGAACCTGGAGATTTGGGACCCATGGCATGGGTACCACGCAGGATTACTTTAAAGGGTCTGCGTTTGCTCACCCAACCTCACCAATCCTCTCAGCCCCAAGAGTGTCCAGCCTTATGTCTCATCCAGCTGTGGGTCTAGATATGGTCAATCCAGGTTGCATCAGAGCCCCTGAACGGATTTTGTAAGAATGTCTCTCTCTTTCACTGTCTTTGTTTTCTGGGGTTTTTTTTTTTTTAAGTAATCTATTTTTATAATGGGGTTTAGCTGCTTTTCCCTGCTGTGTTTATGCCGCTTTACACCCTCTTGATTCACTTCCAGAGAGATATCAATACATAGGTTTTAAGACTCTTCCTAGTCAGATATATTCTTGGGCGGTGAATAGGGGGTGTTGAGTCCAGTTCACTGAGCAGGGAGTAGGTCTTGTCTATTACATATTTGGCTTGTGGAACGGTATGTGAGCTAATTTCAAACCCTTGTTTTATGCATCGCCCCGCCTCACCTTTCCCGTTAAGCAGCCATAGTGTGTTTTGTAAATGTGTGACTCTGTTCTGTTTTGGAATTCAGTTCAGGTGTAGCGATGTTGACATTCCCTCTATCAGTGATATCTTAGGATAAGTGTCCTTTTCTGTGTGACTTCCTTCACTTAGAGTCATCGTTCCTAAATCCACTCATCATGCTGCTACTAGCCTTATGACACTGATTTCATGGCTGAGTGATATTCCATTGTGCATAAGTACCACAACTTCTTTATCCATTTTTCTCTTTCCTGGGATATTTAAGGTGTACCGAAGTGGAGGTTCTTGGAAACAGAGCAGCCCTAAACTTTGGGGTGCCTGTGTCGTGTTGATTTTTAGGTTTCCCGATTTCTACGCCCATGAGTGGAAGTGCCCTATGCTCTCTCAGCTGTGTCTATTCCATGTTTCAGGACGCAGCGTACACTCCTTCAGAGTGGCTGTTGGCAATTTCCATACCGCCCATCAGCGTAGCAAGGCTCCCGTGTCTCCATGGCCTGTCCTGCATTTCTGGTTTTTACACTTTTTTCAGCATGGCCCTTTTGACCGCTGGCAAGCGAGACTTCTTTGTAGTGCTGATTTGCCTTTCCGGCTTGCTTGGTTGGCCAAAAAGGGCGTATGCGTTTTTTCCTGAATATATTCAGGAAAAAACGCATACGCCCTTTTTGGCCAAGGGCATCATTGTCAACGCTTTGCCGCTTTTCATGTGCTTTCAAGGCGAGTCGAATCTACCTCCTGAAATCTGTTTCCTGCAATTCTGACTTGCTTTCAAATCCTCTTCGTTGCCTTCCCTCAATATATTTGTGGACGAGAGTCATCATTTCTAACTCTGCAGGTTTGTGAATTGCAGTGCCCCTGAGCTCCATTTGTCAACTCGCTTTTTTGGGAGCTGGCCGCAAAAGCGCAGGATTGCTTCAGGCCCTATTCTGGTTCCGGGCGGCAGGCTGAGCCTGTGGTTCATTCTTCTTCCTGATGGGAAAATAGAGTGACCTGTGCCTGTCCCAACACCTAGAGCTAGTCTCTCATTGGTTCCCCCTCTTCCCGTTCATCCTCAGGACAAATTGCGACCTGTACGAAACAGGAGGTCAACGGTGCTGATTCTCCAAGTAGGGAGATTGTTAGTGAAGCGGCTGGAATGGCGAACCCGAGCACAAGGAGAGGAGAAATGAGGTGCGTTTTAGAAACCTTTCCCGATCACACGGTGTACCATCTTCTGGGTTTCCCAGGCATGTTTTCGATGTAGGAAGATGCCCTTGAACCTGGAGATTTGGGACCCATGGCATGGGTACCACGCAGTATTACTTTAAAGGGTCTGCGTTTGCTCACCCAACCTCACCAATCCTCTCAGCCCCAAGAGTGTCCAGCCTTATGTCTCATCCAGCTGTGGGTCTAGATATGGTCAATCCAGGTTGCATCACAGCCCCTGAACGCATTTTGTAAGAATGTCTCTCTCTTTCACTGTCTTTGTTTTCTGGGGGTTTTTTTTTTAAGTAATCTATTTTTATAATGGGGTTTAGCTGCTTTTCCCTGCTGTGTTTATGCCGCTTTACACCCTCTTGATTCACTTCCAGAGAGATATCAATACATAGGTTTTAAGACTCTTCCTAGTCAGATATATTCTTGGGCGGTGAATAGGGGGTGTTGATTCCAGTTCACTGAGCAGGGAGTAGGTCTTGTCTATTACATATTTGGCTTGTGGAACGGTATGTGAGCTAATTTCAAACCCTTGTTTTATGCATCGCCCCGCCTCACCTTTCCGTTTAGCAGCCATAGTGTGTTTTGTAAATGTGTGACTCTGTTCTGTTTTGGAATTCAGTTCAGGTGTAGCGATGTTGACATTCCCTCTATCAGTGATATCTTAGGATAAGTGTCCTTTTCTGTGTGACTTACTTCACTTAGAGTCATCGTCCCTAAATCCACTCATCATGCTGCTACTAGCCTTATGACACTGATTTCATGGCTGAGTGATATTCCATTGTGCATAAGTACCACAACTTCTTTATCCATTTTTCTCTTTCCTGGGATATTTAAGGTGTACCGAAGTGGAGGTTCTTGGAAACAGAGCAGCCCTAAACTTTGGGGTGCCTGTGTCGTGTTGATTTTTAGGTTTCCCGATTTCTACGCCCATGAGTGGAAGTGCCCTATGCTCTCTCAGCTGTGTCTATTCCATGTTTCAGGACGCAGCGTACACTCCTCCAGAGTGGCTGTTGGCAATTTCCATCCCGCCCATCAGCGTAGCAAGGCTCCCGTGTCTCCATGGCCTGTCCTGCATTTCTGGTTTTTACACTTTTTTCAGCATGGCCCTTTTGACCGCTGGCAAGCGAGACTTCTTTGTAGCGCCGATTTGCCTTTCCGGCTTGCTTGGTTGGCCAAAAAGGGCGTATGCGTTTTTTCCTGAATATATTCAGGAAAAAACGCATACGCCCTTTTTGGCCAAGGGCATCATTGTCAACGCTTTGCCGCTTTTCATGTGCTTTCAAGGCGAGTCGAATCGACCTCCTGAAATCTGTTTCCTGCAATTCTGCCTTGCTTTCAAATCCTCTTCGTTGCCTTCCCTCAATATATTTGTGGACGAGAGTCATCATTTCTAACTCTGCAGGTTTGTGAATTGCAGTGCCCCTGAGCTCCATTTGTCAACTCGCTTTTTTGGGAGCTGGCCGCAAAAGCGCAGCATTGCTTCAGGCCCTATTCTGGTTCCGGGGGGCAGGCTGAGCCTGTGGTTCATTCTTCTTCCTGATGGGAAAATAGAGTGACCTGTGCCTGTCCCAAAACCTAGAGCTAGTCTCTCATTGGTTCCCCCTCTTCCCGTTCATCCTCAGGACAAATTGCGACCTGTACGAAACAGGAGGTCAACGGTGCTGATTCTCCAAGTAGGGAGATTGTTAGTGAAGCGGCTGGAATGGCGAACCCGAGCACAAGGAGAGGAGAAATGAGGTGCGTTTTAGAAACCTTTCGCGATCACACGGTGTACCATCTTCTGGGTTTCCCAGGCATGTTTTCGATGTAGGAAGATGCCCTTGAACCTGGAGATTTGGGACCCATGGCATGGGTACCACGCAGGATTACTTTAAAGGGTCTGCGTTTGCTCACCCAACCTCACCAATCCTCTCAGCCCCAAGAGTGTCCAGCCTTATGTCTCATCCAGCTGTGGGTCTAGATATGGTCAATCCAGGTTGCATCAGAGCCCCTGAACGGATTTTGTAAGAATGTCTCTCTCTTTCACTGTCTTTGTTTTCTGGGGTTTTTTTTTTTTTAAGTAATCTATTTTTATAATGGGGTTTAGCTGCTTTTCCCTGCTGTGTTTATGCCGCTTTACACCCTCTTGATTCACTTCCAGAGAGATATCAATACATAGGTTTTAAGACTCTTCCTAGTCAGATATATTCTTGGGCGGTGAATAGGGGGTGTTGAGTCCAGTTCACTGAGCAGGGAGTAGGTCTTGTCTATTACATATTTGGCTTGTGGAACGGTATGTGAGCTAATTTCAAACCCTTGTTTTATGCATCGCCCCGCCTCACCTTTCCCGTTAAGCAGCCATAGTGTGTTTTGTAAATGTGTGACTCTGTTCTGTTTTGGAATTCAGTTCAGGTGTAGCGATGTTGACATTCCCTCTATAAGTGATATCTTAGGATAAGTGTCCTTTTCTGTGTGACTTACTTCACTTAGAGTCATCGTCCCTAAATCCACTCATCATGCTGCTACTAGCCTTATGACACTGATTTCATGGCTGAGTGATATTCCATTGTGCATAAGTACCACAACTTCTTTATCCATTTTTCTCTTTCCTGGGATATTTCAGGTGTACCGAAGTGGAGGTTCTTGGAAACAGAGCAGCCCTAAACTTTGGGGTGCCTGTGTCGTGTTGATTTTTAGGTTTCCCGATTTCTACGCCCATGAGTGGAAGTGCCCTATTCTCTCTCAGCTGTGTCTATTCCATGTTTCAGGACGCAGCGTACACTCCTCCAGAGTGGCTGTTGGCAATTTCCATCCCGCCCATCAGCGTAGCAAGGCTCCCGTGTCTCCATGGCCTGTCCTGCATTTCTGGTTTTTACACTTTTTTCAGCATGGCCCTTTTGACCGCTGGCAAGCGAGACTTCTTTGTAGCGCCGATTTGCCTTTCCGGCTTGCTTGGTTGGCCAAAAAGGGCGTATGCGTTTTTTCCTGAATATATTCAGGAAAAAACGCATACGCCCTTTTTGGCCAAGGGCATCATTGTCAACGCTTTGCCGCTTTTCATGTGCTTTCAAGGCGAGTCGAATCGACCTCCTGAAATCTGTTTCCTGCAATTCTGCCTTGCTTTCAAATCCTCTTCGTTGCCTTCCCTCAATATATTTGTGGACGAGAGTCATCATTTCTAACTCTGCAGGTTTGTGAATTGCAGTGCCCCTGAGCTCCATTTGTCAACTCGCTTTTTTGGGAGCTGGCCGCAAAAGCGCAGGATTGCTTCAGGCCCTATTCTGGTTCCGGGCGGCAGGCTGAGCCTGTGGTTCATTCTTCTTCCTGATGGGAAAATAGAGTGACCTGTGCCTGTCCCAAAACCTAGAGCTAGTCTCTCATTGGTTCCCCCTCTTCCCGTTCATCCTCAGGACAAATTGCGACCTGTACGAAACAGGAGGTCAACGGTGCTGATTCTCCAAGTAGGGAGATTGTTAGTGAAGCGGCTGGAATGGCGAACCCGAGCACAAGGAGAGGAGAAATGAGGTGCGTTTTAGAAACCTTTCCCGATCACACGGTGTACCATCTTCTGGGTTTCCCAGGCATGTTTTCGATGTAGGAAGATGCCCTTGAACCTGGAGATTTGGGACCCATGGCATGGGTACCACGCAGGATTACTTTAAAGGGTCTGCGTTTGCTCACCCAACCTCACCAATCCTCTCAGCCCCAAGAGTGTCCAGCCTTATGTCTCATCCAGCTGTGGGTCTAGATATGGTCAATCCAGGTTGCATCAGAGCCCCTGAACGGATTTTGTAAGAATGTCTCTCTCTTTCACTGTCTTTGTTTTCTGGGGTTTTTTTTTTTTAAGTAATCTATTTTTATAATGGGGTTTAGCTGCTTTTCCCTGCTGTGTTTATGCCGCTTTACACCCTCTTGATTCACTTCCAGAGAGATATCAATACATAGGTTTTAAGACTCTTCCTAGTCAGATATATTCTTGGGCGGTGAATAGGGGGTGTTGAGTCCAGTTCACTGAGCAGGGAGTAGGTCTTGTCTATTACATATTTGGCTTGTGGAACGGTATGTGAGCTAATTTCAAACCCTTGTTTTATGCATCGCCCCGCCTCACCTTTCCCGTTAAGCAGCCATAGTGTGTTTTGTAAATGTGTGACTCTGTTCTGTTTTGGAATTCAGTTCAGGTGTAGCGATGTTGACATTCCCTCTATCAGTGATATCTTAGGATAAGTGTCCTTTTCTGTGTGACTTACTTCACTTAGAGTCATCGTCCCTAAATCCACTCATCATGCTGCTACTAGCCTTATGACACTGATTTCATGGCTGAGTGATATTCCATTGTGCATAAGTACCACAACTTCTTTATCCATTTTTCTCTTTCCTGGGATATTTAAGGTGTACCGAAGTGGAGGTTCTTGGAAACAGAGCAGCCCTAAACTTTGGGGTGCCTGTGTCGTGTTGATTTTTAGGTTTCCCGATTTCTACGCCCATGAGTGGAAGTGCCCTATGCTCTCTCAGCTGTGTCTATTCCATGTTTCAGGACGCAGCGTACACTCCTCCAGAGTGGCTGTTGGCAATTTCCATCCCGCCCATCAGCGTAGCAAGGCTCCCGTGTCTCCATGGCCTGTCCTGCATTTCTGGTTTTTACACTTTTTTCAGCATGGCCCTTTTGACCGCTGGCAAGCGAGACTTCTTTGTAGCGCCGATTTGCCTTTCCGGCTTGCTTGGTTGGCCAAAAAGGGCGTATGCGTTTTTTCCTGAATATATTCAGGAAAAAACGCATACGCCCTTTTTGGCCAAGGGCATCATTGTCAACGCTTTGCCGCTTTTCATGTGCTTTCAAGGCGAGTCGAATCGACCTCCTGAAATCTGTTTCCTGCAATTCTGCCTTGCTTTCAAATCCTCTTCGTTGCCTTCCCTCAATATATTTGTGGACGAGAGTCATCATTTCTAACTCTGCAGGTTTGTGAATTGCAGTGCCCCTGAGCTCCATTTGTCAACTCGCTTTTTTGGGAGCTGGCCGCAAAAGCGCAGGATTGCTTCAGGCCCTATTCTGGTTCCGGGCGGCAGGCTGAGCCTGTGGTTCATTCTTCTTCCTGATGGGAAAATAGAGTGACCTGTGCCTGTCCCAACACCTAGAGCTAGTCTCTCATTGGTTCCCCCTCTTCCCGTTCATCCTCAGGACAAATTGCGACCTGTACGAAACAGGAGGTCAACGGTGCTGATTCTCCAAGTAGGGAGATTGTTAGTGAAGCGGCTGGAATGGCGAACCCGAGCACAAGGAGAGGAGAAATGAGGTGCGTTTTAGAAACCTTTCCCGATCACACGGTGTACCATCTTCTGGGTTTCCCAGGCATGTTTTCGATGTAGGAAGATGCCCTTTAACCTGGAGATTTGGGACCCATGGCATGGGTACCACGCAGTATTACTTTAAAGGGTCTGCGTTTGCTCACCCAACCTCACCAATCCTCTCAGCCCCAAGAGTGTCCAGCCTTATGTCTCATCCAGCTGTGGGTCTAGATATGGTCAATCCAGGTTGCATCAGAGCCCCTGAACGGATTTTGTAAGAATGTCTCTCTCTTTCACTGTCTTTGTTTTCTGGGGGTTTTTTTTTTAAGTAATCTATTTTTATAATGGGGTTTAGCTGCTTTTCCCTGCTGTGTTTATGCCGCTTTACACCCTCTTGATTCACTTCCAGAGAGATATCAATACATAGGTTTTAAGACTCTTCCTAGTCAGATATATTCTTGGGCGGTGAATAGGGGGTGTTGATTCCAGTTCACTGAGCAGGGAGTAGGTCTTGTCTATTACATATTTGGCTTGTGGAACGGTATGTGAGCTAATTTCAAACCCTTGTTTTATGCATCGCCCCGCCTCACCTTTCCGTTTAGCAGCCATAGTGTGTTTTGTAAATGTGTGACTCTGTTCTGTTTTGGAATTCAGTTCAGGTGTAGCGATGTTGACATTCCCTCTATAAGTGATATCTTAGGATAAGTGTCCTTTTCTGTGTGACTTACTTCACTTAGAGTCATCGTCCCTAAATCCACTCATCATGCTGCTACTAGCCTTATGACACTGATTTCATGGCTGAGTGATATTCCATTGTGCATAAGTACCACAACTTCTTTATCCATTTTTCTCTTTCCTGGGATATTTAAGGTGTACCGAAGTGGAGGTTCTTGGAAACAGAGCAGCCCTAAACTTTGGGGTGCCTGTGTCGTGTTGATTTTTAGGTTTCCCGATTTCTACGCCCATGAGTGGAAGTGCCCTATGCTCTCTCAGCTGTGTCTATTCCATGTTTCAGGACGCAGCGTACACTCCTCCAGAGTGGCTGTTGGCAATTTCCATCCCGCCCATCAGCGTAGCAAGGCTCCCGTGTCTCCATGGCCTGTCCTGCATTTCTGGTTTTTACACTTTTTTCAGCATGGCCCTTTTGACCGCTGGCAAGCGAGACTTCTTTGTAGCGCCGATTTGCCTTTCCGGCTTGCTTGGTTGGCCAAAAAGGGCGTATGCGTTTTTTCCTGAATATATTCAGGAAAAAACGCATACGCCCTTTTTGGCCAAGGGCATCATTGTCAACGCTTTGCCGCTTTTCATGTGCTTTCAAGGCGAGTCGAATCGACCTCCTGAAATCTGTTTCCTGCAATTCTGCCTTGCTTTCAAATCCTCTTCGTTGCCTTCCCTCAATATATTTGTGGACGAGAGTCATCATTTCTAACTCTGCAGGTTTGTGAATTGCAGTGCCCCTGAGCTCCATTTGTCAACTCGCTTTTTTGGGAGCTGGCCGCAAAAGCGCAGCATTGCTTCAGGCCCTATTCTGGTTCCGGGGGGCAGGCTGAGCCTGTGGTTCATTCTTCTTCCTGATGGGAAAATAGAGTGACCTGTGCCTGTCCCAAAACCTAGAGCTAGTCTCTCATTGGTTCCCCCTCTTCCCGTTCATCCTCAGGACAAATTGCGACCTGTACGAAACAGGAGGTCAACGGTGCTGATTCTCCAAGTAGGGAGATTGTTAGTGAAGCGGCTGGAATGGCGAACCCGAGCACAAGGAGAGGAGAAATGAGGTGCGTTTTAGAAACCTTTCGCGATCACACGGTGTACCATCTTCTGGGTTTCCCAGGCATGTTTTCGATGTAGGAAGATGCCCTTGAACCTGGAGATTTGGGACCCATGGCATGGGTACCACGCAGTATTACTTTAAAGGGTCTGCGTTTGCTCACCCAACCTCACCAATCCTCTCAGCCCCAAGAGTGTCCAGCCTTATGTCTCATCCAGCTGTGGGTCTAGATATGGTCAATCCAGGTTGCATCAGAGCCCCTGAACGGATTTTGTAAGAATGTCTCTCTCTTTCACTGTCTTTGTTTTCTGGGGTTTTTTTTTTTTTAAGTAATCTATTTTTATAATGGGGTTTAGCTGCTTTTCCCTGCTGTGTTTATGCCGCTTTACACCCTCTTGATTCACTTCCAGAGAGATATCAATACATAGGTTTTAAGACTCTTCCTAGTCAGATATATTCTTGGGCGGTGAATAGGGGGTGTTGAGTCCAGTTCACTGAGCAGGGAGTAGGTCTTGTCTATTACATATTTGGCTTGTGGAACGGTATGTGAGCTAATTTCAAACCCTTGTTTTATGCATCGCCCCGCCTCACCTTTCCCGTTAAGCAGCCATAGTGTGTTTTGTAAATGTGTGACTCTGTTCTGTTTTGGAATTCAGTTCAGGTGTAGCGATGTTGACATTCCCTCTATCAGTGATATCTTAGGATAAGTGTCCTTTTCTGTGTGACTTACTTCACTTAGAGTCATCGTCCCTAAATCCACTCATCATGCTGCTACTAGCCTTATGACACTGATTTCATGGCTGAGTGATATTCCATTGTGCATAAGTACCACAACTTCTTTATCCATTTTTCTCTTTCCTGGGATATTTAAGGTGTACCGAAGTGGAGGTTCTTGGAAACAGAGCAGCCCTAAACTTTGGGGTGCCTGTGTCGTGTTGATTTTTAGGTTTCCCGATTTCTACGCCCATGAGTGGAAGTGCCCTATGCTCTCTCAGCTGTGTCTATTCCATGTTTCAGGACGCAGCGTACACTCCTCCAGAGTGGCTGTTGGCAATTTCCATCCCGCCCATCAGCGTAGCAAGGCTCCCGTGTCTCCATGGCCTGTCCTGCATTTCTGGTTTTTACACTTTTTTCAGCATGGCCCTTTTGACCGCTGGCAAGCGAGACTTCTTTGTAGCGCCGATTTGCCTTTCCGGCTTGCTTGGTTGGCCAAAAAGGGCGTATGCGTTTTTTCCTGAATATATTCAGGAAAAAACGCATACGCCCTTTTTGGCCAAGGGCATCATTGTCAACGCTTTGCCGCTTTTCATGTGCTTTCAAGGCGAGTCGAATCTACCTCCTGAAATCTGTTTCCTGCAATTCTGCCTTGCTTTCAAATCCTCTTCGTTGCCTTCCCTCAATATATTTGTGGACGAGAGTCATCATTTCTAACTCTGCAGGTTTGTGAATTGCAGTGCCCCTGAGCTCCATTTGTCAACTCGCTTTTTTGGGAGCTGGCCGCAAAAGCGCAGGATTGCTTCAGGCCCTATTCTGGTTCCGGGCGGCAGGCTGAGCCTGTGGTTCATTCTTCTTCCTGATGGGAAAATAGAGTGACCTGTGCCTGTCCCAAAACCTAGAGCTAGTCTCTCATTGGTTCCCCCTCTTCCCGTTCATCCTCAGGACAAATTGCGACCTGTACGAAACAGGAGGTCAACGGTGCTGATTCTCCAAGTAGGGAGATTGTTAGTGAAGCGGCTGGAATGGCGAACCCGAGCACAAGGAGAGGAGAAATGAGGTGCGTTTTAGAAACCTTTCCCGATCACACGGTGTACCATCTTCTGGGTTTCCCAGGCATGTTTTCGATGTAGGAAGATGCCCTTTAACCTGGAGATTTGGGACCCATGGCATGGGTACCACGCAGTATTACTTTAAAGGGTCTGCGTTTGCTCACCCAACCTCACCAATCCTCTCAGCCCCAAGAGTGTCCAGCCTTATGTCTCATCCAGCTGTGGGTCTAGATATGGTCAATCCAGGTTGCATCAGAGCCCCTGAACGGATTTTGTAAGAATGTCTCTCTCTTTCACTGTCTTTGTTTTCTGGGGTTTTTTTTTTTAAGTAATCTATTTTTATAATGGGGTTTAGCTGCTTTTCCCTGCTGTGTTTATGCCGCTTTACACCCTCTTGATTCACTTCCAGAGAGATATCAATACATAGGTTTTAAGACTCTTCCTAGTCAGATATATTCTTGGGCGGTGAATAGGGGGTGTTGATTCCAGTTCACTGAGCAGGGAGTAGGTCTTGTCTATTACATATTTGGCTTGTGGAACGGTATGTGAGCTAATTTCAAACCCTTGTTTTATGCATCGCCCCGCCTCACCTTTCCGTTTAGCAGCCATAGTGTGTTTTGTAAATGTGTGACTCTGTTCTGTTTTGGAATTCAGTTCAGGTGTAGCGATGTTGACATTCCCTCTATCAGTGATATCTTAGGATAAGTGTCCTTTTCTGTGTGACTTACTTCACTTAGAGTCATCGTCCCTAAATCCACTCATCATGCTGCTACTAGCCTTATGACACTGATTTCATGGCTGAGTGATATTCCATTGTGCATAAGTACCACAACTTCTTTATCCATTTTTCTCTTTCCTGGGATATTTAAGGTGTACCGAAGTGGAGGTTCTTGGAAACAGAGCAGCCCTAAACTTTGGGGTGCCTGTGTCGTGTTGATTTTTAGGTTTCCCGATTTCTACGCCCATGAGTGGAAGTGCCCTATGCTCTCTCAGCTGTGTCTATTCCATGTTTCAGGACGCAGCGTACACTCCTCCAGAGTGGCTGTTGGCAATTTCCATCCGCCCATCAGCGTAGCAAGGCTCCCGTGTCTCCATGGCCTGTCCTGCATTTCTGGTTTTTACACTTTTTTCAGCATGGCCCTTTTGACCGCTGGCAAGCGAGACTTCTTTGTAGCGCCGATTTGCCTTTCCGGCTTGCTTGGTTGGCCAAAAAGGGCGTATGCGTTTTTTCCTGAATATATTCAGGAAAAAACGCATACGCCCTTTTTGGCCAAGGGCATCATTGTCAACGCTTTGCCGCTTTTCATGTGCTTTCAAGGCGAGTCGAATCGACCTCCTGAAATCTGTTTCCTGCAATTCTGCCTTGCTTTCAAATCCTCTTCGTTGCCTTCCCTCAATATATTTGTGGACGAGAGTCATCATTTCTAACTCTGCAGGTTTGTGAATTGCAGTGCCCCTGAGCTCCATTTGTCAACTCGCTTTTTTGGGAGCTGGCCGCAAAAGCGCAGCATTGCTTCAGGCCCTATTCTGGTTCCGGGGGGCAGGCTGAGCCTGTGGTTCATTCTTCTTCCTGATGGGAAAATAGAGTGACCTGTGCCTGTCCCAAAACCTAGAGCTAGTCTCTCATTGGTTCCCCTCTTCCCGTTCATCCTCAGGACAAATTGCGACCTGTACGAAACAGGAGGTCAACGGTGCTGATTCTCCAAGTAGGGAGATTGTTAGTGAAGCGGCTGGAATGGCGAACCCGAGCACAAGGAGAGGAGAAATGAGGTGCGTTTTAGAAACCTTTCGCGATCACACGGTGTACCATCTTCTGGGTTTCCCAGGCATGTTTTCGATGTAGGAAGATGCCCTTGAACCTGGAGATTTGGGACCCATGGCATGGGTACCACGCAGGATTACTTTAAAGGGTCTGCGTTTGCTCACCCAACCTCACCAATCCTCTCAGCCCCAAGAGTGTCCAGCCTTATGTCTCATCCAGCTGTGGGTCTAGATATGGTCAATCCAGGTTGCATCAGAGCCCCTGAACGGATTTTGTAAGAATGTCTCTCTCTTTCACTGTCTTTGTTTTCTGGGTTTTTTTTTTTTTAAGTAATCTATTTTTATAATGGGGTTTAGCTGCTTTTCCCTGCTGTGTTTATGCCGCTTTACACCCTCTTGATTCACTTCCAGAGAGATATCAATACATAGGTTTTAAGACTCTTCCTAGTCAGATATATTCTTGGGCGGTGAATAGGGGGTGTTGAGTCCAGTTCACTGAGCAGGGAGTAGGTCTTGTCTATTACATATTTGGCTTGTGGAACGGTATGTGAGCTAATTTCAAACCCTTGTTTTATGCATCGCCCCGCCTCACCTTTCCGTTAAGCAGCCATAGTGTGTTTTGTAAATGTGTGACTCTGTTCTGTTTTGGAATTCAGTTCAGGTGTAGCGATGTTGACATTCCCTCTATCAGTGATATCTTAGGATAAGTGTCCTTTTCTGTGTGACTTCCTTCACTTAGAGTCATCGTTCCTAAATCCACTCATCATGCTGCTACTAGCCTTATGACACTGATTTCATGGCTGAGTGATATTCCATTGTGCATAAGTACCACAACTTACTTCTTTATCCATTTTTCTCTTTCCTGGGATATTTAAGGTGTACCGAAGTGGAGGTTCTTGGAAACAGAGCAGCCCTAAACTTTGGGGTGCCTGTGTCGTGTTGATTTTTAGGTTTCCCGATTTCTACGCCCATGAGTGGAAGTGCCCTATGCTCTCTCAGCTGTGTCTATTCCATGTTTCAGGACGCAGCGTACACTCCTTCAGAGTGGCTGTTGGCAATTTCCATACCGCCCATCAGCGTAGCAAGGCTCCCGTGTCTCCATGGCCTGTCCTGCATTTCTGGTTTTTACACTTTTTTCAGCATGGCCCTTTTGACCGCTGGCAAGCGAGACTTCTTTGTAGTGCTGATTTGCCTTTCCGGCTTGCTTGGTTGGCCAAAAAGGGCGTATGCGTTTTTTCCTGAATATATTCAGGAAAAAACGCATACGCCCTTTTTGGCCAAGGGCATCATTGTCAACGCTTTGCCGCTTTTCATGTGCTTTCAAGGCGAGTCGAATCTACCTCCTGAAATCTGTTTCCTGCAATTCTGCCTTGCTTTCAAATCCTCTTCGTTGCCTTCCCTCAATATATTTGTGGACGAGAGTCATCATTTCTAACTCTGCAGGTTTGTGAATTGCAGTGCCCCTGAGCTCCATTTGTCAACTCGCTTTTTTGGGAGCTGGCCGCAAAAGCGCAGGATTGCTTCAGGCCCTATTCTGGTTCCGGGCGGCAGGCTGAGCCTGTGGTTCATTCTTCTTCCTGATGGGAAAATAGAGTGACCTGTGCCTGTCCCAACACCTAGAGCTAGTCTCTCATTGGTTCCCCCTCTTCCCGTTCATCCTCAGGACAAATTGCGACCTGTACGAAACAGGAGGTCAACGGTGCTGATTCTCCAAGTAGGGAGATTGTTAGTGAAGCGGCTGGAATGGCGAACCCGAGCACAAGGAGAGGAGAAATGAGGTGCGTTTTAGAAACCTTTCCCGATCACACGGTGTACCATCTTCTGGGTTTCCCAGGCATGTTTTCGATGTAGGAAGATGCCCTTGAACCTGGAGATTTGGGACCCATGGCATGGGTACCACGCAGTATTACTTTAAAGGGTCTGCGTTTGCTCACCCAACCTCACCAATCCTCTCAGCCCCAAGAGTGTCCAGCCTTATGTCTCATCCAGCTGTGGGTCTAGATATGGTCAATCCAGGTTGCATCACAGCCCCTGAACGCATTTTGTAAGAATGTCTCTCTCTTTCACTGTCTTTGTTTTCTGGGGGTTTTTTTTTTAAGTAATCTATTTTTATAATGGGGTTTAGCTGCTTTTCCCTGCTGTGTTTATGCCGCTTTACACCCTCTTGATTCACTTCCAGAGAGATATCAATACATAGGTTTTAAGACTCTTCCTAGTCAGATATATTCTTGGGCGGTGAATAGGGGGTGTTGATTCCAGTTCACTGAGCAGGGAGTAGGTCTTGTCTATTACATATTTGGCTTGTGGAACGGTATGTGAGCTAATTTCAAACCCTTGTTTTATGCATCGCCCCGCCTCACCTTTCCGTTTAGCAGCCATAGTGTGTTTTGTAAATGTGTGACTCTGTTCTGTTTTGGAATTCAGTTCAGGTGTAGCGATGTTGACATTCCCTCTATCAGTGATATCTTAGGATAAGTGTCCTTTTCTGTGTGACTTACTTCACTTAGAGTCATCGTCCCTAAATCCACTCATCATGCTGCTACTAGCCTTATGACACTGATTTCATGGCTGAGTGATATTCCATTGTGCATAAGTACCACAACTTCTTTATCCATTTTTCTCTTTCCTGGGATATTTAAGGTGTACCGAAGTGGAGGTTCTTGGAAACAGAGCAGCCCTAAACTTTGGGGTGCCTGTGTCGTGTTGATTTTTAGGTTTCCCGATTTCTACGCCCATGAGTGGAAGTGCCCTATGCTCTCTCAGCTGTGTCTATTCCATGTTTCAGGACGCAGCGTACACTCCTCCAGAGTGGCTGTTGGCAATTTCCATCCCGCCCATCAGCGTAGCAAGGCTCCCGTGTCTCCATGGCCTGTCCTGCATTTCTGGTTTTTACACTTTTTTCAGCATGGCCCTTTTGACCGCTGGCAAGCGAGACTTCTTTGTAGCGCCGATTTGCCTTTCCGGCTTGCTTGGTTGGCCAAAAAGGGCGTATGCGTTTTTTCCTGAATATATTCAGGAAAAAACGCATACGCCCTTTTTGGCCAAGGGCATCATTGTCAACGCTTTGCCGCTTTTCATGTGCTTTCAAGGCGAGTCGAATCGACCTCCTGAAATCTGTTTCCTGCAATTCTGCCTTGCTTTCAAATCCTCTTCGTTGCCTTCCCTCAATATATTTGTGGACGAGAGTCATCATTTCTAACTCTGCAGGTTTGTGAATTGCAGTGCCCCTGAGCTCCATTTGTCAACTCGCTTTTTTGGGAGCTGGCCGCAAAAGCGCAGCATTGCTTCAGGCCCTATTCTGGTTCCGGGGGGCAGGCTGAGCCTGTGGTTCATTCTTCTTCCTGATGGGAAAATAGAGTGACCTGTGCCTGTCCCAAAACCTAGAGCTAGTCTCTCATTGGTTCCCCCTCTTCCCGTTCATCCTCAGGACAAATTGCGACCTGTACGAAACAGGAGGTCAACGGTGCTGATTCTCCAAGTAGGGAGATTGTTAGTGAAGCGGCTGGAATGGCGAACCCGAGCACAAGGAGAGGAGAAATGAGGTGCGTTTTAGAAACCTTTCGCGATCACACGGTGTACCATCTTCTGGGTTTCCCAGGCATGTTTTCGATGTAGGAAGATGCCCTTGAACCTGGAGATTTGGGACCCATGGCATGGGTACCACGCAGGATTACTTTAAAGGGTCTGCGTTTGCTCACCCAACCTCACCAATCCTCTCAGCCCCAAGAGTGTCCAGCCTTATGTCTCATCCAGCTGTGGGTCTAGATATGGTCAATCCAGGTTGCATCAGAGCCCCTGAACGGATTTTGTAAGAATGTCTCTCTCTTTCACTGTCTTTGTTTTCTGGGGTTTTTTTTTTTTTAAGTAATCTATTTTTATAATGGGGTTTAGCTGCTTTTCCCTGCTGTGTTTATGCCGCTTTACACCCTCTTGATTCACTTCCAGAGAGATATCAATACATAGGTTTTAAGACTCTTCCTAGTCAGATATATTCTTGGGCGGTGAATAGGGGGTGTTGAGTCCAGTTCACTGAGCAGGGAGTAGGTCTTGTCTATTACATATTTGGCTTGTGGAACGGTATGTGAGCTAATTTCAAACCCTTGTTTTATGCATCGCCCCGCCTCACCTTTCCCGTTAAGCAGCCATAGTGTGTTTTGTAAATGTGTGACTCTGTTCTGTTTTGGAATTCAGTTCAGGTGTAGCGATGTTGACATTCCCTCTATCAGTGATATCTTAGGATAAGTGTCCTTTTCTGTGTGACTTCCTTCACTTAGAGTCATCGTTCCTAAATCCACTCATCATGCTGCTACTAGCCTTATGACACTGATTTCATGGCTGAGTGATATTCCATTGTGCATAAGTACCACAACTTCTTTATCCATTTTTCTCTTTCCTGGGATATTTAAGGTGTACCGAAGTGGAGGTTCTTGGAAACAGAGCAGCCCTAAACTTTGGGGTGCCTGTGTCGTGTTGATTTTTAGGTTTCCCGATTTCTACGCCCATGAGTGGAAGTGCCCTATGCTCTCTCAGCTGTGTCTATTCCATGTTTCAGGACGCAGCGTACACTCCTTCAGAGTGGCTGTTGGCAATTTCCATACCGCCCATCAGCGTAGCAAGGCTCCCGTGTCTCCATGGCCTGTCCTGCATTTCTGGTTTTTACACTTTTTTCAGCATGGCCCTTTTGACCGCTGGCAAGCGAGACTTCTTTGTAGTGCTGATTTGCCTTTCCGGCTTGCTTGGTTGGCCAAAAAGGGCGTATGCGTTTTTTCCTGAATATATTCAGGAAAAAACGCATACGCCCTTTTTGGCCAAGGGCATCATTGTCAACGCTTTGCCGCTTTTCATGTGCTTTCAAGGCGAGTCGAATCTACCTCCTGAAATCTGTTTCCTGCAATTCTGCCTTGCTTTCAAATCCTCTTCGTTGCCTTCCCTCAATATATTTGTGGACGAGAGTCATCATTTCTAACTCTGCAGGTTTGTGAATTGCAGTGCCCCTGAGCTCCATTTGTCAACTCGCTTTTTTGGGAGCTGGCCGCAAAAGCGCAGGATTGCTTCAGGCCCTATTCTGGTTCCGGGCGGCAGGCTGAGCCTGTGGTTCATTCTTCTTCCTGATGGGAAAATAGAGTGACCTGTGCCTGTCCCAACACCTAGAGCTAGTCTCTCATTGGTTCCCCCTCTTCCCGTTCATCCTCAGGACAAATTGCGACCTGTACGAAACAGGAGGTCAACGGTGCTGATTCTCCAAGTAGGGAGATTGTTAGTGAAGCGGCTGGAATGGCGAACCCGAGCACAAGGAGAGGAGAAATGAGGTGCGTTTTAGAAACCTTTCCCGATCACACGGTGTACCATCTTCTGGGTTTCCCAGGCATGTTTTCGATGTAGGAAGATGCCCTTGAACCTGGAGATTTGGGACCCATGGCATGGGTACCACGCAGTATTACTTTAAAGGGTCTGCGTTTGCTCACCCAACCTCACCAATCCTCTCAGCCCCAAGAGTGTCCAGCCTTATGTCTCATCCAGCTGTGGGTCTAGATATGGTCAATCCAGGTTGCATCACAGCCCCTGAACGCATTTTGTAAGAATGTCTCTCTCTTTCACTGTCTTTGTTTTCTGGGGTTTTTTTTTTAAGTAATCTATTTTTATAATGGGGTTTAGCTGCTTTTCCCTGCTGTGTTTATGCCGCTTTACACCCTCTTGATTCACTTCCAGAGAGATATCAATACATAGGTTTTAAGACTCTTCCTAGTCAGATATATTCTTGGGCGGTGAATAGGGGGTGTTGAGTCCAGTTCACTGAGCAGGGAGTAGGTCTTGTCTATTACATATTTGGCTTGTGGAACGGTATGTGAGCTAATTTCAAACCCTTGTTTTATGCATCGCCCCGCCTCACCTTTCCCGTTAAGCAGCCATAGTGTGTTTTGTAAATGTGTGACTCTGTTCTGTTTTGGAATTCAGTTCAGGTGTAGCGATGTTGACATTCCCTCTATAAGTGATATCTTAGGATAAGTGTCCTTTTCTGTGTGACTTACTTCACTTAGAGTCATCGTCCCTAAATCCACTCATCATGCTGCTACTAGCCTTATGACACTGATTTCATGGCTGAGTGATATTCCATTGTGCATAAGTACCACAACTTCTTTACCCATTTTTCTCTTTCCTGGGATATTTAAGGTGTACCGAAGTGGAGGTTCTTGGAAACAGAGCAGCCCTAAACTTTGGGGTGCCTGTGTCGTGTTGATTTTTAGGTTTCCCGATTTCTACGCCCATGAGTGGAAGTGCCCTATGCTCTCTCAGCTGTGTCTATTCCATGTTTCAGGACGCAGCGTACACTCCTCCAGAGTGGCTGTTGGCAATTTCCATCCCGCCCATCAGGGTAGCAAGGCTCCCGTGTCTCCATGGCCTGTCCTGCATTTCTGGTTTTTACACTTTTTTCAGCATGGCCCTTTTGACCGCTGGCAAGCGAGACTTCTTTGTAGCGCCGATTTGCCTTTCCGGCTTGCTTGGTTGGCCAAAAAGGGCGTATGCGTTTTTTCCTGAATATATTCAGGAAAAAACGCATACGCCCTTTTTGGCCAAGGGCATCATTGTCAACGCTTTGCCGCTTTTCATGTGCTTTCAATGCGAGTCGAATCTACCTCCTGAAATCTGTTTCCTGCAATTCTGCCTTGCTTTCAAATCCTCTTCGTTGCCTTCCCTCAATATATTTGTGGACGAGAGTCATCATTTCTAACTCTGCAGGTTTGTGAATTGCAGTGCCCCTGAGCTCCATTTGTCAACTCGCTTTTTTGGGAGCTGGCCGCAAAAGCGCAGGATTGCTTCAGGCCCTATTCTGGTTCCGGGTGGGAGGCTGAGCCTGTGGTTCATTCTTCTTCCTGATGGGAAAATAGAGTGACCTGTGCCTGTCCCAACACCTAGAGCTAGTCTCTCATTGGTTCCCCCTCTTCCCGTTCATCCTCAGGACAAATTGCGACCTGTACGAAACAGGAGGTCAACGGTGCTGATTCTCCAAGTCGGGAGATTGTTAGTGAAGCGGCTGGAATGGCGAACCCGAGCACAAGGAGAGGAGAAATGAGGTGCGTTTTAGAAACCTTTCCCGATCACACGGTGTACCATCTTCTGGGTTTCCCAGGCATGTTTTCGATGTAGGAAGATGCCCTTGAACCTGGAGATTTGGGACCCATGGCATGGGTACCACGCAGGATTACTTTAAAACGTCTGCGGTTGCTCACCCAACCTCACCAATCCTCTCAGCCCCAAGAGTGTCCAGCCTTATGTCTCATCCAGCTGTGGGTCTAGATATGGTCAATCCAGGTTGCATCAGAGCCCCTGAACGGATTTTGTAAGAATGTCTCTCTCTTTCACTGTCTTTGTTTTCTGGGTTTTTTTTTTTTAAGTAATCTATTTTTATAATGGGGTTTAGCTGCTTTTCCCTGCTGTGTTTATGCCGCTTTACACCCTCTTGATTCACTTCCAGAGAGATATCAATACATAGGTTTTAAGACTCTTCCTAGTCAGATATATTCTTGGGCGGTGAATAGGGGGTGTTGAGTCCAGTTCACTGAGCAGGGAGTAGGTCTTGTCTATTACATATTTGGCTTGTGGAACGGTATGTGAGCTAATTTCAAACCCTTGTTTTATGCATCGCCCCGCCTCACCTTTCCCGTTAAGCAGCCATAGTGTGTTTTGTAAATGTGTGACTCTGTTCTGTTTTGGAATTCAGTTCAGGTGTAGCGATGTTGACATTCCCTCTATCAGTGATATCTTAGGATAAGTGTCCTTTTCTGTGTGACTTCCTTCACTTAGAGTCATCGTCCCTAAATCCACTCATCATGCTGCTACTAGCCTTATGACACTGATTTCATGGCTGAGTGATATTCCATTGTGCATAAGTACCACAACTTCTTTATCCATTTTTCTCTTTCCTGGGATATTTAAGGTGTACCGAAGTGGAGGTTCTTGGAAACAGAGCTGCCCTAAACTTTGGGGTGCCTGTGTCGTGTTGATTTTTAGGTTTCCCGATTTCTACGCCCATGAGTGGAAGTGCCCTATGCTCTCTCAGCTGTGTCTATTCCATGTTTCAGGACGCAGCGTACACTCCTCCAGAGTGGCTGTTGGCAATTTCCATCCCGCCCATCAGCGTAGCAAGGCTCCCGTGTCTCCATGGCCTGTCCTGCATTTCTGGTTTTTACACTTTTTTCAGCATGGCCCTTTTGACCGCTGGCAAGCGAGACTTCTTTGTAGCGCCGATTTGCCTTTCCGGCTTGCTTGGTTGGCCAAAAAGGGCGTATGCGTTTTTTCCTGAATATATTCAGGAAAAAACGCATACGCCCTTTTTGGCCAAGGGCATCATTGTCAACGCTTTGCCGCTTTTCATGTGCTTTCAAGGCGAGTCGAATCTACCTCCTGAAATCTGTTTCCTGCAATTCTGCCTTGCTTTCAAATCCTCTTCGTTGCCTTCCCTCAATATATTTGTGGACAAGAGTCATCATTTCTAACTCTGCAGGTTTGTGAATTGCAGTGCCCCTGAGCTCCATTTGTCAACTCGCTTTATTGGGAGCTGGCCGCAAAAGCGCAGGATTGCTTCAGGCCCTATTCTGGTTCCGGGCGGCAGGCTGAGCCTGTGGTTCATTCTTCTTCCTGATGGGAAAATAGAGTGACCTGTGCCTGTCCCAACACCTAGAGCTAGTCTCTCATTGGTTCCCCCTCTTCCCGTTCATCCTCAGGACAAATTGCGACCTGTACGAAACAGGAGGTCAACGGTGCTGATTCTCCAAGTCGGGAGATTGTTAGTGAAGCGGCTGGAATGGCGAACCCGAGCACAAGGAGAGGAGAAATGAGGTGCGTTTTAGAAACCTTTCCCGATCACACGGTGTACCATCTTCTGGGTTTCCCAGGCATGTTTTCGATGTAGGAAGATGCCCTTGAACCTGGAGATTTGGGACCCATGGCATGGGTACCACGCAGGATTACTTTAAAGGGTCTGCGTTTGCTCACCCAACCTCACCAATCCTCTCAGCCCCAAGAGTGTCCAGCCTTATGTCTCATCCAGCTGTGGGTCTAGATATGGTCAATCCAGGTTGCATCACAGCCCCTGAACGGATTTTGTAAGAATGTCTCTCTCTTTCACTGTCTTTGTTTTCTGGGGTTTTTTTTTTTTTAAGTAATCTATTTTTATAATGGGGTTTAGCTGCTTTTCCCTGCTGTGTTTATGCCGCTTTACACCCTCTTGATTCACTTCCAGAGAGATATCAATACATAGGTTTTAAGACTCTTCCTAGTCAGATATATTCTTGGGCGGTGAATAGGGGGTGTTGAGTCCAGTTCACTGAGCAGGGAGTAGGTCTTGTCTATTACATATTTGGCTTGTGGAACGGTATGTGAGCTAATTTCAAACCCTTGTTTTATGCATCGCCCCGCCTCACCTTTCCCGTTAAGCAGCCATAGTGTGTTTTGTAAATGTGTGACTCTGTTCTGTTTTGGAATTCAGTTCAGGTGTAGCGATGTTGACATTCCCTCTATAAGTGATATCTTAGGATAAGTGTCCTTTTCTGTGTGACTTACTTCACTTAGAGTCATCGTCCCTAAATCCACTCATCATGCTGCTACTAGCCTTATGACACTGATTTCATGGCTGAGTGATATTCCATTGTGCATAAGTACCACAACTTCTTTATCCATTTTTCTCTTTCCTGGGATATTTAAGGTGTACCGAAGTGGAGGTTCTTGGAAACAGAGCAGCCCTAAACTTTGGGGTGCCTGTGTCGTGTTGATTTTTAGGTTTCCCGATTTCTACGCCCATGAGTGGAAGTGCCCTATGCTCTCTCAGCTGTGTCTATTCCATGTTTCAGGACGCAGCGTACACTCCTCCAGAGTGGCTGTTGGCAATTTCCATCCCGCCCATCAGCGTAGCAAGGCTCCCGTGTCTCCATGGCCTGTCCTGCATTTCTGGTTTTTACACTTTTTTCAGCATGGCCCTTTTGACCGCTGGCAAGCGAGACTTCTTTGTAGCGCCGATTTGCCTTTCCGGCTTGCTTGGTTGGCCAAAAAGGGCGTATGCGTTTTTTCCTGAATATATTCAGGAAAAAACGCATACGCCCTTTTTGGCCAAGGGCATCATTGTCAACGCTTTGCCGCTTTTCATGTGCTTTCAAGGCGAGTCGAATCTACCTCCTGAAATCTGTTTCCTGCAATTCTGCCTTGCTTTCAAATCCTCTTCGTTGCCTTCCCTCAATATATTTGTGGACGAGAGTCATCATTTCTAACTCTGCAGGTTTGTGAATTGCAGTGCCCCTGAGCTCCATTTGTCAACTCGCTTTTTTGGGAGCTGGCCGCAAAAGCGCAGGATTGCTTCAGGCCCTATTCTGGTTCCGGGCGGCAGGCTGAGCCTGTGGTTCATTCTTCTTCCTGATGGGAAAATAGAGTGACCTGTGCCTGTCCCAACACCTAGAGCTAGTCTCTCATTGGTTCCCCCTCTTCCCGTTCATCCTCAGGACAAATTGCGACCTGTACGAAACAGGAGGTCAACGGTGCTGATTCTCCAAGTAGGGAGATTGTTAGTGAAGCGGCTGGAATGGCGAACCCGAGCACAAGGAGAGGAGAAATGAGGTGCGTTTTAGAAACCTTTCCCGATCACACGGTGTACCATCTTCTGGGTTTCCCAGGCATGTTTTCGATGTAGGAAGATGCCCTTGAACCTGGAGATTTGGGACCCATGGCATGGGTACCACGCAGTATTACTTTAAAACGTCTGCGGTTGCTCAACCAACCTCACCAATCCTCTCAGCCCCAAGAGTGTCCAGCCTTATGTCTCATCCAGCTGTGGGTCTAGATATGGTCAATCCAGGTTGCATCAGAGCCCCTGAACGGATTTTGTAAGAATGTCTCTCTCTTTCACTGTCTTTGTTTTCTGGGGGTTTTTTTTTTTAAGTAATATATTTTTATAATGGGGTTTAGCTGCTTTTCCCTGCTGTGTTTATGCCGCTTTACACCCTCTTGATTCACTTCCAGAGAGATATCAACACATAGGTTTTAAGACTCTTCCTAGTCAGATATATTCTTGGGCGGTGAATAGGGGGTGTTGAGTCCAGTTCACTGAGCAGGGAGTAGGTCTTGTCTATTACATATTTGGCTTGTGGAACGGTATGTGAGCTAATTTCAAACCCTTGTTTTATGCATCGCCCCGCCTCACCTTTCCCGTTAAGCAGCCATAGTGTGTTTTGTAAATGTGTGACTCTGTTCTGTTTTGGAATTCAGTTCAGGTGTAGCGATGTTGACATTCCCTCTATCAGTGATATCTTAGGATAAGTGTCCTTTTCTGTGTGACTTACTTCACTTAGAGTCATCGTCCCTAAATCCACTCATCATGCTGCTACTAGCCTTATGACACTGATTTCATGGCTGAGTGATATTCCATTGTGCATAAGTACCACAACTTCTTTATCCATTTTTCTCTTTCCTGGGATATTTAAGGTGTACCGAAGTGGAGGTTCTTGGAAACAGAGCAGCCCTAAACTTTGGGGTGCCTGTGTCGTGTTGATTTTTAGGTTTCCCGATTTCTACGCCCATGAGTGGAAGTGCCCTATGCTCTCTCAGCTGTGTCTATTCCATGTTTCAGGACGCAGCGTACACTCCTCCAGAGTGGCTGTTGGCAATTTCCATCCCGCCCATCAGCGTAGCAAGGCTCCCGTGTCTCCATGGCCTGTCCTGCATTTCTGGTTTTTACACTTTTTTCAGCATGGCCCTTTTGACCGCTGGCAAGCGAGACTTCTTTGTAGCGCCGATTTGCCTTTCCGGCTTGCTTGGTTGGCCAAAAAGGGCGTATGCGTTTTTTCCTGAATATATTCAGGAAAAAACGCATACGCCCTTTTTGGCCAAGGGCATCATTGTCAACGCTTTGCCGCTTTTCATGTGCTTTCAAGGCGAGTCGAATCTACCTCCTGAAATCTGTTTCCTGCAATTCTGCCTTGCTTTCAAATCCTCTTCGTTGCCTTCCCTCAATATATTTGTGGACGAGAGTCATCATTTCTAACTCTGCAGGTTTGTGAATTGCAGTGCCCCTGAGCTCCATTTGTCAACTCGCTTTTTTGGGAGCTGGCCGCAAAAGCGCAGGATTGCTTCAGGCCCTATTCTGGTTCCGGGCGGCAGGCTGAGCCTGTGGTTCATTCTTCTTCCTGATGGGAAAATAGAGTGACCTGTGCCTGTCCCAACACCTAGAGCTAGTCTCTCATTGGTTCCCCCTCTTCCCGTTCATCCTCAGGACAAATTGCGACCTGTACGAAACAGGAGGTCAACGGTGCTGATTCTCCAAGTAGGGAGATTGTTAGTGAAGCGGCTGGAATGGCGAACCCGAGCACAAGGAGAGGAGAAATGAGGTGCGTTTTAGAAACCTTTCCCGATCACACGGTGTACCATCTTCTGGGTTTCCCAGGCATGTTTTCGATGTAGGAAGATGCCCTTGAACCTGGAGATTTGGGACCCATGGCATGGGTACCACGCAGTATTACTTTAAAACGTCTGCGGTTGCTCAACCAACCTCACCAATCCTCTCAGCCCCAAGAGTGTCCAGCCTTATGTCTCATCCAGCTGTGGGTCTAGATATGGTCAATCCAGGTTGCATCAGAGCCCCTGAACGGATTTTGTAAGAATGTCTCTCTCTTTCACTGTCTTTGTTTTCTGGGGTTTTTTTTTTTTAAGTAATCTATTTTTATAATGGGGTTTAGCTGCTTTTCCCTGCTGTGTTTATGCCGCTTTACACCCTCTTGATTCACTTCCAGAGAGATATCAATACATAGGTTTTAAGACTCTTCCTAGTCAGATATATTCTTGGGCGGTGAATAGGGGGTGTTGAGTCCAGTTCACTGAGCAGGGAGTAGGTCTTGTCTATTACATATTTGGCTTGTGGAACGGTATGTGAGCTAATTTCAAACCCTTGTTTTATGCATCGCCCCGCCTCACCTTTCCCGTTAAGCAGCCATAGTGTGTTTTGTAAATGTGTGACTCTGTTCTGTTTTGGAATTCAGTTCAGGTGTAGCGATGTTGACATTCCCTCTATCAGTGATATCTTAGGATAAGTGTCCTTTTCTGTGTGACTTCCTTCACTTAGAGTCATCGTCCCTAAATCCACTCATCATGCTGCTACTAGCCTTATGACACTGATTTCATGGCTGAGTGATATTCCATTGTGCATAAGTACCACAACTTCTTTATCCATTTTTCTCTTTCCTGGGATATTTAAGGTGTACCGAAGTGGAGGTTCTTGGAAACAGAGCAGCCCTAAACTTTGGGGTGCCTGTGTCGTGTTGATTTTTAGGTTTCCCGATTTCTACGCCCATGAGTGGAAGTGCCCTATGCTCTCTCAGCTGTGTCTATTCCATGTTTCAGGACGCAGCGTACACTCCTCCAGAGTGGCTGTTGGCAATTTCCATCCCGCCCATCAGCGTAGCAAGGCTCCCGTGTCTCCATGGCCTGTCCTGCATTTCTGGTTTTTACACTTTTTTCAGCATGGCCCTTTTGACCGCTGGCAAGCGAGACTTCTTTGTAGCGCCGATTTGCCTTTCCGGCTTGCTTGGTTGGCCAAAAAGGGCGTATGCGTTTTTTCCTGAATATATTCAGGAAAAAACGCATACGCCCTTTTTGGCCAAGGGCATCATTGTCAACGCTTTGCCGCTTTTCATGTGCTTTCAAGGCGAGTCGAATCTACCTCCTGAAATCTGTTTCCTGCAATTCTGCCTTGCTTTCAAATCCTCTTCGTTGCCTTCCCTCAATATATTTGTGGACGAGAGTCATCATTTCTAACTCTGCAGGTTTGTGAATTGCAGTGCCCCTGAGCTCCATTTGTCAACTCGCTTTTTTGGGAGCTGGCCGCAAAAGCGCAGGATTGCTTCAGGCCCTATTCTGGTTCCGGGCGGCAGGCTGAGCCTGTGGTTCATTCTTCTTCCTGATGGGAAAATAGAGTGACCTGTGCCTGTCCCAAAACCTAGAGCTAGTCTCTCATTGGTTCCCCCTCTTCCCGTTCATCCTCAGGACAAATTGCGACCTGTACGAAACAGGAGGTCAACGGTGCTGATTCTCCAAGTAGGGAGATTGTTAGTGAAGCGGCTGGAATGGCGAACCCGAGCACAAGGAGAGGAGAAATGAGGTGCGTTTTAGAAACCTTTCCCGATCACACGGTGTACCATCTTCTGGGTTTCCCAGGCATGTTTTCGATGTAGGAAGATGCCCTTGAACCTGGAGATTTGGGACCCATGGCATGGGTACCACGCAGTATTACTTTAAAGGGTCTGCGTTTGCTCACCCAACCTCACCAATCCTCTCAGCCCCAAGAGTGTCCAGCCTTATATCTCATCCAGCTGTGGGTCTAGATATGGTCAATCCAGGTTGCATCACAGCCCCTGAACGCATTTTGTAAGAATGTCTCTCTCTTTCACTGTCTTTGTTTTCTGGGGTTTTTTTTTTTTAAGTAATCTATTTTTATAATGGGGTTTAGCTGCTTTTCCCTGCTGTGTTTATGCCGCTTTACACCCTCTTGATTCACTTCCAGAGAGATATCAATACATAGGTTTTAAGACTCTTCCTAGTCAGATATATTCTTGGGCGGTGAATAGGGGGTGTTGAGTCCAGTTCACTGAGCAGGGAGTAGGTCTTGTCTATTACATATTTGGCTTGTGGAACGGTATGTGAGCTAATTTCAAACCCTTGTTTTATGCATCGCCCCGCCTCACCTTTCCCGTTAAGCAGCCATAGTGTGTTTTGTAAATGTGTGACTCTGTTCTGTTTTGGAATTCAGTTCAGGTGTAGCGATGTTGACATTCCCTCTATCAGTGATATCTTAGGATAAGTGTCCTTTTCTGTGTGACTTACTTCACTTAGAGTCATCGTCCCTAAATCCACTCATCATGCTGCTACTAGCCTTATGACACTGATTTCATGGCTGAGTGATATTCCATTGTGCATAAGTACCACAACTTCTTTATCCATTTTTCTCTTTCCTGGGATATTTAAGGTGTACCGACGTGGAGGTTCTTGGAAACAGAGCAGCCCTAAACTTTGGGGTGCCTGTGTCGTGTTGATTTTTAGGTTTCCCGATTTCTACGCCCATGAGTGGAAGTGCCCTATGCTCTCTCAGCTGTGTCTATTCCATGTTTCAGGACGCAGCGTACACTCCTCCAGAGTGGCTGTTGGCAATTTCCATCCCGCCCATCAGCGTAGCAAGGCTCCCGTGTCTCCATGGCCTGTCCTGCATTTCTGGTTTTTACACTTTTTTCAGCATGGCCCTTTTGACCGCTGGCAAGCGAGGCTTCTTTGTAGTGCCGATTTGCCTTTCCGGCTTGCTTGGTTGGCCAAAAAGGGCGTATGCGTTTTTTCCTGAATATATTCAGGAAAAAACGCATACGCCCTTTTTGGCCAAGGGCATCATTGTCAACGCTTTGCCGCTTTTCATGTGCTTTCAAGGCGAGTCGAATCTACCTCCTGAAATCTGTTTCCTGCAATTCTGCCTTGCTTTCAAATCCTCTTCGTTGCCTTCCCTCAATATATTTGTGGACGAGAGTCATCATTTCTAACTCTGCAGGTTTGTGAATTGCAGTGCCCCTGAGCTCCATTTGTCAACTCGCTTTTTTGGGAGCTGGCCGCAAAAGCGCAGGATTGCTTCAGGCCCTATTCTGGTTCCGGGCGGCAGGCTGAGCCTGTGGTTCATTCTTCTTCCTGATGGGAAAATAGAGTGACCTGTGCCTGTCCCAACACCTAGAGCTAGTCTCTCATTGGTTCCCCCTCTTCCCGTTCATGCTCAGGACAAATTGCGACCTGTACGAAACAGGAGGTCAACGGTGCTGATTCTCCAAGTAGGGAGATTGTCAGTGAAGCGGCTGGAATGGCGAACCCGAGCACAAGGAGAGGAGAAATGAGGTGCGTTTTAGAAACCTTTCGCGATCACACGGTGTACCATCTTCTGGGTTTCCCAGGCATGTTTTCGATGTAGGAAGATGCCCTTGAACCTGGAGATTTGGGACCCATGGCATGGGTACCACGCAGTATTACTTTAAAGGGTCTGCGTTTGCTCACCCAACCTCACCAATCCTCTCAGCCCCAAGAGTGTCCAGCCTTATATCTCATCCAGCTGTGGGTCTAGATATGGTCAATCCAGGTTGCATCACAGCCCCTGAACGCATTTTGTAAGAATGTCTCTCTCTTTCACTGTCTTTGTTTTCTGGGGTTTTTTTTTTTTAAGTAATCTATTTTTATAATGGGGTTTAGCTGCTTTTCCCTGCTGTGTTTATGCCGCTTTACACCCTCTTGATTCACTTCCAGAGAGATATCAATACATAGGTTTTAAGACTCTTCCTAGTCAGATATATTCTTGGGCGGTGAATAGGGGGTGTTGAGTCCAGTTCACTGAGCAGGGAGTAGGTCTTGTCTATTACATATTTGGCTTGTGGAACGGTATGTGAGCTAATTTCAAACCCTTGTTTTATGCATCGCCCCGCCTCACCTTTCCCGTTAAGCAGCCATAGTGTGTTTTGTAAATGTGTGACTCTGTTCTGTTTTGGAATTCAGTTCAGGTGTAGCGATGTTGACATTCCCTCTATCAGTGATATCTTAGGATAAGTGTCCTTTTCTGTGTGACTTACTTCACTTAGAGTCATCGTCCCTAAATCCACTCATCATGCTGCTACTAGCCTTATGACACTGATTTCATGGCTGAGTGATATTCCATTGTGCATAAGTACCACAACTTCTTTATCCATTTTTCTCTTTCCTGGGATATTTAAGGTGTACCGAAGTGGAGGTTCTTGGAAACAGAGCAGCCCTAAACTTTGGGGTGCCTGTGTCGTGTTGATTTTTAGGTTTCCCGATTTCTACGCCCATGAGTGGAAGTGCCCTATGCTCTCTCAGCTGTGTCTATTCCATGTTTCAGGACGCAGCGTACACTCCTCCAGAGTGGCTGTTGGCAATTTCCATCCCGCCCATCAGCGTAGCAAGGCTCCCGTGTCTCCATGGCCTGTCCTGCATTTCTGGTTTTTACACTTTTTTCAGCATGGCCCTTTTGACCGCTGGCAAGCGAGACTTCTTTGTAGTGCCGATTTGCCTTTCCGGCTTGCTTGGTTGGCCAAAAAGGGCGTATGCGTTTTTTCCTGAATATATTCAGGAAAAAACGCATACGCCCTTTTTGGCCAAGGGCATCATTGTCAACGCTTTGCCGCTTTTCATGTGCTTTCAAGGCGAGTCGAATCTACCTCCTGAAATCTGTTTCCTGCAATTCTGCCTTGCTTTCAAATCCTCTTCGTTGCCTTCCCTCAATATATTTGTGGACGAGAGTCATCATTTCTAACTCTGCAGGTTTGTGAATTGCAGTGCCCCTGAGCTCCATTTGTCAACTCGCTTTTTTGGGAGCTGGCCGCAAAAGCGCAGGATTGCTTCAGGCCCTATTCTGGTTCCGGGCGGCAGGCTGAGCCTGTGGTTCATTCTTCTTCCTGATGGGAAAATAGAGTGACCTGTGCCTGTCCCAACACCTAGAGCTAGTCTCTCATTGGTTCCCCCTCTTCCCGTTCATCCTCAGGACAAATTGCGACCTGTACGAAACAGGAGGTCAACGGTGCTGATTCTCCAAGTAGGGAGATTGTCAGTGAAGCGGCTGGAATGGCGAACCCGAGCACAAGGAGAGGAGAAATGAGGTGCGTTTTAGAAACCTTTCGCGATCACACGGTGTACCATCTTCTGGGTTTCCCAGGCATGTTTTCGATGTAGGAAGATGCCCTTGAACCTGGAGATTTGGGACCCATGGCATGGGTACCACGCAGTATTACTTTAAAGGGTCTGCGTTTGCTCACCCAACCTCACCAATCCTCTCAGCCCCAAGAGTGTCCAGCCTTATGTCTCATCCAGCTGTGGGTCTAGATATGGTCAATCCAGGTTGCATCACAGCCCCTGAACGCATTTTGTAAGAATGTCTCTCTCTTTCACTGTCTTTGTTTTCTGGGTTTTTTTTTTTTTTAAGTAATCTATTTTTATAATGGGGTTTAGCTGCTTTTCCCTGCTGTGTTTATGCCGCTTTACACCCTCTTGATTCACTTCCAGAGAGATATCAACACATAGGTTTTAAGACTCTTCCTAGTCAGATATATTCTTGGGCGGTGAATAGGGGGTGTTGAGTCCAGTTCACTGAGCAGGGAGTAGGTCTTGTCTATTACATATTTGGCTTGTGGAACGGTATGTGAGCTAATTTCAAACCCTTGTTTTATGCATCGCCCCGCCTCACCTTTCCCGTTAAGCAGCCATAGTGTGTTTTGTAAATGTGTGACTCTGTTCTGTTTTGGAATTCAGTTCAGGTGTAGCGATGTTGACATTCCCTCTATCAGTGATATCTTAGGATAAGTGTCCTTTTCTGTGTGACTTCCTTCACTTAGAGTCATCGTCCCTAAATCCACTCATCATGCTGCTACTAGCCTTATGACACTGATTTCATGGCTGAGTGATATTCCATTGTGCATAAGTACCACAACTTCTTTATCCATTTTTCTCTTTCCTGGGATATTTAAGGTGTACCGAAGTGGAGGTTCTTGGAAACAGAGCAGCCCTAAACTTTGGGGTGCCTGTGTCGTGTTGATTTTTAGGTTTCCCGATTTCTACGCCCATGAGTGGAAGTGCCCTATGCTCTCTCAGCTGTGTCTATTCCATGTTTCAGGACGCAGCGTACACTCCTCCAGAGTGGCTGTTGGCAATTTCCATCCCGCCCATCAGCGTAGCAAGGCTCCCGTGTCTCCATGGCCTGTCCTGCATTTCTGGTTTTTACACTTTTTTCAGCATGGCCCTTTTGACCGCTGGCAAGCGAGACTTCTTTGTAGCGCCGATTTGCCTTTCCGGCTTGCTTGGTTGGCCAAAAAGGGCGTATGCGTTTTTTCCTGAATATATTCAGGAAAAAACGCATACGCCCTTTTTGGCCAAGGGCATCATTGTCAACGCTTTGCCGCTTTTCATGTGCTTTCAAGGCGAGTCGAATCTACCTCCTGAAATCTGTTTCCTGCAATTCTGCCTTGCTTTCAAATCCTCTTCGTTGCCTTCCCTCAATATATTTGTGGACGAGAGTCATCATTTCTAACTCTGCAGGTTTGTGAATTGCAGTGCCCCTGAGCTCCATTTGTCAACTCGCTTTTTTGGGAGCTGGCCGCAAAAGCGCAGGATTGCTTCAGGCCCTATTCTGGTTCCGGGCGGCAGGCTGAGCCTGTGGTTCATTCTTCTTCCTGATGGGAAAATAGAGTGACCTGTGCCTGTCCCAAAACCTAGAGCTAGTCTCTCATTGGTTCCCCCTCTTCCCGTTCATCCTCAGGACAAATTGCGACCTGTACGAAACAGGAGGTCAACGGTGCTGATTCTCCAAGTAGGGAGATTGTTAGTGAAGCGGCTGGAATGGCGAACCCGAGCACAAGGAGAGGAGAAATGAGGTGCGTTTTAGAAACCTTTCCCGATCACACGGTGTACCATCTTCTGGGTTTCCCAGGCATGTTTTCGATGTAGGAAGATGCCCTTGAACCTGGAGATTTGGGACCCATGGCATGGGTACCACGCAGTATTACTTTAAAGGGTCTGCGTTTGCTCACCCAACCTCACCAATCCTCTCAGCCCCAAGAGTGTCCAGCCTTATATCTCATCCAGCTGTGGGTCTAGATATGGTCAATCCAGGTTGCATCACAGCCCCTGAACGCATTTTGTAAGAATGTCTCTCTCTTTCACTGTCTTTGTTTTCTGGGGTTTTTTTTTTTTAAGTAATCTATTTTTATAATGGGGTTTAGCTGCTTTTCCCTGCTGTGTTTATGCCGCTTTACACCCTCTTGATTCACTTCCAGAGAGATATCAATACATAGGTTTTAAGACTCTTCCTAGTCAGATATATTCTTGGGCGGTGAATAGGGGGTGTTGAGTCCAGTTCACTGAGCAGGGAGTAGGTCTTGTCTATTACATATTTGGCTTGTGGAACGGTATGTGAGCTAATTTCAAACCCTTGTTTTATGCATCGCCCCGCCTCACCTTTCCCGTTAAGCAGCCATAGTGTGTTTTGTAAATGTGTGACTCTGTTCTGTTTTGGAATTCAGTTCAGGTGTAGCGATGTTGACATTCCCTCTATCAGTGATATCTTAGGATAAGTGTCCTTTTCTGTGTGACTTACTTCACTTAGAGTCATCGTCCCTAAATCCACTCATCATGCTGCTACTAGCCTTATGACACTGATTTCATGGCTGAGTGATATTCCATTGTGCATAAGTACCACAACTTCTTTATCCATTTTTCTCTTTCCTGGGATATTTAAGGTGTACCGACGTGGAGGTTCTTGGAAACAGAGCAGCCCTAAACTTTGGGGTGCCTGTGTCGTGTTGATTTTTAGGTTTCCCGATTTCTACGCCCATGAGTGGAAGTGCCCTATGCTCTCTCAGCTGTGTCTATTCCATGTTTCAGGACGCAGCGTACACTCCTCCAGAGTGGCTGTTGGCAATTTCCATCCCGCCCATCAGCGTAGCAAGGCTCCCGTGTCTCCATGGCCTGTCCTGCATTTCTGGTTTTTACACTTTTTTCAGCATGGCCCTTTTGACCGCTGGCAAGCGAGGCTTCTTTGTAGTGCCGATTTGCCTTTCCGGCTTGCTTGGTTGGCCAAAAAGGGCGTATGCGTTTTTTCCTGAATATATTCAGGAAAAAACGCATACGCCCTTTTTGGCCAAGGGCATCATTGTCAACGCTTTGCCGCTTTTCATGTGCTTTCAAGGCGAGTCGAATCTACCTCCTGAAATCTGTTTCCTGCAATTCTGCCTTGCTTTCAAATCCTCTTCGTTGCCTTCCCTCAATATATTTGTGGACGAGAGTCATCATTTCTAACTCTGCAGGTTTGTGAATTGCAGTGCCCCTGAGCTCCATTTGTCAACTCGCTTTTTTGGGAGCTGGCCGCAAAAGCGCAGGATTGCTTCAGGCCCTATTCTGGTTCCGGGCGGCAGGCTGAGCCTGTGGTTCATTCTTCTTCCTGATGGGAAAATAGAGTGACCTGTGCCTGTCCCAACACCTAGAGCTAGTCTCTCATTGGTTCCCCCTCTTCCCGTTCATGCTCAGGACAAATTGCGACCTGTACGAAACAGGAGGTCAACGGTGCTGATTCTCCAAGTAGGGAGATTGTCAGTGAAGCGGCTGGAATGGCGAACCCGAGCACAAGGAGAGGAGAAATGAGGTGCGTTTTAGAAACCTTTCGCGATCACACGGTGTACCATCTTCTGGGTTTCCCAGGCATGTTTTCGATGTAGGAAGATGCCCTTGAACCTGGAGATTTGGGACCCATGGCATGGGTACCACGCAGTATTACTTTAAAGGGTCTGCGTTTGCTCACCCAACCTCACCAATCCTCTCAGCCCCAAGAGTGTCCAGCCTTATATCTCATCCAGCTGTGGGTCTAGATATGGTCAATCCAGGTTGCATCACAGCCCCTGAACGCATTTTGTAAGAATGTCTCTCTCTTTCACTGTCTTTGTTTTCTGGGGTTTTTTTTTTTTAAGTAATCTATTTTTATAATGGGGTTTAGCTGCTTTTCCCTGCTGTGTTTATGCCGCTTTACACCCTCTTGATTCACTTCCAGAGAGATATCAATACATAGGTTTTAAGACTCTTCCTAGTCAGATATATTCTTGGGCGGTGAATAGGGGGTGTTGAGTCCAGTTCACTGAGCAGGGAGTAGGTCTTGTCTATTACATATTTGGCTTGTGGAACGGTATGTGAGCTAATTTCAAACCCTTGTTTTATGCATCGCCCCGCCTCACCTTTCCCGTTAAGCAGCCATAGTGTGTTTTGTAAATGTGTGACTCTGTTCTGTTTTGGAATTCAGTTCAGGTGTAGCGATGTTGACATTCCCTCTATCAGTGATATCTTAGGATAAGTGTCCTTTTCTGTGTGACTTACTTCACTTAGAGTCATCGTCCCTAAATCCACTCATCATGCTGCTACTAGCCTTATGACACTGATTTCATGGCTGAGTGATATTCCATTGTGCATAAGTACCACAACTTCTTTATCCATTTTTCTCTTTCCTGGGATATTTAAGGTGTACCGAAGTGGAGGTTCTTGGAAACAGAGCAGCCCTAAACTTTGGGGTGCCTGTGTCGTGTTGATTTTTAGGTTTCCCGATTTCTACGCCCATGAGTGGAAGTGCCCTATGCTCTCTCAGCTGTGTCTATTCCATGTTTCAGGACGCAGCGTACACTCCTCCAGAGTGGCTGTTGGCAATTTCCATCCCGCCCATCAGCGTAGCAAGGCTCCCGTGTCTCCATGGCCTGTCCTGCATTTCTGGTTTTTACACTTTTTTCAGCATGGCCCTTTTGACCGCTGGCAAGCGAGACTTCTTTGTAGTGCCGATTTGCCTTTCCGGCTTGCTTGGTTGGCCAAAAAGGGCGTATGCGTTTTTTCCTGAATATATTCAGGAAAAAACGCATACGCCCTTTTTGGCCAAGGGCATCATTGTCAACGCTTTGCCGCTTTTCATGTGCTTTCAAGGCGAGTCGAATCTACCTCCTGAAATCTGTTTCCTGCAATTCTGCCTTGCTTTCAAATCCTCTTCGTTGCCTTCCCTCAATATATTTGTGGACGAGAGTCATCATTTCTAACTCTGCAGGTTTGTGAATTGCAGTGCCCCTGAGCTCCATTTGTCAACTCGCTTTTTTGGGAGCTGGCCGCAAAAGCGCAGGATTGCTTCAGGCCCTATTCTGGTTCCGGGCGGCAGGCTGAGCCTGTGGTTCATTCTTCTTCCTGATGGGAAAATAGAGTGACCTGTGCCTGTCCCAACACCTAGAGCTAGTCTCTCATTGGTTCCCCCTCTTCCCGTTCATCCTCAGGACAAATTGCGACCTGTACGAAACAGGAGGTCAACGGTGCTGATTCTCCAAGTAGGGAGATTGTCAGTGAAGCGGCTGGAATGGCGAACCCGAGCACAAGGAGAGGAGAAATGAGGTGCGTTTTAGAAACCTTTCGCGATCACACGGTGTACCATCTTCTGGGTTTCCCAGGCATGTTTTCGATGTAGGAAGATGCCCTTGAACCTGGAGATTTGGGACCCATGGCATGGGTACCACGCAGTATTACTTTAAAGGGTCTGCGTTTGCTCACCCAACCTCACCAATCCTCTCAGCCCCAAGAGTGTCCAGCCTTATGTCTCATCCAGCTGTGGGTCTAGATATGGTCAATCCAGGTTGCATCACAGCCCCTGAACGCATTTTGTAAGAATGTCTCTCTCTTTCACTGTCTTTGTTTTCTGGGTTTTTTTTTTTTTTAAGTAATCTATTTTTATAATGGGGTTTAGCTGCTTTTCCCTGCTGTGTTTATGCCGCTTTACACCCTCTTGATTCACTTCCAGAGAGATATCAACACATAGGTTTTAAGACTCTTCCTAGTCAGATATATTCTTGGGCGGTGAATAGGGGGTGTTGAGTCCAGTTCACTGAGCAGGGAGTAGGTCTTGTCTATTACATATTTGGCTTGTGGAACGGTATGTGAGCTAATTTCAAACCCTTGTTTTATGCATCGCCCCGCCTCACCTTTCCCGTTAAGCAGCCATAGTGTGTTTTGTAAATGTGTGACTCTGTTCTGTTTTGGAATTCAGTTCAGGTGTAGCGATGTTGACATTCCCTCTATCAGTGATATCTTAGGATAAGTGTCCTTTTCTGTGTGACTTATTTCACTTAGAGTCATCGTCCCTAAATCCACTCATCATGCTGCTACTAGCCTTATGACACTGATTTCATGGCTGAGTGATATTCCATTGTGCATAAGTACCACAACTTCTTTATCCATTTTTCTCTTTCCTGGGATATTTAAGGTGTACCGAAGTGGAGGTTCTTGGAAACAGAGCAGCCCTAAACTTTGGGGTGCCTGTGTCGTGTTGATTTTTAGGTTTCCCGATTTCTACGCCCATGAGTGGAAGTGCCCTATGCTCTCTCAGCTGTGTCTATTCCATGTTTCAGGACGCAGCGTACACTCCTCCAGAGTGGCTGTTGGCAATTTCCATCCCGCCCATCAGCGTAGCAAGGCTCCCGTGTCTCCATGGCCTGTCCTGCATTTCTGGTTTTTACACATTTTTCAGCATGGCCCTTTTGACCGCTGGCAAGCGAGACTTCTTTGTAGCGCCGATTTGCCTTTCCGGCTTGCTTGGTTGGCCAAAAAGGGCGTATGCGTTTTTTCCTGAATATATTCAGGAAAAAACGCATACGCCCTTTTTGGCCAAGGGCATCATTGTCAACGCTTTGCCGCTTTTCATGTGCTTTCAAGGCGAGTCGAATCGACCTCCTGAAATCTGTTTCCTGCAATTCTGCCTTGCTTTCAAATCCTCTTCGTTGCCTTCCCTCAATATATTTGTGGACGAGAGTCATCATTTCTAACTCTGCAGGTTTGTGAATTGCAGTGCCCCTGAGCTCCATTTGTCAACTCGCTTTTTTGGGAGCTGGCCGCAAAAGCGCAGGATTGCTTCAGGCCCTATTCTGGTTCCGGGCGGCAGGCTGAGCCTGTGGTTCATTCTTCTTCCTGATGGGAAAATAGAGTGACCTGTGCCTGTCCCAACACCTAGAGCTAGTCTCTCATTGGTTCCCCCTCTTCCCGTTCATCCTCAGGACAAATTGCGACCTGTACGAAACAGGAGGTCAACGGTGCTGATTCTCCAAGTAGGGAGATTGTCAGTGAAGCGGCTGGAATGGCGAACCCGAGCACAAGGAGAGGAGAAATGAGGTGCGTTTTAGAAACCTTTCCCGATCACACGGTGTACCATCTTCTGGGTTTCCCAGGCATGTTTTCGATGTAGGAAGATGCCCTTGAACCTGGAGATTTGGGACCCATGGCATGGGTACCACGCAGGATTACTTTAAAGGGTCTGCGTTTGCTCACCCAACCTCACCAATCCTCTCAGCCCCAAGAGTGTCCAGCCTTATGTCTCATCCAGCTGTGGGTCTAGATATGGTCAATCCAGGTTGCATCAGAGCCCCTGAACGGATTTTGTAAGAATGTCTCTCTCTTTCACTGTCTTTGTTTTCTGGGGGTTTTTTTTTTTAAGTAATCTATTTTTATAATGGGGTTTAGCTGCTTTTCCCTGCTGTGTTTATGCCGCTTTACACCCTCTTGATTCACTTCCAGAGAGATATCAACACATAGGTTTTAAGACTCTTCCTAGTCAGATATATTCTTGGGCGGTGAATAGGGGGTGTTGAGTCCAGTTCACTGAGCAGGGAGTAGGTCTTGTCTATTACATATTTGGCTTGTGGAACGGTATGTGAGCTAATTTCAAACCCTTGTTTTATGCATCGCCCCGCCTCACCTTTCCCGTTAAGCAGCCATAGTGTGTTTTGTAAATGTGTGACTCTGTTCTGTTTTGGAATTCAGTTCAGGTGTAGCGATGTTGACATTCCCTCTATCAGTGATATCTTAGGATAAGTGTCCTTTTCTGTGTGACTTACTTCACTTAGAGTCATCGTCCCTAAATCCACTCATCATGCTGCTACTAGCCTTATGACACTGATTTCATGGCTGAGTGATATTCCATTGTGCATAAGTACCACAACTTCTTTATCCATTTTTCTCTTTCCTGGGATATTTCAGGTGTACCGAAGTGGAGGTTCTTGGAAACAGAGCAGCCCTAAACTTTGGGGTGCCTGTGTCGTGTTGATTTTTAGGTTTCCCGATTTCTACGCCCATGAGTGGAAGTGCCCTATGCTCTCTCAGCTGTGTCTATTCCATGTTTCAGGACGCAGCGTACACTCCTCCAGAGTGGCTGTTGGCAATTTCCATCCCGCCCATCAGCGTAGCAAGGCTCCCGTGTCTCCATGGCCTGTCCTGCATTTCTGGTTTTTACACTTTTTTCAGCATGGCCCTTTTGACCGCTGGCAAGCGAGACTTCTTTGTAGCGCCGATTTGCCTTTCCGGCTTGCTTGGTTGGCCAAAAAGGGCGTATGCGTTTTTTCCTGAATATATTCAGGAAAAAACGCATACGCCCTTTTTGGCCAAGGGCATCATTGTCAACGCTTTGCCGCTTTTCATGTGCTTTCAAGGCGAGTCGAATCGACCTCCTGAAATCTGTTTCCTGCAATTCTGCCTTGCTTTCAAATCCTCTTCGTTGCCTTCCCTCAATATATTTGTGGACGAGAGTCATCATTTCTAACTCTGCAGGTTTGTGAATTGCAGTGCCCCTGAGCTCCATTTGTCAACTCGCTTTTTTGGGAGCTGGCCGCAAAAGCGCAGGATTGCTTCAGGCCCTATTCTGGTTCCGGGCGGCAGGCTGAGCCTGTGGTTCATTCTTCTTCCTGATGGGAAAATAGAGTGACCTGTGCCTGTCCCAACACCTAGAGCTAGTCTCTCATTGGTTCCCCCTCTTCCCGTTCATCCTCAGGACAAATTGCGACCTGTACGAAACAGGAGGTCAACGGTGCTGATTCTCCAAGTAGGGAGATTGTCAGTGAAGCGGCTGGAATGGCGAACCCGAGCACAAGGAGAGGAGAAATGAGGTGCGTTTTAGAAACCTTTCCCGATCACACGGTGTACCATCTTCTGGGTTTCCCAGGCATGTTTTCGATGTAGGAAGATGCCCTTGAACCTGGAGATTTGGGACCCATGGCATGGGTACCACGCAGTATTACTTTAAAGGGTCTGCGTTTGCTCACCCAACCTCACCAATCCTCTCAGCCCCAAGAGTGTCCAGCCTTATGTCTCATCCAGCTGTGGGTCTAGATATGGTCAATCCAGGTTGCATCAGAGCCCCTGAACGGATTTTGTAAGAATGTCTCTCTCTTTCACTGTCTTTGTTTTCTGGGGGTTTTTTTTTTTAAGTAATCTATTTTTATAATGGGGTTTAGCTGCTTTTCCCTGCTGTGTTTATGCCGCTTTACACCCTCTTGATTCACTTCCAGAGAGATATCAACACATAGGTTTTAAGACTCTTCCTAGTCAGATATATTCTTGGGCGGTGAATAGGGGGTGTTGAGTCCAGTTCACTGAGCAGGGAGTAGGTCTTGTCTATTACATATTTGGCTTGTGGAACGGTATGTGAGCTAATTTCAAACCCTTGTTTTATGCATCGCCCCGCCTCACCTTTCCCGTTAAGCAGCCATAGTGTGTTTTGTAAATGTGTGACTCTGTTCTGTTTTGGAATTCAGTTCAGGTGTAGCGATGTTGACATTCCCTCTATCAGTGATATCTTAGGATAAGTGTCCTTTTCTGTGTGACTTACTTCACTTAGAGTCATCGTCCCTAAATCCACTCATCATGCTGCTACTAGCCTTATGACACTGATTTCATGGCTGAGTGATATTCCATTGTGCATAAGTACCACAACTTCTTTATCCATTTTTCTCTTTCCTGGGATATTTAAGGTGTACCGAAGTGGAGGTTCTTGGAAACAGAGCAGCCCTAAACTTTGGGGTGCCTGTGTCGTGTTGATTTTTAGGTTTCCCGATTTCTACGCCCATGAGTGGAAGTGCCCTATGCTCTCTCAGCTGTGTCTATTCCATGTTTCAGGACGCAGCGTACACTCCTCCAGAGTGGCTGTTGGCAATTTCCATCCCGCCCATCAGCGTAGCAAGGCTCCCGTGTCTCCATGGCCTGTCCTGCATTTCTGGTTTTTACACTTTTTTCAGCATGGCCCTTTTGACCGCTGGCAAGCGAGACTTCTTTGTAGCGCCGATTTGCCTTTCCGGCTTGCTTGGTTGGCCAAAAAGGGCGTATGCGTTTTTTCCTGAATATATTCAGGAAAAAACGCATACGCCCTTTTTGGCCAAGGGCATCATTGTCAACGCTTTGCCGCTTTTCATGTGCTTTCAAGGCGAGTCGAATCGACCTCCTGAAATCTGTTTCCTGCAATTCTGCCTTGCTTTCAAATCCTCTTCGTTGCCTTCCCTCAATATATTTGTGGACGAGAGTCATCATTTCTAACTCTGCAGGTTTGTGAATTGCAGTGCCCCTGAGCTCCATTTGTCAACTCGCTTTTTTGGGAGCTGGCCGCAAAAGCGCAGGATTGCTTCAGGCCCTATTCTGGTTCCGGGCGGCAGGCTGAGCCTGTGGTTCATTCTTCTTCCTGATGGGAAAATAGAGTGACCTGTGCCTGTCCCAACACCTAGAGCTAGTCTCTCATTGGTTCCCCCTCTTCCCGTTCATCCTCAGGACAAATTGCGACCTGTACGAAACAGGAGGTCAACGGTGCTGATTCTCCAAGTAGGGAGATTGTCAGTGAAGCGGCTGGAATGGCGAACCCGAGCACAAGGAGAGGAGAAATGAGGTGCGTTTTAGAAACCTTTCCCGATCACACGGTGTACCATCTTCTGGGTTTCCCAGGCATGTTTTCGATGTAGGAAGATGCCCTTGAACCTGGAGATTTGGGACCCATGGCATGGGTACCACGCAGGATTACTTTAAAGGGTCTGCGTTTGCTCACCCAACCTCACCAATCCTCTCAGCCCCAAGAGTGTCCAGCCTTATGTCTCATCCAGCTGTGGGTCTAGATATGGTCAATCCAGGTTGCATCAGAGCCCCTGAACGGATTTTGTAAGAATGTCTCTCTCTTTCACTGTCTTTGTTTTCTGGGGTTTTTTTTTTTAAGTAATCTATTTTTATAATGGGGTTTAGCTGCTTTTCCCTGCTGTGTTTATGCCGCTTTACACCCTCTTGATTCACTTCCAGAGAGATATCAACACATAGGTTTTAAGACTCTTCCTAGTCAGATATATTCTTGGGCGGTGAATAGGGGGTGTTGAGTCCAGTTCACTGAGCAGGGAGTAGGTCTTGTCTATTACATATTTGGCTTGTGGAACGGTATGTGAGCTAATTTCAAACCCTTGTTTTATGCATCGCCCCGCCTCACCTTTCCCGTTAAGCAGCCATAGTGTGTTTTGTAAATGTGTGACTCTGTTCTGTTTTGGAATTCAGTTCAGGTGTAGCGATGTTGACATTCCCTCTATCAGTGATATCTTAGGATAAGTGTCCTTTTCTGTGTGACTTACTTCACTTAGAGTCATCGTCCCTAAATCCACTCATCATGCTGCTACTAGCCTTATGACACTGATTTCATGGCTGAGTGATATTCCATTGTGCATAAGTACCACAACTTCTTTATCCATTTTTCTCTTTCCTGGGATATTTAAGGTGTACCGAAGTGGAGGTTCTTGGAAACAGAGCAGCCCTAAACTTTGGGGTGCCTGTGTCGTGTTGATTTTTAGGTTTCCCGATTTCTACGCCCATGAGTGGAAGTGCCCTATGCTCTCTCAGCTGTGTCTATTCCATGTTTCAGGACGCAGCGTACACTCCTCCAGAGTGGCTGTTGGCAATTTCCATCCCGCCCATCAGCGTAGCAAGGCTCCCGTGTCTCCATGGCCTGTCCTGCATTTCTGGTTTTTACACTTTTTTCAGCATGGCCCTTTTGACCGCTGGCAAGCGAGACTTCTTTGTAGCGCCGATTTGCCTTTCCGGCTTGCTTGGTTGGCCAAAAAGGGCGTATGCGTTTTTTCCTGAATATATTCAGGAAAAAACGCATACGCCCTTTTTGGCCAAGGGCATCATTGTCAACGCTTTGCCGCTTTTCATGTGCTTTCAAGGCGAGTCGAATCGACCTCCTGAAATCTGTTTCCTGCAATTCTGCCTTGCTTTCAAATCCTCTTCGTTGCCTTCCCTCAATATATTTGTGGACGAGAGTCATCATTTCTAACTCTGCAGGTTTGTGAATTGCAGTGCCCCTGAGCTCCATTTGTCAACTCGCTTTTTTGGGAGCTGGCCGCAAAAGCGCAGGATTGCTTCAGGCCCTATTCTGGTTCCGGGCGGCAGGCTGAGCCTGTGGTTCATTCTTCTTCCTGATGGGAAAATAGAGTGACCTGTGCCTGTCCCAACACCTAGAGCTAGTCTCTCATTGGTTCCCCCTCTTCCCGTTCATCCTCAGGACAAATTGCGACCTGTACGAAACAGGAGGTCAACGGTGCTGATTCTCCAAGTAGGGAGATTGTCAGTGAAGCGGCTGGAATGGCGAACCCGAGCACAAGGAGAGGAGAAATGAGGTGCGTTTTAGAAACCTTTCCCGATCACACGGTGTACCATCTTCTGGGTTTCCCAGGCATGTTTTCGATGTAGGAAGATGCCCTTGAACCTGGAGATTTGGGACCCATGGCATGGGTACCACGCAGGATTACTTTAAAGGGTCTGCGTTTGCTCACCCAACCTCACCAATCCTCTCAGCCCCAAGAGTGTCCAGCCTTATGTCTCATCCAGCTGTGGGTCTAGATATGGTCAATCCAGGTTGCATCAGAGCCCCTGAACGGATTTTGTAAGAATGTCTCTCTCTTTCACTGTCTTTGTTTTCTGGGGGTTTTTTTTTTAAGTAATCTATTTTTATAATGGGGTTTAGCTGCTTTTCCCTGCTGTGTTTATGCCGCTTTACACCCTCTTGATTCACTTCCAGAGAGATATCAACACATAGGTTTTAAGACTCTTCCTAGTCAGATATATTCTTGGGCGGTGAATAGGGGGTGTTGAGTCCAGTTCACTGAGCAGGGAGTAGGTCTTGTCTATTACATATTTGGCTTGTGGAACGGTATGTGAGCTAATTTCAAACCCTTGTTTTATGCATCGCCCCGCCTCACCTTTCCCGTTAAGCAGCCATAGTGTGTTTTGTAAATGTGTGACTCTGTTCTGTTTTGGAATTCAGTTCAGGTGTAGCGATGTTGACATTCCCTCTATCAGTGATATCTTAGGATAAGTGTCCTTTTCTGTGTGACTTACTTCACTTAGAGTCATCGTCCCTAAATCCACTCATCATGCTGCTACTAGCCTTATGACACTGATTTCATGGCTGAGTGATATTCCATTGTGCATAAGTACCACAACTTCTTTATCCATTTTTCTCTTTCCTGGGATATTTAAGGTGTACCGAAGTGGAGGTTCTTGGAAACAGAGCAGCCCTAAACTTTGGGGTGCCTGTGTCGTGTTGATTTTTAGGTTTCCCGATTTCTACGCCCATGAGTGGAAGTGCCCTATGCTCTCTCAGCTGTGTCTATTCCATGTTTCAGGACGCAGCGTACACTCCTCCAGAGTGGCTGTTGGCAATTTCCATCCCGCCCATCAGCGTAGCAAGGCTCCCGTGTCTCCATGGCCTGTCCTGCATTTCTGGTTTTTACACTTTTTTCAGCATGGCCCTTTTGACCGCTGGCAAGCGAGACTTCTTTGTAGCGCCGATTTGCCTTTCCGGCTTGCTTGGTTGGCCAAAAAGGGCGTATGCGTTTTTTCCTGAATATATTCAGGAAAAAACGCATACGCCCTTTTTGGCCAAGGGCATCATTGTCAACGCTTTGCCGCTTTTCATGTGCTTTCAAGGCGAGTCGAATCTACCTCCTGAAATCTGTTTCCTGCAATTCTGCCTTGCTTTCAAATCCTCTTCGTTGCCTTCCCTCAATATATTTGTGGACGAGAGTCATCATTTCTAACTCTGCAGGTTTGTGAATTGCAGTGCCCCTGAGCTCCATTTGTCAACTCGCTTTTTTGGGAGCTGGCCGCAAAAGCGCAGGATTGCTTCAGGCCCTATTCTGGTTCCGGGCGGCAGGCTGAGCCTGTGGTTCATTCTTCTTCCTGATGGGAAAATAGAGTGACCTGTGCCTGTCCCAACACCTAGAGCTAGTCTCTCATTGGTTCCCCCTCTTCCCGTTCATCCTCAGGACAAATTGCGACCTGTACGAAACAGGAGGTCAACGGTGCTGATTCTCCAAGTAGGGAGATTGTCAGTGAAGCGGCTGGAATGGCGAACCCGAGCACAAGGAGAGGAGAAATGAGGTGCGTTTTAGAAACCTTTCCCGATCACACGGTGTACCATCTTCTGGGTTTCCCAGGCATGTTTTCGATGTAGGAAGATGCCCTTGAACCTGGAGATTTGGGACCCATGGCATGGGTACCACGCAGGATTACTTTAAAGGGTCTGCGTTTGCTCACCCAACCTCACCAATCCTCTCAGCCCCAAGAGTGTCCAGCCTTATGTCTCATCCAGCTGTGGGTCTAGATATGGTCAATCCAGGTTGCATCAGAGCCCCTGAACGGATTTTGTAAGAATGTCTCTCTCTTTCACTGTCTTTGTTTTATGGGTTTTTTTTTTAAGTAATCTATTTTTATAATGGGGTTTAGCTGCTTTTCCCTGCTGTGTTTATGCCGCTTTACACCCTCTTGATTCACTTCCAGAGAGATATCAACACATAGGTTTTAAGACTCTTCCTAGTCAGATATATTCTTGGGCGGTGAATAGGGGGTGTTGAGTCCAGTTCACTGAGCAGGGAGTAGGTCTTGTCTATTACATATTTGGCTTGTGGAACGGTATGTGAGCTAATTTCAAACCCTTGTTTTATGCATCGCCCCGCCTCACCTTTCCCGTTAAGCAGCCATAGTGTGTTTTGTAAATGTGTGACTCTGTTCTGTTTTGGAATTCAGTTCAGGTGTAGCGATGTTGACATTCCCTCTATCAGTGATATCTTAGGATAAGTGTCCTTTTCTGTGTGACTTCCTTCACTTAGAGTCATCGTCCCTAAATCCACTCATCATGCTGCTACTAGCCTTATGACACTGATTTCATGGCTGAGTGATATTCCATTGTGCATAAGTACCACAACTTCTTTATCCATTTTTCTCTTTCCTGGGATATTTAAGGTGTACCGAAGTGGAGGTTCTTGGAAACAGAGCAGCCCTAAACTTTGGGGTGCCTGTGTCGTGTTGATTTTTAGGTTTCCCGATTTCTACGCCCATGAGTGGAAGTGCCCTATGCTCTCTCAGCTGTGTCTATTCCATGTTTCAGGACGCAGCGTACACTCCTCCAGAGTGGCTGTTGGCAATTTCCATCCCGCCCATCAGCGTAGCAAGGCTCCCGTGTCTCCATGGCCTGTCCTGCATTTCTGGTTTTTACACTTTTTTCAGCATGGCCCTTTTGACCGCTGGCAAGCGAGACTTCTTTGTAGCGCCGATTTGCCTTTCCGGCTTGCTTGGTTGGCCAAAAAGGGCGTATGCGTTTTTTCCTGAATATATTCAGGAAAAAACGCATACGCCCTTTTTGGCCAAGGGCATCATTGTCAACGCTTTGCCGCTTTTCATGTGCTTTCAAGGCGAGTCGAATCGACCTCCTGAAATCTGTTTCCTGCAATTCTGCCTTGCTTTCAAATCCTCTTCGTTGCCTTCCCTCAATATATTTGTGGACGAGAGTCATCATTTCTAACTCTGCAGGTTTGTGAATTGCAGTGCCCCTGAGCTCCATTTGTCAACTCGCTTTTTTGGGAGCTGGCCGCAAAAGCGCAGGATTGCTTCAGGCCCTATTCTGGTTCCGGGCGGCAGGCTGAGCCTGTGGTTCATTCTTCTTCCTGATGGGAAAATAGAGTGACCTGTGCCTGTCCCAACACCTAGAGCTAGTCTCTCATTGGTTCCCCCTCTTCCCGTTCATCCTCAGGACAAATTGCGACCTGTACGAAACAGGAGGTCAATGGTGCTGATTCTCCAAGTAGGGAGATTGTCAGTGAAGGGGCTGGAATGGCGAACCCGAGCACAAGGAGAGGAGAAATGAGGTGCGTTTTAGAAACCTTTCCCGATCACACGGTGTACCATCTTCTGGGTTTCCCAGGCATGTTTTCGATGTAGGAAGATGCCCTTGAACCTGGAGATTTGGGACCCATGGCATGGGTACCACGCAGGATTACTTTAAAGGGTCTGCGTTTGCTCACCCAACCTCACCAATCCTCTCAGCCCCAAGAGTGTCCAGCCTTATGTCTCATCCAGCTGTGGGTCTAGATATGGTCAATCCAGGTTGCATCAGAGCCCCTGAAAGGATTTTGTAAGAATGTCTCTCTCTTTCACTGTCTTTGTTTTCTGGGGTTTTTTTTTTTTAAGTAATCTATTTTTATAATGGGGTTTAGCTGCTTTTCCCTGCTGTGTTTATGCCGCTTTACACCCTCTTGATTCACTTCCAGAGAGATATCAATACATAGGTTTTAAGACTCTTCCTAGTCAGATATATTCTTGGGCGGTGAATAGGGGGTGTTGAGTCCAGTTCACTGAGCAGGGAGTAGGTCTTGTCTATTACATATTTGGCTTGTGGAACGGTATGTGAGCTAATTTCAAACCCTTGTTTTATGCATCGCCCCGCCTCACCTTTCCCGTTAAGCAGCCATAGTGTGTTTTGTAAATGTGTGACTCTGTTCTGTTTTGGAATTCAGTTCAGGTGTAGCGATGTTGACATTCCCTCTATAAGTGATATCTTAGGATAAGTGTCCTTTTCTGTGTGACTTACTTCACTTAGAGTCATCGTCCCTAAATCCACTCATCATGCTGCTACTAGCCTTATGACACTGATTTCATGGCTGAGTGATATTCCATTGTGCATAAGTACCACAACTTCTTTATCCATTTTTCTCTTTCCTGGGATATTTAAGGTGTACCGAAGTGGAGGTTCTTGGAAACAGAGCTGCCCTAAACTTTGGGGTGCCTGTGTCGTGTTGATTTTTAGGTTTCCCGATTTCTACGCCCATGAGTGGAAGTGCCCTATGCTCTCTCAGCTGTGTCTATTCCATGTTTCAGGACGCAGCGTACACTCCTCCAGAGTGGCTGTTGGCAATTTCCATCCCGCCCATCAGCGTAGCAAGGCTCCCGTGTCTCCATGGCCTGTCCTGCATTTCTGGTTTTTACACTTTTTTCAGCATGGCCCTTTTGACCGCTGGCAAGCGAGACTTCTTTGTAGCGCCGATTTGCCTTTCCGGCTTGCTTGGTTGGCCAAAAAGGGCGTATGCGTTTTTTCCTGAATATATTCAGGAAAAAACGCATACGCCCTTTTTGGCCAAGGGCATCATTGTCAACGCTTTGCCGCTTTTCATGTGCTTTCAAGGCGAGTCGAATCGACCTCCTGAAATCTGTTTCCTGCAATTCTGCCTTGCTTTCAAATCCTCTTCGTTGCCTTCCCTCAATATATTTGTGGACGAGAGTCATCATTTCTAACTCTGCAGGTTTGTGAATTGCAGTGCCCCTGAGCTCCATTTGTCAACTCGCTTTTTTGGGAGCTGGCCGCAAAAGCGCAGGATTGCTTCAGGCCCTATTCTGGTTCCGGGCGGCAGGCTGAGCCTGTGGTTCATTCTTCTTCCTGATGGGAAAATAGAGTGACCTGTGCCTGTCCCAACACCTAGAGCTAGTCTCTCATTGGTTCCCCCTCTTCCCGTTCATCCTCAGGACAAATTGCGACCTGTACGAAACAGGAGGTCAACGGTGCTGATTCTCCAAGTAGGGAGATTGTCAGTGAAGCGGCTGGAATGGCGAACCCGAGCACAAGGAGAGGAGAAATGAGGTGCGTTTTAGAAACCTTTCCCGATCACACGGTGTACCATCTTCTGGGTTTCCCAGGCATGTTTTCGATGTAGGAAGATGCCCTTGAACCTGGAGATTTGGGACCCATGGCATGGGTACCACGCAGGATTACTTTAAAGGGTCTGCGTTTGCTCACCCAACCTCACCAATCCTCTCAGCCCCAAGAGTGTCCAGCCTTATGTCTCATCCAGCTGTGGGTCTAGATATGGTCAATCCAGGTTGCATCAGAGCCCCTGAACGGATTTTGTAAGAATGTCTCTCTCTTTCACTGTCTTTGTTTTCTGGGTTTTTTTTTTTTAAGTAATCTATTTTTATAATGGGGTTTAGCTGCTTTTCCCTGCTGTGTTTATGCCGCTTTACACCCTCTTGATTCACTTCCAGAGAGATATCAATACATAGGTTTTAAGACTCTTCCTAGTCAGATATATTCTTGGGCGGTGAATAGGGGGTGTTGAGTCCAGTTCACTGAGCAGGGAGTAGGTCTTGTCTATTACATATTTGGCTTGTGGAACGGTATGTGAGCTAATTTCAAACCCTTGTTTTATGCATCGCCCCGCCTCACCTTTCCCGTTAAGCAGCCATAGTGTGTTTTGTAAATGTGTGACTCTGTTCTGTTTTGGAATTCAGTTCAGGTGTAGCGATGTTGACATTCCCTCTATAAGTGATATCTTAGGATAAGTGTCCTTTTCTGTGTGACTTCCTTCACTTAGAGTCATCGTCCCTAAATCCACTCATCATGCTGCTACTAGCCTTATGACACTGATTTCATGGCTGAGTGATATTCCATTGTGCATAAGTACCACAACTTCTTTATCCATTTTTCTCTTTCCTGGGATATTTAAGGTGTACCGAAGTGGAGGTTCTTGGAAACAGAGCAGCCCTAAACTTTGGGGTGCCTGTGTCGTGTTGATTTTTAGGTTTCCCGATTTCTACGCCCATGAGTGGAAGTGCCCTATGCTCTCTCAGCTGTGTCTATTCCATGTTTCAGGACGCAGCGTACACTCCTCCAGAGTGGCTGTTGGCAATTTCCATCCCGCCCATCAGCGTAGCAAGGCTCCCGTGTCTCCATGGCCTGTCCTGCATTTCTGGTTTTTACACTTTTTTCAGCATGGCCCTTTTGACCGCTGGCAAGCGAGACTTCTTTGTAGCGCCGATTTGCCTTTCCGGCTTGCTTGGTTGGCCAAAAAGGGCGTATGCGTTTTTTCCTGAATATATTCAGGAAAAAACGCATACGCCCTTTTTGGCCAAGGGCATCATTGTCAACGCTTTGCCGCTTTTCATGTGCTTTCAAGGCGAGTCGAATCTACCTCCTGAAATCTGTTTCCTGCAATTCTGCCTTGCTTTCAAATCCTCTTCGTTGCCTTCCCTCAATATATTTGTGGACGAGAGTCATCATTTCTAACTCTGCAGGTTTGTGAATTGCAGTGCCCCTGAGCTCCATTTGTCAACTCGCTTTTTTGGGAGCTGGCCGCAAAAGCGCAGGATTGCTTCAGGCCCTATTCTGGTTCCGGGCGGCAGGCTGAGCCTGTGGTTCATTCTTCTTCCTGATGGGAAAATAGAGTGACCTGTGCCTGTCCCAACACCTAGAGCTAGTCTCTCATTGGTTCCCCCTCTTCCCGTTCATCCTCAGGACAAATTGCGACCTGTACGAAACAGGAGGTCAACGGTGCTGATTCTCCAAGTAGGGAGATTGTCAGTGAAGCGGCTGGAATGGCGAACCCGAGCACAAGGAGAGGAGAAATGAGGTGCGTTTTAGAAACCTTTCCCGATCACACGGTGTACCATCTTCTGGGTTTCCCAGGCATGTTTTCGATGTAGGAAGATGCCCTTGAACCTGGAGATTTGGGACCCATGGCATGGGTACCACGCAGGATTACTTTAAAGGGTCTGCGTTTGCTCACCCAACCTCACCAATCCTCTCAGCCCCAAGAGTGTCCAGCCTTATGTCTCATCCAGCTGTGGGTCTAGATATGGTCAATCCAGGTTGCATCAGAGCCCCTGAACGGATTTTGTAAGAATGTCTCTCTCTTTCACTGTCTTTGTTTTATGGGTTTTTTTTTTAAGTAATCTATTTTTATAATGGGGTTTAGCTGCTTTTCCCTGCTGTGTTTATGCCGCTTTACACCCTCTTGATTCACTTCCAGAGAGATATCAACACATAGGTTTTAAGACTCTTCCTAGTCAGATATATTCTTGGGCGGTGAATAGGGGGTGTTGAGTCCAGTTCACTGAGCAGGGAGTAGGTCTTGTCTATTACATATTTGGCTTGTGGAACGGTATGTGAGCTAATTTCAAACCCTTGTTTTATGCATCGCCCCGCCTCACCTTTCCCGTTAAGCAGCCATAGTGTGTTTTGTAAATGTGTGACTCTGTTCTGTTTTGGAATTCAGTTCAGGTGTAGCGATGTTGACATTCCCTCTATCAGTGATATCTTAGGATAAGTGTCCTTTTCTGTGTGACTTCCTTCACTTAGAGTCATCGTCCCTAAATCCACTCATCATGCTGCTACTAGCCTTATGACACTGATTTCATGGCTGAGTGATATTCCATTGTGCATAAGTACCACAACTTCTTTATCCATTTTTCTCTTTCCTGGGATATTTAAGGTGTACCGAAGTGGAGGTTCTTGGAAACAGAGCAGCCCTAAACTTTGGGGTGCCTGTGTCGTGTTGATTTTTAGGTTTCCCGATTTCTACGCCCATGAGTGGAAGTGCCCTATGCTCTCTCAGCTGTGTCTATTCCATGTTTCAGGACGCAGCGTACACTCCTCCAGAGTGGCTGTTGGCAATTTCCATCCCGCCCATCAGCGTAGCAAGGCTCCCGTGTCTCCATGGCCTGTCCTGCATTTCTGGTTTTTACACTTTTTTCAGCATGGCCCTTTTGACCGCTGGCAAGCGAGACTTCTTTGTAGCGCCGATTTGCCTTTCCGGCTTGCTTGGTTGGCCAAAAAGGGCGTATGCGTTTTTTCCTGAATATATTCAGGAAAAAACGCATACGCCCTTTTTGGCCAAGGGCATCATTGTCAACGCTTTGCCGCTTTTCATGTGCTTTCAAGGCGAGTCGAATCGACCTCCTGAAATCTGTTTCCTGCAATTCTGCCTTGCTTTCAAATCCTCTTCGTTGCCTTCCCTCAATATATTTGTGGACGAGAGTCATCATTTCTAACTCTGCAGGTTTGTGAATTGCAGTGCCCCTGAGCTCCATTTGTCAACTCGCTTTTTTGGGAGCTGGCCGCAAAAGCGCAGGATTGCTTCAGGCCCTATTCTGGTTCCGGGCGGCAGGCTGAGCCTGTGGTTCATTCTTCTTCCTGATGGGAAAATAGAGTGACCTGTGCCTGTCCCAACACCTAGAGCTAGTCTCTCATTGGTTCCCCCTCTTCCCGTTCATCCTCAGGACAAATTGCGACCTGTACGAAACAGGAGGTCAATGGTGCTGATTCTCCAAGTAGGGAGATTGTCAGTGAAGGGGCTGGAATGGCGAACCCGAGCACAAGGAGAGGAGAAATGAGGTGCGTTTTAGAAACCTTTCCCGATCACACGGTGTACCATCTTCTGGGTTTCCCAGGCATGTTTTCGATGTAGGAAGATGCCCTTGAACCTGGAGATTTGGGACCCATGGCATGGGTACCACGCAGGATTACTTTAAAGGGTCTGCGTTTGCTCACCCAACCTCACCAATCCTCTCAGCCCCAAGAGTGTCCAGCCTTATGTCTCATCCAGCTGTGGGTCTAGATATGGTCAATCCAGGTTGCATCAGAGCCCCTGAAAGGATTTTGTAAGAATGTCTCTCTCTTTCACTGTCTTTGTTTTCTGGGGTTTTTTTTTTTTAAGTAATCTATTTTTATAATGGGGTTTAGCTGCTTTTCCCTGCTGTGTTTATGCCGCTTTACACCCTCTTGATTCACTTCCAGAGAGATATCAATACATAGGTTTTAAGACTCTTCCTAGTCAGATATATTCTTGGGCGGTGAATAGGGGGTGTTGAGTCCAGTTCACTGAGCAGGGAGTAGGTCTTGTCTATTACATATTTGGCTTGTGGAACGGTATGTGAGCTAATTTCAAACCCTTGTTTTATGCATCGCCCCGCCTCACCTTTCCCGTTAAGCAGCCATAGTGTGTTTTGTAAATGTGTGACTCTGTTCTGTTTTGGAATTCAGTTCAGGTGTAGCGATGTTGACATTCCCTCTATAAGTGATATCTTAGGATAAGTGTCCTTTTCTGTGTGACTTACTTCACTTAGAGTCATCGTCCCTAAATCCACTCATCATGCTGCTACTAGCCTTATGACACTGATTTCATGGCTGAGTGATATTCCATTGTGCATAAGTACCACAACTTCTTTATCCATTTTTCTCTTTCCTGGGATATTTAAGGTGTACCGAAGTGGAGGTTCTTGGAAACAGAGCTGCCCTAAACTTTGGGGTGCCTGTGTCGTGTTGATTTTTAGGTTTCCCGATTTCTACGCCCATGAGTGGAAGTGCCCTATGCTCTCTCAGCTGTGTCTATTCCATGTTTCAGGACGCAGCGTACACTCCTCCAGAGTGGCTGTTGGCAATTTCCATCCCGCCCATCAGCGTAGCAAGGCTCCCGTGTCTCCATGGCCTGTCCTGCATTTCTGGTTTTTACACTTTTTTCAGCATGGCCCTTTTGACCGCTGGCAAGCGAGACTTCTTTGTAGCGCCGATTTGCCTTTCCGGCTTGCTTGGTTGGCCAAAAAGGGCGTATGCGTTTTTTCCTGAATATATTCAGGAAAAAACGCATACGCCCTTTTTGGCCAAGGGCATCATTGTCAACGCTTTGCCGCTTTTCATGTGCTTTCAAGGCGAGTCGAATCGACCTCCTGAAATCTGTTTCCTGCAATTCTGCCTTGCTTTCAAATCCTCTTCGTTGCCTTCCCTCAATATATTTGTGGACGAGAGTCATCATTTCTAACTCTGCAGGTTTGTGAATTGCAGTGCCCCTGAGCTCCATTTGTCAACTCGCTTTTTTGGGAGCTGGCCGCAAAAGCGCAGGATTGCTTCAGGCCCTATTCTGGTTCCGGGCGGCAGGCTGAGCCTGTGGTTCATTCTTCTTCCTGATGGGAAAATAGAGTGACCTGTGCCTGTCCCAACACCTAGAGCTAGTCTCTCATTGGTTCCCCCTCTTCCCGTTCATCCTCAGGACAAATTGCGACCTGTACGAAACAGGAGGTCAACGGTGCTGATTCTCCAAGTAGGGAGATTGTCAGTGAAGCGGCTGGAATGGCGAACCCGAGCACAAGGAGAGGAGAAATGAGGTGCGTTTTAGAAACCTTTCCCGATCACACGGTGTACCATCTTCTGGGTTTCCCAGGCATGTTTTCGATGTAGGAAGATGCCCTTGAACCTGGAGATTTGGGACCCATGGCATGGGTACCACGCAGGATTACTTTAAAGGGTCTGCGTTTGCTCACCCAACCTCACCAATCCTCTCAGCCCCAAGAGTGTCCAGCCTTATGTCTCATCCAGCTGTGGGTCTAGATATGGTCAATCCAGGTTGCATCAGAGCCCCTGAACGGATTTTGTAAGAATGTCTCTCTCTTTCACTGTCTTTGTTTTCTGGGTTTTTTTTTTTTAAGTAATCTATTTTTATAATGGGGTTTAGCTGCTTTTCCCTGCTGTGTTTATGCCGCTTTACACCCTCTTGATTCACTTCCAGAGAGATATCAATACATAGGTTTTAAGACTCTTCCTAGTCAGATATATTCTTGGGCGGTGAATAGGGGGTGTTGAGTCCAGTTCACTGAGCAGGGAGTAGGTCTTGTCTATTACATATTTGGCTTGTGGAACGGTATGTGAGCTAATTTCAAACCCTTGTTTTATGCATCGCCCCGCCTCACCTTTCCCGTTAAGCAGCCATAGTGTGTTTTGTAAATGTGTGACTCTGTTCTGTTTTGGAATTCAGTTCAGGTGTAGCGATGTTGACATTCCCTCTATAAGTGATATCTTAGGATAAGTGTCCTTTTCTGTGTGACTTCCTTCACTTAGAGTCATCGTCCCTAAATCCACTCATCATGCTGCTACTAGCCTTATGACACTGATTTCATGGCTGAGTGATATTCCATTGTGCATAAGTACCACAACTTCTTTATCCATTTTTCTCTTTCCTGGGATATTTAAGGTGTACCGAAGTGGAGGTTCTTGGAAACAGAGCAGCCCTAAACTTTGGGGTGCCTGTGTCGTGTTGATTTTTAGGTTTCCCGATTTCTACGCCCATGAGTGGAAGTGCCCTATGCTCTCTCAGCTGTGTCTATTCCATGTTTCAGGACGCAGCGTACACTCCTCCAGAGTGGCTGTTGGCAATTTCCATCCCGCCCATCAGCGTAGCAAGGCTCCCGTGTCTCCATGGCCTGTCCTGCATTTCTGGTTTTTACACTTTTTTCAGCATGGCCCTTTTGACCGCTGGCAAGCGAGACTTCTTTGTAGCGCCGATTTGCCTTTCCGGCTTGCTTGGTTGGCCAAAAAGGGCGTATGCGTTTTTTCCTGAATATATTCAGGAAAAAACGCATACGCCCTTTTTGGCCAAGGGCATCATTGTCAACGCTTTGCCGCTTTTCATGTGCTTTCAAGGCGAGTCGAATCTACCTCCTGAAATCTGTTTCCTGCAATTCTGCCTTGCTTTCAAATCCTCTTCGTTGCCTTCCCTCAATATATTTGTGGACGAGAGTCATCATTTCTAACTCTGCAGGTTTGTGAATTGCAGTGCCCCTGAGCTCCATTTGTCAACTCGCTTTTTTGGGAGCTGGCCGCAAAAGCGCAGGATTGCTTCAGGCCCTATTCTGGTTCCGGGCGGCAGGCTGAGCCTGTGGTTCATTCTTCTTCCTGATGGGAAAATAGAGTGACCTGTGCCTGTCCCAACACCTAGAGCTAGTCTCTCATTGGTTCCCCCTCTTCCCGTTCATCCTCAGGACAAATTGCGACCTGTACGAAACAGGAGGTCAACGGTGCTGATTCTCCAAGTAGGGAGATTGTCAGTGAAGCGGCTGGAATGGCGAACCCGAGCACAAGGAGAGGAGAAATGAGGTGCGTTTTAGAAACCTTTCCCGATCACACGGTGTACCATCTTCTGGGTTTCCCAGGCATGTTTTCGATGTAGGAAGATGCCCTTGAACCTGGAGATTTGGGACCCATGGCATGGGTACCACGCAGGATTACTTTAAAGGGTCTGCGTTTGCTCACCCAACCTCACCAATCCTCTCAGCCCCAAGAGTGTCCAGCCTTATGTCTCATCCAGCTGTGGGTCTAGATATGGTCAATCCAGGTTGCATCAGAGCCCCTGAACGGATTTTGTAAGAATGTCTCTCTCTTTCACTGTCTTTGTTTTCTGGGGGTTTTTTTTTTTTAAGTAATCTATTTTTATAATGGGGTTTAGCTGCTTTTCCCTGCTGTGTTTATGCCGCTTTACACCCTCTTGATTCACTTCCAGAGAGATATCAACACATAGGTTTTAAGACTCTTCCTAGTCAGATATATTCTTGGGCGGTGAATAGGGGGTGTTGAGTCCAGTTCACTGAGCAGGGAGTAGGTCTTGTCTATTACATATTTGGCTTGTGGAACGGTATGTGAGCTAATTTCAAACCCTTGTTTTATGCATCGCCCCGCCTCACCTTTCCCGTTAAGCAGCCATAGTGTGTTTTGTAAATGTGTGACTCTGTTCTGTTTTGGAATTCAGTTCAGGTGTAGCGATGTTGACATTCCCTCTATCAGTGATATCTTAGGATAAGTGTCCTTTTCTGTGTGACTTCCTTCACTTAGAGTCATCGTCCCTAAATCCACTCATCATGCTGCTACTAGCCTTATGACACTGATTTCATGGCTGAGTGATATTCCATTGTGCATAAGTACCACAACTTCTTTATCCATTTTTCTCTTTCCTGGGATATTTAAGGTGTACCGAAGTGGAGGTTCTTGGAAACAGAGCAGCCCTAAACTTTGGGGTGCCTGTGTCGTGTTGATTTTTAGGTTTCCCGATTTCTACGCCCATGAGTGGAAGTGCCCTATGCTCTCTCAGCTGTGTCTATTCCATGTTTCAGGACGCAGCGTACACTCCTCCAGAGTGGCTGTTGGCAATTTCCATCCCGCCCATCAGCGTAGCAAGGCTCCCGTGTCTCCATGGCCTGTCCTGCATTTCTGGTTTTTACACTTTTTTCAGCATGGCCCTTTTGACCGCTGGCAAGCGAGACTTCTTTGTAGCGCCGATTTGCCTTTCCGGCTTGCTTGGTTGGCCAAAAAGGGCGTATGCGTTTTTTCCTGAATATATTCAGGAAAAAACGCATACGCCCTTTTTGGCCAAGGGCATCATTGTCAACGCTTTGCCGCTTTTCATGTGCTTTCAAGGCGAGTCGAATCGACCTCCTGAAATCTGTTTCCTGCAATTCTGCCTTGCTTTCAAATCCTCTTCGTTGCCTTCCCTCAATATATTTGTGGACGAGAGTCATCATTTCTAACTCTGCAGGTTTGTGAATTGCAGTGCCCCTGAGCTCCATTTGTCAACTCGCTTTTTTGGGAGCTGGCCGCAAAAGCGCAGGATTGCTTCAGGCCCTATTCTGGTTCCGGGCGGCAGGCTGAGCCTGTGGTTCATTCTTCTTCCTGATGGGAAAATAGAGTGACCTGTGCCTGTCCCAACACCTAGAGCTAGTCTCTCATTGGTTCCCCCTCTTCCCGTTCATCCTCAGGACAAATTGCGACCTGTACGAAACAGGAGGTCAACGGTGCTGATTCTCCAAGTAGGGAGATTGTCAGTGAAGCGGCTGGAATGGCGAACCCGAGCACAAGGAGAGGAGAAATGAGGTGCGTTTTAGAAACCTTTCCCGATCACACGGTGTACCATCTTCTGGGTTTCCCAGGCATGTTTTCGATGTAGGAAGATGCCCTTGAACCTGGAGATTTGGGACCCATGGCATGGGTACCACGCAGGATTACTTTAAAGGGTCTGCGTTTGCTCACCCAACCTCACCAATCCTCTCAGCCCCAAGAGTGTCCAGCCTTATGTCTCATCCAGCTGTGGGTCTAGATATGGTCAATCCAGGTTGCATCAGAGCCCCTGAACGGATTTTGTAAGAATGTCTCTCTCTTTAACTGTCTTTGTTTTCTGGGGTTTTTTTTTTTTAAGTAATCTATTTTTATAATGGGGTTTAGCTGCTTTTCCCTGCTGTGTTTATGCCGCTTTACACCCTCTTGATTCACTTCCAGAGAGATATCAATACATAGGTTTTAAGACTCTTCCTAGTCAGATATATTCTTGGGCGGTGAATAGGGGGTGTTGAGTCCAGTTCACTGAGCAGGGAGTAGGTCTTGTCTATTACATATTTGGCTTGTGGAACGGTATGTGAGCTAATTTCAAACCCTTGTTTTATGCATCGCCCCGCCTCACCTTTCCCGTTAAGCAGCCATAGTGTGTTTTGTAAATGTGTGACTCTGTTCTGTTTTGGAATTCAGTTCAGGTGTAGCGATGTTGACATTCCCTCTATAAGTGATATCTTAGGATAAGTGTCCTTTTCTGTGTGACTTACTTCACTTAGAGTCATCGTCCCTAAATCCACTCATCATGCTGCTACTAGCCTTATGACACTGATTTCATGGCTGAGTGATATTCCATTGTGCATAAGTACCACAACTTCTTTATCCATTTTTCTCTTTCCTGGGATATTTAAGGTGTACCGAAGTGGAGGTTCTTGGAAACAGAGCAGCCCTAAACTTTGGGGTGCCTGTGTCGTGTTGATTTTTAGGTTTCCCGATTTCTACGCCCATGAGTGGAAGTGCCCTATGCTCTCTCAGCTGTGTCTATTCCATGTTTCAGGACGCAGCGTACACTCCTCCAGAGTGGCTGTTGGCAATTTCCATCCCGCCCATCAGCGTAGCAAGGCTCCCGTGTCTCCATGGCCTGTCCTGCATTTCTGGTTTTTACACTTTTTTCAGCATGGCCCTTTTGACCGCTGGCAAGCGAGACTTCTTTGTAGCGCCGATTTGCCTTTCCGGCTTGCTTGGTTGGCCAAAAAGGGCGTATGCGTTTTTTCCTGAATATATTCAGGAAAAAACGCATACGCCCTTTTTGGCCAAGGGCATCATTGTCAACACTTTGCCGCTTTTCATGTGCTTTCAAGGCGAGTCGAATCTACCTCCTGAAATCTGTTTCCTGCAATTCTGCCTTGCTTTCAAATCCTCTTCGTTGCCTTCCCTCAATATATTTGTGGACGAGAGTCATCATTTCTAACTCTGCAGGTTTGTGAATTGCAGTGCCCCTGAGCTCCATTTGTCAACTCGCTTTTTTGGGAGCTGGCCGCAAAAGCGCAGGATTGCTTCAGGCCCTATTCTGGTTCCGGGCGGCAGGCTGAGCCTGTGGTTCATTCTTCTTCCTGATGGGAAAATAGAGTGACCTGTGCCTGTCCCAACACCTAGAGCTAGTCTCTCATTGGTTCCCCCTCTTCCCGTTCATCCTCAGGACAAATTGCGACCTGTACGAAACAGGAGGTCAACGGTGCTGATTCTCCAAGTAGGGAGATTGTCAGTGAAGCGGCTGGAATGGCGAACCCGAGCACAAGGAGAGGAGAAATGAGGTGCGTTTTAGAAACCTTTCCCGATCACACGGTGTACCATCTTCTGGGTTTCCCAGGCATGTTTTCGATGTAGGAAGATGCCCTTGAACCTGGAGATTTGGGACCCATGGCATGGGTACCACGCAGGATTACTTTAAAGGGTCTGCGTTTGCTCACCCAACCTCACCAATCCTCTCAGCCCCAAGAGTGTCCAGCCTTATGTCTCATCCAGCTGTGGGTCTAGATATGGTCAATCCAGGTTGCATCAGAGCCCCTGAACGGATTTTGTAAGAATGTCTCTCTCTTTCACTGTCTTTGTTTTCTGGGGGTTTTTTTTTTTTAAGTAATCTATTTTTATAATGGGGTTTAGCTGCTTTTCCCTGCTGTGTTTATGCCGCTTTACACCCTCTTGATTCACTTCCAGAGAGATATCAACACATAGGTTTTAAGACTCTTCCTAGTCAGATATATTCTTGGGCGGTGAATAGGGGGTGTTGAGTCCAGTTCACTGAGCAGGGAGTAGGTCTTGTCTATTACATATTTGGCTTGTGGAACGGTATGTGAGCTAATTTCAAACCCTTGTTTTATGCATCGCCCCGCCTCACCTTTCCCGTTAAGCAGCCATAGTGTGTTTTGTAAATGTGTGACTCTGTTCTGTTTTGGAATTCAGTTCAGGTGTAGCGATGTTGACATTCCCTCTATCAGTGATATCTTAGGATAAGTGTCCTTTTCTGTGTGACTTCCTTCACTTAGAGTCATCGTCCCTAAATCCACTCATCATGCTGCTACTAGCCTTATGACACTGATTTCATGGCTGAGTGATATTCCATTGTGCATAAGTACCACAACTTCTTTATCCATTTTTCTCTTTCCTGGGATATTTAAGGTGTACCGAAGTGGAGGTTCTTGGAAACAGAGCAGCCCTAAACTTTGGGGTGCCTGTGTCGTGTTGATTTTTAGGTTTCCCGATTTCTACGCCCATGAGTGGAAGTGCCCTATGCTCTCTCAGCTGTGTCTATTCCATGTTTCAGGACGCAGCGTACACTCCTCCAGAGTGGCTGTTGGCAATTTCCATCCCGCCCATCAGCGTAGCAAGGCTCCCGTGTCTCCATGGCCTGTCCTGCATTTCTGGTTTTTACACTTTTTTCAGCATGGCCCTTTTGACCGCTGGCAAGCGAGACTTCTTTGTAGCGCCGATTTGCCTTTCCGGCTTGCTTGGTTGGCCAAAAAGGGCGTATGCGTTTTTTCCTGAATATATTCAGGAAAAAACGCATACGCCCTTTTTGGCCAAGGGCATCATTGTCAACGCTTTGCCACTTTTCATGTGCTTTCAAGGCGAGTCGAATCGACCTCCTGAAATCTGTTTCCTGCAATTCTGCCTTGCTTTCAAATCCTCTTCGTTGCCTTCCCTCAATATATTTGTGGACGAGAGTCATCATTTCTAACTCTGCAGGTTTGTGAATTGCAGTGCCCCTGAGCTCCATTTGTCAACTCGCTTTTTTGGGAGCTGGCCGCAAAAGCGCAGGATTGCTTCAGGCCCTATTCTGGTTCCGGGCGGCAGGCTGAGCCTGTGGTTCATTCTTCTTCCTGATGGGAAAATAGAGTGACCTGTGCCTGTCCCAACACCTAGAGCTAGTCTCTCATTGGTTCCCCCTCTTCCCGTTCATCCTCAGGACAAATTGCGACCTGTACGAAACAGGAGGTCAACGGTGCTGATTCTCCAAGTAGGGAGATTGTCAGTGAAGCGGCTGGAATGGCGAACCCGAGCACAAGGAGAGGAGAAATGAGGTGCGTTTTAGAAACCTTTCCCGATCACACGGTGTACCATCTTCTGGGTTTCCCAGGCATGTTTTCGATGTAGGAAGATGCCCTTGAACCTGGAGATTTGGGACCCATGGCATGGGTACCACGCAGGATTACTTTAAAGGGTCTGCGTTTGCTCACCCAACCTCACCAATCCTCTCAGCCCCAAGAGTGTCCAGCCTTATGTCTCATCCAGCTGTGGGTCTAGATATGGTCAATCCAGGTTGCATCAGAGCCCCTGAACGGATTTTGTAAGAATGTCTCTCTCTTTCACTGTCTTTGTTTTCTGGGGGTTTTTTTTTTTAAGTAATCTATTTTTATAATGGGGTTTAGCTGCTTTTCCCTGCTGTGTTTATGCCGCTTTACACCCTCTTGATTCACTTCCAGAGAGATATCAACACATAGGTTTTAAGACTCTTCCTAGTCAGATATATTCTTGGGCGGTGAATAGGGGGTGTTGAGTCCAGTTCACTGAGCAGGGAGTAGGTCTTGTCTATTACATATTTGGCTTGTGGAACGGTATGTGAGCTAATTTCAAACCCTTGTTTTATGCATCGCCCCGCCTCACCTTTCCCGTTAAGCAGCCATAGTGTGTTTTGTAAATGTGTGACTCTGTTCTGTTTTGGAATTCAGTTCAGGTGTAGCGATGTTGACATTCCCTCTATCAGTGATATCTTAGGATAAGTGTCCTTTTCTGTGTGACTTACTTCACTTAGAGTCATCGTCCCTAAATCCACTCATCATGCTGCTACTAGCCTTATGACACTGATTTCATGGCTGAGTGATATTCCATTGTGCATAAGTACCACAACTTCTTTATCCATTTTTCTCTTTCCTGGGATATTTAAGGTGTACCGAAGTGAAGGTTCTTGGAAACAGAGCAGCCCTAAACTTTGGGGTGCCTGTGTCGTGTTGATTTTTAGGTTTCCCGATTTCTACGCCCATGAGTGGAAGTGCCCTATGCTCTCTCAGCTGTGTCTATTCCATGTTTCAGGACGCAGCGTACACTCCTCCAGAGTGGCTGTTGGCAATTTCCATCCCGCCCATCAGCGTAGCAAGGCTCCCGTGTCTCCATGGCCTGTCCTGCATTTCTGGTTTTTACACTTTTTTCAGCATGGCCCTTTTGACCGCTGGCAAGCGAGACTTCTTTGTAGCGCCGATTTGCCTTTCCGGCTTGCTTGGTTGGCCAAAAAGGGCGTATGCGTTTTTTCCTGAATATATTCAGGAAAAAACGCATACGCCCTTTTTGGCCAAGGGCATCATTGTCAACGCTTTGCCGCTTTTCATGTGCTTTCAAGGCGAGTCGAATCGACCTCCTGAAATCTGTTTCCTGCAATTCTGCCTTGCTTTCAAATCCTCTTCGTTGCCTTCCCTCAATATATTTGTGGACGAGAGTCATCATTTCTAACTCTGCAGGTTTGTGAATTGCAGTGCCCCTGAGCTCCATTTGTCAACTCGCTTTTTTGGGAGCTGGCCGCAAAAGCGCAGGATTGCTTCAGGCCCTATTCTGGTTCCGGGCGGCAGGCTGAGCCTGTGGTTCATTCTTCTTCCTGATGGGAAAATAGAGTGACCTGTGCCTGTCCCAACACCTAGAGCTAGTCTCTCATTGGTTCCCCCTCTTCCCGTTCATCCTCAGGACAAATTGCGACCTGTACGAAACAGGAGGTCAACGGTGCTGATTCTCCAAGTAGGGAGATTGTCAGTGAAGCGGCTGGAATGGCGAACCCGAGCACAAGGAGAGGAGAAATGAGGTGCGTTTTAGAAACCTTTCCCGATCACACGGTGTACCATCTTCTGGGTTTCCCAGGCATGTTTTCGATGTAGGAAGATGCCCTTGAACCTGGAGATTTGGGACCCATGGCATGGGTACCACGCAGGATTACTTTAAAGGGTCTGCGTTTGCTCACCCAACCTCACCAATCCTCTCAGCCCCAAGAGTGTCCAGCCTTATGTCTCATCCAGCTGTGGGTCTAGATATGGTCAATCCAGGTTGCATCAGAGCCCCTGAACGGATTTTGTAAGAATGTCTCTCTCTTTCACTGTCTTTGTTTTCTGGGGTTTTTTTTTTTAAGTAATCTATTTTTATAATGGGGTTTAGCTGCTTTTCCCTGCTGTGTTTATGCCGCTTTACACCCTCTTGATTCACTTCCAGAGAGATATCAACACATAGGTTTTAAGACTCTTCCTAGTCAGATATATTCTTGGGCGGTGAATAGGGGGTGTTGAGTCCAGTTCACTGAGCAGGGAGTAGGTCTTGTCTATTACATATTTGGCTTGTGGAACGGTATGTGAGCTAATTTCAAACCCTTGTTTTATGCATCGCCCCGCCTCACCTTTCCCGTTAAGCAGCCATAGTGTGTTTTGTAAATGTGTGACTCTGTTCTGTTTTGGAATTCAGTTCAGGTGTAGCGATGTTGACATTCCCTCTATCAGTGATATCTTAGGATAAGTGTCCTTTTCTGTGTGACTTACTTCACTTAGAGTCATCGTCCCTAAATCCACTCATCATGCTGCTACTAGCCTTATGACACTGATTTCATGGCTGAGTGATATTCCATTGTGCATAAGTACCACAACTTCTTTATCCATTTTTCTCTTTCCTGGGATATTTAAGGTGTACCGAAGTGGAGGTTCTTGGAAACAGAGCAGCCCTAAACTTTGGGGTGCCTGTGTCGTGTTGATTTTTAGGTTTCCCGATTTCTACGCCCATGAGTGGAAGTGCCCTATGCTCTCTCAGCTGTGTCTATTCCATGTTTCAGGACGCAGCGTACACTCCTCCAGAGTGGCTGTTGGCAATTTCCATCCCGCCCATCAGCGTAGCAAGGCTCCCGTGTCTCCATGGCCTGTCCTGCATTTCTGGTTTTTACACTTTTTTCAGCATGGCCCTTTTGACCGCTGGCAAGCGAGACTTCTTTGTAGCGCCGATTTGCCTTTCCGGCTTGCTTGGTTGGCCAAAAAGGGCGTATGCGTTTTTTCCTGAATATATTCAGGAAAAAACGCATACGCCCTTTTTGGCCAAGGGCATCATTGTCAACGCTTTGCCGCTTTTCATGTGCTTTCAAGGCGAGTCGAATCGACCTCCTGAAATCTGTTTCCTGCAATTCTGCCTTGCTTTCAAATCCTCTTCGTTGCCTTCCCTCAATATATTTGTGGACGAGAGTCATCATTTCTAACTCTGCAGGTTTGTGAATTGCAGTGCCCCTGAGCTCCATTTGTCAACTCGCTTTTTTGGGAGCTGGCCGCAAAAGCGCAGGATTGCTTCAGGCCCTATTCTGGTTCCGGGCGGCAGGCTGAGCCTGTGGTTCATTCTTCTTCCTGATGGGAAAATAGAGTGACCTGTGCCTGTCCCAACACCTAGAGCTAGTCTCTCATTGGTTCCCCCTCTTCCCGTTCATCCTCAGGACAAATTGCGACCTGTACGAAACAGGAGGTCAACGGTGCTGATTCTCCAAGTAGGGAGATTGTCAGTGAAGCGGCTGGAATGGCGAACCCGAGCACAAGGAGAGGAGAAATGAGGTGCGTTTTAGAAACCTTTCGCGATCACACGGTGTACCATCTTCTGGGTTTCCCAGGCATGTTTTCGATGTAGGAAGATGCCCTTGAACCTGGAGATTTGGGACCCATGGCATGGGTACCACGCAGGATTACTTTAAAGGGTCTGCGTTTGCTCACCCAACCTCACCAATCCTCTCAGCCCCAAGAGTGTCCAGCCTTATGTCTCATCCAGCTGTGGGTCTAGATATGGTCAATCCAGGTTGCATCAGAGCCCCTGAACGGATTTTGTAAGAATGTCTCTCTCTTTCACTGTCTTTGTTTTCTGGGGTTTTTTTTTTTTAAGTAATCTATTTTTATAATGGGGTTTAGCTGCTTTTCCCTGCTGTGTTTATGCCGCTTTACACCCTCTTGATTCACTTCCAGAGAGATATCAACACATAGGTTTTAAGACTCTTCCTAGTCAGATATATTCTTGGGCGGTGAATAGGGGGTGTTGAGTCCAGTTCACTGAGCAGGGAGTAGGTCTTGTCTATTACATATTTGGCTTGTGGAACGGTATGTGAGCTAATTTCAAACCCTTGTTTTATGCATCGCCCCGCCTCACCTTTCCCGTTAAGCAGCCATAGTGTGTTTTGTAAATGTGTGACTCTGTTCTGTTTTGGAATTCAGTTCAGGTGTAGCGATGTTGACATTCCCTCTATCAGTGATATCTTAGGATAAGTGTCCTTTTCTGTGTGACTTACTTCACTTAGAGTCATCGTCCCTAAATCCACTCATCATGCTGCTACTAGCCTTATGACACTGATTTCATGGCTGAGTGATATTCCATTGTGCATAAGTACCACAACTTCTTTATCCATTTTTCTCTTTCCTGGGATATTTCAGGTGTACCGAAGTGGAGGTTCTTGGAAACAGAGCAGCCCTAAACTTTGGGGTGCCTGTGTCGTGTTGATTTTTAGGTTTCCCGATTTCTACGCCCATGAGTGGAAGTGCCCTATGCTCTCTCAGCTGTGTCTATTCCATGTTTCAGGACGCAGCGTACACTCCTCCAGAGTGGCTGTTGGCAATTTCCATCCCGCCCATCAGCGTAGCAAGGCTCCCGTGTCTCCATGGCCTGTCCTGCATTTCTGGTTTTTACACTTTTTTCAGCATGGCCCTTTTGACCGCTGGCAAGCGAGACTTCTTTGTAGCGCCGATTTGCCTTTCCGGCTTGCTTGGTTGGCCAAAAAGGGCGTATGCGTTTTTTCCTGAATATATTCAGGAAAAAACGCATACGCCCTTTTTGGCCAAGGGCATCATTGTCAACGCTTTGCCGCTTTTCATGTGCTTTCAAGGCGAGTCGAATCGACCTCCTGAAATCTGTTTCCTGCAATTCTGCCTTGCTTTCAAATCCTCTTCGTTGCCTTCCCTCAATATATTTGTGGACGAGAGTCATCATTTCTAACTCTGCAGGTTTGTGAATTGCAGTGCCCCTGAGCTCCATTTGTCAACTCGCTTTTTTGGGAGCTGGCCGCAAAAGCGCAGGATTGCTTCAGGCCCTATTCTGGTTCCGGGCGGCAGGCTGAGCCTGTGGTTCATTCTTCTTCCTGATGGGAAAATAGAGTGACCTGTGCCTGTCCCAACACCTAGAGCTAGTCTCTCATTGGTTCCCCCTCTTCCCGTTCATCCTCAGGACAAATTGCGACCTGTACGAAACAGGAGGTCAACGGTGCTGATTCTCCAAGTAGGGAGATTGTCAGTGAAGCGGCTGGAATGGCGAACCCGAGCACAAGGAGAGGAGAAATGAGGTGCGTTTTAGAAACCTTTCCCGATCACACGGTGTACCATCTTCTGGGTTTCCCAGGCATGTTTTCGATGTAGGAAGATGCCCTTGAACCTGGAGATTTGGGACCCATGGCATGGGTACCACGCAGGATTACTTTAAAGGGTCTGCGTTTGCTCACCCAACCTCACCAATCCTCTCAGCCCCAAGAGTGTCCAGCCTTATGTCTCATCCAGCTGTGGGTCTAGATATGGTCAATCCAGGTTGCATCAGAGCCCCTGAACGGATTTTGTAAGAATGTCTCTCTCTTTCACTGTCTTTGTTTTCTGGGGGTTTTTTTTTTTAAGTAATCTATTTTTATAATGGGGTTTAGCTGCTTTTCCCTGCTGTGTTTATGCCGCTTTACACCCTCTTGATTCACTTCCAGAGAGATATCAATACATAGGTTTTAAGACTCTTCCTAGTCAGATATATTCTTGGGCGGTGAATAGGGGGTGTTGAGTCCAGTTCACTGAGCAGGGAGTAGGTCTTGTCTATTACATATTTGGCTTGTGGAACGGTATGTGAGCTAATTTCAAACCCTTGTTTTATGCATCGCCCCGCCTCACCTTTCCCGTTAAGCAGCCATAGTGTGTTTTGTAAATGTGTGACTCTGTTCTGTTTTGGAATTCAGTTCAGGTGTAGCGATGTTGACATTCCCTCTATCAGTGATATCTTAGGATAAGTGTCCTTTTCTGTGTGACTTACTTCACTTAGAGTCATCGTCCCTAAATCCACTCATCATGCTGCTACTAGCCTTATGACACTGATTTCATGGCTGAGTGATATTCCATTGTGCATAAGTACCACAACTTCTTTATCCATTTTTCTCTTTCCTGGGATATTTCAGGTGTACCGAAGTGGAGGTTCTTGGAAACAGAGCAGCCCTAAACTTTGGGGTGCCTGTGTCGTGTTGATTTTTAGGTTTCCCGATTTCTACGCCCATGAGTGGAAGTGCCCTATGCTCTCTCAGCTGTGTCTATTCCATGTTTCAGGACGCAGCGTACACTCCTCCAGAGTGGCTGTTGGCAATTTCCATCCCGCCCATCAGCGTAGCAAGGCTCCCGTGTCTCCATGGCCTGTCCTGCATTTCTGGTTTTTACACTTTTTTCAGCATGGCCCTTTTGACCGCTGGCAAGCGAGACTTCTTTGTAGCGCCGATTTGCCTTTCCGGCTTGCTTGGTTGGCCAAAAAGGGCGTATGCGTTTTTTCCTGAATATATTCAGGAAAAAACGCATACGCCCTTTTTGGCCAAGGGCATCATTGTCAACGCTTTGCCGCTTTTCATGTGCTTTCAAGGCGAGTCGAATCGACCTCCTGAAATCTGTTTCCTGCAATTCTGCCTTGCTTTCAAATCCTCTTCGTTGCCTTCCCTCAATATATTTGTGGACGAGAGTCATCATTTCTAACTCTGCAGGTTTGTGAATTGCAGTGCCCCTGAGCTCCATTTGTCAACTCGCTTTTTTGGGAGCTGGCCGCAAAAGCGCAGGATTGCTTCAGGCCCTATTCTGGTTCCGGGCGGCAGGCTGAGCCTGTGGTTCATTCTTCTTCCTGATGGGAAAATAGAGTGACCTGTGCCTGTCCCAACACCTAGAGCTAGTCTCTCATTGGTTCCCCCTCTTCCCGTTCATCCTCAGGACAAATTGCGACCTGTACGAAACAGGAGGTCAACGGTGCTGATTCTCCAAGTAGGGAGGTTGTTAGTGAAGCGGCTGGAATGGCGAACCCGAGCACAAGGAGAGGAGAAATGAGGTGCGTTTTAGAAACCTTTCCCGATCACACGGTGTACCATCTTCTGGGTTTCCCAGGCATGTTTTCGATGTAGGAAGATGCCCTTGAACCTGGAGATTTGGGACCCATGGCATGGGTACCACGCAGTATTACTTTAAAGGGTCTGCGTTTGCTCACCCAACCTCACCAATCCTCTCAGCCCCAAGAGTGTCCAGCCTTATGTCTCATCCAGCTGTGGGTCTAGATATGGTCAATCCAGGTTGCATCAGAGCCCCTGAACGGATTTTGTAAGAATGTCTCTCTCTTTCACTGTCTTTGTTTTCTGGGGTTTTTTTTTTTTAAGTAATCTATTTTTATAATGGGGTTTAGCTGCTTTTCCCTGCTGTGTTTATGCCGCTTTACACCCTCTTGATTCACTTCCAGAGAGATATCAATACATAGGTTTTAAGACTCTTCCTAGTCAGATATATTCTTGGGCGGTGAATAGGGGGTGTTGAGTCCAGTTCACTGAGCAGGGAGTAGGTCTTGTCTATTACATATTTGGCTTGTGGAACGGTATGTGAGCTAATTTCAAACCCTTGTTTTATGCATCGCCCCGCCTCACCTTTCCCGTTAAGCAGCCATAGTGTGTTTTGTAAATGTGTGACTCTGTTCTGTTTTGGAATTCAGTTCAGGTGTAGCGATGTTGACATTCCCTCTATCAGTGATATCTTAGGATAAGTGTCCTTTTCTGTGTGACTTCCTTCACTTAGAGTCATCGTCCCTAAATCCACTCATCATGCTGCTACTAGCCTTATGACACTGATTTCATGGCTGAGTGATATTCCATTGTGCATAAGTACCACAACTTCTTTATCCATTTTTCTCTTTCCTGGGATATTTCAGGTGTACCGAAGTGGAGGTTCTTGGAAACAGAGCAGCCCTAAACTTTGGGGTGCCTGTGTCGTGTTGATTTTTAGGTTTCCCGATTTCTACGCCCATGAGTGGAAGTGCCCTATGCTCTCTCAGCTGTGTCTATTCCATGTTTCAGGACGCAGCGTACACTCCTCCAGAGTGGCTGTTGGCAATTTCCATCCCGCCCATCAGCGTAGCAAGGCTCCCGTGTCTCCATGGCCTGTCCTGCATTTCTGGTTTTTACACTTTTTTCAGCATGGCCCTTTTGACCGCTGGCAAGCGAGACTTCTTTGTAGCGCCGATTTGCCTTTCCGGCTTGCTTGGTTGGCCAAAAAGGGCGTATGCGTTTTTTCCTGAATATATTCAGGAAAAAACGCATACGCCCTTTTTGGCCAAGGGCATCATTGTCAACGCTTTGCCGCTTTTCATGTGCTTTCAAGGCGAGTCGAATCGACCTCCTGAAATCTGTTTCCTGCAATTCTGCCTTGCTTTCAAATCCTCTTCGTTGCCTTCCCTCAATATATTTGTGGACGAGAGTCATCATTTCTAACTCTGCAGGTTTGTGAATTGCAGTGCCCCTGAGCTCCATTTGTCAACTCGCTTTTTTGGGAGCTGGCCGCAAAAGCGCAGGATTGCTTCAGGCCCTATTCTGGTTCCGGGCGGCAGGCTGAGCCTGTGGTTCATTCTTCTTCCTGATGGGAAAATAGAGTGACCTGTGCCTGTCCCAACACCTAGAGCTAGTCTCTCATTGGTTCCCCCTCTTCCCGTTCATCCTCAGGACAAATTGCGACCTGTACGAAACAGGAGGTCAACGGTGCTGATTCTCCAAGTAGGGAGATTGTTAGTGAAGCGGCTGGAATGGCGAACCCGAGCACAAGGAGAGGAGAAATGAGGTGCGTTTTAGAAACCTTTCCCGATCACACGGTGTACCATCTTCTGGGTTTCCCAGGCATGTTTTCGATGTAGGAAGATGCCCTTGAACCTGGAGATTTGGGACCCATGGCATGGGTACCACGCAGTATTACTTTAAAACGTCTGCGGTTGCTCACCCAACCTCACCAATCCTCTCAGCCCCAAGAGTGTCCAGCCTTATGTCTCATCCAGCTGTGGGTCTAGATATGGTCAATCCAGGTTGCATCAGAGCCCCTGAACGGATTTTGTAAGAATGTCTCTCTCTTTCACTGTCTTTGTTTTCTGGGGTTTTTTTTTTTTAAGTAATCTATTTTTATAATGGGGTTTAGCTGCTTTTCCCTGCTGTGTTTATGCCGCTTTACACCCTCTTGATTCACTTCCAGAGAGATATCAATACAATGGTTTTAAGACTCTTCCTAGTCAGATATATTCTTGGGCGGTGAATAGGGGGTGTTGAGTCCAGTTCACTGAGCAGGGAGTAGGTCTTGTCTATTACATATTTGGCTTGTGGAACGGTATGTGAGCTAATTTCAAACCCTTGTTTTATGCATCGCCCCGCCTCACCTTTCCCGTTAAGCAGCCATAGTGTGTTTTGTAAATGTGTGACTCTGTTCTGTTTTGGAATTCAGTTCAGGTGTAGCGATGTTGACATTCCCTCTATCAGTGATATCTTAGGATAAGTGTCCTTTTCTGTGTGACTTCCTTCACTTAGAGTCATCGTCCCTAAATCCACTCATCATGCTGCTACTAGCCTTATGACACTGATTTCATGGCTGAGTGATATTCCATTGTGCATAAGTACCACAACTTCTTTATCCATTTTTCTCTTTCCTGGGATATTTAAGGTGTACCGAAGTGGAGGTTCTTGGAAACAGAGCTGCCCTAAACTTTGGGGTGCCTGTGTCGTGTTGATTTTTAGGTTTCCCGATTTCTACGCCCATGAGTGGAAGTGCCCTATGCTCTCTCAGCTGTGTCTATTCCATGTTTCAGGACGCAGCGTACACTCCTCCAGAGTGGCTGTTGGCAATTTCCATCCCGCCCATCAGCGTAGCAAGGCTCCCGTGTCTCCATGGCCTGTCCTGCATTTCTGGTTTTTACACTTTTTTCAGCATGGCCCTTTTGACCGCTGGCAAGCGAGACTTCTTTGTAGCGCCGATTTGCCTTTCCGGCTTGCTTGGTTGGCCAAAAAGGGCGTATGCGTTTTTTCCTGAATATATTCAGGAAAAAACGCATACGCCCTTTTTGGCCAAGGGCATCATTGTCAACGCTTTGCCGCTTTTCATGTGCTTTCAAGGCGAGTCGAATCTACCTCCTGAAATCTGTTTCCTGCAATTCTGCCTTGCTTTCAAATCCTCTTCGTTGCCTTCCCTCAATATATTTGTGGACAAGAGTCATCATTTCTAACTCTGCAGGTTTGTGAATTGCAGTGCCCCTGAGCTCCATTTGTCAACTCGCTTTATTGGGAGCTGGCCGCAAAAGCGCAGGATTGCTTCAGGCCCTATTCTGGTTCCGGGCGGCAGGCTGAGCCTGTGGTTCATTCTTCTTCCTGATGGGAAAATAGAGTGACCTGTGCCTGTCCCAAAACCTAGAGCTAGTCTCTCATTGGTTCCCCCTCTTCCCGTTCATCCTCAGGACAAATTGCGACCTGTACGAAACAGGAGGTCAACGGTGCTGATTCTCCAAGTAGGGAGATTGTTAGTGAAGCGGCTGGAATGGCGAACCCGAGCACAAGGAGAGGAGAAATGAGGTGCGTTTTAGAAACCTTTCCCGATCACACGGTGTACCATCTTCTGGGTTTCCCAGGCATGTTTTCGATGTAGGAAGATGCCCTTGAACCTGGAGATTTGGGACCCATGGCATGGGTACCACGCAGTATTACTTTAAAGGGTCTGCGTTTGCTCACCCAACCTCACCAATCCTCTCAGCCCCAAGAGTGTCCAGCCTTATGTCTCATCCAGCTGTGGGTCTAGATATGGTCAATCCAGGTTGCATCAGAGCCCCTGAACGCATTTTGTAAGAATGTCTCTCTCTTTCACTGTCTTTGTTTTCTGGGGGTTTTTTTTTTTAAGTAATCTATTTTTATAATGGGGTTTAGCTGCTTTTCCCTGCTGTGTTTATGCCGCTTTACACCCTCTTGATTCACTTCCAGAGAGATATCAATACATAGGTTTTAAGACTCTTCCTAGTCAGATATATTCTTGGGCGGTGAATAGGGGGTGTTGAGTCCAGTTCACTGAGCAGGGAGTAGGTCTTGTCTATTACATATTTGGCTTGTGGAACGGTATGTGAGCTAATTTCAAACCCTTGTTTTATGCATCGCCCCGCCTCACCTTTCCCGTTAAGCAGCCATAGTGTGTTTTGTAAATGTGTGACTCTGTTCTGTTTTGGAATTCAGTTCAGGTGTAGCGATGTTGACATTCCCTCTATCAGTGATATCTTAGGATAAGTGTCCTTTTCTGTGTGACTTACTTCACTTAGAGTCATCGTCCCTAAATCCACTCATCATGCTGCTACTAGCTTTATGACACTGATTTCATGGCTGAGTGATATTCCATTGTGCATAAGTACCACAACTTCTTTATCCATTTTTCTCTTTCCTGGGATATTTAAGGTGTACCGAAGTGGAGGTTCTTGGAAACAGAGCAGCCCTAAACTTTGGGGTGCCTGTGTCGTGTTGATTTTTAGGTTTCCCGATTTCTACGCCCATGAGTGGAAGTGCCCTATGCTCTCTCAGCTGTGTCTATTCCATGTTTCAGGACGCAGCGTACACTCCTCCAGAGTGGCTGTTGGCAATTTCCATCCCGCCCATCAGCGTAGCAAGGCTCCCGTGTCTCCATGGCCTGTCCTGCATTTCTGGTTTTTACACTTTTTTCAGCATGGCCCTTTTGACCGCTGGCAAGCGAGACTTCTTTGTAGCGCCGATTTGCCTTTCCGGCTTGCTTGGTTGGCCAAAAAGGGCGTATGCGTTTTTTCCTGAATATATTCAGGAAAAAACGCATACGCCCTTTTTGGCCAAGGGCATCATTGTCAACGCTTTGCCGCTTTTCATGTGCTTTCAAGGCGAGTCGAATCGACCTCCTGAAATCTGTTTCCTGCAATTCTGCCTTGCTTTCAAATCCTCTTCGTTGCCTTCCCTCAATATATTTGTGGACGAGAGTCATCATTTCTAACTCTGCAGGTTTGTGAATTGCAGTGCCCCTGAGCTCCATTTGTCAACTCGCTTTTTTGGGAGCTGGCCGCAAAAGCGCAGGATTGCTTCAGGCCCTATTCTGGTTCCGGGCGGCAGGCTGAGCCTGTGGTTCATTCTTCTTCCTGATGGGAAAATAGAGTGACCTGTGCCTGTCCCAACACCTAGAGCTAGTCTCTCATTGGTTCCCCCTCTTCCCGTTCATCCTCAGGACAAATTGCGACCTGTACGAAACAGGAGGTCAACGGTGCTGATTCTCCAAGTAGGGAGATTGTTAGTGAAGCGGCTGGAATGGCGAACCCGAGCACAAGGAGAGGAGAAATGAGGTGCGTTTTAGAAACCTTTCCCGATCACACGGTGTACCATCTTCTGGGTTTCCCAGGCATGTTTTCGATGTAGGAAGATGCCCTTGAACCTGGAGATTTGGGACCCATGGCATGGGTACCACGCAGTATTACTTTAAAGGGTCTGCGTTTGCTCACCCAACCTCACCAATCCTCTCAGCCCCAAGAGTGTCCAGCCTTATGTCTCATCCAGCTGTGGGTCTAGATATGGTCAATCCAGGTTGCATCAGAGCCCCTGAACGGATTTTGTAAGAATGTCTCTCTCTTTCACTGTCTTTGTTTTCTGGGGTTTTTTTTTTTTAAGTAATCTATTTTTATAATGGGGTTTAGCTGCTTTTCCCTGCTGTGTTTATGCCGCTTTACACCCTCTTGATTCACTTCCAGAGAGATATCAATACATAGGTTTTAAGACTCTTCCTAGTCAGATATATTCTTGGGCGGTGAATAGGGGGTGTTGAGTCCAGTTCACTGAGCAGGGAGTAGGTCTTGTCTATTACATATTTGGCTTGTGGAACGGTATGTGAGCTAATTTTAAACCCTTGTTTTATGCATCGCCCCGCCTCACCTTTCCCGTTAAGCAGCCATAGTGTGTTTTGTAAATGTGTGACTCTGTTCTGTTTTGGAATTCAGTTCAGGTGTAGCGATGTTGACATTCCCTCTATCAGTGATATCTTAGGATAAGTGTCCTTTTCTGTGTGACTTCCTTCACTTAGAGTCATCGTCCCTAAATCCACTCATCATGCTGCTACTAGCCTTATGACACTGATTTCATGGCTGAGTGATATTCCATTGTGCATAAGTACCACAACTTCTTTATCCATTTTTCTCTTTCCTGGGATATTTCAGGTGTACCGAAGTGGAGGTTCTTGGAAACAGAGCAGCCCTAAACTTTGGGGTGCCTGTGTCGTGTTGATTTTTAGGTTTCCCGATTTCTACGCCCATGAGTGGAAGTGCCCTATGCTCTCTCAGCTGTGTCTATTCCATGTTTCAGGACGCAGCGTACACTCCTCCAGAGTGGCTGTTGGCAATTTCCATCCCGCCCATCAGCGTAGCAAGGCTCCCGTGTCTCCATGGCCTGTCCTGCATTTCTGGTTTTTACACTTTTTTCAGCATGGCCCTTTTGACCGCTGGCAAGCGAGACTTCTTTGTAGCGCCGATTTGCCTTTCCGGCTTGCTTGGTTGGCCAAAAAGGGCGTATGCGTTTTTTCCTGAATATATTCAGGAAAAAACGCATACGCCCTTTTTGGCCAAGGGCATCATTGTCAACGCTTTGCCGCTTTTCATGTGCTTTCAAGGCGAGTCGAATCGACCTCCTGAAATCTGTTTCCTGCAATTCTGCCTTGCTTTCAAATCCTCTTCGTTGCCTTCCCTCAATATATTTGTGGACGAGAGTCATCATTTCTAACTCTGCAGGTTTGTGAATTGCAGTGCCCCTGAGCTCCATTTGTCAACTCGCTTTTTTGGGAGCTGGCCGCAAAAGCGCAGGATTGCTTCAGGCCCTATTCTGGTTCCGGGCGGCAGGCTGAGCCTGTGGTTCATTCTTCTTCCTGATGGGAAAATAGAGTGACCTGTGCCTGTCCCAACACCTAGAGCTAGTCTCTCATTGGTTCCCCCTCTTCCCGTTCATCCTCAGGACAAATTGCGACCTGTACGAAACAGGAGGTCAACGGTGCTGATTCTCCAAGTAGGGAGATTGTTAGTGAAGCGGCTGGAATGGCGAACCCGAGCACAAGGAGAGGAGAAATGAGGTGCGTTTTAGAAACCTTTCCCGATCACACGGTGTACCATCTTCTGGGTTTCCCAGGCATGTTTTCGATGTAGGAAGATGCCCTTGAACCTGGAGATTTGGGACCCATGGCATGGGTACCACGCAGTATTACTTTAAAACGTCTGCGGTTGCTCACCCAACCTCACCAATCCTCTCAGCCCCAAGAGTGTCCAGCCTTATGTCTCATCCAGCTGTGGGTCTAGATATGGTCAATCCAGGTTGCATCAGAGCCCCTGAACGGATTTTGTAAGAATGTCTCTCTCTTTCACTGTCTTTGTTTTCTGGGGTTTTTTTTTTTTAAGTAATCTATTTTTATAATGGGGTTTAGCTGCTTTTCCCTGCTGTGTTTATGCCGCTTTACACCCTCTTGATTCACTTCCAGAGAGATATCAATACAATGGTTTTAAGACTCTTCCTAGTCAGATATATTCTTGGGCGGTGAATAGGGGGTGTTGAGTCCAGTTCACTGAGCAGGGAGTAGGTCTTGTCTATTACATATTTGGCTTGTGGAACGGTATGTGAGCTAATTTCAAACCCTTGTTTTATGCATCGCCCCGCCTCACCTTTCCCGTTAAGCAGCCATAGTGTGTTTTGTAAATGTGTGACTCTGTTCTGTTTTGGAATTCAGTTCAGGTGTAGCGATGTTGACATTCCCTCTATCAGTGATATCTTAGGATAAGTGTCCTTTTCTGTGTGACTTCCTTCACTTAGAGTCATCGTCCCTAAATCCACTCATCATGCTGCTACTAGCCTTATGACACTGATTTCATGGCTGAGTGATATTCCATTGTGCATAAGTACCACAACTTCTTTATCCATTTTTCTCTTTCCTGGGATATTTAAGGTGTACCGAAGTGGAGGTTCTTGGAAACAGAGCTGCCCTAAACTTTGGGGTGCCTGTGTCGTGTTGATTTTTAGGTTTCCCGATTTCTACGCCCATGAGTGGAAGTGCCCTATGCTCTCTCAGCTGTGTCTATTCCATGTTTCAGGACGCAGCGTACACTCCTCCAGAGTGGCTGTTGGCAATTTCCATCCCGCCCATCAGCGTAGCAAGGCTCCCGTGTCTCCATGGCCTGTCCTGCATTTCTGGTTTTTACACTTTTTTCAGCATGGCCCTTTTGACCGCTGGCAAGCGAGACTTCTTTGTAGCGCCGATTTGCCTTTCCGGCTTGCTTGGTTGGCCAAAAAGGGCGTATGCGTTTTTTCCTGAATATATTCAGGAAAAAACGCATACGCCCTTTTTGGCCAAGGGCATCATTGTCAACGCTTTGCCGCTTTTCATGTGCTTTCAAGGCGAGTCGAATCTACCTCCTGAAATCTGTTTCCTGCAATTCTGCCTTGCTTTCAAATCCTCTTCGTTGCCTTCCCTCAATATATTTGTGGACAAGAGTCATCATTTCTAACTCTGCAGGTTTGTGAATTGCAGTGCCCCTGAGCTCCATTTGTCAACTCGCTTTATTGGGAGCTGGCCGCAAAAGCGCAGGATTGCTTCAGGCCCTATTCTGGTTCCGGGCGGCAGGCTGAGCCTGTGGTTCATTCTTCTTCCTGATGGGAAAATAGAGTGACCTGTGCCTGTCCCAAAACCTAGAGCTAGTCTCTCATTGGTTCCCCCTCTTCCCGTTCATCCTCAGGACAAATTGCGACCTGTACGAAACAGGAGGTCAACGGTGCTGATTCTCCAAGTAGGGAGATTGTTAGTGAAGCGGCTGGAATGGCGAACCCGAGCACAAGGAGAGGAGAAATGAGGTGCGTTTTAGAAACCTTTCCCGATCACACGGTGTACCATCTTCTGGGTTTCCCAGGCATGTTTTCGATGTAGGAAGATGCCCTTGAACCTGGAGATTTGGGACCCATGGCATGGGTACCACGCAGTATTACTTTAAAACGTCTGCGGTTGCTCACCCAACCTCACCAATCCTCTCAGCCCCAAGAGTGTCCAGCCTTATGTCTCATCCAGCTGTGGGTCTAGATATGGTCAATCCAGGTTGCATCAGAGCCCCTGAACGGATTTTGTAAGAATGTCTCTCTCTTTCACTGTCTTTGTTTTCTGGGGGTTTTTTTTTTTAAGTAATCTATTTTTATAATGGGGTTTAGCTGCTTTTCCCTGCTGTGTTTATGCCGCTTTACACCCTCTTGATTCACTTCCAGAGAGATATCAATACATAGGTTTTAAGACTCTTCCTAGTCAGATATATTCTTGGGCGGTGAATAGGGGGTGTTGAGTCCAGTTCACTGAGCAGGGAGTAGGTCTTGTCTATTACATATTTGGCTTGTGGAACGGTATGTGAGCTAATTTCAAACCCTTGTTTTATGCATCGCCCCGCCTCACCTTTCCCGTTAAGCAGCCATAGTGTGTTTTGTAAATGTGTGACTCTGTTCTGTTTTGGAATTCAGTTCAGGTGTAGCGATGTTGACATTCCCTCTATCAGTGATATCTTAGGATAAGTGTCCTTTTCTGTGTGACTTACTTCACTTAGAGTCATCGTCCCTAAATCCACTCATCATGCTGCTACTAGCCTTATGACACTGATTTCATGGCTGAGTGATATTCCATTGTGCATAAGTACCACAACTTCTTTATCCATTTTTCTCTTTCCTGGGATATTTAAGGTGTACCGAAGTGGAGGTTCTTGGAAACAGAGCAGCCCTAAACTTTGGGGTGCCTGTGTCGTGTTGATTTTTAGGTTTCCCGATTTCTACGCCCATGAGTGGAAGTGCCCTATGCTCTCTCAGCTGTGTCTATTCCATGTTTCAGGACGCAGCGTACACTCCTCCAGAGTGGCTGTTGGCAATTTCCATCCCGCCCATCAGCGTAGCAAGGCTCCCGTGTCTCCATGGCCTGTCCTGCATTTCTGGTTTTTACACTTTTTTCAGCATGGCCCTTTTGACCGCTGGCAAGCGAGACTTCTTTGTAGCGCCGATTTGCCTTTCCGGCTTGCTTGGTTGGCCAAAAAGGGCGTATGCGTTTTTTCCTGAATATATTCAGGAAAAAACGCATACGCCCTTTTTGGCCAAGGGCATCATTGTCAACGCTTTGCCGCTTTTCATGTGCTTTCAAGGCGAGTCGAATCTACCTCCTGAAATCTGTTTCCTGCAATTCTGCCTTGCTTTCAAATCCTCTTCGTTGCCTTCCCTCAATATATTTGTGGACGAGAGTCATCATTTCTAACTCTGCAGGTTTGTGAATTGCAGTGCCCCTGAGCTCCATTTGTCAACTCGCTTTTTTGGGAGCTGGCCGCAAAGCGCAGGATTGCTTCAGGCCCTATTCTGGTTCCGGGCGGCAGGCTGAGCCTGTGGTTCATTCTTCTTCCTGATGGGAAAATAGAGTGACCTGTGCCTGTCCCAACACGTAGAACTAGTCTCTCATTGGTTCCCCCTCTTCCCGTTCATCCTCAGGACAAATTGCGACCTGTACGAAACAGGAGGTCAACGGTGCTGATTCTCCAAGTAGGGAGATTGTTAGTGAAGCGGCTGGAATGGCGAACCCGAGCACAAGGAGAGGAGAAATGAGGTGCGTTTTAGAAACCTTTCGCGATCACACGGTGTACCATCTTCTGGGTTTCCCAGGCATGTTTTCGATGTAGGAAGATGCCCTTGAACCTGGAGATTTGGGACCCATGGCATGGGTACCACGCAGTATTACTTTAAAGGGTCTGCGTTTGCTCACCCAACCTCACCAATCCTCTCAGCCCCAAGAGTGTCCAGCCTTATGTCTCATCCAGCTGTGGGTCTAGATATGGTCAATCCAGGTTGCATCAGAGCCCCTGAACGGATTTTGTAAGAATGTCTCTCTCTTTCACTGTCTTTGTTTTATGGGTTTTTTCTTTTTAAGTAATCTATTTTTATAATGGGGTTTAGCTGCTTTTCCCTGCTGTGTTTATGCCGCTTTACACCCTCTTGATTCACTTCCAGAGAGATATCAACACATAGGTTTTAAGACTCTTCCTAGTCAGATATATTCTTGGGCGGTGAATAGGGGGTGTTGAGTCCAGTTCACTGAGCAGGGAGTAGGTCTTGTCTATTACATATTTGGCTTGTGGAACGGTATGTGAGCTAATTTCAAACCCTTGTTTTATGCATCGCCCCGCCTCACCTTTCCCGTTAAGCAGCCATAGTGTGTTTTGTAAATGTGTGACTCTGTTCTGTTTTGGAATTCAGTTCAGGTGTAGCGATGTTGACATTCCCTCTATAAGTGATATCTTAGGATAAGTGTCCTTTTCTGTGTGACTTACTTCACTTAGAGTCATCGTCCCTAAATCCACTCATCATGCTGCTACTAGCCTTATGACACTGATTTCATGGCTGAGTGATATTCCATTGTGCATAAGTACCACAACTTCTTTATCCATTTTTCTCTTTCCTGGGATATTTAAGGTGTACCGAAGTGGAGGTTCTTGGAAACAGAGCAGCCCTAAACTTTGGGGTGCCTGTGTCGTGTTGATTTTTAGGTTTCCCGATTTCTACGCCCATGAGTGGAAGTGCCCTATGCTCTCTCAGCTGTGTCTATTCCATGTTTCAGGACGCAGCGTACACTCCTCCAGAGTGGCTGTTGGCAATTTCCATCCCGCCCATCAGCGTAGCAAGGCTCCCGTGTCTCCATGGCCTGTCCTGCATTTCTGGTTTTTACACTTTTTTCAGCATGGCCCTTTTGACCGCTGGCAAGCGAGACTTCTTTGTAGCGCCGATTTGCCTTTCCGGCTTGCTTGGTTGGCCAAAAAGGGCGTATGCGTTTTTTCCTGAATATATTCAGGAAAAAACGCATACGCCCTTTTTGGCCAAGGGCATCATTGTCAACGCTTTGCCGCTTTTCATGTGCTTTCAAGGCGAGTCGAATCGACCTCCTGAAATCTGTTTCCTGCAATTCTGCCTTGCTTTCAAATCCTCTTCGTTGCCTTCCCTCAATATATTTGTGGACGAGAGTCATCATTTCTAACTCTGCAGGTTTGTGAATTGCAGTGCCCCTGAGCTCCATTTGTCAACTCGCTTTTTTGGGAGCTGGCCGCAAAAGCGCAGGATTGCTTCAGGCCCTATTCTGGTTCCGGGCGGCAGGCTGAGCCTGTGGTTCATTCTTCTTCCTGATGGGAAAATAGAGTGACCTGTGCCTGTCCCAACACCTAGAGCTAGTCTCTCATTGGTTCCCCCTCTTCCCGTTCATCCTCAGGACAAATTGCGACCTGTACGAAACAGGAGGTCAACGGTGCTGATTCTCCAAGTAGGGAGATTGTTAGTGAAGCGGCTGGAATGGCGAACCCGAGCACAAGGAGAGGAGAAATGAGGTGCGTTTTAGAAACCTTTCCCGATCACACGGTGTACCATCTTCTGGGTTTCCCAGGCATGTTTTCGATGTAGGAAGATGCCCTTGAACCTGGAGATTTGGGACCCATGGCATGGGTACCACGCAGTATTACTTTAAAGGGTCTGCGTTTGCTCACCCAACCTCACCAATCCTCTCAGCCCCAAGAGTGTCCAGCCTTATGTCTCATCCAGCTGTGGGTCTAGATATGGTCAATCCAGGTTGCATCACAGCCCCTGAACGGATTTTGTAAGAATGTCTCTCTCTTTCACTGTCTTTGTTTTCTGGGGGTTTTTTTTTTTAAGTAATCTATTTTTATAATGGGGTTTAGCTGCTTTTCCCTGCTGTGTTTATGCCGCTTTACACCCTCTTGATTCACTTCCAGAGAGATATCAACACATAGGTTTTAAGACTCTTCCTAGTCAGATATATTCTTGGGCGGTGAATAGGGGGTGTTGAGTCCAGTTCACTGAGCAGGGAGTAGGTCTTGTCTATTACATATTTGGCTTGTGGAACGGTATGTGAGCTAATTTCAAACCCTTGTTTTATGCATCGCCCCGCCTCACCTTTCCCGTTAAGCAGCCATAGTGTGTTTTGTAAATGTGTGACTCTGTTCTGTTTTGGAATTCAGTTCAGGTGTAGCGATGTTGACATTCCCTCTATCAGTGATATCTTAGGATAAGTGTCCTTTTCTGTGTGACTTACTTCACTTAGAGTCATCGTCCCTAAATCCACTCATCATGCTGCTACTAGCCTTATGACACTGATTTCATGGCTGAGTGATATTCCATTGTGCATAAGTACCACAACTTCTTTATCCATTTTTCTCTTTCCTGGGATATTTCAGGTGTACCGAAGTGGAGGTTCTTGGAAACAGAGCAGCCCTAAACTTTGGGGTGCCTGTGTCGTGTTGATTTTTAGGTTTCCCGATTTCTACGCCCATGAGTGGAAGTGCCCTATGCTCTCTCAGCTGTGTCTATTCCATGTTTCAGGACGCAGCGTACACTCCTCCAGAGTGGCTGTTGGCAATTTCCATCCCGCCCATCAGCGTAGCAAGGCTCCCGTGTCTCCATGGCCTGTCCTGCATTTCTGGTTTTTACACTTTTTTCAGCATGGCCCTTTTGACCGCTGGCAAGCGAGACTTCTTTGTAGCGCCGATTTGCCTTTCCGGCTTGCTTGGTTGGCCAAAAAGGGCGTATGCGTTTTTTCCTGAATATATTCAGGAAAAAACGCATACGCCCTTTTTGGCCAAGGGCATCATTGTCAACGCTTTGCCGCTTTTCATGTGCTTTCAAGGCGAGTCGAATCGACCTCCTGAAATCTGTTTCCTGCAATTCTGCCTTGCTTTCAAATCCTCTTCGTTGCCTTCCCTCAATATATTTGTGGACGAGAGTCATCATTTCTAACTCTGCAGGTTTGTGAATTGCAGTGCCCCTGAGCTCCATTTGTCAACTCGCTTTTTTGGGAGCTGGCCGCAAAAGCGCAGGATTGCTTCAGGCCCTATTCTGGTTCCGGGCGGCAGGCTGAGCCTGTGGTTCATTCTTCTTCCTGATGGGAAAATAGAGTGACCTGTGCCTGTCCCAACACCTAGAGCTAGTCTCTCATTGGTTCCCCCTCTTCCCGTTCATCCTCAGGACAAATTGCGACCTGTACGAAACAGGAGGTCAACGGTGCTGATTCTCCAAGTAGGGAGATTGTCAGTGAAGCGGCTGGAATGGCGAACCCGAGCACAAGGAGAGGAGAAATGAGGTGCGTTTTAGAAACCTTTCCCGATCACACGGTGTACCATCTTCTGGGTTTCCCAGGCATGTTTTCGATGTAGGAAGATGCCCTTGAACCTGGAGATTTGGGACCCATGGCATGGGTACCACGCAGGATTACTTTAAAGGGTCTGCGTTTGCTCACCCAACCTCACCAATCCTCTCAGCCCCAAGAGTGTCCAGCCTTATGTCTCATCCAGCTGTGGGTCTAGATATGGTCAATCCAGGTTGCATCAGAGCCCCTGAACGGATTTTGTAAGAATGTCTCTCTCTTTCACTGTCTTTGTTTTCTGGGGTTTTTTTTTTTTAAGTAATCTATTTTTATAATGGGGTTTAGCTGCTTTTCCCTGCTGTGTTTATGCCGCTTTACACCCTCTTGATTCACTTCCAGAGAGATATCAATACATAGGTTTTAAGACTCTTCCTAGTCAGATATATTCTTGGGCGGTGAATAGGGGGTGTTGAGTCCAGTTCACTGAGCAGGGAGTAGGTCTTGTCTATTACATATTTGGCTTGTGGAACGGTATGTGAGCTAATTTCAAACCCTTGTTTTATGCATCGCCCCGCCTCACCTTTCCCGTTAAGCAGCCATAGTGTGTTTTGTAAATGTGTGACTCTGTTCTGTTTTGGAATTCAGTTCAGGTGTAGCGATGTTGACATTCCCTCTATCAGTGATATCTTAGGATAAGTGTCCTTTTCTGTGTGACTTACTTCACTTAGAGTCATCGTCCCTAAATCCACTCATCATGCTGCTACTAGCCTTATGACACTGATTTCATGGCTGAGTGATATTCCATTGTGCATAAGTACCACAACTTCTTTATCCATTTTTCTCTTTCCTGGGATATTTAAGGTGTACCGAAGTGGAGGTTCTTGGAAACAGAGCAGCCCTAAACTTTGGGGTGCCTGTGTCGTGTTGATTTTTAGGTTTCCCGATTTCTACGCCCATGAGTGGAAGTGCCCTATGCTCTCTCAGCTGTGTCTATTCCATGTTTCAGGACGCAGCGTACACTCCTCCAGAGTGGCTGTTGGCAATTTCCATCCCGCCCATCAGCGTAGCAAGGCTCCCGTGTCTCCATGGCCTGTCCTGCATTTCTGGTTTTTACACTTTTTTCAGCATGGCCCTTTTGACCGCTGGCAAGCGAGACTTCTTTGTAGCGCCGATTTGCCTTTCCGGCTTGCTTGGTTGGCCAAAAAGGGCGTATGCGTTTTTTCCTGAATATATTCAGGAAAAAACGCATACGCCCTTTTTGGCCAAGGGCATCATTGTCAACGCTTTGCCGCTTTTCATGTGCTTTCAAGGCGAGTCGAATCTACCTCCTGAAATCTGTTTCCTGCAATTCTGCCTTGCTTTCAAATCCTCTTCGTTGCCTTCCCTCAATATATTTGTGGACGAGAGTCATCATTTCTAACTCTGCAGGTTTGTGAATTGCAGTGCCCCTGAGCTCCATTTGTCAACTCGCTTTTTTGGGAGCTGGCCGCAAAAGCGCAGGATTGCTTCAGGCCCTATTCTGGTTCCGGGCGGCAGGCTGAGCCTGTGGTTCATTCTTCTTCCTGATGGGAAAATAGAGTGACCTGTGCCTGTCCCAACACCTAGAGCTAGTCTCTCATTGGTTCCCCCTCTTCCCGTTCATCCTCAGGACAAATTGCGACCTGTACGAAACAGGAGGTCAACGGTGCTGATTCTCCAAGTAGGGAGATTGTCAGTGAAGCGGCTGGAATGGCGAACCCGAGCACAAGGAGAGGAGAAATGAGGTGCGTTTTAGAAACCTTTCCCGATCACACGGTGTACCATCTTCTGGGTTTCCCAGGCATGTTTTCGATGTAGGAAGATGCCCTTGAACCTGGAGATTTGGGACCCATGGCATGGGTACCACGCAGGATTACTTTAAAGGGTCTGCGTTTGCTCACCCAACCTCACCAATCCTCTCAGACCCAAGAGTGTCCAGCCTTATGTCTCATCCAGCTGTGGGTCTAGATATGGTCAATCCAGGTTGCATCAGAGCCCCTGAACGGATTTTGTAAGAATGTCTCTCTCTTTCACTGTCTTTGTTTTCTGGTTTTTTTTTTTTTTAAGTAATCTATTTTTATAATGGGGTTTAGCTGCTTTTCCCTGCTGTGTTTATGCCGCTTTACACCCTCTTGATTCACTTCCAGAGAGATATCAATACATAGGTTTTAAGACTCTTCCTAGTCAGATATATTCTTGGGCGGTGAATAGGGGGTGTTGAGTCCAGTTCACTGAGCAGGGAGTAGGTCTTGTCTATTACATATTTGGCTTGTGGAACGGTATGTGAGCTAATTTCAAACCCTTGTTTTATGCATCGCCCCGCCTCACCTTTCCCGTTAAGCAGCCATAGTGTGTTTTGTAAATGTGTGACTCTGTTCTGTTTTGGAATTCAGTTCAGGTGTAGCGATGTTGACATTCCCTCTATCAGTGATATCTTAGGATAAGTGTCCTTTTCTGTGTGACTTACTTCACTTAGAGTCATCGTCCCTAAATCCACTCATCATGCTGCTACTAGCCTTATGACACTGATTTCATGGCTGAGTGATATTCCATTGTGCATAAGTACCACAACTTCTTTATCCATTTTTCTCTTTCCTGGGATATTTAAGGTGTACCGAAGTGGAGGTTCTTGGAAACAGAGCAGCCCTAAACTTTGGGGTGCCTGTGTCGTGTTGATTTTTAGGTTTCCCGATTTCTACGCCCATGAGTGGAAGTGCCCTATGCTCTCTCAGCTGTGTCTATTCCATGTTTCAGGACGCAGCGTACACTCCTCCAGAGTGGCTGTTGGCAATTTCCATCCCGCCCATCAGCGTAGCAAGGCTCCCGTGTCTCCATGGCCTGTCCTGCATTTCTGGTTTTTACACTTTTTTCAGCATGGCCCTTTTGACCGCTGGCAAGCGAGACTTCTTTGTAGCGCCGATTTGCCTTTCCGGCTTGCTTGGTTGGCCAAAAAGGGCGTATGCGTTTTTTCCTGAATATATTCAGGAAAAAACGCATACGCCCTTTTTGGCCAAGGGCATCATTGTCAACGCTTTGCCGCTTTTCATGTGCTTTCAAGGCGAGTCGAATCGACCTCCTGAAATCTGTTTCCTGCAATTCTGCCTTGCTTTCAAATCCTCTTCGTTGCCTTCCCTCAATATATTTGTGGACGAGAGTCATCATTTCTAACTCTGCAGGTTTGTGAATTGCAGTGCCCCTGAGCTCCATTTGTCAACTCGCTTTTTTGGGAGCTGGCCGCAAAAGCGCAGGATTGCTTCAGGCCCTATTCTGGTTCCGGGCGGCAGGCTGAGCCTGTGGTTCATTCTTCTTCCTGATGGGAAAATAGAGTGACCTGTGCCTGTCCCAACACCTAGAGCTAGTCTCTCATTGGTTCCCCCTCTTCCCGTTCATCCTCAGGACAAATTGCGACCTGTACGAAACAGGAGGTCAACGGTGCTGATTCTCCAAGTAGGGAGATTGTTAGTGAAGCGGCTGGAATGGCGAACCCGAGCACAAGGAGAGGAGAAATGAGGTGCGTTTTAGAAACCTTTCCCGATCACACGGTGTACCATCTTCTGGGTTTCCCAGGCATGTTTTCGATGTAGGAAGATGCCCTTGAACCTGGAGATTTGGGACCCATGGCATGGGTACCACGCAGTATTACTTTAAAGGGTCTGCGTTTGCTCACCCAACCTCACCAATCCTCTCAGCCCCAAGAGTGTCCAGCCTTATGTCTCATCCAGCTGTGGGTCTAGATATGGTCAATCCAGGTTGCATCACAGCCCCTGAACGGATTTTGTAAGAATGTCTCTCTCTTTCACTGTCTTTGTTTTCTGGGGGTTTTTTTTTTTAAGTAATCTATTTTTATAATGGGGTTTAGCTGCTTTTCCCTGCTGTGTTTATGCCGCTTTACACCCTCTTGATTCACTTCCAGAGAGATATCAACACATAGGTTTTAAGACTCTTCCTAGTCAGATATATTCTTGGGCGGTGAATAGGGGGTGTTGAGTCCAGTTCACTGAGCAGGGAGTAGGTCTTGTCTATTACATATTTGGCTTGTGGAACGGTATGTGAGCTAATTTCAAACCCTTGTTTTATGCATCGCCCCGCCTCACCTTTCCCGTTAAGCAGCCATAGTGTGTTTTGTAAATGTGTGACTCTGTTCTGTTTTGGAATTCAGTTCAGGTGTAGCGATGTTGACATTCCCTCTATCAGTGATATCTTAGGATAAGTGTCCTTTTCTGTGTGACTTACTTCACTTAGAGTCATCGTCCCTAAATCCACTCATCATGCTGCTACTAGCCTTATGACACTGATTTCATGGCTGAGTGATATTCCATTGTGCATAAGTACCACAACTTCTTTATCCATTTTTCTCTTTCCTGGGATATTTCAGGTGTACCGAAGTGGAGGTTCTTGGAAACAGAGCAGCCCTAAACTTTGGGGTGCCTGTGTCGTGTTGATTTTTAGGTTTCCCGATTTCTACGCCCATGAGTGGAAGTGCCCTATGCTCTCTCAGCTGTGTCTATTCCATGTTTCAGGACGCAGCGTACACTCCTCCAGAGTGGCTGTTGGCAATTTCCATCCCGCCCATCAGCGTAGCAAGGCTCCCGTGTCTCCATGGCCTGTCCTGCATTTCTGGTTTTTACACTTTTTTCAGCATGGCCCTTTTGACCGCTGGCAAGCGAGACTTCTTTGTAGCGCCGATTTGCCTTTCCGGCTTGCTTGGTTGGCCAAAAAGGGCGTATGCGTTTTTTCCTGAATATATTCAGGAAAAAACGCATACGCCCTTTTTGGCCAAGGGCATCATTGTCAACGCTTTGCCGCTTTTCATGTGCTTTCAAGGCGAGTCGAATCGACCTCCTGAAATCTGTTTCCTGCAATTCTGCCTTGCTTTCAAATCCTCTTCGTTGCCTTCCCTCAATATATTTGTGGACGAGAGTCATCATTTCTAACTCTGCAGGTTTGTGAATTGCAGTGCCCCTGAGCTCCATTTGTCAACTCGCTTTTTTGGGAGCTGGCCGCAAAAGCGCAGGATTGCTTCAGGCCCTATTCTGGTTCCGGGCGGCAGGCTGAGCCTGTGGTTCATTCTTCTTCCTGATGGGAAAATAGAGTGACCTGTGCCTGTCCCAACACCTAGAGCTAGTCTCTCATTGGTTCCCCCTCTTCCCGTTCATCCTCAGGACAAATTGCGACCTGTACGAAACAGGAGGTCAACGGTGCTGATTCTCCAAGTAGGGAGATTGTCAGTGAAGCGGCTGGAATGGCGAACCCGAGCACAAGGAGAGGAGAAATGAGGTGCGTTTTAGAAACCTTTCCCGATCACACGGTGTACCATCTTCTGGGTTTCCCAGGCATGTTTTCGATGTAGGAAGATGCCCTTGAACCTGGAGATTTGGGACCCATGGCATGGGTACCACGCAGGATTACTTTAAAGGGTCTGCGTTTGCTCACCCAACCTCACCAATCCTCTCAGCCCCAAGAGTGTCCAGCCTTATGTCTCATCCAGCTGTGGGTCTAGATATGGTCAATCCAGGTTGCATCAGAGCCCCTGAACGGATTTTGTAAGAATGTCTCTCTCTTTCACTGTCTTTGTTTTCTGGGGTTTTTTTTTTTTAAGTAATCTATTTTTATAATGGGGTTTAGCTGCTTTTCCCTGCTGTGTTTATGCCGCTTTACACCCTCTTGATTCACTTCCAGAGAGATATCAATACATAGGTTTTAAGACTCTTCCTAGTCAGATATATTCTTGGGCGGTGAATAGGGGGTGTTGAGTCCAGTTCACTGAGCAGGGAGTAGGTCTTGTCTATTACATATTTGGCTTGTGGAACGGTATGTGAGCTAATTTCAAACCCTTGTTTTATGCATCGCCCCGCCTCACCTTTCCCGTTAAGCAGCCATAGTGTGTTTTGTAAATGTGTGACTCTGTTCTGTTTTGGAATTCAGTTCAGGTGTAGCGATGTTGACATTCCCTCTATAAGTGATATCTTAGGATAAGTGTCCTTTTCTGTGTGACTTACTTCACTTAGAGTCATCGTCCCTAAATCCACTCATCATGCTGCTACTAGCCTTATGACACTGATTTCATGGCTGAGTGATATTCCATTGTGCATAAGTACCACAACTTCTTTATCCATTTTTCTCTTTCCTGGGATATTTCAGGTGTACCGAAGTGGAGGTTCTTGGAAACAGAGCAGCCCTAAACTTTGGGGTGCCTGTGTCGTGTTGATTTTTAGGTTTCCCGATTTCTACGCCCATGAGTGGAAGTGCCCTATGCTCTCTCAGCTGTGTCTATTCCATGTTTCAGGACGCAGCGTACACTCCTCCAGAGTGGCTGTTGGCAATTTCCATCCCGCCCATCAGCGTAGCAAGGCTCCCGTGTCTCCATGGCCTGTCCTGCATTTCTGGTTTTTACACTTTTTTCAGCATGGCCCTTTTGACCGCTGGCAAGCGAGACTTCTTTGTAGCGCCGATTTGCCTTTCCGGCTTGCTTGGTTGGCCAAAAAGGGCGTATGCGTTTTTTCCTGAATATATTCAGGAAAAAACGCATACGCCCTTTTTGGCCAAGGGCATCATTGTCAACGCTTTGCCGCTTTTCATGTGCTTTCAAGGCGAGTCGAATCTACCTCCTGAAATCTGTTTCCTGCAATTCTGCCTTGCTTTCAAATCCTCTTCGTTGCCTTCCCTCAATATATTTGTGGACGAGAGTCATCATTTCTAACTCTGCAGGTTTGTGAATTGCAGTGCCCCTGAGCTCCATTTGTCAACTCGCTTTTTTGGGAGCTGGCCGCAAAAGCGCAGGATTGCTTCAGGCCCTATTCTGGTTCCGGGCGGCAGGCTGAGCCTGTGGTTCATTCTTCTTCCTGATGGGAAAATAGAGTGACCTGTGCCTGTCCCAACACCTAGAGCTAGTCTCTCATTGGTTCCCCCTCTTCCCGTTCATCCTCAGGACAAATTGCGACCTGTACGAAACAGGAGGTCAACGGTGCTGATTCTCCAAGTAGGGAGATTGTCAGTGAAGCGGCTGGAATGGCGAACCCGAGCACAAGGAGAGGAGAAATGAGGTGCGTTTTAGAAACCTTTCCCGATCACACGGTGTACCATCTTCTGGGTTTCCCAGGCATGTTTTCGATGTAGGAAGATGCCCTTGAACCTGGAGATTTGGGACCCATGGCATGGGTACCACGCAGGATTACTTTAAAGGGTCTGCGTTTGCTCACCCAACCTCACCAATCCTCTCAGACCCAAGAGTGTCCAGCCTTATGTCTCATCCAGCTGTGGGTCTAGATATGGTCAATCCAGGTTGCATCAGAGCCCCTGAACGGATTTTGTAAGAATGTCTCTCTCTTTCACTGTCTTTGTTTTCTGGTTTTTTTTTTTTTTAAGTAATCTATTTTTATAATGGGGTTTAGCTGCTTTTCCCTGCTGTGTTTATGCCGCTTTACACCCTCTTGATTCACTTCCAGAGAGATATCAATACATAGGTTTTAAGACTCTTCCTAGTCAGATATATTCTTGGGCGGTGAATAGGGGGTGTTGAGTCCAGTTCACTGAGCAGGGAGTAGGTCTTGTCTATTACATATTTGGCTTGTGGAACGGTATGTGAGCTAATTTCAAACCCTTGTTTTATGCATCGCCCCGCCTCACCTTTCCCGTTAAGCAGCCATAGTGTGTTTTGTAAATGTGTGACTCTGTTCTGTTTTGGAATTCAGTTCAGGTGTAGCGATGTTGACATTCCCTCTATCAGTGATATCTTAGGATAAGTGTCCTTTTCTGTGTGACTTACTTCACTTAGAGTCATCGTCCCTAAATCCACTCATCATGCTGCTACTAGCCTTATGACACTGATTTCATGGCTGAGTGATATTCCATTGTGCATAAGTACCACAACTTCTTTATCCATTTTTCTCTTTCCTGGGATATTTAAGGTGTACCGAAGTGGAGGTTCTTGGAAACAGAGCAGCCCTAAACTTTGGGGTGCCTGTGTCGTGTTGATTTTTAGGTTTCCCGATTTCTACGCCCATGAGTGGAAGTGCCCTATGCTCTCTCAGCTGTGTCTATTCCATGTTTCAGGACGCAGCGTACACTCCTCCAGAGTGGCTGTTGGCAATTTCCATCCCGCCCATCAGCGTAGCAAGGCTCCCGTGTCTCCATGGCCTGTCCTGCATTTCTGGTTTTTACACTTTTTTCAGCATGGCCCTTTTGACCGCTGGCAAGCGAGACTTCTTTGTAGCGCCGATTTGCCTTTCCGGCTTGCTTGGTTGGCCAAAAAGGGCGTATGCGTTTTTTCCTGAATATATTCAGGAAAAAACGCATACGCCCTTTTTGGCCAAGGGCATCATTGTCAACGCTTTGCCGCTTTTCATGTGCTTTCAAGGCGAGTCGAATCGACCTCCTGAAATCTGTTTCCTGCAATTCTGCCTTGCTTTCAAATCCTCTTCGTTGCCTTCCCTCAATATATTTGTGGACGAGAGTCATCATTTCTAACTCTGCAGGTTTGTGAATTGCAGTGCCCCTGAGCTCCATTTGTCAACTCGCTTTTTTGGGAGCTGGCCGCAAAAGCGCAGGATTGCTTCAGGCCCTATTCTGGTTCCGGGCGGCAGGCTGAGCCTGTGGTTCATTCTTCTTCCTGATGGGAAAATAGAGTGACCTGTGCCTGTCCCAACACCTAGAGCTAGTCTCTCATTGGTTCCCCCTCTTCCCGTTCATCCTCAGGACAAATTGCGACCTGTACGAAACAGGAGGTCAACGGTGCTGATTCTCCAAGTAGGGAGATTGTTAGTGAAGCGGCTGGAATGGCGAACCCGAGCACAAGGAGAGGAGAAATGAGGTGCGTTTTAGAAACCTTTCCCGATCACACGGTGTACCATCTTCTGGGTTTCCCAGGCATGTTTTCGATGTAGGAAGATGCCCTTGAACCTGGAGATTTGGGACCCATGGCATGGGTACCACGCAGTATTACTTTAAAGGGTCTGCGTTTGCTCACCCAACCTCACCAATCCTCTCAGCCCCAAGAGTGTCCAGCCTTATGTCTCATCCAGCTGTGGGTCTAGATATGGTCAATCCAGGTTGCATCACAGCCCCTGAACGGATTTTGTAAGAATGTCTCTCTCTTTCACTGTCTTTGTTTTCTGGGGTTTTTTTTTTTAAGTAATCTATTTTTATAATGGGGTTTAGCTGCTTTTCCCTGCTGTGTTTATGCCGCTTTACACCCTCTTGATTCACTTCCAGAGAGATATCAACACATAGGTTTTAAGACTCTTCCTAGTCAGATATATTCTTGGGCGGTGAATAGGGGGTGTTGAGTCCAGTTCACTGAGCAGGGAGTAGGTCTTGTCTATTACATATTTGGCTTGTGGAACGGTATGTGAGCTAATTTCAAACCCTTGTTTTATGCATCGCCCCGCCTCACCTTTCCCGTTAAGCAGCCATAGTGTGTTTTGTAAATGTGTGACTCTGTTCTGTTTTGGAATTCAGTTCAGGTGTAGCGATGTTGACATTCCCTCTATCAGTGATATCTTAAGATAAGTGTCCTTTTCTGTGTGACTTCCTTCACTTAGAGTCATCGTCCCTAAATCCACTCATCATGCTGCTACTAGCCTTATGACACTGATTTCATGGCTGAGTGATATTCCATTGTGCATAAGTACCACAACTTCTTTATCCATTTTTCTCTTTCCTGGGATATTTAAGGTGTACCGAAGTGGAGGTTCTTGGAAACAGAGCAGCCCTAAACTTTGGGGTGCCTGTGTCGTGTTGATTTTTAGGTTTCCCGATTTCTACGCCCATGAGTGGAAGTGCCCTATGCTCTCTCAGCTGTGTCTATTCCATGTTTCAGGACGCAGCGTACACTCCTCCAGAGTGGCTGTTGGCAATTTCCATCCCGCCCATCAGCGTAGCAAGGCTCCCGTGTCTCCATGGCCTGTCCTGCATTTCTGGTTTTTACACTTTTTTCAGCATGGCCCTTTTGACCGCTGGCAAGCGAGACTTCTTTGTAGCGCCGATTTGCCTTTCCGGCTTGCTTGGTTGGCCAAAAAGGGCGTATGCGTTTTTTCCTGAATATATTCAGGAAAAAACGCATACGCCCTTTTTGGCCAAGGGCATCATTGTCAACGCTTTGCCGCTTTTCATGTGCTTTCAAGGCGAGTCGAATCTACCTCCTGAAATCTGTTTCCTGCAATTCTGCCTTGCTTTCAAATCCTCTTCGTTGCCATCCCTCAATATATTTGTGGACGAGAGTCATCATTTCTAACTCTGCAGGTTTGTGAATTGCAGTGCCCCTGAGCTCCATTTGTCAACTCGCTTTTTTGGGAGCTGGCCGCAAAAGCGCAGGATTGCTTCAGGCCCTATTCTGGTTCCGGGCGGCAGGCTGAGCCTGTGGTTCATTCTTCTTCCTGATGGGAAAATAGAGTGACCTGTGCCTGTCCCAACACCTAGAGCTAGTCTCTCATTGGTTCCCCCTCTTCCCGTTCATCCTCAGGACAAATTGCGACCTGTACGAAACAGGAGGTCAACGGTGCTGATTCTCCAAGTAGGGAGATTGTCAGTGAAGCGGCTGGAATGGCGAACCCGAGCACAAGGAGAGGAGAAATGAGGTGCGTTTTAGAAACCTTTCGCGATCACACGGTGTACCATCTTCTGGGTTTCCCAGGCATGTTTTCGATGTAGGAAGATGCCCTTGAACCTGGAGATTTGGGACCCATGGCATGGGTACCACGCAGGATTACTTTAAAGGGTCTGCGTTTGCTCACCCAACCTCACCAATCCTCTCAGCCCCAAGAGTGTCCAGCCTTATGTCTCATCCAGCTGTGGGTCTAGATATGGTCAATCCAGGTTGCATCAGAGCCCCTGAACGGATTTTGTAAGAATGTCTCTCTCTTTCACTGTCTTTGTTTTCTGGGGTTTTTTTTTTTTAAGTAATCTAGTTTTATAATGGGGTTTAGCTGCTTTTCCCTGCTGTGTTTATGCCGCTTTACACCCTCTTGATTCACTTCCAGAGAGATATCAATACATAGGTTTTAAGACTCTTCCTAGTCAGATATATTCTTGGGCGGTGAATAGGGGGTGTTGAGTCCAGTTCACTGAGCAGGGAGTAGGTCTTGTCTATTACATATTTGGCTTGTGGAACGGTATGTGAGCTAATTTCAAACCCTTGTTTTATGCATCGCCCCGCCTCACCTTTCCCGTTAAGCAGCCATAGTGTGTTTTGTAAATGTGTGACTCTGTTCTGTTTTGGAATTCAGTTCAGGTGTAGCGATGTTGACATTCCCTCTATCAGTGATATCTTAGGATAAGTGTCCTTTTCTGTGTGACTTACTTCACTTAGAGTCATCGTCCCTAAATCCACTCATCATGCTGCTACTAGCCTTATGACACTGATTTCATGGCTGAGTGATATTCCATTGTGCATAAGTACCACAACTTCTTTATCCATTTTTCTCTTTCCTGGGATATTTCAGGTGTACCGAAGTGGAGGTTCTTGGAAACAGAGCAGCCCTAAACTTTGGGGTGCCTGTGTCGTGTTGATTTTTAGGTTTCCCGATTTCTACGCCCATGAGTGGAAGTGCCCTATGCTCTCTCAGCTGTGTCTATTCCATGTTTCAGGACGCAGCGTACACTCCTCCAGAGTGGCTGTTGGCAATTTCCATCCCGCCCATCAGCGTAGCAAGGCTCCCGTGTCTCCATGGCCTGTCCTGCATTTCTGGTTTTTACACTTTTTTCAGCATGGCCCTTTTGACCGCTGGCAAGCGAGACTTCTTTGTAGCGCCGATTTGCCTTTCCGGCTTGCTTGGTTGGCCAAAAAGGGCGTATGCGTTTTTTCCTGAATATATTCAGGAAAAAACGCATACGCCCTTTTTGGCCAAGGGCATCATTGTCAACGCTTTGCCGCTTTTCATGTGCTTTCAAGGCGAGTCGAATCGACCTCCTGAAATCTGTTTCCTGCAATTCTGCCTTGCTTTCAAATCCTCTTCGTTGCCTTCCCTCAATATATTTGTGGACGAGAGTCATCATTTCTAACTCTGCAGGTTTGTGAATTGCAGTGCCCCTGAGCTCCATTTGTCAACTCGCTTTTTTGGGAGCTGGCCGCAAAAGCGCAGGATTGCTTCAGGCCCTATTCTGGTTCCGGGCGGCAGGCTGAGCCTGTGGTTCATTCTTCTTCCTGATGGGAAAATAGAGTGACCTGTGCCTGTCCCAACACCTAGAGCTAGTCTCTCATTGGTTCCCCCTCTTCCCGTTCATCCTCAGGACAAATTGCGACCTGTACGAAACAGGAGGTCAACGGTGCTGATTCTCCAAGTAGGGAGATTGTCAGTGAAGCGGCTGGAATGGCGAACCCGAGCACAAGGAGAGGAGAAATGAGGTGCGTTTTAGAAACCTTTCCCGATCACACGGTGTACCATCTTCTGGGTTTCCCACGCAGGTTTTCGATGTAGGAAGATGCCCTTGAACCTGGAGATTTGGGACCCATGGCATGGGTACCACGCAGTATTACTTTAAAGGGTCTGCGTTTGCTCACCCAACCTCACCAATCCTCTCAGCCCCAAGAGTGTCCAGCCTTATGTCTCATCCAGCTGTGGGTCTAGATATGGTCAATCCAGGTTGCATCAGAGCCCCTGAACGGATTTTGTAAGAATGTCTCTCTCTTTCACTGTCTTTGTTTTCTGGGTTTTTTTTTTTTAAGTAATCTAGTTTTATAATGGGGTTTAGCTGCTTTTCCCTGCTGTGTTTATGCCGCTTTACACCCTCTTGATTCACTTCCAGAGAGATATCAACACATAGGTTTTAAGACTCTTCCTAATCAGATATATTCTTGGGCGGTGAATAGGGGGTGTTGAGTCCAGTTCACTGAGCAGGGAGTAGGTCTTGTCTATTACATATTTGGCTTGTGGAACGGTATGTGAGCTAATTTCAAACCCTTGTTTTATGCATCGCCCCGCCTCACCTTTCCCGTTAAGCAGCCATAGTGTGTTTTGTAAATGTGTGACTCTGTTCTGTTTTGGAATTCAGTTCAGGTGTAGCGATGTTGACATTCCCTCTATCAGTGATATCTTAGGATAAGTGTCCTTTTCTGTGTGACTTACTTCACTTAGAGTCATCGTCCCTAAATCCACTCATCATGCTGCTACTAGCCTTATGACACTGATTTCATGGCTGAGTGATATTCCATTGTGCATAAGTACCACAACTTCTTTATCCATTTTTCTCTTTCCTGGGATATTTAAGGTGTACCGAAGTGGAGGTTCTTGGAAACAGAGCAGCCCTAAACTTTGGGGTGCCTGTGTCGTGTTGATTTTTAGGTTTCCCGATTTCTACGCCCATGAGTGGAAGTGCCCTATGCTCTCTCAGCTGTGTCTATTCCATGTTTCAGGACGCAGCGTACACTCCTCCAGAGTGGCTGTTGGCAATTTCCATCCCGCCCATCAGCGTAGCAAGGCTCCCGTGTCTCCATGGCCTGTCCTGCATTTCTGGTTTTTACACTTTTTTCAGCATGGCCCTTTTGACCGCTGGCAAGCGAGACTTCTTTGTAGCGCCGATTTGCCTTTCCGGCTTGCTTGGTTGGCCAAAAAGGGCGTATGCGTTTTTTCCTGAATATATTCAGGAAAAAACGCATACGCCCTTTTTGGCCAAGGGCATCATTGTCAACGCTTTGCCGCTTTTCATGTGCTTTCAAGGCGAGTCGAATCGACCTCCTGAAATCTGTTTCCTGCAATTCTGCCTTGCTTTCAAATCCTCTTCGTTGCCTTCCCTCAATATATTTGTGGACGAGAGTCATCATTTCTAACTCTGCAGGTTTGTGAATTGCAGTGCCCCTGAGCTCCATTTGTCAACTCGCTTTTTTGGGAGCTGGCCGCAAAAGCGCAGGATTGCTTCAGGCCCTATTCTGGTTCCGGGCGGCAGGCTGAGCCTGTGGTTCATTCTTCTTCCTGATGGGAAAATAGAGTGACCTGTGCCTGTCCCAACACCTAGAGCTAGTCTCTCATTGGTTCCCCCTCTTCCCGTTCATCCTCAGGACAAATTGCGACCTGTACGAAACAGGAGGTCAACGGTGCTGATTCTCCAAGTAGGGAGATTGTCAGTGAAGCGGCTGGAATGGCGAACCCGAGCACAAGGAGAGGAGAAATGAGGTGCGTTTTAGAAACCTTTCGCGATCACACGGTGTACCATCTTCTGGGTTTCCCAGGCATGTTTTCGATGTACGAAGATGCCCTTGAACCTGGAGATTTGGGACCCATGGCATGGGTACCACGCAGGATTACTTTAAAGGGTCTGCGTTTGCTCACCCAACCTCACCAATCCTCTCAGCCCCAAGAGTGTCCAGCCTTATGTCTCATCCAGCTGTGGGTCTAGATATGGTCAATCCAGGTTGCATCAGAGCCCCTGAACGGATTTTGTAAGAATGTCTCTCTCTTTCACTGTCTTTGTTTTCTGGGGTTTTTTTTTTTTAAGTAATCTATTTTTATAATGGGGTTTAGCTGCTTTTCCCTGCTGTGTTTATGCCGCTTTACACCCTCTTGATTCACTTCCAGAGAGATATCAATACATAGGTTTTAAGACTCTTCCTAGTCAGATATATTCTTGGGCGGTGAATAGGGGGTGTTGAGTCCAGTTCACTGAGCAGGGAGTAGGTCTTGTCTATTACATATTTGGCTTGTGGAACGGTATGTGAGCTAATTTCAAACCCTTGTTTTATGCATCGCCCCGCCTCACCTTTCCCGTTAAGCAGCCATAGTGTGTTTTGTAAATGTGTGACTCTGTTCTGTTTTGGAATTCAGTTCAGGTGTAGCGATGTTGACATTCCCTCTATCAGTGATATCTTAGGATAAGTGTCCTTTTCTGTGTGACTTCCTTCACTTAGAGTCATCGTCCCTAAATCCACTCATCATGCTGCTACTAGCCTTATGACACTGATTTCATGGCTGAGTGATATTCCATTGTGCATAAGTACCACAACTTCTTTATCCATTTTTCTCTTTCCTGGGATATTTAAGGTGTACCGAAGTGGAGGTTCTTGGAAACAGAGCAGCCCTAAACTTTGGGGTGCCTGTGTCGTGTTGATTTTTAGGTTTCCCGATTTCTACGCCCATGAGTGGAAGTGCCCTATGCTCTCTCAGCTGTGTCTATTCCATGTTTCAGGACGCAGCGTACACTCCTCCAGAGTGGCTGTTGGCAATTTCCATCCCGCCCATCAGCGTAGCAAGGCTCCCGTGTCTCCATGGCCTGTCCTGCATTTCTGGTTTTTACACTTTTTTCAGCATGGCCCTTTTGACCGCTGGCAAGCGAGACTTCTTTGTAGCGCCGATTTGCCTTTCCGGCTTGCTTGGTTGGCCAAAAAGGGCGTATGCGTTTTTTCCTGAATATATTCAGGAAAAAACGCATACGCCCTTTTTGGCCAAGGGCATCATTGTCAACGCTTTGCCGCTTTTCATGTGCTTTCAAGGCGAGTCGAATCGACCTCCTGAAATCTGTTTCCTGCAATTCTGCCTTGCTTTCAAATCCTCTTCGTTGCCTTCCCTCAATATATTTGTGGACGAGAGTCATCATTTCTAACTCTGCAGGTTTGTGAATTGCAGTGCCCCTGAGCTCCATTTGTCAACTCGCTTTTTTGGGAGCTGGCCGCAAAAGCGCAGGATTGCTTCAGGCCCTATTCTGGTTCCGGGCGGCAGGCTGAGCCTGTGGTTCATTCTTCTTCCTGATGGGAAAATAGAGTGACCTGTGCCTGTCCCAACACCTAGAGCTAGTCTCTCATTGGTTCCCCCTCTTCCCGTTCATCCTCAGGACAAATTGCGACCTGTACGAAACAGGAGGTCAACGGTGCTGATTCTCCAAGTAGGGAGATTGTCAGTGAAGCGGCTGGAATGGCGAACCCGAGCACAAGGAGAGGAGAAATGAGGTGCGTTTTAGAAACCTTTCCCGATCACACGGTGTACCATCTTCTGGGTTTCCCAGGCATGTTTTCGATGTAGGAAGATGCCCTTGAACCTGGAGATTTGGGACCCATGGCATGGGTACCACGCAGGATTACTTTAAAGGGTCTGCGTTTGCTCACCCAACCTCACCAATCCTCTCAGCCCCAAGAGTGTCCAGCCTTATGTCTCATCCAGCTGTGGGTCTAGATATGGTCAATCCAGGTTGCATCAGAGCCCCTGAACGGATTTTGTAAGAATGTCTCTCTCTTTCACTGTCTTTGTTTTCTGGGGTTTTTTTTTTTTAAGTAATCTATTTTTATAATGGGGTTTAGCTGCTTTTCCCTGCTGTGTTTATGCCGCTTTACACCCTCTTGATTCACTTCCAGAGAGATATCAATACATAGGTTTTAAGACTCTTCCTAGTCAGATATATTCTTGGGCGGTGAATAGGGGGTGTTGAGTCCAGTTCACTGAGCAGGGAGTAGGTCTTGTCTATTACATATTTGGCTTGTGGAACGGTATGTGAGCTAATTTCAAACCCTTGTTTTATGCATCGCCCCGCCTCACCTTTCCCGTTAAGCAGCCATAGTGTGTTTTGTAAATGTGTGACTCTGTTCTGTTTTGGAATTCAGTTCAGGTGTAGCGATGTTGACATTCCCTCTATCAGTGATATCTTAGGATAAGTGTCCTTTTCTGTGTGACTTCCTTCACTTAGAGTCATCGTCCCTAAATCCACTCATCATGCTGCTACTAGCCTTATGACACTGATTTCATGGCTGAGTGATATTCCATTGTGCATAAGTACCACAACTTCTTTATCCATTTTTCTCTTTCCTGGGATATTTAAGGTGTACCGAAGTGGAGGTTCTTGGAAACAGAGCAGCCCTAAACTTTGGGGTGCCTGTGTCGTGTTGATTTTTAGGTTTCCCGATTTCTACGCCCATGAGTGGAAGTGCCCTATGCTCTCTCAGCTGTGTCTATTCCATGTTTCAGGACGCAGCGTACACTCCTCCAGAGTGGCTGTTGGCAATTTCCATCCCGCCCATCAGCGTAGCAAGGCTCCCGTGTCTCCATGGCCTGTCCTGCATTTCTGGTTTTTACACTTTTTTCAGCATGGCCCTTTTGACCGCTGGCAAGCGAGACTTCTTTGTAGCGCCGATTTGCCTTTCCGGCTTGCTTGGTTGGCCAAAAAGGGCGTATGCGTTTTTTCCTGAATATATTCAGGAAAAAACGCATACGCCCTTTTTGGCCAAGGGCATCATTGTCAACGCTTTGCCGCTTTTCATGTGCTTTCAAGGCGAGTCGAATCGACCTCCTGAAATCTGTTTCCTGCAATTCTGCCTTGCTTTCAAATCCTCTTCGTTGCCTTCCCTCAATATATTTGTGGACGAGAGTCATCATTTCTAACTCTGCAGGTTTGTGAATTGCAGTGCCCCTGAGCTCCATTTGTCAACTCGCTTTTTTGGGAGCTGGCCGCAAAAGCGCAGGATTGCTTCAGGCCCTATTCTGGTTCCGGGCGGCAGGCTGAGCCTGTGGTTCATTCTTCTTCCTGATGGGAAAATAGAGTGACCTGTGCCTGTCCCAACACCTAGAGCTAGTCTCTCATTGGTTCCCCCTCTTCCCGTTCATCCTCAGGACAAATTGCGACCTGTACGAAACAGGAGGTCAACGGTGCTGATTCTCCAAGTAGGGAGATTGTCAGTGAAGCGGCTGGAATGGCGAACCCGAGCACAAGGAGAGGAGAAATGAGGTGCGTTTTAGAAACCTTTCCCGATCACACGGTGTACCATCTTCTGGGTTTCCCAGGCATGTTTTCGATGTAGGAAGATGCCCTTGAACCTGGAGATTTGGGACCCATGGCATGGGTACCACGCAGGATTACTTTAAAGGGTCTGCGTTTGCTCACCCAACCTCACCAATCCTCTCAGCCCCAAGAGTGTCCAGCCTTATGTCTCATCCAGCTGTGGGTCTAGATATGGTCAATTCAGGTTGCATCAGAGCCCCTGAACGGATTTTGTAAGAATGTCTCTCTCTTTCACTGTCTTTGTTTTCTGGGGTTTTTTTTTTTTTTAAGTAATCTATTTTTATAATGGGGTTTAGCTGCTTTTCCCTGCTGTGTTTATGCCGCTTTACACCCTCTTGATTCACTTCCAGAGAGATATCAACACATAGGTTTTACGACTCTTCCTAGTCAGATATATTCTTGGGCGGTGAATAGGGGGTGTTGTGTCCAGTTCACTGAGCAGGGAGTAGGTCTTGTCTATTACATATTTGGCTTGTGGAACGGTATGTGAGCTAATTTCAAACCCTTGTTTTATGCATCGCCCCGCCTCACCTTTCCCGTTAAGCAGCCATAGTGTGTTTTGTAAATGTGTGACTCTGTTCTGTTTTGGAATTCAGTTCAGGTGTAGCGATGTTGACATTCCCTCTATCAGTGATATCTTAGGATAAGTGTCCTTTTCTGTGTGACTTACTTCACTTAGAGTCATCGTCCCTAAATCCACTCATCATGCTGCTACTAGCCTTATGACACTGATTTCATGGCTGAGTGATATTCCATTGTGCATAAGTACCACAACTTCTTTATCCATTTTTCTCTTTCCTGGGATATTTAAGGTGTACCGAAGTGGAGGTTCTTGGAAACAGAGCAGCCCTAAACTTTGGGGTGCCTGTGTCGTGTTGATTTTTAGGTTTCCCGATTTCTACGCCCATGAGTGGAAGTGCCCTATGCTCTCTCAGCTGTGTCTATTCCATGTTTCAGGACGCAGCGTACACTCCTCCAGAGTGGCTGTTGGCAATTTCCATCCCGCCCATCAGCGTAGCAAGGCTCCCGTGTCTCCATGGCCTGTCCTGCATTTCTGGTTTTTACACTTTTTTCAGCATGGCCCTTTTGACCGCTGGCAAGCGAGACTTCTTTGTAGCGCCGATTTGCCTTTCCGGCTTGCTTGGTTGGCCAAAAAGGGCGTATGCGTTTTTTCCTGAATATATTCAGGAAAAAACGCATACGCCCTTTTTGGCCAAGGGCATCATTGTCAACGCTTTGCCGCTTTTCATGTGCTTTCAAGGCGAGTCGAATCTACTTCCTGAAATCTGTTTCCTGCAATTCTGCCTTGCTTTCAAATCCTCTTCGTTGCCTTCCCTCAATATATTTGTGGACGAGAGTCATCATTTCTAACTCTGCAGGTTTGTGAATTGCAGTGCCCCTGAGCTCCATTTGTCAACTCGCTTTTTTGGGAGCTGGCCGCAAAAGCGCAGGATTGCTTCAGGCCCTATTCTGGTTCCGGGCGGCAGGCTGAGCCTGTGGTTCATTCTTCTTCCTGATGGGAAAATAGAGTGACCTGTGCCTGTCCCAACACCTAGAGCTAGTCTCTCATTGGTTCCCCCTCTTCCCGTTCATCCTCAGGACAAATTGCGACCTGTACGAAACAGGAGGTCAACGGTGCTGATTCTCCAAGTAGGGAGATTGTCAGTGAAGCGGCTGGAATGGCGAACCCGAGCACAAGGAGAGGAGAAATGAGGTGCGTTTTAGAAACCTTTCCCGATCACACGGTGTACCATCTTCTGGGTTTCCCAGGCATGTTTTCGATGTAGGAAGATGCCCTTGAACCTGGAGATTTGGGACCCATGGCATGGGTACCACGCAGGATTACTTTAAAGGGTCTGCGTTTGCTCACCCAACCTCACCAATCCTCTCAGCCCCAAGAGTGTCCAGCCTTATGTCTCATCCAGCTGTGGGTCTAGATATGGTCAATCCAGGTTGCATCAGAGCCCCTGAACGGATTTTGTAAGAATGTCTCTCTCTTTCACTGTCTTTGTTTTCTGGGGGTTTTTTTTTTTAAGTAATCTATTTTTATAATGGGGTTTAGCTGCTTTTCCCTGCTGTGTTTATGCCGCTTTACACCCTCTTGATTCACTTCCAGAGAGATATCAATACATAGGTTTTAAGACTCTTCCTAGTCAGATATATTCTTGGGCGGTGAATAGGGGGTGTTGAGTCCAGTTCACTGAGCAGGGAGTAGGTCTTGTCTATTACATATTTGGCTTGTGGAACGGTATGTGAGCTAATTTCAAACCCTTGTTTTATGCATCGCCCCGCCTCACCTTTCCCGTTAAGCAGCCATAGTGTGTTTTGTAAATGTGTGACTCTGTTCTGTTTTGGAATTCAGTTCAGGTGTAGCGATGTTGACATTCCCTCTATCAGTGATATCTTAGGATAAGTGTCCTTTTCTGTGTGACTTCCTTCACTTAGAGTCATCGTCCCTAAATCCACTCATCATGCTGCTACTAGCCTTATGACACTGATTTCATGGCTGAGTGATATTCCATTGTGCATAAGTACCACAACTTCTTTATCCATTTTTCTCTTTCCTGGGATATTTAAGGTGTACCGAAGTGGAGGTTCTTGGAAACAGAGCAGCCCTAAACTTTGGGGTGCCTGTGTCGTGTTGATTTTTAGGTTTCCCGATTTCTACGCCCATGAGTGGAAGTGCCCTATGCTCTCTCAGCTGTGTCTATTCCATGTTTCAGGACGCAGCGTACACTCCTCCAGAGTGGCTGTTGGCAATTTCCATCCCGCCCATCAGCGTAGCAAGGCTCCCGTGTCTCCATGGCCTGTCCTGCATTTCTGGTTTTTACACTTTTTTCAGCATGGCCCTTTTGACCGCTGGCAAGCGAGACTTCTTTGTAGCGCCGATTTGCCTTTCCGGCTTGCTTGGTTGGCCAAAAAGGGCGTATGCGTTTTTTCCTGAATATATTCAGGAAAAAACGCATACGCCCTTTTTGGCCAAGGGCATCATTGTCAACGCTTTGCCGCTTTTCATGTGCTTTCAAGGCGAGTCGAATCGACCTCCTGAAATCTGTTTCCTGCAATTCTGCCTTGCTTTCAAATCCTCTTCGTTGCCTTCCCTCAATATATTTGTGGACGAGAGTCATCATTTCTAACTCTGCAGGTTTGTGAATTGCAGTGCCCCTGAGCTCCATTTGTCAACTCGCTTTTTTGGGAGCTGGCCGCAAAAGCGCAGGATTGCTTCAGGCCCTATTCTGGTTCCGGGCGGCAGGCTGAGCCTGTGGTTCATTCTTCTTCCTGATGGGAAAATAGAGTGACCTGTGCCTGTCCCAACACCTAGAGCTAGTCTCTCATTGGTTCCCCCTCTTCCCGTTCATCCTCAGGACAAATTGCGACCTGTACGAAACAGGAGGTCAACGGTGCTGATTCTCCAAGTAGGGAGATTGTCAGTGAAGCGGCTGGAATGGCGAACCCGAGCACAAGGAGAGGAGAAATGAGGTGCGTTTTAGAAACCTTTCCCGATCACACGGTGTACCATCTTCTGGGTTTCCCAGGCATGTTTTCGATGTAGGAAGATGCCCTTGAACCTGGAGATTTGGGACCCATGGCATGGGTACCACGCAGTATTACTTTAAAGGGTCTGCGTTTGCTCACCCAACCTCACCAATCCTCTCAGCCCCAAGAGTGTCCAGCCTTATGTCTCATCCAGCTGTGGGTCTAGATATGGTCAATCCAGGTTGCATCAGAGCCCCTGAACGGATTTTGTAAGAATGTCTCTCTCTTTCACTGTCTTTGTTTTCTGGGGTTTTTTTTTTTTAAGTAATCTATTTTTATAATGGGGTTTAGCTGCTTTTCCCTGCTGTGTTTATGCCGCTTTACACCCTCTTGATTCACTTCCAGAGAGATATCAATACATAGGTTTTAAGACTCTTCCTAGTCAGATATATTCTTGGGCGGTGAATAGGGGGTGTTGAGTCCAGTTCACTGAGCAGGGAGTAGGTCTTGTCTATTACATATTTGGCTTGTGGAACGGTATGTGAGCTAATTTCAAACCCTTGTTTTATGCATCGCCCCGCCTCACCTTTCCCGTTAAGCAGCCATAGTGTGTTTTGTAAATGTGTGACTCTGTTCTGTTTTGGAATTCAGTTCAGGTGTAGTGATGTTGACATTCCCTCTATAAGTGATATCTTAGGATAAGTGTCCTTTTCTGTGTGACTTCCTTCACTTAGAGTCATCGTCCCTAAATCCACTCATCATGCTGCTACTAGCCTTATGACACTGATTTCATGGCTGAGTGATATTCCATTGTGCATAAGTACCACAACTTCTTTATCCATTTTTCTCTTTCCTGGGATATTTAAGGTGTACCGAAGTGGAGGTTCTTGGAAACAGAGCAGCCCTAAACTTTGGGGTGCCTGTGTCGTGTTGATTTTTAGGTTTCCCGATTTCTACGCCCATGAGTGGAAGTGCCCTATGCTCTCTCAGCTGTGTCTATTCCATGTTTCAGGACGCAGCGTACACTCCTCCAGAGTGGCTGTTGGCAATTTCCATCCCGCCCATCAGCGTAGCAAGGCTCCCGTGTCTCCATGGCCTGTCCTGCATTTCTGGTTTTTACACTTTTTTCAGCATGGCCCTTTTGACCGCTGGCAAGCGAGACTTCTTTGTAGCGCCGATTTGCCTTTCCGGCTTGCTTGGTTGGCCAAAAAGGGCGTATGCGTTTTTTCCTGAATATATTCAGGAAAAAACGCATACGCCCTTTTTGGCCAAGGGCATCATTGTCAACGCTTTGCCGCTTTTCATGTGCTTTCAAGGCGAGTCGAATCGACCTCCTGAAATCTGTTTCCTGCAATTCTGCCTTGCTTTCAAATCCTCTTCGTTGCCTTCCCTCAATATATTTGTGGACGAGAGTCATCATTTCTAACTCTGCAGGTTTGTGAATTGCAGTGCCCCTGAGCTCCATTTGTCAACTCGCTTTTTTGGGAGCTGGCCGCAAAAGCGCAGGATTGCTTCAGGCCCTATTCTGGTTCCGGGCGGCAGGCTGAGCCTGTGGTTCATTCTTCTTCCTGATGGGAAAATAGAGTGACCTGTGCCTGTCCCAACACCTAGAGCTAGTCTCTCATTGGTTCCCCCTCTTCCCGTTCATCCTCAGGACAAATTGCGACCTGTACGAAACAGGAGGTCAACGGTGCTGATTCTCCAAGTAGGGAGATTGTCAGTGAAGCGGCTGGAATGGCGAACCCGAGCACAAGGAGAGGAGAAATGAGGTGCGTTTTAGAAACCTTTCCCGATCACACGGTGTACCATCTTCTGGGTTTCCCAGGCATGTTTTCGATGTAGGAAGATGCCCTTGAACCTGGAGATTTGGGACCCATGGCATGGGTACCACGCAGGATTACTTTAAAGGGTCTGCGTTTGCTCACCCAACCTCACCAATCCTCTCAGCCCCAAGAGTGTCCAGCCTTATGTCTCATCCAGCTGTGGGTCTAGATATGGTCAATCCAGGTTGCATCAGAGCCCCTGAACGGATTTTGTAAGAATGTCTCTCTCTTTCACTGTCTTTGTTTTCTGGGGTTTTTTTTTTTTAAGTAATCTAGTTTTATAATGGGGTTTAGCTGCTTTTCCCTGCTGTGTTTATGCCGCTTTACACCCTCTTGATTCACTTCCAGAGAGATATCAATACATAGGTTTTAAGACTCTTCCTAGTCAGATATATTCTTGGGCAGTGAATAGGGGGTGTTGAGTCCAGTTCACTGAGCAGGGAGTAGGTCTTGTCTATTACATATTTGGCTTGTGGAACGGTATGTGAGCTAATTTCAAACCCTTGTTTTATGCATCGCCCCGCCTCACCTTTCCCGTTAAGCAGCCATAGTGTGTTTTGTAAATGTGTGACTCTGTTCTGTTTTGGAATTCAGTTCAGGTGTAGCGATGTTGACATTCCCTCTATCAGTGATATCTTAGGATAAGTGTCCTTTTCTGTGTGACTTCCTTCACTTAGAGTCATCGTCCCTAAATCCACTCATCATGCTGCTACTAGCCTTATGACACTGATTTCATGGCTGAGTGATATTCCATTGTGCATAAGTACCACAACTTCTTTATCCATTTTTCTCTTTCCTGGGATATTTAAGGTGTACCGAAGTGGAGGTTCTTGGAAACAGAGCAGCCCTAAACTTTGGGGTGCCTGTGTCGTGTTGATTTTTAGGTTTCCCGATTTCTACGCCCATGAGTGGAAGTGCCCTATGCTCTCTCAGCTGTGTCTATTCCATGTTTCAGGACGCAGCGTACACTCCTCCAGAGTGGCTGTTGGCAATTTCCATCCCGCCCATCAGCGTAGCAAGGCTCCCGTGTCTCCATGGCCTGTCCTGCATTTCTGGTTTTTACACTTTTTTCAGCATGGCCCTTTTGACCGCTGGCAAGCGAGACTTCTTTGTAGCGCCGATTTGCCTTTCCGGCTTGCTTGGTTGGCCAAAAAGGGCGTATGCGTTTTTTCCTGAATATATTCAGGAAAAAACGCATACGCCCTTTTTGGCCAAGGGCATCATTGTCAACGCTTTGCCGCTTTTCATGTGCTTTCAAGGCGAGTCGAATCGACCTCCTGAAATCTGTTTCCTGCAATTCTGCCTTGCTTTCAAATCCTCTTCGTTGCCTTCCCTCAATATATTTGTGGACGAGAGTCATCATTTCTAACTCTGCAGGTTTGTGAATTGCAGTGCCCCTGAGCTCCATTTGTCAACTCGCTTTTTTGGGAGCTGGCCGCAAAAGCGCAGGATTGCTTCAGGCCCTATTCTGGTTCCGGGCGGCAGGCTGAGCCTGTGGTTCAATCTTCTTCCTGATGGGAAAATAGAGTGACCTGTGCCTGTCCCAAAACCTAGAGCTAGTCTCTCATTGGTTCCCCCTCTTCCCGTTTATCCTCAGGACAAATTGCGACCTGTACGAAACAGGAGGTCAACGGTGCTGATTCTCCAAGTAGGGAGATTGTTAGTGAAGCGGCTGGAATGGCGAACCCGAGCACAAGGAGAGGAGAAATGAGGTGCGTTTTAGAAACCTTTCCCGATCACACGGTGTACCATCTTCTGGGTTTCCCAGGCATGTTTTCGATGTAGGAAGATGCCCTTGAACCTGGAGATTTGGGACCCATGGCATGGGTACCACGCAGTATTACTTTAAAGGGTCTGCGTTTGCTCACCCAACCTCACCAATCCTCTCAGCCCCAAGAGTGTCCAGCCTTATGTCTCATCCAGCTGTGGGTCTAGATATGGTCAATCCAGGTTGCATCACAGCCCCTGAACGGATTTTGTAAGAATGTCTCTCTCTTTCACTGTCTTTGTTTTCTGGGTTTTTTTTTTTTTTAAGTAATCTATTTTTATAATGGGGTTTAGCTGCTTTTCCCTGCTGTGTTTATGCCGCTTTACACCCTCTTGATTCACTTCCAGAGAGATATCAATACATAGGTTTTAAGACTCTTCCTAGTCAGATATATTCTTGGGCGGTGAATAGGGGGTGTTGAGTCCAGTTCACTGAGCAGGGAGTAGGTCTTGTCTATTACATATTTGGCTTGTGGAACGGTATGTGAGCTAATTTCAAACCCTTGTTTTATGCATCGCCCCGCCTCACCTTTCCCGTTAAGCAGCCATAGTGTGTTTTGTAAATGTGTGACTCTGTTCTGTTTTGGAATTCAGTTCAGGTGTAGCGATGTTGACATTCCCTCTATAAGTGATATCTTAGGATAAGTGTCCTTTTCTGTGTGACTTACTTCACTTAGAGTCATCGTCCCTAAATCCACTCATCATGCTGCTACTAGCCTTATGACACTGATTTCATGGCTGAGTGATATTCCATTGTGCATAAGTACCACAACTTCTTTATCCATTTTTCTCTTTCCTGGGATATTTAAGGTGTACCGAAGTGGAGGTTCTTGGAAACAGAGCAGCCCTAAACTTTGGGGTGCCTGTGTCGTGTTGATTTTTAGGTTTCCCGATTTCTACGCCCATGAGTGGAAGTGCCCTATGCTCTCTCAGCTGTGTCTATTCCATGTTTCAGGACGCAGCGTACACTCCTCCAGAGTGGCTGTTGGCAATTTCCATCCCGCCCATCAGCGTAGCAAGGCTCCCGTGTCTCCATGGCCTGTCCTGCATTTCTGGTTTTTACACTTTTTTCAGCATGGCCCTTTTGACCGCTGGCAAGCGAGACTTCTTTGTAGCGCCGATTTGCCTTTCCGGCTTGCTTGGTTGGCCAAAAAGGGCGTATGCGTTTTTTCCTGAATATATTCAGGAAAAAACGCATACGCCCTTTTTGGCCAAGGGCATCATTGTCAACGCTTTGCCGCTTTTCATGTGCTTTCAAGGCGAGTCGAATCGACCTCCTGAAATCTGTTTCCTGCAATTCTGCCTTGCTTTCAAATCCTCTTCGTTGCCTTCCCTCAATATATTTGTGGACGAGAGTCATCATTTCTAACTCTGCAGGTTTGTGAATTGCAGTGCCCCTGAGCTCCATTTGTCAACTCGCTTTTTTGGGAGCTGGCCGCAAAAGCGCAGGATTGCTTCAGGCCCTATTCTGGTTCCGGGCGGCAGGCTGAGCCTGTGGTTCATTCTTCTTCCTGATGGGAAAATAGAGTGACCTGTGCCTGTCCCAAAACCTAGAGCTAGTCTCTCATTGGTTCCCCCTCTTCCCGTTCATCCTCAGGACAAATTGCGACCTGTACGAAACAGGAGGTCAACGGTGCTGATTCTCCAAGTAGGGAGATTGTTAGTGAAGCGGCTGGAATGGCGAACCCGAGCACAAGGAGAGGAGAAATGAGGTGCGTTTTAGAAACCTTTCCCGATCACACGGTGTACCATCTTCTGGGTTTCCCAGGCATGTTTTCGATGTAGGAAGATGCCCTTGAACCTGGAGATTTGGGACCCATGGCATGGGTACCACGCAGGATTACTTTAAAGGGTCTGCGTTTGCTCACCCAACCTCACCAATCCTCTCAGCCCCAAGAGTGTCCAGCCTTATGTCTCATCCAGCTGTGGGTCTAGATATGGTCAATCCAGGTTGCATCAGAGCCCCTGAACGGATTTTGTAAGAATGTCTCTCTCTTTCACTGTCTTTGTTTTCTGGGGGTTTTTTTTTTTAAGTAATCTATTTTTATAATGGGGTTTAGCTGCTTTTCCCTGCTGTGTTTATGCCGCTTTACACCCTCTTGATTCACTTCCAGAGAGATATCAATACATAGGTTTTAAGACTCTTCCTAGTCAGATATATTCTTGGGCGGTGAATAGGGGGTGTTGAGTCCAGTTCACTGAGCAGGGAGTAGGTCTTGTCTATTACATATTTGGCTTGTGGAACGGTATGTGAGCTAATTTCAAACCCTTGTTTTATGCATCGCCCCGCCTCACCTTTCCCGTTAAGCAGCCATAGTGTGTTTTGTAAATGTGTGACTCTGTTCTGTTTTGGAATTCAGTTCAGGTGTAGCGATGTTGACATTCCCTCTATAAGTGATATCTTAGGATAAGTGTCCTTTTCTGTGTGACTTCCTTCACTTAGAGTCATCGTCCCTAAATCCACTCATCATGCTGCTACTAGCCTTATGACACTGATTTCATGGCTGAGTGATATTCCATTGTGCATAAGTACCACAACTTCTTTATCCATTTTTCTCTTTCCTGGGATATTTAAGGTGTACCGAAGTGGAGGTTCTTGGAAACAGAGCAGCCCTAAACTTTGGGGTGCCTGTGTCGTGTTGATTTTTAGGTTTCCCGATTTCTACGCCCATGAGTGGAAGTGCCCTATGCTCTCTCAGCTGTGTCTATTCCATGTTTCAGGACGCAGCGTACACTCCTCCAGAGTGGCTGTTGGCAATTTCCATCCCGCCCATCAGCGTAGCAAGGCTCCCGTGTCTCCATGGCCTGTCCTGCATTTCTGGTTTTTACACTTTTTTCAGCATGGCCCTTTTGACCGCTGGCAAGCGAGACTTCTTTGTAGCGCCGATTTGCCTTTCCGGCTTGCTTGGTTGGCCAAAAAGGGCGTATGCGTTTTTTCCTGAATATATTCAGGAAAAAACGCATACGCCCTTTTTGGCCAAGGGCATCATTGTCAACGCTTTGCCGCTTTTCATGTGCTTTCAAGGCGAGTCGAATCTACCTCCTGAAATCTGTTTCCTGCAATTCTGCCTTGCTTTCAAATCCTCTTCGTTGCCTTCCCTCAATATATTTGTGGACGAGAGTCATCATTTCTAACTCTGCAGGTTTGTGAATTGCAGTGCCCCTGAGCTCCATTTGTCAACTCGCTTTTTTGGGAGCTGGCCGCAAAAGCGCAGGATTGCTTCAGGCCCTATTCTGGTTCCGGGCGGCAGGCTGAGCCTGTGGTTCATTCTTCTTCCTGATGGGAAAATAGAGTGACCTGTGCCTGTCCCAACACCTAGAGCTAGTCTCTCATTGGTTCCCCCTCTTCCCGTTCATCCTCAGGACAAATTGCGACCTGTACGAAACAGGAGGTCAACGGTGCTGATTCTCCAAGTAGGGAGATTGTTAGTGAAGCGGCTGGAATGGCGAACCCGAGCACAAGGAGAGGAGAAATGAGGTGCGTTTTAGAAACCTTTCCCGATCACACGGTGTACCATCTTCTGGGTTTCCCAGGCATGTTTTCGATGTAGGAAGATGCCCTTGAACCTGGAGATTTGGGACCCATGGCATGGGTACCACGCAGGATTACTTTAAAGGGTCTGCGTTTGCTCACCCAACCTCACCAATCCTCTCAGCCCCAAGAGTGTCCAGCCTTATGTCTCATCCAGCTGTGGGTCTAGATATGGTCAATCCAGGTTGCATCAGAGCCCCTGAACGGATTTTGTAAGAATGTCTCTCTCTTTCACTGTCTTTGTTTTCTGGGGGTTTTTTTTTTTAAGTAATCTATTTTTATAATGGGGTTTAGCTGCTTTTCCCTGCTGTGTTTATGCCGCTTTACACCCTCTTGATTCACTTCCAGAGAGATATCAATACATAGGTTTTAAGACTCTTCCTAGTCAGATATATTCTTGGGCGGTGAATAGGGGGTGTTGAGTCCAGTTCACTGAGCAGGGAGTAGGTCTTGTCTATTACATATTTGGCTTGTGGAACGGTATGTGAGCTAATTTCAAACCCTTGTTTTATGCATCGCCCCGCCTCACCTTTCCCGTTAAGCAGCCATAGTGTGTTTTGTAAATGTGTGACTCTGTTCTGTTTTGGAATTCAGTTCAGGTGTAGCGATGTTGACATTCCCTCTATCAGTGATATCTTAGGATAAGTGTCCTTTTCTGTGTGACTTCCTTCACTTAGAGTCATCGTCCCTAAATCCACTCATCATGCTGCTACTAGCCTTATGACACTGATTTCATGGCTGAGTGATATTCCATTGTGCATAAGTACCACAACTTCTTTATCCATTTTTCTCTTTCCTGGGATATTTAAGGTGTACCGAAGTGGAGGTTCTTGGAAACAGAGCAGCCCTAAACTTTGGGGTGCCTGTGTCGTGTTGATTTTTAGGTTTCCCGATTTCTACGCCCATGAGTGGAAGTGCCCTATGCTCTCTCAGCTGTGTCTATTCCATGTTTCAGGACGCAGCGTACACTCCTCCAGAGTGGCTGTTGGCAATTTCCATCCCGCCCATCAGCGTAGCAAGGCTCCCGTGTCTCCATGGCCTGTCCTGCATTTCTGGTTTTTACACTTTTTTCAGCATGGCCCTTTTGACCGCTGGCAAGCGAGACTTCTTTGTAGCGCCGATTTGCCTTTCCGGCTTGCTTGGTTGGCCAAAAAGGGCGTATGCGTTTTTTCCTGAATATATTCAGGAAAAAACGCATACGCCCTTTTTGGCCAAGGGCATCATTGTCAACGCTTTGCCGCTTTTCATGTGCTTTCAAGGCGAGTCGAATCGACCTCCTGAAATCTGTTTCCTGCAATTCTGCCTTGCTTTCAAATCCTCTTCGTTGCCTTCCCTCAATATATTTGTGGACGAGAGTCATCATTTCTAACTCTGCAGGTTTGTGAATTGCAGTGCCCCTGAGCTCCATTTGTCAACTCGCTTTTTTGGGAGCTGGCCGCAAAAGCGCAGGATTGCTTCAGGCCCTATTCTGGTTCCGGGCGGCAGGCTGAGCCTGTGGTTCATTCTTCTTCCTGATGGGAAAATAGAGTGACCTGTGCCTGTCCCAACACCTAGAGCTAGTCTCTCATTGGTTCCCCCTCTTCCCGTTCATCCTCAGGACAAATTGCGACCTGTACGAAACAGGAGGTCAACGGTGCTGATTCTCCAAGTAGGGAGATTGTTAGTGAAGCGGCTGGAATGGCGAACCCGAGCACAAGGAGAGGAGAAATGAGGTGCGTTTTAGAAACCTTTCCCGATCACACGGTGTACCATCTTCTGGGTTTCCCAGGAATGTTTTCGATGTAGGAAGATGCCCTTGAACCTGGAGATTTGGGACCCATGGCATGGGTACCACGCAGGATTACTTTAAAGGGTCTGCGTTTGCTCACCCAACCTCACCAATCCTCTCAGCCCCAAGAGTGTCCAGCCTTATGTCTCATCCAGCTGTGGGTCTAGATATGGTCAATCCAGGTTGCATCACAGCCCCTGAACGGATTTTGTAAGAATGTCTCTCTCTTTCACTGTCTTTGTTTTCTGGGTTTTTTTTTTTAAGTAATCTATTTTTATAATGGGGTTTAGCTGCTTTTCCCTGCTGTGTTTATGCCGCTTTACACCCTCTTGATTCACTTCCAGAGAGATATCAACACATAGGTTTTAAGACTCTTCCTAGTCAGATATATTCTTGGGCGGTGAATAGGGGGTGTTGAGTCCAGTTCACTGAGCAGGGAGTAGGTCTTGTCTATTACATATTTGGCTTGTGGAACGGTATGTGAGCTAATTTCAAACCCTTGTTTTATGCATCGCCCCGCCTCACCTTTCCCGTTAAGCAGCCATAGTGTGTTTTGTAAATGTGTGACTCTGTTCTGTTTTGGAATTCAGTTCAGGTGTAGCGATGTTGACATTCCCTCTATAAGTGATATCTTAGGATAAGTGTCCTTTTCTGTGTGACTTACTTCACTTAGAGTCATCGTCCCTAAATCCACTCATCATGCTGCTACTAGCCTTATGACACTGATTTCATGGCTGAGTGATATTCCATTGTGCATAAGTACCACAACTTCTTTATCCATTTTTCTCTTTCCTGGGATATTTAAGGTGTACCGAAGTGGAGGTTCTTGGAAACAGAGCAGCCCTAAACTTTGGGGTGCCTGTGTCGTGTTGATTTTTAGGTTTCCCGATTTCTACGCCCATGAGTGGTAGTGCCCTATGCTCTCTCAGCTGTGTCTATTCCATGTTTCAGGACGCAGCGTACACTCCTCCAGAGTGGCTGTTGGCAATTTCCATCCCGCCCATCAGCGTAGCAAGGCTCCCGTGTCTCCATGGCCTGTCCTGCATTTCTGGTTTTTACACTTTTTTCAGCATGGCCCTTTTGACCGCTGGCAAGCGAGACTTCTTTGTAGCGCCGATTTGCCTTTCCGGCTTGCTTGGTTGGCCAAAAAGGGCGTATGCGTTTTTTCCTGAATATATTCAGGAAAAAACGCATACGCCCTTTTTGGCCAAGGGCATCATTGTCAACGCTTTGCCGCTTTTCATGTGCTTTCAAGGCGAGTCGAATCGACCTCCTGAAATCTGTTTCCTGCAATTCTGCCTTGCTTTCAAATCCTCTTCGTTGCCTTCCCTCAATATATTTGTGGACGAGAGTCATCATTTCTAACTCTGCAGGTTTGTGAATTGCAGTGCCCCTGAGCTCCATTTGTCAACTCGCTTTTTTGGGAGCTGGCCGCAAAAGCGTAGGATTGCTTCAGGCCCTATTCTGGTTCCGGGCGGCAGGCTGAGCCTGTGGTTCATTCTTCTTCCTGATGGGAAAATAGAGTGACCTGTGCCTGTCCCAACACCTAGAGCTAGTCTCTCATTGGTTCCCCCTCTTCCCGTTCATCCTCAGGACAAATTGCGACCTGTACGAAACAGGAGGTCAACGGTGCTGATTCTCCAAGTAGGGAGATTGTTAGTGAAGCGGCTGGAATGGCGAACCCGAGCACAAGGAGAGGAGAAATGAGGTGCGTTTTAGAAACCTTTCCCGATCACACGGTGTACCATCTTCTGGGTTTCCCAGGCATGTTTTCGATGTAGGAAGATGCCCTTGAACCTGGAGATTTGGGACCCATGGCATGGGTACCACGCAGTATTACTTTAAAGGGTCTGCGTTTGCTCACCCAACCTCACCAATCCTCTCAGCCCCAAGAGTGTCCAGCCTTATGTCTCATCCAGCTGTGGGTCTAGATATGGTCAATCCAGGTTGCATCAGAGCCCCTGAACGGATTTTGTAAGAATGTCTCTCTCTTTCACTGTCTTTGTTTTCTGGGGGTTTTTTTTTTTAAGTAATCTATTTTTATAATGGGGTTTAGCTGCTTTTCCCTGCTGTGTTTATGCCGCTTTACACCCTCTTGATTCACTTCCAGAGAGATATCAATACATAGGTTTTAAGACTCTTCCTAGTCAGATATATTCTTGGGCGGTGAATAGGGGGTGTTGAGTCCAGTTCACTGAGCAGGGAGTAGGTCTTGTCTATTACATATTTGGCTTGTGGAACGGTATCTGAGCTAATTTCAAACCCTTGTTTTATACATCGCCCCGCCTCACCTTTCCCGTTAAGCAGCCATAGTGTGTTTTGCAAATGTGTGACTCTGTTCTGTTTTGGAATTCAGTTCAGGTGTAGCGATGTTGACATTCCCTCTATAAGTGATATCTTAGGATAAGTGTCCTTTTCTGTGTGACTTACTTCACTTAGAGTCATCGTCCCTAAATCCACTCATCATGCTGCTACTAGCCTTATGACACTGATTTCATGGCTGAGTGATATTCCATTGTGCATAAGTACCACAACTTCTTTATCCATTTTTCTCTTTCCTGGGATATTTAAGGTGTACCGAAGTGGAGGTTCTTGGAAACAGAGCAGCCCTAAACTTTGGGGTGCCTGTGTCGTGTTGATTTTTAGGTTTCCCGATTTCTACGCCCATGAGTGGAAGTGCCCTATGCTCTCTCAGCTGTGTCTATTCCATGTTTCAGGACGCAGCGTACACTCCTCCAGAGTGGCTGTTGGCAATTTCCATCCCGCCCATCAGCGTAGCAAGGCTCCCGTGTCTCCATGGCCTGTCCTGCATTTCTGGTTTTTACACTTTTTTCAGCATGGCCCTTTTGACCGCTGGCAAGCGAGACTTCTTTGTAGCGCCGATTTGCCTTTCCAGCTTGCTTGGTTGGCCAAAAAGGGCGTATGCGTTTTTTCCTGAATATATTCAGGAAAAAACGCATACGCCCTTTTTGGCCAAGGGCATCATTGTCAACGCTTTGCCGCTTTTCATGTGCTTTCAAGGCGAGTCGAATCGACCTCCTGAAATCTGTTTCCTGCAATTCTGCCTTGCTTTCAAATCCTCTTCGTTGCCTTCCCTCAATATATTTGTGGACGAGAGTCATCATTTCTAACTCTGCAGGTTTGTGAATTGCAGTGCCCCTGAGCTCCATTTGTCAACTCGCTTTTTTGGGAGCTGGCCGCAAAAGCGCAGGATTGCTTCAGGCCCTATTCTGGTTCCGGGCGGCAGGCTGAGCCTGTGGTTCAATCTTCTTCCTGATGGGAAAATAGAGTGACCTGTGCCTGTCCCAAAACCTAGAGCTAGTCTCTCATTGGTTCCCCCTCTTCCCGTTTATCCTCAGGACAAATTGCGACCTGTACGAAACAGGAGGTCAACGGTGCTGATTCTCCAAGTAGGGAGATTGTTAGTGAAGCGGCTGGAATGGCGAACCCGAGCACAAGGAGAGGAGAAATGAGGTGCGTTTTAGAAACCTTTCCCGATCACACGGTGTACCATCTTCTGGGTTTCCCAGGCATGTTTTCGATGTAGGAAGATGCCCTTGAACCTGGAGATTTGGGACCCATGGCATGGGTACCACGCAGTATTACTTTAAAGGGTCTGCGTTTGCTCACCCAACCTCACCAATCCTCTCAGCCCCAAGAGTGTCCAGCCTTATGTCTCATCCAGCTGTGGGTCTAGATATGGTCAATCCAGGTTGCATCACAGCCCCTGAACGGATTTTGTAAGAATGTCTCTCTCTTTCACTGTCTTTGTTTTCTGGGTTTTTTTTTTTTTTTAAGTAATCTATTTTTATAATGGGGTTTAGCTGCTTTTCCCTGCTGTGTTTATGCCGCTTTACACCCTCTTGATTCACTTCCAGAGAGATATCAATACATAGGTTTTAAGACTCTTCCTAGTCAGATATATTCTTGGGCGGTGAATAGGGGGTGTTGAGTCCAGTTCACTGAGCAGGGAGTAGGTCTTGTCTATTACATATTTGGCTTGTGGAACGGTATGTGAGCTAATTTCAAACCCTTGTTTTATGCATCGCCCCGCCTCACCTTTCCCGTTAAGCAGCCATAGTGTGTTTTGTAAATGTGTGACTCTGTTCTGTTTTGGAATTCAGTTCAGGTGTAGCGATGTTGACATTCCCTCTATAAGTGATATCTTAGGATAAGTGTCCTTTTCTGTGTGACTTACTTCACTTAGAGTCATCGTCCCTAAATCCACTCATCATGCTGCTACTAGCCTTATGACACTGATTTCATGGCTGAGTGATATTCCATTGTGCATAAGTACCACAACTTCTTTATCCATTTTTCTCTTTCCTGGGATATTTAAGGTGTACCGAAGTGGAGGTTCTTGGAAACAGAGCAGCCCTAAACTTTGGGGTGCCTGTGTCGTGTTGATTTTTAGGTTTCCCGATTTCTACGCCCATGAGTGGAAGTGCCCTATGCTCTCTCAGCTGTGTCTATTCCATGTTTCAGGACGCAGCGTACACTCCTCCAGAGTGGCTGTTGGCAATTTCCATCCCGCCCATCAGCGTAGCAAGGCTCCCGTGTCTCCATGGCCTGTCCTGCATTTCTGGTTTTTACACTTTTTTCAGCATGGCCCTTTTGACCGCTGGCAAGCGAGACTTCTTTGTAGCGCCGATTTGCCTTTCCGGCTTGCTTGGTTGGCCAAAAAGGGCGTATGCGTTTTTTCCTGAATATATTCAGGAAAAAACGCATACGCCCTTTTTGGCCAAGGGCATCATTGTCAACGCTTTGCCGCTTTTCATGTGCTTTCAAGGCGAGTCGAATCGACCTCCTGAAATCTGTTTCCTGCAATTCTGCCTTGCTTTCAAATCCTCTTCGTTGCCTTCCCTCAATATATTTGTGGACGAGAGTCATCATTTCTAACTCTGCAGGTTTGTGAATTGCAGTGCCCCTGAGCTCCATTTGTCAACTCGCTTTTTTGGGAGCTGGCCGCAAAAGCGCAGGATTGCTTCAGGCCCTATTCTGGTTCCGGGCGGCAGGCTGAGCCTGTGGTTCATTCTTCTTCCTGATGGGAAAATAGAGTGACCTGTGCCTGTCCCAAAACCTAGAGCTAGTCTCTCATTGGTTCCCCCTCTTCCCGTTCATCCTCAGGACAAATTGCGACCTGTACGAAACAGGAGGTCAACGGTGCTGATTCTCCAAGTAGGGAGATTGTTAGTGAAGCGGCTGGAATGGCGAACCCGAGCACAAGGAGAGGAGAAATGAGGTGCGTTTTAGAAACCTTTCCCGATCACACGGTGTACCATCTTCTGGGTTTCCCAGGCATGTTTTCGATGTAGGAAGATGCCCTTGAACCTGGAGATTTGGGACCCATGGCATGGGTACCACGCAGTATTACTTTAAAGGGTCTGCGTTTGCTCACCCAACCTCACCAATCCTCTCAGCCCCAAGAGTGTCCAGCCTTATGTCTCATCCAGCTGTGGGTCTAGATATGGTCAATCCAGGTTGCATCAGAGCCCCTGAACGGATTTTGTAAGAATGTCTCTCTCTTTCACTGTCTTTGTTTTCTGGGGGTTTTTTTTTTAAGTAATCTATTTTTATAATGGGGTTTAGCTGCTTTTCCCTGCTGTGTTTATGCCGCTTTACACCCTCTTGATTCACTTCCAGAGAGATATCAATACATAGGTTTTAAGACTCTTCCTAGTCAGATATATTCTTGGGCGGTGAATAGGGGGTGTTGAGTCCAGTTCACTGAGCAGGGAGTAGGTCTTGTCTATTACATATTTGGCTTGTGGAACGGTATGTGAGCTAATTTCAAACCCTTGTTTTATGCATCGCCCCGCCTCACCTTTCCCGTTAAGCAGCCATAGTGTGTTTTGTAAATGTGTGACTCTGTTCTGTTTTGGAATTCAGTTCAGGTGTAGCGATGTTGACATTCCCTCTATAAGTGATATCTTAGGATAAGTGTCCTTTTCTGTGTGACTTACTTCACTTAGAGTCATCGTCCCTAAATCCACTCATCATGCTGCTACTAGCCTTATGACACTGATTTCATGGCTGAGTGATATTCCATTGTGCATAAGTACCACAACTTCTTTATCCATTTTTCTCTTTCCTGGGATATTTAAGGTGTACCGAAGTGGAGGTTCTTGGAAACAGAGCAGCCCTAAACTTTGGGGTGCCTGTGTCGTGTTGATTTTTAGGTTTCCCGATTTCTACGCCCATGAGTGGAAGTGCCCTATGCTCTCTCAGCTGTGTCTATTCCATGTTTCAGGACGCAGCGTACACTCCTCCAGAGTGGCTGTTGGCAATTTCCATCCCGCCCATCAGCGTAGCAAGGCTCCCGTGTCTCCATGGCCTGTCCTGCATTTCTGGTTTTTACACTTTTTTCAGCATGGCCCTTTTGACCGCTGGCAAGCGAGACTTCTTTGTAGCGCCGATTTGCCTTTCCGGCTTGCTTGGTTGGCCAAAAAGGGCGTATGCGTTTTTTCCTGAATATATTCAGGAAAAAATGCATACGCCCTTTTTGGCCAAGGGCATCATTGTCAACGCTTTGCCGCTTTTCATGTGCTTTCAAGGCGAGTCGAATCGACCTCCTGAAATCTGTTTCCTGCAATTCTGCCTTGCTTTCAAATCCTCTTCGTTGCCTTCCCTCAATATATTTGTGGACGAGAGTCATCATTTCTAACTCTGCAGGTTTGTGAATTGCAGTGCCCCTGAGCTCCATTTGTCAACTCGCTTTTTTGGGAGCTGGCCGCAAAAGCGCAGGATTGCTTCAGGCCCTATTCTGGTTCCGGGCGGCAGGCTGAGCCTGTGGTTCATTCTTCTTCCTGATGGGAAAATAGAGTGACCTGTGCCTGTCCCAAAACCTAGAGCTAGTCTCTCATTGGTTCCCCCTCTTCCCGTTCATCCTCAGGACAAATTGCGACCTGTACGAAACAGGAGGTCAACGGTGCTGATTCTCCAAGTAGGGAGATTGTTAGTGAAGCGGCTGGAATGGCGATCCCGAGCACAAGGAGAGGAGAAATGAGGTGCGTTTTAGAAACCTTTCCCGATCACACGGTGTACCATCTTCTGGGTTTCCCAGGCATGTTTTCGATGTAGGAAGATGCCCTTGAACCTGGAGATTTGGGACCCATGGCATGGGTACCACGCAGTATTACTTTAAAGGGTCTGCGTTTGCTCACCCAACCTCACCAATCCTCTCAGCCCCAAGAGTGTCCAGCCTTATGTCTCATCCAGCTGTGGGTCTAGATATGGTCAATCCAGGTTGCATCAGAGCCCCTGAACGGATTTTGTAAGAATGTCTCTCTCTTTCACTGTCTTTGTTTTCTGGGGGTTTTTTTTTTTAAGTAATCTATTTTTATAATGGGGTTTAGCTGCTTTTCCCTGCTGTGTTTATGCCGCTTTACACCCTCTTGATTCACTTCCAGAGAGATATCAATACATAGGTTTTAAGACTCTTCCTAGTCAGATATATTCTTGGGCGGTGAATAGGGGGTGTTGAGTCCAGTTCACTGAGCAGGGAGTAGGTCTTGTCTATTACATATTTGGCTTGTGGAACGGTATGTGAGCTAATTTCAAACCCTTGTTTTATGCATCGCCCCGCCTCACCTTTCCCGTTAAGCAACCATAGTGTGTTTTGTAAATGTGTGACTCTGTTCTGTTTTGGAATTCAGTTCAGGTGTAGCGATGTTGACATTCCCTCTATAAGTGATATCTTAGGATAAGTGTCCTTTTCTGTGTGACTTCCTTCACTTAGAGTCATCGTCCCTAAATCCACTCATCATGCTGCTACTAGCCTTATGACACTGATTTCATGGCTGAGTGATATTCCATTGTGCATAAGTACCACAACTTCTTTATCCATTTTTCTCTTTCCTGGGATATTTAAGGTGTACCGAAGTGGAGGTTCTTGGAAACAGAGCAGCCCTAAACTTTGGGGTGCCTGTGTCGTGTTGATTTTTAGGTTTCCCGATTTCTACGCCCATGAGTGGAAGTGCCCTATGCTCTCTCAGCTGTGTCTATTCCATGTTTCAGGACGCAGCGTACACTCCTCCAGAGTGGCTGTTGGCAATTTCCATCCCGCCCATCAGCGTAGCAAGGCTCCCGTGTCTCCATGGCCTGTCCTGCATTTCTGGTTTTTACACTTTTTTCAGCATGGCCCTTTTGACCGCTGGCAAGCGAGACTTCTTTGTAGCGCCGATTTGCCTTTCCGGCTTGCTTGGTTGGCCAAAAAGGGCGTATGCGTTTTTTCCTGAATATATTCAGGAAAAAACGCATACGCCCTTTTTGGCCAAGGGCATCATTGTCAACGCTTTGCCGCTTTTCATGTGCTTTCAAGGCGAGTCGAATCTACCTCCTGAAATCTGTTTCCTGCAATTCTGCCTTGCTTTCAAATCCTCTTCGTTGCCTTCCCTCAATATATTTGTGGACGAGAGTCATCATTTCTAACTCTGCAGGTTTGTGAATTGCAGTGCCCCTGAGCTCCATTTGTCAACTCGCTTTTTTGGGAGCTGGCCGCAAAAGCGCAGGATTGCTTCAGGCCCTATTCTGGTTCCGGGCGGCAGGCTGAGCCTGTGGTTCATTCTTCTTCCTGATGGGAAAATAGAGTGACCTGTGCCTGTCCCAACACCTAGAGCTAGTCTCTCATTGGTTCCCCCTCTTCCCGTTCATCCTCAGGACAAATTGCGACCTGTACGAAACAGGAGGTCAACGGTGCTGATTCTCCAAGTAGGGAGATTGTTAGTGAAGCGGCTGGAATGGCGAACCCGAGCACAAGGAGAGGAGAAATGAGGTGCGTTTTAGAAACCTTTCCCGATCACACGGTGTACCATCTTCTGGGTTTCCCAGGCATGTTTTCGATGTAGGAAGATGCCCTTGAACCTGGAGATTTGGGACCCATGGCATGGGTACCACGCAGGATTACTTTAAAGGGTCTGCGTTTGCTCACCCAACCTCACCAATCCTCTCAGCCCCAAGAGTGTCCAGCCTTATGTCTCATCCAGCTGTGGGTCTAGATATGGTCAATCCAGGTTGCATCAGAGCCCCTGAACGGATTTTGTAAGAATGTCTCTCTCTTTCACTGTCTTTGTTTTCTGGGGGTTTTTTTTTTTAAGTAATCTATTTTTATAATGGGGTTTAGCTGCTTTTCCCTGCTGTGTTTATGCCGCTTTACACCCTCTTGATTCACTTCCAGAGAGATATCAATACATAGGTTTTAAGACTCTTCCTAGTCAGATATATTCTTGGGCGGTGAATAGGGGGTGTTGAGTCCAGTTCACTGAGCAGGGAGTAGGTCTTGTCTATTACATATTTGGCTTGTGGAACGGTATGTGAGCTAATTTCAAACCCTTGTTTTATGCATCGCCCCGCCTCACCTTTCCCGTTAAGCAGCCATAGTGTGTTTTGTAAATGTGTGACTCTGTTCTGTTTTGGAATTCAGTTCAGGTGTAGCGATGTTGACATTCCCTCTATCAGTGATATCTTAGGATAAGTGTCCTTTTCTGTGTGACTTACTTCACTTAGAGTCATCGTCCCTAAATCCACTCATCATGCTGCTACTAGCCTTATGACACTGATTTCATGGCTGAGTGATATTCCATTGTGCATAAGTACCACAACTTCTTTATCCATTTTTCTCTTTCCTGGGATATTTAAGGTGTACCGAAGTGGAGGTTCTTGGAAACAGAGCAGCCCTAAACTTTGGGGTGCCTGTGTCGTGTTGATTTTTAGGTTTCCCGATTTCTACGCCCATGAGTGGAAGTGCCCTATGCTCTCTCAGCTGTGTCTATTCCATGTTTCAGGACGCAGCGTACACTCCTCCAGAGTGGCTGTTGGCAATTTCCATCCCGCCCATCAGCGTAGCAAGGCTCCCGTGTCTCCATGGCCTGTCCTGCATTTCTGGTTTTTACACTTTTTTCAGCATGGCCCTTTTGACCGCTGGCAAGCGAGACTTCTTTGTAGCGCCGATTTGCCTTTCCGGCTTGCTTGGTTGGCCAAAAAGGGCGTATGCGTTTTTTCCTGAATATATTCAGGAAAAAACGCATACGCCCTTTTTGGCCAAGGGCATCATTGTCAACGCTTTGCCGCTTTTCATGTGCTTTCAAGGCGAGTCGAATCTACCTCCTGAAATCTGTTTCCTGAAATTCTGCCTTGCTTTCAAATCCTCTTCGTTGCCTTCCCTCAATATATTTGTGGACGAGAGTCATCATTTCTAACTCTGCAGGTTTGTGAATTGCAGTGCCCCTGAGCTCCATTTGTCAACTCGCTTTTTTGGGAGCTGGCCGCAAAAGCGCAGGATTGCTTCAGGCCCTATTCTGGTTCCGGGCGGCAGGCTGAGCCTGTGGTTCATTCTTCTTCCTGATGGGAAAATAGAGTGACCTGTGCCTGTCCCAACACCTAGAGCTAGTCTCTCATTGGTTCCCCCTCTTCCCGTTCATCCTCAGGACAAATTGCGACCTGTACGAAACAGGAGGTCAACGGTGCTGATTCTCCAAGTAGGGAGATTGTTAGTGAAGCGGCTGGAATGGCGATCCCGAGCACAAGGAGAGGAGAAATGAGGTGCGTTTTAGAAACCTTTCCCGATCACACGGTGTACCATCTTCTGGGTTTCCCAGGCATGTTTTCGATGTAGGAAGATGCCCTTGAACCTGGAGATTTGGGACCCATGGCATGGGTACCACGCAGTATTACTTTAAAGGGTCTGCGTTTGCTCACCCAACCTCACCAATCCTCTCAGCCCCAAGAGTGTCCAGCCTTATGTCTCATCCAGCTGTGGGTCTAGATATGGTCAATCCAGGTTGCATCACAGCCCCTGAACGGATTTTGTAAGAATGTCTCTCTCTTTCACTGTCTTTGTTTTCTGGGGGGTTTTTTTTTTAAGTAATCTATTTTTATAATGGGGTTTAGCTGCTTTTCCCTGCTGTGTTTATGCCGCTTTACACCCTCTTGATTCACTTCCAGAGAGATATCAATACATAGGTTTTAAGACTCTTCCTAGTCAGATATATTCTTGGGCGGTGAATAGGGGGTGTTGAGTCCAGTTCACTGAGCAGGGAGTAGGTCTTGTCTATTACATATTTGGCTTGTGGAACGGTATGTGAGCTAATTTCAAACCCTTGTTTTATGCATCGCCCCGCCTCACCTTTCCCGTTAAGCAACCATAGTGTGTTTTGTAAATGTGTGACTCTGTTCTGTTTTGGAATTCAGTTCAGGTGTAGCGATGTTGACATTCCCTCTATAAGTGATATCTTAGGATAAGTGTCCTTTTCTGTGTGACTTCCTTCACTTAGAGTCATCGTCCCTAAATCCACTCATCATGCTGCTACTAGCCTTATGACACTGATTTCATGGCTGAGTGATATTCCATTGTGCATAAGTACCACAACTTCTTTATCCATTTTTCTCTTTCCTGGGATATTTAAGGTGTACCGAAGTGGAGGTTCTTGGAAACAGAGCAGCCCTAAACTTTGGGGTGCCTGTGTCGTGTTGATTTTTAGGTTTCCCGATTTCTACGCCCATGAGTGGAAGTGCCCTATGCTCTCTCAGCTGTGTCTATTCCATGTTTCAGGACGCAGCGTACACTCCTCCAGAGTGGCTGTTGGCAATTTCCATCCCGCCCATCAGCGTAGCAAGGCTCCCGTGTCTCCATGGCCTGTCCTGCATTTCTGGTTTTTACACTTTTTTCAGCATGGCCCTTTTGACCGCTGGCAAGCGAGACTTCTTTGTAGCGCCGATTTGCCTTTCCGGCTTGCTTGGTTGGCCAAAAAGGGCGTATGCGTTTTTTCCTGAATATATTCAGGAAAAAACGCATACGCCCTTTTTGGCCAAGGGCATCATTGTCAACGCTTTGCCGCTTTTCATGTGCTTTCAAGGCGAGTCGAATCTACCTCCTGAAATCTGTTTCCTGCAATTCTGCCTTGCTTTCAAATCCTCTTCGTTGCCTTCCCTCAATATATTTGTGGACGAGAGTCATCATTTCTAACTCTGCAGGTTTGTGAATTGCAGTGCCCCTGAGCTCCATTTGTCAACTCGCTTTTTTGGGAGCTGGCCTCAAAAGCGCAGGATTGCTTCAGGCCCTATTCTGGTTCCGGGCGGCAGGCTGAGCCTGTGGTTCATTCTTCTTCCTGATGGGAAAATAGAGTGACCTGTGCCTGTCCCAACACCTAGAGCTAGTCTCTCATTGGTTCCCCCTCTTCCCGTTCATCCTCAGGACAAATTGCGACCTGTACGAAACAGGAGGTCAACGGTGCTGATTCTCCAAGTAGGGAGATTGTTAGTGAAGCGGCTGGAATGGCGAACCCGAGCACAAGGAGAGGAGAAATGAGGTGCGTTTTAGAAACCTTTCCCGATCACACGGTGTACCATCTTCTGGGTTTCCCAGGCATGTTTTCGATGTAGGAAGATGCCCTTGAACCTGGAGATTTGGGACCCATGGCATGGGTACCACGCAGGATTACTTTAAAGGGTCTGCGTTTGCTCACCCAACCTCACCAATCCTCTCAGCCCCAAGAGTGTCCAGCCTTATGTCTCATCCAGCTGTGGGTCTAGATATGGTCAATCCAGGTTGCATCAGAGCCCCTGAACGGATTTTGTAAGAATGTCTCTCTCTTTCACTGTCTTTGTTTTCTGGGGGTTTTTTTTTTTAAGTAATCTATTTTTATAATGGGGTTTAGCTGCTTTTCCCTGCTGTGTTTATGCCGCTTTACACCCTCTTGATTCACTTCCAGAGAGATATCAATACATAGGTTTTAAGACTCTTCCTAGTCAGATATATTCTTGGGCGGTGAATAGGGGGTGTTGAGTCCAGTTCACTGAGCAGGGAGTAGGTCTTGTCTATTACATATTTGGCTTGTGGAACGGTATGTGAGCTAATTTCAAACCCTTGTTTTATGCATCGCCCCGCCTCACCTTTCCCGTTAAGCAGCCATAGTGTGTTTTGTAAATGTGTGACTCTGTTCTGTTTTGGAATTCAGTTCAGGTGTAGCGATGTTGACATTCCCTCTATCAGTGATATCTTAGGATAAGTGTCCTTTTCTGTGTGACTTACTTCACTTAGAGTCATCGTCCCTAAATCCACTCATCATGCTGCTACTAGCCTTATGACACTGATTTCATGGCTGAGTGATATTCCATTGTGCATAAGTACCACAACTTCTTTATCCATTTTTCTCTTTCCTGGGATATTTAAGGTGTACCGAAGTGGAGGTTCTTGGAAACAGAGCAGCCCTAAACTTTGGGGTGCCTGTGTCGTGTTGATTTTTAGGTTTCCCGATTTCTACGCCCATGAGTGGAAGTGCCCTATGCTCTCTCAGCTGTGTCTATTCCATGTTTCAGGACGCAGCGTACACTCCTCCAGAGTGGCTGTTGGCAATTTCCATCCCGCCCATCAGCGTAGCAAGGCTCCCGTGTCTCCATGGCCTGTCCTGCATTTCTGGTTTTTACACATTTTTCAGCATGGCCCTTTTGACCGCTGGCAAGCGAGACTTCTTTGTAGCGCCGATTTGCCTTTCCGGCTTGCTTGGTTGGCCAAAAAGGGCGTATGCGTTTTTTCCTGAATATATTCAGGAAAAAACGCATACGCCCTTTTTGGCCAAGGGCATCATTGTCAACGCTTTGCCGCTTTTCATGTGCTTTCAAGGCGAGTCGAATCTACCTCCTGAAATCTGTTTCCTGCAATTCTGCCTTGCTTTCAAATCCTCTTCGTTGCCTTCCCTCAATATATTTGTGGACGAGAGTCATCATTTCTAACTCTGCAGGTTTGTGAATTGCAGTGCCCCTGAGCTCCATTTGTCAACTCGCTTTTTTGGGAGCTGGCCGCAAAAGCGCAGGATTGCTTCAGGCCCTATTCTGGTTCCGGGCGGCAGGCTGAGCCTGTGGTTCATTCTTCTTCCTGATGGGAAAATAGAGTGACCTGTGCCTGTCCCAACACCTAGAGCTAGTCTCTCATTGGTTCCCCCTCTTCCCGTTCATCCTCAGGACAAATTGCGACCTGTACGAAACAGGAGGTCAACGGTGCTGATTCTCCAAGTAGGGAGATTGTTAGTGAAGCGGCTGGAATGGCGAACCCGAGCACAAGGAGAGGAGAAATGAGGTGCGTTTTAGAAACCTTTCCCGATCACACGGTGTACCATCTTCTGGGTTTCCCAGGCATGTTTTCGATGTAGGAAGATGCCCTTGAACCTGGAGATTTGGGACCCATGGCATGGGTACCACGCAGGATTACTTTAAAGGGTCTGCGTTTGCTCACCCAACCTCACCAATCCTCTCAGCCCCAAGAGTGTCCAGCCTTATGTCTCATCCAGCTGTGGGTCTAGATATGGTCAATCCAGGTTGCATCACAGCCCCTGAACGGATTTTGTAAGAATGTCTCTCTCTTTCACTGTCTTTGTTTTCTGGGGTTTTTTTTTTTTTAAGTAATCTATTTTTATAATGGGGTTTAGCTGCTTTTCCCTGCTGTGTTTATGCCGCTTTACACCCTCTTGATTCACTTCCAGAGAGATATCAATACATAGGTTTTAAGACTCTTCCTAGTCAGATATATTCTTGGGCGGTGAATAGGGGGTGTTGAGTCCAGTTCACTGAGCAGGGAGTAGGTCTTGTCTATTACATATTTGGCTTGTGGAACGGTATGTGAGCTAATTTCAAACCCTTGTTTTATGCATCGCCCCGCCTCACCTTTCCCGTTAAGCAGCCATAGTGTGTTTTGTAAATGTGTGACTCTGTTCTGTTTTGGAATTCAGTTCAGGTGTAGCGATGTTGACATTCCCTCTATAAGTGATATCTTAGGATAAGTGTCCTTTTCTGTGTGACTTACTTCACTTAGAGTCATCGTCCCTAAATCCACTCATCATGCTGCTACTAGCCTTATGACACTGATTTCATGGCTGAGTGATATTCCATTGTGCATAAGTACCACAACTTCTTTATCCATTTTTCTCTTTCCTGGGATATTTAAGGTGTACCGAAGTGGAGGTTCTTGGAAGCAGAGCAGCCCTAAACTTTGGGGTGCCTGTGTCGTGTTGATTTTTAGGTTTCCCGATTTCTACGCCCATGAGTGGAAGTGCCCTATGCTCTCTCAGCTGTGTCTATTCCATGTTTCAGGACGCAGCGTACACTCCTCCAGAGTGGCTGTTGGCAATTTCCATCCCGCCCATCAGCGTAGCAAGGCTCCCGTGTCTCCATGGCCTGTCCTGCATTTCTGGTTTTTACACTTTTTTCAGCATGGCCCTTTTGACCGCTGGCAAGCGAGACTTCTTTGTAGCGCCGATTTGCCTTTCCGGCTTGCTTGGTTGGCCAAAAAGGGCGTATGCGTTTTTTCCTGAATATATTCAGGAAAAAACGCATACGCCCTTTTTGGCCAAGGGCATCATTGTCAACGCTTTGCCGCTTTTCATGTGCTTTCAAGGCGAGTCGAATCGACCTCCTGAAATCTGTTTCCTGCAATTCTGCCTTGCTTTCAAATCCTCTTCGTTGCCTTCCCTCAATATATTTGTGGACGAGAGTCATCATTTCTAACTCTGCAGGTTTGTGAATTGCAGTGCCCCTGAGCTCCATTTGTCAACTCGCTTTTTTGGGAGCTGGCCACAAAAGCGCAGGATTGCTTCAGGCCCTATTCTGGTTCCGGGCGGCAGGCTGAGCCTGTGGTTCATTCTTCTTCCTGATGGGAAAATAGAGTGACCTGTGCCTGTCCCAAAACCTAGAGCTAGTCTCTCATTGGTTCCCCCTCTTCCCGTTCATCCTCAGGACAAATTGCGACCTGTACGAAACAGGAGGTCAACGGTGCTGATTCTCCAAGTAGGGAGATTGTTAGTGAAGCGGCTGGAATGGCGAACCCGAGCACAAGGAGAGGAGAAATGAGGTGCGTTTTAGAAACCTTTCCCGATCACACGGTGTACCATCTTCTGGGTTTCCCAGGCATGTTTTCGATGTAGGAAGATGCCCTTGAACCTGGAGATTTGGGACCCATGGCATGGGTACCACGCAGGATTACTTTAAAGGGTCTGCGTTTGCTCACCCAACCTCACCAATCCTCTCAGCCCCAAGAGTGTCCAGCCTTATGTCTCATCCAGCTGTGGGTCTAGATATGGTCAATCCAGGTTGCATCACAGCCCCTGAACGGATTTTGTAAGAATGTCTCTCTCTTTCACTGTCTTTGTTTTCTGGGGTTTTTTTTTTTTTAAGTAATCTATTTTTATAATGGGGTTTAGCTGCTTTTCCCTGCTGTGTTTATGCCGCTTTACACCCTCTTGATTCACTTCCAGAGAGATATCAATACATAGGTTTTAAGACTCTTCCTAGTCAGATATATTCTTGGGCGGTGAATAGGGGGTGTTGAGTCCAGTTCACTGAGCAGGGAGTAGGTCTTGTCTATTACATATTTGGCTTGTGGAACGGTATGTGAGCTAATTTCAAACCCTTGTTTTATGCATCGCCCCGCCTCACCTTTCCCGTTAAGCAGCCATAGTGTGTTTTGTAAATGTGTGACTCTGTTCTGTTTTGGAATTCAGTTCAGGTGTAGCGATGTTGACATTCCCTCTATAAGTGATATCTTAGGATAAGTGTCCTTTTCTGTGTGACTTACTTCACTTAGAGTCATCGTCCCTAAATCCACTCATCATGCTGCTACTAGCCTTATGACACTGATTTCATGGCTGAGTGATATTCCATTGTGCATAAGTACCACAACTTCTTTATCCATTTTTCTCTTTCCTGGGATATTTAAGGTGTACCGAAGTGGAGGTTCTTGGAAACAGAGCAGCCCTAAACTTTGGGGTGCCTGTGTCGTGTTGATTTTTAGGTTTCCCGATTTCTACGCCCATGAGTGGAAGTGCCCTATGCTCTCTCAGCTGTGTCTATTCCATGTTTCAGGACGCAGCGTACACTCCTCCAGAGTGGCTGTTGGCAATTTCCATCCCGCCCATCAGCGTAGCAAGGCTCCCGTGTCTCCATGGCCTGTCCTGCATTTCTGGTTTTTACACTTTTTTCAGCATGGCCCTTTTGACCGCTGGCAAGCGAGACTTCTTTGTAGCGCCGATTTGCCTTTCCGGCTTGCTTGGTTGGCCAAAAAGGGCGTATGCGTTTTTTCCTGAATATATTCAGGAAAAAACGCATACGCCCTTTTTGGCCAAGGGCATCATTGTCAACGCTTTGCCGCTTTTCATGTGCTTTCAAGGCGAGTCGAATCGACCTCCTGAAATCTGTTTCCTGCAATTCTGCCTTGCTTTCAAATCCTCTTCGTTGCCTTCCCTCAATATATTTGTGGACGAGAGTCATCATTTCTAACTCTGCAGGTTTGTGAATTGCAGTGCCCCTGAGCTCCATTTGTCAACTCGCTTTTTTGGGAGCTGGCCGCAAAAGCGCAGGATTGCTTCAGGCCCTATTCTGGTTCCGGGCGGCAGGCTGAGCCTGTGGTTCATTCTTCTTCCTGATGGGAAAATAGAGTGACCTGTGCCTGTCCCAAAACCTAGAGCTAGTCTCTCATTGGTTCCCCCTCTTCCCGTTCATCCTCAGGACAAATTGCGACCTGTACGAAACAGGAGGTCAACGGTGCTGATTCTCCAAGTAGGGAGATTGTTAGTGAAGCGGCTGGAATGGCGAACCCGAGCACAAGGAGAGGAGAAATGAGGTGCGTTTTAGAAACCTTTCCCGATCACACGGTGTACCATCTTCTGGGTTTCCCAGGCATGTTTTCGATGTAGGAAGATGCCCTTGAACCTGGAGATTTGGGACCCATGGCATGGGTACCACGCAGTATTACTTTAAAGGGTCTGCGTTTGCTCACCCAACCTCACCAATCCTCTCAGCCCCAAGAGTGTCCAGCCTTATGTCTCATCCAGCTGTGGGTCTAGATATGGTCAATCCAGGTTGCATCAGAGCCCCTGAACGGATTTTGTAAGAATGTCTCTCTCTTTCACTGTCTTTGTTTTCTGGGGTTTTTTTTTTTTAAGTAATCTATTTTTATAATGGGGTTTAGCTGCTTTTCCCTGCTGTGTTTATGCCGCTTTACACCCTCTTGATTCACTTCCAGAGAGATATCAATACATAGGTTTTAAGACTCTTCCTAGTCAGATATATTCTTGGGCGGTGAATAGGGGGTGTTGAGTCCAGTTCACTGAGCAGGGAGTAGGTCTTGTCTATTACATATTTGGCTTGTGGAACGGTATGTGAGCTAATTTCAAACCCTTGTTTTATGCATCGCCCCGCCTCACCTTTCCCGTTAAGCAGCCATAGTGTGTTTTGTAAATGTGTGACTCTGTTCTGTTTTGGAATTCAGTTCAGGTGTAGCGATGTTGACATTCCCTCTATAAGTGATATCTTAGGATAAGTGTCCTTTTCTGTGTGACTTACTTCACTTAGAGTCATCGTCCCTAAATCCACTCATCATGCTGCTACTAGCCTTATGACACTGATTTCATGGCTGAGTGATATTCCATTGTGCATAAGTACCACAACTTCTTTATCCATTTTTCTCTTTCCTGGGATATTTCAGGTGTACCGAAGTGGAGGTTCTTGGAAACAGAGCAGCCCTAAACTTTGGGGTGCCTGTGTCGTGTTGATTTTTAGGTTTCCCGATTTCTACGCCCATGAGTGGAAGTGCCCTATTCTCTCTCAGCTGTGTCTATTCCATGTTTCAGGACGCAGCGTACACTCCTCCAGAGTGGCTGTTGGCAATTTCCATCCCGCCCATCAGCGTAGCAAGGCTCCCGTGTCTCCATGGCCTGTCCTGCATTTCTGGTTTTTACACTTTTTTCAGCATGGCCCTTTTGACCGCTGGCAAGCGAGACTTCTTTGTAGCGCCGATTTGCCTTTCCGGCTTGCTTGGTTGGCCAAAAAGGGCGTATGCGTTTTTTCCTGAATATATTCAGGAAAAAACGCATACGCCCTTTTTGGCCAAGGGCATCATTGTCAACGCTTTGCCGCTTTTCATGTGCTTTCAAGGCGAGTCGAATCGACCTCCTGAAATCTGTTTCCTGCAATTCTGCCTTGCTTTCAAATCCTCTTCGTTGCCTTCCCTCAATATATTTGTGGACGAGAGTCATCATTTCTAACTCTGCAGGTTTGTGAATTGCAGTGCCCCTGAGCTCCATTTGTCAACTCGCTTTTTTGGGAGCTGGCCGCAAAAGCGCAGGATTGCTTCAGGCCCTATTCTGGTTCCGGGCGGCAGGCTGAGCCTGTGGTTCATTCTTCTTCCTGATGGGAAAATAGAGTGACCTGTGCCTGTCCCAAAACCTAGAGCTAGTCTCTCATTGGTTCCCCCTCTTCCCGTTCATCCTCAGGACAAATTGCGACCTGTACGAAACAGGAGGTCAACGGTGCTGATTCTCCAAGTAGGGAGATTGTTAGTGAAGCGGCTGGAATGGCGAACCCGAGCACAAGGAGAGGAGAAATGAGGTGCGTTTTAGAAACCTTTCCCGATCACACGGTGTACCATCTTCTGGGTTTCCCAGGCATGTTTTCGATGTAGGAAGATGCCCTTGAACCTGGAGATTTGGGACCCATGGCATGGGTACCACGCAGTATTACTTTAAAGGGTCTGCGTTTGCTCACCCAACCTCACCAATCCTCTCAGCCCCAAGAGTGTCCAGCCTTATGTCTCATCCAGCTGTGGGTCTAGATATGGTCAATCCAGGTTGCATCAGAGCCCCTGAACGGATTTTGTAAGAATGTCTCTCTCTTTCACTGTCTTTGTTTTCTGGGGTTTTTTTTTTTTAAGTAATCTATTTTTATAATGGGGTTTAGCTGCTTTTCCCTGCTGTGTTTATGCCGCTTTACACCCTCTTGATTCACTTCCAGAGAGATATCAATACATAGGTTTTAAGACTCTTCCTAGTCAGATATATTCTTGGGCGGTGAATAGGGGGTGTTGAGTCCAGTTCACTGAGCAGGGAGTAGGTCTTGTCTATTACATATTTGGCTTGTGGAACGGTATGTGAGCTAATTTCAAACCCTTGTTTTATGCATCGCCCCGCCTCACCTTTCCCGTTAAGCAGCCATAGTGTGTTTTGTAAATGTGTGACTCTGTTCTGTTTTGGAATTCAGTTCAGGTGTAGCGATGTTGACATTCCCTCTATAAGTGATATCTTAGGATAAGTGTCCTTTTCTGTGTGACTTACTTCACTTAGAGTCATCGTCCCTAAATCCACTCATCATGCTGCTACTAGCCTTATGACACTGATTTCATGGCTGAGTGATATTCCATTGTGCATAAGTACCACAACTTCTTTATCCATTTTTCTCTTTCCTGGGATATTTAAGGTGTACCGAAGTGGAGGTTCTTGGAAACAGAGCAGCCCTAAACTTTGGGGTGCCTGTGTCGTGTTGATTTTTAGGTTTCCCGATTTCTACGCCCATGAGTGGAAGTGCCCTATGCTCTCTCAGCTGTGTCTATTCCATGTTTCAGGACGCAGCGTACACTCCTCCAGAGTGGCTGTTGGCAATTTCCATCCCGCCCATCAGCGTAGCAAGGCTCCCGTGTCTCCATGGCCTGTCCTGCATTTCTGGTTTTTACACTTTTTTCAGCATGGCCCTTTTGACCGCTGGCAAGCGAGACTTCTTTGTAGCGCCGATTTGCCTTTCCGGCTTGCTTGGTTGGCCAAAAAGGGCGTATGCGTTTTTTCCTGAATATATTCAGGAAAAAACGCATACGCCCTTTTTGGCCAAGGGCATCATTGTCAACGCTTTGCCGCTTTTCATGTGCTTTCAAGGCGAGTCGAATCTACCTCCTGAAATCTGTTTCCTGCAATTCTGCCTTGCTTTCAAATCCTCTTCGTTGCCTTCCCTCAATATATTTGTGGACGAGAGTCATCATTTCTAACTCTGCAGGTTTGTGAATTGCAGTGCCCCTGAGCTCCATTTGTCAACTCGCTTTTTTGGGAGCTGGCCGCAAAAGCGCAGGATTGCTTCAGGCCCTATTCTGGTTCCGGGCGGCAGGCTGAGCCTGTGGTTCATTCTTCTTCCTGATGGGAAAATAGAGTGACCTGTGCCTGTCCCAAAACCTAGAGCTAGTCTCTCATTGGTTCCCCCTCTTCCCGTTCATCCTCAGGACAAATTGCGACCTGTACGAAACAGGAGGTCAACGGTGCTGATTCTCCAAGTAGGGAGATTGTTAGTGAAGCGGCTGGAATGGCGAACCCGAGCACAAGGAGAGGAGAAATGAGGTGCGTTTTAGAAACCTTTCGCGATCACACGGTGTACCATCTTCTGGGTTTCCCAGGCATGTTTTCGATGTAGGAAGATGCCCTTGAACCTGGAGATTTGGGACCCATGGCATGGGTACCACGCAGTATTACTTTAAAGGGTCTGCGTTTGCTCACCCAACCTCACCAATCCTCTCAGCCCCAAGAGTGTCCAGCCTTATGTCTCATCCAGCTGTGGGTCTAGATATGGTCAATCCAGGTTGCATCAGAGCCCCTGAACGGATTTTGTAAGAATGTCTCTCTCTTTCACTGTCTTTGTTTTCTGGGGTTTTTTTTTTTTAAGTAATCTATTTTTATAATGGGGTTTAGCTGCTTTTCCCTGCTGTGTTTATGCCGCTTTACACCCTCTTGATTCACTTCCAGAGAGATATCAATACATAGGTTTTAAGACTCTTCCTAGTCAGATATATTCTTGGGCGGTGAATAGGGGGTGTTGAGTCCAGTTCACTGAGCAGGGAGTAGGTCTTGTCTATTACATATTTGGCTTGTGGAACGGTATGTGAGCTAATTTCAAACCCTTGTTTTATGCATCGCCCCGCCTCACCTTTCCCGTTAAGCAGCCATAGTGTGTTTTGTAAATGTGTGACTCTGTTCTGTTTTGGAATTCAGTTCAGGTGTAGCGATGTTGACATTCCCTCTATAAGTGATATCTTAGGATAAGTGTCCTTTTCTGTGTGACTTACTTCACTTAGAGTCATCGTCCCTAAATCCACTCATCATGCTGCTACTAGCCTTATGACACTGATTTCATGGCTGAGTGATATTCCATTGTGCATAAGTACCACAACTTCTTTATCCATTTTTCTCTTTCCTGGGATATTTCAGGTGTACCGAAGTGGAGGTTCTTGGAAACAGAGCAGCCCTAAACTTTGGGGTGCCTGTGTCGTGTTGATTTTTAGGTTTCCCGATTTCTACGCCCATGAGTGGAAGTGCCCTATTCTCTCTCAGCTGTGTCTATTCCATGTTTCAGGACGCAGCGTACACTCCTCCAGAGTGGCTGTTGGCAATTTCCATCCCGCCCATCAGCGTAGCAAGGCTCCCGTGTCTCCATGGCCTGTCCTGCATTTCTGGTTTTTACACTTTTTTCAGCATGGCCCTTTTGACCGCTGGCAAGCGAGACTTCTTTGTAGCGCCGATTTGCCTTTCCGGCTTGCTTGGTTGGCCAAAAAGGGCGTATGCGTTTTTTCCTGAATATATTCAGGAAAAAACGCATACGCCCTTTTTGGCCAAGGGCATCATTGTCAACGCTTTGCCGCTTTTCATGTGCTTTCAAGGCGAGTCGAATCGACCTCCTGAAATCTGTTTCCTGCAATTCTGCCTTGCTTTCAAATCCTCTTCGTTGCCTTCCCTCAATATATTTGTGGACGAGAGTCATCATTTCTAACTCTGCAGGTTTGTGAATTGCAGTGCCCCTGAGCTCCATTTGTCAACTCGCTTTTTTGGGAGCTGGCCGCAAAAGCGCAGGATTGCTTCAGGCCCTATTCTGGTTCCGGGCGGCAGGCTGAGCCTGTGGTTCATTCTTCTTCCTGATGGGAAAATAGAGTGACCTGTGCCTGTCCCAAAACCTAGAGCTAGTCTCTCATTGGTTCCCCCTCTTCCCGTTCATCCTCAGGACAAATTGCGACCTGTACGAAACAGGAGGTCAACGGTGCTGATTCTCCAAGTAGGGAGATTGTTAGTGAAGCGGCTGGAATGGCGAACCCGAGCACAAGGAGAGGAGAAATGAGGTGCGTTTTAGAAACCTTTCCCGATCACACGGTGTACCATCTTCTGGGTTTCCCAGGCATGTTTTCGATGTAGGAAGATGCCCTTGAACCTGGAGATTTGGGACCCATGGCATGGGTACCACGCAGTATTACTTTAAAGGGTCTGCGTTTGCTCACCCAACCTCACCAATCCTCTCAGCCCCAAGAGTGTCCAGCCTTATGTCTCATCCAGCTGTGGGTCTAGATATGGTCAATCCAGGTTGCATCAGAGCCCCTGAACGGATTTTGTAAGAATGTCTCTCTCTTTCACTGTCTTTGTTTTCTGGGGTTTTTTTTTTTTAAGTAATCTATTTTTATAATGGGGTTTAGCTGCTTTTCCCTGCTGTGTTTATGCCGCTTTACACCCTCTTGATTCACTTCCAGAGAGATATCAATACATAGGTTTTAAGACTCTTCCTAGTCAGATATATTCTTGGGCGGTGAATAGGGGGTGTTGAGTCCAGTTCACTGAGCAGGGAGTAGGTCTTGTCTATTACATATTTGGCTTGTGGAACGGTATGTGAGCTAATTTCAAACCCTTGTTTTATGCATCGCCCCGCCTCACCTTTCCCGTTAAGCAGCCATAGTGTGTTTTGTAAATGTGTGACTCTGTTCTGTTTTGGAATTCAGTTCAGGTGTAGCGATGTTGACATTCCCTCTATAAGTGATATCTTAGGATAAGTGTCCTTTTCTGTGTGACTTACTTCACTTAGAGTCATCGTCCCTAAATCCACTCATCATGCTGCTACTAGCCTTATGACACTGATTTCATGGCTGAGTGATATTCCATTGTGCATAAGTACCACAACTTCTTTATCCATTTTTCTCTTTCCTGGGATATTTCAGGTGTACCGAAGTGGAGGTTCTTGGAAACAGAGCAGCCCTAAACTTTGGGGTGCCTGTGTCGTGTTGATTTTTAGGTTTCCCGATTTCTACGCCCATGAGTGGAAGTGCCCTATTCTCTCTCAGCTGTGTCTATTCCATGTTTCAGGACGCAGCGTACACTCCTCCAGAGTGGCTGTTGGCAATTTCCATCCCGCCCATCAGCGTAGCAAGGCTCCCGTGTCTCCATGGCCTGTCCTGCATTTCTGGTTTTTACACTTTTTTCAGCATGGCCCTTTTGACCGCTGGCAAGCGAGACTTCTTTGTAGCGCCGATTTGCCTTTCCGGCTTGCTTGGTTGGCCAAAAAGGGCGTATGCGTTTTTTCCTGAATATATTCAGGAAAAAACGCATACGCCCTTTTTGGCCAAGGGCATCATTGTCAACGCTTTGCCGCTTTTCATGTGCTTTCAAGGCGAGTCGAATCGACCTCCTGAAATCTGTTTCCTGCAATTCTGCCTTGCTTTCAAATCCTCTTCGTTGCCTTCCCTCAATATATTTGTGGACGAGAGTCATCATTTCTAACTCTGCAGGTTTGTGAATTGCAGTGCCCCTGAGCTCCATTTGTCAACTCGCTTTTTTGGGAGCTGGCCGCAAAAGCGCAGGATTGCTTCAGGCCCTATTCTGGTTCCGGGCGGCAGGCTGAGCCTGTGGTTCATTCTTCTTCCTGATGGGAAAATAGAGTGACCTGTGCCTGTCCCAAAACCTAGAGCTAGTCTCTCATTGGTTCCCCCTCTTCCCGTTCATCCTCAGGACAAATTGCGACCTGTACGAAACAGGAGGTCAACGGTGCTGATTCTCCAAGTAGGGAGATTGTTAGTGAAGCGGCTGGAATGGCGAACCCGAGCACAAGGAGAGGAGAAATGAGGTGCGTTTTAGAAACCTTTCGCGATCACACGGTGTACCATCTTCTGGGTTTCCCAGGCATGTTTTCGATGTAGGAAGATGCCCTTGAACCTGGAGATTTGGGACCCATGGCATGGGTACCACGCAGTATTACTTTAAAGGGTCTGCGTTTGCTCACCCAACCTCACCAATCCTCTCAGCCCCAAGAGTGTCCAGCCTTATGTCTCATCCAGCTGTGGGTCTAGATATGGTCAATCCAGGTTGCATCAGAGCCCCTGAACGGATTTTGTAAGAATGTCTCTCTCTTTCACTGTCTTTGTTTTCTGGGGTTTTTTTTTTTTAAGTAATCTATTTTTATAATGGGGTTTAGCTGCTTTTCCCTGCTGTGTTTATGCCGCTTTACACCCTCTTGATTCACTTCCAGAGAGATATCAATACATAGGTTTTAAGACTCTTCCTAGTCAGATATATTCTTGGGCGGTGAATAGGGGGTGTTGAGTCCAGTTCACTGAGCAGGGAGTAGGTCTTGTCTATTACATATTTGGCTTGTGGAACGGTATGTGAGCTAATTTCAAACCCTTGTTTTATGCATCACCCCGCCTCACATTCCCGTTAAGCAGCCATAGTGTGTTTTGTAAATGTGTGACTCTGTTCTGTTTTGGAATTCAGTTCAGGTGTAGCGATGTTGACATTCCCTCTATAAGTGATATCTTAGGATAAGTGTCCTTTTCTGTGTGACTTACTTCACTTAGAGTCATCGTCCCTAAATCCACTCATCATGCTGCTACTAGCCTTATGACACTGATTTCATGGCTGAGTGATATTCCATTGTGCATAAGTACCACAACTTCTTTATCCATTTTTCTCTTTCCTGGGATATTTAAGGTGTACCGAAGTGGAGGTTCTTGGAAACAGAGCAGCCCTAAACTTTGGGGTGCCTGTGTCGTGTTGATTTTTAGGTTTCCCGATTTCTACGCCCATGAGTGGAAGTGCCCTATGCTCTCTCAGCTGTGTCTATTCCATGTTTCAGGACGCAGCGTACACTCCTCCAGAGTGGCTGTTGGCAATTTCCATCCCGCCCATCAGCGTAGCAAGGCTCCCGTGTCTCCATGGCCTGTCCTGCATTTCTGGTTTTTACACTTTTTTCAGCATGGCCCTTTTGACCGCTGGCAAGCGAGACTTCTTTGTAGCGCCGATTTGCCTTTCCGGCTTGCTTGGTTGGCCAAAAAGGGCGTATGCGTTTTTTCCTGAATATATTCAGGAAAAAACGCATACGCCCTTTTTGGCCAAGGGCATCATTGTCAACGCTTTGCCGCTTTTCATGTGCTTTCAAGGCGAGTCGAATCGACCTCCTGAAATCTGTTTCCTGCAATTCTGCCTTGCTTTCAAATCCTCTTCGTTGCCTTCCCTCAATATATTTGTGGACGAGAGTCATCATTTCTAACTCTGCAGGTTTGTGAATTGCAGTGCCCCTGAGCTCCATTTGTCAACTCGCTTTTTTGGGAGCTGGCCGCAAAAGCGCAGGATTGCTTCAGGCCCTATTCTGGTTCCGGGCGGCAGGCTGAGCCTGTGGTTCATTCTTCTTCCTGATGGGAAAATAGAGTGACCTGTGCCTGTCCCAAAACCTAGAGCTAGTCTCTCATTGGTTCCCCCTCTTCCCGTTCATCCTCAGGACAAATTGCGACCTGTACGAAACAGGAGGTCAACGGTGCTGATTCTCCAAGTAGGGAGATTGTTAGTGAAGCGGCTGGAATGGCGAACCCGAGCACAAGGAGAGGAGAAATGAGGTGCGTTTTAGAAACCTTTCCCGATCACACGGTGTACCATCTTCTGGGTTTCCCAGGCATGTTTTCGATGTAGGAAGATGCCCTTTAACCTGGAGATTTGGGACCCATGGCATGGGTACCACGCAGTATTACTTTAAAGGGTCTGCGTTTGCTCACCCAACCTCACCAATCCTCTCAGCCCCAAGAGTGTCCAGCCTTATGTCTCATCCAGCTGTGGGTCTAGATATGGTCAATCCAGGTTGCATCAGAGCCCCTGAACGGATTTTGTAAGAATGTCTCTCTCTTTCACTGTCTTTGTTTTCTGGGGTTTTTTTTTTTAAGTAATCTATTTTTATAATGGGGTTTAGCTGCTTTTCCCTGCTGTGTTTATGCCGCTTTACACCCTCTTGATTCACTTCCAGAGAGATATCAATACATAGGTTTTAAGACTCTTCCTAGTCAGATATATTCTTGGGCGGTGAATAGGGGGTGTTGATTCCAGTTCACTGAGCAGGGAGTAGGTCTTGTCTATTACATATTTGGCTTGTGGAACGGTATGTGAGCTAATTTCAAACCCTTGTTTTATGCATCGCCCCGCCTCACCTTTCCGTTTAGCAGCCATAGTGTGTTTTGTAAATGTGTGACTCTGTTCTGTTTTGGAATTCAGTTCAGGTGTAGCGATGTTGACATTCCCTCTATAAGTGATATCTTAGGATAAGTGTCCTTTTCTGTGTGACTTACTTCACTTAGAGTCATCGTCCCTAAATCCACTCATCATGCTGCTACTAGCCTTATGACACTGATTTCATGGCTGAGTGATATTCCATTGTGCATAAGTACCACAACTTCTTTATCCATTTTTCTCTTTCCTGGGATATTTAAGGTGTACCGAAGTGGAGGTTCTTGGAAACAGAGCAGCCCTAAACTTTGGGGTGCCTGTGTCGTGTTGATTTTTAGGTTTCCCGATTTCTACGCCCATGAGTGGAAGTGCCCTATGCTCTCTCAGCTGTGTCTATTCCATGTTTCAGGACGCAGCGTACACTCCTCCAGAGTGGCTGTTGGCAATTTCCATCCCGCCCATCAGCGTAGCAAGGCTCCCGTGTCTCCATGGCCTGTCCTGCATTTCTGGTTTTTACACTTTTTTCAGCATGGCCCTTTTGACCGCTGGCAAGCGAGACTTCTTTGTAGCGCCGATTTGCCTTTCCGGCTTGCTTGGTTGGCCAAAAAGGGCGTATGCGTTTTTTCCTGAATATATTCAGGAAAAAACGCATACGCCCTTTTTGGCCAAGGGCATCATTGTCAACGCTTTGCCGCTTTTCATGTGCTTTCAAGGCGAGTCGAATCTACCTCCTGAAATCTGTTTCCTGCAATTCTGCCTTGCTTTCAAATCCTCTTCGTTGCCTTCCCTCAATATATTTGTGGACGAGAGTCATCATTTCTAACTCTGCAGGTTTGTGAATTGCAGTGCCCCTGAGCTCCATTTGTCAACTCGCTTTTTTGGGAGCTGGCCGCAAAAGCGCAGCATTGCTTCAGGCCCTATTCTGGTTCCGGGGGGCAGGCTGAGCCTGTGGTTCATTCTTCTTCCTGATGGGAAAATAGAGTGACCTGTGCCTGTCCCAAAACCTAGAGCTAGTCTCTCATTGGTTCCCCCTCTTCCCGTTCATCCTCAGGACAAATTGCGACCTGTACGAAACAGGAGGTCAACGGTGCTGATTCTCCAAGTAGGGAGATTGTTAGTGAAGCGGCTGGAATGGCGAACCCGAGCACAAGGAGAGGAGAAATGAGGTGCGTTTTAGAAACCTTTCGCGATCACACGGTGTACCATCTTCTGGGTTTCCCAGGCATGTTTTCGATGTAGGAAGATGCCCTTGAACCTGGAGATTTGGGACCCATGGCATGGGTACCACGCAGTATTACTTTAAAGGGTCTGCGTTTGCTCACCCAACCTCACCAATCCTCTCAGCCCCAAGAGTGTCCAGCCTTATGTCTCATCCAGCTGTGGGTCTAGATATGGTCAATCCAGGTTGCATCAGAGCCCCTGAACGGATTTTGTAAGAATGTCTCTCTCTTTCACTGTCTTTGTTTTCTGGGGTTTTTTTTTTTTAAGTAATCTATTTTTATAATGGGGTTTAGCTGCTTTTCCCTGCTGTGTTTATGCCGCTTTACACCCTCTTGATTCACTTCCAGAGAGATATCAATACATAGGTTTTAAGACTCTTCCTAGTCAGATATATTCTTGGGCGGTGAATAGGGGGTGTTGAGTCCAGTTCACTGAGCAGGGAGTAGGTCTTGTCTATTACATATTTGGCTTGTGGAACGGTATGTGAGCTAATTTCAAACCCTTGTTTTATGCATCGCCCCGCCTCACCTTTCCCGTTAAGCAGCCATAGTGTGTTTTGTAAATGTGTGACTCTGTTCTGTTTTGGAATTCAGTTCAGGTGTAGCGATGTTGACATTCCCTCTATCAGTGATATCTTAGGATAAGTGTCCTTTTCTGTGTGACTTACTTCACTTAGAGTCATCGTCCCTAAATCCACTCATCATGCTGCTACTAGCCTTATGACACTGATTTCATGGCTGAGTGATATTCCATTGTGCATAAGTACCACAACTTCTTTATCCATTTTTCTCTTTCCTGGGATATTTAAGGTGTACCGAAGTGGAGGTTCTTGGAAACAGAGCAGCCCTAAACTTTGGGGTGCCTGTGTCGTGTTGATTTTTAGGTTTCCCGATTTCTACGCCCATGAGTGGAAGTGCCCTATGCTCTCTCAGCTGTGTCTATTCCATGTTTCAGGACGCAGCGTACACTCCTCCAGAGTGGCTGTTGGCAATTTCCATCCCGCCCATCAGCGTAGCAAGGCTCCCGTGTCTCCATGGCCTGTCCTGCATTTCTGGTTTTTACACTTTTTTCAGCATGGCCCTTTTGACCGCTGGCAAGCGAGACTTCTTTGTAGCGCCGATTTGCCTTTCCGGCTTGCTTGGTTGGCCAAAAAGGGCGTATGCGTTTTTTCCTGAATATATTCAGGAAAAAACGCATACGCCCTTTTTGGCCAAGGGCATCATTGTCAACGCTTTGCCGCTTTTCATGTGCTTTCAAGGCGAGTCGAATCTACCTCCTGAAATCTGTTTCCTGCAATTCTGCCTTGCTTTCAAATCCTCTTCGTTGCCTTCCCTCAATATATTTGTGGACGAGAGTCATCATTTCGAACTCTGCAGGTTTGTGAATTGCAGTGCCCCTGAGCTCCATTTGTCAACTCGCTTTTTTGGGAGCTGGCCGCAAAAGCGCAGGATTGCTTCAGGCCCTATTCTGGTTCCGGGCGGCAGGCTGAGCCTGTGGTTCATTCTTCTTCCTGATGGGAAAATAGAGTGACCTGTGCCTGTCCCAACACCTAGAGCTAGTCTCTCATTGGTTCCCCCTCTTCCCGTTCATCCTCAGGACAAATTGCGACCTGTACGAAACAGGAGGTCAACGGTGCTGATTCTCCAAGTAGGGAGATTGTTAGTGAAGCGGCTGGAATGGCGAACCCGAGCACAAGGAGAGGAGAAATGAGGTGCGTTTTAGAAACCTTTCCCGATCACACGGTGTACCATCTTCTGGGTTTCCCAGGCATGTTTTCGATGTAGGAAGATGCCCTTTAACCTGGAGATTTGGGACCCATGGCATGGGTACCACGCAGTATTACTTTAAAGGGTCTGCGTTTGCTCACCCAACCTCACCAATCCTCTCAGCCCCAAGAGTGTCCAGCCTTATGTCTCATCCAGCTGTGGGTCTAGATATGGTCAATCCAGGTTGCATCAGAGCCCCTGAACGGATTTTGTAAGAATGTCTCTCTCTTTCACTGTCTTTGTTTTCTGGGGGTTTTTTTTTTAAGTAATCTATTTTTATAATGGGGTTTAGCTGCTTTTCCCTGCTGTGTTTATGCCGCTTTACACCCTCTTGATTCACTTCCAGAGAGATATCAATACATAGGTTTTAAGACTCTTCCTAGTCAGATATATTCTTGGGCGGTGAATAGGGGGTGTTGATTCCAGTTCACTGAGCAGGGAGTAGGTCTTGTCTATTACATATTTGGCTTGTGGAACGGTATGTGAGCTAATTTCAAACCCTTGTTTTATGCATCGCCCCGCCTCACCTTTCCGTTTAGCAGCCATAGTGTGTTTTGTAAATGTGTGACTCTGTTCTGTTTTGGAATTCAGTTCAGGTGTAGCGATGTTGACATTCCCTCTATAAGTGATATCTTAGGATAAGTGTCCTTTTCTGTGTGACTTACTTCACTTAGAGTCATCGTCCCTAAATCCACTCATCATGCTGCTACTAGCCTTATGACACTGATTTCATGGCTGAGTGATATTCCATTGTGCATAAGTACCACAACTTCTTTATCCATTTTTCTCTTTCCTGGGATATTTAAGGTGTACCGAAGTGGAGGTTCTTGGAAACAGAGCAGCCCTAAACTTTGGGGTGCCTGTGTCGTGTTGATTTTTAGGTTTCCCGATTTCTACGCCCATGAGTGGAAGTGCCCTATGCTCTCTCAGCTGTGTCTATTCCATGTTTCAGGACGCAGCGTACACTCCTCCAGAGTGGCTGTTGGCAATTTCCATCCCGCCCATCAGCGTAGCAAGGCTCCCGTGTCTCCATGGCCTGTCCTGCATTTCTGGTTTTTACACTTTTTTCAGCATGGCCCTTTTGACCGCTGGCAAGCGAGACTTCTTTGTAGCGCCGATTTGCCTTTCCGGCTTGCTTGGTTGGCCAAAAAGGGCGTATGCGTTTTTTCCTGAATATATTCAGGAAAAAACGCATACGCCCTTTTTGGCCAAGGGCATCATTGTCAACGCTTTGCCGCTTTTCATGTGCTTTCAAGGCGAGTCGAATCGACCTCCTGAAATCTGTTTCCTGCAATTCTGCCTTGCTTTCAAATCCTCTTCGTTGCCTTCCCTCAATATATTTGTGGACGAGAGTCATCATTTCTAACTCTGCAGGTTTGTGAATTGCAGTGCCCCTGAGCTCCATTTGTCAACTCGCTTTTTTGGGAGCTGGCCGCAAAAGCGCAGCATTGCTTCAGGCCCTATTCTGGTTCCGGGGGGCAGGCTGAGCCTGTGGTTCATTCTTCTTCCTGATGGGAAAATAGAGTGACCTGTGCCTGTCCCAAAACCTAGAGCTAGTCTCTCATTGGTTCCCCCTCTTCCCGTTCATCCTCAGGACAAATTGCGACCTGTACGAAACAGGAGGTCAACGGTGCTGATTCTCCAAGTAGGGAGATTGTTAGTGAAGCGGCTGGAATGGCGAACCCGAGCACAAGGAGAGGAGAAATGAGGTGCGTTTTAGAAACCTTTCGCGATCACACGGTGTACCATCTTCTGGGTTTCCCAGGCATGTTTTCGATGTAGGAAGATGCCCTTGAACCTGGAGATTTGGGACCCATGGCATGGGTACCACGCAGTATTACTTTAAAGGGTCTGCGTTTGCTCACCCAACCTCACCAATCCTCTCAGCCCCAAGAGTGTCCAGCCTTATGTCTCATCCAGCTGTGGGTCTAGATATGGTCAATCCAGGTTGCATCAGAGCCCCTGAACGGATTTTGTAAGAATGTCTCTCTCTTTCACTGTCTTTGTTTTCTGGGGTTTTTTTTTTTTTAAGTAATCTAGTTTTATAATGGGGTTTAGCTGCTTTTCCCTGCTGTGTTTATGCCGCTTTACACCCTCTTGATTCACTTCCAGAGAGATATCAATACATAGGTTTTAAGACTCTTCCTAGTCAGATATATTCTTGGGCGGTGAATAGGGGGTGTTGAGTCCAGTTCACTGAGCAGGGAGTAGGTCTTGTCTATTACATATTTGGCTTGTGGAACGGTATGTGAGCTAATTTCAAACCCTTGTTTTATGCATCGCCCCGCCTCACCTTTCCCGTTAAGCAGCCATAGTGTGTTTTGTAAATGTGTGACTCTGTTCTGTTTTGGAATTCAGTTCAGGTGTAGCGATGTTGACATTCCCTCTATCAGTGATATCTTAGGATAAGTGTCCTTTTCTGTGTGACTTACTTCACTTAGAGTCATCGTCCCTAAATCCACTCATCATGCTGCTACTAGCCTTATGACACTGATTTCATGGCTGAGTGATATTCCATTGTGCATAAGTACCACAACTTCTTTATCCATTTTTCTCTTTCCTGGGATATTTAAGGTGTACCGAAGTGGAGGTTCTTGGAAACAGAGCAGCCCTAAACTTTGGGGTGCCTGTGTCGTGTTGATTTTTAGGTTTCCCGATTTCTACGCCCATGAGTGGAAGTGCCCTATGCTCTCTCAGCTGTGTCTATTCCATGTTTCAGGACGCAGCGTACACTCCTCCAGAGTGGCTGTTGGCAATTTCCATCCCGCCCATCAGCGTAGCAAGGCTCCCGTGTCTCCATGGCCTGTCCTGCATTTCTGGTTTTTACACTTTTTTCAGCATGGCCCTTTTGACCGCTGGCAAGCGAGACTTCTTTGTAGCGCCGATTTGCCTTTCCGGCTTGCTTGGTTGGCCAAAAAGGGCGTATGCGTTTTTTCCTGAATATATTCAGGAAAAAACGCATACGCCCTTTTTGGCCAAGGGCATCATTGTCAACGCTTTGCCGCTTTTCATGTGCTTTCAAGGCGAGTCGAATCTACCTCCTGAAATCTGTTTCCTGCAATTCTGCCTTGCTTTCAAATCCTCTTCGTTGCCTTCCCTCAATATATTTGTGGACGAGAGTCATCATTTCTAACTCTGCAGGTTTGTGAATTGCAGTGCCCCTGAGCTCCATTTGTCAACTCGCTTTTTTGGGAGCTGGCCGCAAAAGCGCAGGATTGCTTCAGGCCCTATTCTGGTTCCGGGCGGCAGGCTGAGCCTGTGGTTCATTCTTCTTCCTGATGGGAAAATAGAGTGACCTGTGCCTGTCCCAAAACCTAGAGCTAGTCTCTCATTGGTTCCCCCTCTTCCCGTTCATCCTCAGGACAAATTGCGACTTGTACGAAACAGGAGGTCAACGGTGCTGATTCTCCAAGTAGGGAGATTGTTAGTGAAGCGGCTGGAATGGCGAACCCGAGCACAAGGAGAGGAGAAATGAGGTGCGTTTTAGAAACCTTTCCCGATCACACGGTGTACCATCTTCTGGGTTTCCCAGGCATGTTTTCGATGTAGGAAGATGCCCTTTAACCTGGAGATTTGGGACCCATGGCATGGGTACCACGCAGTATTACTTTAAAGGGTCTGCGTTTGCTCACCCAACCTCACCAATCCTCTCAGCCCCAAGAGTGTCCAGCCTTATGTCTCATCCAGCTGTGGGTCTAGATATGGTCAATCCAGGTTGCATCAGAGCCCCTGAACGGATTTTGTAAGAATGTCTCTCTCTTTCACTGTCTTTGTTTTCTGGGGGTTTTTTTTTTAAGTAATCTATTTTTATAATGGGGTTTAGCTGCTTTTCCCTGCTGTGTTTATGCCGCTTTACACCCTCTTGATTCACTTCCAGAGAGATATCAATACATAGGTTTTAAGACTCTTCTTAGTCAGATATATTCTTGGGCGGTGAATAGGGGGTGTTGAGTCCAGTTCACTGAGCAGGGAGTAGGTCTTGTCTATTACATATTTGGCTTGTGGAACGGTATGTGAGCTAATTTCAAACCCTTGTTTTATGCATCGCCCCGCCTCACCTTTCCGTTTAGCAGCCATAGTGTGTTTTGTAAATGTGTGACTCTGTTCTGTTTTGGAATTCAGTTCAGGTGTAGCGATGTTGACATTCCCTCTATAAGTGATATCTTAGGATAAGTGTCCTTTTCTGTGTGACTTACTTCACTTAGAGTCATCGTCCCTAAATCCACTCATCATGCTGCTACTAGCCTTATGACACTGATTTCATGGCTGAGTGATATTCCATTGTGCATAAGTACCACAACTTCTTTATCCATTTTTCTCTTTCCTGGGATATTTAAGGTGTACCGAAGTGGAGGTTCTTGGAAACAGAGCAGCCCTAAACTTTGGGGTGCCTGTGTCGTGTTGATTTTTAGGTTTCCCGATTTCTACGCCCATGAGTGGAAGTGCCCTATGCTCTCTCAGCTGTGTCTATTCCATGTTTCAGGACGCAGCGTACACTCCTCCAGAGTGGCTGTTGGCAATTTCCATCCCGCCCATCAGCGTAGCAAGGCTCCCGTGTCTCCATGGCCTGTCCTGCATTTCTGGTTTTTACACTTTTTTCAGCATGGCCCTTTTGACCGCTGGCAAGCGAGACTTCTTTGTAGCGCCGATTTGCCTTTCCGGCTTGCTTGGTTGGCCAAAAAGGGCGTATGCGTTTTTTCCTGAATATATTCAGGAAAAAACGCATACGCCCTTTTTGGCCAAGGGCATCATTGTCAACGCTTTGCCGCTTTTCATGTGCTTTCAAGGCGAGTCGAATCGACCTCCTGAAATCTGTTTCCTGCAATTCTGCCTTGCTTTCAAATCCTCTTCGTTGCCTTCCCTCAATATATTTGTGGACGAGAGTCATCATTTCTAACTCTGCAGGTTTGTGAATTGCAGTGCCCCTGAGCTCCATTTGTCAACTCGCTTTTTTGGGAGCTGGCCGCAAAAGCGCAGCATTGCTTCAGGCCCTATTCTGGTTCCGGGGGGCAGGCTGAGCCTGTGGTTCATTCTTCTTCCTGATGGGAAAATAGAGTGACCTGTGCCTGTCCCAAAACCTAGAGCTAGTCTCTCATTGGTTCCCCCTCTTCCCGTTCATCCTCAGGACAAATTGCGACCTGTACGAAACAGGAGGTCAACGGTGCTGATTCTCCAAGTAGGGAGATTGTTAGTGAAGCGGCTGGAATGGCGAACCCGAGCACAAGGAGAGGAGAAATGAGGTGCGTTTTAGAAACCTTTCGCGATCACACGGTGTACCATCTTCTGGGTTTCCCAGGCATGTTTTCGATGTAGGAAGATGCCCTTGAACCTGGAGATTTGGGACCCATGGCATGGGTACCACGCAGTATTACTTTAAAGGGTCTGCGTTTGCTCACCCAACCTCACCAATCCTCTCAGCCCCAAGAGTGTCCAGCCTTATGTCTCATCCAGCTGTGGGTCTAGATATGGTCAATCCAGGTTGCATCAGAGCCCCTGAACGGATTTTGTAAGAATGTCTCTCTCTTTCACTGTCTTTGTTTTCTGGGGTTTTTTTTTTTTTAAGTAATCTATTTTTATAATGGGGTTTAGCTGCTTTTCCCTGCTGTGTTTATGCCGCTTTACACCCTCTTGATTCACTTCCAGAGAGATATCAATACATAGGTTTTAAGACTCTTCCTAGTCAGATATATTCTTGGGCGGTGAATAGGGGGTGTTGAGTCCAGTTCACTGAGCAGGGAGTAGGTCTTGTCTATTACATATTTGGCTTGTGGAACGGTATGTGAGCTAATTTCAAACCCTTGTTTTATGCATCGCCCCGCCTCACCTTTCCCGTTAAGCAGCCATAGTGTGTTTTGTAAATGTGTGACTCTGTTCTGTTTTGGAATTCAGTTCAGGTGTAGCGATGTTGACATTCCCTCTATCAGTGATATCTTAGGATAAGTGTCCTTTTCTGTGTGACTTACTTCACTTAGAGTCATCGTCCCTAAATCCACTCATCATGCTGCTACTAGCCTTATGACACTGATTTCATGGCTGAGTGATATTCCATTGTGCATAAGTACCACAACTTCTTTATCCATTTTTCTCTTTCCTGGGATATTTAAGGTGTACCGAAGTGGAGGTTCTTGGAAACAGAGCAGCCCTAAACTTTGGGGTGCCTGTGTCGTGTTGATTTTTAGGTTTCCCGATTTCTACGCCCATGAGTGGAAGTGCCCTATGCTCTCTCAGCTGTGTCTATTCCATGTTTCAGGACGCAGCGTACACTCCTCCAGAGTGGCTGTTGGCAATTTCCATCCCGCCCATCAGCGTAGCAAGGCTCCCGTGTCTCCATGGCCTGTCCTGCATTTCTGGTTTTTACACTTTTTTCAGCATGGCCCTTTTGACCGCTGGCAAGCGAGACTTCTTTGTAGCGCCGATTTGCCTTTCCGGCTTGCTTGGTTGGCCAAAAAGGGCGTATGCGTTTTTTCCTGAATATATTCAGGAAAAAACGCATACGCCCTTTTTGGCCAAGGGCATCATTGTCAACGCTTTGCCGCTTTTCATGTGCTTTCAAGGCGAGTCGAATCGACCTCCTGAAATCTGTTTCCTGCAATTCTGCCTTGCTTTCAAATCCTCTTCGTTGCCTTCCCTCAATATATTTGTGGACGAGAGTCATCATTTCTAACTCTGCAGGTTTGTGAATTGCAGTGCCCCTGAGCTCCATTTGTCAACTCGCTTTTTTGGGAGCTGGCCGCAAAAGCGCAGGATTGCTTCAGGCCCTATTCTGGTTCCGGGCGGCAGGCTGAGCCTGTGGTTCATTCTTCTTCCTGATGGGAAAATAGAGTGACCTGTGCCTGTCCCAAAACCTAGAGCTAGTCTCTCATTGGTTCCCCCTCTTCCCGTTCATCCTCAGGACAAATTGCGACCTGTACGAAACAGGAGGTCAACGGTGCTGATTCTCCAAGTAGGGAGATTGTTAGTGAAGCGGCTGGAATGGCGAACCCGAGCACAAGGAGAGGAGAAATGAGGTGCGTTTTAGAAACCTTTCCCGATCACACGGTGTACCATCTTCTGGGTTTCCCAGGCATGTTTTCGATGTAGGAAGATGCCCTTTAACCTGGAGATTTGGGACCCATGGCATGGGTACCACGCAGTATTACTTTAAAGGGTCTGCGTTTGCTCACCCAACCTCACCAATCCTCTCAGCCCCAAGAGTGTCCAGCCTTATGTCTCATCCAGCTGTGGGTCTAGATATGGTCAATCCAGGTTGCATCAGAGCCCCTGAACGGATTTTGTAAGAATGTCTCTCTCTTTCACTGTCTTTGTTTTCTGGGGGTTTTTTTTTTAAGTAATCTATTTTTATAATGGGGTTTAGCTGCTTTTCCCTGCTGTGTTTATGCCGCTTTACACCCTCTTGATTCACTTCCAGAGAGATATCAATACATAGGTTTTAAGACTCTTCCTAGTCAGATATATTCTTGGGCGGTGAATAGGGGGTGTTGATTCCAGTTCACTGAGCAGGGAGTAGGTCTTGTCTATTACATATTTGGCTTGTGGAACGGTATGTGAGCTAATTTCAAACCCTTGTTTTATGCATCGCCCCGCCTCACCTTTCCGTTTAGCAGCCATAGTGTGTTTTGTAAATGTGTGACTCTGTTCTGTTTTGGAATTCAGTTCAGGTGTAGCGATGTTGACATTCCCTCTATAAGTGATATCTTAGGATAAGTGTCCTTTTCTGTGTGACTTACTTCACTTAGAGTCATCGTCCCTAAATCCACTCATCATGCTGCTACTAGCCTTATGACACTGATTTCATGGCTGAGTGATATTCCATTGTGCATAAGTACCACAACTTCTTTATCCATTTTTCTCTTTCCTGGGATATTTAAGGTGTACCGAAGTGGAGGTTCTTGGAAACAGAGCAGCCCTAAACTTTGGGGTGCCTGTGTCGTGTTGATTTTTAGGTTTCCCGATTTCTACGCCCATGAGTGGAAGTGCCCTATGCTCTCTCAGCTGTGTCTATTCCATGTTTCAGGACGCAGCGTACACTCCTCCAGAGTGGCTGTTGGCAATTTCCATCCCGCCCATCAGCGTAGCAAGGCTCCCGTGTCTCCATGGCCTGTCCTGCATTTCTGGTTTTTACACTTTTTTCAGCATGGCCCTTTTGACCGCTGGCAAGCGAGACTTCTTTGTAGCGCCGATTTGCCTTTCCGGCTTGCTTGGTTGGCCAAAAAGGGCGTATGCGTTTTTTCCTGAATATATTCAGGAAAAAACGCATACGCCCTTTTTGGCCAAGGGCATCATTGTCAACGCTTTGCCGCTTTTCATGTGCTTTCAAGGCGAGTCGAATCGACCTCCTGAAATCTGTTTCCTGCAATTCTGCCTTGCTTTCAAATCCTCTTCGTTGCCTTCCCTCAATATATTTGTGGACGAGAGTCATCATTTCTAACTCTGCAGGTTTGTGAATTGCAGTGCCCCTGAGCTCCATTTGTCAACTCGCTTTTTTGGGAGCTGGCCGCAAAAGCGCAGCATTGCTTCAGGCCCTATTCTGGTTCCGGGGGGCAGGCTGAGCCTGTGGTTCATTCTTCTTCCTGATGGGAAAATAGAGTGACCTGTGCCTGTCCCAAAACCTAGAGCTAGTCTCTCATTGGTTCCCCCTCTTCCCGTTCATCCTCAGGACAAATTGCGACCTGTACGAAACAGGAGGTCAACGGTGCTGATTCTCCAAGTAGGGAGATTGTTAGTGAAGCGGCTGGAATGGCGAACCCGAGCACAAGGAGAGGAGAAATGAGGTGCGTTTTAGAAACCTTTCGCGATCACACGGTGTACCATCTTCTGGGTTTCCCAGGCATGTTTTCGATGTAGGAAGATGCCCTTGAACCTGGAGATTTGGGACCCATGGCATGGGTACCACGCAGTATTACTTTAAAGGGTCTGCGTTTGCTCACCCAACCTCACCAATCCTCTCAGCCCCAAGAGTGTCCAGCCTTATGTCTCATCCAGCTGTGGGTCTAGATATGGTCAATCCAGGTTGCATCAGAGCCCCTGAACGGATTTTGTAAGAATGTCTCTCTCTTTCACTGTCTTTGTTTTCTGGGGTTTTTTTTTTTTTAAGTAATCTATTTTTATAATGGGGTTTAGCTGCTTTTCCCTGCTGTGTTTATGCCGCTTTACACCCTCTTGATTCACTTCCAGAGAGATATCAATACATAGGTTTTAAGACTCTTCCTAGTCAGATATATTCTTGGGCGGTGAATAGGGGGTGTTGAGTCCAGTTCACTGAGCAGGGAGTAGGTCTTGTCTATTACATATTTGGCTTGTGGAACGGTATGTGAGCTAATTTCAAACCCTTGTTTTATGCATCGCCCCGCCTCACCTTTCCCGTTAAGCAGCCATAGTGTGTTTTGTAAATGTGTGACTCTGTTCTGTTTTGGAATTCAGTTCAGGTGTAGCGATGTTGACATTCCCTCTATCAGTGATATCTTAGGATAAGTGTCCTTTTCTGTGTGACTTACTTCACTTAGAGTCATCGTCCCTAAATCCACTCATCATGCTGCTACTAGCCTTATGACACTGATTTCATGGCTGAGTGATATTCCATTGTGCATAAGTACCACAACTTCTTTATCCATTTTTCTCTTTCCTGGGATATTTAAGGTGTACCGAAGTGGAGGTTCTTGGAAACAGAGCAGCCCTAAACTTTGGGGTGCCTGTGTCGTGTTGATTTTTAGGTTTCCCGATTTCTACGCCCATGAGTGGAAGTGCCCTATGCTCTCTCAGCTGTGTCTATTCCATGTTTCAGGACGCAGCGTACACTCCTCCAGAGTGGCTGTTGGCAATTTCCATCCCGCCCATCAGCGTAGCAAGGCTCCCGTGTCTCCATGGCCTGTCCTGCATTTCTGGTTTTTACACTTTTTTCAGCATGGCCCTTTTGACCGCTGGCAAGCGAGACTTCTTTGTAGCGCCGATTTGCCTTTCCGGCTTGCTTGGTTGGCCAAAAAGGGCGTATGCGTTTTTTCCTGAATATATTCAGGAAAAAACGCATACGCCCTTTTTGGCCAAGGGCATCATTGTCAACGCTTTGCCGCTTTTCATGTGCTTTCAAGGCGAGTCGAATCTACCTCCTGAAATCTGTTTCCTGCAATTCTGCCTTGCTTTCAAATCCTCTTCGTTGCCTTCCCTCAATATATTTGTGGACGAGAGTCATCATTTCTAACTCTGCAGGTTTGTGAATTGCAGTGCCCCTGAGCTCCATTTGTCAACTCGCTTTTTTGGGAGCTGGCCGCAAAAGCGCAGGATTGCTTCAGGCCCTATTCTGGTTCCGGGCGGCAGGCTGAGCCTGTGGTTCATTCTTCTTCCTGATGGGAAAATAGAGTGACCTGTGCCTGTCCCAAAACCTAGAGCTAGTCTCTCATTGGTTCCCCCTCTTCCCGTTCATCCTCAGGACAAATTGCGACCTGTACGAAACAGGAGGTCAACGGTGCTGATTCTCCAAGTAGGGAGATTGTTAGTGAAGCGGCTGGAATGGCGAACCCGAGCACAAGGAGAGGAGAAATGAGGTGCGTTTTAGAAACCTTTCCCGATCACACGGTGTACCATCTTCTGGGTTTCCCAGGCATGTTTTCGATGTAGGAAGATGCCCTTGAACCTGGAGATTTGGGACCCATGGCATGGGTACCACGCAGGATTACTTTAAAGGGTCTGCGTTTGCTCACCCAACCTCACCAATCCTCTCAGCCCCAAGAGTGTCCAGCCTTATGTCTCATCCAGCTGTGGGTCTAGATATGGTCAATCCAGGTTGCATCAGAGCCCCTGAACGGATTTTGTAAGAATGTCTCTCTCTTTCACTGTCTTTGTTTTCTGGGGGTTTTTTTTTTAAGTAATCTATTTTTATAATGGGGTTTAGCTGCTTTTCCCTGCTGTGTTTATGCCGCTTTACACCCTCTTGATTCACTTCCAGAGAGATATCAATACATAGGTTTTAAGACTCTTCCTAGTCAGATATATTCTTGGGCGGTGAATAGGGGGTGTTGATTCCAGTTCACTGAGCAGGGAGTAGGTCTTGTCTATTACATATTTGGCTTGTGGAACGGTATGTGAGCTAATTTCAAACCCTTGTTTTATGCATCGCCCCGCCTCACCTTTCCGTTTAGCAGCCATAGTGTGTTTTGTAAATGTGTGACTCTGTTCTGTTTTGGAATTCAGTTCAGGTGTAGCGATGTTGACATTCCCTCTATCAGTGATATCTTAGGATAAGTGTCCTTTTCTGTGTGACTTACTTCACTTAGAGTCATCGTCCCTAAATCCACTCATCATGCTGCTACTAGCCTTATGACACTGATTTCATGGCTGAGTGATATTCCATTGTGCATAAGTACCACAACTTCTTTATCCATTTTTCTCTTTCCTGGGATATTTAAGGTGTACCGAAGTGGAGGTTCTTGGAAACAGAGCAGCCCTAAACTTTGGGGTGCCTGTGTCGTGTTGATTTTTAGGTTTCCCGATTTCTACGCCCATGAGTGGAAGTGCCCTATGCTCTCTCAGCTGTGTCTATTCCATGTTTCAGGACGCAGCGTACACTCCTCCAGAGTGGCTGTTGGCAATTTCCATCCCGCCCATCAGCGTAGCAAGGCTCCCGTGTCTCCATGGCCTGTCCTGCATTTCTGGTTTTTACACTTTTTTCAGCATGGCCCTTTTGACCGCTGGCAAGCGAGACTTCTTTGTAGCGCCGATTTGCCTTTCCGGCTTGCTTGGTTGGCCAAAAAGGGCGTATGCGTTTTTTCCTGAATATATTCAGGAAAAAACGCATACGCCCTTTTTGGCCAAGGGCATCATTGTCAACGCTTTGCCGCTTTTCATGTGCTTTCAAGGCGAGTCGAATCGACCTCCTGAAATCTGTTTCCTGCAATTCTGCCTTGCTTTCAAATCCTCTTCGTTGCCTTCCCTCAATATATTTGTGGACGAGAGTCATCATTTCTAACTCTGCAGGTTTGTGAATTGCAGTGCCCCTGAGCTCCATTTGTCAACTCGCTTTTTTGGGAGCTGGCCGCAAAAGCGCAGCATTGCTTCAGGCCCTATTCTGGTTCCGGGGGGCAGGCTGAGCCTGTGGTTCATTCTTCTTCCTGATGGGAAAATAGAGTGACCTGTGCCTGTCCCAAAACCTAGAGCTAGTCTCTCATTGGTTCCCCCTCTTCCCGTTCATCCTCAGGACAAATTGCGACCTGTACGAAACAGGAGGTCAACGGTGCTGATTCTCCAAGTAGGGAGATTGTTAGTGAAGCGGCTGGAATGGCGAACCCGAGCACAAGGAGAGGAGAAATGAGGTGCGTTTTAGAAACCTTTCGCGATCACACGGTGTACCATCTTCTGGGTTTCCCAGGCATGTTTTCGATGTAGGAAGATGCCCTTGAACCTGGAGATTTGGGACCCATGGCATGGGTACCACGCAGTATTACTTTAAAGGGTCTGCGTTTGCTCACCCAACCTCACCAATCCTCTCAGCCCCAAGAGTGTCCAGCCTTATGTCTCATCCAGCTGTGGGTCTAGATATGGTCAATCCAGGTTGCATCAGAGCCCCTGAACGGATTTTGTAAGAATGTCTCTCTCTTTCACTGTCTTTGTTTTCTGGGGTTTTTTTTTTTTTAAGTAATCTATTTTTATAATGGGGTTTAGCTGCTTTTCCCTGCTGTGTTTATGCCGCTTTACACCCTCTTGATTCACTTCCAGAGAGATATCAATACATAGGTTTTAAGACTCTTCCTAGTCAGATATATTCTTGGGCGGTGAATAGGGGGTGTTGAGTCCAGTTCACTGAGCAGGGAGTAGGTCTTGTCTATTACATATTTGGCTTGTGGAACGGTATGTGAGCTAATTTCAAACCCTTGTTTTATGCATCGCCCCGCCTCACCTTTCCCGTTAAGCAGCCATAGTGTGTTTTGTAAATGTGTGACTCTGTTCTGTTTTGGAATTCAGTTCAGGTGTAGCGATGTTGACATTCCCTCTATCAGTGATATCTTAGGATAAGTGTCCTTTTCTGTGTGACTTCCTTCACTTAGAGTCATCGTTCCTAAATCCACTCATCATGCTGCTACTAGCCTTATGACACTGATTTCATGGCTGAGTGATATTCCATTGTGCATAAGTACCACAACTTCTTTATCCATTTTTCTCTTTCCTGGGATATTTAAGGTGTACCGAAGTGGAGGTTCTTGGAAACAGAGCAGCCCTAAACTTTGGGGTGCCTGTGTCGTGTTGATTTTTAGGTTTCCCGATTTCTACGCCCATGAGTGGAAGTGCCCTATGCTCTCTCAGCTGTGTCTATTCCATGTTTCAGGACGCAGCGTACACTCCTTCAGAGTGGCTGTTGGCAATTTCCATACCGCCCATCAGCGTAGCAAGGCTCCCGTGTCTCCATGGCCTGTCCTGCATTTCTGGTTTTTACACTTTTTTCAGCATGGCCCTTTTGACCGCTGGCAAGCGAGACTTCTTTGTAGTGCTGATTTGCCTTTCCGGCTTGCTTGGTTGGCCAAAAAGGGCGTATGCGTTTTTTCCTGAATATATTCAGGAAAAATCGCATACGCCCTTTTTGGCCAAGGGCATCATTGTCAACGCTTTGCCGCTTTTCATGTGCTTTCAAGGCGAGTCGAATCTACCTCCTGAAATCTGTTTCCTGCAATTCTGCCTTGCTTTCAAATCCTCTTCGTTGCCTTCCCTCAATATATTTGTGGACGAGAGTCATCATTTCTAACTCTGCAGGTTTGTGAATTGCAGTGCCCCTGAGCTCCATTTGTCAACTCGCTTTTTTGGGAGCTGGCCGCAAAAGCGCAGGATTGCTTCAGGCCCTATTCTGGTTCCGGGCGGCAGGCTGAGCCTGTGGTTCATTCTTCTTCCTGATGGGAAAATAGAGTGACCTGTGCCTGTCCCAACACCTAGAGCTAGTCTCTCATTGGTTCCCCCTCTTCCCGTTCATCCTCAGGACAAATTGCGACCTGTACGAAACAGGAGGTCAACGGTGCTGATTCTCCAAGTAGGGAGATTGTTAGTGAAGCGGCTGGAATGGCGAACCCGAGCACAAGGAGAGGAGAAATGAGGTGCGTTTTAGAAACCTTTCCCGATCACACGGTGTACCATCTTCTGGGTTTCCCAGGCATGTTTTCGATGTAGGAAGATGCCCTTGAACCTGGAGATTTGGGACCCATGGCATGGGTACCACGCAGTATTACTTTAAAGGGTCTGCGTTTGCTCACCCAACCTCACCAATCCTCTCAGCCCCAAGAGTGTCCAGCCTTATGTCTCATCCAGCTGTGGGTCTAGATATGGTCAATCCAGGTTGCATCACAGCCCCTGAACGCATTTTGTAAGAATGTCTCTCTCTTTCACTGTCTTTGTTTTCTGGGGTTTTTTTTTTAAGTAATCTATTTTTATAATGGGGTTTAGCTGCTTTTCCCTGCTGTGTTTATGCCGCTTTACACCCTCTTGATTCACTTCCAGAGAGATATCAATACATAGGTTTTAAGACTCTTCCTAGTCAGATATATTCTTGGGCGGTGAATAGGGGGTGTTGAGTCCAGTTCACTGAGCAGGGAGTAGGTCTTGTCTATTACATATTTGGCTTGTGGAACGGTATGTGAGCTAATTTCAAACCCTTGTTTTATGCATCGCCCCGCCTCACCTTTCCCGTTAAGCAGCCATAGTGTGTTTTGTAAATGTGTGACTCTGTTCTGTTTTGGAATTCAGTTCAGGTGTAGCGATGTTGACATTCCCTCTATAAGTGATATCTTAGGATAAGTGTCCTTTTCTGTGTGACTTACTTCACTTAGAGTCATCGTCCCTAAATCCACTCATCATGCTGCTACTAGCCTTATGACACTGATTTCATGGCTGAGTGATATTCCATTGTGCATAAGTACCACAACTTCTTTACCCATTTTTCTCTTTCCTGGGATATTTAAGGTGTACCGAAGTGGAGGTTCTTGGAAACAGAGCAGCCCTAAACTTTGGGGTGCCTGTGTCGTGTTGATTTTTAGGTTTCCCGATTTCTACGCCCATGAGTGGAAGTGCCCTATGCTCTCTCAGCTGTGTCTATTCCATGTTTCAGGACGCAGCGTACACTCCTCCAGAGTGGCTGTTGGCAATTTCCATCCCGCCCATCAGGGTAGCAAGGCTCCCGTGTCTCCATGGCCTGTCCTGCATTTCTGGTTTTTACACTTTTTTCAGCATGGCCCTTTTGACCGCTGGCAAGCGAGACTTCTTTGTAGCGCCGATTTGCCTTTCCGGCTTGCTTGGTTGGCCAAAAAGGGCGTATGCGTTTTTTCCTGAATATATTCAGGAAAAAACGCATACGCCCTTTTTGGCCAAGGGCATCATTGTCAACGCTTTGCCGCTTTTCATGTGCTTTCAATGCGAGTCGAATCTACCTCCTGAAATCTGTTTCCTGCAATTCTGCCTTGCTTTCAAATCCTCTTCGTTGCCTTCCCTCAATATATTTGTGGACGAGAGTCATCATTTCTAACTCTGCAGGTTTGTGAATTGCAGTGCCCCTGAGCTCCATTTGTCAACTCGCTTTTTTGGGAGCTGGCCGCAAAAGCGCAGGATTGCTTCAGGCCCTATTCTGGTTCCGGGTGGCAGGCTGAGCCTGTGGTTCATTCTTCTTCCTGATGGGAAAATAGAGTGACCTGTGCCTGTCCCAACACCTAGAGCTAGTCTCTCATTGGTTCCCCCTCTTCCCGTTCATCCTCAGGACAAATTGCGACCTGTACGAAACAGGAGGTCAACGGTGCTGATTCTCCAAGTCGGGAGATTGTTAGTGAAGCGGCTGGAATGGCGAACCCGAGCACAAGGAGAGGAGAAATGAGGTGCGTTTTAGAAACCTTTCCCGATCACACGGTGTACCATCTTCTGGGTTTCCCAGGCATGTTTTCGATGTAGGAAGATGCCCTTGAACCTGGAGATTTGGGACCCATGGCATGGGTACCACGCAGTATTACTTTAAAACGTCTGCGGTTGCTCACCCAACCTCACCAATCCTCTCAGCCCCAAGAGTGTCCAGCCTTATGTCTCATCCAGCTGTGGGTCTAGATATGGTCAATCCAGGTTGCATCACAGCCCCTGAACGCATTTTGTAAGAATGTCTCTCTCTTTCACTGTCTTTGTTTTCTGGGGTTTTTTTTTTAAGTAATCTATTTTTATAATGGGGTTTAGCTGCTTTTCCCTGCTGTGTTTATGCCGCTTTACACCCTCTTGATTCACTTCCAGAGAGATATCAATACATAGGTTTTAAGACTCTTCCTAGTCAGATATATTCTTGGGCGGTGAATAGGGGGTGTTGAGTCCAGTTCACTGAGCAGGGAGTAGGTCTTGTCTATTACATATTTGGCTTGTGGAACGGTATGTGAGCTAATTTCAAACCCTTGTTTTATGCATCGCCCCGCCTCACCTTTCCCGTTAAGCAGCCATAGTGTGTTTTGTAAATGTGTGACTCTGTTCTGTTTTGGAATTCAGTTCAGGTGTAGCGATGTTGACATTCCCTCTATAAGTGATATCTTAGGATAAGTGTCCTTTTCTGTGTGACTTACTTCACTTAGAGTCATCGTCCCTAAATCCACTCATCATGCTGCTACTAGCCTTATGACACTGATTTCATGGCTGAGTGATATTCCATTGTGCATAAGTACCACAACTTCTTTACCCATTTTTCTCTTTCCTGGGATATTTAAGGTGTACCGAAGTGGAGGTTCTTGGAAACAGAGCAGCCCTAAACTTTGGGGTGCCTGTGTCGTGTTGATTTTTAGGTTTCCCGATTTCTACGCCCATGAGTGGAAGTGCCCTATGCTCTCTCAGCTGTGTCTATTCCATGTTTCAGGACGCAGCGTACACTCCTCCAGAGTGGCTGTTGGCAATTTCCATCCCGCCCATCAGGGTAGCAAGGCTCCCGTGTCTCCATGGCCTGTCCTGCATTTCTGGTTTTTACACTTTTTTCAGCATGGCCCTTTTGACCGCTGGCAAGCGAGACTTCTTTGTAGCGCCGATTTGCCTTTCCGGCTTGCTTGGTTGGCCAAAAAGGGCGTATGCGTTTTTTCCTGAATATATTCAGGAAAAAACGCATACGCCCTTTTTGGCCAAGGGCATCATTGTCAACGCTTTGCCGATTTTCATGTGCTTTCAAGGCGAGTCGAATCTACCTCCTGAAATCTGTTTCCTGCAATTCTGCCTTGCTTTCAAATCCTCTTCGTTGCCTTCCCTCAATATATTTGTGGACAAGAGTCATCATTTCTAACTCTGCAGGTTTGTGAATTGCAGTGCCCCTGAGCTCCATTTGTCAACTCGCTTTATTGGGAGCTGGCCGCAAAAGCGCAGGATTGCTTCAGGCCCTATTCTGGTTCCGGGCGGCAGGCTGAGCCTGTGGTTCATTCTTCTTCCTGATGGGAAAATAGAGTGACCTGTGCCTGTCCCAACACCTAGAGCTAGTCTCTCATTGGTTCCCCCTCTTCCCGTTCATCCTCAGGACAAATTGCGACCTGTACGAAACAGGAGGTCAACGGTGCTGATTCTCCAAGTCGGGAGATTGTTAGTGAAGCGGCTGGAATGGCGAACCCGAGCACAAGGAGAGGAGAAATGAGGTGCGTTTTAGAAACCTTTCCCGATCACACGGTGTACCATCTTCTGGGTTTCCCAGGCATGTTTTCGATGTAGGAAGATGCCCTTGAACCTGGAGATTTGGGACCCATGGCATGGGTACCACGCAGGATTACTTTAAAGGGTCTGCGTTTGCTCACCCAACCTCACCAATCCTCTCAGCCCCAAGAGTGTCCAGCCTTATGTCTCATCCAGCTGTGGGTCTAGATATGGTCAATCCAGGTTGCATCACAGCCCCTGAACGCATTTTGTAAGAATGTCTCTCTCTTTCACTGTCTTTGTTTTCTGGGGGTTTTTTTTTTTAAGTAATCTATTTTTATAATGGGGTTTAGCTGCTTTTCCCTGCTGTGTTTATGCCGCTTTACACCCTCTTGATTCACTACCAGAGAGATATCAATACATAGGTTTTAAGACTCTTCCTAGTCAGATATATTCTTGGGCGGTGAATAGGGGGTGTTGAGTCCAGTTCACTGAGCAGGGAGTAGGTCTTGTCTATTACATATTTGGCTTGTGGAACGGTATGTGAGCTAATTTCAAACCCTTGTTTTATGCATCGCCCCGCCTCACCTTTCCCGTTAAGCAGCCATAGTGTGTTTTGTAAATGTGTGACTCTGTTCTGTTTTGGAATTCAGTTCAGGTGTAGCGATGTTGACATTCCCTCTATCAGTGATATCTTAGGATAAGTGTCCTTTTCTGTGTGACTTACTTCACTTAGAGTCATCGTCCCTAAATCCACTCATCATGCTGCTACTAGCCTTATGACACTGATTTCATGGCTGAGTGATATTCCATTGTGCATAAGTACCACAACTTCTTTATCCATTTTTCTCTTTCCTGGGATATTTAAGGTGTACCGAAGTGGAGGTTCTTGGAAACAGAGCAGCCCTAAACTTTGGGGTGCCTGTGTCGTGTTGATTTTTAGGTTTCCCGATTTCTACGCCCATGAGTGGAAGTGCCCTATGCTCTCTCAGCTGTGTCTATTCCATGTTTCAGGACGCAGCGTACACTCCTCCAGAGTGGCTGTTGGCAATTTCCATCCCGCCCATCAGCGTAGCAAGGCTCCCGTGTCTCCATGGCCTGTCCTGCATTTCTGGTTTTTACACTTTTTTCAGCATGGCCCTTTTGACCGCTGGCAAGCGAGACTTCTTTGTAGCGCCGATTTGCCTTTCCGGCTTGCTTGGTTGGCCAAAAAGGGCGTATGCGTTTTTTCCTGAATATATTCAGGAAAAAACGCATACGCCCTTTTTGGCCAAGGGCATCATTGTCAACGCTTTGCCGCTTTTCATGTGCTTTCAAGGCGAGTCGAATCTACCTCCTGAAATCTGTTTCCTGCAATTCTGCCTTGCTTTCAAATCCTCTTCGTTGCCTTCCCTCAATATATTTGTGGACGAGAGTCATCATTTCTAACTCTGCAGGTTTGTGAATTGCAGTGCCCCTGAGCTCCATTTGTCAACTCGCTTTTTTGGGAGCTGGCCGCAAAAGCGCAGGATTGCTTCAGGCCCTATTCTGGTTCCGGGCGGCAGGCTGAGCCTGTGGTTCATTCTTCTTCCTGATGGGAAAATAGAGTGACCTGTGCCTGTCCCAACACCTAGAGCTAGTCTCTCATTGGTTCCCCCTCTTCCCGTTCATCCTCAGGACAAATTGCGACCTGTACGAAACAGGAGGTCAACGGTGCTGATTCTCCAAGTAGGGAGATTGTTAGTGAAGCGGCTGGAATGGCGAACCCGAGCACAAGGAGAGGAGAAATGAGGTGCGTTTTAGAAACCTTTCCCGATCACACGGTGTACCATCTTCTGGGTTTCCCAGGCATGTTTTCGATGTAGGAAGATGCCCTTGAACCTGGAGATTTGGGACCCATGGCATGGGTACCACGCAGTATTACTTTAAAACGTCTGCGGTTGCTCAACCAACCTCACCAATCCTCTCAGCCCCAAGAGTGTCCAGCCTTATGTCTCATCCAGCTGTGGGTCTAGATATGGTCAATCCAGGTTGCATCAGAGCCCCTGAACGGATTTTGTAAGAATGTCTCTCTCTTTCACTGTCTTTGTTTTCTGGGGTTTTTTTTTTTTAAGTAATCTATTTTTATAATGGGGTTTAGCTGCTTTTCCCTGCTGTGTTTATGCCGCTTTACACCCTCTTGATTCACTTCCAGAGAGATATCAACACATAGGTTTTAAGACTCTTCCTAGTCAGATATATTCTTGGGCGGTGAATAGGGGGTGTTGAGTCCAGTTCACTGAGCAGGGAGTAGGTCTTGTCTATTACATATTTGGCTTGTGGAACGGTATGTGAGCTAATTTCAAACCCTTGTTTTATGCATCGCCCCGCCTCACCTTTCCCGTTAAGCAGCCATAGTGTGTTTTGTAAATGTGTGACTCTGTTCTGTTTTGGAATTCAGTTCAGGTGTAGCGATGTTGACATTCCCTCTATCAGTGATATCTTAGGATAAGTGTCCTTTTCTGTGTGACTTACTTCACTTAGAGTCATCGTCCCTAAATCCACTCATCATGTTGCTACTAGCCTTATGACACTGATTTCATGGCTGAGTGATATTCCATTGTGCATAAGTACCACAACTTCTTTATCCATTTTTCTCTTTCCTGGGATATTTAAGGTGTACCGAAGTGGAGGTTCTTGGAAACAGAGCAGCCCTAAACTTTGGGGTGCCTGTGTCGTGTTGATTTTTAGGTTTCCCGATTTCTACGCCCATGAGTGGAAGTGCCCTATGCTCTCTCAGCTGTGTCTATTCCATGTTTCAGGACGCAGCGTACACTCCTCCAGAGTGGCTGTTGGCAATTTCCATCCCGCCCATCAGCGTAGCAAGGCTCCCGTGTCTCCATGGCCTGTCCTGCATTTCTGGTTTTTACACTTTTTTCAGCATGGCCCTTTTGACCGCTGGCAAGCGAGACTTCTTTGTAGCGCCGATTTGCCTTTCCGGCTTGCTTGGTTGGCCAAAAAGGGCGTATGCGTTTTTTCCTGAATATATTCAGGAAAAAACGCATACGCCCTTTTTGGCCAAGGGCATCATTGTCAACGCTTTGCCGCTTTTCATGTGCTTTCAAGGCGAGTCGAATCTACCTCCTGAAATCTGTTTCCTGCAATTCTGCCTTGCTTTCAAATCCTCTTCGTTGCCTTCCCTCAATATATTTGTGGACGAGAGTCATCATTTCTAACTCTGCAGGTTTGTGAATTGCAGTGCCCCTGAGCTCCATTTGTCAACTCGCTTTTTTGGGAGCTGGCCGCAAAAGCGCAGGATTGCTTCAGGCCCTATTCTGGTTCCGGGCGGCAGGCTGAGCCTGTGGTTCATTCTTCTTCCTGATGGGAAAATAGAGTGACCTGTGCCTGTCCCAACACCTAGAGCTAGTCTCTCATTGGTTCCCCCTCTTCCCGTTCATCCTCAGGACAAATTGCGACCTGTACGAAACAGGAGGTCAACGGTGCTGATTCTCCAAGTAGGGAGATTGTTAGTGAAGCGGCTGGAATGGCGAACCCGAGCACAAGGAGAGGAGAAATGAGGTGCGTTTTAGAAACCTTTCCCGATCACACGGTGTACCATCTTCTGGGTTTCCCAGGCATGTTTTCGATGTAGGAAGATGCCCTTGAACCTGGAGATTTGGGACCCATGGCATGGGTACCACGCAGTATTACTTTAAAACGTCTGCGGTTGCTCAACCAACCTCACCAATCCTCTCAGCCCCAAGAGTGTCCAGCCTTATGTCTCATCCAGCTGTGGGTCTAGATATGGTCAATCCAGGTTGCATCAGAGCCCCTGAACGGATTTTGTAAGAATGTCTCTCTCTTTCACTGTCTTTGTTTTCTGGGGTTTTTTTTTTTTAAGTAATCTATTTTTATAATGGGGTTTAGCTGCTTTTCCCTGCTGTGTTTATGCCGCTTTACACCCTCTTGATTCACTTCCAGAGAGATATCAATACATAGGTTTTAAGACTCTTCCTAGTCAGATATATTCTTGGGCGGTGAATAGGGGGTGTTGAGTCCAGTTCACTGAGCAGGGAGTAGGTCTTGTCTATTACATATTTGGCTTGTGGAACGGTATGTGAGCTAATTTCAAACCCTTGTTTTATGCATCGCCCCGCCTCACCTTTCCCGTTAAGCAGCCATAGTGTGTTTTGTAAATGTGTGACTCTGTTCTGTTTTGGAATTCAGTTCAGGTGTAGCGATGTTGACATTCCCTCTATCAGTGATATCTTAGGATAAGTGTCCTTTTCTGTGTGACTTCCTTCACTTAGAGTCATCGTCCCTAAATCCACTCATCATGCTGCTACTAGCCTTATGACACTGATTTCATGGCTGAGTGATATTCCATTGTGCATAAGTACCACAACTTCTTTATCCATTTTTCTCTTTCCTGGGATATTTAAGGTGTACCGAAGTGGAGGTTCTTGGAAACAGAGCAGCCCTAAACTTTGGGGTGCCTGTGTCGTGTTGATTTTTAGGTTTCCCGATTTCTACGCCCATGAGTGGAAGTGCCCTATGCTCTCTCAGCTGTGTCTATTCCATGTTTCAGGACGCAGCGTACACTCCTCCAGAGTGGCTGTTGGCAATTTCCATCCCGCCCATCAGCGTAGCAAGGCTCCCGTGTCTCCATGGCCTGTCCTGCATTTCTGGTTTTTACACTTTTTTCAGCATGGCCCTTTTGACCGCTGGCAAGCGAGACTTCTTTGTAGCGCCGATTTGCCTTTCCGGCTTGCTTGGTTGGCCAAAAAGGGCGTATGCGTTTTTTCCTGAATATATTCAGGAAAAAACGCATACGCCCTTTTTGGCCAAGGGCATCATTGTCAACGCTTTGCCGCTTTTCATGTGCTTTCAAGGCGAGTCGAATCTACCTCCTGAAATCTGTTTCCTGCAATTCTGCCTTGCTTTCAAATCCTCTTCGTTGCCTTCCCTCAATATATTTGTGGACGAGAGTCATCATTTCTAACTCTGCAGGTTTGTGAATTGCAGTGCCCCTGAGCTCCATTTGTCAACTCGCTTTTTTGGGAGCTGGCCGCAAAAGCGCAGGATTGCTTCAGGCCCTATTCTGGTTCCGGGCGGCAGGCTGAGCCTGTGGTTCATTCTTCTTCCTGATGGGAAAATAGAGTGACCTGTGCCTGTCCCAAAACCTAGAGCTAGTCTCTCATTGGTTCCCCCTCTTCCCGTTCATCCTCAGGACAAATTGCGACCTGTACGAAACAGGAGGTCAACGGTGCTGATTCTCCAAGTAGGGAGATTGTTAGTGAAGCGGCTGGAATGGCGAACCCGAGCACAAGGAGAGGAGAAATGAGGTGCGTTTTAGAAACCTTTCCCGATCACACGGTGTACCATCTTCTGGGTTTCCCAGGCATGTTTTCGATGTAGGAAGATGCCCTTGAACCTGGAGATTTGGGACCCATGGCATGGGTACCACGCAGTATTACTTTAAAGGGTCTGCGTTTGCTCACCCAACCTCACCAATCCTCTCAGCCCCAAGAGTGTCCAGCCTTATATCTCATCCAGCTGTGGGTCTAGATATGGTCAATCCAGGTTGCATCACAGCCCCTGAACGCATTTTGTAAGAATGTCTCTCTCTTTCACTGTCTTTGTTTTCTGGGGTTTTTTTTTTTTAAGTAATCTATTTTTATAATGGGGTTTAGCTGCTTTTCCCTGCTGTGTTTATGCCGCTTTACACCCTCTTGATTCACTTCCAGAGAGATATCAATACATAGGTTTTAAGACTCTTCCTAGTCAGATATATTCTTGGGCGGTGAATAGGGGGTGTTGAGTCCAGTTCACTGAGCAGGGAGTAGGTCTTGTCTATTACATATTTGGCTTGTGGAACGGTATGTGAGCTAATTTCAAACCCTTGTTTTATGCATCGCCCCGCCTCACCTTTCCCGTTAAGCAGCCATAGTGTGTTTTGTAAATGTGTGACTCTGTTCTGTTTTGGAATTCAGTTCAGGTGTAGCGATGTTGACATTCCCTCTATCAGTGATATCTTAGGATAAGTGTCCTTTTCTGTGTGACTTACTTCACTTAGAGTCATCGTCCCTAAATCCACTCATCATGCTGCTACTAGCCTTATGACACTGATTTCATGGCTGAGTGATATTCCATTGTGCATAAGTACCACAACTTCTTTATCCATTTTTCTCTTTCCTGGGATATTTAAGGTGTACCGACGTGGAGGTTCTTGGAAACAGAGCAGCCCTAAACTTTGGGGTGCCTGTGTCGTGTTGATTTTTAGGTTTCCCGATTTCTACGCCCATGAGTGGAAGTGCCCTATGCTCTCTCAGCTGTGTCTATTCCATGTTTCAGGACGCAGCGTACACTCCTCCAGAGTGGCTGTTGGCAATTTCCATCCCGCCCATCAGCGTAGCAAGGCTCCCGTGTCTCCATGGCCTGTCCTGCATTTCTGGTTTTTACACTTTTTTCAGCATGGCCCTTTTGACCGCTGGCAAGCGAGGCTTCTTTGTAGTGCCGATTTGCCTTTCCGGCTTGCTTGGTTGGCCAAAAAGGGCGTATGCGTTTTTTCCTGAATATATTCAGGAAAAAACGCATACGCCCTTTTTGGCCAAGGGCATCATTGTCAACGCTTTGCCGCTTTTCATGTGCTTTCAAGGCGAGTCGAATCGACCTCCTGAAATCTGTTTCCTGCAATTCTGCCTTGCTTTCAAATCCTCTTCGTTGCCTTCCCTCAATATATTTGTGGACGAGAGTCATCATTTCTAACTCTGCAGGTTTGTGAATTGCAGTGCCCCTGAGCTCCATTTGTCAACTCGCTTTTTTGGGAGCTGGCCGCAAAAGCGCAGGATTGCTTCAGGCCCTATTCTGGTTCCGGGCGGCAGGCTGAGCCTGTGGTTCATTCTTCTTCCTGATGGGAAAATAGAGTGACCTGTGCCTGTCCCAACACCTAGAGCTAGTCTCTCATTGGTTCCCCCTCTTCCCGTTCATGCTCAGGACAAATTGCGACCTGTACGAAACAGGAGGTCAACGGTGCTGATTCTCCAAGTAGGGAGATTGTCAGTGAAGCGGCTGGAATGGCGAACCCGAGCACAAGGAGAGGAGAAATGAGGTGCGTTTTAGAAACCTTTCGCGATCACACGGTGTACCATCTTCTGGGTTTCCCAGGCATGTTTTCGATGTAGGAAGATGCCCTTGAACCTGGAGATTTGGGACCCATGGCATGGGTACCACGCAGTATTACTTTAAAGGGTCTGCGTTTGCTCACCCAACCTCACCAATCCTCTCAGCCCCAAGAGTGTCCAGCCTTATATCTCATCCAGCTGTGGGTCTAGATATGGTCAATCCAGGTTGCATCACAGCCCCTGAACGCATTTTGTAAGAATGTCTCTCTCTTTCACTGTCTTTGTTTTCTGGGGTTTTTTTTTTTTAAGTAATCTATTTTTATAATGGGGTTTAGCTGCTTTTCCCTGCTGTGTTTATGCCGCTTTACACCCTCTTGATTCACTTCCAGAGAGATATCAATACATAGGTTTTAAGACTCTTCCTAGTCAGATATATTCTTGGGCGGTGAATAGGGGGTGTTGAGTCCAGTTCACTGAGCAGGGAGTAGGTCTTGTCTATTACATATTTGGCTTGTGGAACGGTATGTGAGCTAATTTCAAACCCTTGTTTTATGCATCGCCCCGCCTCACCTTTCCCGTTAAGCAGCCATAGTGTGTTTTGTAAATGTGTGACTCTGTTCTGTTTTGGAATTCAGTTCAGGTGTAGCGATGTTGACATTCCCTCTATCAGTGATATCTTAGGATAAGTGTCCTTTTCTGTGTGACTTACTTCACTTAGAGTCATCATCCCTAAATCCACTCATCATGCTGCTACTAGCCTTATGACACTGATTTCATGGCTGAGTGATATTCCATTGTGCATAAGTACCACAACTTCTTTATCCATTTTTCTCTTTCCTGGGATATTTAAGGTGTACCGAAGTGGAGGTTCTTGGAAACAGAGCAGCCCTAAACTTTGGGGTGCCTGTGTCGTGTTGATTTTTAGGTTTCCCGATTTCTACGCCCATGAGTGGAAGTGCCCTATGCTCTCTCAGCTGTGTCTATTCCATGTTTCAGGACGCAGCGTACACTCCTCCAGAGTGGCTGTTGGCAATTTCCATCCCGCCCATCAGCGTAGCAAGGCTCCCGTGTCTCCATGGCCTGTCCTGCATTTCTGGTTTTTACACTTTTTTCAGCATGGCCCTTTTGACCGCTGGCAAGCGAGACTTCTTTGTAGTGCCGATTTGCCTTTCCGGCTTGCTTGGTTGGCCAAAAAGGGCGTATGCGTTTTTTCCTGAATATATTCAGGAAAAAACGCATACGCCCTTTTTGGCCAAGGGCATCATTGTCAACGCTTTGCCGCTTTTCATGTGCTTTCAAGGCGAGTCGAATCTACCTCCTGAAATCTGTTTCCTGCAATTCTGCCTTGCTTTCAAATCCTCTTCGTTGCCTTCCCTCAATATATTTGTGGACGAGAGTCATCATTTCTAACTCTGCAGGTTTGTGAATTGCAGTGCCCCTGAGCTCCATTTGTCAACTCGCTTTTTTGGGAGCTGGCCGCAAAAGCGCAGGATTGCTTCAGGCCCTATTCTGGTTCCGGGCGGCAGGCTGAGCCTGTGGTTCATTCTTCTTCCTGATGGGAAAATAGAGTGACCTGTGCCTGTCCCAACACCTAGAGCTAGTCTCTCATTGGTTCCCCCTCTTCCCGTTCATCCTCAGGACAAATTGCGACCTGTACGAAACAGGAGGTCAACGGTGCTGATTCTCCAAGTAGGGAGATTGTCAGTGAAGCGGCTGGAATGGCGAACCCGAGCACAAGGAGAGGAGAAATGAGGTGCGTTTTAGAAACCTTTCGCGATCACACGGTGTACCATCTTCTGGGTTTCCCAGGCATGTTTTCGATGTAGGAAGATGCCCTTGAACCTGGAGATTTGGGACCCATGGCATGGGTACCACGCAGTATTACTTTAAAGGGTCTGCGTTTGCTCACCCAACCTCACCAATCCTCTCAGCCCCAAGAGTGTCCAGCCTTATGTCTCATCCAGCTGTGGGTCTAGATATGGTCAATCCAGGTTGCATCACAGCCCCTGAACGGATTTTGTAAGAATGTCTCTCTCTTTCACTGTCTTTGTTTTCTGGGTTTTTTTTTTTTTTAAGTAATCTATTTTTATAATGGGGTTTAGCTGCTTTTCCCTGCTGTGTTTATGCCGCTTTACACCCTCTTGATTCACTTCCAGAGAGATATCAACACATAGGTTTTAAGACTCTTCCTAGTCAGATATATTCTTGGGCGGTGAATAGGGGGTGTTGAGTCCAGTTCACTGAGCAGGGAGTAGGTCTTGTCTATTACATATTTGGCTTGTGGAACGGTATGTGAGCTAATTTCAAACCCTTGTTTTATGCATCGCCCCGCCTCACCTTTCCCGTTAAGCAGCCATAGTGTGTTTTGTAAATGTGTGACTCTGTTCTGTTTTGGAATTCAGTTCAGGTGTAGCGATGTTGACATTCCCTCTATCAGTGATATCTTAGGATAAGTGTCCTTTTCTGTGTGACTTATTTCACTTAGAGTCATCGTCCCTAAATCCACTCATCATGCTGCTACTAGCCTTATGACACTGATTTCATGGCTGAGTGATATTCCATTGTGCATAAGTACCACAACTTCTTTATCCATTTTTCTCTTTCCTGGGATATTTAAGGTGTACCGAAGTGGAGGTTCTTGGAAACAGAGCAGCCCTAAACTTTGGGGTGCCTGTGTCGTGTTGATTTTTAGGTTTCCCGATTTCTACGCCCATGAGTGGAAGTGCCCTATGCTCTCTCAGCTGTGTCTATTCCATGTTTCAGGACGCAGCGTACACTCCTCCAGAGTGGCTGTTGGCAATTTCCATCCCGCCCATCAGCGTAGCAAGGCTCCCGTGTCTCCATGGCCTGTCCTGCATTTCTGGTTTTTACACTTTTTTCAGCATGGCCCTTTTGACCGCTGGCAAGCGAGACTTCTTTGTAGTGCCGATTTGCCTTTCCGGCTTGCTTGGTTGGCCAAAAAGGGCGTATGCGTTTTTTCCTGAATATATTCAGGAAAAAACGCATACGCCCTTTTTGGCCAAGGGCATCATTGTCAACGCTTTGCCGCTTTTCATGTGCTTTCAAGGCGAGTCGAATCTACCTCCTGAAATCTGTTTCCTGCAATTCTGCCTTGCTTTCAAATCCTCTTCGTTGCCTTCCCTCAATATATTTGTGGACGAGAGTCATCATTTCTAACTCTGCAGGTTTGTGAATTGCAGTGCCCCTGAGCTCCATTTGTCAACTCGCTTTTTTGGGAGCTGGCCGCAAAAGCGCAGGATTGCTTCAGGCCCTATTCTGGTTCCGGGCGGCAGGCTGAGCCTGTGGTTCATTCTTCTTCCTGATGGGAAAATAGAGTGACCTGTGCCTGTCCCAACACCTAGAGCTAGTCTCTCATTGGTTCCCCCTCTTCCCGTTCATCCTCAGGACAAATTGCGACCTGTACGAAACAGGAGGTCAACGGTGCTGATTCTCCAAGTAGGGAGATTGTCAGTGAAGCGGCTGGAATGGCGAACCCGAGCACAAGGAGAGGAGAAATGAGGTGCGTTTTAGAAACCTTTCGCGATCACACGGTGTACCATCTTCTGGGTTTCCCAGGCATGTTTTCGATGTAGGAAGATGCCCTTGAACCTGGAGATTTGGGACCCATGGCATGGGTACCACGCAGTATTACTTTAAAGGGTCTGCGTTTGCTCACCCAACCTCACCAATCCTCTCAGCCCCAAGAGTGTCCAGCCTTATGTCTCATCCAGCTGTGGGTCTAGATATGGTCAATCCAGGTTGCATCACAGCCCCTGAACGGATTTTGTAAGAATGTCTCTCTCTTTCACTGTCTTTGTTTTCTGGGTTTTTTTTTTTTTTAAGTAATCTATTTTTATAATGGGGTTTAGCTGCTTTTCCCTGCTGTGTTTATGCCGCTTTACACCCTCTTGATTCACTTCCAGAGAGATATCAACACATAGGTTTTAAGACTCTTCCTAGTCAGATATATTCTTGGGCGGTGAATAGGGGGTGTTGAGTCCAGTTCACTGAGCAGGGAGTAGGTCTTGTCTATTACATATTTGGCTTGTGGAACGGTATGTGAGCTAATTTCAAACCCTTGTTTTATGCATCGCCCCGCCTCACCTTTCCCGTTAAGCAGCCATAGTGTGTTTTGTAAATGTGTGACTCTGTTCTGTTTTGGAATTCAGTTCAGGTGTAGCGATGTTGACATTCCCTCTATCAGTGATATCTTAGGATAAGTGTCCTTTTCTGTGTGACTTATTTCACTTAGAGTCATCGTCCCTAAATCCACTCATCATGCTGCTACTAGCCTTATGACACTGATTTCATGGCTGAGTGATATTCCATTGTGCATAAGTACCACAACTTCTTTATCCATTTTTCTCTTTCCTGGGATATTTAAGGTGTACCGAAGTGGAGGTTCTTGGAAACAGAGCAGCCCTAAACTTTGGGGTGCCTGTGTCGTGTTGATTTTTAGGTTTCCCGATTTCTACGCCCATGAGTGGAAGTGCCCTATGCTCTCTCAGCTGTGTCTATTCCATGTTTCAGGACGCAGCGTACACTCCTCCAGAGTGGCTGTTGGCAATTTCCATCCCGCCCATCAGCGTAGCAAGGCTCCCGTGTCTCCATGGCCTGTCCTGCATTTCTGGTTTTTACACATTTTTCAGCATGGCCCTTTTGACCGCTGGCAAGCGAGACTTCTTTGTAGCGCCGATTTGCCTTTCCGGCTTGCTTGGTTGGCCAAAAAGGGCGTATGCGTTTTTTCCTGAATATATTCAGGAAAAAACGCATACGCCCTTTTTGGCCAAGGGCATCATTGTCAACGCTTTGCCGCTTTTCATGTGCTTTCAAGGCGAGTCGAATCGACCTCCTGAAATCTGTTTCCTGCAATTCTGCCTTGCTTTCAAATCCTCTTCGTTGCCTTCCCTCAATATATTTGTGGACGAGAGTCATCATTTCTAACTCTGCAGGTTTGTGAATTGCAGTGCCCCTGAGCTCCATTTGTCAACTCGCTTTTTTGGGAGCTGGCCGCAAAAGCGCAGGATTGCTTCAGGCCCTATTCTGGTTCCGGGCGGCAGGCTGAGCCTGTGGTTCATTCTTCTTCCTGATGGGAAAATAGAGTGACCTGTGCCTGTCCCAACACCTAGAGCTAGTCTCTCATTGGTTCCCCCTCTTCCCGTTCATCCTCAGGACAAATTGCGACCTGTACGAAACAGGAGGTCAACGGTGCTGATTCTCCAAGTAGGGAGATTGTCAGTGAAGCGGCTGGAATGGCGAACCCGAGCACAAGGAGAGGAGAAATGAGGTGCGTTTTAGAAACCTTTCCCGATCACACGGTGTACCATCTTCTGGGTTTCCCAGGCATGTTTTCGATGTAGGAAGATGCCCTTGAACCTGGAGATTTGGGACCCATGGCATGGGTACCACGCAGTATTACTTTAAAGGGTCTGCGTTTGCTCACCCAACCTCACCAATCCTCTCAGCCCCAAGAGTGTCCAGCCTTATGTCTCATCCAGCTGTGGGTCTAGATATGGTCAATCCAGGTTGCATCACAGCCCCTGAACGGATTTTGTAAGAATGTCTCTCTCTTTCACTGTCTTTGTTTTCTGGGTTTTTTTTTTTTTAAGTAATCTATTTTTATAATGGGGTTTAGCTGCTTTTCCCTGCTGTGTTTATGCCGCTTTACACCCTCTTGATTCACTTCCAGAGAGATATCAACACATAGGTTTTAAGACTCTTCCTAGTCAGATATATTCTTGGGCGGTGAATAGGGGGTGTTGAGTCCAGTTCACTGAGCAGGGAGTAGGTCTTGTCTATTACATATTTGGCTTGTGGAACGGTATGTGAGCTAATTTCAAACCCTTGTTTTATGCATCGCCCCGCCTCACCTTTCCCGTTAAGCAGCCATAGTGTGTTTTGTAAATGTGTGACTCTGTTCTGTTTTGGAATTCAGTTCAGGTGTAGCGATGTTGACATTCCCTCTATCAGTGATATCTTAGGATAAGTGTCCTTTTCTGTGTGACTTACTTCACTTAGAGTCATCGTCCCTAAATCCACTCATCATGCTGCTACTAGCCTTATGACACTGATTTCATGGCTGAGTGATATTCCATTGTGCATAAGTACCACAACTTCTTTATCCATTTTTCTCTTTCCTGGGATATTTAAGGTGTACCGAAGTGGAGGTTCTTGGAAACAGAGCAGCCCTAAACTTTGGGGTGCCTGTGTCGTGTTGATTTTTAGGTTTCCCGATTTCTACGCCCATGAGTGGAAGTGCCCTATGCTCTCTCAGCTGTGTCTATTCCATGTTTCAGGACGCAGCGTACACTCCTCCAGAGTGGCTGTTGGCAATTTCCATCCCGCCCATCAGCGTAGCAAGGCTCCCGTGTCTCCATGGCCTGTCCTGCATTTCTGGTTTTTACACTTTTTTCAGCATGGCCCTTTTGACCGCTGGCAAGCGAGACTTCTTTGTAGCGCCGATTTGCCTTTCCGGCTTGCTTGGTTGGCCAAAAAGGGCGTATGCGTTTTTTCCTGAATATATTCAGGAAAAAACGCATACGCCCTTTTTGGCCAAGGGCATCATTGTCAACGCTTTGCCGCTTTTCATGTGCTTTCAAGGCGAGTCGAATCGACCTCCTGAAATCTGTTTCCTGCAATTCTGCCTTGCTTTCAAATCCTCTTCGTTGCCTTCCCTCAATATATTTGTGGACGAGAGTCATCATTTCTAACTCTGCAGGTTTGTGAATTGCAGTGCCCCTGAGCTCCATTTGTCAACTCGCTTTTTTGGGAGCTGGCCGCAAAAGCGCAGGATTGCTTCAGGCCCTATTCTGGTTCCGGGCGGCAGGCTGAGCCTGTGGTTCATTCTTCTTCCTGATGGGAAAATAGAGTGACCTGTGCCTGTCCCAACACCTAGAGCTAGTCTCTCATTGGTTCCCCCTCTTCCCGTTCATCCTCAGGACAAATTGCGACCTGTACGAAACAGGAGGTCAACGGTGCTGATTCTCCAAGTAGGGAGATTGTCAGTGAAGCGGCTGGAATGGCGAACCCGAGCACAAGGAGAGGAGAAATGAGGTGCGTTTTAGAAACCTTTCCCGATCACACGGTGTACCATCTTCTGGGTTTCCCAGGCATGTTTTCGATGTAGGAAGATGCCCTTGAACCTGGAGATTTGGGACCCATGGCATGGGTACCACGCAGGATTACTTTAAAGGGTCTGCGTTTGCTCACCCAACCTCACCAATCCTCTCAGCCCCAAGAGTGTCCAGCCTTATGTCTCATCCAGCTGTGGGTCTAGATATGGTCAATCCAGGTTGCATCAGAGCCCCTGAACGGATTTTGTAAGAATGTCTCTCTCTTTCACTGTCTTTGTTTTCTGGGGGTTTTTTTTTTTAAGTAATCTATTTTTATAATGGGGTTTAGCTGCTTTTCCCTGCTGTGTTTATGCCGCTTTACACCCTCTTGATTCACTTCCAGAGAGATATCAACACATAGGTTTTAAGACTCTTCCTAGTCAGATATATTCTTGGGCGGTGAATAGGGGGTGTTGAGTCCAGTTCACTGAGCAGGGAGTAGGTCTTGTCTATTACATATTTGGCTTGTGGAACGGTATGTGAGCTAATTTCAAACCCTTGTTTTATGCATCGCCCCGCCTCACCTTTCCCGTTAAGCAGCCATAGTGTGTTTTGTAAATGTGTGACTCTGTTCTGTTTTGGAATTCAGTTCAGGTGTAGCGATGTTGACATTCCCTCTATCAGTGATATCTTAGGATAAGTGTCCTTTTCTGTGTGACTTACTTCACTTAGAGTCATCGTCCCTAAATCCACTCATCATGCTGCTACTAGCCTTATGACACTGATTTCATGGCTGAGTGATATTCCATTGTGCATAAGTACCACAACTTCTTTATCCATTTTTCTCTTTCCTGGGATATTTAAGGTGTACCGAAGTGGAGGTTCTTGGAAACAGAGCAGCCCTAAACTTTGGGGTGCCTGTGTCGTGTTGATTTTTAGGTTTCCCGATTTCTACGCCCATGAGTGGAAGTGCCCTATGCTCTCTCAGCTGTGTCTATTCCATGTTTCAGGACGCAGCGTACACTCCTCCAGAGTGGCTGTTGGCAATTTCCATCCCGCCCATCAGCGTAGCAAGGCTCCCGTGTCTCCATGGCCTGTCCTGCATTTCTGGTTTTTACACTTTTTTCAGCATGGCCCTTTTGACCGCTGGCAAGCGAGACTTCTTTGTAGCGCCGATTTGCCTTTCCGGCTTGCTTGGTTGGCCAAAAAGGGCGTATGCGTTTTTTCCTGAATATATTCAGGAAAAAACGCATACGCCCTTTTTGGCCAAGGGCATCATTGTCAACGCTTTGCCGCTTTTCATGTGCTTTCAAGGCGAGTCGAATCGACCTCCTGAAATCTGTTTCCTGCAATTCTGCCTTGCTTTCAAATCCTCTTCGTTGCCTTCCCTCAATATATTTGTGGACGAGAGTCATCATTTCTAACTCTGCAGGTTTGTGAATTGCAGTGCCCCTGAGCTCCATTTGTCAACTCGCTTTTTTGGGAGCTGGCCGCAAAAGCGCAGGATTGCTTCAGGCCCTATTCTGGTTCCGGGCGGCAGGCTGAGCCTGTGGTTCATTCTTCTTCCTGATGGGAAAATAGAGTGACCTGTGCCTGTCCCAACACCTAGAGCTAGTCTCTCATTGGTTCCCCCTCTTCCCGTTCATCCTCAGGACAAATTGCGACCTGTACGAAACAGGAGGTCAACGGTGCTGATTCTCCAAGTAGGGAGATTGTCAGTGAAGCGGCTGGAATGGCGAACCCGAGCACAAGGAGAGGAGAAATGAGGTGCGTTTTAGAAACCTTTCCCGATCACACGGTGTACCATCTTCTGGGTTTCCCAGGCATGTTTTCGATGTAGGAAGATGCCCTTGAACCTGGAGATTTGGGACCCATGGCATGGGTACCACGCAGTATTACTTTAAAGGGTCTGCGTTTGCTCACCCAACCTCACCAATCCTCTCAGCCCCAAGAGTGTCCAGCCTTATGTCTCATCCAGCTGTGGGTCTAGATATGGTCAATCCAGGTTGCATCAGAGCCCCTGAACGGATTTTGTAAGAATGTCTCTCTCTTTCACTGTCTTTGTTTTCTGGGGGTTTTTTTTTTTAAGTAATCTATTTTTATAATGGGGTTTAGCTGCTTTTCCCTGCTGTGTTTATGCCGCTTTACACCCTCTTGATTCACTTCCAGAGAGATATCAACACATAGGTTTTAAGACTCTTCCTAGTCAGATATATTCTTGGGCGGTGAATAGGGGGTGTTGAGTCCAGTTCACTGAGCAGGGAGTAGGTCTTGTCTATTACATATTTGGCTTGTGGAACGGTATGTGAGCTAATTTCAAACCCTTGTTTTATGCATCGCCCCGCCTCACCTTTCCCGTTAAGCAGCCATAGTGTGTTTTGTAAATGTGTGACTCTGTTCTGTTTTGGAATTCAGTTCAGGTGTAGCGATGTTGACATTCCCTCTATCAGTGATATCTTAGGATAAGTGTCCTTTTCTGTGTGACTTACTTCACTTAGAGTCATCGTCCCTAAATCCACTCATCATGCTGCTACTAGCCTTATGACACTGATTTCATGGCTGAGTGATATTCCATTGTGCATAAGTACCACAACTTCTTTATCCATTTTTCTCTTTCCTGGGATATTTAAGGTGTACCGAAGTGGAGGTTCTTGGAAACAGAGCAGCCCTAAACTTTGGGGTGCCTGTGTCGTGTTGATTTTTAGGTTTCCCGATTTCTACGCCCATGAGTGGAAGTGCCCTATGCTCTCTCAGCTGTGTCTATTCCATGTTTCAGGACGCAGCGTACACTCCTCCAGAGTGGCTGTTGGCAATTTCCATCCCGCCCATCAGCGTAGCAAGGCTCCCGTGTCTCCATGGCCTGTCCTGCATTTCTGGTTTTTACACTTTTTTCAGCATGGCCCTTTTGACCGCTGGCAAGCGAGACTTCTTTGTAGCGCCGATTTGCCTTTCCGGCTTGCTTGGTTGGCCAAAAAGGGCGTATGCGTTTTTTCCTGAATATATTCAGGAAAAAACGCATACGCCCTTTTTGGCCAAGGGCATCATTGTCAACGCTTTGCCGCTTTTCATGTGCTTTCAAGGCGAGTCGAATCGACCTCCTGAAATCTGTTTCCTGCAATTCTGCCTTGCTTTCAAATCCTCTTCGTTGCCTTCCCTCAATATATTTGTGGACGAGAGTCATCATTTCTAACTCTGCAGGTTTGTGAATTGCAGTGCCCCTGAGCTCCATTTGTCAACTCGCTTTTTTGGGAGCTGGCCGCAAAAGCGCAGGATTGCTTCAGGCCCTATTCTGGTTCCGGGCGGCAGGCTGAGCCTGTGGTTCATTCTTCTTCCTGATGGGAAAATAGAGTGACCTGTGCCTGTCCCAACACCTAGAGCTAGTCTCTCATTGGTTCCCCCTCTTCCCGTTCATCCTCAGGACAAATTGCGACCTGTACGAAACAGGAGGTCAACGGTGCTGATTCTCCAAGTAGGGAGATTGTCAGTGAAGCGGCTGGAATGGCGAACCCGAGCACAAGGAGAGGAGAAATGAGGTGCGTTTTAGAAACCTTTCCCGATCACACGGTGTACCATCTTCTGGGTTTCCCAGGCATGTTTTCGATGTAGGAAGATGCCCTTGAACCTGGAGATTTGGGACCCATGGCATGGGTACCACGCAGGATTACTTTAAAGGGTCTGCGTTTGCTCACCCAACCTCACCAATCCTCTCAGCCCCAAGAGTGTCCAGCCTTATGTCTCATCCAGCTGTGGGTCTAGATATGGTCAATCCAGGTTGCATCAGAGCCCCTGAACGGATTTTGTAAGAATGTCTCTCTCTTTCACTGTCTTTGTTTTCTGGGGTTTTTTTTTTTAAGTAATCTATTTTTATAATGGGGTTTAGCTGCTTTTCCCTGCTGTGTTTATGCCGCTTTACACCCTCTTGATTCACTTCCAGAGAGATATCAACACATAGGTTTTAAGACTCTTCCTAGTCAGATATATTCTTGGGCGGTGAATAGGGGGTGTTGAGTCCAGTTCACTGAGCAGGGAGTAGGTCTTGTCTATTACATATTTGGCTTGTGGAACGGTATGTGAGCTAATTTCAAACCCTTGTTTTATGCATCGCCCCGCCTCACCTTTCCCGTTAAGCAGCCATAGTGTGTTTTGTAAATGTGTGACTCTGTTCTGTTTTGGAATTCAGTTCAGGTGTAGCGATGTTGACATTCCCTCTATCAGTGATATCTTAGGATAAGTGTCCTTTTCTGTGTGACTTACTTCACTTAGAGTCATCGTCCCTAAATCCACTCATCATGCTGCTACTAGCCTTATGACACTGATTTCATGGCTGAGTGATATTCCATTGTGCATAAGTACCACAACTTCTTTATCCATTTTTCTCTTTCCTGGGATATTTAAGGTGTACCGAAGTGGAGGTTCTTGGAAACAGAGCAGCCCTAAACTTTGGGGTGCCTGTGTCGTGTTGATTTTTAGGTTTCCCGATTTCTACGCCCATGAGTGGAAGTGCCCTATGCTCTCTCAGCTGTGTCTATTCCATGTTTCAGGACGCAGCGTACACTCCTCCAGAGTGGCTGTTGGCAATTTCCATCCCGCCCATCAGCGTAGCAAGGCTCCCGTGTCTCCATGGCCTGTCCTGCATTTCTGGTTTTTACACTTTTTTCAGCATGGCCCTTTTGACCGCTGGCAAGCGAGACTTCTTTGTAGCGCCGATTTGCCTTTCCGGCTTGCTTGGTTGGCCAAAAAGGGCGTATGCGTTTTTTCCTGAATATATTCAGGAAAAAACGCATACGCCCTTTTTGGCCAAGGGCATCATTGTCAACGCTTTGCCGCTTTTCATGTGCTTTCAAGGCGAGTCGAATCGACCTCCTGAAATCTGTTTCCTGCAATTCTGCCTTGCTTTCAAATCCTCTTCGTTGCCTTCCCTCAATATATTTGTGGACGAGAGTCATCATTTCTAACTCTGCAGGTTTGTGAATTGCAGTGCCCCTGAGCTCCATTTGTCAACTCGCTTTTTTGGGAGCTGGCCGCAAAAGCGCAGGATTGCTTCAGGCCCTATTCTGGTTCCGGGCGGCAGGCTGAGCCTGTGGTTCATTCTTCTTCCTGATGGGAAAATAGAGTGACCTGTGCCTGTCCCAACACCTAGAGCTAGTCTCTCATTGGTTCCCCCTCTTCCCGTTCATCCTCAGGACAAATTGCGACCTGTACGAAACAGGAGGTCAACGGTGCTGATTCTCCAAGTAGGGAGATTGTCAGTGAAGCGGCTGGAATGGCGAACCCGAGCACAAGGAGAGGAGAAATGAGGTGCGTTTTAGAAACCTTTCCCGATCACACGGTGTACCATCTTCTGGGTTTCCCAGGCATGTTTTCGATGTAGGAAGATGCCCTTGAACCTGGAGATTTGGGACCCATGGCATGGGTACCACGCAGGATTACTTTAAAGGGTCTGCGTTTGCTCACCCAACCTCACCAATCCTCTCAGCCCCAAGAGTGTCCAGCCTTATGTCTCATCCAGCTGTGGGTCTAGATATGGTCAATCCAGGTTGCATCAGAGCCCCTGAACGGATTTTGTAAGAATGTCTCTCTCTTTCACTGTCTTTGTTTTATGGGTTTTTTTTTTAAGTAATCTATTTTTATAATGGGGTTTAGCTGCTTTTCCCTGCTGTGTTTATGCCGCTTTACACCCTCTTGATTCACTTCCAGAGAGATATCAACACATAGGTTTTAAGACTCTTCCTAGTCAGATATATTCTTGGGCGGTGAATAGGGGGTGTTGAGTCCAGTTCACTGAGCAGGGAGTAGGTCTTGTCTATTACATATTTGGCTTGTGGAACGGTATGTGAGCTAATTTCAAACCCTTGTTTTATGCATCGCCCCGCCTCACCTTTCCCGTTAAGCAGCCATAGTGTGTTTTGTAAATGTGTGACTCTGTTCTGTTTTGGAATTCAGTTCAGGTGTAGCGATGTTGACATTCCCTCTATCAGTGATATCTTAGGATAAGTGTCCTTTTCTGTGTGACTTCCTTCACTTAGAGTCATCGTCCCTAAATCCACTCATCATGCTGCTACTAGCCTTATGACACTGATTTCATGGCTGAGTGATATTCCATTGTGCATAAGTACCACAACTTCTTTATCCATTTTTCTCTTTCCTGGGATATTTAAGGTGTACCGAAGTGGAGGTTCTTGGAAACAGAGCAGCCCTAAACTTTGGGGTGCCTGTGTCGTGTTGATTTTTAGGTTTCCCGATTTCTACGCCCATGAGTGGAAGTGCCCTATGCTCTCTCAGCTGTGTCTATTCCATGTTTCAGGACGCAGCGTACACTCCTCCAGAGTGGCTGTTGGCAATTTCCATCCCGCCCATCAGCGTAGCAAGGCTCCCGTGTCTCCATGGCCTGTCCTGCATTTCTGGTTTTTACACTTTTTTCAGCATGGCCCTTTTGACCGCTGGCAAGCGAGACTTCTTTGTAGCGCCGATTTGCCTTTCCGGCTTGCTTGGTTGGCCAAAAAGGGCGTATGCGTTTTTTCCTGAATATATTCAGGAAAAAACGCATACGCCCTTTTTGGCCAAGGGCATCATTGTCAACGCTTTGCCGCTTTTCATGTGCTTTCAAGGCGAGTCGAATCGACCTCCTGAAATCTGTTTCCTGCAATTCTGCCTTGCTTTCAAATCCTCTTCGTTGCCTTCCCTCAATATATTTGTGGACGAGAGTCATCATTTCTAACTCTGCAGGTTTGTGAATTGCAGTGCCCCTGAGCTCCATTTGTCAACTCGCTTTTTTGGGAGCTGGCCGCAAAAGCGCAGGATTGCTTCAGGCCCTATTCTGGTTCCGGGCGGCAGGCTGAGCCTGTGGTTCATTCTTCTTCCTGATGGGAAAATAGAGTGACCTGTGCCTGTCCCAACACCTAGAGCTAGTCTCTCATTGGTTCCCCCTCTTCCCGTTCATCCTCAGGACAAATTGCGACCTGTACGAAACAGGAGGTCAATGGTGCTGATTCTCCAAGTAGGGAGATTGTCAGTGAAGGGGCTGGAATGGCGAACCCGAGCACAAGGAGAGGAGAAATGAGGTGCGTTTTAGAAACCTTTCCCGATCACACGGTGTACCATCTTCTGGGTTTCCCAGGCATGTTTTCGATGTAGGAAGATGCCCTTGAACCTGGAGATTTGGGACCCATGGCATGGGTACCACGCAGGATTACTTTAAAGGGTCTGCGTTTGCTCACCCAACCTCACCAATCCTCTCAGCCCCAAGAGTGTCCAGCCTTATGTCTCATCCAGCTGTGGGTCTAGATATGGTCAATCCAGGTTGCATCAGAGCCCCTGAAAGGATTTTGTAAGAATGTCTCTCTCTTTCACTGTCTTTGTTTTCTGGGGTTTTTTTTTTTTAAGTAATCTATTTTTATAATGGGGTTTAGCTGCTTTTCCCTGCTGTGTTTATGCCGCTTTACACCCTCTTGATTCACTTCCAGAGAGATATCAATACATAGGTTTTAAGACTCTTCCTAGTCAGATATATTCTTGGGCGGTGAATAGGGGGTGTTGAGTCCAGTTCACTGAGCAGGGAGTAGGTCTTGTCTATTACATATTTGGCTTGTGGAACGGTATGTGAGCTAATTTCAAACCCTTGTTTTATGCATCGCCCCGCCTCACCTTTCCCGTTAAGCAGCCATAGTGTGTTTTGTAAATGTGTGACTCTGTTCTGTTTTGGAATTCAGTTCAGGTGTAGCGATGTTGACATTCCCTCTATAAGTGATATCTTAGGATAAGTGTCCTTTTCTGTGTGACTTACTTCACTTAGAGTCATCGTCCCTAAATCCACTCATCATGCTGCTACTAGCCTTATGACACTGATTTCATGGCTGAGTGATATTCCATTGTGCATAAGTACCACAACTTCTTTATCCATTTTTCTCTTTCCTGGGATATTTAAGGTGTACCGAAGTGGAGGTTCTTGGAAACAGAGCTGCCCTAAACTTTGGGGTGCCTGTGTCGTGTTGATTTTTAGGTTTCCCGATTTCTACGCCCATGAGTGGAAGTGCCCTATGCTCTCTCAGCTGTGTCTATTCCATGTTTCAGGACGCAGCGTACACTCCTCCAGAGTGGCTGTTGGCAATTTCCATCCCGCCCATCAGCGTAGCAAGGCTCCCGTGTCTCCATGGCCTGTCCTGCATTTCTGGTTTTTACACTTTTTTCAGCATGGCCCTTTTGACCGCTGGCAAGCGAGACTTCTTTGTAGCGCCGATTTGCCTTTCCGGCTTGCTTGGTTGGCCAAAAAGGGCGTATGCGTTTTTTCCTGAATATATTCAGGAAAAAACGCATCCGCCCTTTTTGGCCAAGGGCATCATTGTCAACGCTTTGCCGCTTTTCATGTGCTTTCAAGGCGAGTCGAATCGACCTCCTGAAATCTGTTTCCTGCAATTCTGCCTTGCTTTCAAATCCTCTTCGTTGCCTTCCCTCAATATATTTGTGGACGAGAGTCATCATTTCTAACTCTGCAGGTTTGTGAATTGCAGTGCCCCTGAGCTCCATTTGTCAACTCGCTTTTTTGGGAGCTGGCCGCAAAAGCGCAGGATTGCTTCAGGCCCTATTCTGGTTCCGGGCGGCAGGCTGAGCCTGTGGTTCATTCTTCTTCCTGATGGGAAAATAGAGTGACCTGTGCCTGTCCCAACACCTAGAGCTAGTCTCTCATTGGTTCCCCCTCTTCCCGTTCATCCTCAGGACAAATTGCGACCTGTACGAAACAGGAGGTCAACGGTGCTGATTCTCCAAGTAGGGAGATTGTCAGTGAAGCGGCTGGAATGGCGAACCCGAGCACAAGGAGAGGAGAAATGAGGTGCGTTTTAGAAACCTTTCCCGATCACACGGTGTACCATCTTCTGGGTTTCCCAGGCATGTTTTCGATGTAGGAAGATGCCCTTGAACCTGGAGATTTGGGACCCATGGCATGGGTACCACGCAGGATTACTTTAAAGGGTCTGCGTTTGCTCACCCAACCTCACCAATCCTCTCAGCCCCAAGAGTGTCCAGCCTTATGTCTCATCCAGCTGTGGGTCTAGATATGGTCAATCCAGGTTGCATCAGAGCCCCTGAACGGATTTTGTAAGAATGTCTCTCTCTTTCACTGTCTTTGTTTTCTGGGTTTTTTTTTTTTAAGTAATCTATTTTTATAATGGGGTTTAGCTGCTTTTCCCTGCTGTGTTTATGCCGCTTTACACCCTCTTGATTCACTTCCAGAGAGATATCAATACATAGGTTTTAAGACTCTTCCTAGTCAGATATATTCTTGGGCGGTGAATAGGGGGTGTTGAGTCCAGTTCACTGAGCAGGGAGTAGGTCTTGTCTATTACATATTTGGCTTGTGGAACGGTATGTGAGCTAATTTCAAACCCTTGTTTTATGCATCGCCCCGCCTCACCTTTCCCGTTAAGCAGCCATAGTGTGTTTTGTAAATGTGTGACTCTGTTCTGTTTTGGAATTCAGTTCAGGTGTAGCGATGTTGACATTCCCTCTATAAGTGATATCTTAGGATAAGTGTCCTTTTCTGTGTGACTTCCTTCACTTAGAGTCATCGTCCCTAAATCCACTCATCATGCTGCTACTAGCCTTATGACACTGATTTCATGGCTGAGTGATATTCCATTGTGCATAAGTACCACAACTTCTTTATCCATTTTTCTCTTTCCTGGGATATTTAAGGTGTACCGAAGTGGAGGTTCTTGGAAACAGAGCAGCCCTAAACTTTGGGGTGCCTGTGTCGTGTTGATTTTTAGGTTTCCCGATTTCTACGCCCATGAGTGGAAGTGCCCTATGCTCTCTCAGCTGTGTCTATTCCATGTTTCAGGACGCAGCGTACACTCCTCCAGAGTGGCTGTTGGCAATTTCCATCCCGCCCATCAGCGTAGCAAGGCTCCCGTGTCTCCATGGCCTGTCCTGCATTTCTGGTTTTTACACTTTTTTCAGCATGGCCCTTTTGACCGCTGGCAAGCGAGACTTCTTTGTAGCGCCGATTTGCCTTTCCGGCTTGCTTGGTTGGCCAAAAAGGGCGTATGCGTTTTTTCCTGAATATATTCAGGAAAAAACGCATACGCCCTTTTTGGCCAAGGGCATCATTGTCAACGCTTTGCCGCTTTTCATGTGCTTTCAAGGCGAGTCGAATCTACCTCCTGAAATCTGTTTCCTGCAATTCTGCCTTGCTTTCAAATCCTCTTCGTTGCCTTCCCTCAATATATTTGTGGACGAGAGTCATCATTTCTAACTCTGCAGGTTTGTGAATTGCAGTGCCCCTGAGCTCCATTTGTCAACTCGCTTTTTTGGGAGCTGGCCGCAAAAGCGCAGGATTGCTTCAGGCCCTATTCTGGTTCCGGGCGGCAGGCTGAGCCTGTGGTTCATTCTTCTTCCTGATGGGAAAATAGAGTGACCTGTGCCTGTCCCAACACCTAGAGCTAGTCTCTCATTGGTTCCCCCTCTTCCCGTTCATCCTCAGGACAAATTGCGACCTGTACGAAACAGGAGGTCAACGGTGCTGATTCTCCAAGTAGGGAGATTGTCAGTGAAGCGGCTGGAATGGCGAACCCGAGCACAAGGAGAGGAGAAATGAGGTGCGTTTTAGAAACCTTTCCCGATCACACGGTGTACCATCTTCTGGGTTTCCCAGGCATGTTTTCGATGTAGGAAGATGCCCTTGAACCTGGAGATTTGGGACCCATGGCATGGGTACCACGCAGGATTACTTTAAAGGGTCTGCGTTTGCTCACCCAACCTCACCAATCCTCTCAGCCCCAAGAGTGTCCAGCCTTATGTCTCATCCAGCTGTGGGTCTAGATATGGTCAATCCAGGTTGCATCAGAGCCCCTGAACGGATTTTGTAAGAATGTCTCTCTCTTTCACTGTCTTTGTTTTCTGGGGGTTTTTTTTTTTTAAGTAATCTATTTTTATAATGGGGTTTAGCTGCTTTTCCCTGCTGTGTTTATGCCGCTTTACACCCTCTTGATTCACTTCCAGAGAGATATCAACACATAGGTTTTAAGACTCTTCCTAGTCAGATATATTCTTGGGCGGTGAATAGGGGGTGTTGAGTCCAGTTCACTGAGCAGGGAGTAGGTCTTGTCTATTACATATTTGGCTTGTGGAACGGTATGTGAGCTAATTTCAAACCCTTGTTTTATGCATCGCCCCGCCTCACCTTTCCCGTTAAGCAGCCATAGTGTGTTTTGTAAATGTGTGACTCTGTTCTGTTTTGGAATTCAGTTCAGGTGTAGCGATGTTGACATTCCCTCTATCAGTGATATCTTAGGATAAGTGTCCTTTTCTGTGTGACTTCCTTCACTTAGAGTCATCGTCCCTAAATCCACTCATCATGCTGCTACTAGCCTTATGACACTGATTTCATGGCTGAGTGATATTCCATTGTGCATAAGTACCACAACTTCTTTATCCATTTTTCTCTTTCCTGGGATATTTAAGGTGTACCGAAGTGGAGGTTCTTGGAAACAGAGCAGCCCTAAACTTTGGGGTGCCTGTGTCGTGTTGATTTTTAGGTTTCCCGATTTCTACGCCCATGAGTGGAAGTGCCCTATGCTCTCTCAGCTGTGTCTATTCCATGTTTCAGGACGCAGCGTACACTCCTCCAGAGTGGCTGTTGGCAATTTCCATCCCGCCCATCAGCGTAGCAAGGCTCCCGTGTCTCCATGGCCTGTCCTGCATTTCTGGTTTTTACACTTTTTTCAGCATGGCCCTTTTGACCGCTGGCAAGCGAGACTTCTTTGTAGCGCCGATTTGCCTTTCCGGCTTGCTTGGTTGGCCAAAAAGGGCGTATGCGTTTTTTCCTGAATATATTCAGGAAAAAACGCATACGCCCTTTTTGGCCAAGGGCATCATTGTCAACGCTTTGCCGCTTTTCATGTGCTTTCAAGGCGAGTCGAATCGACCTCCTGAAATCTGTTTCCTGCAATTCTGCCTTGCTTTCAAATCCTCTTCGTTGCCTTCCCTCAATATATTTGTGGACGAGAGTCATCATTTCTAACTCTGCAGGTTTGTGAATTGCAGTGCCCCTGAGCTCCATTTGTCAACTCGCTTTTTTGGGAGCTGGCCGCAAAAGCGCAGGATTGCTTCAGGCCCTATTCTGGTTCCGGGCGGCAGGCTGAGCCTGTGGTTCATTCTTCTTCCTGATGGGAAAATAGAGTGACCTGTGCCTGTCCCAACACCTAGAGCTAGTCTCTCATTGGTTCCCCCTCTTCCCGTTCATCCTCAGGACAAATTGCGACCTGTACGAAACAGGAGGTCAACGGTGCTGATTCTCCAAGTAGGGAGATTGTCAGTGAAGCGGCTGGAATGGCGAACCCGAGCACAAGGAGAGGAGAAATGAGGTGCGTTTTAGAAACCTTTCCCGATCACACGGTGTACCATCTTCTGGGTTTCCCAGGCATGTTTTCGATGTAGGAAGATGCCCTTGAACCTGGAGATTTGGGACCCATGGCATGGGTACCACGCAGGATTACTTTAAAGGGTCTGCGTTTGCTCACCCAACCTCACCAATCCTCTCAGCCCCAAGAGTGTCCAGCCTTATGTCTCATCCAGCTGTGGGTCTAGATATGGTCAATCCAGGTTGCATCAGAGCCCCTGAACGGATTTTGTAAGAATGTCTCTCTCTTTAACTGTCTTTGTTTTCTGGGGTTTTTTTTTTTTAAGTAATCTATTTTTATAATGGGGTTTAGCTGCTTTTCCCTGCTGTGTTTATGCCGCTTTACACCCTCTTGATTCACTTCCAGAGAGATATCAATACATAGGTTTTAAGACTCTTCCTAGTCAGATATATTCTTGGGCGGTGAATAGGGGGTGTTGAGTCCAGTTCACTGAGCAGGGAGTAGGTCTTGTCTATTACATATTTGGCTTGTGGAACGGTATGTGAGCTAATTTCAAACCCTTGTTTTATGCATCGCCCCGCCTCACCTTTCCCGTTAAGCAGCCATAGTGTGTTTTGTAAATGTGTGACTCTGTTCTGTTTTGGAATTCAGTTCAGGTGTAGCGATGTTGACATTCCCTCTATAAGTGATATCTTAGGATAAGTGTCCTTTTCTGTGTGACTTACTTCACTTAGAGTCATCGTCCCTAAATCCACTCATCATGCTGCTACTAGCCTTATGACACTGATTTCATGGCTGAGTGATATTCCATTGTGCATAAGTACCACAACTTCTTTATCCATTTTTCTCTTTCCTGGGATATTTAAGGTGTACCGAAGTGGAGGTTCTTGGAAACAGAGCAGCCCTAAACTTTGGGGTGCCTGTGTCGTGTTGATTTTTAGGTTTCCCGATTTCTACGCCCATGAGTGGAAGTGCCCTATGCTCTCTCAGCTGTGTCTATTCCATGTTTCAGGACGCAGCGTACACTCCTCCAGAGTGGCTGTTGGCAATTTCCATCCCGCCCATCAGCGTAGCAAGGCTCCCGTGTCTCCATGGCCTGTCCTGCATTTCTGGTTTTTACACTTTTTTCAGCATGGCCCTTTTGACCGCTGGCAAGCGAGACTTCTTTGTAGCGCCGATTTGCCTTTCCGGCTTGCTTGGTTGGCCAAAAAGGGCGTATGCGTTTTTTCCTGAATATATTCAGGAAAAAACGCATACGCCCTTTTTGGCCAAGGGCATCATTGTCAACACTTTGCCGCTTTTCATGTGCTTTCAAGGCGAGTCGAATCTACCTCCTGAAATCTGTTTCCTGCAATTCTGCCTTGCTTTCAAATCCTCTTCGTTGCCTTCCCTCAATATATTTGTGGACGAGAGTCATCATTTCTAACTCTGCAGGTTTGTGAATTGCAGTGCCCCTGAGCTCCATTTGTCAACTCGCTTTTTTGGGAGCTGGCCGCAAAAGCGCAGGATTGCTTCAGGCCCTATTCTGGTTCCGGGCGGCAGGCTGAGCCTGTGGTTCATTCTTCTTCCTGATGGGAAAATAGAGTGACCTGTGCCTGTCCCAACACCTAGAGCTAGTCTCTCATTGGTTCCCCCTCTTCCCGTTCATCCTCAGGACAAATTGCGACCTGTACGAAACAGGAGGTCAACGGTGCTGATTCTCCAAGTAGGGAGATTGTCAGTGAAGCGGCTGGAATGGCGAACCCGAGCACAAGGAGAGGAGAAATGAGGTGCGTTTTAGAAACCTTTCCCGATCACACGGTGTACCATCTTCTGGGTTTCCCAGGCATGTTTTCGATGTAGGAAGATGCCCTTGAACCTGGAGATTTGGGACCCATGGCATGGGTACCACGCAGGATTACTTTAAAGGGTCTGCGTTTGCTCACCCAACCTCACCAATCCTCTCAGCCCCAAGAGTGTCCAGCCTTATGTCTCATCCAGCTGTGGGTCTAGATATGGTCAATCCAGGTTGCATCAGAGCCCCTGAACGGATTTTGTAAGAATGTCTCTCTCTTTCACTGTCTTTGTTTTCTGGGGGTTTTTTTTTTTTAAGTAATCTATTTTTATAATGGGGTTTAGCTGCTTTTCCCTGCTGTGTTTATGCCGCTTTACACCCTCTTGATTCACTTCCAGAGAGATATCAACACATAGGTTTTAAGACTCTTCCTAGTCAGATATATTCTTGGGCGGTGAATAGGGGGTGTTGAGTCCAGTTCACTGAGCAGGGAGTAGGTCTTGTCTATTACATATTTGGCTTGTGGAACGGTATGTGAGCTAATTTCAAACCCTTGTTTTATGCATCGCCCCGCCTCACCTTTCCCGTTAAGCAGCCATAGTGTGTTTTGTAAATGTGTGACTCTGTTCTGTTTTGGAATTCAGTTCAGGTGTAGCGATGTTGACATTCCCTCTATCAGTGATATCTTAGGATAAGTGTCCTTTTCTGTGTGACTTCCTTCACTTAGAGTCATCGTCCCTAAATCCACTCATCATGCTGCTACTAGCCTTATGACACTGATTTCATGGCTGAGTGATATTCCATTGTGCATAAGTACCACAACTTCTTTATCCATTTTTCTCTTTCCTGGGATATTTAAGGTGTACCGAAGTGGAGGTTCTTGGAAACAGAGCAGCCCTAAACTTTGGGGTGCCTGTGTCGTGTTGATTTTTAGGTTTCCCGATTTCTACGCCCATGAGTGGAAGTGCCCTATGCTCTCTCAGCTGTGTCTATTCCATGTTTCAGGACGCAGCGTACACTCCTCCAGAGTGGCTGTTGGCAATTTCCATCCCGCCCATCAGCGTAGCAAGGCTCCCGTGTCTCCATGGCCTGTCCTGCATTTCTGGTTTTTACACTTTTTTCAGCATGGCCCTTTTGACCGCTGGCAAGCGAGACTTCTTTGTAGCGCCGATTTGCCTTTCCGGCTTGCTTGGTTGGCCAAAAAGGGCGTATGCGTTTTTTCCTGAATATATTCAGGAAAAAACGCATACGCCCTTTTTGGCCAAGGGCATCATTGTCAACGCTTTGCCACTTTTCATGTGCTTTCAAGGCGAGTCGAATCGACCTCCTGAAATCTGTTTCCTGCAATTCTGCCTTGCTTTCAAATCCTCTTCGTTGCCTTCCCTCAATATATTTGTGGACGAGAGTCATCATTTCTAACTCTGCAGGTTTGTGAATTGCAGTGCCCCTGAGCTCCATTTGTCAACTCGCTTTTTTGGGAGCTGGCCGCAAAAGCGCAGGATTGCTTCAGGCCCTATTCTGGTTCCGGGCGGCAGGCTGAGCCTGTGGTTCATTCTTCTTCCTGATGGGAAAATAGAGTGACCTGTGCCTGTCCCAACACCTAGAGCTAGTCTCTCATTGGTTCCCCCTCTTCCCGTTCATCCTCAGGACAAATTGCGACCTGTACGAAACAGGAGGTCAACGGTGCTGATTCTCCAAGTAGGGAGATTGTCAGTGAAGCGGCTGGAATGGCGAACCCGAGCACAAGGAGAGGAGAAATGAGGTGCGTTTTAGAAACCTTTCCCGATCACACGGTGTACCATCTTCTGGGTTTCCCAGGCATGTTTTCGATGTAGGAAGATGCCCTTGAACCTGGAGATTTGGGACCCATGGCATGGGTACCACGCAGGATTACTTTAAAGGGTCTGCGTTTGCTCACCCAACCTCACCAATCCTCTCAGCCCCAAGAGTGTCCAGCCTTATGTCTCATCCAGCTGTGGGTCTAGATATGGTCAATCCAGGTTGCATCAGAGCCCCTGAACGGATTTTGTAAGAATGTCTCTCTCTTTCACTGTCTTTGTTTTCTGGGGGTTTTTTTTTTTAAGTAATCTATTTTTATAATGGGGTTTAGCTGCTTTTCCCTGCTGTGTTTATGCCGCTTTACACCCTCTTGATTCACTTCCAGAGAGATATCAACACATAGGTTTTAAGACTCTTCCTAGTCAGATATATTCTTGGGCGGTGAATAGGGGGTGTTGAGTCCAGTTCACTGAGCAGGGAGTAGGTCTTGTCTATTACATATTTGGCTTGTGGAACGGTATGTGAGCTAATTTCAAACCCTTGTTTTATGCATCGCCCCGCCTCACCTTTCCCGTTAAGCAGCCATAGTGTGTTTTGTAAATGTGTGACTCTGTTCTGTTTTGGAATTCAGTTCAGGTGTAGCGATGTTGACATTCCCTCTATCAGTGATATCTTAGGATAAGTGTCCTTTTCTGTGTGACTTACTTCACTTAGAGTCATCGTCCCTAAATCCACTCATCATGCTGCTACTAGCCTTATGACACTGATTTCATGGCTGAGTGATATTCCATTGTGCATAAGTACCACAACTTCTTTATCCATTTTTCTCTTTCCTGGGATATTTAAGGTGTACCGAAGTGAAGGTTCTTGGAAACAGAGCAGCCCTAAACTTTGGGGTGCCTGTGTCGTGTTGATTTTTAGGTTTCCCGATTTCTACGCCCATGAGTGGAAGTGCCCTATGCTCTCTCAGCTGTGTCTATTCCATGTTTCAGGACGCAGCGTACACTCCTCCAGAGTGGCTGTTGGCAATTTCCATCCCGCCCATCAGCGTAGCAAGGCTCCCGTGTCTCCATGGCCTGTCCTGCATTTCTGGTTTTTACACTTTTTTCAGCATGGCCCTTTTGACCGCTGGCAAGCGAGACTTCTTTGTAGCGCCGATTTGCCTTTCCGGCTTGCTTGGTTGGCCAAAAAGGGCGTATGCGTTTTTTCCTGAATATATTCAGGAAAAAACGCATACGCCCTTTTTGGCCAAGGGCATCATTGTCAACGCTTTGCCGCTTTTCATGTGCTTTCAAGGCGAGTCGAATCGACCTCCTGAAATCTGTTTCCTGCAATTCTGCCTTGCTTTCAAATCCTCTTCGTTGCCTTCCCTCAATATATTTGTGGACGAGAGTCATCATTTCTAACTCTGCAGGTTTGTGAATTGCAGTGCCCCTGAGCTCCATTTGTCAACTCGCTTTTTTGGGAGCTGGCCGCAAAAGCGCAGGATTGCTTCAGGCCCTATTCTGGTTCCGGGCGGCAGGCTGAGCCTGTGGTTCATTCTTCTTCCTGATGGGAAAATAGAGTGACCTGTGCCTGTCCCAACACCTAGAGCTAGTCTCTCATTGGTTCCCCCTCTTCCCGTTCATCCTCAGGACAAATTGCGACCTGTACGAAACAGGAGGTCAACGGTGCTGATTCTCCAAGTAGGGAGATTGTCAGTGAAGCGGCTGGAATGGCGAACCCGAGCACAAGGAGAGGAGAAATGAGGTGCGTTTTAGAAACCTTTCCCGATCACACGGTGTACCATCTTCTGGGTTTCCCAGGCATGTTTTCGATGTAGGAAGATGCCCTTGAACCTGGAGATTTGGGACCCATGGCATGGGTACCACGCAGGATTACTTTAAAGGGTCTGCGTTTGCTCACCCAACCTCACCAATCCTCTCAGCCCCAAGAGTGTCCAGCCTTATGTCTCATCCAGCTGTGGGTCTAGATATGGTCAATCCAGGTTGCATCAGAGCCCCTGAACGGATTTTGTAAGAATGTCTCTCTCTTTCACTGTCTTTGTTTTCTGGGGGTTTTTTTTTTTTAAGTAATCTATTTTTATAATGGGGTTTAGCTGCTTTTCCCTGCTGTGTTTATGCCGCTTTACACCCTCTTGATTCACTTCCAGAGAGATATCAACACATAGGTTTTAAGACTCTTCCTAGTCAGATATATTCTTGGGCGGTGAATAGGGGGTGTTGAGTCCAGTTCACTGAGCAGGGAGTAGGTCTTGTCTATTACATATTTGGCTTGTGGAACGGTATGTGAGCTAATTTCAAACCCTTGTTTTATGCATCGCCCCGCCTCACCTTTCCCGTTAAGCAGCCATAGTGTGTTTTGTAAATGTGTGACTCTGTTCTGTTTTGGAATTCAGTTCAGGTGTAGCGATGTTGACATTCCCTCTATCAGTGATATCTTAGGATAAGTGTCCTTTTCTGTGTGACTTCCTTCACTTAGAGTCATCGTCCCTAAATCCACTCATCATGCTGCTACTAGCCTTATGACACTGATTTCATGGCTGAGTGATATTCCATTGTGCATAAGTACCACAACTTCTTTATCCATTTTTCTCTTTCCTGGGATATTTAAGGTGTACCGAAGTGGAGGTTCTTGGAAACAGAGCAGCCCTAAACTTTGGGGTGCCTGTGTCGTGTTGATTTTTAGGTTTCCCGATTTCTACGCCCATGAGTGGAAGTGCCCTATGCTCTCTCAGCTGTGTCTATTCCATGTTTCAGGACGCAGCGTACACTCCTCCAGAGTGGCTGTTGGCAATTTCCATCCCGCCCATCAGCGTAGCAAGGCTCCCGTGTCTCCATGGCCTGTCCTGCATTTCTGGTTTTTACACTTTTTTCAGCATGGCCCTTTTGACCGCTGGCAAGCGAGACTTCTTTGTAGCGCCGATTTGCCTTTCCGGCTTGCTTGGTTGGCCAAAAAGGGCGTATGCGTTTTTTCCTGAATATATTCAGGAAAAAACGCATACGCCCTTTTTGGCCAAGGGCATCATTGTCAACGCTTTGCCACTTTTCATGTGCTTTCAAGGCGAGTCGAATCGACCTCCTGAAATCTGTTTCCTGCAATTCTGCCTTGCTTTCAAATCCTCTTCGTTGCCTTCCCTCAATATATTTGTGGACGAGAGTCATCATTTCTAACTCTGCAGGTTTGTGAATTGCAGTGCCCCTGAGCTCCATTTGTCAACTCGCTTTTTTGGGAGCTGGCCGCAAAAGCGCAGGATTGCTTCAGGCCCTATTCTGGTTCCGGGCGGCAGGCTGAGCCTGTGGTTCATTCTTCTTCCTGATGGGAAAATAGAGTGACCTGTGCCTGTCCCAACACCTAGAGCTAGTCTCTCATTGGTTCCCCCTCTTCCCGTTCATCCTCAGGACAAATTGCGACCTGTACGAAACAGGAGGTCAACGGTGCTGATTCTCCAAGTAGGGAGATTGTCAGTGAAGCGGCTGGAATGGCGAACCCGAGCACAAGGAGAGGAGAAATGAGGTGCGTTTTAGAAACCTTTCCCGATCACACGGTGTACCATCTTCTGGGTTTCCCAGGCATGTTTTCGATGTAGGAAGATGCCCTTGAACCTGGAGATTTGGGACCCATGGCATGGGTACCACGCAGGATTACTTTAAAGGGTCTGCGTTTGCTCACCCAACCTCACCAATCCTCTCAGCCCCAAGAGTGTCCAGCCTTATGTCTCATCCAGCTGTGGGTCTAGATATGGTCAATCCAGGTTGCATCAGAGCCCCTGAACGGATTTTGTAAGAATGTCTCTCTCTTTCACTGTCTTTGTTTTCTGGGGGTTTTTTTTTTTAAGTAATCTATTTTTATAATGGGGTTTAGCTGCTTTTCCCTGCTGTGTTTATGCCGCTTTACACCCTCTTGATTCACTTCCAGAGAGATATCAACACATAGGTTTTAAGACTCTTCCTAGTCAGATATATTCTTGGGCGGTGAATAGGGGGTGTTGAGTCCAGTTCACTGAGCAGGGAGTAGGTCTTGTCTATTACATATTTGGCTTGTGGAACGGTATGTGAGCTAATTTCAAACCCTTGTTTTATGCATCGCCCCGCCTCACCTTTCCCGTTAAGCAGCCATAGTGTGTTTTGTAAATGTGTGACTCTGTTCTGTTTTGGAATTCAGTTCAGGTGTAGCGATGTTGACATTCCCTCTATCAGTGATATCTTAGGATAAGTGTCCTTTTCTGTGTGACTTACTTCACTTAGAGTCATCGTCCCTAAATCCACTCATCATGCTGCTACTAGCCTTATGACACTGATTTCATGGCTGAGTGATATTCCATTGTGCATAAGTACCACAACTTCTTTATCCATTTTTCTCTTTCCTGGGATATTTAAGGTGTACCGAAGTGAAGGTTCTTGGAAACAGAGCAGCCCTAAACTTTGGGGTGCCTGTGTCGTGTTGATTTTTAGGTTTCCCGATTTCTACGCCCATGAGTGGAAGTGCCCTATGCTCTCTCAGCTGTGTCTATTCCATGTTTCAGGACGCAGCGTACACTCCTCCAGAGTGGCTGTTGGCAATTTCCATCCCGCCCATCAGCGTAGCAAGGCTCCCGTGTCTCCATGGCCTGTCCTGCATTTCTGGTTTTTACACTTTTTTCAGCATGGCCCTTTTGACCGCTGGCAAGCGAGACTTCTTTGTAGCGCCGATTTGCCTTTCCGGCTTGCTTGGTTGGCCAAAAAGGGCGTATGCGTTTTTTCCTGAATATATTCAGGAAAAAACGCATACGCCCTTTTTGGCCAAGGGCATCATTGTCAACGCTTTGCCGCTTTTCATGTGCTTTCAAGGCGAGTCGAATCGACCTCCTGAAATCTGTTTCCTGCAATTCTGCCTTGCTTTCAAATCCTCTTCGTTGCCTTCCCTCAATATATTTGTGGACGAGAGTCATCATTTCTAACTCTGCAGGTTTGTGAATTGCAGTGCCCCTGAGCTCCATTTGTCAACTCGCTTTTTTGGGAGCTGGCCGCAAAAGCGCAGGATTGCTTCAGGCCCTATTCTGGTTCCGGGCGGCAGGCTGAGCCTGTGGTTCATTCTTCTTCCTGATGGGAAAATAGAGTGACCTGTGCCTGTCCCAACACCTAGAGCTAGTCTCTCATTGGTTCCCCCTCTTCCCGTTCATCCTCAGGACAAATTGCGACCTGTACGAAACAGGAGGTCAACGGTGCTGATTCTCCAAGTAGGGAGATTGTCAGTGAAGCGGCTGGAATGGCGAACCCGAGCACAAGGAGAGGAGAAATGAGGTGCGTTTTAGAAACCTTTCCCGATCACACGGTGTACCATCTTCTGGGTTTCCCAGGCATGTTTTCGATGTAGGAAGATGCCCTTGAACCTGGAGATTTGGGACCCATGGCATGGGTACCACGCAGGATTACTTTAAAGGGTCTGCGTTTGCTCACCCAACCTCACCAATCCTCTCAGCCCCAAGAGTGTCCAGCCTTATGTCTCATCCAGCTGTGGGTCTAGATATGGTCAATCCAGGTTGCATCAGAGCCCCTGAACGGATTTTGTAAGAATGTCTCTCTCTTTCACTGTCTTTGTTTTCTGGGGGTTTTTTTTTTTTAAGTAATCTATTTTTATAATGGGGTTTAGCTGCTTTTCCCTGCTGTGTTTATGCCGCTTTACACCCTCTTGATTCACTTCCAGAGAGATATCAACACATAGGTTTTAAGACTCTTCCTAGTCAGATATATTCTTGGGCGGTGAATAGGGGGTGTTGAGTCCAGTTCACTGAGCAGGGAGTAGGTCTTGTCTATTACATATTTGGCTTGTGGAACGGTATGTGAGCTAATTTCAAACCCTTGTTTTATGCATCGCCCCGCCTCACCTTTCCCGTTAAGCAGCCATAGTGTGTTTTGTAAATGTGTGACTCTGTTCTGTTTTGGAATTCAGTTCAGGTGTAGCGATGTTGACATTCCCTCTATCAGTGATATCTTAGGATAAGTGTCCTTTTCTGTGTGACTTCCTTCACTTAGAGTCATCGTCCCTAAATCCACTCATCATGCTGCTACTAGCCTTATGACACTGATTTCATGGCTGAGTGATATTCCATTGTGCATAAGTACCACAACTTCTTTATCCATTTTTCTCTTTCCTGGGATATTTAAGGTGTACCGAAGTGGAGGTTCTTGGAAACAGAGCAGCCCTAAACTTTGGGGTGCCTGTGTCGTGTTGATTTTTAGGTTTCCCGATTTCTACGCCCATGAGTGGAAGTGCCCTATGCTCTCTCAGCTGTGTCTATTCCATGTTTCAGGACGCAGCGTACACTCCTCCAGAGTGGCTGTTGGCAATTTCCATCCCGCCCATCAGCGTAGCAAGGCTCCCGTGTCTCCATGGCCTGTCCTGCATTTCTGGTTTTTACACTTTTTTCAGCATGGCCCTTTTGACCGCTGGCAAGCGAGACTTCTTTGTAGCGCCGATTTGCCTTTCCGGCTTGCTTGGTTGGCCAAAAAGGGCGTATGCGTTTTTTCCTGAATATATTCAGGAAAAAACGCATACGCCCTTTTTGGCCAAGGGCATCATTGTCAACGCTTTGCCACTTTTCATGTGCTTTCAAGGCGAGTCGAATCGACCTCCTGAAATCTGTTTCCTGCAATTCTGCCTTGCTTTCAAATCCTCTTCGTTGCCTTCCCTCAATATATTTGTGGACGAGAGTCATCATTTCTAACTCTGCAGGTTTGTGAATTGCAGTGCCCCTGAGCTCCATTTGTCAACTCGCTTTTTTGGGAGCTGGCCGCAAAAGCGCAGGATTGCTTCAGGCCCTATTCTGGTTCCGGGCGGCAGGCTGAGCCTGTGGTTCATTCTTCTTCCTGATGGGAAAATAGAGTGACCTGTGCCTGTCCCAACACCTAGAGCTAGTCTCTCATTGGTTCCCCCTCTTCCCGTTCATCCTCAGGACAAATTGCGACCTGTACGAAACAGGAGGTCAACGGTGCTGATTCTCCAAGTAGGGAGATTGTCAGTGAAGCGGCTGGAATGGCGAACCCGAGCACAAGGAGAGGAGAAATGAGGTGCGTTTTAGAAACCTTTCCCGATCACACGGTGTACCATCTTCTGGGTTTCCCAGGCATGTTTTCGATGTAGGAAGATGCCCTTGAACCTGGAGATTTGGGACCCATGGCATGGGTACCACGCAGGATTACTTTAAAGGGTCTGCGTTTGCTCACCCAACCTCACCAATCCTCTCAGCCCCAAGAGTGTCCAGCCTTATGTCTCATCCAGCTGTGGGTCTAGATATGGTCAATCCAGGTTGCATCAGAGCCCCTGAACGGATTTTGTAAGAATGTCTCTCTCTTTCACTGTCTTTGTTTTCTGGGGGTTTTTTTTTTTAAGTAATCTATTTTTATAATGGGGTTTAGCTGCTTTTCCCTGCTGTGTTTATGCCGCTTTACACCCTCTTGATTCACTTCCAGAGAGATATCAACACATAGGTTTTAAGACTCTTCCTAGTCAGATATATTCTTGGGCGGTGAATAGGGGGTGTTGAGTCCAGTTCACTGAGCAGGGAGTAGGTCTTGTCTATTACATATTTGGCTTGTGGAACGGTATGTGAGCTAATTTCAAACCCTTGTTTTATGCATCGCCCCGCCTCACCTTTCCCGTTAAGCAGCCATAGTGTGTTTTGTAAATGTGTGACTCTGTTCTGTTTTGGAATTCAGTTCAGGTGTAGCGATGTTGACATTCCCTCTATCAGTGATATCTTAGGATAAGTGTCCTTTTCTGTGTGACTTACTTCACTTAGAGTCATCGTCCCTAAATCCACTCATCATGCTGCTACTAGCCTTATGACACTGATTTCATGGCTGAGTGATATTCCATTGTGCATAAGTACCACAACTTCTTTATCCATTTTTCTCTTTCCTGGGATATTTAAGGTGTACCGAAGTGAAGGTTCTTGGAAACAGAGCAGCCCTAAACTTTGGGGTGCCTGTGTCGTGTTGATTTTTAGGTTTCCCGATTTCTACGCCCATGAGTGGAAGTGCCCTATGCTCTCTCAGCTGTGTCTATTCCATGTTTCAGGACGCAGCGTACACTCCTCCAGAGTGGCTGTTGGCAATTTCCATCCCGCCCATCAGCGTAGCAAGGCTCCCGTGTCTCCATGGCCTGTCCTGCATTTCTGGTTTTTACACTTTTTTCAGCATGGCCCTTTTGACCGCTGGCAAGCGAGACTTCTTTGTAGCGCCGATTTGCCTTTCCGGCTTGCTTGGTTGGCCAAAAAGGGCGTATGCGTTTTTTCCTGAATATATTCAGGAAAAAACGCATACGCCCTTTTTGGCCAAGGGCATCATTGTCAACGCTTTGCCGCTTTTCATGTGCTTTCAAGGCGAGTCGAATCGACCTCCTGAAATCTGTTTCCTGCAATTCTGCCTTGCTTTCAAATCCTCTTCGTTGCCTTCCCTCAATATATTTGTGGACGAGAGTCATCATTTCTAACTCTGCAGGTTTGTGAATTGCAGTGCCCCTGAGCTCCATTTGTCAACTCGCTTTTTTGGGAGCTGGCCGCAAAAGCGCAGGATTGCTTCAGGCCCTATTCTGGTTCCGGGCGGCAGGCTGAGCCTGTGGTTCATTCTTCTTCCTGATGGGAAAATAGAGTGACCTGTGCCTGTCCCAACACCTAGAGCTAGTCTCTCATTGGTTCCCCCTCTTCCCGTTCATCCTCAGGACAAATTGCGACCTGTACGAAACAGGAGGTCAACGGTGCTGATTCTCCAAGTAGGGAGATTGTCAGTGAAGCGGCTGGAATGGCGAACCCGAGCACAAGGAGAGGAGAAATGAGGTGCGTTTTAGAAACCTTTCCCGATCACACGGTGTACCATCTTCTGGGTTTCCCAGGCATGTTTTCGATGTAGGAAGATGCCCTTGAACCTGGAGATTTGGGACCCATGGCATGGGTACCACGCAGGATTACTTTAAAGGGTCTGCGTTTGCTCACCCAACCTCACCAATCCTCTCAGCCCCAAGAGTGTCCAGCCTTATGTCTCATCCAGCTGTGGGTCTAGATATGGTCAATCCAGGTTGCATCAGAGCCCCTGAACGGATTTTGTAAGAATGTCTCTCTCTTTCACTGTCTTTGTTTTCTGGGGTTTTTTTTTTTAAGTAATCTATTTTTATAATGGGGTTTAGCTGCTTTTCCCTGCTGTGTTTATGCCGCTTTACACCCTCTTGATTCACTTCCAGAGAGATATCAACACATAGGTTTTAAGACTCTTCCTAGTCAGATATATTCTTGGGCGGTGAATAGGGGGTGTTGAGTCCAGTTCACTGAGCAGGGAGTAGGTCTTGTCTATTACATATTTGGCTTGTGGAACGGTATGTGAGCTAATTTCAAACCCTTGTTTTATGCATCGCCCCGCCTCACCTTTCCCGTTAAGCAGCCATAGTGTGTTTTGTAAATGTGTGACTCTGTTCTGTTTTGGAATTCAGTTCAGGTGTAGCGATGTTGACATTCCCTCTATCAGTGATATCTTAGGATAAGTGTCCTTTTCTGTGTGACTTACTTCACTTAGAGTCATCGTCCCTAAATCCACTCATCATGCTGCTACTAGCCTTATGACACTGATTTCATGGCTGAGTGATATTCCATTGTGCATAAGTACCACAACTTCTTTATCCATTTTTCTCTTTCCTGGGATATTTAAGGTGTACCGAAGTGGAGGTTCTTGGAAACAGAGCAGCCCTAAACTTTGGGGTGCCTGTGTCGTGTTGATTTTTAGGTTTCCCGATTTCTACGCCCATGAGTGGAAGTGCCCTATGCTCTCTCAGCTGTGTCTATTCCATGTTTCAGGACGCAGCGTACACTCCTCCAGAGTGGCTGTTGGCAATTTCCATCCCGCCCATCAGCGTAGCAAGGCTCCCGTGTCTCCATGGCCTGTCCTGCATTTCTGGTTTTTACACTTTTTTCAGCATGGCCCTTTTGACCGCTGGCAAGCGAGACTTCTTTGTAGCGCCGATTTGCCTTTCCGGCTTGCTTGGTTGGCCAAAAAGGGCGTATGCGTTTTTTCCTGAATATATTCAGGAAAAAACGCATACGCCCTTTTTGGCCAAGGGCATCATTGTCAACGCTTTGCCGCTTTTCATGTGCTTTCAAGGCGAGTCGAATCGACCTCCTGAAATCTGTTTCCTGCAATTCTGCCTTGCTTTCAAATCCTCTTCGTTGCCTTCCCTCAATATATTTGTGGACGAGAGTCATCATTTCTAACTCTGCAGGTTTGTGAATTGCAGTGCCCCTGAGCTCCATTTGTCAACTCGCTTTTTTGGGAGCTGGCCGCAAAAGCGCAGGATTGCTTCAGGCCCTATTCTGGTTCCGGGCGGCAGGCTGAGCCTGTGGTTCATTCTTCTTCCTGATGGGAAAATAGAGTGACCTGTGCCTGTCCCAACACCTAGAGCTAGTCTCTCATTGGTTCCCCCTCTTCCCGTTCATCCTCAGGACAAATTGCGACCTGTACGAAACAGGAGGTCAACGGTGCTGATTCTCCAAGTAGGGAGATTGTCAGTGAAGCGGCTGGAATGGCGAACCCGAGCACAAGGAGAGGAGAAATGAGGTGCGTTTTAGAAACCTTTCGCGATCACACGGTGTACCATCTTCTGGGTTTCCCAGGCATGTTTTCGATGTAGGAAGATGCCCTTGAACCTGGAGATTTGGGACCCATGGCATGGGTACCACGCAGGATTACTTTAAAGGGTCTGCGTTTGCTCACCCAACCTCACCAATCCTCTCAGCCCCAAGAGTGTCCAGCCTTATGTCTCATCCAGCTGTGGGTCTAGATATGGTCAATCCAGGTTGCATCAGAGCCCCTGAACGGATTTTGTAAGAATGTCTCTCTCTTTCACTGTCTTTGTTTTCTGGGGTTTTTTTTTTTTAAGTAATCTATTTTTATAATGGGGTTTAGCTGCTTTTCCCTGCTGTGTTTATGCCGCTTTACACCCTCTTGATTCACTTCCAGAGAGATATCAACACATAGGTTTTAAGACTCTTCCTAGTCAGATATATTCTTGGGCGGTGAATAGGGGGTGTTGAGTCCAGTTCACTGAGCAGGGAGTAGGTCTTGTCTATTACATATTTGGCTTGTGGAACGGTATGTGAGCTAATTTCAAACCCTTGTTTTATGCATCGCCCCGCCTCACCTTTCCCGTTAAGCAGCCATAGTGTGTTTTGTAAATGTGTGACTCTGTTCTGTTTTGGAATTCAGTTCAGGTGTAGCGATGTTGACATTCCCTCTATCAGTGATATCTTAGGATAAGTGTCCTTTTCTGTGTGACTTACTTCACTTAGAGTCATCGTCCCTAAATCCACTCATCATGCTGCTACTAGCCTTATGACACTGATTTCATGGCTGAGTGATATTCCATTGTGCATAAGTACCACAACTTCTTTATCCATTTTTCTCTTTCCTGGGATATTTCAGGTGTACCGAAGTGGAGGTTCTTGGAAACAGAGCAGCCCTAAACTTTGGGGTGCCTGTGTCGTGTTGATTTTTAGGTTTCCCGATTTCTACGCCCATGAGTGGAAGTGCCCTATGCTCTCTCAGCTGTGTCTATTCCATGTTTCAGGACGCAGCGTACACTCCTCCAGAGTGGCTGTTGGCAATTTCCATCCCGCCCATCAGCGTAGCAAGGCTCCCGTGTCTCCATGGCCTGTCCTGCATTTCTGGTTTTTACACTTTTTTCAGCATGGCCCTTTTGACCGCTGGCAAGCGAGACTTCTTTGTAGCGCCGATTTGCCTTTCCGGCTTGCTTGGTTGGCCAAAAAGGGCGTATGCGTTTTTTCCTGAATATATTCAGGAAAAAACGCATACGCCCTTTTTGGCCAAGGGCATCATTGTCAACGCTTTGCCGCTTTTCATGTGCTTTCAAGGCGAGTCGAATCGACCTCCTGAAATCTGTTTCCTGCAATTCTGCCTTGCTTTCAAATCCTCTTCGTTGCCTTCCCTCAATATATTTGTGGACGAGAGTCATCATTTCTAACTCTGCAGGTTTGTGAATTGCAGTGCCCCTGAGCTCCATTTGTCAACTCGCTTTTTTGGGAGCTGGCCGCAAAAGCGCAGGATTGCTTCAGGCCCTATTCTGGTTCCGGGCGGCAGGCTGAGCCTGTGGTTCATTCTTCTTCCTGATGGGAAAATAGAGTGACCTGTGCCTGTCCCAACACCTAGAGCTAGTCTCTCATTGGTTCCCCCTCTTCCCGTTCATCCTCAGGACAAATTGCGACCTGTACGAAACAGGAGGTCAACGGTGCTGATTCTCCAAGTAGGGAGATTGTCAGTGAAGCGGCTGGAATGGCGAACCCGAGCACAAGGAGAGGAGAAATGAGGTGCGTTTTAGAAACCTTTCCCGATCACACGGTGTACCATCTTCTGGGTTTCCCAGGCATGTTTTCGATGTAGGAAGATGCCCTTGAACCTGGAGATTTGGGACCCATGGCATGGGTACCACGCAGGATTACTTTAAAGGGTCTGCGTTTGCTCACCCAACCTCACCAATCCTCTCAGCCCCAAGAGTGTCCAGCCTTATGTCTCATCCAGCTGTGGGTCTAGATATGGTCAATCCAGGTTGCATCAGAGCCCCTGAACGGATTTTGTAAGAATGTCTCTCTCTTTCACTGTCTTTGTTTTCTGGGGGTTTTTTTTTTTAAGTAATCTATTTTTATAATGGGGTTTAGCTGCTTTTCCCTGCTGTGTTTATGCCGCTTTACACCCTCTTGATTCACTTCCAGAGAGATATCAATACATAGGTTTTAAGACTCTTCCTAGTCAGATATATTCTTGGGCGGTGAATAGGGGGTGTTGAGTCCAGTTCACTGAGCAGGGAGTAGGTCTTGTCTATTACATATTTGGCTTGTGGAACGGTATGTGAGCTAATTTCAAACCCTTGTTTTATGCATCGCCCCGCCTCACCTTTCCCGTTAAGCAGCCATAGTGTGTTTTGTAAATGTGTGACTCTGTTCTGTTTTGGAATTCAGTTCAGGTGTAGCGATGTTGACATTCCCTCTATCAGTGATATCTTAGGATAAGTGTCCTTTTCTGTGTGACTTACTTCACTTAGAGTCATCGTCCCTAAATCCACTCATCATGCTGCTACTAGCCTTATGACACTGATTTCATGGCTGAGTGATATTCCATTGTGCATAAGTACCACAACTTCTTTATCCATTTTTCTCTTTCCTGGGATATTTCAGGTGTACCGAAGTGGAGGTTCTTGGAAACAGAGCAGCCCTAAACTTTGGGGTGCCTGTGTCGTGTTGATTTTTAGGTTTCCCGATTTCTACGCCCATGAGTGGAAGTGCCCTATGCTCTCTCAGCTGTGTCTATTCCATGTTTCAGGACGCAGCGTACACTCCTCCAGAGTGGCTGTTGGCAATTTCCATCCCGCCCATCAGCGTAGCAAGGCTCCCGTGTCTCCATGGCCTGTCCTGCATTTCTGGTTTTTACACTTTTTTCAGCATGGCCCTTTTGACCGCTGGCAAGCGAGACTTCTTTGTAGCGCCGATTTGCCTTTCCGGCTTGCTTGGTTGGCCAAAAAGGGCGTATGCGTTTTTTCCTGAATATATTCAGGAAAAAACGCATACGCCCTTTTTGGCCAAGGGCATCATTGTCAACGCTTTGCCGCTTTTCATGTGCTTTCAAGGCGAGTCGAATCGACCTCCTGAAATCTGTTTCCTGCAATTCTGCCTTGCTTTCAAATCCTCTTCGTTGCCTTCCCTCAATATATTTGTGGACGAGAGTCATCATTTCTAACTCTGCAGGTTTGTGAATTGCAGTGCCCCTGAGCTCCATTTGTCAACTCGCTTTTTTGGGAGCTGGCCGCAAAAGCGCAGGATTGCTTCAGGCCCTATTCTGGTTCCGGGCGGCAGGCTGAGCCTGTGGTTCATTCTTCTTCCTGATGGGAAAATAGAGTGACCTGTGCCTGTCCCAACACCTAGAGCTAGTCTCTCATTGGTTCCCCCTCTTCCCGTTCATCCTCAGGACAAATTGCGACCTGTACGAAACAGGAGGTCAACGGTGCTGATTCTCCAAGTAGGGAGGTTGTTAGTGAAGCGGCTGGAATGGCGAACCCGAGCACAAGGAGAGGAGAAATGAGGTGCGTTTTAGAAACCTTTCCCGATCACACGGTGTACCATCTTCTGGGTTTCCCAGGCATGTTTTCGATGTAGGAAGATGCCCTTGAACCTGGAGATTTGGGACCCATGGCATGGGTACCACGCAGTATTACTTTAAAGGGTCTGCGTTTGCTCACCCAACCTCACCAATCCTCTCAGCCCCAAGAGTGTCCAGCCTTATGTCTCATCCAGCTGTGGGTCTAGATATGGTCAATCCAGGTTGCATCAGAGCCCCTGAACGGATTTTGTAAGAATGTCTCTCTCTTTCACTGTCTTTGTTTTCTGGGGTTTTTTTTTTTTAAGTAATCTATTTTTATAATGGGGTTTAGCTGCTTTTCCCTGCTGTGTTTATGCCGCTTTACACCCTCTTGATTCACTTCCAGAGAGATATCAATACATAGGTTTTAAGACTCTTCCTAGTCAGATATATTCTTGGGCGGTGAATAGGGGGTGTTGAGTCCAGTTCACTGAGCAGGGAGTAGGTCTTGTCTATTACATATTTGGCTTGTGGAACGGTATGTGAGCTAATTTCAAACCCTTGTTTTATGCATCGCCCCGCCTCACCTTTCCCGTTAAGCAGCCATAGTGTGTTTTGTAAATGTGTGACTCTGTTCTGTTTTGGAATTCAGTTCAGGTGTAGCGATGTTGACATTCCCTCTATCAGTGATATCTTAGGATAAGTGTCCTTTTCTGTGTGACTTCCTTCACTTAGAGTCATCGTCCCTAAATCCACTCATCATGCTGCTACTAGCCTTATGACACTGATTTCATGGCTGAGTGATATTCCATTGTGCATAAGTACCACAACTTCTTTATCCATTTTTCTCTTTCCTGGGATATTTCAGGTGTACCGAAGTGGAGGTTCTTGGAAACAGAGCAGCCCTAAACTTTGGGGTGCCTGTGTCGTGTTGATTTTTAGGTTTCCCGATTTCTACGCCCATGAGTGGAAGTGCCCTATGCTCTCTCAGCTGTGTCTATTCCATGTTTCAGGACGCAGCGTACACTCCTCCAGAGTGGCTGTTGGCAATTTCCATCCCGCCCATCAGCGTAGCAAGGCTCCCGTGTCTCCATGGCCTGTCCTGCATTTCTGGTTTTTACACTTTTTTCAGCATGGCCCTTTTGACCGCTGGCAAGCGAGACTTCTTTGTAGCGCCGATTTGCCTTTCCGGCTTGCTTGGTTGGCCAAAAAGGGCGTATGCGTTTTTTCCTGAATATATTCAGGAAAAAACGCATACGCCCTTTTTGGCCAAGGGCATCATTGTCAACGCTTTGCCGCTTTTCATGTGCTTTCAAGGCGAGTCGAATCGACCTCCTGAAATCTGTTTCCTGCAATTCTGCCTTGCTTTCAAATCCTCTTCGTTGCCTTCCCTCAATATATTTGTGGACGAGAGTCATCATTTCTAACTCTGCAGGTTTGTGAATTGCAGTGCCCCTGAGCTCCATTTGTCAACTCGCTTTTTTGGGAGCTGGCCGCAAAAGCGCAGGATTGCTTCAGGCCCTATTCTGGTTCCGGGCGGCAGGCTGAGCCTGTGGTTCATTCTTCTTCCTGATGGGAAAATAGAGTGACCTGTGCCTGTCCCAACACCTAGAGCTAGTCTCTCATTGGTTCCCCCTCTTCCCGTTCATCCTCAGGACAAATTGCGACCTGTACGAAACAGGAGGTCAACGGTGCTGATTCTCCAAGTAGGGAGATTGTTAGTGAAGCGGCTGGAATGGCGAACCCGAGCACAAGGAGAGGAGAAATGAGGTGCGTTTTAGAAACCTTTCCCGATCACACGGTGTACCATCTTCTGGGTTTCCCAGGCATGTTTTCGATGTAGGAAGATGCCCTTGAACCTGGAGATTTGGGACCCATGGCATGGGTACCACGCAGTATTACTTTAAAGGGTCTGCGTTTGCTCACCCAACCTCACCAATCCTCTCAGCCCCAAGAGTGTCCAGCCTTATGTCTCATCCAGCTGTGGGTCTAGATATGGTCAATCCAGGTTGCATCAGAGCCCCTGAACGGATTTTGTAAGAATGTCTCTCTCTTTCACTGTCTTTGTTTTCTGGGGTTTTTTTTTTTTAAGTAATCTATTTTTATAATGGGGTTTAGCTGCTTTTCCCTGCTGTGTTTATGCCGCTTTACACCCTCTTGATTCACTTCCAGAGAGATATCAATACATAGGTTTTAAGACTCTTCCTAGTCAGATATATTCTTGGGCGGTGAATAGGGGGTGTTGAGTCCAGTTCACTGAGCAGGGAGTAGGTCTTGTCTATTACATATTTGGCTTGTGGAACGGTATGTGAGCTAATTTCAAACCCTTGTTTTATGCATCGCCCCGCCTCACCTTTCCCGTTAAGCAGCCATAGTGTGTTTTGTAAATGTGTGACTCTGTTCTGTTTTGGAATTCAGTTCAGGTGTAGCGATGTTGACATTCCCTCTATCAGTGATATCTTAGGATAAGTGTCCTTTTCTGTGTGACTTCCTTCACTTAGAGTCATCGTCCCTAAATCCACTCATCATGCTGCTACTAGCCTTATGACACTGATTTCATGGCTGAGTGATATTCCATTGTGCATAAGTACCACAACTTCTTTATCCATTTTTCTCTTTCCTGGGATATTTCAGGTGTACCGAAGTGGAGGTTCTTGGAAACAGAGCAGCCCTAAACTTTGGGGTGCCTGTGTCGTGTTGATTTTTAGGTTTCCCGATTTCTACGCCCATGAGTGGAAGTGCCCTATGCTCTCTCAGCTGTGTCTATTCCATGTTTCAGGACGCAGCGTACACTCCTCCAGAGTGGCTGTTGGCAATTTCCATCCCGCCCATCAGCGTAGCAAGGCTCCCGTGTCTCCATGGCCTGTCCTGCATTTCTGGTTTTTACACTTTTTTCAGCATGGCCCTTTTGACCGCTGGCAAGCGAGACTTCTTTGTAGCGCCGATTTGCCTTTCCGGCTTGCTTGGTTGGCCAAAAAGGGCGTATGCGTTTTTTCCTGAATATATTCAGGAAAAAACGCATACGCCCTTTTTGGCCAAGGGCATCATTGTCAACGCTTTGCCGCTTTTCATGTGCTTTCAAGGCGAGTCGAATCGACCTCCTGAAATCTGTTTCCTGCAATTCTGCCTTGCTTTCAAATCCTCTTCGTTGCCTTCCCTCAATATATTTGTGGACGAGAGTCATCATTTCTAACTCTGCAGGTTTGTGAATTGCAGTGCCCCTGAGCTCCATTTGTCAACTCGCTTTTTTGGGAGCTGGCCGCAAAAGCGCAGGATTGCTTCAGGCCCTATTCTGGTTCCGGGCGGCAGGCTGAGCCTGTGGTTCATTCTTCTTCCTGATGGGAAAATAGAGTGACCTGTGCCTGTCCCAACACCTAGAGCTAGTCTCTCATTGGTTCCCCCTCTTCCCGTTCATCCTCAGGACAAATTGCGACCTGTACGAAACAGGAGGTCAACGGTGCTGATTCTCCAAGTAGGGAGGTTGTTAGTGAAGCGGCTGGAATGGCGAACCCGAGCACAAGGAGAGGAGAAATGAGGTGCGTTTTAGAAACCTTTCCCGATCACACGGTGTACCATCTTCTGGGTTTCCCAGGCATGTTTTCGATGTAGGAAGATGCCCTTGAACCTGGAGATTTGGGACCCATGGCATGGGTACCACGCAGTATTACTTTAAAGGGTCTGCGTTTGCTCACCCAACCTCACCAATCCTCTCAGCCCCAAGAGTGTCCAGCCTTATGTCTCATCCAGCTGTGGGTCTAGATATGGTCAATCCAGGTTGCATCAGAGCCCCTGAACGGATTTTGTAAGAATGTCTCTCTCTTTCACTGTCTTTGTTTTCTGGGGTTTTTTTTTTTTAAGTAATCTATTTTTATAATGGGGTTTAGCTGCTTTTCCCTGCTGTGTTTATGCCGCTTTACACCCTCTTGATTCACTTCCAGAGAGATATCAATACATAGGTTTTAAGACTCTTCCTAGTCAGATATATTCTTGGGCGGTGAATAGGGGGTGTTGAGTCCAGTTCACTGAGCAGGGAGTAGGTCTTGTCTATTACATATTTGGCTTGTGGAACGGTATGTGAGCTAATTTCAAACCCTTGTTTTATGCATCGCCCCGCCTCACCTTTCCCGTTAAGCAGCCATAGTGTGTTTTGTAAATGTGTGACTCTGTTCTGTTTTGGAATTCAGTTCAGGTGTAGCGATGTTGACATTCCCTCTATCAGTGATATCTTAGGATAAGTGTCCTTTTCTGTGTGACTTCCTTCACTTAGAGTCATCGTCCCTAAATCCACTCATCATGCTGCTACTAGCCTTATGACACTGATTTCATGGCTGAGTGATATTCCATTGTGCATAAGTACCACAACTTCTTTATCCATTTTTCTCTTTCCTGGGATATTTCAGGTGTACCGAAGTGGAGGTTCTTGGAAACAGAGCAGCCCTAAACTTTGGGGTGCCTGTGTCGTGTTGATTTTTAGGTTTCCCGATTTCTACGCCCATGAGTGGAAGTGCCCTATGCTCTCTCAGCTGTGTCTATTCCATGTTTCAGGACGCAGCGTACACTCCTCCAGAGTGGCTGTTGGCAATTTCCATCCCGCCCATCAGCGTAGCAAGGCTCCCGTGTCTCCATGGCCTGTCCTGCATTTCTGGTTTTTACACTTTTTTCAGCATGGCCCTTTTGACCGCTGGCAAGCGAGACTTCTTTGTAGCGCCGATTTGCCTTTCCGGCTTGCTTGGTTGGCCAAAAAGGGCGTATGCGTTTTTTCCTGAATATATTCAGGAAAAAACGCATACGCCCTTTTTGGCCAAGGGCATCATTGTCAACGCTTTGCCGCTTTTCATGTGCTTTCAAGGCGAGTCGAATCGACCTCCTGAAATCTGTTTCCTGCAATTCTGCCTTGCTTTCAAATCCTCTTCGTTGCCTTCCCTCAATATATTTGTGGACGAGAGTCATCATTTCTAACTCTGCAGGTTTGTGAATTGCAGTGCCCCTGAGCTCCATTTGTCAACTCGCTTTTTTGGGAGCTGGCCGCAAAAGCGCAGGATTGCTTCAGGCCCTATTCTGGTTCCGGGCGGCAGGCTGAGCCTGTGGTTCATTCTTCTTCCTGATGGGAAAATAGAGTGACCTGTGCCTGTCCCAACACCTAGAGCTAGTCTCTCATTGGTTCCCCCTCTTCCCGTTCATCCTCAGGACAAATTGCGACCTGTACGAAACAGGAGGTCAACGGTGCTGATTCTCCAAGTAGGGAGATTGTTAGTGAAGCGGCTGGAATGGCGAACCCGAGCACAAGGAGAGGAGAAATGAGGTGCGTTTTAGAAACCTTTCCCGATCACACGGTGTACCATCTTCTGGGTTTCCCAGGCATGTTTTCGATGTAGGAAGATGCCCTTGAACCTGGAGATTTGGGACCCATGGCATGGGTACCACGCAGTATTACTTTAAAACGTCTGCGGTTGCTCACCCAACCTCACCAATCCTCTCAGCCCCAAGAGTGTCCAGCCTTATGTCTCATCCAGCTGTGGGTCTAGATATGGTCAATCCAGGTTGCATCAGAGCCCCTGAACGGATTTTGTAAGAATGTCTCTCTCTTTCACTGTCTTTGTTTTCTGGGGTTTTTTTTTTTTAAGTAATCTATTTTTATAATGGGGTTTAGCTGCTTTTCCCTGCTGTGTTTATGCCGCTTTACACCCTCTTGATTCACTTCCAGAGAGATATCAATACAATGGTTTTAAGACTCTTCCTAGTCAGATATATTCTTGGGCGGTGAATAGGGGGTGTTGAGTCCAGTTCACTGAGCAGGGAGTAGGTCTTGTCTATTACATATTTGGCTTGTGGAACGGTATGTGAGCTAATTTCAAACCCTTGTTTTATGCATCGCCCCGCCTCACCTTTCCCGTTAAGCAGCCATAGTGTGTTTTGTAAATGTGTGACTCTGTTCTGTTTTGGAATTCAGTTCAGGTGTAGCGATGTTGACATTCCCTCTATCAGTGATATCTTAGGATAAGTGTCCTTTTCTGTGTGACTTCCTTCACTTAGAGTCATCGTCCCTAAATCCACTCATCATGCTGCTACTAGCCTTATGACACTGATTTCATGGCTGAGTGATATTCCATTGTGCATAAGTACCACAACTTCTTTATCCATTTTTCTCTTTCCTGGGATATTTAAGGTGTACCGAAGTGGAGGTTCTTGGAAACAGAGCTGCCCTAAACTTTGGGGTGCCTGTGTCGTGTTGATTTTTAGGTTTCCCGATTTCTACGCCCATGAGTGGAAGTGCCCTATGCTCTCTCAGCTGTGTCTATTCCATGTTTCAGGACGCAGCGTACACTCCTCCAGAGTGGCTGTTGGCAATTTCCATCCCGCCCATCAGCGTAGCAAGGCTCCCGTGTCTCCATGGCCTGTCCTGCATTTCTGGTTTTTACACTTTTTTCAGCATGGCCCTTTTGACCGCTGGCAAGCGAGACTTCTTTGTAGCGCCGATTTGCCTTTCCGGCTTGCTTGGTTGGCCAAAAAGGGCGTATGCGTTTTTTCCTGAATATATTCAGGAAAAAACGCATACGCCCTTTTTGGCCAAGGGCATCATTGTCAACGCTTTGCCGCTTTTCATGTGCTTTCAAGGCGAGTCGAATCTACCTCCTGAAATCTGTTTCCTGCAATTCTGCCTTGCTTTCAAATCCTCTTCGTTGCCTTCCCTCAATATATTTGTGGACAAGAGTCATCATTTCTAACTCTGCAGGTTTGTGAATTGCAGTGCCCCTGAGCTCCATTTGACAACTCGCTTTATTGGGAGCTGGCCGCAAAAGCGCAGGATTGCTTCAGGCCCTATTCTGGTTCCGGGCGGCAGGCTGAGCCTGTGGTTCATTCTTCTTCCTGATGGGAAAATAGAGTGACCTGTGCCTGTCCCAAAACCTAGAGCTAGTCTCTCATTGGTTCCCCCTCTTCCCGTTCATCCTCAGGACAAATTGCGACCTGTACGAAACAGGAGGTCAACGGTGCTGATTCTCCAAGTAGGGAGATTGTTAGTGAAGCGGCTGGAATGGCGAACCCGAGCACAAGGAGAGGAGAAATGAGGTGCGTTTTAGAAACCTTTCCCGATCACACGGTGTACCATCTTCTGGGTTTCCCAGGCATGTTTTCGATGTAGGAAGATGCCCTTGAACCTGGAGATTTGGGACCCATGGCATGGGTACCACGCAGTATTACTTTAAAGGGTCTGCGTTTGCTCACCCAACCTCACCAATCCTCTCAGCCCCAAGAGTGTCCAGCCTTATGTCTCATCCAGCTGTGGGTCTAGATATGGTCAATCCAGGTTGCATCAGAGCCCCTGAACGGATTTTGTAAGAATGTCTCTCTCTTTCACTGTCTTTGTTTTCTGGGGTTTTTTTTTTTTAAGTAATCTATTTTTATAATGGGGTTTAGCTGCTTTTCCCTGCTGTGTTTATGCCGCTTTACACCCTCTTGATTCACTTCCAGAGAGATATCAATACATAGGTTTTAAGACTCTTCCTAGTCAGATATATTCTTGGGCGGTGAATAGGGGGTGTTGAGTCCAGTTCACTGAGCAGGGAGTAGGTCTTGTCTATTACATATTTGGCTTGTGGAACGGTATGTGAGCTAATTTCAAACCCTTGTTTTATGCATCGCCCCGCCTCACCTTTCCCGTTAAGCAGCCATAGTGTGTTTTGTAAATGTGTGACTCTGTTCTGTTTTGGAATTCAGTTCAGGTGTAGCGATGTTGACATTCCCTCTATCAGTGATATCTTAGGATAAGTGTCCTTTTCTGTGTGACTTACTTCACTTAGAGTCATCGTCCCTAAATCCACTCATCATGCTGCTACTAGCTTTATGACACTGATTTCATGGCTGAGTGATATTCCATTGTGCATAAGTACCACAACTTCTTTATCCATTTTTCTCTTTCCTGGGATATTTAAGGTGTACCGAAGTGGAGGTTCTTGGAAACAGAGCAGCCCTAAACTTTGGGGTGCCTGTGTCGTGTTGATTTTTAGGTTTCCCGATTTCTACGCCCATGAGTGGAAGTGCCCTATGCTCTCTCAGCTGTGTCTATTCCATGTTTCAGGACGCAGCGTACACTCCTCCAGAGTGGCTGTTGGCAATTTCCATCCCGCCCATCAGCGTAGCAAGGCTCCCGTGTCTCCATGGCCTGTCCTGCATTTCTGGTTTTTACACTTTTTTCAGCATGGCCCTTTTGACCGCTGGCAAGCGAGACTTCTTTGTAGCGCCGATTTGCCTTTCCGGCTTGCTTGGTTGGCCAAAAAGGGCGTATGCGTTTTTTCCTGAATATATTCAGGAAAAAACGCATACGCCCTTTTTGGCCAAGGGCATCATTGTCAACGCTTTGCCGCTTTTCATGTGCTTTCAAGGCGAGTCGAATCGACCTCCTGAAATCTGTTTCCTGCAATTCTGCCTTGCTTTCAAATCCTCTTCGTTGCCTTCCCTCAATATATTTGTGGACGAGAGTCATCATTTCTAACTCTGCAGGTTTGTGAATTGCAGTGCCCCTGAGCTCCATTTGTCAACTCGCTTTTTTGGGAGCTGGCCGCAAAAGCGCAGGATTGCTTCAGGCCCTATTCTGGTTCCGGGCGGCAGGCTGAGCCTGTGGTTCATTCTTCTTCCTGATGGGAAAATAGAGTGACCTGTGCCTGTCCCAACACCTAGAGCTAGTCTCTCATTGGTTCCCCCTCTTCCCGTTCATCCTCAGGACAAATTGCGACCTGTACGAAACAGGAGGTCAACGGTGCTGATTCTCCAAGTAGGGAGATTGTTAGTGAAGCGGCTGGAATGGCGAACCCGAGCACAAGGAGAGGAGAAATGAGGTGCGTTTTAGAAACCTTTCCCGATCACACGGTGTACCATCTTCTGGGTTTCCCAGGCATGTTTTCGATGTAGGAAGATGCCCTTGAACCTGGAGATTTGGGACCCATGGCATGGGTACCACGCAGTATTACTTTAAAGGGTCTGCGTTTGCTCACCCAACCTCACCAATCCTCTCAGCCCCAAGAGTGTCCAGCCTTATGTCTCATCCAGCTGTGGGTCTAGATATGGTCAATCCAGGTTGCATCAGAGCCCCTGAACGGATTTTGTAAGAATGTCTCTCTCTTTCACTGTCTTTGTTTTCTGGGGTTTTTTTTTTTTAAGTAATCTATTTTTATAATGGGGTTTAGCTGCTTTTCCCTGCTGTGTTTATGCCGCTTTACACCCTCTTGATTCACTTCCAGAGAGATATCAATACATAGGTTTTAAGACTCTTCCTAGTCAGATATATTCTTGGGCGGTGAATAGGGGGTGTTGAGTCCAGTTCACTGAGCAGGGAGTAGGTCTTGTCTATTACATATTTGGCTTGTGGAACGGTATGTGAGCTAATTTCAAACCCTTGTTTTATGCATCGCCCCGCCTCACCTTTCCCGTTAAGCAGCCATAGTGTGTTTTGTAAATGTGTGACTCTGTTCTGTTTTGGAATTCAGTTCAGGTGTAGCGATGTTGACATTCCCTCTATCAGTGATATCTTAGGATAAGTGTCCTTTTCTGTGTGACTTCCTTCACTTAGAGTCATCGTCCCTAAATCCACTCATCATGCTGCTACTAGCCTTATGACACTGATTTCATGGCTGAGTGATATTCCATTGTGCATAAGTACCACAACTTCTTTATCCATTTTTCTCTTTCCTGGGATATTTCAGGTGTACCGAAGTGGAGGTTCTTGGAAACAGAGCAGCCCTAAACTTTGGGGTGCCTGTGTCGTGTTGATTTTTAGGTTTCCCGATTTCTACGCCCATGAGTGGAAGTGCCCTATGCTCTCTCAGCTGTGTCTATTCCATGTTTCAGGACGCAGCGTACACTCCTCCAGAGTGGCTGTTGGCAATTTCCATCCCGCCCATCAGCGTAGCAAGGCTCCCGTGTCTCCATGGCCTGTCCTGCATTTCTGGTTTTTACACTTTTTTCAGCATGGCCCTTTTGACCGCTGGCAAGCGAGACTTCTTTGTAGCGCCGATTTGCCTTTCCGGCTTGCTTGGTTGGCCAAAAAGGGCGTATGCGTTTTTTCCTGAATATATTCAGGAAAAAACGCATACGCCCTTTTTGGCCAAGGGCATCATTGTCAACGCTTTGCCGCTTTTCATGTGCTTTCAAGGCGAGTCGAATCGACCTCCTGAAATCTGTTTCCTGCAATTCTGCCTTGCTTTCAAATCCTCTTCGTTGCCTTCCCTCAATATATTTGTGGACGAGAGTCATCATTTCTAACTCTGCAGGTTTGTGAATTGCAGTGCCCCTGAGCTCCATTTGTCAACTCGCTTTTTTGGGAGCTGGCCGCAAAAGCGCAGGATTGCTTCAGGCCCTATTCTGGTTCCGGGCGGCAGGCTGAGCCTGTGGTTCATTCTTCTTCCTGATGGGAAAATAGAGTGACCTGTGCCTGTCCCAAAACCTAGAGCTAGTCTCTCATTGGTTCCCCCTCTTCCCGTTCATCCTCAGGACAAATTGCGACCTGTACGAAACAGGAGGTCAACGGTGCTGATTCTCCAAGTAGGGAGATTGTTAGTGAAGCGGCTGGAATGGCGAACCCGAGCACAAGGAGAGGAGAAATGAGGTGCGTTTTAGAAACCTTTCCCGATCACACGGTGTACCATCTTCTGGGTTTCCCAGGCATGTTTTCGATGTAGGAAGATGCCCTTGAACCTGGAGATTTGGGACCCATGGCATGGGTACCACGCAGTATTACTTTAAAACGTCTGCGGTTGCTCACCCAACCTCACCAATCCTCTCAGCCCCAAGAGTGTCCAGCCTTATGTCTCATCCAGCTGTGGGTCTAGATATGGTCAATCCAGGTTGCATCAGAGCCCCTGAACGCATTTTGTAAGAATGTCTCTCTCTTTCACTGTCTTTGTTTTCTGGGGGTTTTTTTTTTTAAGTAATCTATTTTTATAATGGGGTTTAGCTGCTTTTCCCTGCTGTGTTTATGCCGCTTTACACCCTCTTGATTCACTTCCAGAGAGATATCAATACATAGGTTTTAAGACTCTTCCTAGTCAGATATATTCTTGGGCGGTGAATAGGGGGTGTTGAGTCCAGTTCACTGAGCAGGGAGTAGGTCTTGTCTATTACATATTTGGCTTGTGGAACGGTATGTGAGCTAATTTCAAACCCTTGTTTTATGCATCGCCCCGCCTCACCTTTCCCGTTAAGCAGCCATAGTGTGTTTTGTAAATGTGTGACTCTGTTCTGTTTTGGAATTCAGTTCAGGTGTAGCGATGTTGACATTCCCTCTATCAGTGATATCTTAGGATAAGTGTCCTTTTCTGTGTGACTTACTTCACTTAGAGTCATCGTCCCTAAATCCACTCATCATGCTGCTACTAGCCTTATGACACTGATTTCATGGCTGAGTGATATTCCATTGTGCATAAGTACCACAACTTCTTTATCCATTTTTCTCTTTCCTGGGATATTTAAGGTGTACCGAAGTGGAGGTTCTTGGAAACAGAGCAGCCCTAAACTTTGGGGTGCCTGTGTCGTGTTGATTTTTAGGTTTCCCGATTTCTACGCCCATGAGTGGAAGTGCCCTATGCTCTCTCAGCTGTGTCTATTCCATGTTTCAGGACGCAGCGTACACTCCTCCAGAGTGGCTGTTGGCAATTTCCATCCCGCCCATCAGCGTAGCAAGGCTCCCGTGTCTCCATGGCCTGTCCTGCATTTCTGGTTTTTACACTTTTTTCAGCATGGCCCTTTTGACCGCTGGCAAGCGAGACTTCTTTGTAGCGCCGATTTGCCTTTCCGGCTTGCTTGGTTGGCCAAAAAGGGCGTATGCGTTTTTTCCTGAATATATTCAGGAAAAAACGCATACGCCCTTTTTGGCCAAGGGCATCATTGTCAACGCTTTGCCGCTTTTCATGTGCTTTCAAGGCGAGTCGAATCTACCTCCTGAAATCTGTTTCCTGCAATTCTGCCTTGCTTTCAAATCCTCTTCGTTGCCTTCCCTCAATATATTTGTGGACGAGAGTCATCATTTCTAACTCTGCAGGTTTGTGAATTGCAGTGCCCCTGAGCTCCATTTGTCAACTCGCTTTTTTGGGAGCTGGCCGCAAAGCGCAGGATTGCTTCAGGCCCTATTCTGGTTCCGGGCGGCAGGCTGAGCCTGTGGTTCATTCTTCTTCCTGATGGGAAAATAGAGTGACCTGTGCCTGTCCCAACACGTAGAACTAGTCTCTCATTGGTTCCCCCTCTTCCCGTTCATCCTCAGGACAAATTGCGACCTGTACGAAACAGGAGGTCAACGGTGCTGATTCTCCAAGTAGGGAGATTGTTAGTGAAGCGGCTGGAATGGCGAACCCGAGCACAAGGAGAGGAGAAATGAGGTGCGTTTTAGAAACCTTTCGCGATCACACGGTGTACCATCTTCTGGGTTTCCCAGGCATGTTTTCGATGTAGGAAGATGCCCTTGAACCTGGAGATTTGGGACCCATGGCATGGGTACCACGCAGTATTACTTTAAAGGGTCTGCGTTTGCTCACCCAACCTCACCAATCCTCTCAGCCCCAAGAGTGTCCAGCCTTATGTCTCATCCAGCTGTGGGTCTAGATATGGTCAATCCAGGTTGCATCAGAGCCCCTGAACGGATTTTGTAAGAATGTCTCTCTCTTTCACTGTCTTTGTTTTATGGGTTTTTTCTTTTTAAGTAATCTATTTTTATAATGGGGTTTAGCTGCTTTTCCCTGCTGTGTTTATGCCGCTTTACACCCTCTTGATTCACTTCCAGAGAGATATCAACACATAGGTTTTAAGACTCTTCCTAGTCAGATATATTCTTGGGCGGTGAATAGGGGGTGTTGAGTCCAGTTCACTGAGCAGGGAGTAGGTCTTGTCTATTACATATTTGGCTTGTGGAACGGTATGTGAGCTAATTTCAAACCCTTGTTTTATGCATCGCCCCGCCTCACCTTTCCCGTTAAGCAGCCATAGTGTGTTTTGTAAATGTGTGACTCTGTTCTGTTTTGGAATTCAGTTCAGGTGTAGCGATGTTGACATTCCCTCTATAAGTGATATCTTAGGATAAGTGTCCTTTTCTGTGTGACTTACTTCACTTAGAGTCATCGTCCCTAAATCCACTCATCATGCTGCTACTAGCCTTATGACACTGATTTCATGGCTGAGTGATATTCCATTGTGCATAAGTACCACAACTTCTTTATCCATTTTTCTCTTTCCTGGGATATTTAAGGTGTACCGAAGTGGAGGTTCTTGGAAACAGAGCAGCCCTAAACTTTGGGGTGCCTGTGTCGTGTTGATTTTTAGGTTTCCCGATTTCTACGCCCATGAGTGGAAGTGCCCTATGCTCTCTCAGCTGTGTCTATTCCATGTTTCAGGACGCAGCGTACACTCCTCCAGAGTGGCTGTTGGCAATTTCCATCCCGCCCATCAGCGTAGCAAGGCTCCCGTGTCTCCATGGCCTGTCCTGCATTTCTGGTTTTTACACTTTTTTCAGCATGGCCCTTTTGACCGCTGGCAAGCGAGACTTCTTTGTAGCGCCGATTTGCCTTTCCGGCTTGCTTGGTTGGCCAAAAAGGGCGTATGCGTTTTTTCCTGAATATATTCAGGAAAAAACGCATACGCCCTTTTTGGCCAAGGGCATCATTGTCAACGCTTTGCCGCTTTTCATGTGCTTTCAAGGCGAGTCGAATCGACCTCCTGAAATCTGTTTCCTGCAATTCTGCCTTGCTTTCAAATCCTCTTCGTTGCCTTCCCTCAATATATTTGTGGACGAGAGTCATCATTTCTAACTCTGCAGGTTTGTGAATTGCAGTGCCCCTGAGCTCCATTTGTCAACTCGCTTTTTTGGGAGCTGGCCGCAAAAGCGCAGGATTGCTTCAGGCCCTATTCTGGTTCCGGGCGGCAGGCTGAGCCTGTGGTTCATTCTTCTTCCTGATGGGAAAATAGAGTGACCTGTGCCTGTCCCAACACCTAGAGCTAGTCTCTCATTGGTTCCCCCTCTTCCCGTTCATCCTCAGGACAAATTGCGACCTGTACGAAACAGGAGGTCAACGGTGCTGATTCTCCAAGTAGGGAGATTGTTAGTGAAGCGGCTGGAATGGCGAACCCGAGCACAAGGAGAGGAGAAATGAGGTGCGTTTTAGAAACCTTTCCCGATCACACGGTGTACCATCTTCTGGGTTTCCCAGGCATGTTTTCGATGTAGGAAGATGCCCTTGAACCTGGAGATTTGGGACCCATGGCATGGGTACCACGCAGGATTACTTTAAAGGGTCTGCGTTTGCTCACCCAACCTCACCAATCCTCTCAGCCCCAAGAGTGTCCAGCCTTATGTCTCATCCAGCTGTGGGTCTAGATATGGTCAATCCAGGTTGCATCACAGCCCCTGAACGGATTTTGTAAGAATGTCTCTCTCTTTCACTGTCTTTGTTTTCTGGGGGTTTTTTTTTTTAAGTAATCTATTTTTATAATGGGGTTTAGCTGCTTTTCCCTGCTGTGTTTATGCCGCTTTACACCCTCTTGATTCACTTCCAGAGAGATATCAACACATAGGTTTTAAGACTCTTCCTAGTCAGATATATTCTTGGGCGGTGAATAGGGGGTGTTGAGTCCAGTTCACTGAGCAGGGAGTAGGTCTTGTCTATTACATATTTGGCTTGTGGAACGGTATGTGAGCTAATTTCAAACCCTTGTTTTATGCATCGCCCCGCCTCACCTTTCCCGTTAAGCAGCCATAGTGTGTTTTGTAAATGTGTGACTCTGTTCTGTTTTGGAATTCAGTTCAGGTGTAGCGATGTTGACATTCCCTCTATCAGTGATATCTTAGGATAAGTGTCCTTTTCTGTGTGACTTACTTCACTTAGAGTCATCGTCCCTAAATCCACTCATCATGCTGCTACTAGCCTTATGACACTGATTTCATGGCTGAGTGATATTCCATTGTGCATAAGTACCACAACTTCTTTATCCATTTTTCTCTTTCCTGGGATATTTCAGGTGTACCGAAGTGGAGGTTCTTGGAAACAGAGCAGCCCTAAACTTTGGGGTGCCTGTGTCGTGTTGATTTTTAGGTTTCCCGATTTCTACGCCCATGAGTGGAAGTGCCCTATGCTCTCTCAGCTGTGTCTATTCCATGTTTCAGGACGCAGCGTACACTCCTCCAGAGTGGCTGTTGGCAATTTCCATCCCGCCCATCAGCGTAGCAAGGCTCCCGTGTCTCCATGGCCTGTCCTGCATTTCTGGTTTTTACACTTTTTTCAGCATGGCCCTTTTGACCGCTGGCAAGCGAGACTTCTTTGTAGCGCCGATTTGCCTTTCCGGCTTGCTTGGTTGGCCAAAAAGGGCGTATGCGTTTTTTCCTGAATATATTCAGGAAAAAACGCATACGCCCTTTTTGGCCAAGGGCATCATTGTCAACGCTTTGCCGCTTTTCATGTGCTTTCAAGGCGAGTCGAATCGACCTCCTGAAATCTGTTTCCTGCAATTCTGCCTTGCTTTCAAATCCTCTTCGTTGCCTTCCCTCAATATATTTGTGGACGAGAGTCATCATTTCTAACTCTGCAGGTTTGTGAATTGCAGTGCCCCTGAGCTCCATTTGTCAACTCGCTTTTTTGGGAGCTGGCCGCAAAAGCGCAGGATTGCTTCAGGCCCTATTCTGGTTCCGGGCGGCAGGCTGAGCCTGTGGTTCATTCTTCTTCCTGATGGGAAAATAGAGTGACCTGTGCCTGTCCCAACACCTAGAGCTAGTCTCTCATTGGTTCCCCCTCTTCCCGTTCATCCTCAGGACAAATTGCGACCTGTACGAAACAGGAGGTCAACGGTGCTGATTCTCCAAGTAGGGAGATTGTCAGTGAAGCGGCTGGAATGGCGAACCCGAGCACAAGGAGAGGAGAAATGAGGTGCGTTTTAGAAACCTTTCCCGATCACACGGTGTACCATCTTCTGGGTTTCCCACGCAGGTTTTCGATGTAGGAAGATGCCCTTGAACCTGGAGATTTGGGACCCATGGCATGGGTACCACGCAGTATTACTTTAAAGGGTCTGCGTTTGCTCACCCAACCTCACCAATCCTCTCAGCCCCAAGAGTGTCCAGCCTTATGTCTCATCCAGCTGTGGGTCTAGATATGGTCAATCCAGGTTGCATCAGAGCCCCTGAACGGATTTTGTAAGAATGTCTCTCTCTTTCACTGTCTTTGTTTTCTGGGTTTTTTTTTTTTAAGTAATCTAGTTTTATAATGGGGTTTAGCTGCTTTTCCCTGCTGTGTTTATGCCGCTTTACACCCTCTTGATTCACTTCCAGAGAGATATCAACACATAGGTTTTAAGACTCTTCCTAATCAGATATATTCTTGGGCGGTGAATAGGGGGTGTTGAGTCCAGTTCACTGAGCAGGGAGTAGGTCTTGTCTATTACATATTTGGCTTGTGGAACGGTATGTGAGCTAATTTCAAACCCTTGTTTTATGCATCGCCCCGCCTCACCTTTCCCGTTAAGCAGCCATAGTGTGTTTTGTAAATGTGTGACTCTGTTCTGTTTTGGAATTCAGTTCAGGTGTAGCGATGTTGACATTCCCTCTATCAGTGATATCTTAGGATAAGTGTCCTTTTCTGTGTGACTTACTTCACTTAGAGTCATCGTCCCTAAATCCACTCATCATGCTGCTACTAGCCTTATGACACTGATTTCATGGCTGAGTGATATTCCATTGTGCATAAGTACCACAACTTCTTTACCCATTTTTCTCTTTCCTGGGATATTTAAGGTGTACCGAAGTGGAGGTTCTTGGAAACAGAGCAGCCCTAAACTTTGGGGTACCTGTGTCGTGTTGATTTTTAGGTTTCCCGATTTCTACGCCCATGAGTGGAAGTGCCCTATGCTCTCTCAGCTGTGTCTATTCCATGTTTCAGGACGCAGCGTACACTCCTCCAGAGTGGCTGTTGGCAATTTCCATCCCGCCCATCAGCGTAGCAAGGCTCCCGTGTCTCCATGGCCTGTCCTGCATTTCTGGTTTTTACACTTTTTTCAGCATGGCCCTTTTGACCGCTGGCAAGCGAGACTTCTTTGTAGCGCCGATTTGCCTTTCCGGCTTGCTTGGTTGGCCAAAAAGGGCGTATGCGTTTTTTCCTGAATATATTCAGGAAAAAACGCATACGCCCTTTTTGGCCAAGGGCATCATTGTCAACGCTTTGCCGCTTTTCATGTGCTTTCAAGGCGAGTCGAATCGACCTCCTGAAATCTGTTTCCTGCAATTCTGCCTTGCTTTCAAATCCTCTTCGTTGCCTTCCCTCAATATATTTGTGGACGAGAGTCATCATTTCTAACTCTGCAGGTTTGTGAATTGCAGTGCCCCTGAGCTCCATTTGTCAACTCGCTTTTTTGGGAGCTGGCCGCAAAAGCGCAGGATTGCTTCAGGCCCTATTCTGGTTCCGGGCGGCAGGCTGAGCCTGTGGTTCATTCTTCTTCCTGATGGGAAAATAGAGTGACCTGTGCCTGTCCCAACACCTAGAGCTAGTCTCTCATTGGTTCCCCCTCTTCCCGTTCATCCTCAGGACAAATTGCGACCTGTACGAAACAGGAGGTCAACGGTGCTGATTCTCCAAGTAGGGAGATTGTCAGTGAAGCGGCTGGAATGGCGAACCCGAGCACAAGGAGAGGAGAAATGAGGTGCGTTTTAGAAACCTTTCGCGATCACACGGTGTACCATCTTCTGGGTTTCCCAGGCATGTTTTCGATGTACGAAGATGCCCTTGAACCTGGAGATTTGGGACCCATGGCATGGGTACCACGCAGGATTACTTTAAAGGGTCTGCGTTTGCTCACCCAACCTCACCAATCCTCTCAGCCCCAAGAGTGTCCAGCCTTATGTCTCATCCAGCTGTGGGTCTAGATATGGTCAATCCAGGTTGCATCAGAGCCCCTGAACGGATTTTGTAAGAATGTCTCTCTCTTTCACTGTCTTTGTTTTCTGGGGTTTTTTTTTTTTAAGTAATCTATTTTTATAATGGGGTTTAGCTGCTTTTCCCTGCTGTGTTTATGCCGCTTTACACCCTCTTGATTCACTTCCAGAGAGATATCAATACATAGGTTTTAAGACTCTTCCTAGTCAGATATATTCTTGGGCGGTGAATAGGGGGTGTTGAGTCCAGTTCACTGAGCAGGGAGTAGGTCTTGTCTATTACATATTTGGCTTGTGGAACGGTATGTGAGCTAATTTCAAACCCTTGTTTTATGCATCGCCCCGCCTCACCTTTCCCGTTAAGCAGCCATAGTGTGTTTTGTAAATGTGTGACTCTGTTCTGTTTTGGAATTCAGTTCAGGTGTAGCGATGTTGACATTCCCTCTATCAGTGATATCTTAGGATAAGTGTCCTTTTCTGTGTGACTTCCTTCACTTAGAGTCATCGTCCCTAAATCCACTCATCATGCTGCTACTAGCCTTATGACACTGATTTCATGGCTGAGTGATATTCCATTGTGCATAAGTACCACAACTTCTTTATCCATTTTTCTCTTTCCTGGGATATTTAAGGTGTACCGAAGTGGAGGTTCTTGGAAACAGAGCAGCCCTAAACTTTGGGGTGCCTGTGTCGTGTTGATTTTTAGGTTTCCCGATTTCTACGCCCATGAGTGGAAGTGCCCTATGCTCTCTCAGCTGTGTCTATTCCATGTTTCAGGACGCAGCGTACACTCCTCCAGAGTGGCTGTTGGCAATTTCCATCCCGCCCATCAGCGTAGCAAGGCTCCCGTGTCTCCATGGCCTGTCCTGCATTTCTGGTTTTTACACTTTTTTCAGCATGGCCCTTTTGACCGCTGGCAAGCGAGACTTCTTTGTAGCGCCGATTTGCCTTTCCGGCTTGCTTGGTTGGCCAAAAAGGGCGTATGCGTTTTTTCCTGAATATATTCAGGAAAAAACGCATACGCCCTTTTTGGCCAAGGGCATCATTGTCAACGCTTTGCCGCTTTTCATGTGCTTTCAAGGCGAGTCGAATCGACCTCCTGAAATCTGTTTCCTGCAATTCTGCCTTGCTTTCAAATCCTCTTCGTTGCCTTCCCTCAATATATTTGTGGACGAGAGTCATCATTTCTAACTCTGCAGGTTTGTGAATTGCAGTGCCCCTGAGCTCCATTTGTCAACTCGCTTTTTTGGGAGCTGGCCGCAAAAGCGCAGGATTGCTTCAGGCCCTATTCTGGTTCCGGGCGGCAGGCTGAGCCTGTGGTTCATTCTTCTTCCTGATGGGAAAATAGAGTGACCTGTGCCTGTCCCAACACCTAGAGCTAGTCTCTCATTGGTTCCCCCTCTTCCCGTTCATCCTCAGGACAAATTGCGACCTGTACGAAACAGGAGGTCAACGGTGCTGATTCTCCAAGTAGGGAGATTGTCAGTGAAGCGGCTGGAATGGCGAACCCGAGCACAAGGAGAGGAGAAATGAGGTGCGTTTTAGAAACCTTTCCCGATCACACGGTGTACCATCTTCTGGGTTTCCCAGGCATGTTTTCGATGTAGGAAGATGCCCTTGAACCTGGAGATTTGGGACCCATGGCATGGGTACCACGCAGGATTACTTTAAAGGGTCTGCGTTTGCTCACCCAACCTCACCAATCCTCTCAGCCCCAAGAGTGTCCAGCCTTATGTCTCATCCAGCTGTGGGTCTAGATATGGTCAATCCAGGTTGCATCAGAGCCCCTGAACGGATTTTGTAAGAATGTCTCTCTCTTTCACTGTCTTTGTTTTCTGGGGGTTTTTTTTTTTAAGTAATCTATTTTTATAATGGGGTTTAGCTGCTTTTCCCTGCTGTGTTTATGCCGCTTTACACCCTCTTGATTCACTTCCAGAGAGATATCAATACATAGGTTTTAAGACTCTTCCTAGTCAGATATATTCTTGGGCGGTGAATAGGGGGTGTTGAGTCCAGTTCACTGAGCAGGGAGTAGGTCTTGTCTATTACATATTTGGCTTGTGGAACGGTATGTGAGCTAATTTCAAACCCTTGTTTTATGCATCGCCCCGCCTCACCTTTCCCGTTAAGCAGCCATAGTGTGTTTTGTAAATGTGTGACTCTGTTCTGTTTTGGAATTCAGTTCAGGTGTAGCGATGTTGACATTCCCTCTATCAGTGATATCTTAGGATAAGTGTCCTTTTCTGTGTGACTTCCTTCACTTAGAGTCATCGTCCCTAAATCCACTCATCATGCTGCTACTAGCCTTATGACACTGATTTCATGGCTGAGTGATATTCCATTGTGCATAAGTACCACAACTTCTTTATCCATTTTTCTCTTTCCTGGGATATTTAAGGTGTACCGAAGTGGAGGTTCTTGGAAACAGAGCAGCCCTAAACTTTGGGGTGCCTGTGTCGTGTTGATTTTTAGGTTTCCCGATTTCTACGCCCATGAGTGGAAGTGCCCTATGCTCTCTCAGCTGTGTCTATTCCATGTTTCAGGACGCAGCGTACACTCCTCCAGAGTGGCTGTTGGCAATTTCCATCCCGCCCATCAGCGTAGCAAGGCTCCCGTGTCTCCATGGCCTGTCCTGCATTTCTGGTTTTTACACTTTTTTCAGCATGGCCCTTTTGACCGCTGGCAAGCGAGACTTCTTTGTAGCGCCGATTTGCCTTTCCGGCTTGCTTGGTTGGCCAAAAAGGGCGTATGCGTTTTTTCCTGAATATATTCAGGAAAAAACGCATACGCCCTTTTTGGCCAAGGGCATCATTGTCAACGCTTTGCCGCTTTTCATGTGCTTTCAAGGCGAGTCGAATCGACCTCCTGAAATCTGTTTCCTGCAATTCTGCCTTGCTTTCAAATCCTCTTCGTTGCCTTCCCTCAATATATTTGTGGACGAGAGTCATCATTTCTAACTCTGCAGGTTTGTGAATTGCAGTGCCCCTGAGCTCCATTTGTCAACTCGCTTTTTTGGGAGCTGGCCGCAAAAGCGCAGGATTGCTTCAGGCCCTATTCTGGTTCCGGGCGGCAGGCTGAGCCTGTGGTTCATTCTTCTTCCTGATGGGAAAATAGAGTGACCTGTGCCTGTCCCAACACCTAGAGCTAGTCTCTCATTGGTTCCCCCTCTTCCCGTTCATCCTCAGGACAAATTGCGACCTGTACGAAACAGGAGGTCAACGGTGCTGATTCTCCAAGTAGGGAGATTGTCAGTGAAGCGGCTGGAATGGCGAACCCGAGCACAAGGAGAGGAGAAATGAGGTGCGTTTTAGAAACCTTTCCCGATCACACGGTGTACCATCTTCTGGGTTTCCCAGGCATGTTTTCGATGTAGGAAGATGCCCTTGAACCTGGAGATTTGGGACCCATGGCATGGGTACCACGCAGGATTACTTTAAAGGGTCTGCGTTTGCTCACCCAACCTCACCAATCCTCTCAGCCCCAAGAGTGTCCAGCCTTATGTCTCATCCAGCTGTGGGTCTAGATATGGTCAATTCAGGTTGCATCAGAGCCCCTGAACGGATTTTGTAAGAATGTCTCTCTCTTTCACTGTCTTTGTTTTCTGGGGTTTTTTTTTTTTTTAAGTAATCTATTTTTATAATGGGGTTTAGCTGCTTTTCCCTGCTGTGTTTATGCCGCTTTACACCCTCTTGATTCACTTCCAGAGAGATATCAACACATAGGTTTTACGACTCTTCCTAGTCAGATATATTCTTGGGCGGTGAATAGGGGGTGTTGTGTCCAGTTCACTGAGCAGGGAGTAGGTCTTGTCTATTACATATTTGGCTTGTGGAACGGTATGTGAGCTAATTTCAAACCCTTGTTTTATGCATCGCCCCGCCTCACCTTTCCCGTTAAGCAGCCATAGTGTGTTTTGTAAATGTGTGACTCTGTTCTGTTTTGGAATTCAGTTCAGGTGTAGCGATGTTGACATTCCCTCTATCAGTGATATCTTAGGATAAGTGTCCTTTTCTGTGTGACTTCCTTCACTTAGAGTCATCGTCCCTAAATCCACTCATCATGCTGCTACTAGCCTTATGACACTGATTTCATGGCTGAGTGATATTCCATTGTGCATAAGTACCACAACTTCTTTACCCATTTTTCTCTTTCCTGGGATATTTAAGGTGTACCGAAGTGGAGGTTCTTGGAAACAGAGCAGCCCTAAACTTTGGGGTGCCTGTGTCGTGTTGATTTTTAGGTTTCCCGATTTCTACGCCCATGAGTGGAAGTGCCCTATGCTCTCTCAGCTGTGTCTATTCCATGTTTCAGGACGCAGCGTACACTCCTCCAGAGTGGCTGTTGGCAATTTCCATCCCGCCCATCAGCGTAGCAAGGCTCCCGTGTCTCCATGGCCTGTCCTGCATTTCTGGTTTTTACACTTTTTTCAGCATGGCCCTTTTGACCGCTGGCAAGCGAGACTTCTTTGTAGCGCCGATTTGCCTTTCCGGCTTGCTTGGTTGGCCAAAAAGGGCGTATGCGTTTTTTCCTGAATATATTCAGGAAAAAACGCATACGCCCTTTTTGGCCAAGGGCATCATTGTCAACGCTTTGCCGCTTTTCATGTGCTTTCAAGGCGAGTCGAATCGACCTCCTGAAATCTGTTTCCTGCAATTCTGCCTTGCTTTCAAATCCTCTTCGTTGCCTTCCCTCAATATATTTGTGGACGAGAGTCATCATTTCTAACTCTGCAGGTTTGTGAATTGCAGTGCCCCTGAGCTCCATTTGTCAACTCGCTTTTTTGGGAGCTGGCCGCAAAAGCGCAGGATTGCTTCAGGCCCTATTCTGGTTCCGGGCGGCAGGCTGAGCCTGTGGTTCATTCTTCTTCCTGATGGGAAAATAGAGTGACCTGTGCCTGTCCCAACACCTAGAGCTAGTCTCTCATTGGTTCCCCCTCTTCCCGTTCATCCTCAGGACAAATTGCGACCTGTACGAAACAGGAGGTCAACGGTGCTGATTCTCCAAGTAGGGAGATTGTCAGTGAAGCGGCTGGAATGGCGAACCCGAGCACAAGGAGAGGAGAAATGAGGTGCGTTTTAGAAACCTTTCCCGATCACACGGTGTACCATCTTCTGGGTTTCCCAGGCATGTTTTCGATGTAGGAAGATGCCCTTGAACCTGGAGATTTGGGACCCATGGCATGGGTACCACGCAGGATTACTTTAAAGGGTCTGCGTTTGCTCACCCAACCTCACCAATCCTCTCAGCCCCAAGAGTGTCCAGCCTTATGTCTCATCCAGCTGTGGGTCTAGATATGGTCAATCCAGGTTGCATCAGAGCCCCTGAACGGATTTTGTAAGAATGTCTCTCTCTTTCACTGTCTTTGTTTTCTGGGGTTTTTTTTTTTTAAGTAATCTATTTTTATAATGGGGTTTAGCTGCTTTTCCCTGCTGTGTTTATGCCGCTTTACACCCTCTTGATTCACTTCCAGAGAGATATCAATACATAGGTTTTAAGACTCTTCCTAGTCAGATATATTCTTGGGCGGTGAATAGGGGGTGTTGAGTCCAGTTCACTGAGCAGGGAGTAGGTCTTGTCTATTACATATTTGGCTTGTGGAACGGTATGTGAGCTAATTTCAAACCCTTGTTTTATGCATCGCCCCGCCTCACCTTTCCCGTTAAGCAGCCATAGTGTGTTTTGTAAATGTGTGACTCTGTTCTGTTTTGGAATTCAGTTCAGGTGTAGCGATGTTGACATTCCCTCTATCAGTGATATCTTAGGATAAGTGTCCTTTTCTGTGTGACTTCCTTCACTTAGAGTCATCGTCCCTAAATCCACTCATCATGCTGCTACTAGCCTTATGACACTGATTTCATGGCTGAGTGATATTCCATTGTGCATAAGTACCACAACTTCTTTATCCATTTTTCTCTTTCCTGGGATATTTAAGGTGTACCGAAGTGGAGGTTCTTGGAAACAGAGCAGCCCTAAACTTTGGGGTGCCTGTGTCGTGTTGATTTTTAGGTTTCCCGATTTCTACGCCCATGAGTGGAAGTGCCCTATGCTCTCTCAGCTGTGTCTATTCCATGTTTCAGGACGCAGCGTACACTCCTCCAGAGTGGCTGTTGGCAATTTCCATCCCGCCCATCAGCGTAGCAAGGCTCCCGTGTCTCCATGGCCTGTCCTGCATTTCTGGTTTTTACACTTTTTTCAGCATGGCCCTTTTGACCGCTGGCAAGCGAGACTTCTTTGTAGCGCCGATTTGCCTTTCCGGCTTGCTTGGTTGGCCAAAAAGGGCGTATGCGTTTTTTCCTGAATATATTCAGGAAAAAACGCATACGCCCTTTTTGGCCAAGGGCATCATTGTCAACGCTTTGCCGCTTTTCATGTGCTTTCAAGGCGAGTCGAATCGACCTCCTGAAATCTGTTTCCTGCAATTCTGCCTTGCTTTCAAATCCTCTTCGTTGCCTTCCCTCAATATATTTGTGGACGAGAGTCATCATTTCTAACTCTGCAGGTTTGTGAATTGCAGTGCCCCTGAGCTCCATTTGTCAACTCGCTTTTTTGGGAGCTGGCCGCAAAAGCGCAGGATTGCTTCAGGCCCTATTCTGGTTCCGGGCGGCAGGCTGAGCCTGTGGTTCATTCTTCTTCCTGATGGGAAAATAGAGTGACCTGTGCCTGTCCCAACACCTAGAGCTAGTCTCTCATTGGTTCCCCCTCTTCCCGTTCATCCTCAGGACAAATTGCGACCTGTACGAAACAGGAGGTCAACGGTGCTGATTCTCCAAGTAGGGAGATTGTCAGTGAAGCGGCTGGAATGGCGAACCCGAGCACAAGGAGAGGAGAAATGAGGTGCGTTTTAGAAACCTTTCCCGATCACACGGTGTACCATCTTCTGGGTTTCCCAGGCATGTTTTCGATGTAGGAAGATGCCCTTGAACCTGGAGATTTGGGACCCATGGCATGGGTACCACGCAGGATTACTTTAAAGGGTCTGCGTTTGCTCACCCAACCTCACCAATCCTCTCAGCCCCAAGAGTGTCCAGCCTTATGTCTCATCCAGCTGTGGGTCTAGATATGGTCAATTCAGGTTGCATCAGAGCCCCTGAACGGATTTTGTAAGAATGTCTCTCTCTTTCACTGTCTTTGTTTTCTGGGGTTTTTTTTTTTTTTAAGTAATCTATTTTTATAATGGGGTTTAGCTGCTTTTCCCTGCTGTGTTTATGCCGCTTTACACCCTCTTGATTCACTTCCAGAGAGATATCAACACATAGGTTTTACGACTCTTCCTAGTCAGATATATTCTTGGGCGGTGAATAGGGGGTGTTGTGTCCAGTTCACTGAGCAGGGAGTAGGTCTTGTCTATTACATATTTGGCTTGTGGAACGGTATGTGAGCTAATTTCAAACCCTTGTTTTATGCATCGCCCCGCCTCACCTTTCCCGTTAAGCAGCCATAGTGTGTTTTGTAAATGTGTGACTCTGTTCTGTTTTGGAATTCAGTTCAGGTGTAGCGATGTTGACATTCCCTCTATCAGTGATATCTTAGGATAAGTGTCCTTTTCTGTGTGACTTACTTCACTTAGAGTCATCGTCCCTAAATCCACTCATCATGCTGCTACTAGCCTTATGACACTGATTTCATGGCTGAGTGATATTCCATTGTGCATAAGTACCACAACTTCTTTATCCATTTTTCTCTTTCCTGGGATATTTAAGGTGTACCGAAGTGGAGGTTCTTGGAAACAGAGCAGCCCTAAACTTTGGGGTGCCTGTGTCGTGTTGATTTTTAGGTTTCCCGATTTCTACGCCCATGAGTGGAAGTGCCCTATGCTCTCTCAGCTGTGTCTATTCCATGTTTCAGGACGCAGCGTACACTCCTCCAGAGTGGCTGTTGGCAATTTCCATCCCGCCCATCAGCGTAGCAAGGCTCCCGTGTCTCCATGGCCTGTCCTGCATTTCTGGTTTTTACACTTTTTTCAGCATGGCCCTTTTGACCGCTGGCAAGCGAGACTTCTTTGTAGCGCCGATTTGCCTTTCCGGCTTGCTTGGTTGGCCAAAAAGGGCGTATGCGTTTTTTCCTGAATATATTCAGGAAAAAACGCATACGCCCTTTTTGGCCAAGGGCATCATTGTCAACGCTTTGCCGCTTTTCATGTGCTTTCAAGGCGAGTCGAATCGACCTCCTGAAATCTGTTTCCTGCAATTCTGCCTTGCTTTCAAATCCTCTTCGTTGCCTTCCCTCAATATATTTGTGGACGAGAGTCATCATTTCTAACTCTGCAGGTTTGTGAATTGCAGTGCCCCTGAGCTCCATTTGTCAACTCGCTTTTTTGGGAGCTGGCCGCAAAAGCGCAGGATTGCTTCAGGCCCTATTCTGGTTCCGGGCGGCAGGCTGAGCCTGTGGTTCATTCTTCTTCCTGATGGGAAAATAGAGTGACCTGTGCCTGTCCCAACACCTAGAGCTAGTCTCTCATTGGTTCCCCCTCTTCCCGTTCATCCTCAGGACAAATTGCGACCTGTACGAAACAGGAGGTCAACGGTGCTGATTCTCCAAGTAGGGAGATTGTCAGTGAAGCGGCTGGAATGGCGAACCCGAGCACAAGGAGAGGAGAAATGAGGTGCGTTTTAGAAACCTTTCCCGATCACACGGTGTACCATCTTCTGGGTTTCCCAGGCATGTTTTCGATGTAGGAAGATGCCCTTGAACCTGGAGATTTGGGACCCATGGCATGGGTACCACGCAGGATTACTTTAAAGGGTCTGCGTTTGCTCACCCAACCTCACCAATCCTCTCAGCCCCAAGAGTGTCCAGCCTTATGTCTCATCCAGCTGTGGGTCTAGATATGGTCAATCCAGGTTGCATCAGAGCCCCTGAACGGATTTTGTAAGAATGTCTCTCTCTTTCACTGTCTTTGTTTTCTGGGGGTTTTTTTTTTTAAGTAATCTATTTTTATAATGGGGTTTAGCTGCTTTTCCCTGCTGTGTTTATGCCGCTTTACACCCTCTTGATTCACTTCCAGAGAGATATCAATACATAGGTTTTAAGACTCTTCCTAGTCAGATATATTCTTGGGCGGTGAATAGGGGGTGTTGAGTCCAGTTCACTGAGCAGGGAGTAGGTCTTGTCTATTACATATTTGGCTTGTGGAACGGTATGTGAGCTAATTTCAAACCCTTGTTTTATGCATCGCCCCGCCTCACCTTTCCCGTTAAGCAGCCATAGTGTGTTTTGTAAATGTGTGACTCTGTTCTGTTTTGGAATTCAGTTCAGGTGTAGCGATGTTGACATTCCCTCTATCAGTGATATCTTAGGATAAGTGTCCTTTTCTGTGTGACTTCCTTCACTTAGAGTCATCGTCCCTAAATCCACTCATCATGCTGCTACTAGCCTTATGACACTGATTTCATGGCTGAGTGATATTCCATTGTGCATAAGTACCACAACTTCTTTATCCATTTTTCTCTTTCCTGGGATATTTCAGGTGTACCGAAGTGGAGGTTCTTGGAAACAGAGCAGCCCTAAACTTTGGGGTGCCTGTGTCGTGTTGATTTTTAGGTTTCCCGATTTCTACGCCCATGAGTGGAAGTGCCCTATGCTCTCTCAGCTGTGTCTATTCCATGTTTCAGGACGCAGCGTACACTCCTCCAGAGTGGCTGTTGGCAATTTCCATCCCGCCCATCAGCGTAGCAAGGCTCCCGTGTCTCCATGGCCTGTCCTGCATTTCTGGTTTTTACACTTTTTTCAGCATGGCCCTTTTGACCGCTGGCAAGCGAGACTTCTTTGTAGCGCCGATTTGCCTTTCCGGCTTGCTTGGTTGGCCAAAAAGGGCGTATGCGTTTTTTCCTGAATATATTCAGGAAAAAACGCATACGCCCTTTTTGGCCAAGGGCATCATTGTCAACGCTTTGCCGCTTTTCATGTGCTTTCAAGGCGAGTCGAATCGACCTCCTGAAATCTGTTTCCTGCAATTCTGCCTTGCTTTCAAATCCTCTTCGTTGCCTTCCCTCAATATATTTGTGGACGAGAGTCATCATTTCTAACTCTGCAGGTTTGTGAATTGCAGTGCCCCTGAGCTCCATTTGTCAACTCGCTTTTTTGGGAGCTGGCCGCAAAAGCGCAGGATTGCTTCAGGCCCTATTCTGGTTCCGGGCGGCAGGCTGAGCCTGTGGTTCATTCTTCTTCCTGATGGGAAAATAGAGTGACCTGTGCCTGTCCCAACACCTAGAGCTAGTCTCTCATTGGTTCCCCCTCTTCCCGTTCATCCTCAGGACAAATTGCGACCTGTACGAAACAGGAGGTCAACGGTGCTGATTCTCCAAGTAGGGAGATTGTCAGTGAAGCGGCTGGAATGGCGAACCCGAGCACAAGGAGAGGAGAAATGAGGTGCGTTTTAGAAACCTTTCCCGATCACACGGTGTACCATCTTCTGGGTTTCCCAGGCATGTTTTCGATGTAGGAAGATGCCCTTGAACCTGGAGATTTGGGACCCATGGCATGGGTACCACGCAGTATTACTTTAAAGGGTCTGCGTTTGCTCACCCAACCTCACCAATCCTCTCAGCCCCAAGAGTGTCCAGCCTTATGTCTCATCCAGCTGTGGGTCTAGATATGGTCAATCCAGGTTGCATCAGAGCCCCTGAACGGATTTTGTAAGAATGTCTCTCTCTTTCACTGTCTTTGTTTTCTGGGGTTTTTTTTTTTTAAGTAATCTATTTTTATAATGGGGTTTAGCTGCTTTTCCCTGCTGTGTTTATGCCGCTTTACACCCTCTTGATTCACTTCCAGAGAGATATCAATACATAGGTTTTAAGACTCTTCCTAGTCAGATATATTCTTGGGCGGTGAATAGGGGGTGTTGAGTCCAGTTCACTGAGCAGGGAGTAGGTCTTGTCTATTACATATTTGGCTTGTGGAACGGTATGTGAGCTAATTTCAAACCCTTGTTTTATGCATCGCCCCGCCTCACCTTTCCCGTTAAGCAGCCATAGTGTGTTTTGTAAATGTGTGACTCTGTTCTGTTTTGGAATTCAGTTCAGGTGTAGTGATGTTGACATTCCCTCTATAAGTGATATCTTAGGATAAGTGTCCTTTTCTGTGTGACTTCCTTCACTTAGAGTCATCGTCCCTAAATCCACTCATCATGCTGCTACTAGCCTTATGACACTGATTTCATGGCTGAGTGATATTCCATTGTGCATAAGTACCACAACTTCTTTATCCATTTTTCTCTTTCCTGGGATATTTAAGGTGTACCGAAGTGGAGGTTCTTGGAAACAGAGCAGCCCTAAACTTTGGGGTGCCTGTGTCGTGTTGATTTTTAGGTTTCCCGATTTCTACGCCCATGAGTGGAAGTGCCCTATGCTCTCTCAGCTGTGTCTATTCCATGTTTCAGGACGCAGCGTACACTCCTCCAGAGTGGCTGTTGGCAATTTCCATCCCGCCCATCAGCGTAGCAAGGCTCCCGTGTCTCCATGGCCTGTCCTGCATTTCTGGTTTTTACACTTTTTTCAGCATGGCCCTTTTGACCGCTGGCAAGCGAGACTTCTTTGTAGCGCCGATTTGCCTTTCCGGCTTGCTTGGTTGGCCAAAAAGGGCGTATGCGTTTTTTCCTGAATATATTCAGGAAAAAACGCATACGCCCTTTTTGGCCAAGGGCATCATTGTCAACGCTTTGCCGCTTTTCATGTGCTTTCAAGGCGAGTCGAATCGACCTCCTGAAATCTGTTTCCTGCAATTCTGCCTTGCTTTCAAATCCTCTTCGTTGCCTTCCCTCAATATATTTGTGGACGAGAGTCATCATTTCTAACTCTGCAGGTTTGTGAATTGCAGTGCCCCTGAGCTCCATTTGTCAACTCGCTTTTTTGGGAGCTGGCCGCAAAAGCGCAGGATTGCTTCAGGCCCTATTCTGGTTCCGGGCGGCAGGCTGAGCCTGTGGTTCATTCTTCTTCCTGATGGGAAAATAGAGTGACCTGTGCCTGTCCCAACACCTAGAGCTAGTCTCTCATTGGTTCCCCCTCTTCCCGTTCATCCTCAGGACAAATTGCGACCTGTACGAAACAGGAGGTCAACGGTGCTGATTCTCCAAGTAGGGAGATTGTCAGTGAAGCGGCTGGAATGGCGAACCCGAGCACAAGGAGAGGAGAAATGAGGTGCGTTTTAGAAACCTTTCCCGATCACACGGTGTACCATCTTCTGGGTTTCCCAGGCATGTTTTCGATGTAGGAAGATGCCCTTGAACCTGGAGATTTGGGACCCATGGCATGGGTACCACGCAGGATTACTTTAAAGGGTCTGCGTTTGCTCACCCAACCTCACCAATCCTCTCAGCCCCAAGAGTGTCCAGCCTTATGTCTCATCCAGCTGTGGGTCTAGATATGGTCAATCCAGGTTGCATCAGAGCCCCTGAACGGATTTTGTAAGAATGTCTCTCTCTTTCACTGTCTTTGTTTTCTGGGGTTTTTTTTTTTTAAGTAATCTAGTTTTATAATGGGGTTTAGCTGCTTTTCCCTGCTGTGTTTATGCCGCTTTACACCCTCTTGATTCACTTCCAGAGAGATATCAATACATAGGTTTTAAGACTCTTCCTAGTCAGATATATTCTTGGGCAGTGAATAGGGGGTGTTGAGTCCAGTTCACTGAGCAGGGAGTAGGTCTTGTCTATTACATATTTGGCTTGTGGAACGGTATGTGAGCTAATTTCAAACCCTTGTTTTATGCATCGCCCCGCCTCACCTTTCCCGTTAAGCAGCCATAGTGTGTTTTGTAAATGTGTGACTCTGTTCTGTTTTGGAATTCAGTTCAGGTGTAGCGATGTTGACATTCCCTCTATCAGTGATATCTTAGGATAAGTGTCCTTTTCTGTGTGACTTCCTTCACTTAGAGTCATCGTCCCTAAATCCACTCATCATGCTGCTACTAGCCTTATGACACTGATTTCATGGCTGAGTGATATTCCATTGTGCATAAGTACCACAACTTCTTTATCCATTTTTCTCTTTCCTGGGATATTTAAGGTGTACCGAAGTGGAGGTTCTTGGAAACAGAGCAGCCCTAAACTTTGGGGTGCCTGTGTCGTGTTGATTTTTAGGTTTCCCGATTTCTACGCCCATGAGTGGAAGTGCCCTATGCTCTCTCAGCTGTGTCTATTCCATGTTTCAGGACGCAGCGTACACTCCTCCAGAGTGGCTGTTGGCAATTTCCATCCCGCCCATCAGAGTAGCAAGGCTCCCGTGTCTCCATGGCCTGTCCTGCATTTCTGGTTTTTACACTTTTTTCAGCATGGCCCTTTTGACCGCTGGCAAGCGAGACTTCTTTGTAGCGCCGATTTGCCTTTCCGGCTTGCTTGGTTGGCCAAAAAGGGCGTATGCGTTTTTTCCTGAATATATTCAGGAAAAAACGCATACGCCCTTTTTGGCCAAGGGCATCATTGTCAACGCTTTGCCGCTTTTCATGTGCTTTCAAGGCGAGTCGAATCGACCTCCTGAAATCTGTTTCCTGCAATTCTGCCTTGCTTTCAAATCCTCTTCGTTGCCTTCCCTCAATATATTTGTGGACGAGAGTCATCATTTCTAACTCTGCAGGTTTGTGAATTGCAGTGCCCCTGAGCTCCATTTGTCAACTCGCTTTTTTGGGAGCTGGCCGCAAAAGCGCAGGATTGCTTCAGGCCCTATTCTGGTTCCGGGCGGCAGGCTGAGCCTGTGGTTCATTCTTCTTCCTGATGGGAAAATAGAGTGACCTGTGCCTGTCCCAACACCTAGAGCTAGTCTCTCATTGGTTCCCCCTCTTCCCGTTCATCCTCAGGACAAATTGCGACCTGTACGAAACAGGAGGTCAACGGTGCTGATTCTCCAAGTAGGGAGATTGTCAGTGAAGCGGCTGGAATGGCGAACCCGAGCACAAGGAGAGGAGAAATGAGGTGCGTTTTAGAAACCTTTCCCGATCACACGGTGTACCATCTTCTGGGTTTCCCAGGCATGTTTTCGATGTAGGAAGATGCCCTTGAACCTGGAGATTTGGGACCCATGGCATGGGTACCACGCAGGATTACTTTAAAGGGTCTGCGTTTGCTCACCCAACCTCACCAATCCTCTCAGCCCCAAGAGTGTCCAGCCTTATGTCTCATCCAGCTGTGGGTCTAGATATGGTCAATCCAGGTTGCATCAGAGCCCCTGAACGGATTTTGTAAGAATGTCTCTCTCTTTCACTGTCTTTGTTTTCTGGGGTTTTTTTTTTTTAAGTAATCTATTTTTATAATGGGGTTTAGCTGCTTTTCCCTGCTGTGTTTATGCCGCTTTACACCCTCTTGATTCACTTCCAGAGAGATATCAATACATAGGTTTTAAGACTCTTCCTAGTCAGATATATTCTTGGGCGGTGAATAGGGGGTGTTGAGTCCAGTTCACTGAGCAGGGAGTAGGTCTTGTCTATTACATATTTGGCTTGTGGAACGGTATGTGAGCTAATTTCAAACCCTTGTTTTATGCATCGCCCCGCCTCACCTTTCCCGTTAAGCAGCCATAGTGTGTTTTGTAAATGTGTGACTCTGTTCTGTTTTGGAATTCAGTTCAGGTGTAGCGATGTTGACATTCCCTCTATCAGTGATATCTTAGGATAAGTGTCCTTTTCTGTGTGACTTCCTTCACTTAGAGTCATCGTCCCTAAATCCACTCATCATGCTGCTACTAGCCTTATGACACTGATTTCATGGCTGAGTGATATTCCATTGTGCATAAGTACCACAACTTCTTTATCCATTTTTCTCTTTCCTGGGATATTTAAGGTGTACCGAAGTGGAGGTTCTTGGAAACAGAGCAGCCCTAAACTTTGGGGTGCCTGTGTCGTGTTGATTTTTAGGTTTCCCGATTTCTACGCCCATGAGTGGAAGTGCCCTATGCTCTCTCAGCTGTGTCTATTCCATGTTTCAGGACGCAGCGTACACTCCTCCAGAGTGGCTGTTGGCAATTTCCATCCCGCCCATCAGCGTAGCAAGGCTCCCGTGTCTCCATGGCCTGTCCTGCATTTCTGGTTTTTACACTTTTTTCAGCATGGCCCTTTTGACCGCTGGCAAGCGAGACTTCTTTGTAGCGCCGATTTGCCTTTCCGGCTTGCTTGGTTGGCCAAAAAGGGCGTATGCGTTTTTTCCTGAATATATTCAGGAAAAAACGCATACGCCCTTTTTGGCCAAGGGCATCATTGTCAACGCTTTGCCGCTTTTCATGTGCTTTCAAGGCGAGTCGAATCTACCTCCTGAAATCTGTTTCCTGCAATTCTGCCTTGCTTTCAAATCCTCTTCGTTGCCTTCCCTCAATATATTTGTGGACGAGAGTCATCATTTCTAACTCTGCAGGTTTGTGAATTGCAGTGCCCCTGAGCTCCATTTGTCAACTCGCTTTTTTGGGAGCTGGCCGCAAAAGCGCAGGATTGCTTCAGGCCCTATTCTGGTTCCGGGCGGCAGGCTGAGCCTGTGGTTCATTCTTCTTCCTGATGGGAAAATAGAGTGACCTGTGCCTGTCCCAACACCTAGAGCTAGTCTCTCATTGGTTCCCCCTCTTCCCGTTCATCCTCAGGACAAATTGCGACCTGTACGAAACAGGAGGTCAACGGTGCTGATTCTCCAAGTAGGGAGATTGTCAGTGAAGCGGCTGGAATGGCGAACCCGAGCACAAGGAGAGGAGAAATGAGGTGCGTTTTAGAAACCTTTCCCGATCACACGGTGTACCATCTTCTGGGTTTCCCAGGCATGTTTTCGATGTAGGAAGATGCCCTTGAACCTGGAGATTTGGGACCCATGGCATGGGTACCACGCAGTATTACTTTAAAGGGTCTGCGTTTGCTCACCCAACCTCACCAATCCTCTCAGCCCCAAGAGTGTCCAGCCTTATGTCTCATCCAGCTGTGGGTCTAGATATGGTCAATCCAGGTTGCATCAGAGCCCCTGAACGGATTTTGTAAGAATGTCTCTCTCTTTCACTGTCTTTGTTTTCTGGGGTTTTTTTTTTTTAAGTAATCTATTTTTATAATGGGGTTTAGCTGCTTTTCCCTGCTGTGTTTATGCCGCTTTACACCCTCTTGATTCACTTCCAGAGAGATATCAATACATAGGTTTTAAGACTCTTCCTAGTCAGATATATTCTTGGGCGGTGAATAGGGGGTGTTGAGTCCAGTTCACTGAGCAGGGAGTAGGTCTTGTCTATTACATATTTGGCTTGTGGAACGGTATGTGAGCTAATTTCAAACCCTTGTTTTATGCATCGCCCCGCCTCACCTTTCCCGTTAAGCAGCCATAGTGTGTTTTGTAAATGTGTGACTCTGTTCTGTTTTGGAATTCAGTTCAGGTGTAGCGATGTTGACATTCCCTCTATCAGTGATATCTTAGGATAAGTGTCCTTTTCTGTGTGACTTCCTTCACTTAGAGTCATCGTCCCTAAATCCACTCATCATGCTGCTACTAGCCTTATGACACTGATTTCATGGCTGAGTGATATTCCATTGTGCATAAGTACCACAACTTCTTTATCCATTTTTCTCTTTCCTGGGATATTTAAGGTGTACCGAATTGGAGGTTCTTGGAAACAGAGCAGCCCTAAACTTTGGGGTGCCTGTGTCGTGTTGATTTTTAGGTTTCCCGATTTCTACGCCCATGAGTGGAAGTGCCCTATGCTCTCTCAGCTGTGTCTATTCCATGTTTCAGGACGCAGCGTACACTCCTCCAGAGTGGCTGTTGGCAATTTCCATCCCGCCCATCAGCGTAGCAAGGCTCCCGTGTCTCCATGGCCTGTCCTGCATTTCTGGTTTTTACACTTTTTTCAGCATGGCCCTTTTGACCGCTGGCAAGCGAGACTTCTTTGTAGTGCCGATTTGCCTTTCCGGCTTGCTTGGTTGGCCAAAAAGGGCGTATGCGTTTTTTCCTGAATATATTCAGGAAAAAACGCATACGCCCTTTTTGACCAAGGGCATCATTGTCAACGCTTTGCCGCTTTTCATGTGCTTTCAAGGCGAGTCGAATCGACCTCCTGAAATCTGTTTCCTGCAATTCTGCCTTGCTTTCAAATCCTCTTCGTTGCCTTCCCTCAATATATTTGTGGACGAGAGTCATCATTTCTAACTCTGCAGGTTTGTGAATTGCAGTGCCCCTGAGCTCCATTTGTCAACTCGCTTTTTTGGGAGCTGGCTGCAAAAGCGCAGGATTGCTTCAGGCCCTATTCTGGTTCCGGGCGGCAGGCTGAGCCTGTGGTTCATTCTTCTTCCTGATGGGAAAATAGAGTGACCTGTGCCTGTCCCAACACCTAGAGCTAGTCTCTCATTGGTTCCCCCTCTTCCCGTTCATCCTCAGGACAAATTGCGACCTGTACGAAACAGGAGGTCAACGGTGCTGATTCTCCAAGTAGGGAGATTGTCAGTGAAGCGGCTGGAATGGCGAACCCGAGCACAAGGAGAGGAGAAATGAGGTGCGTTTTAGAAACCTTTCCCGATCACACGGTGTACCATCTTCTGGGTTTCCCAGGCATGTTTTCGATGTAGGAAGATGCCCTTGAACCTGGAGATTTGGGACCCATGGCATGGGTACCACGCAGTATTACTTTAAAGGGTCTGCGTTTGCTCACCCAACCTCACCAATCCTCTCAGCCCCAAGAGTGTCCAGCCTTATGTCTCATCCAGCTGTGGGTCTAGATATGGTCAATCCAGGTTGCATCAGAGCCCCTGAACGGATTTTGTAAGAATGTCTCTCTCTTTCACTGTCTTTGTTTTCTGGGGTTTTTTTTTTTTAAGTAATCTATTTTTATAATGGGGTTTAGCTGCTTTTCCCTGCTGTGTTTATGCCGCTTTACACCCTCTTGATTCACTTCCAGAGAGATATCAATACATAGGTTTTAAGACTCTTCCTAGTCAGATATATTCTTGGGCGGTGAATAGGGGGTGTTGAGTCCAGTTCACTGAGCAGGGAGTAGGTCTTGTCTATTACATATTTGGCTTGTGGAACGGTATGTGAGCTAATTTCAAACCCTTGTTTTATGCATCGCCCCGCCTCACCTTTCCCGTTAAGCAGCCATAGTGTGTTTTGTAAATGTGTGACTCTGTTCTGTTTTGGAATTCAGTTCAGGTGTAGCGATGTTGACATTCCCTCTATCAGTGATATCTTAGGATAAGTGTCCTTTTCTGTGTGACTTCCTTCACTTAGAGTCATCGTCCCTAAATCCACTCATCATGCTGCTACTAGCCTTATGACACTGATTTCATGGCTGAGTGATATTCCATTGTGCATAAGTACCACAACTTCTTTATCCATTTTTCTCTTTCCTGGGATATTTAAGGTGTACCGAAGTGGAGGTTCTTGGAAACAGAGCAGCCCTAAACTTTGGGGTGCCTGTGTCGTGTTGATTTTTAGGTTTCCCGATTTCTACGCCCATGAGTGGAAGTGCCCTATGCTCTCTCAGCTGTGTCTATTCCATGTTTCAGGACGCAGCGTACACTCCTCCAGAGTGGCTGTTGGCAATTTCCATCCCGCCCATCAGCGTAGCAAGGCTCCCGTGTCTCCATGGCCTGTCCTGCATTTCTGGTTTTTACACTTTTTTCAGCATGGCCCTTTTGACCGCTGGCAAGCGAGACTTCTTTGTAGCGCCGATTTGCCTTTCCGGCTTGCTTGGTTGGCCAAAAAGGGCGTATGCGTTTTTTCCTGAATATATTCAGGAAAAAACGCATACGCCCTTTTTGGCCAAGGGCATCATTGTCAACGCTTTGCCGCTTTTCATGTGCTTTCAAGGCGAGTCGAATCGACCTCCTGAAATCTGTTTCCTGCAATTCTGCCTTGCTTTCAAATCCTCTTCGTTGCCTTCCCTCAATATATTTGTGGACGAGAGTCATCATTTCTAACTCTGCAGGTTTGTGAATTGCAGTGCCCCTGAGCTCCATTTGTCAACTCGCTTTTTTGGGAGCTGGCCGCAAAAGCGCAGGATTGCTTCAGGCCCTATTCTGGTTCCGGGCGGCAGGCTGAGCCTGTGGTTCATTCTTCTTCCTGATGGGAAAATAGAGTGACCTGTGCCTGTCCCAACACCTAGAGCTAGTCTCTCATTGGTTCCCCCTCTTCCCGTTCATCCTCAGGACAAATTGCGACCTGTACGAAACAGGAGGTCAACGGTGCTGATTCTCCAAGTAGGGAGATTGTCAGTGAAGCGGCTGGAATGGCGAACCCGAGCACAAGGAGAGGAGAAATGAGGTGCGTTTTAGAAACCTTTCCCGATCACACGGTGTACCATCTTCTGGGTTTCCCAGGCATGTTTTCGATGTAGGAAGATGCCCTTGAACCTGGAGATTTGGGACCCATGGCATGGGTACCACGCAGGATTACTTTAAAGGGTCTGCGTTTGCTCACCCAACCTCACCAATCCTCTCAGCCCCAAGAGTGTCCAGCCTTATGTCTCATCCAGCTGTGGGTCTAGATATGGTCAATCCAGGTTGCATCAGAGCCCCTGAACGGATTTTGTAAGAATGTCTCTCTCTTTCACTGTCTTTGTTTTCTGGGGGTTTTTTTTTTTAAGTAATCTAGTTTTATAATGGGGTTTAGCTGCTTTTCCCTGCTGTGTTTATGCCGCTTTACACCCTCTTGATTCACTTCCAGAGAGATATCAATACATAGGTTTTAAGACTCTTCCTAGTCAGATATATTCTTGGGCGGTGAATAGGGGGTGTTGAGTCCAGTTCACTGAGCAGGGAGTAGGTCTTGTCTATTACATATTTGGCTTGTGGAACGGTATGTGAGCTAATTTCAAACCCTTGTTTTATGCATCGCCCCGCCTCACCTTTCCCGTTAAGCAGCCATAGTGTGTTTTGTAAATGTGTGACTCTGTTCTGTTTTGGAATTCAGTTCAGGTGTAGCGATGTTGACATTCCCTCTATCAGTGATATCTTAGGATAAGTGTCCTTTTCTGTGTGACTTCCTTCACTTAGAGTCATCGTCCCTAAATCCACTCATCATGCTGCTACTAGCCTTATGACACTGATTTCATGGCTGAGTGATATTCCATTGTGCATAAGTACCACAACTTCTTTATCCATTTTTCTCTTTCCTGGGATATTTAAGGTGTACCGAAGTGGAGGTTCTTGGAAACAGAGCTGCCCTAAACTTTGGGGTGCCTGTGTCGTGTTGATTTTTAGGTTTCCCGATTTCTACGCCCATGAGTGGAAGTGCCCTATGCTCTCTCAGCTGTGTCTATTCCATGTTTCAGGACGCAGCGTACACTCCTCCAGAGTGGCTGTTGGCAATTTCCATCCCGCCCATCAGCGTAGCAAGGCTCCCGTGTCTCCATGGCCTGTCCTGCATTTCTGGTTTTTACACTTTTTTCAGCATGGCCCTTTTGACCGCTGGCAAGCGAGACTTCTTTGTAGCGCCGATTTGCCTTTCCGGCTTGCTTGGTTGGCCAAAAAGGGCGTATGCGTTTTTTCCTGAATATATTCAGGAAAAAACGCATACGCCCTTTTTGGCCAAGGGCATCATTGTCAACGCTTTGCCGCTTTTCATGTGCTTTCAAGGCGAGTCGAATCGACCTCCTGAAATCTGTTTCCTGCAATTCTGCCTTGCTTTCAAATCCTCTTCGTTGCCTTCCCTCAATATATTTGTGGACGAGAGTCATCATTTCTAACTCTGCAGGTTTGTGAATTGCAGTGCCCCTGAGCTCCATTTGTCAACTCGCTTTATTGGGAGCTGGCCGCAAAAGCGCAGGATTGCTTCAGGCCCTATTCTGGTTCCGGGCGGCAGGCTGAGCCTGTGGTTCATTCTTCTTCCTGATGGGAAAATAGAGTGACCTGTGCCTGTCCCAAAACCTAGAGCTAGTCTCTCATTGGTTCCCCCTCTTCCCGTTCATCCTCAGGACAAATTGCGACCTGTACGAAACAGGAGGTCAACGGTGCTGATTCTCCAAGTAGGGAGATTGTTAGTGAAGCGGCTGGAATGGCGAACCCGAGCACAAGGAGAGGAGAAATGAGGTGCGTTTTAGAAACCTTTCCCGATCACACGGTGTACCATCTTCTGGGTTTCCCAGGCATGTTTTCGATGTAGGAAGATGCCCTTGAACCTGGAGATTTGGGACCCATGGCATGGGTACCACGCAGTATTACTTTAAAGGGTCTGCGTTTGCTCACCCAACCTCACCAATCCTCTCAGCCCCAAGAGTGTCCAGCCTTATGTCTCATCCAGCTGTGGGTCTAGATATGGTCAATCCAGGTTGCATCACAGCCCCTGAACGCATTTTGTAAGAATGTCTCTCTCTTTCACTGTCTTTGTTTTCTGGGTTTTTTTTTTTTTTAAGTAATCTATTTTTATAATGGGGTTTAGCTGCTTTTCCCTGCTGTGTTTATGCCGCTTTACACCCTCTTGATTCACTTCCAGAGAGATATCAACACATAGGTTTTAAGACTCTTCCTAGTCAGATATATTCTTGGGCGGTGAATAGGGGGTGTTGAGTCCAGTTCACTGAGCAGGGAGTAGGTCTTGTCTATTACATATTTGGCTTGTGGAACGGTATGTGAGCTAATTTCAAACCCTTGTTTTATGCATCGCCCCGCCTCACCTTTCCCGTTAAGCAGCCATAGTGTGTTTTGTAAATGTGTGACTCTGTTCTGTTTTGGAATTCAGTTCAGGTGTAGCGATGTTGACATTCCCTCTATCAGTGATATCTTAGGATAAGTGTCCTTTTCTGTGTGACTTACTTCACTTAGAGTCATCGTCCCTAAATCCACTCATCATGCTGCTACTAGCCTTATGACACTGATTTCATGGCTGAGTGATATTCCATTGTGCATAAGTACCACAACTTCTTTATCCATTTTTCTCTTTCCTGGGATATTTAAGGTGTACCGAAGTGGAGGTTCTTGGAAACAGAGCAGCCCTAAACTTTGGGGTGCCTGTGTCGTGTTGATTTTTAGGTTTCCCGATTTCTACGCCCATGAGTGGAAGTGCCCTATGCTCTCTCAGCTGTGTCTATTCCATGTTTCACGACGCAGCGTACACTCCTCCAGAGTGGCTGTTGGCAATTTCCATCCCGCCCATCAGCGTAGCAAGGCTCCCGTGTCTCCATGGCCTGTCCTGCATTTCTGGTTTTTACACTTTTTTCAGCATGGCCCTTTTGACCGCTGGCAAGCGAGACTTCTTTGTAGCGCCGATTTGCCTTTCCGGCTTGCTTGGTTGGCCAAAAAGGGCGTATGCGTTTTTTCCTGAATATATTCAGGAAAAAACGCATACGCCCTTTTTGGCCAAGGGCATCATTGTCAACGCTTTGCCGCTTTTCATGTGCTTTCAAGGCGAGTCGAATCGACCTCCTGAAATCTGTTTCCTGCAATTCTGCCTTGCTTTCAAATCCTCTTCGTTGCCTTCCCTCAATATATTTGTGGACGAGAGTCATCATTTCTAACTCTGCAGGTTTGTGAATTGCAGTGCCCCTGAGCTCCATTTGTCAACTCGCTTTTTTGGGAGCTGGCCGCAAAAGCGCAGGATTGCTTCAGGCCCTATTCTGGTTCCGGGCGGCAGGCTGAGCCTGTGGTTCATTCTTCTTCCTGATGGGAAAATAGAGTGACCTGTGCCTGTCCCAACACCTAGAGCTAGTCTCTCATTGGTTCCCCCTCTTCCCGTTCATCCTCAGGACAAATTGCGACCTGTACGAAACAGGAGGTCAACGGTGCTGATTCTCCAAGTAGGGAGATTGTCAGTGAAGCGGCTGGAATGGCGAACCCGAGCACAAGGAGAGGAGAAATGAGGTGCGTTTTAGAAACCTTTCCCGATCACACGGTGTACCATCTTCTGGGTTTCCCAGGCATGTTTTCGATGTAGGAAGATGCCCTTGAACCTGGAGATTTGGGACCCATGGCATGGGTACCACGCAGGATTACTTTAAAGGGTCTGCGTTTGCTCACCCAACCTCACCAATCCTCTCAGCCCCAAGAGTGTCCAGCCTTATGTCTCATCCAGCTGTGGGTCTAGATATGGTCAATCCAGGTTGCATCAGAGCCCCTGAACGGATTTTGTAAGAATGTCTCTCTCTTTCACTGTCTTTGTTTTCTGGGGTTTTTTTTTTTTAAGTAATCTAGTTTTATAATGGGGTTTAGCTGCTTTTCCCTGCTGTGTTTATGCCGCTTTACACCCTCTTGATTCACTTCCAGAGAGATATCAATACATAGGTTTTAAGACTCTTCCTAGTCAGATATATTCTTGGGCGGTGAATAGGGGGTGTTGAGTCCAGTTCACTGAGCAGGGAGTAGGTCTTGTCTATTACATATTTGGCTTGTGGAACGGTATGTGAGCTAATTTCAAACCCTTGTTTTATGCATCGCCCCGCCTCACCTTTCCCGTTAAGCAGCCATAGTGTGTTTTGTAAATGTGTGACTCTGTTCTGTTTTGGAATTCAGTTCAGGTGTAGCGATGTTGACATTCCCTCTATCAGTGATATCTTAGGATAAGTGTCCTTTTCTGTGTGACTTCCTTCACTTAGAGTCATCGTCCCTAAATCCACTCATCATGCTGCTACTAGCCTTATGACACTGATTTCATGGCTGAGTGATATTCCATTGTGCATAAGTACCACAACTTCTTTATCCATTTTTCTCTTTCCTGGGATATTTAAGGTGTACCGAAGTGGAGGTTCTTGGAAACAGAGCTGCCCTAAACTTTGGGGTGCCTGTGTCGTGTTGATTTTTAGGTTTCCCGATTTCTACGCCCATGAGTGGAAGTGCCCTATGCTCTCTCAGCTGTGTCTATTCCATGTTTCAGGACGCAGCGTACACTCCTCCAGAGTGGCTGTTGGCAATTTCCATCCCGCCCATCAGCGTAGCAAGGCTCCCGTGTCTCCATGGCCTGTCCTGCATTTCTGGTTTTTACACTTTTTTCAGCATGGCCCTTTTGACCGCTGGCAAGCGAGACTTCTTTGTAGCGCCGATTTGCCTTTCCGGCTTGCTTGGTTGGCCAAAAAGGGCGTATGCGTTTTTTCCTGAATATATTCAGGAAAAAACGCATACGCCCTTTTTGGCCAAGGGCATCATTGTCAACGCTTTGCCGCTTTTCATGTGCTTTCAAGGCGAGTCGAATCGACCTCCTGAAATCTGTTTCCTGCAATTCTGCCTTGCTTTCAAATCCTCTTCGTTGCCTTCCCTCAATATATTTGTGGACGAGAGTCATCATTTCTAACTCTGCAGGTTTGTGAATTGCAGTGCCCCTGAGCTCCATTTGTCAACTCGCTTTTTTGGGAGCTGGCCGCAAAAGCGCAGGATTGCTTCAGGCCCTATTCTGGTTCCGGGCGGCAGGCTGAGCCTGTGGTTCATTCTTCTTCCTGATGGGAAAATAGAGTGACCTGTGCCTGTCCCAAAACCTAGAGCTAGTCTCTCATTGGTTCCCCCTCTTCCCGTTCATCCTCAGGACAAATTGCGACCTGTACGAAACAGGAGGTCAACGGTGCTGATTCTCCAAGTAGGGAGATTGTTAGTGAAGCGGCTGGAATGGCGAACCCGAGCACAAGGAGAGGAGAAATGAGGTGCGTTTTAGAAACCTTTCCCGATCACACGGTGTACCATCTTCTGGGTTTCCCAGGAATGTTTTCGATGTAGGAAGATGCCCTTGAACCTGGAGATTTGGGACCCATGGCATGGGTACCACGCAGTATTACTTTAAAGGGTCTGCGTTTGCTCACCCAACCTCACCAATCCTCTCAGCCCCAAGAGTGTCCAGCCTTATGTCTCATCCAGCTGTGGGTCTAGATATGGTCAATCCAGGTTGCATCACAGCCCCTGAACGCATTTTGTAAGAATGTCTCTCTCTTTCACTGTCTTTGTTTTCTGGGTTTTTTTTTTTTAAGTAATCTATTTTTATAATGGGGTTTAGCTGCTTTTCCCTGCTGTGTTTATGCCGCTTTACACCCTCTTGATTCACTTCCAGAGAGATATCAACACATAGGTTTTAAGACTCTTCCTAGTCAGATATATTCTTGGGCGGTGAATAGGGGGTGTTGAGTCCAGTTCACTGAGCAGGGAGTAGGTCTTGTCTATTACATATTTGGCTTGTGGAACGGTATGTGAGCTAATTTCAAACCCTTGTTTTATGCATCGCCCCGCCTCACCTTTCCCGTTAAGCAGCCATAGTGTGTTTTGTAAATGTGTGACTCTGTTCTGTTTTGGAATTCAGTTCAGGTGTAGCGATGTTGACATTCCCTCTATAAGTGATATCTTAGGATAAGTGTCCTTTTCTGTGTGACTTACTTCACTTAGAGTCATCGTCCCTAAATCCACTCATCATGCTGCTACTAGCCTTATGACACTGATTTCATGGCTGAGTGATATTCCATTGTGCATAAGTACCACAACTTCTTTATCCATTTTTCTCTTTCCTGGGATATTTAAGGTGTACCGAAGTGGAGGTTCTTGGAAACAGAGCAGCCCTAAACTTTGGGGTGCCTGTGTCGTGTTGATTTTTAGGTTTCCCGATTTCTACGCCCATGAGTGGAAGTGCCCTATGCTCTCTCAGCTGTGTCTATTCCATGTTTCACGACGCAGCGTACACTCCTCCAGAGTGGCTGTTGGCAATTTCCATCCCGCCCATCAGCGTAGCAAGGCTCCCGTGTCTCCATGGCCTGTCCTGCATTTCTGGTTTTTACACTTTTTTCAGCATGGCCCTTTTGACCGCTGGCAAGCGAGACTTCTTTGTAGCGCCAATTTGCCTTTCCGGCTTGCTTGGTTGGCCAAAAAGGGCGTATGCGTTTTTTCCTGAATATATTCAGGAAAAAACGCATACGCCCTTTTTGGCCAAGGGCATCATTGTCAACGCTTTGCCGCTTTTCATGTGCTTTCAAGGCGAGTCGAATCGACCTCCTGAAATCTGTTTCCTGCAATTCTGCCTTGCTTTCAAATCCTCTTCGTTGCCTTCCCTCAATATATTTGTGGACGAGAGTCATCATTTCTAACTCTGCAGGTTTGTGAATTGCAGTGCCCCTGAGCTCCATTTGTCAACTCGCTTTTTTGGGAGCTGGCCGCAAAAGCGCAGGATTGCTTCAGGCCCTATTCTGGTTCCGGGCGGCAGGCTGAGCCTGTGGTTCATTCTTCTTCCTGATGGGAAAATAGAGTGACCTGTGCCTGTCCCAACACCTAGAGCTAGTCTCTCATTGGTTCCCCCTCTTCCCGTTCATCCTCAGGACAAATTGCGACCTGTACGAAACAGGAGGTCAACGGTGCTGATTCTCCAAGTAGGGAGATTGTCAGTGAAGCGGCTGGAATGGCGAACCCGAGCACAAGGAGAGGAGAAATGAGGTGCGTTTTAGAAACCTTTCCCGATCACACGGTGTACCATCTTCTGGGTTTCCCAGGCATGTTTTCGATGTAGGAAGATGCCCTTGAACCTGGAGATTTGGGACCCATGGCATGGGTACCACGCAGGATTACTTTAAAGGGTCTGCGTTTGCTCACCCAACCTCACCAATCCTCTCAGCCCCAAGAGTGTCCAGCCTTATGTCTCATCCAGCTGTGGGTCTAGATATGGTCAATCCAGGTTGCATCAGAGCCCCTGAACGGATTTTGTAAGAATGTCTCTCTCTTTCACTGTCTTTGTTTTCTGGGGGTTTTTTTTTTTAAGTAATCTAGTTTTATAATGGGGTTTAGCTGCTTTTCCCTGCTGTGTTTATGCCGCTTTACACCCTCTTGATTCACTTCCAGAGAGATATCAATACATAGGTTTTAAGACTCTTCCTAGTCAGATATATTCTTGGGCGGTGAATAGGGGGTGTTGAGTCCAGTTCACTGAGCAGGGAGTAGGTCTTGTCTATTACATATTTGGCTTGTGGAACGGTATGTGAGCTAATTTCAAACCCTTGTTTTATGCATCGCCCCGCCTCACCTTTCCCGTTAAGCAGCCATAGTGTGTTTTGTAAATGTGTGACTCTGTTCTGTTTTGGAATTCAGTTCAGGTGTAGCGATGTTGACATTCCCTCTATCAGTGATATCTTAGGATAAGTGTCCTTTTCTGTGTGACTTCCTTCACTTAGAGTCATCGTCCCTAAATCCACTCATCATGCTGCTACTAGCCTTATGACACTGATTTCATGGCTGAGTGATATTCCATTGTGCATAAGTACCACAACTTCTTTATCCATTTTTCTCTTTCCTGGGATATTTAAGGTGTACCGAAGTGGAGGTTCTTGGAAACAGAGCTGCCCTAAACTTTGGGGTGCCTGTGTCGTGTTGATTTTTAGGTTTCCCGATTTCTACGCCCATGAGTGGAAGTGCCCTATGCTCTCTCAGCTGTGTCTATTCCATGTTTCAGGACGCAGCGTACACTCCTCCAGAGTGGCTGTTGGCAATTTCCATCCCGCCCATCAGCGTAGCAAGGCTCCCGTGTCTCCATGGCCTGTCCTGCATTTCTGGTTTTTACACTTTTTTCAGCATGGCCCTTTTGACCGCTGGCAAGCGAGACTTCTTTGTAGCGCCGATTTGCCTTTCCGGCTTGCTTGGTTGGCCAAAAAGGGCGTATGCGTTTTTTCCTGAATATATTCAGGAAAAAACGCATACGCCCTTTTTGGCCAAGGGCATCATTGTCAACGCTTTGCCGCTTTTCATGTGCTTTCAAGGCGAGTCGAATCGACCTCCTGAAATCTGTTTCCTGCAATTCTGCCTTGCTTTCAAATCCTCTTCGTTGCCTTCCCTCAATATATTTGTGGACGAGAGTCATCATTTCTAACTCTGCAGGTTTGTGAATTGCAGTGCCCCTGAGCTCCATTTGTCAACTCGCTTTTTTGGGAGCTGGCCGCAAAAGCGCAGGATTGCTTCAGGCCCTATTCTGGTTCCGGGCGGCAGGCTGAGCCTGTGGTTCATTCTTCTTCCTGATGGGAAAATAGAGTGACCTGTGCCTGTCCCAACACCTAGAGCTAGTCTCTCATTGGTTCCCCCTCTTCCCGTTCATCCTCAGGACAAATTGCGACCTGTACGAAACAGGAGGTCAACGGTGCTGATTCTCCAAGTAGGGAGATTGTTAGTGAAGCGGCTGGAATGGCGAACCCGAGCACAAGGAGAGGAGAAATGAGGTGCGTTTTAGAAACCTTTCCCGATCACACGGTGTACCATCTTCTGGGTTTCCCAGGCATGTTTTCGATGTAGGAAGATGCCCTTGAACCTGGAGATTTGGGACCCATGGCATGGGTACCACGCAGGATTACTTTAAAGGGTCTGCGTTTGCTCACCCAACCTCACCAATCCTCTCAGCCCCAAGAGTGTCCAGCCTTATGTCTCATCCAGCTGTGGGTCTAGATATGGTCAATCCAGGTTGCATCACAGCCCCTGAACGCATTTTGTAAGAATGTCTCTCTCTTTCACTGTCTTTGTTTTCTGGGTTTTTTTTTTTTTAAGTAATCTATTTTTATAATGGGGTTTAGCTGCTTTTCCCTGCTGTGTTTATGCCGCTTTACACCCTCTTGATTCACTTCCAGAGAGATATCAACACATAGGTTTTAAGACTCTTCCTAGTCAGATATATTCTTGGGCGGTGAATAGGGGGTGTTGAGTCCAGTTCACTGAGCAGGGAGTAGGTCTTGTCTATTACATATTTGGCTTGTGGAACGGTATGTGAGCTAATTTCAAACCCTTGTTTTATGCATCACCCCGCCTCACCTTTCCCGTTAAGCAGCCATAGTGTGTTTTGTAAATGTGTGACTCTGTTCTGTTTTGGAATTCAGTTCAGGTGTAGCGATGTTGACATTCCCTCTATCAGTGATATCTTAGGATAAGTGTCCTTTTCTGTGTGACTTACTTCACTTAGAGTCATCGTCCCTAAATCCACTCATCATGCTGCTACTAGCCTTATGACACTGATTTCATGGCTGAGTGATATTCCATTGTGCATAAGTACCACAACTTCTTTATCCATTTTTCTCTTTCCTGGGATATTTAAGGTGTACCGAAGTGGAGGTTCTTGGAAACAGAGCAGCCCTAAACTTTGGGGTGCCTGTGTCGTGTTGATTTTTAGGTTTCCCGATTTCTACGCCCATGAGTGGAAGTGCCCTATGCTCTCTCAGCTGTGTCTATTCCATGTTTCAGGACGCAGCGTACACTCCTCCAGAGTGGCTGTTGGCAATTTCCATCCCGCCCATCAGCGTAGCAAGGCTCCCGTGTCTCCATGGCCTGTCCTGCATTTCTGGTTTTTACACTTTTTTCAGCATGGCCCTTTTGACCGCTGGCAAGCGAGACTTCTTTGTAGCGCCGATTTGCCTTTCCGGCTTGCTTGGTTGGCCAAAAAGGGCGTATGCGTTTTTTCCTGAATATATTCAGGAAAAAACGCATACGCCCTTTTTGGCCAAGGGCATCATTGTCAACGCTTTGCCGCTTTTCATGTGCTTTCAAGGCGAGTCGAATCGACCTCCTGAAATCTGTTTCCTGCAATTCTGCCTTGCTTTCAAATCCTCTTCGTTGCCTTCCCTCAATATATTTGTGGACGAGAGTCATCATTTCTAACTCTGCAGGTTTGTGAATTGCAGTGCCCCTGAGCTCCATTTGTCAACTCGCTTTTTTGGGAGCTGGCCGCAAAAGCGCAGGATTGCTTCAGGCCCTATTCTGGTTCCGGGCGGCAGGCTGAGCCTGTGGTTCATTCTTCTTCCTGATGGGAAAATAGAGTGACCTGTGCCTGTCCCAACACCTAGAGCTAGTCTCTCATTGGTTCCCCCTCTTCCCGTTCATCCTCAGGACAAATTGCGACCTGTACGAAACAGGAGGTCAACGGTGCTGATTCTCCAAGTAGGGAGATTGTCAGTGAAGCGGCTGGAATGGCGAACCCGAGCACAAGGAGAGGAGAAATGAGGTGCGTTTTAGAAACCTTTCCCGATCACACGGTGTACCATCTTCTGGGTTTCCCAGGCATGTTTTCGATGTAGGAAGATGCCCTTGAACCTGGAGATTTGGGACCCATGGCATGGGTACCACGCAGGATTACTTTAAAGGGTCTGCGTTTGCTCACCCAACCTCACCAATCCTCTCAGCCCCAAGAGTGTCCAGCCTTATGTCTCATCCAGCTGTGGGTCTAGATATGGTCAATCCAGGTTGCATCAGAGCCCCTGAACGGATTTTGTAAGAATGTCTCTCTCTTTCACTGTCTTTGTTTTCTGGGGGTTTTTTTTTTTAAGTAATCTAGTTTTATAATGGGGTTTAGCTGCTTTTCCCTGCTGTGTTTATGCCGCTTTACACCCTCTTGATTCACTTCCAGAGAGATATCAATACATAGGTTTTAAGACTCTTCCTAGTCAGATATATTCTTGGGCGGTGAATAGGGGGTGTTGAGTCCAGTTCACTGAGCAGGGAGTAGGTCTTGTCTATTACATATTTGGCTTGTGGAACGGTATGTGAGCTAATTTCAAACCCTTGTTTTATGCATCGCCCCGCCTCACCTTTCCCGTTAAGCAGCCATAGTGTGTTTTGTAAATGTGTGACTCTGTTCTGTTTTGGAATTCAGTTCAGGTGTAGCGATGTTGACATTCCCTCTATCAGTGATATCTTAGGATAAGTGTCCTTTTCTGTGTGACTTCCTTCACTTAGAGTCATCGTCCCTAAATCCACTCATCATGCTGCTACTAGCCTTATGACACTGATTTCATGGCTGAGTGATATTCCATTGTGCATAAGTACCACAACTTCTTTATCCATTTTTCTCTTTCCTGGGATATTTAAGGTGTACCGAAGTGGAGGTTCTTGGAAACAGAGCTGCCCTAAACTTTGGGGTGCCTGTGTCGTGTTGATTTTTAGGTTTCCCGATTTCTACGCCCATGAGTGGAAGTGCCCTATGCTCTCTCAGCTGTGTCTATTCCATGTTTCAGGACGCAGCGTACACTCCTCCAGAGTGGCTGTTGGCAATTTCCATCCCGCCCATCAGCGTAGCAAGGCTCCCGTGTCTCCATGGCCTGTCCTGCATTTCTGGTTTTTACACTTTTTTCAGCATGGCCCTTTTGACCGCTGGCAAGCGAGACTTCTTTGTAGCGCCGATTTGCCTTTCCGGCTTGCTTGGTTGGCCAAAAAGGGCGTATGCGTTTTTTCCTGAATATATTCAGGAAAAAACGCATACGCCCTTTTTGGCCAAGGGCATCATTGTCAACGCTTTGCCGCTTTTCATGTGCTTTCAAGGCGAGTCGAATCTACCTCCTGAAATCTGTTTCCTGCAATTCTGCCTTGCTTTCAAATCCTCTTCGTTGCCTTCCCTCAATATATTTGTGGACGAGAGTCATCATTTCTAACTCTGCAGGTTTGTGAATTGCAGTGCCCCTGAGCTCCATTTGTCAACTCGCTTTATTGGGAGCTGGCCGCAAAAGCGCAGGATTGCTTCAGGCCCTATTCTGGTTCCGGGCGGCAGGCTGAGCCTGTGGTTCATTCTTCTTCCTGATGGGAAAATAGAGTGACCTGTGCCTGTCCCAAAACCTAGAGCTAGTCTCTCATTGGTTCCCCCTCTTCCCGTTCATCCTCAGGACAAATTGCGACCTGTACGAAACAGGAGGTCAACGGTGCTGATTCTCCAAGTAGGGAGATTGTTAGTGAAGCGGCTGGAATGGCGAACCCGAGCACAAGGAGAGGAGAAATGAGGTGCGTTTTAGAAACCTTTCCCGATCACACGGTGTACCATCTTCTGGGTTTCCCAGGAATGTTTCGATGTAGGAAGATGCCCTTGAACCTGGAGATTTGGGACCCATGGCATGGGTACCACGCAGTATTACTTTAAAGGGTCTGCGTTTGCTCACCCAACCTCACCAATCCTCTCAGCCCCAAGAGTGTCCAGCCTTATGTCTCATCCAGCTGTGGGTCTAGATATGGTCAATCCAGGTTGCATCACAGCCCCTGAACGCATTTTGTAAGAATGTCTCTCTCTTTCACTGTCTTTGTTTTCTGGGGTTTTTTTTTTTAAGTAATCTATTTTTATAATGGGGTTTAGCTGCTTTTCCCTGCTGTGTTTATGCCGCTTTACACCCTCTTGATTCACTTCCAGAGAGATATCAATACATAGGTTTTAAGACTCTTCCTAGTCAGATATATTCTTGGGCGGTGAATAGGGGGTGTTGAGTCCAGTTCACTGAGCAGGGAGTAGGTCTTGTCTATTACATATTTGGCTTGTGGAACGGTATGTGAGCTAATTTCAAACCCTTGTTTTATGCATCGCCCCGCCTCACCTTTCCCGTTAAGCAGCCATAGTGTGTTTTGTAAATGTGTGACTCTGTTCTGTTTTGGAATTCAGTTCAGGTGTAGCGATGTTGACATTCCCTCTATCAGTGATATCTTAGGATAAGTGTCCTTTTCTGTGTGACTTACTTCACTTAGAGTCATCGTCCCTAAATCCACTCATCATGCTGCTACTAGCCTTATGACACTGATTTCATGGCTGAGTGATATTCCATTGTGCATAAGTACCACAACTTCTTTATCCATTTTTCTCTTTCCTGGGATATTTAAGGTGTACCGAAGTGGAGGTTCTTGGAAACAGAGCAGCCCTAAACTTTGGGGTGCCTGTGTCGTGTTGATTTTTAGGTTTCCCGATTTCTACGCCCATGAGTGGAAGTGCCCTATGCTCTCTCAGCTGTGTCTATTCCATGTTTCAGGACGCAGCGTACACTCCTCCAGAGTGGCTGTTGGCAATTTCCATCCCGCCCATCAGCGTAGCAAGGCTCCCGTGTCTCCATGGCCTGTCCTGCATTTCTGGTTTTTACACTTTTTTCAGCATGGCCCTTTTGACCGCTGGCAAGCGAGACTTCTTTGTAGCGCCGATTTGCCTTTCCGGCTTGCTTGGTTGGCCAAAAAGGGCGTATGCGTTTTTTCCTGAATATATTCAGGAAAAAACGCATACGCCCTTTTTGGCCAAGGGCATCATTGTCAACGCTTTGCCGCTTTTCATGTGCTTTCAAGGCGAGTCGAATCGACCTCCTGAAATCTGTTTCCTGCAATTCTGCCTTGCTTTCAAATCCTCTTCGTTGCCTTCCCTCAATATATTTGTGGACGAGAGTCATCATTTCTAACTCTGCAGGTTTGTGAATTGCAGTGCCCCTGAGCTCCATTTGTCAACTCGCTTTTTTGGGAGCTGGCCGCAAAAGCGCAGGATTGCTTCAGGCCCTATTCTGGTTCCGGGCGGAAGGCTGAGCCTGTGGTTCATTCTTCTTCCTGATGGGAAAATAGAGTGACCTGTGCCTGTCCCAACACCTAGAGCTAGTCTCTCATTGGTTCCCCCTCTTCCCGTTCATCCTCAGGACAAATTGCGACCTGTACGAAACAGGAGGTCAACGGTGCTGATTCTCCAAGTCGGGAGATTGTTAGTGAAGCGGCTGGAATGGCGAACCCGAGCACAAGGAGAGGAGAAATGAGGTGCGTTTTAGAAACCTTTCCCGATCACACGGTGTACCATCTTCTGGGTTTCCCAGGCATGTTTTCGATGTAGGAAGATGCCCTTGAACCTGGAGATTTGGGACCCATGGCATGGGTACCACGCAGTATTACTTTAAAGGGTCTGCGTTTGCTCACCCAACCTCACCAATCCTCTCAGCCCCAAGAGTGTCCAGCCTTATGTCTCATCCAGCTGTGGGTCTAGATATGGTCAATCCAGGTTGCATCAGAGCCCCTGAATGGATTTTGTAAGAATGTCTCTCTCTTTCACTGTCTTTGTTTTATGGGTTTTTTTTTTAAGTAATCTATTTTTATAATGGGGTTTAGCTGCTTTTCCCTGCTGTGTTTATGCCGCTTTACACCCTCTTGATTCACTTCCAGAGAGATATCAATACATAGGTTTTAAGACTCTTCCTAGTCAGATATATTCTTGGGCGGTGAATAGGGGGTGTTGAGTCCAGTTCACTGAGCAGGGAGTAGGTCTTGTCTATTACATATTTGGCTTGTGGAACGGTATGTGAGCTAATTTCAAACCCTTGTTTTATGCATCGCCCCGCCTCACCTTTCCCGTTAAGCAGCCATAGTGTGTTTTGTAAATGTGTGACTCTGTTCTGTTTTGGAATTCAGTTCAGGTGTAGCGATGTTGACATTCCCTCTATCAGTGATATCTTAGGATAAGTGTCCTTTTCTGTGTGACTTACTTCACTTAGAGTCATCGTCCCTAAATCCACTCATCATGCTGCTACTAGCCTTATGACACTGATTTCATGGCTGAGTGATATTCCATTGTGCATAAGTACCACAACTTCTTTATCCATTTTTCTCTTTCCTGGGATATTTCAGGTGTACCGAAGTGGAGGTTCTTGGAAACAGAGCAGCCCTAAACTTTGGGGTGCCTGTGTCGTGTTGATTTTTAGGTTTCCCGATTTCTACGCCCATGAGTGGAAGTGCCCTATGCTCTCTCAGCTGTGTCTATTCCATGTTTCAGGACGCAGCGTACACTCCTCCAGAGTGGCTGTTGGCAATTTCCATCCCGCCCATCAGCGTAGCAAGGCTCCCGTGTCTCCATGGCCTGTCCTGCATTTCTGGTTTTTACACTTTTTTCAGCATGGCCCTTTTGACCGCTGGCAAGCGAGACTTCTTTGTAGCGCCGATTTGCCTTTCCGGCTTGCTTGGTTGGCCAAAAAGGGCGTATGCGTTTTTTCCTGAATATATTCAGGAAAAAACGCATACGCCCTTTTTGGCCAAGGGCATCATTGTCAACGCTTTGCCGCTTTTCATGTGCTTTCAAGGCGAGTCGAATCGACCTCCTGAAATCTGTTTCCTGCAATTCTGCCTTGCTTTCAAATCCTCTTCGTTGCCTTCCCTCAATATATTTGTGGACGAGAGTCATCATTTCTAACTCTGCAGGTTTGTGAATTGCAGTGCCCCTGAGCTCCATTTGTCAACTCGCTTTTTTGGGAGCTGGCCGCAAAAGCGCAGGATTGCTTCAGGCCCTATTCTGGTTCCGGGGGGCAGGCTGAGCCTGTGGTTCATTCTTCTTCCTGATGGGAAAATAGAGTGACCTGTGCCTGTCCCAACACCTAGAGCTAGTCTCTCATTGGTTCCCCCTCTTCCCGTTCATCCTCAGGACAAATTGCGACCTGTACGAAACAGGAGGTCAACGGTGCTGATTCTCCAAGTCGGGAGATTGTTAGTGAAGCGGCTGGAATGGCGAACCCGAGCACAAGGAGAGGAGAAATGAGGTGCGTTTTAGAAACCTTTCCCGATCACACGGTGTACCATCTTCTGGGTTTCCCAGGCATGTTTTCGATGTAGGAAGATGCCCTTGAACCTGGAGATTTGGGACCCATGGCATGGGTACCACGCAGTATTACTTTAAAGGGTCTGCGTTTGCTCACCCAACCTCACCAATCCTCTCAGCCCCAAGAGTGTCCAGCCTTATGTCTCATCCAGCTGTGGGTCTAGATATGGTCAATCCAGGTTGCATCAGAGCCCCTGAACGGATTTTGTAAGAATGTCTCTCTCTTTCACTGTCTTTGTTTTCTGGGGTTTTTTTTTTTTTAAGTAATCTATTTTTATAATGGGGTTTAGCTGCTTTTCCCTGCTGTGTTTATGCCGCTTTACACCCTCTTGATTCACTTCCAGAGAGATATCAATACATAGGTTTTAAGACTCTTCCTAGTCAGATATATTCTTGGGCGGTGAATAGGGGGTGTTGAGTCCAGTTCACTGAGCAGGGAGTAGGTCTTGTCTATTACATATTTGGCTTGTGGAACGGTATCTGAGCTAATTTCAAACCCTTGTTTTATGCATCGCCCCGCCTCACCTTTCCCGTTAAGCAGCCATAGTGTGTTTTGTAAATGTGTGACTCTGTTCTGTTTTGGAATTCAGTTCAGGTGTAGTGATGTTGACATTCCCTCTATAAGTGATATCTTAGGATAAGTGTCCTTTTCTGTGTGACTTACTTCACTTAGAGTCATCGTCCCTAAATCCACTCATCATGCTGCTACTAGCCTTATGACACTGATTTCATGGCTGAGTGATATTCCATTGTGCATAAGTACCACAACTTCTTTATCCATTTTTCTCTTTCCTGCGATATTTAAGGTGTACCGAAGTGGAGGTTCTTGGAAACAGAGCAGCCCTAAACTTTGGGGTGCCTGTGTCGTGTTGATTTTTAGGTTTCCCGATTTCTACGCCCATGAGTGGAAGTGCCCTATGCTCTCTCAGCTGTGTCTATTCCATGTTTCAGGACGCAGCGTACACTCCTCCAGAGTGGCTGTTGGCAATTTCCATCCCGCCCATCAGCGTAGCAAGGCTCCCGTGTCTCCATGGCCTGTCCTGCATTTCTGGTTTTTACACTTTTTTCAGCATGGCCCTTTTGACCGCTGGCAAGCGAGACTTCTTTGTAGCGCCGATTTGCCTTTCCGGCTTGCTTGGTTGGCCAAAAAGGGCGTATGCGTTTTTTCCTGAATATATTCAGGAAAAAACGCATACGCCCTTTTTGGCCAAGGGCATCATTGTCAACGCTTTGCCGCTTTTCATGTGCTTTCAAGGCGAGTCGAATCTACCTCCTGAAATCTGTTTCCTGCAATTCTGCCTTGCTTTCAAATCCTCTTCGTTGCCTTCCCTCAATATATTTGTGGACGAGAGTCATCATTTCTAACTCTGCAGGTTTGTGAATTGCAGTGCCCCTGAGCTCCATTTGTCAACTCGCTTTTTTGGGAGCTGGCCGCAAAAGCGCAGGATTGCTTCAGGCCCTATTCTGGTTCTGGGGGGCAGGCTGAGCCTGTGGTTCATTCTTCTTCCTGATGGGAAAATAGAGTGACCTGTGCCTGTCCCAACACCTAGAGCTAGTCTCTCATTGGTTCCCCCTCTTCCCGTTCATCCTCAGGACAAATTGCGACCTGTACGAAACAGGAGGTCAACGGTGCTGATTCTCCAAGTAGGGAGATTGTCAGTGAAGCGGCTGGAATGGCGAACCCGAGCACAAGGAGAGGAGAAATGAGGTGCGTTTTAGAAACCTTTCCCGATCACACGGTGTACCATCTTCTGGGTTTCCCAGGCATGTTTTCGATGTAGGAAGATGCCCTTGAACCTGGAGATTTGGGACCCATGGCATGGGTACCACGCAGTATTACTTTAAAGGGTCTGCGTTTGCTCACCCAACCTCACCAATCCTCTCAGCCCCAAGAGTGTCCAGCCTTATGTCTCATCCAGCTGTGGGTCTAGATATGGTCAATCCAGGTTGCATCAGAGCCCCTGAACGGATTTTGTAAGAATGTCTCTCTCTTTCACTGTCTTTGTTTTCTGGGTTTTTTTTTTTTTAAGTAATCTATTTTTATAATGGGGTTTAGCTGCTTTTCCCTGCTGTGTTTATGCCGCTTTACACCCTCTTGATTCACTTCCAGAGAGATATCAACACATAGGTTTTAAGACTCTTCCTAGTCAGATATATTCTTGGGCGGTGAATAGGGGGTGTTGAGTCCAGTTCACTGAGCAGGGAGTAGGTCTTGTCTATTACATATTTGGCTTGTGGAACGGTATGTGAGCTAATTTCAAACCCTTGTTTTATGCATCGCCCCGCCTCACCTTTCCCGTTAAGCAGCCATAGTGTGTTTTGTAAATGTGTGACTCTGTTCTGTTTTGGAATTCAGTTCAGGTGTAGCGATGTTGACATTCCCTCTATAAGTGATATCTTAGGATAAGTGTCCTTTTCTGTGTGACTTACTTCACTTAGAGTCATCGTCCCTAAATCCACTCATCATGCTGCTACTAGCCTTATGACACTGATTTCATGGCTGAGTGATATTCCATTGTGCATAAGTACCACAACTTCTTTATCCATTTTTCTCTTTCCTGCGATATTTAAGGTGTACCGAAGTGGAGGTTCTTGGAAACAGAGCAGCCCTAAACTTTGGGGTGCCTGTGTCGTGTTGATTTTTAGGTTTCCCGATTTCTACGCCCATGAGTGGAAGTGCCCTATGCTCTCTCAGCTGTGTCTATTCCATGTTTCAGGACGCAGCGTACACTCCTCCAGAGTGGCTGTTGGCAATTTCCATCCCGCCCATCAGCGTAGCAAGGCTCCCGTGTCTCCATGGCCTGTCCTGCATTTCTGGTTTTTACAATTTTTTCAGCATGGCCCTTTTGACCGCTGGCAAGCGAGACTTCTTTGTAGCGCCGATTTGCCTTTCCGGCTTGCTTGGTTGGCCAAAAAGGGCGGATGCGTTTTTTCCTGAATATATTCAGGAAAAAACGCATCCGCCCTTTTTGGCCAAGGGCATCATTGTCAACGCTTTGCCGCTTTTCATGTGCTTTCAAGGCGAGTCGAATCTACCTCCTGAAATCTGTTTCCTGCAATTCTGCCTTGCTTTCAAATCCTCTTCGTTGCCTTCCCTCAATATATTTGTGGACGAGAGTCATCATTTCTAACTCTGCAGGTTTGTGAATTGCAGTGCCCCTGAGCTCCATTTGTCAACTCGCTTTTTTGGGAGCTGGCCGCAAAAGCGCAGGATTGCTTCAGGCCCTATTCTGGTTCCGGGCGGCAGGCTGAGCCTGTGGTTCATTCTTCTTCCTGATGGGAAAATAGAGTGACCTGTGCCTGTCCCAACACCTAGAGCTAGTCTCTCATTGGTTCCCCCTCTTCCCGTTCATCCTCAGGACAAATTGCGACCTGTACGAAACAGGAGGTCAACGGTGCTGATTCTCCAAGTAGGGAGATTGTTAGTGAAGCGGCTGGAATGGCGAACCCGAGCACAAGGAGAGGAGAAATGAGGTGCGTTTTAGAAACCTTTCCCGATCACACGGTGTACCATCTTCTGGGTTTCCCAGGCATGTTTTCGATGTAGGAAGATGCCCTTGAACCTGGAGATTTGGGACCCATGGCATGGGTACCACGCAGTATTACTTTAAAGGGTCTGCGTTTGCTCACCCAACCTCACCAATCCTCTCAGCCCCAAGAGTGTCCAGCCTTATGTCTCATCCAGCTGTGGGTCTAGATATGGTCAATCCAGGTTGCATCAGAGCCCCTGAACGGATTTTGTAAGAATGTCTCTCTCTTTCACTGTCTTTGTTTTCTGGGGTTTTTTTTTTTTTAAGTAATCTATTTTTATAATGGGGTTTAGCTGCTTTTCCCTGCTGTGTTTATGCCGCTTTACACCCTCTTGATTCACTTCCAGAGAGATATCAATACATAGGTTTTAAGACTCTTCCTAGTCAGATATATTCTTTGGCGGTGAATAGGGGGTGTTGAGTCCAGTTCACTGAGCAGGGAGTAGGTCTTGTCTATTACATATTTGGCTTGTGGAACGGTATGTGAGCTAATTTCAAACCCTTGTTTTAGGCATCGCCCCGCCTCACCTTTCCCGTTAAGCAGCCATAGTGTGTTTTGTAAATGTGTGACTCTGTTCTGTTTTGGAATTCAGTTCAGGTGTAGCGATGTTGACATTCCCTCTATAAGTGATATCTTAGGATAAGTGTCCTTTTCTGTGTGACTTACTTCACTTAGAGTCATCGTCCCTAAATCCACTCATCATGCTGCTACTAGCCTTATGACACTGATTTCATGGCTGAGTGATATTCCATTGTGCATAAGTACCACAACTTCTTTATCCATTTTTCTCTTTCCTGCGATATTTAAGGTGTACCGAAGTGGAGGTTCTTGGAAACAGAGCAGCCCTAAACTTTGGGGTGCCTGTGTCGTGTTGATTTTTAGGTTTCCCGATTTCTACGCCCATGAGTGGAAGTGCCCTATGCTCTCTCAGCTGTGTCTATTCCATGTTTCAGGACGCAGCGTACACTCCTCCAGAGTGGCTGTTGGCAATTTCCATCCCGCCCATCAGCGTAGCAAGGCTCCCGTGTCTCCATGGCCTGTCCTGCATTTCTGGTTTTTACACTTTTTTCAGCATGGCCCTTTTGACCGCTGGCAAGCGAGACTTCTTTGTAGCGCCGATTTGCCTTTCCGGCTTGCTTGGTTGGCCAAAAAGGGCGGATGCGTTTTTTCCTGAATATATTCAGGAAAAAACGCATCCGCCCTTTTTGGCCAAGGGCATCATTGTCAACGCTTTGCCGCTTTTCATGTGCTTTCAAGGCGAGTCGAATCTACCTCCTGAAATCTGTTTCCTGCAATTCTGCCTTGCTTTCAAATCCTCTTCGTTGCCTTCCCTCAATATATTTGTGGACGAGAGTCATCATTTCGAACTCTGCAGGTTTGTGAATTGCAGTGCCCCTGAGCTCCATTTGTCAACTCGCTTTTTTGGGAGCTGGCCGCAAAAGCGCAGGATTGCTTCAGGCCCTATTCTGGTTCCGGGCGGCAGGCTGAGCCTGTGGTTCATTCTTCTTCCTGATGGGAAAATAGAGTGACCTGTGCCTGTCCCAACACCTAGAGCTAGTCTCTCATTGGTTCCCCCTCTTCCCGTTCATCCTCAGGACAAATTGCGACCTGTACGAAACAGGAGGTCAACGGTGCTGATTCTCCAAGTAGGGAGATTGTTAGTGAAGCGGCTGGAATGGCGAACCCGAGCACAAGGAGAGGAGAAATGAGGTGCGTTTTAGAAACCTTTCCCGATCACACGGTGTACCATCTTCTGGGTTTCCCAGGCATGTTTTCGATGTAGGAAGATGCCCTTGAACCTGGAGATTTGGGACCCATGGCATGGGTACCACGCAGTATTACTTTAAAGGGTCTGCGTTTGCTCACCCAACCTCACCAATCCTCTCAGCCCCAAGAGTGTCCAGCCTTATGTCTCATCCAGCTGTGGGTCTAGATATGGTCAATCCAGGTTGCATCAGAGCCCCTGAACGGATTTTGTAAGAATGTCTCTCTCTTTCACTGTCTTTGTTTTCTGGGGTTTTTTTTTTTTAAGTAATCTATTTTTATAATGGGGTTTAGCTGCTTTTCCCTGCTGTGTTTATGCCGCTTTACACCCTCTTGATTCACTTCCAGAGAGATATCAATACATAGGTTTTAAGACTCTTCCTAGTCAGATATATTCTTGGGCGGTGAATAGGGGGTGTTGAGTCCAGTTCACTGAGCAGGGAGTAGGTCTTGTCTATTACATATTTGGCTTGTGGAACGGTATGTGAGCTAATTTCAAACCCTTGTTTTATGCATCGCCCCGCCTCACCTTTCCCGTTAAGCAGCCATAGTGTGTTTTGTAAATGTGTGACTCTGTTCTGTTTTGGAATTCAGTTCAGGTGTAGCGATGTTGACATTCCCTCTATAAGTGATATCTTAGGATAAGTGTCCTTTTCTGTGTGACTTACTTCACTTAGAGTCATCGTCCCTAAATCCACTCATCATGCTGCTACTAGCCTTATGACACTGATTTCATGGCTGAGTGATATTCCATTGTGCATAAGTACCACAACTTCTTTATCCATTTTTCTCTTTCCTGGGATATTTAAGGTGTACCGAAGTGGAGGTTCTTGGAAACAGAGCAGCCCTAAACTTTGGGGTGCCTGTGTCGTGTTGATTTTTAGGTTTCCCGATTTCTACGCCCATGAGTGGTAGTGCCCTATGCTCTCTCAGCTGTGTCTATTCCATGTTTCAGGACGCAGCGTACACTCCTCCAGAGTGGCTGTTGGCAATTTCCATCCCGCCCATCAGCGTAGCAAGGCTCCCGTGTCTCCATGGCCTGTCCTGCATTTCTGGTTTTTACACTTTTTTCAGCATGGCCCTTTTGACCGCTGGCAAGCGAGACTTCTTTGTAGCGCCGATTTGCCTTTCCGGCTTGCTTGGTTGGCCAAAAAGGGCGTATGCGTTTTTTCCTGAATATATTCAGGAAAAAACGCATACGCCCTTTTTGGCCAAGGGCATCATTGTCAACGCTTTGCCGCTTTTCATGTGCTTTCAAGGCGAGTCGAATCTACCTCCTGAAATCTGTTTCCTGCAATTCTGCCTTGCTTTCAAATCCTCTTCGTTGCCTTCCCTCAATATATTTGTGGACGAGAGTCATCATTTCGAACTCTGCAGGTTTGTGAATTGCAGTGCCCCTGAGCTCCATTTGTCAACTCGCTTTTTTGGGAGCTGGCCGCAAAAGCGCAGGATTGCTTCAGGCCCTATTCTGGTTCCGGGCGGCAGGCTGAGCCTGTGGTTCATTCTTCTTCCTGATGGGAAAATAGAGTGACCTGTGCCTGTCCCAACACCTAGAGCTAGTCTCTCATTGGTTCCCCCTCTTCCCGTTCATCCTCAGGACAAATTGCGACCTGTACGAAACAGGAGGTCAACGGTGCTGATTCTCCAAGTAGGGAGATTGTTAGTGAAGCGGCTGGAATGGCGAACCCGAGCACAAGGAGAGGAGAAATGAGGTGCGTTTTAGAAACCTTTCCCGATCACACGGTGTACCATCTTCTGGGTTTCCCAGGCATGTTTTCGATGTAGGAAGATGCCCTTGAACCTGGAGATTTGGGACCCATGGCATGGGTACCACGCAGTATTACTTTAAAGGGTCTGCGTTTGCTCACCCAACCTCACCAATCCTCTCAGCCCCAAGAGTGTCCAGCCTTATGTCTCATCCAGCTGTGGGTCTAGATATGGTCAATCCAGGTTGCATCAGAGCCCCTGAACGGATTTTGTAAGAATGTCTCTCTCTTTCACTGTCTTTGTTTTCTGGGGTTTTTTTTTTTTTAAGTAATCTATTTTTATAATGGGGTTTAGCTGCTTTTCCCTGCTGTGTTTATGCCGCTTTACACCCTCTTGATTCACTTCCAGAGAGATATCAATACATAGGTTTTAAGACTCTTCCTAGTCAGATATATTCTTGGGCGGTGAATAGGGGGTGTTGAGTCCAGTTCACTGAGCAGGGAGTAGGTCTTGTCTATTACATATTTGGCTTGTGGAACGGTATCTGAGCTAATTTCAAACCCTTGTTTTATGCATCGCCCCGCCTCACCTTTCCCGTTAAGCAGCCATAGTGTGTTTTGTAAATGTGTGACTCTGTTCTGTTTTGGAATTCAGTTCAGGTGTAGTGATGTTGACATTCCCTCTATAAGTGATATCTTAGGATAAGTGTCCTTTTCTGTGTGACTTACTTCACTTAGAGTCATCGTCCCTAAATCCACTCATCATGCTGCTACTAGCCTTATGACACTGATTTCATGGCTGAGTGATATTCCATTGTGCATAAGTACCACAACTTCTTTATCCATTTTTCTCTTTCCTGGGATATTTAAGGTGTACCGAAGTGGAGGTTCTTGGAAACAGAGCAGCCCTAAACTTTGGGGTGCCTGTGTCGTGTTGATTTTTAGGTTTCCCGATTTCTACGCCCATGAGTGGAAGTGCCCTATGCTCTCTCAGCTGTGTCTATTCCATGTTTCAGGACGCAGCGTACACTCCTCCAGAGTGGCTGTTGGCAATTTCCATCCCGCCCATCAGCGTAGCAAGGCTCCCGTGTCTCCATGGCCTGTCCTGCATTTCTGGTTTTTACACTTTTTTCAGCATGGCCCTTTTGACCGCTGGCAAGCGAGACTTCTTTGTAGCGCCGATTTGCCTTTCCGGCTTGCTTGGTTGGCCAAAAAGGGCGTATGCGTTTTTTCCTGAATATATTCAGGAAAAAACGCATACGCCCTTTTTGGCCAAGGGCATCATTGTCAACGCTTTGCCGCTTTTCATGTGCTTTCAAGGCGAGTCGAATCTACCTCCTGAAATCTGTTTCCTGCAATTCTGCCTTGCTTTCAAATCCTCTTCGTTGCCTTCCCTCAATATATTTGTGGACGAGAGTCATCATTTCTAACTCTGCAGGTTTGTGAATTGCAGTGCCCCTGAGCTCCATTTGTCAACTCGCTTTTTTGGGAGCTGGCCGCAAAAGCGCAGGATTGCTTCAGGCCCTATTCTGGTTCCGGGCGGCAGGCTGAGCCTGTGGTTCATTCTTCTTCCTGATGGGAAAATAGAGTGACCTGTGCCTGTCCCAACACCTAGAGCTAGTCTCTCATTGGTTCCCCCTCTTCCCGTTCATCCTCAGGACAAATTGCGACCTGTACGAAACAGGAGGTCAACGGTGCTGATTCTCCAAGTAGGGAGATTGTTAGTGAAGCGGCTGGAATGGCGAACCCGAGCACAAGGAGAGGAGAAATGAGGTGCGTTTTAGAAACCTTTCCCGATCACACGGTGTACCATCTTCTGGGTTTCCCAGGCATGTTTTCGATGTAGGAAGATGCCCTTGAACCTGGAGATTTGGGACCCATGGCATGGGTACCACGCAGTATTACTTTAAAGGGTCTGCGTTTGCTCACCCAACCTCACCAATCCTCTCAGCCCCAAGAGTGTCCAGCCTTATGTCTCATCCAGCTGTGGGTCTAGATATGGTCAATCCAGGTTGCATCAGAGCCCCTGAACGGATTTTGTAAGAATGTCTCTCTCTTTCACTGTCTTTGTTTTCTGGGGTTTTTTTTTTTTTAAGTAATCTATTTTTATAATGGGGTTTAGCTGCTTTTCCCTGCTGTGTTTATGCCGCTTTACACCCTCTTGATTCACTTCCAGAGAGATATCAATACATAGGTTTTAAGACTCTTCCTAGTCAGATATATTCTTTGGCGGTGAATAGGGGGTGTTGAGTCCAGTTCACTGAGCAGGGAGTAGGTCTTGTCTATTACATATTTGGCTTGTGGAACGGTATGTGAGCTAATTTCAAACCCTTGTTTTAGGCATCGCCCCGCCTCACCTTTCCCGTTAAGCAGCCATAGTGTGTTTTGTAAATGTGTGACTCTGTTCTGTTTTGGAATTCAGTTCAGGTGTAGCGATGTTGACATTCCCTCTATAAGTGATATCTTAGGATAAGTGTCCTTTTCTGTGTGACTTACTTCACTTAGAGTCATCGTCCCTAAATCCACTCATCATGCTGCTACTAGCCTTATGACACTGATTTCATGGCTGAGTGATATTCCATTGTGCATAAGTACCACAACTTCTTTATCCATTTTTCTCTTTCCTGGGATATTTAAGGTGTACCGAAGTGGAGGTTCTTGGAAACAGAGCAGCCCTAAACTTTGGGGTGCCTGTGTCGTGTTGATTTTTAGGTTTCCCGATTTCTACGCCCATGAGTGGAAGTGCCCTATGCTCTCTCAGCTGTGTCTATTCCATGTTTCAGGACGCAGCGTACACTCCTCCAGAGTGGCTGTTGGCAATTTCCATCCCGCCCATCAGCGTAGCAAGGCTCCCGTGTCTCCATGGCCTGTCCTGCATTTCTGGTTTTTACACTTTTTTCAGCATGGCCCTTTTGACCGCTGGCAAGCGAGACTTCTTTGTAGCGCCGATTTGCCTTTCCGGCTTGCTTGGTTGGCCAAAAAGGGCGTATGCGTTTTTTCCTGAATATATTCAGGAAAAAACGCATACGCCCTTTTTGGCCAAGGGCATCATTGTCAACGCTTTGCCGCTTTTCATGTGCTTTCAAGGCGAGTCGAATCTACCTCCTGAAATCTGTTTCCTGCAATTCTGCCTTGCTTTCAAATCCTCTTCGTTGCCTTCCCTCAATATATTTGTGGACGAGAGTCATCATTTCGAACTCTGCAGGTTTGTGAATTGCAGTGCCCCTGAGCTCCATTTGTCAACTCGCTTTTTTGGGAGCTGGCCGCAAAAGCGCAGGATTGCTTCAGGCCCTATTCTGGTTCCGGGGGGCAGGCTGAGCCTGTGGTTCATTCTTCTTCCTGATGGGAAAATAGAGTGACCTGTGCCTGTCCCAACACCTAGAGCTAGTCTCTCATTGGTTCCCCCTCTTCCCGTTCATCCTCAGGACAAATTGCGACCTGTACGAAACAGGAGGTCAACGGTGCTGATTCTCCAAGTAGGGAGATTGTTAGTGAAGCGGCTGGAATGGCGAACCCGAGCACAAGGAGAGGAGAAATGAGGTGCGTTTTAGAAACCTTTCCCGATCACACGGTGTACCATCTTCTGGGTTTCCCAGGCATGTTTTCGATGTAGGAAGATGCCCTTGAACCTGGAGATTTGGGACCCATGGCATGGGTACCACGCAGTATTACTTTAAAGGGTCTGCGTTTGCTCACCCAACCTCACCAATCCTCTCAGCCCCAAGAGTGTCCAGCCTTATGTCTCATCCAGCTGTGGGTCTAGATATGGTCAATCCAGGTTGCATCAGAGCCCCTGAACGGATTTTGTAAGAATGTCTCTCTCTTTCACTGTCTTTGTTTTCTGGGGTTTTTTTTTTTTTAAGTAATCTATTTTTATAATGGGGTTTAGCTGCTTTTCCCTGCTGTGTTTATGCCGCTTTACACCCTCTTGATTCACTTCCAGAGAGATATCAACACATAGGTTTTAAGACTCTTCCTAGTCAGATATATTCTTGGGCGGTGAATAGGGGGTGTTGAGTCCAGTTCACTGAGCAGGGAGTAGGTCTTGTCTATTACATATTTGGCTTGTGGAACGGTATGTGAGCTAATTTCAAACCCTTGTTTTATGCACCGCCCCGCCTCACCTTTCCCGTTAAGCAGCCATAGTGTGTTTTGTAAATGTGTGACTCTGTTCTGTTTTGGAATTCAGTTCAGGTGTAGCGATGTTGACATTCCCTCTATAAGTGATATCTTAGGATAAGTGTCCTTTTCTGTGTGACTTACTTCACTTAGAGTCATCGTCCCTAAATCCACTCATCATGCTGCTACTAGCCTTATGACACTGATTTCATGGCTGAGTGATATTCCATTGTGCATAAGTACCACAACTTCTTTATCCATTTTTCTCTTTCCTGGGATATTTAAGGTGTACCGAAGTGGAGGTTCTTGGAAACAGAGCAGCCCTAAACTTTGGGGTGCCTGTGTCGTGTTGATTTTTAGGTTTCCCGATTTCTACGCCCATGAGTGGAAGTGCCCTATGCTCTCTCAGCTGTGTCTATTCCATGTTTCAGGACGCAGCGTACACTCCTCCAGAGTGGCTGTTGGCAATTTCCATCCCGCCCATCAGCGTAGCAAGGCTCCCGTGTCTCCATGGCCTGTCCTGCATTTCTGGTTTTTACACTTTTTTCAGCATGGCCCTTTTGACCGCTGGCAAGCGAGACTTCTTTGTAGCGCCGATTTGCCTTTCCGGCTTGCTTGGTTGGCCAAAAAGGGCGTATGCGTTTTTTCCTGAATATATTCAGGAAAAAACGCATACGCCCTTTTTGGCCAAGGGCATCATTGTCAACGCTTTGCCGCTTTTCATGTGCTTTCAAGGCGAGTCGAATCTACCTCCTGAAATCTGTTTCCTGCAATTCTGCCTTGCTTTCAAATCCTCTTCGTTGCCTTCCCTCAATATATTTGTGGACGAGAGTCATCATTTCTAACTCTGCAGGTTTGTGAATTGCAGTGCCCCTGAGCTCCATTTGTCAACTCGCTTTTTTGGGAGCTGGCCGCAAAAGCGCAGGATTGCTTCAGGCCCTATTCTGGTTCCGGGCGGCAGGCTGAGCCTGTGGTTCATTCTTCTTCCTGATGGGAAAATAGAGTGACCTGTGCCTGTCCCAACACCTAGAGCTAGTCTCTCATTGGTTCCCCCTCTTCCCGTTCATCCTCAGGACAAATTGCGACCTGTACGAAACAGGAGGTCAACGGTGCTGATTCTCCAAGTAGGGAGATTGTTAGTGAAGCGGCTGGAATGGCGAACCCGAGCACAAGGAGAGGAGAAATGAGGTGCGTTTTAGAAACCTTTCCCGATCACACGGTGTACCATCTTCTGGGTTTCCCAGGCATGTTTTCGATGTAGGAAGATGCCCTTGAACCTGGAGATTTGGGACCCATGGCATGGGTACCACGCAGTATTACTTTAAAGGGTCTGCGTTTGCTCACCCAACCTCACCAATCCTCTCAGCCCCAAGAGTGTCCAGCCTTATGTCTCATCCAGCTGTGGGTCTAGATATGGTCAATCCAGGTTGCATCAGAGCCCCTGAACGGATTTTGTAAGAATGTCTCTCTCTTTCACTGTCTTTGTTTTCTGGGGTTTTTTTTTTTTTAAGTAATCTATTTTTATAATGGGGTTTAGCTGCTTTTCCCTGCTGTGTTTATGCCGCTTTACACCCTCTTGATTCACTTCCAGAGAGATATCAATACATAGGTTTTAAGACTCTTCCTAGTCAGATATATTCTTGGGCGGTGAATAGGGGGTGTTGAGTCCAGTTCACTGAGCAGGGAGTAGGTCTTGTCTATTACATATTTGGCTTGTGGAACGGTATCTGAGCTAATTTCAAACCCTTGTTTTATGCATCGCCCCGCCTCACCTTTCCCGTTAAGCAGCCATAGTGTGTTTTGTAAATGTGTGACTCTGTTCTGTTTTGGAATTCAGTTCAGGTGTAGTGATGTTGACATTCCCTCTATAAGTGATATCTTAGGATAAGTGTCCTTTTCTGTGTGACTTACTTCACTTAGAGTCATCGTCCCTAAATCCACTCATCATGCTGCTACTAGCCTTATGACACTGATTTCATGGCTGAGTGATATTCCATTGTGCATAAGTACCACAACTTCTTTATCCATTTTTCTCTTTCCTGGGATATTTAAGGTGTACCGAAGTGGAGGTTCTTGGAAACAGAGCAGCCCTAAACTTTGGGGTGCCTGTGTCGTGTTGATTTTTAGGTTTCCCGATTTCTACGCCCATGAGTGGAAGTGCCCTATGCTCTCTCAGCTGTGTCTATTCCATGTTTCAGGACGCAGCGTACACTCCTCCAGAGTGGCTGTTGGCAATTTCCATCCCGCCCATCAGCGTAGCAAGGCTCCCGTGTCTCCATGGCCTGTCCTGCATTTCTGGTTTTTACACTTTTTTCAGCATGGCCCTTTTGACCGCTGGCAAGCGAGACTTCTTTGTAGCGCCGATTTGCCTTTCCGGCTTGCTTGGTTGGCCAAAAAGGGCGTATGCGTTTTTTCCTGAATATATTCAGGAAAAAACGCATACGCCCTTTTTGGCCAAGGGCATCATTGTCAACGCTTTGCCGCTTTTCATGTGCTTTCAAGGCGAGTCGAATCTACCTCCTGAAATCTGTTTCCTGCAATTCTGCCTTGCTTTCAAATCCTCTTCGTTGCCTTCCCTCAATATATTTGTGGACGAGAGTCATCATTTCTAACTCTGCAGGTTTGTGAATTGCAGTGCCCCTGAGCTCCATTTGTCAACTCGCTTTTTTGGGAGCTGGCCGCAAAAGCGCAGGATTGCTTCAGGCCCTATTCTGGTTCCGGGCGGCAGGCTGAGCCTGTGGTTCATTCTTCTTCCTGATGGGAAAATAGAGTGACCTGTGCCTGTCCCAACACCTAGAGCTAGTCTCTCATTGGTTCCCCCTCTTCCCGTTCATCCTCAGGACAAATTGCGACCTGTACGAAACAGGAGGTCAACGGTGCTGATTCTCCAAGTCGGGAGATTGTTAGTGAAGCGGCTGGAATGGCGAACCCGAGCACAAGGAGAGGAGAAATGAGGTGCGTTTTAGAAACCTTTCCCGATCACACGGTGTACCATCTTCTGGGTTTCCCAGGCATGTTTTCGATGTAGGAAGATGCCCTTGAACCTGGAGATTTGGGACCCATGGCATGGGTACCACGCAGTATTACTTTAAAGGGTCTGCGTTTGCTCACCCAACCTCACCAATCCTCTCAGCCCCAAGAGTGTCCAGCCTTATGTCTCATCCAGCTGTGGGTCTAGATATGGTCAATCCAGGTTGCATCAGAGCCCCTGAACGGATTTTGTAAGAATGTCTCTCTCTTTCACTGTCTTTGTTTTCTGGGGTTTTTTTTTTTTTAAGTAATCTATTTTTATAATGGGGTTTAGCTGCTTTTCCCTGCTGTGTTTATGCCGCTTTACACCCTCTTGATTCACTTCCAGAGAGATATCAACACATAGGTTTTAAGACTCTTCCTAGTCAGATATATTCTTGGGCGGTGAATAGGGGGTGTTGAGTCCAGTTCACTGAGCAGGGAGTAGGTCTTGTCTATTACATATTTGGCTTGTGGAACGGTATGTGAGCTAATTTCAAACCCTTGTTTTATGCACCGCCCCGCCTCACCTTTCCCGTTAAGCAGCCATAGTGTGTTTTGTAAATGTGTGACTCTGTTCTGTTTTGGAATTCAGTTCAGGTGTAGTGATGTTGACATTCCCTCTATAAGTGATATCTTAGGATAAGTGTCCTTTTCTGTGTGACTTACTTCACTTAGAGTCATCGTCCCTAAATCCACTCATCATGCTGCTACTAGCCTTATGACACTGATTTCATGGCTGAGTGATATTCCATTGTGCATAAGTACCACAACTTCTTTATCCATTTTTCTCTTTCCTGGGATATTTAAGGTGTACCGAAGTGGAGGTTCTTGGAAACAGAGCAGCCCTAAACTTTGGGGTGCCTGTGTCGTGTTGATTTTTAGGTTTCCCGATTTCTACGCCCATGAGTGGAAGTGCCCTATGCTCTCTCAGCTGTGTCTATTCCATGTTTCAGGACGCAGCGTACACTCCTCCAGAGTGGCTGTTGGCAATTTCCATCCCGCCCATCAGCGTAGCAAGGCTCCCGTGTCTCCATGGCCTGTCCTGCATTTCTGGTTTTTACACTTTTTTCAGCATGGCCCTTTTGACCGCTGGCAAGCGAGACTTCTTTGTAGCGCCGATTTGCCTTTCCGGCTTGCTTGGTTGGCCAAAAAGGGCGTATGCGTTTTTTCCTGAATATATTCAGGAAAAAACGCATACGCCCTTTTTGGCCAAGGGCATCATTGTCAACGCTTTGCCGCTTTTCATGTGCTTTCAAGGCGAGTCGAATCTACCTCCTGAAATCTGTTTCCTGCAATTCTGCCTTGCTTTCAAATCCTCTTCGTTGCCTTCCCTCAATATATTTGTGGACGAGAGTCATCATTTCTAACTCTGCAGGTTTGTGAATTGCAGTGCCCCTGAGCTCCATTTGTCAACTCGCTTTTTTGGGAGCTGGCCGCAAAAGCGCAGGATTGCTTCAGGCCCTATTCTGGTTCCGGGCGGCAGGCTGAGCCTGTGGTTCATTCTTCTTCCTGATGGGAAAATAGAGTGACCTGTGCCTGTCCCAACACCTAGAGCTAGTCTCTCATTGGTTCCCCCTCTTCCCGTTCATCCTCAGGACAAATTGCGACCTGTACGAAACAGGAGGTCAACGGTGCTGATTCTCCAAGTAGGGAGATTGTTAGTGAAGCGGCTGGAATGGCGAACCCGAGCACAAGGAGAGGAGAAATGAGGTGCGTTTTAGAAACCTTTCCCGATCACACGGTGTACCATCTTCTGGGTTTCCCAGGCATGTTTTCGATGTAGGAAGATGCCCTTGAACCTGGAGATTTGGGACCCATGGCATGGGTACCACGCAGTATTACTTTAAAGGGTCTGCGTTTGCTCACCCAACCTCACCAATCCTCTCAGCCCCAAGAGTGTCCAGCCTTATGTCTCATCCAGCTGTGGGTCTAGATATGGTCAATCCAGGTTGCATCAGAGCCCCTGAACGGATTTTGTAAGAATGTCTCTCTCTTTCACTGTCTTTGTTTTCTGGGGTTTTTTTTTTTTTAAGTAATCTATTTTTATAATGGGGTTTAGCTGCTTTTCCCTGCTGTGTTTATGCCGCTTTACACCCTCTTGATTCACTTCCAGAGAGATATCAATACATAGGTTTTAAGACTCTTCCTAGTCAGATATATTCTTGGGCGGTGAATAGGGGGTGTTGAGTCCAGTTCACTGAGCAGGGAGTAGGTCTTGTCTATTACATATTTGGCTTGTGGAACGGTATCTGAGCTAATTTCAAACCCTTGTTTTATGCATCGCCCCGCCTCACCTTTCCCGTTAAGCAGCCATAGTGTGTTTTGTAAATGTGTGACTCTGTTCTGTTTTGGAATTCAGTTCAGGTGTAGTGATGTTGACATTCCCTCTATAAGTGATATCTTAGGATAAGTGTCCTTTTCTGTGTGACTTACTTCACTTAGAGTCATCGTCCCTAAATCCACTCATCATGCTGCTACTAGCCTTATGACACTGATTTCATGGCTGAGTGATATTCCATTGTGCATAAGTACCACAACTTCTTTATCCATTTTTCTCTTTCCTGGGATATTTAAGGTGTACCGAAGTGGAGGTTCTTGGAAACAGAGCAGCCCTAAACTTTGGGGTGCCTGTGTCGTGTTGATTTTTAGGTTTCCCGATTTCTACGCCCATGAGTGGAAGTGCCCTATGCTCTCTCAGCTGTGTCTATTCCATGTTTCAGGACGCAGCGTACACTCCTCCAGAGTGGCTGTTGGCAATTTCCATCCCGCCCATCAGCGTAGCAAGGCTCCCGTGTCTCCATGGCCTGTCCTGCATTTCTGGTTTTTACACTTTTTTCAGCATGGCCCTTTTGACCGCTGGCAAGCGAGACTTCTTTGTAGCGCCGATTTGCCTTTCCGGCTTGCTTGGTTGGCCAAAAAGGGCGTATGCGTTTTTTCCTGAATATATTCAGGAAAAAACGCATACGCCCTTTTTGGCCAAGGGCATCATTGTCAACGCTTTGCCGCTTTTCATGTGCTTTCAAGGCGAGTCGAATCTACCTCCTGAAATCTGTTTCCTGCAATTCTGCCTTGCTTTCAAATCCTCTTCGTTGCCTTCCCTCAATATATTTGTGGACGAGAGTCATCATTTCTAACTCTGCAGGTTTGTGAATTGCAGTGCCCCTGAGCTCCATTTGTCAACTCGCTTTTTTGGGAGCTGGCCGCAAAAGCGCAGGATTGCTTCAGGCCCTATTCTGGTTCCGGGCGGCAGGCTGAGCCTGTGGTTCATTCTTCTTCCTGATGGGAAAATAGAGTGACCTGTGCCTGTCCCAACACCTAGAGCTAGTCTCTCATTGGTTCCCCCTCTTCCCGTTCATCCTCAGGACAAATTGCGACCTGTACGAAACAGGAGGTCAACGGTGCTGATTCTCCAAGTCGGGAGATTGTTAGTGAAGCGGCTGGAATGGCGAACCCGAGCACAAGGAGAGGAGAAATGAGGTGCGTTTTAGAAACCTTTCCCGATCACACGGTGTACCATCTTCTGGGTTTCCCAGGCATGTTTTCGATGTAGGAAGATGCCCTTGAACCTGGAGATTTGGGACCCATGGCATGGGTACCACGCAGTATTACTTTAAAGGGTCTGCGTTTGCTCACCCAACCTCACCAATCCTCTCAGCCCCAAGAGTGTCCAGCCTTATGTCTCATCCAGCTGTGGGTCTAGATATGGTCAATCCAGGTTGCATCAGAGCCCCTGAACGGATTTTGTAAGAATGTCTCTCTCTTTCACTGTCTTTGTTTTCTGGGGTTTTTTTTTTTTTAAGTAATCTATTTTTATAATGGGGTTTAGCTGCTTTTCCCTGCTGTGTTTATGCCGCTTTACACCCTCTTGATTCACTTCCAGAGAGATATCAACACATAGGTTTTAAGACTCTTCCTAGTCAGATATATTCTTGGGCGGTGAATAGGGGGTGTTGAGTCCAGTTCACTGAGCAGGGAGTAGGTCTTGTCTATTACATATTTGGCTTGTGGAACGGTATGTGAGCTAATTTCAAACCCTTGTTTTATGCACCGCCCCGCCTCACCTTTCCCGTTAAGCAGCCATAGTGTGTTTTGTAAATGTGTGACTCTGTTCTGTTTTGGAATTCAGTTCAGGTGTAGTGATGTTGACATTCCCTCTATAAGTGATATCTTAGGATAAGTGTCCTTTTCTGTGTGACTTACTTCACTTAGAGTCATCGTCCCTAAATCCACTCATCATGCTGCTACTAGCCTTATGACACTGATTTCATGGCTGAGTGATATTCCATTGTGCATAAGTACCACAACTTCTTTATCCATTTTTCTCTTTCCTGGGATATTTAAGGTGTACCGAAGTGGAGGTTCTTGGAAACAGAGCAGCCCTAAACTTTGGGGTGCCTGTGTCGTGTTGATTTTTAGGTTTCCCGATTTCTACGCCCATGAGTGGAAGTGCCCTATGCTCTCTCAGCTGTGTCTATTCCATGTTTCAGGACGCAGCGTACACTCCTCCAGAGTGGCTGTTGGCAATTTCCATCCCGCCCATCAGCGTAGCAAGGCTCCCGTGTCTCCATGGCCTGTCCTGCATTTCTGGTTTTTACACTTTTTTCAGCATGGCCCTTTTGACCGCTGGCAAGCGAGACTTCTTTGTAGCGCCGATTTGCCTTTCCGGCTTGCTTGGTTGGCCAAAAAGGGCGTATGCGTTTTTTCCTGAATATATTCAGGAAAAAACGCATACGCCCTTTTTGGCCAAGGGCATCATTGTCAACGCTTTGCCGCTTTTCATGTGCTTTCAAGGCGAGTCGAATCTACCTCCTGAAATCTGTTTCCTGCAATTCTGCCTTGCTTTCAAATCCTCTTCGTTGCCTTCCCTCAATATATTTGTGGACGAGAGTCATCATTTCTAACTCTGCAGGTTTGTGAATTGCAGTGCCCCTGAGCTCCATTTGTCAACTCGCTTTTTTGGGAGCTGGCCGCAAAAGCGCAGGATTGCTTCAGGCCCTATTCTGGTTCCGGGCGGCAGGCTGAGCCTGTGGTTCATTCTTCTTCCTGATGGGAAAATAGAGTGACCTGTGCCTGTCCCAACACCTAGAGCTAGTCTCTCATTGGTTCCCCCTCTTCCCGTTCATCCTCAGGACAAATTGCGACCTGTACGAAACAGGAGGTCAACGGTGCTGATTCTCCAAGTAGGGAGATTGTTAGTGAAGCGGCTGGAATGGCGAACCCGAGCACAAGGAGAGGAGAAATGAGGTGCGTTTTAGAAACCTTTCCCGATCACACGGTGTACCATCTTCTGGGTTTCCCAGGCATGTTTTCGATGTAGGAAGATGCCCTTGAACCTGGAGATTTGGGACCCATGGCATGGGTACCACGCAGTATTACTTTAAAGGGTCTGCGTTTGCTCACCCAACCTCACCAATCCTCTCAGCCCCAAGAGTGTCCAGCCTTATGTCTCATCCAGCTGTGGGTCTAGATATGGTCAATCCAGGTTGCATCAGAGCCCCTGAACGGATTTTGTAAGAATGTCTCTCTCTTTCACTGTCTTTGTTTTCTGGGGTTTTTTTTTTTTTAAGTAATCTATTTTTATAATGGGGTTTAGCTGCTTTTCCCTGCTGTGTTTATGCCGCTTTACACCCTCTTGATTCACTTCCAGAGAGATATCAATACATAGGTTTTAAGACTCTTCCTAGTCAGATATATTCTTGGGCGGTGAATAGGGGGTGTTGAGTCCAGTTCACTGAGCAGGGAGTAGGTCTTGTCTATTACATATTTGGCTTGTGGAACGGTATCTGAGCTAATTTCAAACCCTTGTTTTATGCATCGCCCCGCCTCACCTTTCCCGTTAAGCAGCCATAGTGTGTTTTGTAAATGTGTGACTCTGTTCTGTTTTGGAATTCAGTTCAGGTGTAGTGATGTTGACATTCCCTCTATAAGTGATATCTTAGGATAAGTGTCCTTTTCTGTGTGACTTACTTCACTTAGAGTCATCGTCCCTAAATCCACTCATCATGCTGCTACTAGCCTTATGACACTGATTTCATGGCTGAGTGATATTCCATTGTGCATAAGTACCACAACTTCTTTATCCATTTTTCTCTTTCCTGGGATATTTAAGGTGTACCGAAGTGGAGGTTCTTGGAAACAGAGCAGCCCTAAACTTTGGGGTGCCTGTGTCGTGTTGATTTTTAGGTTTCCCGATTTCTACGCCCATGAGTGGAAGTGCCCTATGCTCTCTCAGCTGTGTCTATTCCATGTTTCAGGACGCAGCGTACACTCCTCCAGAGTGGCTGTTGGCAATTTCCATCCCGCCCATCAGCGTAGCAAGGCTCCCGTGTCTCCATGGCCTGTCCTGCATTTCTGGTTTTTACACTTTTTTCAGCATGGCCCTTTTGACCGCTGGCAAGCGAGACTTCTTTGTAGCGCCGATTTGCCTTTCCGGCTTGCTTGTTTGGCCAAAAAGGGCGTATGCGTTTTTTCCTGAATATATTCAGGAAAAAACGCATACGCCCTTTTTGGCCAAGGGCATCATTGTCAACGCTTTGCTGCTTTTCATGTGCTTTCAAGGCGAGTCGAATCTACCTCCTGAAATCTGTTTCCTGCAATTCTGCCTTGCTTTCAAATCCTCTTCGTTGCCTTCCCTCAATATATTTGTGGACGAGAGTCATCATTTCTAACTCTGCAGGTTTGTGAATTGCAGTGCCCCTGAGCTCCATTTGTCAACTCGCTTTTTTGGGAGCTGGCCGCAAAAGCGCAGGATTGCTTCAGGCCCTATTCTGGTTCCGGGCGGCAGGCTGAGCCTGTGGTTCATTCTTCTTCCTGATGGGAAAATAGAGTGACCTGTGCCTGTCCCAACACCTAGAGCTAGTCTCTCATTGGTTCCCCCTCTTCCCGTTCATCCTCAGGACAAATTGCGACCTGTACGAAACAGGAGGTCAACGGTGCTGATTCTCCAAGTAGGGAGATTGTTAGTGAAGCGGCTGGAATGGCGAACCCGAGCACAAGGAGAGGAGAAATGAGGTGCGTTTTAGAAACCTTTCCCGATCACACGGTGTACCATCTTCTGGGTTTCCCAGGCATGTTTTCGATGTAGGAAGATGCCCTTGAACCTGGAGATTTGGGACCCATGGCATGGGTACCACGCAGTATTACTTTAAAGGGTCTGCGTTTGCTCACCCAACCTCACCAATCCTCTCAGCCCCAAGAGTGTCCAGCCTTATGTCTCATCCAGCTGTGGGTCTAGATATGGTCAATCCAGGTTGCATCAGAGCCCCTGAACGGATTTTGTAAGAATGTCTCTCTCTTTCACTGTCTTTGTTTTCTGGGGTTTTTTTTTTTTTAAGTAATCTATTTTTATAATGGGGTTTAGCTGCTTTTCCCTGCTGTGTTTATGCCGCTTTACACCCTCTTGATTCACTTCCAGAGAGATATCAATACATAGGTTTTAAGACTCTTCCTAGTCAGATATATTCTTGGGCGGTGAATAGGGGGTGTTGAGTCCAGTTCACTGAGCAGGGAGTAGGTCTTGTCTATTACATATTTGGCTTGTGGAACGGTATCTGAGCTAATTTCAAACCCTTGTTTTATGCATCGCCCCGCCTCACCTTTCCCGTTAAGCAGCCATAGTGTGTTTTGTAAATGTGTGACTCTGTTCTGTTTTGGAATTCAGTTCAGGTGTAGTGATGTTGACATTCCCTCTATAAGTGATATCTTAGGATAAGTGTCCTTTTCTGTGTGACTTACTTCACTTAGAGTCATCGTCCCTAAATCCACTCATCATGCTGCTACTAGCCTTATGACACTGATTTCATGGCTGAGTGATATTCCATTGTGCATAAGTACCACAACTTCTTTATCCATTTTTCTCTTTCCTGGGATATTTAAGGTGTACCGAAGTGGAGGTTCTTGGAAACAGAGCAGCCCTAAACTTTGGGGTGCCTGTGTCGTGTTGATTTTTAGGTTTCCCGATTTCTACGCCCATGAGTGGAAGTGCCCTATGCTCTCTCAGCTGTGTCTATTCCATGTTTCAGGACGCAGCGTACACTCCTCCAGAGTGGCTGTTGGCAATTTCCATCCCGCCCATCAGCGTAGCAAGGCTCCCGTGTCTCCATGGCCTGTCCTGCATTTCTGGTTTTTACACTTTTTTCAGCATGGCCCTTTTGACCGCTGGCAAGCGAGACTTCTTTGTAGCGCCGATTTGCCTTTCCGGCTTGCTTGGTTGGCCAAAAAGGGCGTATGCGTTTTTTCCTGAATATATTCAGGAAAAAACGCATACGCCCTTTTTGGCCAAGGGCATCATTGTCAACGCTTTGCCGCTTTTCATGTGCTTTCAAGGCGAGTCGAATCGACCTCCTGAAATCTGTTTCCTGCAATTCTGCCTTGCTTTCAAATCCTCTTCGTTGCCTTCCCTCAATATATTTGTGGACGAGAGTCATCATTTCTAACTCTGCAGGTTTGTGAATTGCAGTGCCCCTGAGCTCCATTTGTCAACTCGCTTTTTTGGGAGCTGGCCGCAAAAGCGCAGGATTGCTTCAGGCCCTATTCTGGTTCCGGGCGGCAGGCTGAGCCTGTGGTTCATTCTTCTTCCTGATGGGAAAATAGAGTGACCTGTGCCTGTCCCAACACCTAGAGCTAGTCTCTCATTGGTTCCCCCTCTTCCCGTTCATCCTCAGGACAAATTGCGACCTGTACGAAACAGGAGGTCAACGGTGCTGATTCTCCAAGTAGGGAGATTGTTAGTGAAGCGGCTGGAATGGCGAACCCGAGCACAAGGAGAGGAGAAATGAGGTGCGTTTTAGAAACCTTTCCCGATCACACGGTGTACCATCTTCTGGGTTTCCCAGGCATGTTTTCGATGTAGGAAGATGCCCTTGAACCTGGAGATTTGGGACCCATGGCATGGGTACCACGCAGTATTACTTTAAAGGGTCTGCGTTTGCTCACCCAACCTCACCAATCCTCTCAGCCCCAAGAGTGTCCAGCCTTATGTCTCATCCAGCTGTGGGTCTAGATATGGTCAATCCAGGTTGCATCAGAGCCCCTGAACGGATTTTGTAAGAATGTCTCTCTCTTTCACTGTCTTTGTTTTCTGGGGTTTTTTTTTTTTTAAGTAATCTATTTTTATAATGGGGTTTAGCTGCTTTTCCCTGCTGTGTTTATGCCGCTTTACACCCTCTTGATTCACTTCCAGAGAGATATCAATACATAGGTTTTAAGACTCTTCCTAGTCAGATATATTCTTTGGCGGTGAATAGGGGGTGTTGAGTCCAGTTCACTGAGCAGGGAGTAGGTCTTGTCTATTACATATTTGGCTTGTGGAACGGTATGTGAGCTAATTTCAAACCCTTGTTTTAGGCATCGCCCCGCCTCACCTTTCCCGTTAAGCAGCCATAGTGTGTTTTGTAAATGTGTGACTCTGTTCTGTTTTGGAATTCAGTTCAGGTGTAGCGATGTTGACATTCCCTCTATAAGTGATATCTTAGGATAAGTGTCCTTTTCTGTGTGACTTACTTCACTTAGAGTCATCGTCCCTAAATCCACTCATCATGCTGCTACTAGCCTTATGACACTGATTTCATGGCTGAGTGATATTCCATTGTGCATAAGTACCACAACTTCTTTATCCATTTTTCTCTTTCCTGGGATATTTAAGGTGTACCGAAGTGGAGGTTCTTGGAAACAGAGCAGCCCTAAACTTTGGGGTGCCTGTGTCGTGTTGATTTTTAGGTTTCCCGATTTCTACGCCCATGAGTGGTAGTGCCCTATGCTCTCTCAGCTGTGTCTATTCCATGTTTCAGGACGCAGCGTACACTCCTCCAGAGTGGCTGTTGGCAATTTCCATCCCGCCCATCAGCGTAGCAAGGCTCCCGTGTCTCCATGGCCTGTCCTGCATTTCTGGTTTTTACACTTTTTTCAGCATGGCCCTTTTGACCGCTGGCAAGCGAGACTTCTTTGTAGCGCCGATTTGCCTTTCTGGCTTGCTTGGTTGGCCAAAAAGGGCGTATGCGTTTTTTCCTGAATATATTCAGGAAAAAACGCATACGCCCTTTTTGGCCAAGGGCATCATTGTCAACGCTTTGCCGCTTTTCATGTGCTTTCAAGGCGAGTCGAATCTACCTCCTGAAATCTGTTTCCTGCAATTCTGCCTTGCTTTCAAATCCTCTTCGTTGCCTTCCCTCAATATATTTGTGGACGAGAGTCATCATTTCTAACTCTGCAGGTTTGTGAATTGCAGTGCCCCTGAGCTCCATTTGTCAACTCGCTTTTTTGGGAGCTGGCCGCAAAAGCGCAGGATTGCTTCAGGCCCTATTCTGGTTCCGGGCGGCAGGCTGAGCCTGTGGTTCATTCTTCTTCCTGATGGGAAAATAGAGTGACCTGTGCCTGTCCCAACACCTAGAGCTAGTCTCTCATTGGTTCCCCCTCTTCCCGTTCATCCTCAGGACAAATTGCGACCTGTACGAAACAGGAGGTCAACGGTGCTGATTCTCCAAGTAGGGAGATTGTTAGTGAAGCGGCTGGAATGGCGAACCCGAGCACAAGGAGAGGAGAAATGAGGTGCGTTTTAGAAACCTTTCCCGATCACACGGTGTACCATCTTCTGGGTTTCCCAGGCATGTTTTCGATGTAGGAAGATGCCCTTGAACCTGGAGATTTGGGACCCATGGCATGGGTACCACGCAGTATTACTTTAAAGGGTCTGCGTTTGCTCACCCAACCTCACCAATCCTCTCAGCCCCAAGAGTGTCCAGCCTTATGTCTCATCCAGCTGTGGGTCTAGATATGGTCAATCCAGGTTGCATCAGAGCCCCTGAACGGATTTTGTAAGAATGTCTCTCTCTTTCACTGTCTTTGTTTTCTGGGGTTTTTTTTTTTTTAAGTAATCTATTTTTATAATGGGGTTTAGCTGCTTTTCCCTGCTGTGTTTATGCCGCTTTACACCCTCTTGATTCACTTCCAGAGAGATATCAACACATAGGTTTTAAGACTCTTCCTAGTCAGATATATTCTTGGGCGGTGAATAGGGGGTGTTGAGTCCAGTTCACTGAGCAGGGAGTAGGTCTTGTCTATTACATATTTGGCTTGTGGAACGGTATGTGAGCTAATTTCAAACCCTTGTTTTATGCACCGCCCCGCCTCACCTTTCCCGTTAAGCAGCCATAGTGTGTTTTGTAAATGTGTGACTCTGTTCTGTTTTGGAATTCAGTTCAGGTGTAGCGATGTTGACATTCCCTCTATAAGTGATATCTTAGGATAAGTGTCCTTTTCTGTGTGACTTACTTCACTTAGAGTCATCGTCCCTAAATCCACTCATCATGCTGCTACTAGCCTTATGACACTGATTTCATGGCTGAGTGATATTCCATTGTGCATAAGTACCACAACTTCTTTATCCATTTTTCTCTTTCCTGGGATATTTAAGGTGTACCGAAGTGGAGGTTCTTGGAAACAGAGCAGACCTAAACTTTGGGGTGCCTGTGTCGTGTTGATTTTTAGGTTTCCCGATTTCTACGCCCATGAGTGGAAGTGCCCTATGCTCTCTCAGCTGTGTCTATTCCATGTTTCAGGACGCAGCGTACACTCCTCCAGAGTGGCTGTTGGCAATTTCCATCCCGCCCATCAGCGTAGCAAGGCTCCCGTGTCTCCATGGCCTGTCCTGCATTTCTGGTTTTTACACTTTTTTCAGCATGGCCCTTTTGACCGCTGGCAAGCGAGACTTCTTTGTAGCGCCGCTTTGCCTTTCCGGCTTGCTTGGTTGGCCAAAAAGGGCGTATGCGTTTTTTCCTGAATATATTCAGGAAAAAACGCATACGCCCTTTTTGGCCAAGGGCATCATTGTCAACGCTTTGCCGCTTTTCATGTGCTTTCAAGGCGAGTCGAATCTACCTCCTGAAATCTGTTTCCTGCAATTCTGCCTTGCTTTCAAATCCTCTTCGTTGCCTTCCCTCAATATATTTGTGGACGAGAGTCATCATTTCTAACTCTGCAGGTTTGTGAATTGCAGTGCCCCTGAGCTCCATTTGTCAACTCGCTTTTTTGGGAGCTGGCCGCAAAAGCGCAGGATTGCTTCAGGCCCTATTCTGGTTCCGGGCGGCAGGCTGAGCCTGTGGTTCATTCTTCTTCCTGATGGGAAAATAGAGTGACCTGTGCCTGTCCCAACACCTAGAGCTAGTCTCTCATTGGTTCCCCCTCTTCCCGTTCATCCTCAGGACAAATTGCGACCTGTACGAAACAGGAGGTCAACGGTGCTGATTCTCCAAGTAGGGAGATTGTTAGTGAAGCGGCTGGAATGGCGAACCCGAGCACAAGGAGAGGAGAAATGAGGTGCGTTTTAGAAACCTTTCCCGATCACACGGTGTACCATCTTCTGGGTTTCCCAGGCATGTTTTCGATGTAGGAAGATGCCCTTGAACCTGGAGATTTGGGACCCATGGCATGGGTACCACGCAGTATTACTTTAAAGGGTCTGCGTTTGCTCACCCAACCTCACCAATCCTCTCAGCCCCAAGAGTGTCCAGCCTTATGTCTCATCCAGCTGTGGGTCTAGATATGGTCAATCCAGGTTGCATCACAGCCCCTGAACGGATTTTGTAAGAATGTCTCTCTCTTTCACTGTCTTTGTTTTCTGGGGTTTTTTTTTTTTAAGTAATCTATTTTTATAATGGGGTTTAGCTGCTTTTCCCTGCTGTGTTTATGCCGCTTTACACCCTCTTGATTCACTTCCAGAGAGATATCAATACATAGGTTTTAAGACTCTTCCTAGTCAGATATATTCTTGGGCGGTGAATAGGGGGTGTTGAGTCCAGTTCACTGAGCAGGGAGTAGGTCTTGTCTATTACATATTTGGCTTGTGGAACGGTATGTGAGCTAATTTCAAACCCTTGTTTTATGCATCGCCCCGCCTCACCTTTCCCGTTAAGCAGCCATAGTGTGTTTTGTAAATGTGTGACTCTGTTCTGTTTTGGAATTCAGTTCAGGTGTAGCGATGTTGACATTCCCTCTATAAGTGATATCTTAGGATAAGTGTCCTTTTCTGTGTGACTTACTTCACTTAGAGTCATCGTCCCTAAATCCACTCATCATGCTGCTACTAGCCTTATGACACTGATTTCATGGCTGAGTGATATTCCATTGTGCATAAGTACCACAACTTCTTTATCCATTTTTCTCTTTCCTGGGATATTTAAGGTGTACCGAAGTGGAGGTTCTTGGAAACAGAGCAGCCCTAAACTTTGGGGTGCCTGTGTCGTGTTGATTTTTAGGTTTCCCGATTTCTACGCCCATGAGTGGAAGTGCCCTATGCTCTCTCAGCTGTGTCTATTCCATGTTTCAGGACGCAGCGTACACTCCTCCAGAGTGGCTGTTGGCAATTTCCATCCCGCCCATCAGCGTAGCAAGGCTCCCGTGTCTCCATGGCCTGTCCTGCATTTCTGGTTTTTACACTTTTTTCAGCATGGCCCTTTTGACCGCTGGCAAGCGAGACTTCTTTGTAGCGCCGATTTGCCTTTCCGGCTTGCTTGGTTGGCCAAAAAGGGCGTATGCGTTTTTTCCTGAATATATTCAGGAAAAAACGCATACGCCCTTTTTGGCCAAGGGCATCATTGTCAACGCTTTGCCGCTTTTCATGTGCTTTCAAGGCGAGTCGAATCTACCTCCTGAAATCTGTTTCCTGCAATTCTGCCTTGCTTTCAAATCCTCTTCGTTGCCTTCCCTCAATATATTTGTGGACGAGAGTCATCATTTCGAACTCTGCAGGTTTGTGAATTGCAGTGCCCCTGAGCTCCATTTGTCAACTCGCTTTTTTGGGAGCTGGCCGCAAAAGCGCAGGATTGCTTCAGGCCCTATTCTGGTTCCGGGGGGCAGGCTGAGCCTGTGGTTCATTCTTCTTCCTGATGGGAAAATAGAGTGACCTGTGCCTGTCCCAACACCTAGAGCTAGTCTCTCATTGGTTCCCCCTCTTCCCGTTCATCCTCAGGACAAATTGCGACCTGTACGAAACAGGAGGTCAACGGTGCTGATTCTCCAAGTAGGGAGATTGTTAGTGAAGCGGCTGGAATGGCGAACCCGAGCACAAGGAGAGGAGAAATGAGGTGCGTTTTAGAAACCTTTCCCGATCACACGGTGTACCATCTTCTGGGTTTCCCAGGCATGTTTTCGATGTAGGAAGATGCCCTTGAACCTGGAGATTTGGGACCCATGGCATGGGTACCACGCAGTATTACTTTAAAGGGTCTGCGTTTGCTCACCCAACCTCACCAATCCTCTCAGCCCCAAGAGTGTCCAGCCTTATGTCTCATCCAGCTGTGGGTCTAGATATGGTCAATCCAGGTTGCATCAGAGCCCCTGAACGGATTTTGTAAGAATGTCTCTCTCTTTCACTGTCTTTGTTTTCTGGGGTTTTTTTTTTTTTAAGTAATCTATTTTTATAATGGGGTTTAGCTGCTTTTCCCTGCTGTGTTTATGCCGCTTTACACCCTCTTGATTCACTTCCAGAGAGATATCAACACATAGGTTTTAAGACTCTTCCTAGTCAGATATATTCTTGGGCGGTGAATAGGGGGTGTTGAGTCCAGTTCACTGAGCAGGGAGTAGGTCTTGTCTATTACATATTTGGCTTGTGGAACGGTATGTGAGCTAATTTCAAACCCTTGTTTTATGCACCGCCCCGCCTCACCTTTCCCGTTAAGCAGCCATAGTGTGTTTTGTAAATGTGTGACTCTGTTCTGTTTTGGAATTCAGTTCAGGTGTAGCGATGTTGACATTCCCTCTATAAGTGATATCTTAGGATAAGTGTCCTTTTCTGTGTGACTTACTTCACTTAGAGTCATCGTCCCTAAATCCACTCATCATGCTGCTACTAGCCTTATGACACTGATTTCATGGCTGAGTGATATTCCATTGTGCATAAGTACCACAACTTCTTTATCCATTTTTCTCTTTCCTGGGATATTTAAGGTGTACCGAAGTGGAGGTTCTTGGAAACAGAGCAGCCCTAAACTTTGGGGTGCCTGTGTCGTGTTGATTTTTAGGTTTCCCGATTTCTACGCCCATGAGTGGAAGTGCCCTATGCTCTCTCAGCTGTGTCTATTCCATGTTTCAGGACGCAGCGTACACTCCTCCAGAGTGGCTGTTGGCAATTTCCATCCCGCCCATCAGCGTAGCAAGGCTCCCGTGTCTCCATGGCCTGTCCTGCATTTCTGGTTTTTACACTTTTTTCAGCATGGCCCTTTTGACCGCTGGCAAGCGAGACTTCTTTGTAGCGCCGATTTGCCTTTCCGGCTTGCTTGGTTGGCCAAAAAGGGCGTATGCGTTTTTTCCTGAATATATTCAGGAAAAAACGCATACGCCCTTTTTGGCCAAGGGCATCATTGTCAACGCTTTGCCGCTTTTCATGTGCTTTCAAGGCGAGTCGAATCTACCTCCTGAAATCTGTTTCCTGCAATTCTGCCTTGCTTTCAAATCCTCTTCGTTGCCTTCCCTCAATATATTTGTGGACGAGAGTCATCATTTCTAACTCTGCAGGTTTGTGAATTGCAGTGCCCCTGAGCTCCATTTGTCAACTCGCTTTTTTGGGAGCTGGCCGCAAAAGCGCAGGATTGCTTCAGGCCCTATTCTGGTTCCGGGCGGCAGGCTGAGCCTGTGGTTCATTCTTCTTCCTGATGGGAAAATAGAGTGACCTGTGCCTGTCCCAACACCTAGAGCTAGTCTCTCATTGGTTCCCCCTCTTCCCGTTCATCCTCAGGACAAATTGCGACCTGTACGAAACAGGAGGTCAACGGTGCTGATTCTCCAAGTCGGGAGATTGTTAGTGAAGCGGCTGGAATGGCGAACCCGAGCACAAGGAGCGGAGAAATGAGGTGCGTTTTAGAAACCTTTCCCGATCACACGGTGTACCATCTTCTGGGTTTCCCAGGCATGTTTTCGATGTAGGAAGATGCCCTTGAACCTGGAGATTTGGGACCCATGGCATGGGTACCACGCAGTATTACTTTAAAGGGTCTGCGTTTGCTCACCCAACCTCACCAATCCTCTCAGCCCCAAGAGTGTCCAGCCTTATGTCTCATCCAGCTGTGGGTCTAGATATGGTCAATCCAGGTTGCATCAGAGCCCCTGAACGGATTTTGTAAGAATGTCTCTCTCTTTCACTGTCTTTGTTTTCTGGGGTTTTTTTTTTTTTAAGTAATCTATTTTTATAATGGGGTTTAGCTGCTTTTCCCTGCTGTGTTTATGCCGCTTTACACCCTCTTGATTCACTTCCAGAGAGATATCAACACATAGGTTTTAAGACTCTTCCTAGTCAGATATATTCTTGGGCGGTGAATAGGGGGTGTTGAGTCCAGTTCACTGAGCAGGGAGTAGGTCTTGTCTATTACATATTTGGCTTGTGGAACGGTATGTGAGCTAATTTCAAACCCTTGTTTTATGCACCGCCCCGCCTCACCTTTCCCGTTAAGCAGCCATAGTGTGTTTTGTAAATGTGTGACTCTGTTCTGTTTTGGAATTCAGTTCAGGTGTAGTGATGTTGACATTCCCTCTATAAGTGATATCTTAGGATAAGTGTCCTTTTCTGTGTGACTTACTTCACTTAGAGTCATCGTCCCTAAATCCACTCATCATGCTGCTACTAGCCTTATGACACTGATTTCATGGCTGAGTGATATTCCATTGTGCATAAGTACCACAACTTCTTTATCCATTTTTCTCTTTCCTGGGATATTTAAGGTGTACCGAAGTGGAGGTTCTTGGAAACAGAGCAGCCCTAAACTTTGGGGTGCCTGTGTCGTGTTGATTTTTAGGTTTCCCGATTTCTACGCCCATGAGTGGAAGTGCCCTATGCTCTCTCAGCTGTGTCTATTCCATGTTTCAGGACGCAGCGTACACTCCTCCAGAGTGGCTGTTGGCAATTTCCATCCCGCCCATCAGCGTAGCAAGGCTCCCGTGTCTCCATGGCCTGTCCTGCATTTCTGGTTTTTACACTTTTTTCAGCATGGCCCTTTTGACCGCTGGCAAGCGAGACTTCTTTGTAGCGCCGATTTGCCTTTCCGGCTTGCTTGGTTGGCCAAAAAGGGCGTATGCGTTTTTTCCTGAATATATTCAGGAAAAAACGCATACGCCCTTTTTGGCCAAGGGCATCATTGTCAACGCTTTGCCGCTTTTCATGTGCTTTCAAGGCGAGTCGAATCGACCTCCTGAAATCTGTTTCCTGCAATTCTGCCTTGCTTTCAAATCCTCTTCGTTGCCTTCCCTCAATATATTTGTGGACGAGAGTCATCATTTCTAACTCTGCAGGTTTGTGAATTGCAGTGCCCCTGAGCTCCATTTGTCAACTCGCTTTTTTGGGAGCTGGCCGCAAAAGCGCAGGATTGCTTCAGGCCCTATTCTGGTTCCGGGCGGCAGGCTGAGCCTGTGGTTCATTCTTCTTCCTGATGGGAAAATAGAGTGACCTGTGCCTGTCCCAACACCTAGAGCTAGTCTCTCATTGGTTCCCCCTCTTCCCGTTCATCCTCAGGACAAATTGCGACCTGTACGAAACAGGAGGTCAACGGTGCTGATTCTCCAAGTAGGGAGATTGTTAGTGAAGCGGCTGGAATGGCGAACCCGAGCACAAGGAGCGGAGAAATGAGGTGCGTTTTAGAAACCTTTCCCGATCACACGGTGTACCATCTTCTGGGTTTCCCAGGCATGTTTTCGATGTAGGAAGATGCCCTTGAACCTGGAGATTTGGGACCCATGGCATGGGTACCACGCAGTATTACTTTAAAGGGTCTGCGTTTGCTCACCCAACCTCACCAATCCTCTCAGCCCCAAGAGTGTCCAGCCTTATGTCTCATCCAGCTGTGGGTCTAGATATGGTCAATCCAGGTTGCATCAGAGCCCCTGAACGGATTTTGTAAGAATGTCTCTCTCTTTCACTGTCTTTGTTTTCTGGGGTTTTTTTTTTTTAAGTAATCTATTTTTATAATGGGGTTTAGCTGCTTTTCCCTGCTGTGTTTATGCCGCTTTACACCCTCTTGATTCACTTCCAGAGAGATATCAATACATAGGTTTTAAGACTCTTCCTAGTCAGATATATTCTTGGGCGGTGAATAGGGGGTGTTGAGTCCAGTTCACTGAGCAGGGAGTAGGTCTTGTCTATTACATATTTGGCTTGTGGAACGGTATCTGAGCTAATTTCAAACCCTTGTTTTATGCATCGCCCCGCCTCACCTTTCCCGTTAAGCAGCCATAGTGTGTTTTGTAAATGTGTGACTCTGTTCTGTTTTGGAATTCAGTTCAGGTGTAGTGATGTTGACATTCCCTCTATAAGTGATATCTTAGGATAAGTGTCCTTTTCTGTGTGACTTACTTCACTTAGAGTCATCGTCCCTAAATCCACTCATCATGCTGCTACTAGCCTTATGACACTGATTTCATGGCTGAGTGATATTCCATTGTGCATAAGTACCACAACTTCTTTATCCATTTTTCTCTTTCCTGGGATATTTAAGGTGTACCGAAGTGGAGGTTCTTGGAAACAGAGCAGCCCTAAACTTTGGGGTGCCTGTGTCGTGTTGATTTTTAGGTTTCCCGATTTCTACGCCCATGAGTGGAAGTGCCCTATGCTCTCTCAGCTGTGTCTATTCCATGTTTCAGGACGCAGCGTACACTCCTCCAGAGTGGCTGTTGGCAATTTCCATCCCGCCCATCAGCGTAGCAAGGCTCCCGTGTCTCCATGGCCTGTCCTGCATTTCTGGTTTTTACACTTTTTTCAGCATGGCCCTTTTGACCGCTGGCAAGCGAGACTTCTTTGTAGCGCCGATTTGCCTTTCCGGCTTGCTTGGTTGGCCAAAAAGGGCGTATGCGTTTTTTCCTGAATATATTCAGGAAAAAACGCATACGCCCTTTTTGGCCAAGGGCATCATTGTCAACGCTTTGCCGCTTTTCATGTGCTTTCAAGGCGAGTCGAATCTACCTCCTGAAATCTGTTTCCTGCAATTCTGCCTTGCTTTCAAATCCTCTTCGTTGCCTTCCCTCAATATATTTGTGGACGAGAGTCATCATTTCTAACTCTGCAGGTTTGTGAATTGCAGTGCCCCTGAGCTCCATTTGTCAACTCGCTTTTTTGGGAGCTGGCCGCAAAAGCGCAGGATTGCTTCAGGCCCTATTCTGGTTCCGGGCGGCAGGCTGAGCCTGTGGTTCATTCTTCTTCCTGATGGGAAAATAGAGTGACCTGTGCCTGTCCCAACACCTAGAGCTAGTCTCTCATTGGTTCCCCCTCTTCCCGTTCATCCTCAGGACAAATTGCGACCTGTACGAAACAGGAGGTCAACGGTGCTGATTCTCCAAGTCGGGAGATTGTTAGTGAAGCGGCTGGAATGGCGAACCCGAGCACAAGGAGAGGAGAAATGAGGTGCGTTTTAGAAACCTTTCCCGATCACACGGTGTACCATCTTCTGGGTTTCCCAGGCATGTTTTCGATGTAGGAAGATGCCCTTGAACCTGGAGATTTGGGACCCATGGCATGGGTACCACGCAGTATTACTTTAAAGGGTCTGCGTTTGCTCACCCAACCTCACCAATCCTCTCAGCCCCAAGAGTGTCCAGCCTTATGTCTCATCCAGCTGTGGGTCTAGATATGGTCAATCCAGGTTGCATCAGAGCCCCTGAACGGATTTTGTAAGAATGTCTCTCTCTTTCACTGTCTTTGTTTTCTGGGGTTTTTTTTTTTTTAAGTAATCTATTTTTATAATGGGGTTTAGCTGCTTTTCCCTGCTGTGTTTATGCCGCTTTACACCCTCTTGATTCACTTCCAGAGAGATATCAACACATAGGTTTTAAGACTCTTCCTAGTCAGATATATTCTTGGGCGGTGAATAGGGGGTGTTGAGTCCAGTTCACTGAGCAGGGAGTAGGTCTTGTCTATTACATATTTGGCTTGTGGAACGGTATGTGAGCTAATTTCAAACCCTTGTTTTATGCACCGCCCCGCCTCACCTTTCCCGTTAAGCAGCCATAGTGTGTTTTGTAAATGTGTGACTCTGTTCTGTTTTGGAATTCAGTTCAGGTGTAGTGATGTTGACATTCCCTCTATAAGTGATATCTTAGGATAAGTGTCCTTTTCTGTGTGACTTACTTCACTTAGAGTCATCGTCCCTAAATCCACTCATCATGCTGCTACTAGCCTTATGACACTGATTTCATGGCTGAGTGATATTCCATTGTGCATAAGTACCACAACTTCTTTATCCATTTTTCTCTTTCCTGGGATATTTAAGGTGTACCGAAGTGGAGGTTCTTGGAAACAGAGCAGCCCTAAACTTTGGGGTGCCTGTGTCGTGTTGATTTTTAGGTTTCCCGATTTCTACGCCCATGAGTGGAAGTGCCCTATGCTCTCTCAGCTGTGTCTATTCCATGTTTCAGGACGCAGCGTACACTCCTCCAGAGTGGCTGTTGGCAATTTCCATCCCGCCCATCAGCGTAGCAAGGCTCCCGTGTCTCCATGGCCTGTCCTGCATTTCTGGTTTTTACACTTTTTTCAGCATGGCCCTTTTGACCGCTGGCAAGCGAGACTTCTTTGTAGCGCCGATTTGCCTTTCCGGCTTGCTTGGTTGGCCAAAAAGGGCGTATGCGTTTTTTCCTGAATATATTCAGGAAAAAACGCATACGCCCTTTTTGGCCAAGGGCATCATTGTCAACGCTTTGCCGCTTTTCATGTGCTTTCAAGGCGAGTCGAATCGACCTCCTGAAATCTGTTTCCTGCAATTCTGCCTTGCTTTCAAATCCTCTTCGTTGCCTTCCCTCAATATATTTGTGGACGAGAGTCATCATTTCTAACTCTGCAGGTTTGTGAATTGCAGTGCCCCTGAGCTCCATTTGTCAACTCGCTTTTTTGGGAGCTGGCCGCAAAAGCGCAGGATTGCTTCAGGCCCTATTCTGGTTCCGGGCGGCAGGCTGAGCCTGTGGTTCATTCTTCTTCCTGATGGGAAAATAGAGTGACCTGTGCCTGTCCCAACACCTAGAGCTAGTCTCTCATTGGTTCCCCCTCTTCCCGTTCATCCTCAGGACAAATTGCGACCTGTACGAAACAGGAGGTCAACGGTGCTGATTCTCCAAGTAGGGAGATTGTTAGTGAAGCGGCTGGAATGGCGAACCCGAGCACAAGGAGCGGAGAAATGAGGTGCGTTTTAGAAACCTTTCCCGATCACACGGTGTACCATCTTCTGGGTTTCCCAGGCATGTTTTCGATGTAGGAAGATGCCCTTGAACCTGGAGATTTGGGACCCATGGCATGGGTACCACGCAGTATTACTTTAAAGGGTCTGCGTTTGCTCACCCAACCTCACCAATCCTCTCAGCCCCAAGAGTGTCCAGCCTTATGTCTCATCCAGCTGTGGGTCTAGATATGGTCAATCCAGGTTGCATCAGAGCCCCTGAACGGATTTTGTAAGAATGTCTCTCTCTTTCACCGTCTTTGTTTTCTGGGGGTTTTTTTTTTTAAGTAATCTATTTTTATAATGGGGTTTAGCTGCTTTTCCCTGCTGTGTTTATGCCGCTTTACACCCTCTTGATTCACTTCCAGAGAGATATCAATACATAGGTTTTAAGACTCTTCCTAGTCAGATATATTCTTGGGCGGTGAATAGGGGGTGTTGAGTCCAGTTCACTGAGCAGGGAGTAGGTCTTGTCTATTACATATTTGGCTTGTGGAACGGTATGTGAGCTAATTTCAAACCCTTGTTTTATGCATCGCCCCGCCTCACCTTTCCCGTTAAGCAGCCATAGTGTGTTTTGCAAATGTGTGACTCTGTTCTGTTTTGGAATTCAGTTCAGGTGTAGCGATGTTGACATTCCCTCTATAAGTGATATCTTAGGATAAGTGTCCTTTTCTGTGTGACTTACTTCACTTAGAGTCATCGTCCCTAAATCCACTCATCATGCTGCTACTAGCCTTATGACACTGATTTCATGGCTGAGTGATATTCCATTGTGCATAAGTACCACAACTTCTTTATCCATTTTTCTCTTTCCTGGGATATTTAAGGTGTACCGAAGTGGAGGTTCTTGGAAACAGAGCAGCCCTAAACTTTGGGGTGCCTGTGTCGTGTTGATTTTTAGGTTTCCCGATTTCTACGCCCATGAGTGGAAGTGCCCTATGCTCTCTCAGCTGTGTCTATTCCATGTTTCAGGACGCAGCGTACACTCCTCCAGAGTGGCTGTTGGCAATTTCCATCCCGCCCATCAGCGTAGCAAGGCTCCCGTGTCTCCATGGCCTGTCCTGCATTTCTGGTTTTTACACTTTTTTCAGCATGGCCCTTTTGACCGCTGGCAAGCGAGACTTCTTTGTAGCGCCGATTTGCCTTTCCGGCTTGCTTGGTTGGCCAAAAAGGGCGTATGCGTTTTTTCCTGAATATATTCAGGAAAAAACGCATACGCCCTTTTTGGCCAAGGGCATCATTGTCAACGCTTTGCCGCTTTTCATGTGCTTTCAAGGCGAGTCGAATCTACCTCCTGAAATCTGTTTCCTGCAATTCTGCCTTGCTTTCAAATCCTCTTCGTTGCCTTCCCTCAATATATTTGTGGACGAGAGTCATCATTTCGAACTCTGCAGGTTTGTGAATTGCAGTGCCCCTGAGCTCCATTTGTCAACTCGCTTTTTTGGGAGCTGGCCACAAAAGCGCAGGATTGCTTCAGGCCCTATTCTGGTTCCGGGCGGCAGGCTGAGCCTGTGGTTCATTCTTCTTCCTGATGGGAAAATAGAGTGACCTGTGCCTGTCCCAACACCTAGAGCTAGTCTCTCATTGGTTCCCCCTCTTCCCGTTCATCCTCAGGACAAATTGCGACCTGTACGAAACAGGAGGTCAACGGTGCTGATTCTCCAAGTAGGGAGATTGTTAGTGAAGCGGCTGGAATGGCGAACCCGAGCACAAGGAGAGGAGAAATGAGGTGCGTTTTAGAAACCTTTCCCGATCACACGGTGTACCATCTTCTGGGTTTCCCAGGCATGTTTTCGATGTAGGAAGATGCCCTTGAACCTGGAGATTTGGGACCCATGGCATGGGTACCACGCAGTATTACTTTAAAGGGTCTGCGTTTGCTCACCCAACCTCACCAATCCTCTCAGCCCCAAGAGTGTCCAGCCTTATGTCTCATCCAGCTGTGGGTCTAGATATGGTCAATCCAGGTTGCATCAGAGCCCCTGAACGGATTTTGTAAGAATGTCTCTCTCTTTCACTGTCTTTGTTTTCTGGGGTTTTTTTTTTTTAAGTAATCTATTTTTATAATGGGGTTTAGCTGCTTTTCCCTGCTGTGTTTATGCCGCTTTACACCCTCTTGATTCACTTCCAGAGAGATATCAATACATAGGTTTTAAGACTCTTCCTAGTCAGATATATTCTTGGGCGGTGAATAGGGGGTGTTGAGTCCAGTTCACTGAGCAGGGAGTAGGTCTTGTCTATTACATATTTGGCTTGTGGAACGGTATGTGAGCTAATTTCAAACCCTTGTTTTATGCATCGCCCCGCCTCACCTTTCCCGTTAAGCAGCCATAGTGTGTTTTGTAAATGTGTGACTCTGTTCTGTTTTGGAATTCAGTTCAGGTGTAGCGATGTTGACATTCCCTCTATAAGTGATATCTTAGGATAAGTGTCCTTTTCTGTGTGACTTACTTCACTTAGAGTCATCGTCCCTAAATCCACTCATCATGCTGCTACTAGCCTTATGACACTGATTTCATGGCTGAGTGATATTCCATTGTGCATAAGTACCACAACTTCTTTATCCATTTTTCTCTTTCCTGGGATATTTAAGGTGTACCGAAGTGGAGGTTCTTGGAAACAGAGCAGCCCTAAACTTTGGGGTGCCTGTGTCGTGTTGATTTTTAGGTTTCCCGATTTCTACGCCCATGAGTGGAAGTGCCCTATGCTCTCTCAGCTGTGTCTATTCCATGTTTCAGGACGCAGCGTACACTCCTCCAGAGTGGCTGTTGGCAATTTCCATCCCGCCCATCAGCGTAGCAAGGCTCCCGTGTCTCCATGGCCTGTCCTGCATTTCTGGTTTTTACACTTTTTTCAGCATGGCCCTTTTGACCGCTGGCAAGCGAGACTTCTTTGTAGCGCCGATTTGCCTTTCCGGCTTGCTTGGTTGGCCAAAAAGGGCGTATGCGTTTTTTCCTGAATATATTCAGGAAAAAACGCATACGCCCTTTTTGGCCAAGGGCATCATTGTCAACGCTTTGCCGCTTTTCATGTGCTTTCAAGGCGAGTCGAATCTACCTCCTGAAATCTGTTTCCTGCAATTCTGCCTTGCTTTCAAATCCTCTTCGTTGCCTTCCCTCAATATATTTGTGGACGAGAGTCATCATTTCTAACTCTGCAGGTTTGTGAATTGCAGTGCCCCTGAGCTCCATTTGTCAACTCGCTTTTTTGGGAGCTGGCCGCAAAAGCGCAGGATTGCTTCAGGCCCTATTCTGGTTCCGGGCGGCAGGCTGAGCCTGTGGTTCATTCTTCTTCCTGATGGGAAAATAGAGTGACCTGTGCCTGTCCCAACACCTAGAGCTAGTCTCTCATTGGTTCCCCCTCTTCCCGTTCATCCTCAGGACAAATTGCGACCTGTACGAAACAGGAGGTCAACGGTGCTGATTCTCCAAGTAGGGAGATTGTTAGTGAAGCGGCTGGAATGGCGAACCCGAGCACAAGGAGAGGAGAAATGAGGTGCGTTTTAGAAACCTTTCCCGATCACACGGTGTACCATCTTCTGGGTTTCCCAGGCATGTTTCCGATGTAGGAAGATGCCCTTGAACCTGGAGATTTGGGACCCATGGCATGGGTACCACGCAGTATTACTTTAAAGGGTCTGCGTTTGCTCACCCAACCTCACCAATCCTCTCAGCCCCAAGAGTGTCCAGCCTTATGTCTCATCCAGCTGTGGGTCTAGATATGGTCAATCCAGGTTGCATCAGAGCCCCTGAACGGATTTTGTAAGAATGTCTCTCTCTTTCACTGTCTTTGTTTTCTGGGTTTTTTTTTTTTTAAGTAATCTATTTTTATAATGGGGTTTAGCTGCTTTTCCCTGCTGTGTTTATGCCGCTTTACACCCTCTTGATTCACTTCCAGAGAGATATCAATACATAGGTTTTAAGACTCTTCCTAGTCAGATATATTCTTGGGCGGTGAATAGGGGGTGTTGAGTCCAGTTCACTGAGCAGGGAGTAGGTCTTGTCTATTACATATTTGGCTTGTGGAACGGTATGTGAGCTAATTTCAAACCCTTGTTTTATGCATCGCCCCGCCTCACCTTTCCCGTTAAGCAGCCATAGTGTGTTTTGTAAATGTGTGACTCTGTTCTGTTTTGGAATTCAGTTCAGGTGTAGCGATGTTGACATTCCCTCTATAAGTGATATCTTAGGATAAGTGTCCTTTTCTGTGTGACTTACTTCACTTAGAGTCATCGTCCCTAAATCCACTCATCATGCTGCTACTAGCCTTATGACACTGATTTCATGGCTGAGTGATATTCCATTGTGCATAAGTACCACAACTTCTTTATCCATTTTTCTCTTTCCTGGGATATTTAAGGTGTACCGAAGTGGAGGTTCTTGGAAACAGAGCAGCCCTAAACTTTGGGGTGCCTGTGTCGTGTTGATTTTTAGGTTTCCCGATTTCTACGCCCATGAGTGGAAGTGCCCTATGCTCTCTCAGCTGTGTCTATTCCATGTTTCAGGACGCAGCGTACACTCCTCCAGAGTGGCTGTTGGCAATTTCCATCCCGCCCATCAGCGTAGCAAGGCTCCCGTGTCTCCATGGCCTGTCCTGCATTTCTGGTTTTTACACTTTTTTCAGCATGGCCCTTTTGACCGCTGGCAAGCGAGACTTCTTTGTAGCGCCGATTTGCCTTTCCGGCTTGCTTGTTTGGCCAAAAAGGGCGTATGCGTTTTTTCCTGAATATATTCAGGAAAAAACGCATACGCCCTTTTTGGCCAAGGGCATCATTGTCAACGCTTTGCCGCTTTTCATGTGCTTTCAAGGCGAGTCGAATCTACCTCCTGAAATCTGTTTCCTGCAATTCTGCCTTGCTTTCAAATCCTCTTCGTTGCCTTCCCTCAATATATTTGTGGACGAGAGTCATCATTTCTAACTCTGCAGGTTTGTGAATTGCAGTGCCCCTGAGCTCCATTTGTCAACTCGCTTTTTTGGGAGCTGGCCGCAAAAGCGCAGGATTGCTTCAGGCCCTATTCTGGTTCCGGGCGGCAGGCTGAGCCTGTGGTTCATTCTTCTTCCTGATGGGAAAATAGAGTGACCTGTGCCTGTCCCAACACCTAGAGCTAGTCTCTCATTGGTTCCCCCTCTTCCCGTTCATCCTCAGGACAAATTGCGACCTGTACGAAACAGGAGGTCAACGGTGCTGATTCTCCAAGTAGGGAGATTGTTAGTGAAGCGGCTGGAATGGCGAACCCGAGCACAAGGAGAGGAGAAATGAGGTGCGTTTTAGAAACCTTTCCCGATCACACGGTGTACCATCTTCTGGGTTTCCCAGGCATGTTTTCGATGTAGGAAGATGCCCTTGAACCTGGAGATTTGGGACCCATGGCATGGGTACCACGCAGTATTACTTTAAAGGGTCTGCGTTTGCTCACCCAACCTCACCAATCCTCTCAGCCCCAAGAGTGTCCAGCCTTATGTCTCATCCAGCTGTGGGTCTAGATATGGTCAATCCAGGTTGCATCAGAGCCCCTGAACGGATTTTGTAAGAATGTCTCTCTCTTTCACTGTCTTTGTTTTCTGGGGTTTTTTTTTTTTTAAGTAATCTATTTTTATAATGGGGTTTAGCTGCTTTTCCCTGCTGTGTTTATGCCACTTTACACCCTCTTGATTCACTTCCAGAGAGATATCAATACATAGGTTTTAAGACTCTTCCTAGTCAGATATATTCTTGGGCGGTGAATAGGGGGTGTTGAGTCCAGTTCACTGAGCAGGGAGTAGGTCTTGTCTATTACATATTTGGCTTGTGGAACGGTATGTGAGCTAATTTCAAACCCTTGTTTTATGCATCGCCCCGCCTCACCTTTCCCGTTAAGCAGCCATAGTGTGTTTTGTAAATGTGTGACTCTGTTCTGTTTTGGAATTCAGTTCAGGTGTAGCGATGTTGACATTCCCTCTATAAGTGATATCTTAGGATAAGTGTCCTTTTCTGTGTGACTTACTTCACTTAGAGTCATCGTCCCTAAATCCACTCATCATGCTGCTACTAGCCTTATGACACTGATTTCATGGCTGAGTGATATTCCATTGTGCATAAGTACCACAACTTCTTTATCCATTTTTCTCTTTCCTGGGATATTTAAGGTGTACCGAAGTGGAGGTTCTTGGAAACAGAGCAGCCCTAAACTTTGGGGTGCCTGTGTCGTGTTGATTTTTAGGTTTCCCGATTTCTACGCCCATGAGTGGTAGTGCCCTATGCTCTCTCAGCTGTGTCTATTCCATGTTTCAGGACGCAGCGTACACTCCTCCAGAGTGACTGTTGGCAATTTCCATCCCGCCCATCAGCGTAGCAAGGCTCCCGTGTCTCCATGGCCTGTCCTGCATTTCTGGTTTTTACACTTTTTTCAGCATGGCCCTTTTGACCGCTGGCAAGCGAGACTTCTTTGTAGCGCCGATTTGCCTTTCCGGCTTGCTTGTTTGGCCAAAAAGGGCGTATGCGTTTTTTCCTGAATATATTCAGGAAAAAACGCATACGCCCTTTTTGGCCAAGGGCATCATTGTCAACGCTTTGCTGCTTTTCATGTGCTTTCAAGGCGAGTCGAATCTACCTCCTGAAATCTGTTTCCTGCAATTCTGCCTTGCTTTCAAATCCTCTTCGTTGCCTTCCCTCAATATATTTGTGGACGAGAGTCATCATTTCTAACTCTGCAGGTTTGTGAATTGCAGTGCCCCTGAGCTCCATTTGTCAACTCGCTTTTTTGGGAGCTGGCCGCAAAAGCGCAGGATTGCTTCAGGCCCTATTCTGGTTCCGGGCGGCAGGCTGAGCCTGTGGTTCATTCTTCTTCCTGATGGGAAAATAGAGTGACCTGTGCCTGTCCCAACACCTAGAGCTAGTCTCTCATTGGTTCCCCCTCTTCCCGTTCATCCTCAGGACAAATTGCGACCTGTACGAAACAGGAGGTCAACGGTGCTGATTCTCCAAGTAGGGAGATTGTTAGTGAAGCGGCTGGAATGGCGAACCCGAGCACAAGGAGAGGAGAAATGAGGTGCGTTTTAGAAACCTTTCCCGATCACACGGTGTACCATCTTCTGGGTTTCCCAGGCATGTTTTCGATGTAGGAAGATGCCCTTGAACCTGGAGATTTGGGACCCATGGCATGGGTACCACGCAGTATTACTTTAAAGGGTCTGCGTTTGCTCACCCAACCTCACCAATCCTCTCAGCCCCAAGAGTGTCCAGCCTTATGTCTCATCCAGCTGTGGGTCTAGATATGGTCAATCCAGGTTGCATCAGAGCCCCTGAACGGATTTTGTAAGAATGTCTCTCTCTTTCACTGTCTTTGTTATCTGGGGTTTTTTTTTTTTAAGTAATCTATTTTTATAATGGGGTTTAGCTGCTTTTCCCTGCTGTGTTTATGCCGCTTTACACCCTCTTGATTCACTTCCAGAGAGATATCAATACATAGGTTTTAAGACTCTTCCTAGTCAGATATATTCTTGGGCGGTGAATAGGGGGTGTTGAGTCCAGTTCACTGAGCAGGGAGTAGGTCTTGTCTATTACATATTTGGCTTGTGGAACGGTATGTGAGCTAATTTCAAACCCTTGTTTTATGCATCGCCCCGCCTCACCTTTCCCGTTAAGCAGCCATAGTGTGTTTTGTAAATGTGTGACTCTGTTCTGTTTTGGAATTCAGTTCAGGTGTAGCGATGTTGACATTCCCTCTATAAGTGATATCTTAGGATAAGTGTCCTTTTCTGTGTGACTTGCTTCACTTAGAGTCATCGTCCCTAAATCCACTCATCATGCTGCTACTAGCCTTATGACACTGATTTCATGGCTGAGTGATATTCCATTGTGCATAAGTACCACAACTTCTTTATCCATTTTTCTCTTTCCTGGGATATTTAAGGTGTACCGAAGTGGAGGTTCTTGGAAACAGAGCAGCCCTAAACTTTGGGGTGCCTGTGTCGTGTTGATTTTTAGGTTTCCCGATTTCTACGCCCATGAGTGGAAGTGCCCTATGCTCTCTCAGCTGTGTCTATTCCATGTTTCAGGACGCAGCGTACACTCCTCCAGAGTGGCTGTTGGCAATTTCCATCCCACCCATCAGCGTAGCAAGGCTCCCGTGTCTCCATGGCCTGTCCTGCATTTCTGGTTTTTACACTTTTTTCAGCATGGCCCTTTTGACCGCTGGCAAGCGAGACTTCTTTGTAGCGCCGATTTGCCTTTCCGGCTTGCTTGGTTGGCCAAAAAGGGCGTATGCGTTTTTTCCTGAATATATTCAGGAAAAAACGCATACGCCCTTTTTGGCCAAGGGCATCATTGTCAACGCTTTGCCGCTTTTCATGTGCTTTCAAGGCGAGTCGAATCTACCTCCTGAAATCTGTTTCCTGCAATTCTGCCTTGCTTTCAAATCCTCTTCGTTGCCTTCCCTCAATATATTTGTGGACGAGAGTCATCATTTCGAACTCTGCAGGTTTGTGAATTGCAGTGCCCCTGAGCTCCATTTGTCAACTCGCTTTTTTGGGAGCTGGCCGCAAAAGCGCAGGATTGCTTCAGGCCCTATTCTGGTTCCGGGCGGCAGGCTGAGCCTGTGGTTCATTCTTCTTCCTGATGGGAAAATAGAGTGACCTGTGCCTGTCCCAACACCTAGAGCTAGTCTCTCATTGGTTCCCCCTCTTCCCGTTCATCCTCAGGACAAATTGCGACCTGTACGAAACAGGAGGTCAACGGTGCTGATTCTCCAAGTAGGGAGATTGTTAGTGAAGCGGCTGGAATGGCGAACCCGAGCACAAGGAGAGGAGAAATGAGGTGCGTTTTAGAAACCTTTCCCGATCACACGGTGTACCATCTTCTGGGTTTCCCAGGCATGTTTTCGATGTAGGAAGATGCCCTTGAACCTGGAGATTTGGGACCCATGGCATGGGTACCACGCAGTATTACTTTAAAGGGTCTGCGTTTGCTCACCCAACCTCACCAATCCTCTCAGCCCCAAGAGTGTCCAGCCTTATGTCTCATCCAGCTGTGGGTCTAGATATGGTCAATCCAGGTTGCATCAGAGCCCCTGAACGGATTTTGTAAGAATGTCTCTCTCTTTCACTGTCTTTGTTTTCTGGGGTTTTTTTTTTTTTAAGTAATCTATTTTTATAATGGGGTTTAGCTGCTTTTCCCTGCTGTGTTTATGCCGCTTTACACCCTCTTGATTCACTTCCAGAGAGATATCAATACATAGGTTTTAAGACTCTTCCTAGTCAGATATATTCTTGGGCGGTGAATAGGGGGTGTTGAGTCCAGTTCACTGAGCAGGGAGTAGGTCTTGTCTATTACATATTTGGCTTGTGGAACGGTATCTGAGCTAATTTCAAACCCTTGTTTTATGCATCGCCCCGCCTCACCTTTCCCGTTAAGCAGCCATAGTGTGTTTTGTAAATGTGTGACTCTGTTCTGTTTTGGAATTCAGTTCAGGTGTAGCGATGTTGACATTCCCTCTATAAGTGATATCTTAGGATAAGTGTCCTTTTCTGTGTGACTTACTTCACTTAGAGTCATCGTCCCTAAATCCACTCATCATGCTGCTACTAGCCTTATGACACTGATTTCATGGCTGAGTGATATTCCATTGTGCATAAGTACCACAACTTCTTTATCCATTTTTCTCTTTCCTGGGATATTTAAGGTGTACCGAAGTGGAGGTTCTTGGAAACAGAGCAACCCTAAACTTTGGGGTGCCTGTGTCGTGTTGATTTTTAGGTTTCCCGATTTCTACGCCCATGAGTGGAAGTGCCCTATGCTCTCTCAGCTGTGTCTATTCCATGTTTCAGGACGCAGCGTACACTCCTCCAGAGTGGCTGTTGGCAATTTCCATCCCGCCCATCAGCGTAGCAAGGCTCCCGTGTCTCCATGGCCTGTCCTGCATTTCTGGTTTTTACACTTTTTTCAGCATGGCCCTTTTGACCGCTGGCAAGCGAGACTTCTTTGTAGCGCCGATTTGCCTTTCTGGCTTGCTTGGTTGGCCAAAAAGGGCGTATGCGTTTTTTCCTGAATATATTCAGGAAAAAACGCATACGCCCTTTTTGGCCAAGGGCATCATTGTCAACGCTTTGCCGCTTTTCATGTGCTTTCAAGGCGAGTCGAATCTACCTCCTGAAATCTGTTTCCTGCAATTCTGCCTTGCTTTCAAATCCTCTTCGTTGCCTTCCCTCAATATATTTGTGGACGAGAGTCATCATTTCTAACTCTGCAGGTTTGTGAATTGCAGTGCCCCTGAGCTCCATTTGTCAACTCGCTTTTTTGGGAGCTGGCCGCAAAAGCGCAGGATTGCTTCAGGCCCTATTCTGGTTCCGGGCGGCAGGCTGAGCCTGTGGTTCATTCTTCTTCCTGATGGGAAAATAGAGTGACCTGTGCCTGTCCCAACACCTAGAGCTAGTCTCTCATTGGTTCCCCCTCTTCCCGTTCATCCTCAGGACAAATTGCGACCTGTACGAAACAGGAGGTCAACGGTGCTGATTCTCCAAGTAGGGAGATTGTTAGTGAAGCGGCTGGAATGGCGAACCCGAGCACAAGGAGAGGAGAAATGAGGTGCGTTTTAGAAACCTTTCCCGATCACACGGTGTACCATCTTCTGGGTTTCCCAGGCATGTTTTCGATGTAGGAAGATGCCCTTGAACCTGGAGATTTGGGACCCATGGCATGGGTACCACGCAGTATTACTTTAAAGGGTCTGCGTTTGCTCACCCAACCTCACCAATCCTCTCAGCCCCAAGAGTGTCCAGCCTTATGTCTCATCCAGCTGTGGGTCTAGATATGGTCAATCCAGGTTGCATCACAGCCCCTGAACGGATTTTGTAAGAATGTCTCTCTCTTTCACTGTCTTTGTTTTCTGGGGTTTTTTTTTTTTAAGTAATCTATTTTTATAATGGGGTTTAGCTGCTTTTCCCTGCTGTGTTTATGCCGCTTTACACCCTCTTGATTCACTTCCAGAGAGATATCAATACATAGGTTTTAAGACTCTTCCTAGTCAGATATATTCTTGGGCGGTGAATAGGGGGTGTTGAGTCCAGTTCACTGAGCAGGGAGTAGGTCTTGTCTATTACATATTTGGCTTGTGGAACGGTATGTGAGCTAATTTCAAACCCTTGTTTTATGCATCGCCCCGCCTCACCTTTCCCGTTAAGCAGCCATAGTGTGTTTTGTAAATGTGTGACTCTGTTCTGTTTTGGAATTCAGTTCAGGTGTAGCGATGTTGACATTCCCTCTATAAGTGATATCTTAGGATAAGTGTCCTTTTCTGTGTGACTTGCTTCACTTAGAGTCATCGTCCCTAAATCCACTCATCATGCTGCTACTAGCCTTATGACACTGATTTCATGGCTGAGTGATATTCCATTGTGCATAAGTACCACAACTTCTTTATCCATTTTTCTCTTTCCTGGGATATTTAAGGTGTACCGAAGTGGAGGTTCTTGGAAACAGAGCAGCCCTAAACTTTGGGGTGCCTGTGTCGTGTTGATTTTTAGGTTTCCCGATTTCTACGCCCATGAGTGGAAGTGCCCTATGCTCTCTCAGCTGTGTCTATTCCATGTTTCAGGACGCAGCGTACACTCCTCCAGAGTGGCTGTTGGCAATTTCCATCCCACCCATCAGCGTAGCAAGGCTCCCGTGTCTCCATGGCCTGTCCTGCATTTCTGGTTTTTACACTTTTTTCAGCATGGCCCTTTTGACCGCTGGCAAGCGAGACTTCTTTGTAGCGCCGATTTGCCTTTCCGGCTTGCTTATTTGGCCAAAAAGGGCGTATGCGTTTTTTCCTGAATATATTCAGGAAAAAACGCATACGCCCTTTTTGGCCAAGGGCATCATTGTCAACGCTTTGCTGCTTTTCATGTGCTTTCAAGGCGAGTCGAATCTACCTCCTGAAATCTGTTTCCTGCAATTCTGCCTTGCTTTCAAATCCTCTTCGTTGCCTTCCCTCAATATATTTGTGGACGAGAGTCATCATTTCTAACTCTGCAGGTTTGTGAATTGCAGTGCCCCTGAGCTCCATTTGTCAACTCGCTTTTTTGGGAGCTGGCCGCAAAAGCGCAGGATTGCTTCAGGCCCTATTCTGGTTCCGGGCGGCAGGCTGAGCCTGTGGTTCATTCTTCTTCCTGATGGGAAAATAGAGTGACCTGTGCCTGTCCCAACACCTAGAGCTAGTCTCTCATTGGTTCCCCCTCTTCCCGTTCATCCTCAGGACAAATTGCGACCTGTACGAAACAGGAGGTCAACGGTGCTGATTCTCCAAGTAGGGAGATTGTTAGTGAAGCGGCTGGAATGGCGAACCCGAGCACAAGGAGAGGAGAAATGAGGTGCGTTTTAGAAACCTTTCCCGATCACACGGTGTACCATCTTCTGGGTTTCCCAGGCATGTTTTCGATGTAGGAAGATGCCCTTGAACCTGGAGATTTGGGACCCATGGCATGGGTACCACGCAGTATTACTTTAAAGGGTCTGCGTTTGCTCACCCAACCTCACCAATCCTCTCAGCCCCAAGAGTGTCCAGCCTTATGTCTCATCCAGCTGTGGGTCTAGATATGGTCAATCCAGGTTGCATCAGAGCCCCTGAACGGATTTTGTAAGAATGTCTCTCTCTTTCACTGTCTTTGTTTTCTGGGGTTTTTTTTTTTTTAAGTAATCTATTTTTATAATGGGGTTTAGCTGCTTTTCCCTGCTGTGTTTATGCCGCTTTACACCCTCTTGATTCACTTCCAGAGAGATATCAATACATAGGTTTTAAGACTCTTCCTAGTCAGATATATTCTTGGGCGGTGAATAGGGGGTGTTGAGTCCAGTTCACTGAGCAGGGAGTAGGTCTTGTCTATTACATATTTGGCTTGTGGAACGGTATCTGAGCTAATTTCAAACCCTTGTTTTATGCATCGCCCCGCCTCACCTTTCCCGTTAAGCAGCCATAGTGTGTTTTGTAAATGTGTGACTCTGTTCTGTTTTGGAATTCAGTTCAGGTGTAGTGATGTTGACATTCCCTCTATAAGTGATATCTTAGGATAAGTGTCCTTTTCTGTGTGACTTACTTCACTTAGAGTCATCGTCCCTAAATCCACTCATCATGCTGCTACTAGCCTTATGACACTGATTTCATGGCTGAGTGATATTCCATTGTGCATAAGTACCACAACTTCTTTATCCATTTTTCTCTTTCCTGGGATATTTAAGGTGTACCGAAGTGGAGGTTCTTGGAAACAGAGCAACCCTAAACTTTGGGGTGCCTGTGTCGTGTTGATTTTTAGGTTTCCCGATTTCTACGCCCATGAGTGGAAGTGCCCTATGCTCTCTCAGCTGTGTCTATTCCATGTTTCAGGACGCAGCGTACACTCCTCCAGAGTGGCTGTTGGCAATTTCCATCCCGCCCATCAGCGTAGCAAGGCTCCCGTGTCTCCATGGCCTGTCCTGCATTTCTGGTTTTTACACTTTTTTCAGCATGGCCCTTTTGACCGCTGGCAAGCGAGACTTCTTTGTAGCGCCGATTTGCCTTTCCGGCTTGCTTGGTTGGCCAAAAAGGGCGTATGCGTTTTTTCCTGAATATATTCAGGAAAAAACGCATACGCCCTTTTTGGCCAAGGGCATCATTGTCAACGCTTTGCCGCTTTTCATGTGCTTTCAAGGCGAGTCGAATCTACCTCCTGAAATCTGTTTCCTGCAATTCTGCCTTGCTTTCAAATCCTCTTCGTTGCCTTCCCTCAATATATTTGTGGACGAGAGTCATCATTTCGAACTCTGCAGGTTTGTGAATTGCAGTGCCCCTGAGCTCCATTTGTCAACTCGCTTTTTTGGGAGCTGGCCGCAAAAGCGCAGGATTGCTTCAGGCCCTATTCTGGTTCCGGGCGGCAGGCTGAGCCTGTGGTTCATTCTTCTTCCTGATGGGAAAATAGAGTGACCTGTGCCTGTCCCAACACCTAGAGCTAGTCTCTCATTGGTTCCCCCTCTTCCCGTTCATCCTCAGGACAAATTGCGACCTGTACGAAACAGGAGGTCAACGGTGCTGATTCTCCAAGTAGGGAGATTGTTAGTGAAGCGGCTGGAATGGCGAACCCGAGCACAAGGAGAGGAGAAATGAGGTGCGTTTTAGAAACCTTTCCCGATCACACGGTGTACCATCTTCTGGGTTTCCCAGGCATGTTTTCGATGTAGGAAGATGCCCTTGAACCTGGAGATTTGGGACCCATGGCATGGGTACCACGCAGTATTACTTTAAAGGGTCTGCGTTTGCTCACCCAACCTCACCAATCCTCTCAGCCCCAAGAGTGTCCAGCCTTATGTCTCATCCAGCTGTGGGTCTAGATATGGTCAATCCAGGTTGCATCACAGCCCCTGAACGGATTTTGTAAGAATGTCTCTCTCTTTCACTGTCTTTGTTTTCTGGGGTTTTTTTTTTTTAAGTAATCTATTTTTATAATGGGGTTTAGCTGCTTTTCCCTGCTGTGTTTATGCCGCTTTACACCCTCTTGATTCACTTCCAGAGAGATATCAATACATAGGTTTTAAGACTCTTCCTAGTCAGATATATTCTTGGGCGGTGAATAGGGGGTGTTGAGTCCAGTTCACTGAGCAGGGAGTAGGTCTTGTCTATTACATATTTGGCTTGTGGAACGGTATGTGAGCTAATTTCAAACCCTTGTTTTATGCATCGCCCCGCCTCACCTTTCCCGTTAAGCAGCCATAGTGTGTTTTGTAAATGTGTGACTCTGTTCTGTTTTGGAATTCAGTTCAGGTGTAGCGATGTTGACATTCCCTCTATAAGTGATATCTTAGGATAAGTGTCCTTTTCTGTGTGACTTACTTCACTTAGAGTCATCGTCCCTAAATCCACTCATCATGCTGCTACTAGCCTTATGACACTGATTTCATGGCTGAGTGATATTCCATTGTGCATAAGTACCACAACTTCTTTATCCATTTTTCTCTTTCCTGGGATATTTAAGGTGTACCGAAGTGGAGGTTCTTGGAAACAGAGCAGCCCTAAACTTTGGGGTGCCTGTGTCGTGTTGATTTTTAGGTTTCCCGATTTCTACGCCCATGAGTGGAAGTGCCCTATGCTCTCTCAGCTGTGTCTATTCCATGTTTCAGGACGCAGCGTACACTCCTCCAGAGTGGCTGTTGGCAATTTCCATCCCGCCCATCAGCGTAGCAAGGCTCCCGTGTCTCCATGGCCTGTCCTGCATTTCTGGTTTTTACACTTTTTTCAGCATGGCCCTTTTGACCGCTGGCAAGCGAGACTTCTTTGTAGCGCCGATTTGCCTTTCCGGCTTGCTTGGTTGGCCAAAAAGGGCGTATGCGTTTTTTCCTGAATATATTCAGGAAAAAACGCATACGCCCTTTTTGGCCAAGGGCATCATTGTCAACGCTTTGCCGCTTTTCATGTGCTTTCAAGGCGAGTCGAATCTACCTCCTGAAATCTGTTTCCTGCAATTCTGCCTTGCTTTCAAATCCTCTTCGTTGCCTTCCCTCAATATATTTGTGGACGAGAGTCATCATTTCTAACTCTGCAGGTTTGTGAATTGCAGTGCCCCTGAGCTCCATTTGTCAACTCGCTTTTTTGGGAGCTGGCCGCAAAAGCGCAGGATTGCTTCAGGCCCTATTCTGGTTCCGGGCGGCAGGCTGAGCCTGTGGTTCATTCTTCTTCCTGATGGGAAAATAGAGTGACCTGTGCCTGTCCCAACACCTAGAGCTAGTCTCTCATTGGTTCCCCCTCTTCCCGTTCATCCTCAGGACAAATTGCGACCTGTACGAAACAGGAGGTCAACGGTGCTGATTCTCCAAGTAGGGAGATTGTTAGTGAAGCGGCTGGAATGGCGAACCCGAGCACAAGGAGAGGAGAAATGAGGTGCGTTTTAGAAACCTTTCCCGATCACACGGTGTACCATCTTCTGGGTTTCCCAGGCATGTTTTCGATGTAGGAAGATGCCCTTGAACCTGGAGATTTGGGACCCATGGCATGGGTACCACGCAGTATTACTTTAAAGGGTCTGCGTTTGCTCACCCAACCTCACCAATCCTCTCAGCCCCAAGAGTGTCCAGCCTTATGTCTCATCCAGCTGTGGGTCTAGATATGGTCAATCCAGGTTGCATCAGAGCCCCTGAACGGATTTTGTAAGAATGTCTCTCTCTTTCACTGTCTTTGTTTTCTGGGGTTTTTTTTTTTTTAAGTAATCTATTTTTATAATGTGGTTTAGCTGCTTTTCCCTGCTGTGTTTATGCCGCTTTACACCCTCTTGATTCACTTCCAGAGAGATATCAACACATAGGTTTTAAGACTCTTCCTAGTCAGATATATTCTTGGGCGGTGAATAGGGGGTGTTGAGTCCAGTTCACTGAGCAGGGAGTAGGTCTTGTCTATTACATATTTGGCTTGTGGAACGGTATGTGAGCTAATTTCAAACCCTTGTTTTATGCACCGCCCCGCCTCACCTTTCCCGTTAAGCAGCCATAGTGTGTTTTGTAAATGTGTGACTCTGTTCTGTTTTGGAATTCAGTTCAGGTGTAGCGATGTTGACATTCCCTCTATAAGTGATATCTTAGGATAAGTGTCCTTTTCTGTGTGACTTACTTCACTTAGAGTCATCGTCCCTAAATCCACTCATCATGCTGCTACTAGCCTTATGACACTGATTTCATGGCTGAGTGATATTCCATTGTGCATAAGTACCACAACTTCTTTATCCATTTTTCTCTTTCCTGGGATATTTAAGGTGTACCGAAGTGGAGGTTCTTGGAAACAGAGCAGCCCTAAACTTTGGGGTGCCTGTGTCGTGTTGATTTTTAGGTTTCCCGATTTCTACGCCCATGAGTGGAAGTGCCCTATGCTCTCTCAGCTGTGTCTATTCCATGTTTCAGGACGCAGCGTACACTCCTCCAGAGTGGCTGTTGGCAATTTCCATCCCGCCCATCAGCGTAGCAAGGCTCCCGTGTCTCCATGGCCTGTCCTGCATTTCTGGTTTTTACACTTTTTTCAGCATGGCCCTTTTGACCGCTGGCAAGCGAGACTTCTTTGTAGCGCCGATTTGCCTTTCCGGCTTGCTTGGTTGGCCAAAAAGGGCGTATGCGTTTTTTCCTGAATATATTCAGGAAAAAACGCATACGCCCTTTTTGGCCAAGGGCATCATTGTCAACGCTTTGCCGCTTTTCATGTGCTTTCAAGGCGAGTCGAATCTACCTCCTGAAATCTGTTTCCTGCAATTCTGCCTTGCTTTCAAATCCTCTTCGTTGCCTTCCCTCAATATATTTGTGGACGAGAGTCATCATTTCTAACTCTGCAGGTTTGTGAATTGCAGTGCCCCTGAGCTCCATTTGTCAACTCGCTTTTTTGGGAGCTGGCCGCAAAAGCGCAGGATTGCTTCAGGCCCTATTCTGGTTCCGGGGGGCAGGCTGAGCCTGTGGTTCATTCTTCTTCCTGATGGGAAAATAGAGTGACCTGTGCCTGTCCCAACACCTAGAGCTAGTCTCTCATTGGTTCCCCCTCTTCCCGTTCATCCTCAGGACAAATTGCGACCTGTACGAAACAGGAGGTCAACGGTGCTGATTCTCCAAGTAGGGAGATTGTTAGTGAAGCGGCTGGAATGGCGAACCCGAGCACAAGGAGAGGAGAAATGAGGTGCGTTTTAGAAACCTTTCCCGATCACACGGTGTACCATCTTCTGGGTTTCCCAGGCATGTTTTCGATGTAGGAAGATGCCCTTGAACCTGGAGATTTGGGACCCATGGCATGGGTACCACGCAGTATTACTTTAAAGGGTCTGCGTTTGCTCACCCAACCTCACCAATCCTCTCAGCCCCAAGAGTGTCCAGCCTTATGTCTCATCCAGCTGTGGGTCTAGATATGGTCAATCCAGGTTGCATCAGAGCCCCTGAACGGATTTTGTAAGAATGTCTCTCTCTTTCACTGTCTTTGTTTTCTGGGGTTTTTTTTTTTTAAGTAATCTATTTTTATAATGGGGTTTAGCTGCTTTTCCCTGCTGTGTTTATGCCGCTTTACACCCTCTTGATTCACTTCCAGAGAGATATCAATACATAGGTTTTAAGACTCTTCCTAGTCAGATATATTCTTGGGCGGTGAATAGGGGGTGTTGAGTCCAGTTCACTGAGCAGGGAGTAGGTCTTGTCTATTACATATTTGGCTTGTGGAACGGTATCTGAGCTAATTTCAAACCCTTGTTTTATGCATCGCCCCGCCTCACCTTTCCCGTTAAGCAGCCATAGTGTGTTTTGTAAATGTGTGACTCTGTTCTGTTTTGGAATTCAGTTCAGGTGTAGTGATGTTGACATTCCCTCTATAAGTGATATCTTAGGATAAGTGTCCTTTTCTGTGTGACTTACTTCACTTAGAGTCATCGTCCCTAAATCCACTCATCATGCTGCTACTAGCCTTATGACACTGATTTCATGGCTGAGTGATATTCCATTGTGCATAAGTACCACAACTTCTTTATCCATTTTTCTCTTTCCTGGGATATTTAAGGTGTACCGAAGTGGAGGTTCTTGGAAACAGAGCAGCCCTAAACTTTGGGGTGCCTGTGTCGTGTTGATTTTTAGGTTTCCCGATTTCTACGCCCATGAGTGGAAGTGCCCTATGCTCTCTCAGCTGTGTCTATTCCATGTTTCAGGACGCAGCGTACACTCCTCCAGAGTGGCTGTTGGCAATTTCCATCCCGCCCATCAGCGTAGCAAGGCTCCCGTGTCTCCATGGCCTGTCCTGCATTTCTGGTTTTTACACTTTTTTCAGCATGGCCCTTTTGACCGCTGGCAAGCGAGACTTCTTTGTAGCGCCGATTTGCCTTTCCGGCTTGCTTGGTTGGCCAAAAAGGGCGTATGCGTTTTTTCCTGAATATATTCAGGAAAAAACGCATACGCCCTTTTTGGCCAAGGGCATCATTGTCAACGCTTTGCCGCTTTTCATGTGCTTTCAAGGCGAGTCGAATCTACCTCCTGGAATCTGTTTCCTTCAATTCTGCCTTGCTTTCAAATCCTCTTCGTTGCCTTTCCTCAATATATTTGTGGACGAGAGTCATCATTTCTAACTCTGCAGGTTTGTGAATTGCAGTGCCCCTGAGCTCCATTTGTCAACTCGCTTTTTTGGGAGCTGGCCGCAAAAGCGCAGGATTGCTTCAGGCCCTATTCTGGTTCCGGGCGGCAGGCTGAGCCTGTGGTTCATTCTTCTTCCTGATGGGAAAATAGAGTGACCTGTGCCTGTCCCAACACCTAGAGCTAGTCTCTCATTGGTTCCCCCTCTTCCCGTTCATCCTCAGGACAAATTGCGACCTGTACGAAACAGGAGGTCAACGGTGCTGATTCTCCAAGTAGGGAGATTGTTAGTGAAGCGGCTGGAATGGCGAACCCGAGCACAAGGAGCGGAGAAATGAGGTGCGTTTTAGAAACCTTTCCCGATCACACGGTGTACCATCTTCTGGGTTTCCCAGGCATGTTTTCGATGTAGGAAGATGCCCTTGAACCTGGAGATTTGGGACCCATGGCATGGGTACCACGCAGTATTTCTTTAAAGGGTCTGCGTTTGCTCACCCAACCTCACCAATCCTCTCAGCCCCAAGAGTGTCCAGCCTTATGTCTCATCCAGCTGTGGGTCTAGATATGGTCAATCCAGGTTGCATCAGAGCCCCTGAACGGATTTTGTAAGAATGTCTCTCTCTTTCACTGTCTTTGTTTTCTGGGGTTTTTTTTTTTTTAAGTAATCTATTTTTATAATGGGGTTTAGCTGCTTTTCCCTGCTGTGTTTATGCCGCTTTACACCCTCTTGATTCACTTCCAGAGAGATATCAATACATAGGTTTTAAGACTCTTCCTAGTCAGATATATTCTTGGGCGGTGAATAGGGGGTGTTGAGTCCAGTTCACTGAGCAGGGAGTAGGTCTTGTCTATTACATATTTGGCTTGTGGAACGGTATGTGAGCTAATTTCAAACCCTTGTTTTATGCATCGCCCCGCCTCACCTTTCCCGTTAAGCAGCCATAGTGTGTTTTGTAAATGTGTGACTCTGTTCTGTTTTGGAATTCAGTTCAGGTGTAGCGATGTTGACATTCCCTCTATAAGTGATATCTTAGGATAAGTGTCCTTTTCTGTGTGACTTACTTCACTTAGAGTCATCGTCCCTAAATCCACTCATCATGCTGCTACTAGCCTTATGACACTGATTTCATGGCTGAGTGATATTCCATTGTGCATAAGTACCACAACTTCTTTATCCATTTTTCTCTTTCCTGGGATATTTAAGGTGTACCGAAGTGGAGGTTCTTGGAAACAGAGCAGCCCTAAACTTTGGGGTGCCTGTGTCGTGTTGATTTTTAGGTTTCCCGATTTCTACGCCCATGAGTGGTAGTGCCCTATGCTCTCTCAGCTGTGTCTATTCCATGTTTCAGGACGCAGCGTACACTCCTCCAGAGTGGCTGTTGGCAATTTCCATCCCGCCCATCAGCGTAGCAAGGCTCCCGTGTCTCCATGGCCTGTCCTGCATTTCTGGTTTTTACACTTTTTTCAGCATGGCCCTTTTGACCGCTGGCAAGCGAGACTTCTTTGTAGCGCCGATTTGCCTTTCCGGCTTGCTTGGTTGGCCAAAAAGGGCGTATGCGTTTTTTCCTGAATATATTCAGGAAAAAACGCATACGCCCTTTTTGGCCAAGGGCATCATTGTCAACGCTTTGCCGCTTTTCATGTGCTTTCAAGGCGAGTCGAATCTACCTCCTGAAATCTGTTTCCTGCAATTCTGCCTTGCTTTCAAATCCTCTTCGTTGCCTTCCCTCAATATATTTGTGGACGAGAGTCATCATTTCTAACTCTGCAGGTTTGTGAATTGCAGTGCCCCTGAGCTCCATTTGTCAACTCGCTTTTTTGGGAGCTGGCCGCAAAAGCGCAGGATTGCTTCAGGCCCTATTCTGGTTCCGGGCGGCAGGCTGAGCCTGTGGTTCATTCTTCTTCCTGATGGGAAAATAGAGTGACCTGTGCCTGTCCCAACACCTAGAGCTAGTCTCTCATTGGTTCCCCCTCTTCCCGTTCATCCTCAGGACAAATTGCGACCTGTACGAAACAGGAGGTCAACGGTGCTGATTCTCCAAGTAGGGAGATTGTTAGTGAAGCGGCTGGAATGGCGAACCCGAGCACAAGGAGAGGAGAAATGAGGTGCGTTTTAGAAACCTTTCCCGATCACACGGTGTACCATCTTCTGGGTTTCCCAGGCATGTTTTCGATGTAGGAAGATGCCCTTGAACCTGGAGATTTGGGACCCATGGCATGGGTACCACGCAGTATTACTTTAAAGGGTCTGCGTTTGCTCACCCAACCTCACCAATCCTCTCAGCCCCAAGAGTGTCCAGCCTTATGTCTCATCCAGCTGTGGGTCTAGATATGGTCAATCCAGGTTGCATCAGAGCCCCTGAACGGATTTTGTAAGAATGTCTCTCTCTTTCACTGTCTTTGTTTTCTGGGGTTTTTTTTTTTTAAGTAATCTATTTTTATAATGGGGTTTAGCTGCTTTTCCCTGCTGTGTTTATGCCGCTTTACACCCTCTTGATTCACTTCCAGAGAGATATCAATACATAGGTTTTAAGACTCTTCCTAGTCAGATATATTCTTGGGCGGTGAATAGGGGGTGTTGAGTCCAGTTCACTGAGCAGGGAGTAGGTCTTGTCTATTACATATTTGGCTTGTGGAACGGTATGTGAGCTAATTTCAAACCCTTGTTTTATGCACCGCCCCGCCTCACCTTTCCCGTTAAGCAGCCATAGTGTGTTTTGTAAATGTGTGACTCTGTTCTGTTTTGGAATTCAGTTCAGGTGTAGCGATGTTGACATTCCCTCTATAAGTGATATCTTAGGATAAGTGTCCTTTTCTGTGTGACTTACTTCACTTAGAGTCATCGTCCCTAAATCCACTCATCATGCTGCTACTAGCCTTATGACACTGATTTCATGGCTGAGTGATATTCCATTGTGCATAAGTACCACAACTTCTTTATCCATTTTTCTCTTTCCTGGGATATTTAAGGTGTACCGAAGTGGAGGTTCTTGGAAACAGAGCAGCCCTAAACTTTGGGGTGCCTGTGTCGTGTTGATTTTTAGGTTTCCCGATTTCTACGCCCATGAGTGGAAGTGCCCTATGCTCTCTCAGCTGTGTCTATTCCATGTTTCAGGACGCAGCGTACACTCCTCCAGAGTGGCTGTTGGCAATTTCCATCCCGCCCATCAGCGTAGCAAGGCTCCCGTGTCTCCATGGCCTGTCCTGCATTTCTGGTTTTTACACTTTTTTCAGCATGGCCCTTTTGACCGCTGGCAAGCGAGACTTCTTTGTAGCGCCGATTTGCCTTTCCGGCTTGCTTGGTTGGCCAAAAAGGGCGTATGCGTTTTTTCCTGAATATATTCAGGAAAAAACGCATACGCCCTTTTTGGCCAAGGGCATCATTGTCAACGCTTTGCCGCTTTTCATGTGCTTTCAAGGCGAGTCGAATCTACCTCCTGAAATCTGTTTCCTGCAATTCTGCCTTGCTTTCAAATCCTCTTCGTTGCCTTCCCTCAATATATTTGTGGACGAGAGTCATCATTTCTAACTCTGCAGGTTTGTGAATTGCAGTGCCCCTGAGCTCCATTTGTCAACTCGCTTTTTTGGGAGCTGGCCGCAAAAGCGCAGGATTGCTTCAGGCCCTATTCTGGTTCCGGGGGGCAGGCTGAGCCTGTGGTTCATTCTTCTTCCTGATGGGAAAATAGAGTGACCTGTGCCTGTCCCAACACCTAGAGCTAGTCTCTCATTGGTTCCCCCTCTTCCCGTTCATCCTCAGGACAAATTGCGACCTGTACGAAACAGGAGGTCAACGGTGCTGATTCTCCAAGTAGGGAGATTGTTAGTGAAGCGGCTGGAATGGCGAACCCGAGCACAAGGAGAGGAGAAATGAGGTGCGTTTTAGAAACCTTTCCCGATCACACGGTGTACCATCTTCTGGGTTTCCCAGGCATGTTTTCGATGTAGGAAGATGCCCTTGAACCTGGAGATTTGGGACCCATGGCATGGGTACCACGCAGTATTACTTTAAAGGGTCTGCGTTTGCTCACCCAACCTCACCAATCCTCTCAGCCCCAAGAGTGTCCAGCCTTATGTCTCATCCAGCTGTGGGTCTAGATATGGTCAATCCAGGTTGCATCAGAGCCCCTGAACGGATTTTGTAAGAATGTCTCTCTCTTTCACTGTCTTTGTTTTCTGGGGTTTTTTTTTTTTAAGTAATCTATTTTTATAATGGGGTTTAGCTGCTTTTCCCTGCTGTGTTTATGCCGCTTTACACCCTCTTGATTCACTTCCAGAGAGATATCAATACATAGGTTTTAAGACTCTTCCTAGTCAGATATATTCTTGGGCGGTGAATAGGGGGTGTTGAGTCCAGTTCACTGAGCAGGGAGTAGGTCTTGTCTATTACATATTTGGCTTGTGGAACGGTATCTGAGCTAATTTCAAACCCTTGTTTTATGCATCGCCCCGCCTCACCTTTCCCGTTAAGCAGCCATAGTGTGTTTTGTAAATGTGTGACTCTGTTCTGTTTTGGAATTCAGTTCAGGTGTAGTGATGTTGACATTCCCTCTATAAGTGATATCTTAGGATAAGTGTCCTTTTCTGTGTGACTTACTTCACTTAGAGTCATCGTCCCTAAATCCACTCATCATGCTGCTACTAGCCTTATGACACTGATTTCATGGCTGAGTGATATTCCATTGTGCATAAGTACCACAACTTCTTTATCCATTTTTCTCTTTCCTGGGATATTTAAGGTGTACCGAAGTGGAGGTTCTTGGAAACAGAGCAGCCCTAAACTTTGGGGTGCCTGTGTCGTGTTGATTTTTAGGTTTCCCGATTTCTACGCCCATGAGTGGAAGTGCCCTATGCTCTCTCAGCTGTGTCTATTCCATGTTTCAGGACGCAGCGTACACTCCTCCAGAGTGGCTGTTGGCAATTTCCATCCCGCCCATCAGCGTAGCAAGGCTCCCGTGTCTCCATGGCCTGTCCTGCATTTCTGGTTTTTACACTTTTTTCAGCATGGCCCTTTTGACCGCTGGCAAGCGAGACTTCTTTGTAGCGCCGATTTGCCTTTCCGGCTTGCTTGGTTGGCCAAAAAGGGCGTATGCGTTTTTTCCTGAATATATTCAGGAAAAAACGCATACGCCCTTTTTGGCCAAGGGCATCATTGTCAACGCTTTGCCGCTTTTCATGTGCTTTCAAGGCGAGTCGAATCTACCTCCTGGAATCTGTTTCCTTCAATTCTGCCTTGCTTTCAAATCCTCTTCGTTGCCTTTCCTCAATATATTTGTGGACGAGAGTCATCATTTCTAACTCTGCAGGTTTGTGAATTGCAGTGCCCCTGAGCTCCATTTGTCAACTCGCTTTTTTGGGAGCTGGCCGCAAAAGCGCAGGATTGCTTCAGGCCCTATTCTGGTTCCGGGCGGCAGGCTGAGCCTGTGGTTCATTCTTCTTCCTGATGGGAAAATAGAGTGACCTGTGCCTGTCCCAACACCTAGAGCTAGTCTCTCATTGGTTCCCCCTCTTCCCGTTCATCCTCAGGACAAATTGCGACCTGTACGAAACAGGAGGTCAACGGTGCTGATTCTCCAAGTAGGGAGATTGTTAGTGAAGCGGCTGGAATGGCGAACCCGAGCACAAGGAGCGGAGAAATGAGGTGCGTTTTAGAAACCTTTCCCGATCACACGGTGTACCATCTTCTGGGTTTCCCAGGCATGTTTTCGATGTAGGAAGATGCCCTTGAACCTGGAGATTTGGGACCCATGGCATGGGTACCACGCAGTATTTCTTTAAAGGGTCTGCGTTTGCTCACCCAACCTCACCAATCCTCTCAGCCCCAAGAGTGTCCAGCCTTATGTCTCATCCAGCTGTGGGTCTAGATATGGTCAATCCAGGTTGCATCAGAGCCCCTGAACGGATTTTGTAAGAATGTCTCTCTCTTTCACTGTCTTTGTTTTCTGGGGTTTTTTTTTTTTTAAGTAATCTATTTTTATAATGGGGTTTAGCTGCTTTTCCCTGCTGTGTTTATGCCGCTTTACACCCTCTTGATTCACTTCCAGAGAGATATCAATACATAGGTTTTAAGACTCTTCCTAGTCAGATATATTCTTGGGCGGTGAATAGGGGGTGTTGAGTCCAGTTCACTGAGCAGGGAGTAGGTCTTGTCTATTACATATTTGGCTTGTGGAACGGTATGTGAGCTAATTTCAAACCCTTGTTTTATGCATCGCCCCGCCTCACCTTTCCCGTTAAGCAGCCATAGTGTGTTTTGTAAATGTGTGACTCTGTTCTGTTTTGGAATTCAGTTCAGGTGTAGCGATGTTGACATTCCCTCTATAAGTGATATCTTAGGATAAGTGTCCTTTTCTGTGTGACTTACTTCACTTAGAGTCATCGTCCCTAAATCCACTCATCATGCTGCTACTAGCCTTATGACACTGATTTCATGGCTGAGTGATATTCCATTGTGCATAAGTACCACAACTTCTTTATCCATTTTTCTCTTTCCTGGGATATTTAAGGTGTACCGAAGTGGAGGTTCTTGGAAACAGAGCAGCCCTAAACTTTGGGGTGCCTGTGTCGTGTTGATTTTTAGGTTTCCCGATTTCTACGCCCATGAGTGGTAGTGCCCTATGCTCTCTCAGCTGTGTCTATTCCATGTTTCAGGACGCAGCGTACACTCCTCCAGAGTGGCTGTTGGCAATTTCCATCCCGCCCATCAGCGTAGCAAGGCTCCCGTGTCTCCATGGCCTGTCCTGCATTTCTGGTTTTTACACTTTTTTCAGCATGGCCCTTTTGACCGCTGGCAAGCGAGACTTCTTTGTAGCGCCGATTTGCCTTTCCGGCTTGCTTGGTTGGCCAAAAAGGGCGTATGCGTTTTTTCCTGAATATATTCAGGAAAAAACGCATACGCCCTTTTTGGCCAAGGGCATCATTGTCAACGCTTTGCCGCTTTTCATGTGCTTTCAAGGCGAGTCGAATCTACCTCCTGAAATCTGTTTCCTGCAATTCTGCCTTGCTTTCAAATCCTCTTCGTTGCCTTCCCTCAATATATTTGTGGACGAGAGTCATCATTTCTAACTCTGCAGGTTTGTGAATTGCAGTGCCCCTGAGCTCCATTTGTCAACTCGCTTTTTTGGGAGCTGGCCGCAAAAGCGCAGGATTGCTTCAGGCCCTATTCTGGTTCCGGGCGGCAGGCTGAGCCTGTGGTTCATTCTTCTTCCTGATGGGAAAATAGAGTGACCTGTGCCTGTCCCAACACCTAGAGCTAGTCTCTCATTGGTTCCCCCTCTTCCCGTTCATCCTCAGGACAAATTGCGACCTGTACGAAACAGGAGGTCAACGGTGCTGATTCTCCAAGTAGGGAGATTGTTAGTGAAGCGGCTGGAATGGCGAACCCGAGCACAAGGAGAGGAGAAATGAGGTGCGTTTTAGAAACCTTTCCCGATCACACGGTGTACCATCTTCTGGGTTTCCCAGGCATGTTTTCGATGTAGGAAGATGCCCTTGAACCTGGAGATTTGGGACCCATGGCATGGGTACCACGCAGTATTACTTTAAAGGGTCTGCGTTTGCTCACCCAACCTCACCAATCCTCTCAGCCCCAAGAGTGTCCAGCCTTATGTCTCATCCAGCTGTGGGTCTAGATATGGTCAATCCAGGTTGCATCAGAGCCCCTGAACGGATTTTGTAAGAATGTCTCTCTCTTTCACTGTCTTTGTTTTCTGGGGTTTTTTTTTTTTAAGTAATCTATTTTTATAATGGGGTTTAGCTGCTTTTCCCTGCTGTGTTTATGCCGCTTTACACCCTCTTGATTCACTTCCAGAGAGATATCAATACATAGGTTTTAAGACTCTTCCTAGTCAGATATATTCTTGGGCGGTGAATAGGGGGTGTTGAGTCCAGTTCACTGAGCAGGGAGTAGGTCTTGTCTATTACATATTTGGCTTGTGGAACGGTATCTGAGCTAATTTCAAACCCTTGTTTTATGCATCGCCCCGCCTCACCTTTCCCGTTAAGCAGCCATAGTGTGTTTTGTAAATGTGTGACTCTGTTCTGTTTTGGAATTCAGTTCAGGTGTAGTGATGTTGACATTCCCTCTATAAGTGATATCTTAGGATAAGTGTCCTTTTCTGTGTGACTTACTTCACTTAGAGTCATCGTCCCTAAATCCACTCATCATGCTGCTACTAGCCTTATGACACTGATTTCATGGCTGAGTGATATTCCATTGTGCATAAGTACCACAACTTCTTTATCCATTTTTCTCTTTCCTGGGATATTTAAGGTGTACCGAAGTGGAGGTTCTTGGAAACAGAGCAGCCCTAAACTTTGGGGTGCCTGTGTCGTGTTGATTTTTAGGTTTCCCGATTTCTACGCCCATGAGTGGAAGTGCCCTATGCTCTCTCAGCTGTGTCTATTCCATGTTTCAGGACGCAGCGTACACTCCTCCAGAGTGGCTGTTGGCAATTTCCATCCCGCCCATCAGCGTAGCAAGGCTCCCGTGTCTCCATGGCCTGTCCTGCATTTCTGGTTTTTACACTTTTTTCAGCATGGCCCTTTTGACCGCTGGCAAGCGAGACTTCTTTGTAGCGCCGATTTGCCTTTCCGGCTTGCTTGGTTGGCCAAAAAGGGCGTATGCGTTTTTTCCTGAATATATTCAGGAAAAAACGCATACGCCCTTTTTGGCCAAGGGCATCATTGTCAACGCTTTGCCGCTTTTCATGTGCTTTCAAGGCGAGTCGAATCTACCTCCTGGAATCTGTTTCCTTCAATTCTGCCTTGCTTTCAAATCCTCTTCGTTGCCTTCCCTCAATATATTTGTGGACGAGAGTCATCATTTCTAACTCTGCAGGTTTGTGAATTGCAGTGCCCCTGAGCTCCATTTGTCAACTCGCTTTTTTGGGAGCTGGCCGCAAAAGCGCAGGATTGCTTCAGGCCCTATTCTGGTTCCGGGCGGCAGGCTGAGCCTGTGGTTCATTCTTCTTCCTGATGGGAAAATAGAGTGACCTGTGCCTGTCCCAACACCTAGAGCTAGTCTCTCATTGGTTCCCCCTCTTCCCGTTCATCCTCAGGACAAATTGCGACCTGTACGAAACAGGAGGTCAACGGTGCTGATTCTCCAAGTAGGGAGATTGTTAGTGAAGCGGCTGGAATGGCGAACCCGAGCACAAGGAGAGGAGAAATGAGGTGCGTTTTAGAAACCTTTCCCGATCACACGGTGTACCATCTTCTGGGTTTCCCAGGCATGTTTTCGATGTAGGAAGATGCCCTTGAACCTGGAGATTTGGGACCCATGGCATGGGTACCACGCAGTATTACTTTAAAGGGTCTGCGTTTGCTCACCCAACCTCACCAATCCTCTCAGCCCCAAGAGTGTCCAGCCTTATGTCTCATCCAGCTGTGGGTCTAGATATGGTCAATCCAGGTTGCATCAGAGCCCCTGAACGGATTTTGTAAGAATGTCTCTCTCTTTCACTGTCTTTGTTTTCTGGGGTTTTTTTTTTTTAAGTAATCTATTTTTATAATGTGGTTTAGCTGCTTTTCCCTGCTGTGTTTATGCCGCTTTACACCCTCTTGATTCACTTCCAGAGAGATATCAACACATAGGTTTTAAGACTCTTCCTAGTCAGATATATTCTTGGGCGGTGAATAGGGGGTGTTGAGTCCAGTTCACTGAGCAGGGAGTAGGTCTTGTCTATTACATATTTGGCTTGTGGAACGGTATGTGAGCTAATTTCAAACCCTTGTTTTATGCACCGCCCCGCCTCACCTTTCCCGTTAAGCAGCCATAGTGTGTTTTGTAAATGTGTGACTCTGTTCTGTTTTGGAATTCAGTTCAGGTGTAGCGATGTTGACATTCCCTCTATAAGTGATATCTTAGGATAAGTGTCCTTTTCTGTGTGACTTACTTCACTTAGAGTCATCGTCCCTAAATCCACTCATCATGCTGCTACTAGCCTTATGACACTGATTTCATGGCTGAGTGATATTCCATTGTGCATAAGTACCACAACTTCTTTATCCATTTTTCTCTTTCCTGGGATATTTAAGGTGTACCGAAGTGGAGGTTCTTGGAAACAGAGCAGCCCTAAACTTTGGGGTGCCTGTGTCGTGTTGATTTTTAGGTTTCCCGATTTCTACGCCCATGAGTGGAAGTGCCCTATGCTCTCTCAGCTGTGTCTATTCCATGTTTCAGGACGCAGCGTACACTCCTCCAGAGTGGCTGTTGGCAATTTCCATCCCGCCCATCAGCGTAGCAAGGCTCCCGTGTCTCCATGGCCTGTCCTGCATTTCTGGTTTTTACACTTTTTTCAGCATGGCCCTTTTGACCGCTGGCAAGCGAGACTTCTTTGTAGCGCCGATTTGCCTTTCCGGCTTGCTTGGTTGGCCAAAAAGGGCGTATGCGTTTTTTCCTGAATATATTCAGGAAAAAACGCATACGCCCTTTTTGGCCAAGGGCATCATTGTCAACGCTTTGCCGCTTTTCATGTGCTTTCAAGGCGAGTCGAATCTACCTCCTGAAATCTGTTTCCTGCAATTCTGCCTTGCTTTCAAATCCTCTTCGTTGCCTTCCCTCAATATATTTGTGGACGAGAGTCATCATTTCTAACTCTGCAGGTTTGTGAATTGCAGTGCCCCTGAGCTCCATTTGTCAACTCGCTTTTTTGGGAGCTGGCCGCAAAAGCGCAGGATTGCTTCAGGCCCTATTCTGGTTCCGGGGGGCAGGCTGAGCCTGTGGTTCATTCTTCTTCCTGATGGGAAAATAGAGTGACCTGTGCCTGTCCCAACACCTAGAGCTAGTCTCTCATTGGTTCCCCCTCTTCCCGTTCATCCTCAGGACAAATTGCGACCTGTACGAAACAGGAGGTCAACGGTGCTGATTCTCCAAGTAGGGAGATTGTTAGTGAAGCGGCTGGAATGGCGAACCCGAGCACAAGGAGAGGAGAAATGAGGTGCGTTTTAGAAACCTTTCCCGATCACACGGTGTACCATCTTCTGGGTTTCCCAGGCATGTTTTCGATGTAGGAAGATGCCCTTGAACCTGGAGATTTGGGACCCATGGCATGGGTACCACGCAGTATTACTTTAAAGGGTCTGCGTTTGCTCACCCAACCTCACCAATCCTCTCAGCCCCAAGAGTGTCCAGCCTTATGTCTCATCCAGCTGTGGGTCTAGATATGGTCAATCCAGGTTGCATCAGAGCCCCTGAACGGATTTTGTAAGAATGTCTCTCTCTTTCACTGTCTTTGTTTTCTGGGGTTTTTTTTTTTTAAGTAATCTATTTTTATAATGGGGTTTAGCTGCTTTTCCCTGCTGTGTTTATGCCGCTTTACACCCTCTTGATTCACTTCCAGAGAGATATCAATACATAGGTTTTAAGACTCTTCCTAGTCAGATATATTCTTGGGCGGTGAATAGGGGGTGTTGAGTCCAGTTCACTGAGCAGGGAGTAGGTCTTGTCTATTACATATTTGGCTTGTGGAACGGTATCTGAGCTAATTTCAAACCCTTGTTTTATGCATCGCCCCGCCTCACCTTTCCCGTTAAGCAGCCATAGTGTGTTTTGTAAATGTGTGACTCTGTTCTGTTTTGGAATTCAGTTCAGGTGTAGTGATGTTGACATTCCCTCTATAAGTGATATCTTAGGATAAGTGTCCTTTTCTGTGTGACTTACTTCACTTAGAGTCATCGTCCCTAAATCCACTCATCATGCTGCTACTAGCCTTATGACACTGATTTCATGGCTGAGTGATATTCCATTGTGCATAAGTACCACAACTTCTTTATCCATTTTTCTCTTTCCTGGGATATTTAAGGTGTACCGAAGTGGAGGTTCTTGGAAACAGAGCAGCCCTAAACTTTGGGGTGCCTGTGTCGTGTTGATTTTTAGGTTTCCCGATTTCTACGCCCATGAGTGGAAGTGCCCTATGCTCTCTCAGCTGTGTCTATTCCATGTTTCAGGACGCAGCGTACACTCCTCCAGAGTGGCTGTTGGCAATTTCCATCCCGCCCATCAGCGTAGCAAGGCTCCCGTGTCTCCATGGCCTGTCCTGCATTTCTGGTTTTTACACTTTTTTCAGCATGGCCCTTTTGACCGCTGGCAAGCGAGACTTCTTTGTAGCGCCGATTTGCCTTTCCGGCTTGCTTGGTTGGCCAAAAAGGGCGTATGCGTTTTTTCCTGAATATATTCAGGAAAAAACGCATACGCCCTTTTTGGCCAAGGGCATCATTGTCAACGCTTTGCCGCTTTTCATGTGCTTTCAAGGCGAGTCGAATCTACCTCCTGGAATCTGTTTCCTTCAATTCTGCCTTGCTTTCAAATCCTCTTCGTTGCCTTTCCTCAATATATTTGTGGACGAGAGTCATCATTTCTAACTCTGCAGGTTTGTGAATTGCAGTGCCCCTGAGCTCCATTTGTCAACTCGCTTTTTTGGGAGCTGGCCGCAAAAGCGCAGGATTGCTTCAGGCCCTATTCTGGTTCCGGGCGGCAGGCTGAGCCTGTGGTTCATTCTTCTTCCTGATGGGAAAATAGAGTGACCTGTGCCTGTCCCAACACCTAGAGCTAGTCTCTCATTGGTTCCCCCTCTTCCCGTTCATCCTCAGGACAAATTGCGACCTGTACGAAACAGGAGGTCAACGGTGCTGATTCTCCAAGTAGGGAGATTGTTAGTGAAGCGGCTGGAATGGCGAACCCGAGCACAAGGAGCGGAGAAATGAGGTGCGTTTTAGAAACCTTTCCCGATCACACGGTGTACCATCTTCTGGGTTTCCCAGGCATGTTTTCGATGTAGGAAGATGCCCTTGAACCTGGAGATTTGGGACCCATGGCATGGGTACCACGCAGTATTTCTTTAAAGGGTCTGCGTTTGCTCACCCAACCTCACCAATCCTCTCAGCCCCAAGAGTGTCCAGCCTTATGTCTCATCCAGCTGTGGGTCTAGATATGGTCAATCCAGGTTGCATCAGAGCCCCTGAACGGATTTTGTAAGAATGTCTCTCTCTTTCACTGTCTTTGTTTTCTGGGGTTTTTTTTTTTTTAAGTAATCTATTTTTATAATGGGGTTTAGCTGCTTTTCCCTGCTGTGTTTATGCCGCTTTACACCCTCTTGATTCACTTCCAGAGAGATATCAATACATAGGTTTTAAGACTCTTCCTAGTCAGATATATTCTTGGGCGGTGAATAGGGGGTGTTGAGTCCAGTTCACTGAGCAGGGAGTAGGTCTTGTCTATTACATATTTGGCTTGTGGAACGGTATGTGAGCTAATTTCAAACCCTTGTTTTATGCATCGCCCCGCCTCACCTTTCCCGTTAAGCAGCCATAGTGTGTTTTGTAAATGTGTGACTCTGTTCTGTTTTGGAATTCAGTTCAGGTGTAGCGATGTTGACATTCCCTCTATAAGTGATATCTTAGGATAAGTGTCCTTTTCTGTGTGACTTACTTCACTTAGAGTCATCGTCCCTAAATCCACTCATCATGCTGCTACTAGCCTTATGACACTGATTTCATGGCTGAGTGATATTCCATTGTGCATAAGTACCACAACTTCTTTATCCATTTTTCTCTTTCCTGGGATATTTAAGGTGTACCGAAGTGGAGGTTCTTGGAAACAGAGCAGCCCTAAACTTTGGGGTGCCTGTGTCGTGTTGATTTTTAGGTTTCCCGATTTCTACGCCCATGAGTGGTAGTGCCCTATGCTCTCTCAGCTGTGTCTATTCCATGTTTCAGGACGCAGCGTACACTCCTCCAGAGTGGCTGTTGGCAATTTCCATCCCGCCCATCAGCGTAGCAAGGCTCCCGTGTCTCCATGGCCTGTCCTGCATTTCTGGTTTTTACACTTTTTTCAGCATGGCCCTTTTGACCGCTGGCAAGCGAGACTTCTTTGTAGCGCCGATTTGCCTTTCCGGCTTGCTTGGTTGGCCAAAAAGGGCGTATGCGTTTTTTCCTGAATATATTCAGGAAAAAACGCATACGCCCTTTTTGGCCAAGGGCATCATTGTCAACGCTTTGCCGCTTTTCATGTGCTTTCAAGGCGAGTCGAATCTACCTCCTGAAATCTGTTTCCTGCAATTCTGCCTTGCTTTCAAATCCTCTTCGTTGCCTTCCCTCAATATATTTGTGGACGAGAGTCATCATTTCTAACTCTGCAGGTTTGTGAATTGCAGTGCCCCTGAGCTCCATTTGTCAACTCGCTTTTTTGGGAGCTGGCCGCAAAAGCGCAGGATTGCTTCAGGCCCTATTCTGGTTCCGGGCGGCAGGCTGAGCCTGTGGTTCATTCTTCTTCCTGATGGGAAAATAGAGTGACCTGTGCCTGTCCCAACACCTAGAGCTAGTCTCTCATTGGTTCCCCCTCTTCCCGTTCATCCTCAGGACAAATTGCGACCTGTACGAAACAGGAGGTCAACGGTGCTGATTCTCCAAGTAGGGAGATTGTTAGTGAAGCGGCTGGAATGGCGAACCCGAGCACAAGGAGAGGAGAAATGAGGTGCGTTTTAGAAACCTTTCCCGATCACACGGTGTACCATCTTCTGGGTTTCCCAGGCATGTTTTCGATGTAGGAAGATGCCCTTGAACCTGGAGATTTGGGACCCATGGCATGGGTACCACGCAGTATTACTTTAAAGGGTCTGCGTTTGCTCACCCAACCTCACCAATCCTCTCAGCCCCAAGAGTGTCCAGCCTTATGTCTCATCCAGCTGTGGGTCTAGATATGGTCAATCCAGGTTGCATCAGAGCCCCTGAACGGATTTTGTAAGAATGTCTCTCTCTTTCACTGTCTTTGTTTTCTGGGGTTTTTTTTTTTTAAGTAATCTATTTTTATAATGGGGTTTAGCTGCTTTTCCCTGCTGTGTTTATGCCGCTTTACACCCTCTTGATTCACTTCCAGAGAGATATCAATACATAGGTTTTAAGACTCTTCCTAGTCAGATATATTCTTGGGCGGTGAATAGGGGGTGTTGAGTCCAGTTCACTGAGCAGGGAGTAGGTCTTGTCTATTACATATTTGGCTTGTGGAACGGTATGTGAGCTAATTTCAAACCCTTGTTTTATGCATCGCCCCGCCTCACCTTTCCCGTTAAGCAGCCATAGTGTGTTTTGTAAATGTGTGACTCTGTTCTGTTTTGGAATTCAGTTCAGGTGTAGTGATGTTGACATTCCCTCTATAAGTGATATCTTAGGATAAGTGTCCTTTTCTGTGTGACTTACTTCACTTAGAGTCATCGTCCCTAAATCCACTCATCATGCTGCTACTAGCCTTATGACACTGATTTCATGGCTGAGTGATATTCCATTGTGCATAAGTACCACAACTTCTTTATCCATTTTTCTCTTTCCTGGGATATTTAAGGTGTACCGAAGTGGAGGTTCTTGGAAACAGAGCAGCCCTAAACTTTGGGGTGCCTGTGTCGTGTTGATTTTTAGGTTTCCCGATTTCTACGCCCATGAGTGGAAGTGCCCTATGCTCTCTCAGCTGTGTCTATTCCATGTTTCAGGACGCAGCGTACACTCCTCCAGAGTGGCTGTTGGCAATTTCCATCCCGCCCATCAGCGTAGCAAGGCTCCCGTGTCTCCATGGCCTGTCCTGCATTTCTGGTTTTTACACTTTTTTCAGCATGGCCCTTTTGACCGCTGGCAAGCGAGACTTCTTTGTAGCGCCGATTTGCCTTTCCGGCTTGCTTGGTTGGCCAAAAAGGGCGTATGCGTTTTTTCCTGAATATATTCAGGAAAAAACGCATACGCCCTTTTTGGCCAAGGGCATCATTGTCAACGCTTTGCCGCTTTTCATGTGCTTTCAAGGCGAGTCGAATCTACCTCCTGAAATCTGTTTCCTGCAATTCTGCCTTGCTTTCAAATCCTCTTCGTTGCCTTCCCTCAATATATTTGTGGACGAGAGTCATCATTTCTAACTCTGCAGGTTTGTGAATTGCAGTGCCCCTGAGCTCCATTTGTCAACTCGCTTTTTTGGGAGCTGGCCGCAAAAGCGCAGGATTGCTTCAGGCCCTATTCTGGTTCCGGGGGGCAGGCTGAGCCTGTGGTTCATTCTTCTTCCTGATGGGAAAATAGAGTGACCTGTGCCTGTCCCAACACCTAGAGCTAGTCTCTCATTGGTTCCCCCTCTTCCCGTTCATCCTCAGGACAAATTGCGACCTGTACGAAACAGGAGGTCAACGGTGCTGATTCTCCAAGTCGGGAGATTGTTAGTGAAGCGGCTGGAATGGCGAACCCGAGCACAAGGAGAGGAGAAATGAGGTGCGTTTTAGAAACCTTTCCCGATCACACGGTGTACCATCTTCTGGGTTTCCCAGGCATGTTTTCGATGTAGGAAGATGCCCTTGAACCTGGAGATTTGGGACCCATGGCATGGGTACCACGCAGTATTACTTTAAAGGGTCTGCGTTTGCTCACCCAACCTCACCAATCCTCTCAGCCCCAAGAGTGTCCAGCCTTATGTCTCATCCAGCTGTGGGTCTAGATATGGTCAATCCAGGTTGCATCAGAGCCCCTGAACGGATTTTGTAAGAATGTCTCTCTCTTTCACTGTCTTTGTTTTCTGGGGTTTTTTTTTTTTTAAGTAATCTATTTTTATAATGGGGTTTAGCTGCTTTTCCCTGCTGTGTTTATGCCGCTTTACACCCTCTTGATTCACTTCCAGAGAGATATCAACACATAGGTTTTAAGACTCTTCCTAGTCAGATATATTCTTGGGCGGTGAATAGGGGGTGTTGAGTCCAGTTCACTGAGCAGGGAGTAGGTCTTGTCTATTACATATTTGGCTTGTGGAACGGTATGTGAGCTAATTTCAAACCCTTGTTTTATGCACCGCCCCGCCTCACCTTTCCCGTTAAGCAGCCATAGTGTGTTTTGTAAATGTGTGACTCTGTTCTGTTTTGGAATTCAGTTCAGGTGTAGCGATGTTGACATTCCCTCTATAAGTGATATCTTAGGATAAGTGTCCTTTTCTGTGTGACTTACTTCACTTAGAGTCATCGTCCCTAAATCCACTCATCATGCTGCTACTAGCCTTATGACACTGATTTCATGGCTGAGTGATATTCCATTGTGCATAAGTACCACAACTTCTTTATCCATTTTTCTCTTTCCTGCGATATTTAAGGTGTACCGAAGTGGAGGTTCTTGGAAACAGAGCAGCCCTAAACTTTGGGGTGCCTGTGTCGTGTTGATTTTTAGGTTTCCCGATTTCTACGCCCATGAGTGGAAGTGCCCTATGCTCTCTCAGCTGTGTCTATTCCATGTTTCAGGACGCAGCGTACACTCCTCCAGAGTGGCTGTTGGCAATTTCCATCCCGCCCATCAGCGTAGCAAGGCTCCCATGTCTCCATGGCCTGTCCTGCATTTCTGGTTTTTACACTTTTTTCAGCATGGCCCTTTTGACCGCTGGCAAGCGAGACTTCTTTGTAGCGCCGATTTGCCTTTCCGGCTTGCTTGGTTGGCCAAAAAGGGCGGATGCGTTTTTTCCTGAATATATTCAGGAAAAAACGCATACGCCCTTTTTGGCCAAGGGCATCATTGTCAACGCTTTGCCGCTTTTCATGTGCTTTCAAGGCGAGTCGAATCTACCTCCTGAAATCTGTTTCCTGCAATTCTGCCTTGCTTTCAAATCCTCTTCGTTGCCTTCCCTCAATATATTTGTGGACGAGAGTCATCATTTCTAACTCTGCAGGTTTGTGAATTGCAGTGCCCCTGAGCTCCATTTGTCAACTCGCTTTTTTGGGAGCTGGCCGCAAAAGCGCAGGATTGCTTCAGGCCCTATTCTGGTTCCGGGGGGCAGGCTGAGCCTGTGGTTCATTCTTCTTCCTGATGGGAAAATAGAGTGACCTGTGCCTGTCCCAACACCTAGAGCTAGTCTCTCATTGGTTCCCCCTCTTCCCGTTCATCCTCAGGACAAATTGCGACCTGTACGAAACAGGAGGTCAACGGTGCTGATTCTCCAAGTCGGGAGATTGTTAGTGAAGCGGCTGGAATGGCGAACCCGAGCACAAGGAGAGGAGAAATGAGGTGCGTTTTAGAAACCTTTCCCGATCACACGGTGTACCATCTTCTGGGTTTCCCAGGCATGTTTTCGATGTAGGAAGATGCCCTTGAACCTGGAGATTTGGGACCCATGGCATGGGTACCACGCAGTATTACTTTAAAGGGTCTGCGTTTGCTCACCCAACCTCACCAATCCTCTCAGCCCCAAGAGTGTCCAGCCTTATGTCTCATCCAGCTGTGGGTCTAGATATGGTCAATCCAGGTTGCATCAGAGCCCCTGAACGGATTTTGTAAGAATGTCTCTCTCTTTCACTGTCTTTGTTTTCTGGGGTTTTTTTTTTTTTAAGTAATCTATTTTTATAATGGGGTTTAGCTGCTTTTCCCTGCTGTGTTTATGCCGCTTTACACCCTCTTGATTCACTTCCAGAGAGATATCAACACATAGGTTTTAAGACTCTTCCTAGTCAGATATATTCTTGGGCGGTGAATAGGGGGTGTTGAGTCCAGTTCACTGAGCAGGGAGTAGGTCTTGTCTATTACATATTTGGCTTGTGGAACGGTATGTGAGCTAATTTCAAACCCTTGTTTTATGCACCGCCCCGCCTCACCTTTCCCGTTAAGCAGCCATAGTGTGTTTTGTAAATGTGTGACTCTGTTCTGTTTTGGAATTCAGTTCAGGTGTAGCGATGTTGACATTCCCTCTATAAGTGATATCTTAGGATAAGTGTCCTTTTCTGTGTGACTTACTTCACTTAGAGTCATCGTCCCTAAATCCACTCATCATGCTGCTACTAGCCTTATGACACTGATTTCATGGCTGAGTGATATTCCATTGTGCATAAGTACCACAACTTCTTTATCCATTTTTCTCTTTCCTGCGATATTTAAGGTGTACCGAAGTGGAGGTTCTTGGAAACAGAGCAGCCCTAAACTTTGGGGTGCCTGTGTCGTGTTGATTTTTAGGTTTCCCGATTTCTACGCCCATGAGTGGAAGTGCCCTATGCTCTCTCAGCTGTGTCTATTCCATGTTTCAGGACGCAGCGTACACTCCTCCAGAGTGGCTGTTGGCAATTTCCATCCCGCCCATCAGCGTAGCAAGGCTCCCATGTCTCCATGGCCTGTCCTGCATTTCTGGTTTTTACACTTTTTTCAGCATGGCCCTTTTGACCGCTGGCAAGCGAGACTTCTTTGTAGCGCCGATTTGCCTTTCCGGCTTGCTTGGTTGGCCAAAAAGGGCGGATGCGTTTTTTCCTGAATATATTCAGGAAAAAACGCATACGCCCTTTTTGGCCAAGGGCATCATTGTCAACGCTTTGCCGCTTTTCATGTGCTTTCAAGGCGAGTCGAATCTACCTCCTGAAATCTGTTTCCTGCAATTCTGCCTTGCTTTCAAATCCTCTTCGTTGCCTTCCCTCAATATATTTGTGGACGAGAGTCATCATTTCTAACTCTGCAGGTTTGTGAATTGCAGTGCCCCTGAGCTCCATTTGTCAACTCGCTTTTTTGGGAGCTGGCCGCAAAAGCGCAGGATTGCTTCAGGCCCTATTCTGGTTCCGGGCGGCAGGCTGAGCCTGTGGTTCATTCTTCTTCCTGATGGGAAAATAGAGTGACCTGTGCCTGTCCCAACACCTAGAGCTAGTCTCTCATTGGTTCCCCCTCTTCCCGTTCATCCTCAGGACAAATTGCGACCTGTACGAAACAGGAGGTCAACGGTGCTGATTCTCCAAGTCGGGAGATTGTTAGTGAAGCGGCTGGAATGGCGAACCCGAGCACAAGGAGAGGAGAAATGAGGTGCGTTTTAGAAACCTTTCCCGATCACACGGTGTACCATCTTCTGGGTTTCCCAGGCATGTTTTCGATGTAGGAAGATGCCCTTGAACCTGGAGATTTGGGACCCATGGCATGGGTACCACGCAGTATTACTTTAAAGGGTCTGCGTTTGCTCACCCAACCTCACCAATCCTCTCAGCCCCAAGAGTGTCCAGCCTTATGTCTCATCCAGCTGTGGGTCTAGATATGGTCAATCCAGGTTGCATCAGAGCCCCTGAACGGATTTTGTAAGAATGTCTCTCTCTTTCACTGTCTTTGTTTTCTGGGGTTTTTTTTTTTTAAGTAATCTATTTTTATAATGGGGTTTAGCTGCTTTTCCCTGCTGTGTTTATGCCGCTTTACACCCTCTTGATTCACTTCCAGAGAGATATCAATACATAGGTTTTAAGACTCTTCCTAGTCAGATATATTCTTGGGCGGTGAATAGGGGGTGTTGAGTCCAGTTCACTGAGCAGGGAGTAGGTCTTGTCTATTACATATTTGGCTTGTGGAACGGTATGTGAGCTAATTTCAAACCCTTGTTTTATGCACCGCCCCACCTCACCTTTCCCGTTAAGCAGCCATAGTGTGTTTTGTAAATGTGTGACTCTGTTCTGTTTTGGAATTCAGTTCAGGTGTAGCGATGTTGACATTCCCTCTATAAGTGATATCTTAGGATAAGTGTCCTTTTCTGTGTGACTTACTTCACTTAGAGTCATCGTCCCTAAATCCACTCATCATGCTGCTACTAGCCTTATGACACTGATTTCATGGCTGAGTGATATTCCATTGTGCATAAGTACCACAACTTCTTTATCCATTTTTCTCTTTCCTGGGATATTTAAGGTGTACCGAAGTGGAGGTTCTTGGAAACAGAGCAGCCCTAAACTTTGGGGTGCCTGTGTCGTGTTGATTTTTAGGTTTCCCGATTTCTACGCCCATGAGTGGAAGTGCCCTATGCTCTCTCAGCTGTGTCTATTCCATGTTTCAGGACGCAGCGTACTCTCCTCCAGAGTGGCTGTTGGCAATTTCCATCCCGCCCATCAGCGTAGCAAGGCTCCCGTGTCTCCATGGCCTGTCCTGCATTTCTGGTTTTTACACTTTTTTCAGCATGGCCCTTTTGACCGCTGGCAAGCGAGACTTCTTTGTAGCGCCGATTTGCCTTTCCGGCTTGCTTGGTTGGCCAAAAAGGGCGTATGCGTTTTTTCCTGAATATATTCAGGAAAAAACGCATACGCCCTTTTTGGCCAAGGGCATCATTGTCAACGCTTTGCCGCTTTTCATGTGCTTTCAAGGCGAGTCGAATCTACCTCCTGAAATCTGTTTCCTGCAATTCTGCCTTGCTTTCAAATCCTCTTCGTTGCCTTCCCTCAATATATTTGTGGACGAGAGTCATCATTTCTAACTCTGCAGGTTTGTGAATTGCAGTGCCCCTGAGCTCCATTTGTCAACTCGCTTTTTTGGGAGCTGGCCGCAAAAGCGCAGGATTGCTTCAGGCCCTATTCTGGTTCCGGGCGGCAGGCTGAGCCTGTGGTTCATTCTTCTTCCTGATGGGAAAATAGAGTGACCTGTGCCTGTCCCAACACCTAGAGCTAGTCTCTCATTGGTTCCCCCTCTTCCCGTTCATCCTCAGGACAAATTGCGACCTGTACGAACCAGGAGGTCAACGGTGCTGATTCTCCAAGTAGGGAGATTGTTAGTGAAGCGGCTGGAATGGCGAACCCGAGCACAAGGAGAGGAGAAATGAGGTGCGTTTTAGAAACCTTTCCCGATCACACGGTGTACCATCTTCTGGGTTTCCCAGGCATGTTTTCGATGTAGGAAGATGCCCTTGAACCTGGAGATTTGGGACCCATGGCATGGGTACCACGCAGTATTACTTTAAAGGGTCTGCGTTCGCTCACCCAACCTCACCAATCCTCTCAGCCCCAAGAGTGTCCAGCCTTATGTCTCATCCAGCTGTGGGTCTAGATATGGTCAATCCAGGTTGCATCAGAGCCCCTGAACGGATGTTGTAAGAATGTCTCTCTCTTTCACTGTCTTTGTTTTATGGGGTTTTTTTTTAAGTAATCTATTTTTATAATGGGGTTTAGCTGCTTTTCCCTGCTGTGTTTATGCCGCTTTACACCCTCTTGATTCACTTCCAGAGAGATATCAATACATAGGTTTTAAGACTCTTCCTAGTCAGATATATTCTTGGGCGGTGAATAGGGGGTGTTGAGTCCAGTTCACTGAGCAGGGAGTAGGTCTTGTCTATTACATATTTGGCTTGTGGAACCGTATGTGAGCTAATTTCAAACCCTTGTTTTATGCACCGCCCCGCCTCACCTTTCCCGTTAAGCAGCCATAGTGTGTTTTGTAAATGTGTGACTCTGTTCTGTTTTGGAATTCAGTTCAGGTGTAGCGATGTTGACATTCCCTCTATAAGTGATATCTTAGGATAAGTGTCCTTTTCTGTGTGACTTACTTCACTTAGAGTCATCGTCCCTAAATCCACTCATCATGCTGCTACTAGCCTTATGACACTGATTTCATGGCTGAGTGATATTCCATTGTGCATAAGTACCACAACTTCTTTATCCATTTTTCTCTTTCCTGGGATATTTAAGGTGTACCGAAGTGGAGGTTCTTGGAAACAGAGCAGCCCTAAACTTTGGGGTGCCTGTGTCGTGTTGATTTTTAGGTTTCCCGATTTCTACGCCCATGAGTGGAAGTGCCCTATGCTCTCTCAGCTGTGTCTATTCCATGTTTCAGGACGCAGCGTACACTCCTCCAGAGTGGCTGTTGGCAATTTCCATCCCGCCCATCAGCGTAGCAAGGCTCCCGTGTCTCCATGGCCTGTCCTGCATTTCTGGTTTTTACACTTTTTTCAGCATGGCCCTTTTGACCGCTGGCAAGCGAGACTTCTTTGTAGCGCCGATTTGCCTTTCCGGCTTGCTTGGTTGGCCAAAAAGGGCGGATGCGTTTTTTCCTGAATATATTCAGGAAAAAACGCATACGCCCTTTTTGGCCAAGGGCATCATTGTCAACGCTTTGCCGCTTTTCATGTGCTTTCAAGGCGAGTCGAATCTACCTCCTGAAATCTGTTTCCTGCAATTCTGCCTTGCTTTCAAATCCTCTTCGTTGCCTTCCCTCAATATATTTGTGGACGAGAGTCATCATTTCTAACTCTGCAGGTTTGTGAATTGCAGTGCCCCTGAGCTCCATTTGTCAACTCGCTTTTTTGGGAGCTGGCCGCAAAAGCGCAGGATTGCTTCAGGCCCTATTCTGGTTCCGGGGGGCAGGCTGAGCCTGTGGTTCATTCTTCTTCCTGATGGGAAAATAGAGTGACCTGTGCCTGTCCCAACACCTAGAGCTAGTCTCTCATTGGTTCCCCCTCTTCCCGTTCATCCTCAGGACAAATTGCGACCTGTACGAAACAGGAGGTCAACGGTGCTGATTCTCCAAGTCGGGAGATTGTTAGTGAAGCGGCTGGAATGGCGAACCCGAGCACAAGGAGAGGAGAAATGAGGTGCGTTTTAGAAACCTTTCCAGATCACACGGTGTACCATCTTCTGGGTTTCCCAGGCATGTTTTCGATGTAGGAAGATGCCCTTGAACCTGGAGATTTGGGACCCATGGCATGGGTACCACGCAGTATTACTTTAAAGGGTCTGCGTTTGCTCACCCAACCTCACCAATCCTCTCAGCCCCAAGAGTGTCCAGCCTTATGTCTCATCCAGCTGTGGGTCTAGATATGGTCAATCCAGGTTGCATCAGAGCCCCTGAACGGATGTTGTAAGAATGTCTCTCTCTTTCACTGTCTTTGTTTTATGGGTTTTCTTTTAAGTAATCTATTTTTATAATGGGGTTTAGCTGCTTTTCCCTGCTGTGTTTATGCCGCTTTACACCCTCTTGATTCACTTCCAGAGAGATATCAATACATAGGTTTTAAGACTCTTCCTAGTCAGATATATTCTTGGGCGGTGAATAGGGGGTGTTGAGTCCAGTTCACTGAGCAGGGAGTAGGTCTTGTCTATTACATATATGGCTTGTGGAACGGTATCTGAGCTAATTTCAAACCCTTGTTTTATGCATCGCCCCGCCTCACCTTTCCCGTTAAGCAGCCATAGTGTGTTTTGCAAATGTGTGACTCTGTTCTGTTTTGGAATTCAGTTCAGGTGTAGCGATGTTGACATTCCCTCTATAAGTGATATCTTAGGATAAGTGTCCTTTTCTGTGTGACTTACTTCACTTAGAGTCATCGTCCCTAAATCCACTCATCATGCTGCTACTAGCCTTATGACACTGATTTCATGGCTGAGTGATATTCCATTGTGCATAAGTACCACAACTTCTTTGTCCATTTTTCTCTTTCCTGGGATATTTAAGGTGTACCGAAGTGGAGGTTCTTGGAAACAGAGCAGCCCTAAACTTTGGGGTGCCTGTGTCGTGTTGAATTTTAGGTTTCCCGATTTCTACGCCCATGAGTGGAAGTGCCCTATGCTCTCTCAGCTGTGTCTATTCCATGTTTCAGGACGCAGCGTACACTCCTCCAGAGTGGCTGTTGGCAATTTCCATCCCGCCCATCAGCGTAGCAAGGCTCCCGTGTCTCCATGGCCTGTCCTGCATTTCTGGTTTTTACACTTTTTTCAGCATGGCCCTTTTGACCGCTGGCAAGCGAGACTTCTTTGTAGCGCCGATTTGCCTTTCCGGCTTGCTTGGTTGGCCAAAAAGGGCGTATGCGTTTTTTCCTGAATATATTCAGGAAAAAACGCATACGCCCTTTTTGGCCAAGGGTATCATTGTCAACGCTTTGCCGCTTTTCATGTGCTTTCAAGGCGAGTCGAATCGACCTCCTGAAATCTGTTTCCTGCAATTCTGCCTTGCTTTCAAATCCTCTTCGTTGCCTTCCCTCAATATATTTGTGGACGAGAGTCATCGTTTCTAACTCTGCAGGTTTGTGAATTGCAGTGCCCCTGAGCTCCATTTGTCAACTCGCTTTTTTGGGAGCTGGCCGCAAAAGCGCAGGATTGCTTCAGGCCCTATTCTGGTTCCGGGCGGCAGGCTGAGCCTGTGGTTCATTCTTCTTCCTGATGGGAAAATAGAGTGACCTGTGCCTGTCCCAACACCTAGAGCTAGTCTCTCATTGGTTCCCCCTCTTCCCGTTCATCCTCAGGACAAATTGCGACCTGTACGAAACAGGAGGTCAACGGTGCTGATTCTCCAAGTAGGGAGATTGTTAGTGAAGCGGCTGGAATGGCGAACCCGAGCACAAGGAGAGGAGAAATGAGGTGCGTTTTAGAAACCTTTCCCGATCACACGGTGTACCATCTTCTGGGTTTCCCAGGCATGTTTTCGATGTAGGAAGATGCCCTTGAACCTGGAGATTTGGGACCCATGGCATGGGTACCACGCAGTATTACTTTAAAGGGTCTGCGTTTGCTCACCCATCCTCACCAATCCTCTCAGCCCCAAGAGTGTCCAGCCTTATGTCTCATCCAGCTGTGGGTCTAGATATGGTCGATCCAGGTTGCATCAGAGCCCCTGAACGGATTTTGTAAGAATGTCTCTCTCTTTCACTGTCTTTGTTTTCTGGGGTTTTTTTTTTTAAGTAATCTATTTTTATAATGGGGTTTAGCTGCTTTTCCCTGCTGTGTTTATGCCGCTTTACACCCTCTTGATTCACTTCCAGAGAGATATCAACACATAGGTTTTAAGACTCTTCCTAGTCAGATATATTCTTGGACGGTGAATAGGGGGTGTTGAGTCCAGTTCACTGAGCAGGGAGTAGGTCTTGTCTATTACATATTTGGCTTGTGGAACAGTATGTGAGCTAATTTCAAACCCTTGTTTTATGCACCGCCCCGCCTCACCTTTCCCGTTAAGCAGCCATAGTGTGTTTTGTAAATGTGTGACTCTGTTCTGTTTTGGAATTCAGTTCAGGTGTAGCGATGTTGACATTCCCTCTATAAGTGATATCTTAGGATAAGTGTCCTTTTCTGTGTGACTTACTTCACTTAGAGTCATCGTCCCTAAATCCACTCATCATGCTGCTACTAGCCTTATGACACTGATTTCATGGCTGAGTGATATTCCATTGTGCATAAGTACCACAACTTCTTTATCCATTTTTCTCTTTCCTGGGATATTTAAGGTGTACCGAAGTGGAGGTTCTTGGAAACAGAGCAGCCCTAAACTTTGGGGTGCCTGTGTCGTGTTGATTTTTAGGTTTCCCGATTTCTACGCCCATGAGTGGAAGTGCCCTATGCTCTCTCAGCTGTGTCTATTCCATGTTTCAGGACGCAGCGTACACTCCTCCAGAGTGGCTGTTGGCAATTTCCATCCCGCCCATCAGCGTAGCAAGGCTCCCGTGTCTCCATGGCCTGTCCTGCATTTCTGGTTTTTACACTTTTTTCAGCATGGCCCTTTTGACCGCTGGCAAGCGAGACTTCTTTGTAGCGCCGATTTGCCTTTCCGGCTTGCTTGGTTGGCCAAAAAGGGCGTATGCGTTTTTTCCTGAATATATTCAGGAAAAAACGCATACGCCCTTTTTGGCCAAGGGCATCATTGTCAACGCTTTGCCGCTTTTCATGTGCTTTCAAGGCGAGTCGAATCTACCTCCTGAAATCTGTTTCCTGCAATTCTGCCTTGCTTTCAAATCCTCTTCGTTGCCTTCCCTCAATATATTTGTGGACGAGAGTCATCATTTCTAACTCTGCAGGTTTGTGAATTGCAGTGCCCCTGAGCTCCATTTGTCAACTCGCTTTTTTGGGAGCTGGCCGCAAAAGCGCAGGATTGCTTCAGGCCCTATTCTGGTTCCGGGCGGCAGGCTGAGCCTGTGGTTCATTCTTCTTCCTGATGGGAAAATAGAGTGACCTGTGCCTGTCCCAACACCTAGAGCTAGTCTCTCATTGGTTCCCCCTCTTCCCGTTCATCCTCAGGACAAATTGCGACCTGTACGAAACAGGAGGTCAACGGTGCTGATTCTCCAAGTCGGGAGATTGTTAGTGAAGCGGCTGGAATGGCGAACCCGAGCACAAGGAGAGGAGAAATGAGGTGCGTTTTAGAAACCTTTCCCGATCACACGGTGTACCATCTTCTGGGTTTCCCAGGCATGTTTTCGATGTAGGAAGATGCCCTTGAACCTGGAGATTTGGGACCCATGGCATGGGTACCACGCAGTATTACTTTAAAGGGTCTGCGTTTGCTCACCCAACCTCACCAATCCTCTCAGCCCCAAGAGTGTCCAGCCTTATGTCTCATCCAGCTGTGGGTCTAGATATGGTCAATCCAGGTTGCATCAGAGCCCCTGAACGGATTTTGTAAGAATGTCTCTCTCTTTCACTGTCTTTGTTTTCTGGGGTTTTTTTTTTTAAGTAATCTATTTTTATAATGGGGTTTAGCTGCTTTTCCCTGCTGTGTTTATGCCGCTTTACACCCTCTTGATTCACTTCCAGAGAGATATCAATACATAGGTTTTAAGACTCTTCCTAGTCAGATATATTCTTGGGCGGTGAATAGGGGGTGTTGAGTCCAGTTCACTGAGCAGGGAGTAGGTCTTGTCTATTACATATTTGGCTTGTGGAACGGTATGTGAGCTAATTTCAAACCCTTGTTTTATGCATCGCCCCGCCTCACCTTTCCCGTTAAGCAGCCATAGTGTGTTTTGTAAATGTGTGACTCTGTTCTGTTTTGGAATTCAGTTCAGGTGTAGCGATGTTGACATTCCCTCTATAAGTGATATCTTAGGATAAGTGTCCTTTTCTGTGTGACTTACTTCACTTAGAGTCATCGTCCCTAAATCCACTCATCATGCTGCTACTAGCCTTATGACACTGATTTCATGGCTGAGTGATATTCCATTGTGCATAAGTACCACAACTTCTTTGTCCATTTTTCTCTTTCCTGGGATATTTAAGGTGTACCGAAGTGGAGGTTCTTGGAAACAGAGCAGCCCTAAACTTTGGGGTGCCTGTGTCGTGTTGATTTTTAGGTTTCCCGATTTCTACGCCCATGAGTGGAAGTGCCCTATGCTCTCTCAGCTGTGTCTATTCCATGTTTCAGGACGCAGCGTACACTCTTCCAGAGTGGCTGTTGGCAATTTCCATCCCGCCCATCAGCGTAGCAAGGCTCCCGTGTCTCCATGGCCTGTCCTGCATTTCTGGTTTTTACACTTTTTTCAGCATGGCCCTTTTGACCGCTGGCAAGCGAGACTTCTTTGTAGCGCCGATTTGCCTTTCCGGCTTGCTTGGTTGGCCAAAAAGGGCGTATGCGTTTTTTCCTGAATATATTCAGGAAAAAACGCATACGCCCTTTTTGGCCAAGGGCATCATTGTCAACGCTTTGCCGCTTTTCATGTGCTTTCAAGGCGAGTCGAATCTACCTCCTGAAATCTGTTTCCTGCAATTCTGCCTTGCTTTCAAATCCTCTTCATTGCCTTCCCTCAATATATTTGTGGACGAGAGTCATCATTTCTAACTCTGCAGGTTTGTGAATTGCAGTGCCCCTGAGCTCCATTTGTCAACTCGCTTTTTTGGGAGCTGGCCGCAAAAGCGCAGGATTGTTTCAGGCCCTATTCTGGTTCCGGGCGCCAGGCTGAGCCTGTGGTTCATTCTTCTTCCTGATGGGAAAATAGAGTGACCTGTGCCTGTCCCAACACCTAGAGCTAGTCTCTCATTGGTTCCCCCTCTTCCCGTTCATCCTCAGGACAAATTGCGACCTGTACGAAACAGGAGGTCAACGGTGCTGATTCTCCAAGTAGGGAGATTGTTAGTGAAGCGGCTGGAATGGCGAACCCGAGCACAAGGAGAGGAGAAATGAGGTGCGTTTTAGAAACCTTTCCCGATCACACGGTGTACCATCTTCTGGGTTTCCCAGGCATGTTTTCGATGTAGGAAGATGCCCTTGAACCTGGAGATTTGGGACCCATGGCATGGGTACCACGCAGTATTACTTTAAAGGGTCTGCGTTTGCTCACCCAACCTCACCAATCCTCTCAGCCCCAAGAGTGTCCAGCCTTATGTCTCATCCAGCTGTGGGTCTAGATATGGTCAATCCAGGTTGCATCACAGCCCCTGAACGGATTTTGTAAGAATGTCTCTCTCTTTCACTGTCTTTGTTTTCTGGGGTTTTTTTTTTTTTAAGTAATCTATTTTTATAATGGGGTTTAGCTGCTTTTCCCTGCTGTGTTTATGCCGCTTTACACCCTCTTGATTCACTTCCAGAGAGATATCAACACATAGGTTTTAAGACTCTTCCTAGTCAGATATATTCTTGGGCGGTGAATAGGGGGTGTTGAGTCCAGTTCACTGAGCAGGGAGTAGGTCTTGTCTATTACATATTTGGCTTGTGGAACGGTATGTGAGCTAATTTCAAACCCTTGTTTTATGCACCGCCCCGCCTCACCTTTCCCGTTAAGCAGCCATAGTGTGTTTTGTAAATGTGTGACTCTGTTCTGTTTTGGAATTCAGTTCAGGTGTAGCGATGTTGACATTCCCTCTATAAGTGATATCTTAGGATAAGTGTCCTTTTCTGTGTGACTTACTTCACTTAGAGTCATCGTCCCTAAATCCACTCATCATGCTGCTACTAGCCTTATGACACTGATTTCATGGCTGAGTGATATTCCATTGTGCATAAGTACCACAACTTCTTTATCCATTTTTCTCTTTCCTGGGATATTTAAGGTGTACCGAAGTGGAGGTTCTTGGAAACAGAGCAGCCCTAAACTTTGGGGTGCCTGTGTCGTGTTGATTTTTAGGTTTCCCGATTTCTACGCCCATGAGTGGAAGTGCCCTATGCTCTCTCAGCTGTGTCTATTCCATGTTTCAGGACGCAGCGTACACTCCTCCAGAGTGGCTGTTGGCAATTTCCATCCCGCCCATCAGCGTAGCAAGGCTCCCGTGTCTCCATGGCCTGTCCTGCATTTCTGGTTTTTACACTTTTTTCAGCATGGCCCTTTTGACCGCTGGCAAGCGAGACTTCTTTGTAGCGCCGATTTGCCTTTCCGGCTTGCTTGGTTGGCCAAAAAGGGCGTATGCGTTTTTTCCTGAATATATTCAGGAAAAAACGCATACGCCCTTTTTGGCCAAGGGCATCATTGTCAACGCTTTGCCGCTTTTCGTGTGCTTTCAAGGCGAGTCGAATCGACCTCCTGAAATCTGTTTCCTGCAATTCTGCCTTGCTTTCAAATCCTCTTCGTTGCCTTCCCTCAATATATTTGTGGACGAGAGTCATCATTTAGAACTCTGCAGGTTTGTGAATTGCAGTGCCCCTGAGCTCCATTTGTCAACTCGCTTTTTTGGGAGCTGGCCGCAAAAGCGCAGGATTGCTTCAGGCCCTATTCTGGTTCCGGGCGGCAGGCTGAGCCTGTGGTTCATTCTTCTTCCTGATGGGAAAATAGAGTGACCTGTGCCTGTCCCAACACCTAGAGCTAGTCTCTCATTGGTTCCCCCTCTTCCCGTTCATCCTCAGGACAAATTGCGACCTGTACGAAACAGGAGGTCAACGGTGCTGATTCTCCAAGTAGGGAGATTGTTAGTGAAGCGGCTGGAATGGCGAACCCGAGCACAAGGAGCGGAGAAATGAGGTGCGTTTTAGAAACCTTTCCCGATCACACGGTGTACCATCTTCTGGGTTTCCCAGGCATGTTTTCGATGTAGGAAGATGCCCTTGAACCTGGAAATTTGGGACCCATGGCATGGGTACCACGCAGTATTACTTTAAAGGGTCTGCGTTTGCTCACCCAACCTCACCAATCCTCTCAGCCCCAAGAGTGTCCAGCCTTATGTCTCATCCAGCTGTGGGTCTAGATATGGTCAATCCAGGTTGCATCAGAGCCCCTGAACGGATTTTGTAAGAATGTCTCTCTCTTTCACTGTCTTTGTTTTCTGGGTTTTTTTTTTTTAAGTAATCTAGTTTTATAATGGGGTTTAGCTGCTTTTCCCTGCTGTGTTTATGCCGCTTTACACCCTCTTGATTCACTTCCAGAGAGATATCAATACATAGGTTTTAAGACTCTTCCTAGTCAGATATATTCTTGGGCGGTGAATAGGGGGTGTTGAGTCCACTTCACTGAGCAGGGAGTAGGTCTTGTCTATTACATATTTGGCTTGTGGAACGGTATCTGAGCTAATTTCAAACCCTTGTTTTATGCATCGCCCCGCCTCACCTTTCCCGTTAAGCAGCCATAGTGTGTTTTGCAAATGTGTGACTCTGTTCTGTTTTGGAATTCAGTTCAGGTGTAGCGATGTTGACATTCCCTCTATAAGTGATATCTTAGGATAAGTGTCCTTTTCTGTGTGACTTACTTCACTTAGAGTCATCGTCCCTAAATCCACTCATCATGCTGCTACTAGCCTTATGACACTGATTTCATGGCTGAGTGATATTCCATTGTGCATAAGTACCACAACTTCTTTGTCCATTTTTCTCTTTCCTGGGATATTTAAGGTGTACCGAAGTGGAGGTTCTTGGAAACAGAGCAGCCCTAAACTTTGGGGTGCCTGTGTCGTGTTGATTTTTAGGTTTCCCGATTTCTACGCCCATGAGTGGAAGTGCCCTATGCTCTCTCAGCTGTGTCTATTCCATGTTTCAGGACGCAGCGTACACTCTTCCAGAGTGGCTGTTGGCAATTTCCATCCCGCCCATCAGCGTAGCAAGGCTCCCGTGTCTCCATGGCCTGTCCTGCATTTCTGGTTTTTACACTTTTTTCAGCATGGCCCTTTTGACCGCTGGCAAGCGAGACTTCTTTGTAGCGCCGATTTGCCTTTCCGGCTTGCTTGGTTGGCCAAAAAGGGCGTATGCGTTTTTTCCTGAATATATTCAGGAAAAAACGCATACGCCCTTTTTGGCCAAGGGTATCATTGTCAACGCTTTGCCGCTTTTCATGTGCTTTCAAGGCGAGTCGAATCGACCTCCTGAAATCTGTTTCCTGCAATTCTGCCTTGCTTTCAAATCCTCTTCGTTGCCTTCCCTCAATATATTTGTGGACGAGAGTCATCATTTCTAATTCTGCAGGTTTGTGAATTGCAGTGCCCCTGAGCTCCATTTGTCAACTCGCTTTTTTGGGAGCTGGCCGCAAAAGCGCAGGATTGCTTCAGGCCCTATTCTGGTTCCGGGCGGCAGGCTGAGCCTGTGGTTCATTCTTCTTCCTGATGGGAAAATAGAGTGACCTGTGCCTGTCCCAACACCTAGAGCTAGTCTCTCATTGGTTCCCCCTCTTCCCGTTCATCCTCAGGACAAATTGCGACCTGTACGAAACAGGAGGTCAACGGTGCTGATTCTCCAAGTAGGGAGATTGTTAGTGAAGCGGCTGGAATGGCGAACCCGAGCACAAGGAGAGGAGAAATGAGGTGCGTTTTAGAAACCTTTCCCGATCACACGGTGTACCATCTTCTGGGTTTCCCAGGCATGTTTTCGATGTAGGAAGATGCCCTTGAACCTGGAGATTTGGGACCCATGGCATGGGTACCACGCAGTATTACTTTAAAGGGTCTGCGTTTGCTCACCCAACCTCACCAATCCTCTCAGCCCCAAGAGTGTCCAGCCTTATGTCTCATCCAGCTGTGGGTCTAGATATGGTCAATCCAGGTTGCATCACAGCCCCTGAACGGATTTTGTAAGAATGTCTCTCTCTTTCACTGTCTTTGTTTTCTGGGGTTTTTTTTTTTTTAAGTAATCTATTTTTATAATGGGGTTTAGCTGCTTTTCCCTGCTGTGTTTATGCCGCTTTACACCCTCTTGATTCACTTCCAGAGAGATATCAACACATAGGTTTTAAGACTCTTCCTAGTCATATATATTCTTGGGCGGTGAATAGGGGGTGTTGAGTCCAGTTCACTGAGCAGGGAGTAGGTCTTGTCTATTACATATTTGGCTTGTGGAACGGTATGTGAGCTAATTTCAAACCCTTGTTTTATGCACCGCCCCGCCTCACCTTTCCCGTTAAGCAGCCATAGTGTGTTTTGTAAATGTGTGACTCTGTTCTGTTTTGGAATTCAGTTCAGGTGTAGCGATGTTGACATTCCCTCTATAAGTGATATCTTAGGATAAGTGTCCTTTTCTGTGTGACTTACTTCACTTAGAGTCATCGTCCCTAAATCCACTCATCATGCTGCTACTAGCCTTATGACACTGATTTCATGGCTGAGTGATATTCCATTGTGCATAAGTACCACAACTTCTTTATCCATTTTTCTCTTTCCTGGGATATTTAAGGTGTACCGAAGTGGAGGTTCTTGGAAACAGAGCAGCCCTAAACTTTGGGGTGCCTGTGTCGTGTTGATTTTTAGGTTTCCCGATTTCTACGCCCATGAGTGAAGTGCCCTATGCTCTCTCAGCTGTGTCTATTCCATGTTTCAGGACGCAGCGTACACTCCTCCAGAGTGGCTGTTGGCAATTTCCATCCCGCCCATCAGCGTAGCAAGGCTCCCGTGTCTCCATGGCCTGTCCTGCATTTCTGGTTTTTACACTTTTTTCAGCATGGCCCTTTTGACCGCTGGCAAGCGAGACTTCTTTGTAGCGCCGATTTGCCTTTCCGGCTTGCTTGGTTGGCCAAAAAGGGCGTATGCGTTTTTTCCTGAATATATTCAGGAAAAAACGCATACGCCCTTTTTGGCCAAGGGCATCATTGTCAACGCTTTGCCGCTTTTCATGTGCTTTCAAGGCGAGTCGAATCTACCTCCTGAAATCTGTTTCCTGCAATTCTGCCTTGCTTTCAAATCCTCTTCGTTGCCTTCCCTCAATATATTTGTGGACGAGAGTCATCATTTCTAACTCTGCAGGTTTGTGAATTGCAGTGCCCCTGAGCTCCATTTGTCAACTCGCTTTTTTGGGAGCTGGCCGCAAAAGCGCAGGATTGCTTCAGGCCCTATTCTGGTTCCGGGCGGCAGGCTGAGCCTGTGGTTCATTCTTCTTCCTGATGGGAAAATAGAGTGACCTGTGCCTGTCCCAACACCTAGAGCTAGTCTCTCATTGGTTCCCCCTCTTCCCGTTCATCCTCAGGACAAATTGCGACCTGTACGAAACAGGAGGTCAACGGTGCTGATTCTCCAAGTAGGGAGATTGTTAGTGAAGCGGCTGGAATGGCGAACCCGAGCACAAGGAGAGGAGAAATGAGGTGCGTTTTAGAAACCTTTCCCGATCACACGGTGTACCATCTTCTGGGTTTCCCAGGCATGTTTTCGATGTAGGAAGATGCCCTTGAACCTGGAAATTTGGGACCCATGGCATGGGTACCACGCAGTATTACTTTAAAGGGTCTGCGTTTGCTCACCCAACCTCACCAATCCTCTCAGCCCCAAGAGTGTCCAGCCTTATGTCTCATCCAGCTGTGGGTCTAGATATGGTCAATCCAGGTTGCATCAGAGCCCCTGAACGGATTTTGTAAGAATGTCTCTCTCTTTCACTGTCTTTGTTTTATGGGTTTTTTTTTTAAGTAATCTAGTTTTATAATGGGGTTTAGCTGCTTTTCCCTGCTGTGTTTATGCCGCTTTACACCCTCTTGATTCACTTCCAGAGAGATATCAATACATAGGTTTTAAGACTCTTCCTAGTCAGATATATTCTTGGGCGGTGAATAGGGGGTGTTGAGTCCAGTTCACTGAGCAGGGAGTAGGTCTTGTCTATTACATATTTGGCTTGTGGAACGGTATCTGAGCTAATTTCAAACCCTTGTTTTATGCATCGCCCCGCCTCACCTTTCCCGTTAAGCAGCCATAGTGTGTTTTGCAAATGTGTGACTCTGTTCTGTTTTGGAATTCAGTTCAGGTGTAGCGATGTTGACATTCCCTCTATAAGTGATATCTTAGGATAAGTGTCCTTTTCTGTGTGACTTACTTCACTTAGAGTCATCGTCCCTAAATCCACTCATCATGCTGCTACTAGCCTTATGACACTGATTTCATGGCTGAGTGATATTCCATTGTGCATAAGTACCACAACTTCTTTGTCCATTTTTCTCTTTCCTGGGATATTTAAGGTGTACCGAAGTGGAGGTTCTTGGAAACAGAGCAGCCCTAAACTTTGGGGTGCCTGTGTCGTGTTGATTTTTAGGTTTCCCGATTTCTACGCCCATGAGTGGAAGTGCCCTATGCTCTCTCAGCTGTGTCTATTCCATGTTTCAGGACGCAGCGTACACTCTTCCAGAGTGGCTGTTGGCAATTTCCATCCCGCCCATCAGCGTAGCAAGGCTCCCGTGTCTCCATGGCCTGTCCTGCATTTCTGGTTTTTACACTTTTTTCAGCATGGCCCTTTTGACCGCTGGCAAGCGAGACTTCTTTGTAGCGCCGATTTGCCTTTCCGGCTTGCTTGGTTGGCCAAAAAGGGCGTATGCGTTTTTTCCTGAATATATTCAGGAAAAAACGCATACGCCCTTTTTGGCCAAGGGTATCATTGTCAACGCTTTGCCGCTTTTCATGTGCTTTCAAGGCGAGTCGAATCGACCTCCTGAAATCTGTTTCCTGCAATTCTGCCTTGCTTTCAAATCCTCTTCGTTGCCTTCCCTCAATATATTTGTGGACGAGAGTCATCATTTCTAATTCTGCAGGTTTGTGAATTGCAGTGCCCCTGAGCTCCATTTGTCAACTCGCTTTTTTGGGAGCTGGCCGCAAAAGCGCAGGATTGCTTCAGGCCCTATTCTGGTTCCGGGCGGCAGGCTGAGCCTGTGGTTCATTCTTCTTCCTGATGGGAAAATAGAGTGACCTGTGCCTGTCCCAACACCTAGAGCTAGTCTCTCATTGGTTCCCCCTCTTCCCGTTCATCCTCAGGACAAATTGCGACCTGTACGAAACAGGAGGTCAACGGTGCTGATTCTCCAAGTAGGGAGATTGTTAGTGAAGCGGCTGGAATGGCGAACCCGAGCACAAGGAGAGGAGAAATGAGGTGCGTTTTAGAAACCTTTCCCGATCACACGGTGTACCATCTTCTGGGTTTCCCAGGCATGTTTTCGATGTAGGAAGATGCCCTTGAACCTGGAGATTTGGGACCCATGGCATGGGTACCACGCAGTATTACTTTAAAGGGTCTGCGTTTGCTCACCCAACCTCACCAATCCTCTCAGCCCCAAGAGTGTCCAGCCTTATGTCTCATCCAGCTGTGGGTCTAGATATGGTCAATCCAGGTTGCATCACAGCCCCTGAACGGATTTTGTAAGAATGTCTCTCTCTTTCACTGTCTTTGTTTTCTGGGGTTTTTTTTTTTTTTAAGTAATCTATTTTTATAATGGGGTTTAGCTGCTTTTCCCTGCTGTGTTTATGCCGCTTTACACCCTCTTGATTCACTTCCAGAGAGATATCAACACATAGGTTTTAAGACTCTTCCTAGTCATATATATTCTTGGGCGGTGAATAGGGGGTGTTGAGTCCAGTTCACTGAGCAGGGAGTAGGTCTTGTCTATTACATATTTGGCTTGTGGAACGGTATGTGAGCTAATTTCAAACCCTTGTTTTATGCACCGCCCCGCCTCACCTTTCCCGTTAAGCAGCCATAGTGTGTTTTGTAAATGTGTGACTCTGTTCTGTTTTGGAATTCAGTTCAGGTGTAGCGATGTTGACATTCCCTCTATAAGTGATATCTTAGGATAAGTGTCCTTTTCTGTGTGACTTACTTCACTTAGAGTCATCGTCCCTAAATCCACTCATCATGCTGCTACTAGCCTTATGACACTGATTTCATGGCTGAGTGATATTCCATTGTGCATAAGTACCACAACTTCTTTATCCATTTTTCTCTTTCCTGGGATATTTAAGGTGTACCGAAGTGGAGGTTCTTGGAAACAGAGCAGCCCTAAACTTTGGGGTGCCTGTGTCGTGTTGATTTTTAGGTTTCCCGATTTCTACGCCCATGAGTGGAAGTGCCCTATGCTCTCTCAGCTGTGTCTATTCCATGTTTCAGGACGCAGCGTACACTCCTCCAGAGTGGCTGTTGGCAATTTCCATCCCGCCCATCAGCGTAGCAAGGCTCCCGTGTCTCCATGGCCTGTCCTGCATTTCTGGTTTTTACACTTTTTTCAGCATGGCCCTTTTGACCGCTGGCAAGCGAGACTTCTTTGTAGCGCCGATTTGCCTTTCCGGCTTGCTTGGTTGGCCAAAAAGGGCGGATGCGTTTTTTCCTGAATATATTCAGGAAAAAACGCATACGCCCTTTTTGGCCAAGGGCATCATTGTCAACGCTTTGCCGCTTTTCATGTGCTTTCAAGGCGAGTCGAATCTACCTCCTGAAATCTGTTTCCTGCAATTCTGCCTTGCTTTCAAATCCTCTTCGTTGCCTTCCCTCAATATATTTGTGGACGAGAGTCATCATTTCTAACTCTGCAGGTTTGTGAATTGCAGTGCCCCTGAGCTCCATTTGTCAACTCGCTTTTTTGGGAGCTGGCCGCAAAAGCGCAGGATTGCTTCAGGCCCTATTCTGGTTCCGGGGGGCAGGCTGAGCCTGTGGTTCATTCTTCTTCCTGATGGGAAAATAGAGTGACCTGTGCCTGTCCCAACACCTAGAGCTAGTCTCTCATTGGTTCCCCCTCTTCCCGTTCATCCTCAGGACAAATTGCGACCTGTACGAAACAGGAGGTCAACGGTGCTGATTCTCCAAGTCGGGAGATTGTTAGTGAAGCGGCTGGAATGGCGAACCCGAGCACAAGGAGAGGAGAAATGAGGTGCGTTTTAGAAACCTTTCCAGATCACACGGTGTACCATCTTCTGGGTTTCCCAGGCATGTTTTCGATGTAGGAAGATGCCCTTGAACCTGGAGATTTGGGACCCATGGCATGGGTACCACGCAGTATTACTTTAAAGGGTCTGCGTTTGCTCACCCAACCTCACCAATCCTCTCAGCCCCAAGAGTGTCCAGCCTTATGTCTCATCCAGCTGTGGGTCTAGATATGGTCAATCCAGGTTGCATCAGAGCCCCTGAACGGATGTTGTAAGAATGTCTCTCTCTTTCACTGTCTTTGTTTTATGGGTTTTTTTTTAAGTAATCTATTTTTATAATGGGGTTTAGCTGCTTTTCCCTGCTGTGTTTATGCCGCTTTACACCCTCTTGATTCACTTCCAGAGAGATATCAATACATAGGTTTTAAGACTCTTCCTAGTCAGATATATTCTTGGGCGGTGAATAGGGGGTGTTGAGTCCAGTTCACTGAGCAGGGAGTAGGTCTTGTCTATTACATATATGGCTTGTGGAACGGTATCTGAGCTAATTTCAAACCCTTGTTTTATGCATCGCCCCGCCTCACCTTTCCCGTTAAGCAGCCATAGTGTGTTTTGCAAATGTGTGACTCTGTTCTGTTTTGGAATTCAGTTCAGGTGTAGCGATGTTGACATTCCCTCTATAAGTGATATCTTAGGATAAGTGTCCTTTTCTGTGTGACTTACTTCACTTAGAGTCATCGTCCCTAAATCCACTCATCATGCTGCTACTAGCCTTATGACACTGATTTCATGGCTGAGTGATATTCCATTGTGCATAAGTACCACAACTTCTTTGTCCATTTTTCTCTTTCCTGGGATATTTAAGGTGTACCGAAGTGGAGGTTCTTGGAAACAGAGCAGCCCTAAACTTTGGGGTGCCTGTGTCGTGTTGAATTTTAGGTTTCCCGATTTCTACGCCCATGAGTGGAAGTGCCCTATGCTCTCTCAGCTGTGTCTATTCCATGTTTCAGGACGCAGCGTACACTCCTCCAGAGTGGCTGTTGGCAATTTCCATCCCGCCCATCAGCGTAGCAAGGCTCCCGTGTCTCCATGGCCTGTCCTGCATTTCTGGTTTTTACACTTTTTTCAGCATGGCCCTTTTGACCGCTGGCAAGCGAGACTTCTTTATAGCGCCGATTTGCCTTTCCGGCTTGCTTGGTTGGCCAAAAAGGGCGTATGCGTTTTTTCCTGAATATATTCAGGAAAAAACGCATACGCCCTTTTTGGCCAAGGGTATCATTGTCAACGCTTTGCCGCTTTTCATGTGCTTTCAAGGCGAGTCGAATCGACCTCCTGAAATCTGTTTCCTGCAATTCTGCCTTGCTTTCAAATCCTCTTCGTTGCCTTCCCTCAATATATTTGTGGACGAGAGTCATCATTTCTAACTCTGCAGGTTTGTGAATTGCAGTGCCCCTGAGCTCCATTTGTCAACTCGCTTTTTTGGGAGCTGGCCGCAAAAGCGCAGGATTGCTTCAGGCCCTATTCTGGTTCCGGGCGGCAGGCTGAGCCTGTGGTTCATTCTTCTTCCTGATGGGAAAATAGAGTGACCTGTGCCTGTCCCAACACCTAGAGCTAGTCTCTCATTGGTTCCCCCTCTTCCCGTTCATCCTCAGGACAAATTGCGACCTGTACGAAACAGGAGGTCAACGGTGCTGATTCTCCAAGTAGGGAGATTGTTAGTGAAGCGGCTGGAATGGCGAACCCGAGCACAAGGAGAGGAGAAATGAGGTGCGTTTTAGAAACCTTTCCCGATCACACGGTGTACCATCTTCTGGGTTTCCCAGGCATGTTTTCGATGTAGGAAGATGCCCTTGAACCTGGAGATTTGGGACCCATGGCATGGGTACCACGCAGTATTACTTTAAAGGGTCTGCGTTTGCTCACCCATCCTCACCAATCCTCTCAGCCCCAAGAGTGTCCAGCCTTATGTCTCATCCAGCTGTGGGTCTAGATATGGTCGATCCAGGTTGCATCAGAGCCCCTGAACGGATTTTGTAAGAATGTCTCTCTCTTTCACTGTCTTTGTTTTCTGGGGTTTTTTTTTTTAAGTAATCTATTTTTATAATGGGGTTTAGCTGCTTTTCCCTGCTGTGTTTATGCCGCTTTACACCCTCTTGATTCACTTCCAGAGAGATATCAACACATAGGTTTTAAGACTCTTCCTAGTCAGATATATTCTTGGACGGTGAATAGGGGGTGTTGAGTCCAGTTCACTGAGCAGGGAGTAGGTCTTGTCTATTACATATTTGGCTTGTGGAACAGTATGTGAGCTAATTTCAAACCCTTGTTTTATGCACCGCCCCGCCTCACCTTTCCCGTTAAGCAGCCATAGTGTGTTTTGTAAATGTGTGACTCTGTTCTGTTTTGGAATTCAGTTCAGGTGTAGCGATGTTGACATTCCCTCTATAAGTGATATCTTAGGATAAGTGTCCTTTTCTGTGTGACTTACTTCACTTAGAGTCATCGTCCCTAAATCCACTCATCATGCTGCTACTAGCCTTATGACACTGATTTCATGGCTGAGTGATATTCCATTGTGCATAAGTACCACAACTTCTTTATCCATTTTTCTCTTTCCTGGGATATTTAAGGTGTACCGAAGTGGAGGTTCTTGGAAACAGAGCAGCCCTAAACTTTGGGGTGCCTGTGTCGTGTTGATTTTTAGGTTTCCCGATTTCTACGCCCATGAGTGGAAGTGCCCTATGCTCTCTCAGCTGTGTCTATTCCATGTTTCAGGACGCAGCGTACACTCCTCCAGAGTGGCTGTTGGCAATTTCCATCCCGCCCATCAGCGTAGCAAGGCTCCCGTGTCTCCATGGCCTGTCCTGCATTTCTGGTTTTTACACTTTTTTCAGCATGGCCCTTTTGACCGCTGGCAAGCGAGACTTCTTTGTAGCGCCGATTTGCCTTTCCGGCTTGCTTGGTTGGCCAAAAAGGGCGTATGCGTTTTTTCCTGAATATATTCAGGAAAAAACGCATACGCCCTTTTTGGCCAAGGGCATCATTGTCAACGCTTTGCCGCTTTTCATGTGCTTTCAAGGCGAGTCGAATCTACCTCCTGAAATCTGTTTCCTGCAATTCTGCCTTGCTTTCAAATCCTCTTCGTTGCCTTCCCTCAATATATTTGTGGACGAGAGTCATCATTTCTAACTCTGCAGGTTTGTGAATTGCAGTGCCCCTGAGCTCCATTTGTCAACTCGCTTTTTTGGGAGCTGGCCGCAAAAGCGCAGGATTGCTTCAGGCCCTATTCTGGTTCCGGGCGGCAGGCTGAGCCTGTGGTTCATTCTTCTTCCTGATGGGAAAATAGAGTGACCTGTGCCTGTCCCAACACCTAGAGCTAGTCTCTCATTGGTTCCCCCTCTTCCCGTTCATCCTCAGGACAAATTGCGACCTGTACGAAACAGGAGGTCAACGGTGCTGATTCTCCAAGTAGGGAGATTGTTAGTGAAGCGGCTGGAATGGCGAACCCGAGCACAAGGAGAGGAGAAATGAGGTGCGTTTTAGAAACCTTTCCCGATCACACGGTGTACCATCTTCTGGGTTTCCCAGGCATGTTTTCGATGTAGGAAGATGCCCTTGAACCTGGAGATTTGGGACCCATGGCATGGGTACCACGCAGTATTACTTTAAAGGGTCTGCGTTCGCTCACCCAACCTCACCAATCCTCTCAGCCCCAAGAGTGTCCAGCCTTATGTCTCATCCAGCTGTGGGTCTAGATATGGTCAATCCAGGTTGCATCAGAGCCCCTGAACGGATTTTGTAAGAATGTCTCTCTCTTTCACTGTCTTTGTTTTATGGGTTTTTTTTTAAGTAATCTAGTTTTATAATGGGGTTTAGCTGCTTTTCCCTGCTGTGTTTATGCCGCTTTACACCCTCTTGATTCACTTCCAGAGAGATATCAATACATAGGTTTTAAGACTCTTCCTAGTCAGATATATTCTTGGGCGGTGAATAGGGGGTGTTGAGTCCAGTTCACTGAGCAGGGAGTAGGTCTTGTCTATTACATATTTGGCTTGTGGAACGGTATCTGAGCTAATTTCAAACCCTTGTTTTATGCATCGCCCCGCCTCACCTTTCCCGTTAAGCAGCCATAGTGTGTTTTGCAAATGTGTGACTCTGTTCTGTTTTGGAATTCAGTTCAGGTGTAGCGATGTTGACATTCCCTCTATAAGTGATATCTTAGGATAAGTGTCCTTTTCTGTGTGACTTACTTCACTTAGAGTCATCGTCCCTAAATCCACTCATCATGCTGCTACTAGCCTTATGACACTGATTTCATGGCTGAGTGATATTCCATTGTGCATAAGTACCACAACTTCTTTGTCCATTTTTCTCTTTCCTGGGATATTTAAGGTGTACCGAAGTGGAGGTTCTTGGAAACAGAGCAGCCCTAAACTTTGGGGTGCCTGTGTCGTGTTGATTTTTAGGTTTCCCGATTTCTACGCCCATGAGTGGAAGTGCCCTATGCTCTCTCAGCTGTGTCTATTCCATGTTTCAGGACGCAGCGTACACTCCTCCAGAGTGGCTGTTGGCAATTTCCATCCCGCCCATCAGCGTAGCAAGGCTCCCGTGTCTCCATGGCCTGTCCTGCATTTCTGGTTTTTACACTTTTTTCAGCATGGCCCTTTTGACCGCTGGCAAGCGAGACTTCTTTGTAGCGCCGATTTGCCTTTCCGGCTTGCTTGGTTGGCCAAAAAGGGCGTATGCGTTTTTTCCTGAATATATTCAGGAAAAAACGCATACGCCCTTTTTGGCCAAGGGTATCATTGTCAACGCTTTGCCGCTTTTCATGTGCTTTCAAGGCGAGTCGAATCGACCTCCTGAAATCTGTTTCCTGCAATTCTGCCTTGCTTTCAAATCCTCTTCGTTGCCTTCCCTCAATATATTTGTGGACGAGAGTCATCATTTCTAACTCTGCAGGTTTGTGAATTGCAGTGCCCCTGAGCTCCATTTGTCAACTCGCTTTTTTGGGAGCTGGCCGCAAAAGCGCAGGATTGCTTCAGGCCCTATTCTGGTTCCGGGCGGCAGGCTGAGCCTGTGGTTCATTCTTCTTCCTGATGGGAAAATAGAGTGACCTGTGCCTGTCCCAACACCTAGAGCTAGTCTCTCATTGGTTCCCCCTCTTCCCGTTCATCCTCAGGACAAATTGCGACCTGTACGAAACAGGAGGTCAACGGTGCTGATTCTCCAAGTAGGGAGATTGTTAGTGAAGCGGCTGGAATGGCGAACCCGAGCACAAGGAGAGGAGAAATGAGGTGCGTTTTAGAAACCTTTCCCGATCACACGGTGTACCATCTTCTGGGTTTCCCAGGCATGTTTTCGATGAAGATAGATGCCCTTGAACCTGGAGATTTGGGACCCATGGCATGGGTACCACGCAGTATTACTTTAAAGGGTCTGCGTTTGCTCACCCAACCTCACCAATCCTCTCAGCCCCAAGAGTGTCCAGCCTTATGTCTCATCCAGCTGTGGGTCTAGATATGGTCGATCCAGGTTGCATCAGAGCCCCTGAACGGATTTTGTAAGAATGTCTCTCTCTTTCACTGTCTTTGTTTTCTGGGGTTTTTTTTTTTTAAGTAATCTATTTTTATAATGGGGTTTAGCTGCTTTTCCCTGCTGTGTTTATGCCGCTTTACACCCTCTTGATTCACTTCCAGAGAGATATCAACACATAGGTTTTAAGACTCTTCCTAGTCAGATATATTCTTGGGCGGTGAATAGGGGGTGTTGAGTCCAGTTCACTGAGCAGGGAGTAGGTCTTGTCTATTACATATTTGGCTTGTGGAACGGTATGTGAGCTAATTTCAAACCCTTGTTTTATGCACCGCCCCGCCTCACCTTTCCCGTTAAGCAGCCATAGTGTGTTTTGTAAATGTGTGACTCTGTTCTGTTTTGGAATTCAGTTCAGGTGTAGCGATGTTGACATTCCCTCTATAAGTGATATCTTAGGATAAGTGTCCTTTTCTGTGTGACTTACTTCACTTAGAGTCATCGTCCCTAAATCCACTCATCATGCTGCTACTAGCCTTATGACACTGATTTCATGGCTGAGTGATATTCCATTGTGCATAAGTACCACAACTTCTTTATCCATTTTTCTCTTTCCTGGGATATTTAAGGTGTACCGAAGTGGAGGTTCTTGGAAACAGAGCAGCCCTAAACTTTGGGGTGCCTGTGTCGTGTTGATTTTTAGGTTTCCCGATTTCTACGCCCATGAGTGGAAGTGCCCTATGCTCTCTCAGCTGTGTCTATTCCATGTTTCAGGACGCAGCGTACACTCCTCCAGAGTGGCTGTTGGCAATTTCCATCCCGCCCATCAGCGTAGCAAGGCTCCCGTGTCTCCATGGCCTGTCCTGCATTTCTGGTTTTTACACTTTTTTCAGCATGGCCCTTTTGACCGCTGGCAAGCGAGACTTCTTTGTAGCGCCGATTTGCCTTTCCGGCTTGCTTGGTTGGCCAAAAAGGGCGTATGCGTTTTTTCCTGAATATATTCAGGAAAAAACGCATACGCCCTTTTTGGCCAAGGGCATCATTGTCAACGCTTTGCCGCTTTTCGTGTGCTTTCAAGGCGAGTCGAATCGACCTCCTGAAATCTGTTTCCTGCAATTCTGCCTTGCTTTCAAATCCTCTTCGTTGCCTTCCCTCAATATATTTGTGGACGAGAGTCATCATTTAGAACTCTGCAGGTTTGTGAATTGCAGTGCCCCTGAGCTCCATTTGTCAACTCGCTTTTTTGGGAGCTGGCCGCAAAAGCGCAGGATTGCTTCAGGCCCTATTCTGGTTCCGGGCGGCAGGCTGAGCCTGTGGTTCATTCTTCTTCCTGATGGGAAAATAGAGTGACCTGTGCCTGTCCCAACACCTAGAGCTAGTCTCTCATTGGTTCCCCCTCTTCCCGTTCATCCTCAGGACAAATTGCGACCTGTACGAAACAGGAGGTCAACGGTGCTGATTCTCCAAGTAGGGAGATTGTTAGTGAAGCGGCTGGAATGGCGAACCCGAGCACAAGGAGCGGAGAAATGAGGTGCGTTTTAGAAACCTTTCCCGATCACACGGTGTACCATCTTCTGGGTTTCCCAGGCATGTTTTCGATGTAGGAAGATGCCCTTGAACCTGGAGATTTGGGACCCATGGCATGGGTACCACGCAGTATTACTTTAAAGGGTCTGCGTTTGCTCACCCAACCTCACCAATCCTCTCAGCCCCAAGAGTGTCCAGCCTTATGTCTCATCCAGCTGTGGGTCTAGATATGGTCAATCCAGGTTGCATCAGAGCCCCTGAACGGATTTTGTAAGAATGTCTCTCTCTTTCACTGTCTTTGTTTTCTGGGGTTTTTTTTTTTAAGTAATCTATTTTTATAATGGGGTTTAGCTGCTTTTCCCTGCTGTGTTTATGCCGCTTTACACCCTCTTGATTCACTTCCAGAGAGATATCAATACATAGGTTTTAAGACTCTTCCTAGTCAGATATATTCTTGGGCGGTGAATAGGGGGTGTTGAGTCCAGTTCACTGAGCAGGGAGTAGGTCTTGTCTATTACATATTTGGCTTGTGGAACGGTATGTGAGCTAATTTCAAACCCTTGTTTTATGCATCGCCCCGCCTCACCTTTCCCGTTAAGCAGCCATAGTGTGTTTTGTAAATGTGTGACTCTGTTCTGTTTTGGAATTCAGTTCAGGTGTAGCGATGTTGACATTCCCTCTATAAGTGATATCTTAGGATAAGTGTCCTTTTCTGTGTGACTTACTTCACTTAGAGTCATCGTCCCTAAATCCACTCATCATGCTGCTACTAGCCTTATGACACTGATTTCATGGCTGAGTGATATTCCATTGTGCATAAGTACCACAACTTCTTTGTCCATTTTTCTCTTTCCTGGGATATTTAAGGTGTACCGAAGTGGAGGTTCTTGGAAACAGAGCAGCCCTAAACTTTGGGGTGCCTGTGTCGTGTTGATTTTTAGGTTTCCCGATTTCTACGCCCATGAGTGGAAGTGCCCTATGCTCTCTCAGCTGTGTCTATTCCATGTTTCAGGACGCAGCGTACACTCTTCCAGAGTGGCTGTTGGCAATTTCCATCCCGCCCATCAGCGTAGCAAGGCTCCCGTGTCTCCATGGCCTGTCCTGCATTTCTGGTTTTTACACTTTTTTCAGCATGGCCCTTTTGACCGCTGGCAAGCGAGACTTCTTTGTAGCGCCGATTTGCCTTTCCGGCTTGCTTGGTTGGCCAAAAAGGGCGTATGCGTTTTTTCCTGAATATATTCAGGAAAAAACGCATACGCCCTTTTTGGCCAAGGGCATCATTGTCAACGCTTTGCCGCTTTTCATGTGCTTTCAAGGCGAGTCGAATCTACCTCCTGAAATCTGTTTCCTGCAATTCTGCCTTGCTTTCAAATCCTCTTCATTGCCTTCCCTCAATATATTTGTGGACGAGAGTCATCATTTCTAACTCTGCAGGTTTGTGAATTGCAGTGCCCCTGAGCTCCATTTGTCAACTCGCTTTTTTGGGAGCTGGCCGCAAAAGCGCAGGATTGCTTCAGGCCCTATTCTGGTTCCGGGCGCCAGGCTGAGCCTGTGGTTCATTCTTCTTCCTGATGGGAAAATAGAGTGACCTGTGCCTGTCCCAACACCTAGAGCTAGTCTCTCATTGGTTCCCCCTCTTCCCGTTCATCCTCAGGACAAATTGCGACCTGTACGAAACAGGAGGTCAACGGTGCTGATTCTCCAAGTAGGGAGATTGTTAGTGAAGCGGCTGGAATGGCGAACCCGAGCACAAGGAGAGGAGAAATGAGGTGCGTTTTAGAAACCTTTCCCGATCACACGGTGTACCATCTTCTGGGTTTCCCAGGCATGTTTTCGATGTAGGAAGATGCCCTTGAACCTGGAGATTTGGGACCCATGGCATGGGTACCACGCAGTATTACTTTAAAGGGTCTGCGTTTGCTCACCCAACCTCACCAATCCTCTCAGCCCCAAGAGTGTCCAGCCTTATGTCTCATCCAGCTGTGGGTCTAGATATGGTCAATCCAGGTTGCATCACAGCCCCTGAACGGATTTTGTAAGAATGTCTCTCTCTTTCACTGTCTTTGTTTTCTGGGGTTTTTTTTTTTTTAAGTAATCTATTTTTATAATGGGGTTTAGCTGCTTTTCCCTGCTGTGTTTATGCCGCTTTACACCCTCTTGATTCACTTCCAGAGAGATATCAACACATAGGTTTTAAGACTCTTCCTAGTCAGATATATTCTTGGGCGGTGAATAGGGGGTGTTGAGTCCAGTTCACTGAGCAGGGAGTAGGTCTTGTCTATTACATATTTGGCTTGTGGAACGGTATGTGAGCTAATTTCAAACCCTTGTTTTATGCACCGCCCCGCCTCACCTTTCCCGTTAAGCAGCCATAGTGTGTTTTGTAAATGTGTGACTCTGTTCTGTTTTGGAATTCAGTTCAGGTGTAGCGATGTTGACATTCCCTCTATAAGTGATATCTTAGGATAAGTGTCCTTTTCTGTGTGACTTACTTCACTTAGAGTCATCGTCCCTAAATCCACTCATCATGCTGCTACTAGCCTTATGACACTGATTTCATGGCTGAGTGATATTCCATTGTGCATAAGTACCACAACTTCTTTATCCATTTTTCTCTTTCCTGGGATATTTAAGGTGTACCGAAGTGGAGGTTCTTGGAAACAGAGCAGCCCTAAACTTTGGGGTGCCTGTGTCGTGTTGATTTTTAGGTTTCCCGATTTCTACGCCCATGAGTGGAAGTGCCCTATGCTCTCTCAGCTGTGTCTATTCCATGTTTCAGGACGCAGCGTACACTCCTCCAGAGTGGCTGTTGGCAATTTCCATCCCGCCCATCAGCGTAGCAAGGCTCCCGTGTCTCCATGGCCTGTCCTGCATTTCTGGTTTTTACACTTTTTTCAGCATGGCCCTTTTGACCGCTGGCAAGCGAGACTTCTTTGTAGCGCCGATTTGCCTTTCCGGCTTGCTTGGTTGGCCAAAAAGGGCGTATGCGTTTTTTCCTGAATATATTCAGGAAAAAACGCATACGCCCTTTTTGGCCAAGGGCATCATTGTCAACGCTTTGCCGCTTTTCGTGTGCTTTCAAGGCGAGTCGAATCGACCTCCTGAAATCTGTTTCCTGCAATTCTGCCTTGCTTTCAAATCCTCTTCGTTGCCTTCCCTCAATATATTTGTGGACGAGAGTCATCATTTAGAACTCTGCAGGTTTGTGAATTGCAGTGCCCCTGAGCTCCATTTGTCAACTCGCTTTTTTGGGAGCTGGCCGCAAAAGCGCAGGATTGCTTCAGGCCCTATTCTGGTTCCGGGCGGCAGGCTGAGCCTGTGGTTCATTCTTCTTCCTGATGGGAAAATAGAGTGACCTGTGCCTGTCCCAACACCTAGAGCTAGTCTCTCATTGGTTCCCCCTCTTCCCGTTCATCCTCAGGACAAATTGCGACCTGTACGAAACAGGAGGTCAACGGTGCTGATTCTCCAAGTAGGGAGATTGTTAGTGAAGCGGCTGGAATGGCGAACCCGAGCACAAGGAGCGGAGAAATGAGGTGCGTTTTAGAAACCTTTCCCGATCACACGGTGTACCATCTTCTGGGTTTCCCAGGCATGTTTTCGATGTAGGAAGATGCCCTTGAACCTGGAGATTTGGGACCCATGGCATGGGTACCACGCAGTATTACTTTAAAGGGTCTGCGTTTGCTCACCCAACCTCACCAATCCTCTCAGCCCCAAGAGTGTCCAGCCTTATGTCTCATCCAGCTGTGGGTCTAGATATGGTCAATCCAGGTTGCATCAGAGCCCCTGAACGGATTTTGTAAGAATGTCTCTCTCTTTCACTGTCTTTGTTTTCTGGGGTTTTTTTTTTAAGTAATCTAGTTTTATAATGGGGTTTAGCTGCTTTTCCCTGCTGTGTTTATGCCGCTTTACACCCTCTTGATTCACTTCCAGAGAGATATCAATACATAGGTTTTAAGACTCTTCCTAGTCAGATATATTCTTGGGCGGTGAATAGGGGGTGTTGAGTCCAGTTCACTGAGCAGGGAGTAGGTCTTGTCTATTACATATTTGGCTTGTGGAACGGTATCTGAGCTAATTTCAAACCCTTGTTTTATGCATCGCCCCGCCTCACCTTTCCCGTTAAGCAGCCATAGTGTGTTTTGCAAATGTGTGACTCTGTTCTGTTTTGGAATTCAGTTCAGGTGTAGCGATGTTGACATTCCCTCTATAAGTGATATCTTAGGATAAGTGTCCTTTTCTGTGTGACTTACTTCACTTAGAGTCATCGTCCCTAAATCCACTCATCATGCTGCTACTAGCCTTATGACACTGATTTCATGGCTGAGTGATATTCCATTGTGCATAAGTACCACAACTTCTTTGTCCATTTTTCTCTTTCCTGGGATATTTAAGGTGTACCGAAGTGGAGGTTCTTGGAAACAGAGCAGCCCTAAACTTTGGGGTGCCTGTGTCGTGTTGATTTTTAGGTTTCCCGATTTCTACGCCCATGAGTGGAAGTGCCCTATGCTCTCTCAGCTGTGTCTATTCCATGTTTCAGGACGCAGCGTACACTCTTCCAGAGTGGCTGTTGGCAATTTCCATCCCGCCCATCAGCGTAGCAAGGCTCCCGTGTCTCCATGGCCTGTCCTGCATTTCTGGTTTTTACACTTTTTTCAGCATGGCCCTTTTGACCGCTGGCAAGCGAGACTTCTTTGTAGCGCCGATTTGCCTTTCCGGCTTGCTTGGTTGGCCAAAAAGGGCGTATGCGTTTTTTCCTGAATATATTCAGGAAAAAACGCATACGCCCTTTTTGGCCAAGGGTATCATTGTCAACGCTTTGCCGCTTTTCATGTGCTTTCAAGGCGAGTCGAATCGACCTCCTGAAATCTGTTTCCTGCAATTCTGCCTTGCTTTCAAATCCTCTTCGTTGCCTTCCCTCAATATATTTGTGGACGAGAGTCATCATTTCTAATTCTGCAGGTTTGTGAATTGCAGTGCCCCTGAGCTCCATTTGTCAACTCGCTTTTTTGGGAGCTGGCCGCAAAAGCGCAGGATTGCTTCAGGCCCTATTCTGGTTCCGGGCGGCAGGCTGAGCCTGTGGTTCATTCTTCTTCCTGATGGGAAAATAGAGTGACCTGTGCCTGTCCCAACACCTAGAGCTAGTCTCTCATTGGTTCCCCCTCTTCCCGTTCATCCTCAGGACAAATTGCGACCTGTACGAAACAGGAGGTCAACGGTGCTGATTCTCCAAGTAGGGAGATTGTTAGTGAAGCGGCTGGAATGGCGAACCCGAGCACAAGGAGAGGAGAAATGAGGTGCGTTTTAGAAACCTTTCCCGATCACACGGTGTACCATCTTCTGGGTTTCCCAGGCATGTTTTCGATGTAGGAAGATGCCCTTGAACCTGGAGATTTGGGACCCATGGCATGGGTACCACGCAGTATTACTTTAAAGGGTCTGCGTTTGCTCACCCAACCTCACCAATCCTCTCAGCCCCAAGAGTGTCCAGCCTTATGTCTCATCCAGCTGTGGGTCTAGATATGGTCAATCCAGGTTGCATCACAGCCCCTGAACGGATTTTGTAAGAATGTCTCTCTCTTTCACTGTCTTTGTTTTCTGGGGTTTTTTTTTTTTTTAAGTAATCTATTTTTATAATGGGGTTTAGCTGCTTTTCCCTGCTGTGTTTATGCCGCTTTACACCCTCTTGATTCACTTCCAGAGAGATATCAACACATAGGTTTTAAGACTCTTCCTAGTCAGATATATTCTTGGGCGGTGAATAGGGGGTGTTGAGTCCAGTTCACTGAGCAGGGAGTAGGTCTTGTCTATTACATATTTGGCTTGTGGAACGGTATGTGAGCTAATTTCAAACCCTTGTTTTATGCACCGCCCCGCCTCACCTTTCCCGTTAAGCAGCCATAGTGTGTTTTGTAAATGTGTGACTCTGTTCTGTTTTGGAATTCAGTTCAGGTGTAGCGATGTTGACATTCCCTCTATAAGTGATATCTTAGGATAAGTGTCCTTTTCTGTGTGACTTACTTCACTTAGAGTCATCGTCCCTAAATCCACTCATCATGCTGCTACTAGCCTTATGACACTGATTTCATGGCTGAGTGATATTCCATTGTGCATAAGTACCACAACTTCTTTATCCATTTTTCTCTTTCCTGGGATATTTAAGGTGTACCGAAGTGGAGGTTCTTGGAAACAGAGCAGCCCTAAACTTTGGGGTGCCTGTGTCGTGTTGATTTTTAGGTTTCCCGATTTCTACGCCCATGAGTGAAGTGCCCTATGCTCTCTCAGCTGTGTCTATTCCATGTTTCAGGACGCAGCGTACACTCCTCCAGAGTGGCTGTTGGCAATTTCCATCCCGCCCATCAGCGTAGCAAGGCTCCCGTGTCTCCATGGCCTGTCCTGCATTTCTGGTTTTTACACTTTTTTCAGCATGGCCCTTTTGACCGCTGGCAAGCGAGACTTCTTTGTAGCGCCGATTTGCCTTTCCGGCTTGCTTGGTTGGCCAAAAAGGGCGTATGCGTTTTTTCCTGAATATATTCAGGAAAAAACGCATACGCCCTTTTTGGCCAAGGGCATCATTGTCAACGCTTTGCCGCTTTTCATGTGCTTTCAAGGCGAGTCGAATCGACCTCCTGAAATCTGTTTCCTGCAATTCTGCCTTGCTTTCAAATCCTCTTCGTTGCCTTCCCTCAATATATTTGTGGACGAGAGTCATCATTTCTAACTCTGCAGGTTTGTGAATTGCAGTGCCCCTGAGCTCCATTTGTCAACTCGCTTTTTTGGGAGCTGGCCGCAAAAGCGCAGGATTGCTTCAGGCCCTATTCTGGTTCCGGGCGGCAGGCTGAGCCTGTGGTTCATTCTTCTTCCTGATGGGAAAATAGAGTGACCTGTGCCTGTCCCAACACCTAGAGCTAGTCTCTCATTGGTTCCCCCTCTTCCCGTTCATCCTCAGGACAAATTGCGACCTGTACGAAACAGGAGGTCAACGGTGCTGATTCTCCAAGTCGGGAGATTGTTAGTGAAGCGGCTGGAATGGCGAACCCGAGCACAAGGAGAGGAGAAATGAGGTGCGTTTTAGAAACCTTTCCCGATCACACGGTGTACCATCTTCTGGGTTTCCCAGGCATGTTTTCGATGTAGGAAGATGCCCTTGAACCTGGAAATTTGGGACCCATGGCATGGGTACCACGCAGTATTACTTTAAAGGGTCTGCGTTTGCTCACCCAACCTCACCAATCCTCTCAGCCCCAAGAGTGTCCAGCCTTATGTCTCATCCAGCTGTGGGTCTAGATATGGTCAATCCAGGTTGCATCAGAGCCCCTGAACGGATTTTGTAAGAATGTCTCTCTCTTTCACTGTCTTTGTTTTATGGGTTTTTTTTTTAAGTAATCTAGTTTTATAATGGGGTTTAGCTGCTTTTCCCTGCTGTGTTTATGCCGCTTTACACCCTCTTGATTCTCTTCCAGAGAGATATCAATACATAGGTTTTAAGACTCTTCCTAGTCAGATATATTCTTGGGCGGTGAATAGGGGGTGTTGAGTCCACTTCACTGAGCAGGGAGTAGGTCTTGTCTATTACATATTTGGCTTGTGGAACGGTATCTGAGCTAATTTCAAACCCTTGTTTTATGCATCGCCCCGCCTCACCTTTCCCGTTAAGCAGCCATAGTGTGTTTTGCAAATGTGTGACTCTGTTCTGTTTTGGAATTCAGTTCAGGTGTAGCGATGTTGACATTCCCTCTATAAGTGATATCTTAGGATAAGTGTCCTTTTCTGTGTGACTTACTTCACTTAGAGTCATCGTCCCTAAATCCACTCATCATGCTGCTACTAGCCTTATGACACTGATTTCATGGCTGAGTGATATTCCATTGTGCATAAGTACCACAACTTCTTTGTCCATTTTTCTCTTTCCTGGGATATTTAAGGTGTACCGAAGTGGAGGTTCTTGGAAACAGAGCAGCCCTAAACTTTGGGGTGCCTGTGTCGTGTTGATTTTTAGGTTTCCCGATTTCTACGCCCATGAGTGGAAGTGCCCTATGCTCTCTCAGCTGTGTCTATTCCATGTTTCAGGACGCAGCGTACACTCTTCCAGAGTGGCTGTTGGCAATTTCCATCCCGCCCATCAGCGTAGCAAGGCTCCCGTGTCTCCATGGCCTGTCCTGCATTTCTGGTTTTTACACTTTTTTCAGCATGGCCCTTTTGACCGCTGGCAAGCGAGACTTCTTTGTAGCGCCGATTTGCCTTTCCGGCTTGCTTGGTTGGCCAAAAAGGGCGTATGCGTTTTTTCCTGAATATATTCAGGAAAAAACGCATACGCCCTTTTTGGCCAAGGGTATCATTGTCAACGCTTTGCCGCTTTTCATGTGCTTTCAAGGCGAGTCGAATCGACCTCCTGAAATCTGTTTCCTGCAATTCTGCCTTGCTTTCAAATCCTCTTCGTTGCCTTCCCTCAATATATTTGTGGACGAGAGTCATCATTTCTAACTCTGCAGGTTTGTGAATTGCAGTGCCCCTGAGCTCCATTTGTCAACTCGCTTTTTTGGGAGCTGGCCGCAAAAGCGCAGGATTGCTTCAGGCCCTATTCTGGTTCCGGGCGGCAGGCTGAGCCTGTGGTTCATTCTTCTTCCTGATGGGAAAATAGAGTGACCTGTGCCTGTCCCAACACCTAGAGCTAGTCTCTCATTGGTTCCCCCTCTTCCCGTTCATCCTCAGGACAAATTGCGACCTGTACGAAACAGGAGGTCAACGGTGCTGATTCTCCAAGTAGGGAGATTGTTAGTGAAGCGGCTGGAATGGCGAACCCGAGCACAAGGAGAGGAGAAATGAGGTGCGTTTTAGAAACCTTTCCCGATCACACGGTGTACCATCTTCTGGGTTTCCCAGGCATGTTTTCGATGTAGGAAGATGCCCTTGAACCTGGAGATTTGGGACCCATGGCATGGGTACCACGCAGTATTACTTTAAAGGGTCTGCGTTTGCTCACCCAACCTCACCAATCCTCTCAGCCCCAAGAGTGTCCAGCCTTATGTCTCATCCAGCTGTGGGTCTAGATATGGTCAATCCAGGTTGCATCACAGCCCCTGAACGGATTTTGTAAGAATGTCTCTCTCTTTCACTGTCTTTGTTTTCTGGGGTTTTTTTTTTTTTTAAGTAATCTATTTTTATAATGGGGTTTAGCTGCTTTTCCCTGCTGTGTTTATGCCGCTTTACACCCTCTTGATTCACTTCCAGAGAGATATCAACACATAGGTTTTAAGACTCTTCCTAGTCAGATATATTCTTGGGCGGTGAATAGGGGGTGTTGAGTCCAGTTCACTGAGCAGGGAGTAGGTCTTGTCTATTACATATTTGGCTTGTGGAACGGTATGTGAGCTAATTTCAAACCCTTGTTTTATGCACCGCCCCGCCTCACCTTTCCCGTTAAGCAGCCATAGTGTGTTTTGTAAATGTGTGACTCTGTTCTGTTTTGGAATTCAGTTCAGGTGTAGCGATGTTGACATTCCCTCTATAAGTGATATCTTAGGATAAGTGTCCTTTTCTGTGTGACTTACTTCACTTAGAGTCATCGTCCCTAAATCCACTCATCATGCTGCTACTAGCCTTATGACACTGATTTCATGGCTGAGTGATATTCCATTGTGCATAAGTACCACAACTTCTTTATCCATTTTTCTCTTTCCTGGGATATTTAAGGTGTACCGAAGTGGAGGTTCTTGGAAACAGAGCAGCCCTAAACTTTGGGGTGCCTGTGTCGTGTTGATTTTTAGGTTTCCCGATTTCTACGCCCATGAGTGAAGTGCCCTATGCTCTCTCAGCTGTGTCTATTCCATGTTTCAGGACGCAGCGTACACTCCTCCAGAGTGGCTGTTGGCAATTTCCATCCCGCCCATCAGCGTAGCAAGGCTCCCGTGTCTCCATGGCCTGTCCTGCATTTCTGGTTTTTACACTTTTTTCAGCATGGCCCTTTTGACCGCTGGCAAGCGAGACTTCTTTGTAGCGCCGATTTGCCTTTCCGGCTTGCTTGGTTGGCCAAAAAGGGCGTATGCGTTTTTTCCTGAATATATTCAGGAAAAAACGCATACGCCCTTTTTGGCCAAGGGCATCATTGTCAACGCTTTGCCGCTTTTCATGTGCTTTCAAGGCGAGTCGAATCTACCTCCTGAAATCTGTTTCCTGCAATTCTGCCTTGCTTTCAAATCCTCTTCGTTGCCTTCCCTCAATATATTTGTGGACGAGAGTCATCATTTCTAACTCTGCAGGTTTGTGAATTGCAGTGCCCCTGAGCTCCATTTGTCAACTCGCTTTTTTGGGAGCTGGCCGCAAAAGCGCAGGATTGCTTCAGGCCCTATTCTGGTTCCGGGCGGCAGGCTGAGCCTGTGGTTCATTCTTCTTCCTGATGGGAAAATAGAGTGACCTGTGCCTGTCCCAACACCTAGAGCTAGTCTCTCATTGGTTCCCCCTCTTCCCGTTCATCCTCAGGACAAATTGCGACCTGTACGAAACAGGAGGTCAACGGTGCTGATTCTCCAAGTAGGGAGATTGTTAGTGAAGCGGCTGGAATGGCGAACCCGAGCACAAGGAGAGGAGAAATGAGGTGCGTTTTAGAAACCTTTCCCGATCACACGGTGTACCATCTTCTGGGTTTCCCAGGCATGTTTTCGATGTAGGAAGATGCCCTTGAACCTGGAAATTTGGGACCCATGGCATGGGTACCACGCAGTATTACTTTAAAGGGTCTGCGTTTGCTCACCCAACCTCACCAATCCTCTCAGCCCCAAGAGTGTCCAGCCTTATGTCTCATCCAGCTGTGGGTCTAGATATGGTCAATCCAGGTTGCATCAGAGCCCCTGAACGGATTTTGTAAGAATGTCTCTCTCTTTCACTGTCTTTGTTTTATGGGTTTTTTTTTTAAGTAATCTAGTTTTATAATGGGGTTTAGCTGCTTTTCCCTGCTGTGTTTATGCCGCTTTACACCCTCTTGATTCACTTCCAGAGAGATATCAATACATAGGTTTTAAGACTCTTCCTAGTCAGATATATTCTTGGGCGGTGAATAGGGGGTGTTGAGTCCAGTTCACTGAGCAGGGAGTAGGTCTTGTCTATTACATATTTGGCTTGTGGAACGGTATCTGAGCTAATTTCAAACCCTTGTTTTATGCATCGCCCCGCCTCACCTTTCCCGTTAAGCAGCCATAGTGTGTTTTGCAAATGTGTGACTCTGTTCTGTTTTGGAATTCAGTTCAGGTGTAGCGATGTTGACATTCCCTCTATAAGTGATATCTTAGGATAAGTGTCCTTTTCTGTGTGACTTACTTCACTTAGAGTCATCGTCCCTAAATCCACTCATCATGCTGCTACTAGCCTTATGACACTGATTTCATGGCTGAGTGATATTCCATTGTGCATAAGTACCACAACTTCTTTGTCCATTTTTCTCTTTCCTGGGATATTTAAGGTGTACCGAAGTGGAGGTTCTTGGAAACAGAGCAGCCCTAAACTTTGGGGTGCCTGTGTCGTGTTGATTTTTAGGTTTCCCGATTTCTACGCCCATGAGTGGAAGTGCCCTATGCTCTCTCAGCTGTGTCTATTCCATGTTTCAGGACGCAGCGTACACTCTTCCAGAGTGGCTGTTGGCAATTTCCATCCCGCCCATCAGCGTAGCAAGGCTCCCGTGTCTCCATGGCCTGTCCTGCATTTCTGGTTTTTACACTTTTTTCAGCATGGCCCTTTTGACCGCTGGCAAGCGAGACTTCTTTGTAGCGCCGATTTGCCTTTCCGGCTTGCTTGGTTGGCCAAAAAGGGCGTATGCGTTTTTTCCTGAATATATTCAGGAAAAAACGCATACGCCCTTTTTGGCCAAGGGTATCATTGTCAACGCTTTGCCGCTTTTCATGTGCTTTCAAGGCGAGTCGAATCGACCTCCTGAAATCTGTTTCCTGCAATTCTGCCTTGCTTTCAAATCCTCTTCGTTGCCTTCCCTCAATATATTTGTGGACGAGAGTCATCATTTAGAACTCTGCAGGTTTGTGAATTGCAGTGCCCCTGAGCTCCATTTGTCAACTCGCTTTTTTGGGAGCTGGCCGCAAAAGCGCAGGATTGCTTCAGGCCCTATTCTGGTTCCGGGCGGCAGGCTGAGCCTGTGGTTCATTCTTCTTCCTGATGGGAAAATAGAGTGACCTGTGCCTGTCCCAACACCTAGAGCTAGTCTCTCATTGGTTCCCCCTCTTCCCGTTCATCCTCAGGACAAATTGCGACCTGTACGAAACAGGAGGTCAACGGTGCTGATTCTCCAAGTAGGGAGATTGTTAGTGAAGCGGCTGGAATGGCGAACCCGAGCACAAGGAGAGGAGAAATGAGGTGCGTTTTAGAAACCTTTCCCGATCACACGGTGTACCATCTTCTGGGTTTCCCAGGCATGTTTTCGATGTAGGAAGATGCCCTTGAACCTGGAGATTTGGGACCCATGGCATGGGTACCACGCAGTATTACTTTAAAGGGTCTGCGTTTGCTCACCCAACCTCACCAATCCTCTCAGCCCCAAGAGTGTCCAGCCTTATGTCTCATCCAGCTGTGGGTCTAGATATGGTCAATCCAGGTTGCATCAGAGCCCCTGAACGGATTTTGTAAGAATGTCTCTCTCTTTCACTGTCTTTGTTTTATGGGTTTTTTTTTTAAGTAATCTAGTTTTATAATGGGGTTTAGCTGCTTTTCCCTGCTGTGTTTATGCCGCTTTACACCCTCTTGATTCACTTCCAGAGAGATATCAATACATAGGTTTTAAGACTCTTCCTAGTCAGATATATTCTTGGGCGGTGAATAGGGGGTGTTGAGTCCAGTTCACTGAGCAGGGAGTAGGTCTTGTCTATTACATATTTGGCTTGTGGAACGGTATCTGAGCTAATTTCAAACCCTTGTTTTATGCATCGCCCCGCCTCACCTTTCCCGTTAAGCAGCCATAGTGTGTTTTGCAAATGTGTGACTCTGTTCTGTTTTGGAATTCAGTTCAGGTGTAGCGATGTTGACATTCCCTCTATAAGTGATATCTTAGGATAAGTGTCCTTTTCTGTGTGACTTACTTCACTTAGAGTCATCGTCCCTAAATCCACTCATCATGCTGCTACTAGCCTTATGACACTGATTTCATGGCTGAGTGATATTCCATTGTGCATAAGTACCACAACTTCTTTGTCCATTTTTCTCTTTCCTGGGATATTTAAGGTGTACCGAAGTGGAGGTTCTTGGAAACAGAGCAGCCCTAAACTTTGGGGTGCCTGTGTCGTGTTGATTTTTAGGTTTCCCGATTTCTACGCCCATGAGTGGAAGTGCCCTATGCTCTCTCAGCTGTGTCTATTCCATGTTTCAGGACGCAGCGTACACTCTTCCAGAGTGGCTGTTGGCAATTTCCATCCCGCCCATCAGCGTAGCAAGGCTCCCGTGTCTCCATGGCCTGTCCTGCATTTCTGGTTTTTACACTTTTTTCAGCATGGCCCTTTTGACCGCTGGCAAGCGAGACTTCTTTGTAGCGCCGATTTGCCTTTCCGGCTTGCTTGGTTGGCCAAAAAGGGCGTATGCGTTTTTTCCTGAATATATTCAGGAAAAAACGCATACGCCCTTTTTGGCCAAGGGTATCATTGTCAACGCTTTGCCGCTTTTCATGTGCTTTCAAGGCGAGTCGAATCGACCTCCTGAAATCTGTTTCCTGCAATTCTGCCTTGCTTTCAAATCCTCTTCGTTGCCTTCCCTCAATATATTTGTGGACGAGAGTCATCATTTCTAATTCTGCAGGTTTGTGAATTGCAGTGCCCCTGAGCTCCATTTGTCAACTCGCTTTTTTGGGAGCTGGCCGCAAAAGCGCAGGATTGCTTCAGGCCCTATTCTGGTTCCGGGCGGCAGGCTGAGCCTGCGGTTCATTCTTCTTCCTGATGGGAAAATAGAGTGACCTGTGCCTGTCCCAACACCTAGAGCTAGTCTCTCATTGGTTCCCCCTCTTCCCGTTCATCCTCAGGACAAATTGCGACCTGTACGAAACAGGAGGTCAACGGTGCTGATTCTCCAAGTAGGGAGATTGTTAGTGAAGCGGCTGGAATGGCGAACCCGAGCACAAGGAGAGGAGAAATGAGGTGCGTTTTAGAAACCTTTCCCGATCACACGGTGTACCATCTTCTGGGTTTCCCAGGCATGTTTTCGATGTAGGAAGATGCCCTTGAACCTGGAGATTTGGGACCCATGGCATGGGTACCACGCAGTATTACTTTAAAGGGTCTGCGTTTGCTCACCCAACCTCACCAATCCTCTCAGCCCCAAGAGTGTCCAGCCTTATGTCTCATCCAGCTGTGGGTCTAGATATGGTCGATCCAGGTTGCATCAGAGCCCCTGAACGGATTTTGTAAGAATGTCTCTCTCTTTCACTGTCTTTGTTTTCTGGGGTTTTTTTTTTTTAAGTAATCTATTTTTATAATGGGGTTTAGCTGCTTTTCCCTGCTGTGTTTATGCCGCTTTACACCCTCTTGATTCACTTCCAGAGAGATATCAACACATAGGTTTTAAGACTCTTCCTAGTCAGATATATTCTTGGGCGGTGAATAGGGGGTGTTGAGTCCAGTTCACTGAGCAGGGAGTAGGTCTTGTCTATTACATATTTGGCTTGTGGAACGGTATGTGAGCTAATTTCAAACCCTTGTTTTATGCACCGCCCCGCCTCACCTTTCCCGTTAAGCAGCCATAGTGTGTTTTGTAAATGTGTGACTCTGTTCTGTTTTGGAATTCAGTTCAGGTGTAGCGATGTTGACATTCCCTCTATAAGTGATATCTTAGGATAAGTGTCCTTTTCTGTGTGACTTACTTCACTTAGAGTCATCGTCCCTAAATCCACTCATCATGCTGCTACTAGCCTTATGACACTGATTTCATGGCTGAGTGATATTCCATTGTGCATAAGTACCACAACTTCTTTATCCATTTTTCTCTTTCCTGGGATATTTAAGGTGTACCGAAGTGGAGGTTCTTGGAAACAGAGCAGCCCTAAACTTTGGGGTGCCTGTGTCGTGTTGATTTTTAGGTTTCCCGATTTCTACGCCCATGAGTGGAAGTGCCCTATGCTCTCTCAGCTGTGTCTATTCCATGTTTCAGGACGCAGCGTACACTCCTCCAGAGTGGCTGTTGGCAATTTCCATCCCGCCCATCAGCGTAGCAAGGCTCCCGTGTCTCCATGGCCTGTCCTGCATTTCTGGTTTTTACACTTTTTTCAGCATGGCCCTTTTGACCGCTGGCAAGTGAGACTTCTTTGTAGCGCCGATTTGCCTTTCCGGCTTGCTTGGTTGGCCAAACAGGGCGTATGCGTTTTTTCCTGAATATATTCAGGAAAAAACGCATACGCCCTGTTTGGCCAAGGGCATCATTGTCAACGCTTTGCCGCTTTTCATGTGCTTTCAAGGCGAGTCGAATCGACCTCCTGAAATCTGTTTCCTGCAATTCTGCCTTGCTTTCAAATCCTCTTCGTTGCCTTCCCTCAATATATTTGTGGACGAGAGTCATCATTTCGAACTCTGCAGGTTTGTGAATTGCAGTGCCCCTGAGCTCCATTTGTCAACTCGCTTTTTTGGGAGCTGGCCGCAAAAGCGCAGGATTGCTTCAGGCCCTATTCTGGTTCCGGGCGGCAGGCTGAGCCTGTGGTTCATTCTTCTTCCTGATGGGAAAATAGAGTGACCTGTGCCTGTCCCAACACCTAGAGCTAGTCTCTCATTGGTTCCCCCTCTTCCCGTTCATCCTCAGGACAAATTGCGACCTGTACGAAACAGGAGGTCAACGGTGCTGATTCTCCAAGTAGGGAGATTGTTAGTGAAGCGGCTGGAATGGCGAACCCGAGCACAAGGAGAGGAGAAATGAGGTGCGTTTTAGAAACCTTTCCCGATCACACGGTGTGCCATCTTCTGGGTTTCCCAGGCATGTTTTCGATGTAGGAAGATGCCCTTGAACCTGGAGATTTGGGACCCATGGCATGGGTACCACGCAGTATTACTTTAAAGGGTCTGCGTTTGCTCACCCAACCTCACCAATCCTCTCAGCCCCAAGAGTGTCCAGCCTTATGTCTCATCCAGCTGTGGGTCTAGATATGGTCAATCCAGGTTGCATCAGAGCCCCTGAACGGATTTTGTAAGAATGTCTCTCTCTTTCACTGTCTTTGTTTTCTGGGGTTTTTTTTTTTAAGTAATCTATTTTTATAATGGGGTTTAGCTGCTTTTCCCTGCTGTGTTTATGCCGCTTTACACCCTCTTGATTCACTTCCAGAGAGATATCAATACATAGGTTTTAAGACTCTTCCTAGTCAGATATATTCTTGGGCGGTGAATAGGGGGTGTTGAGTCCAGTTCACTGAGCAGGGAGTAGGTCTTGTCTATTACATATTTGGCTTGTGGAACGGTATGTGAGCTAATTTCAAACCCTTGTTTTATGCATCGCCCCGCCTCACCTTTCCCGTTAAGCAGCCATAGTGTGTTTTGTAAATGTGTGACTCTGTTCTGTTTTGGAATTCAGTTCAGGTGTAGCGATGTTGACATTCCCTCTATAAGTGATATCTTAGGATAAGTGTCCTTTTCTGTGTGACTTACTTCACTTAGAGTCATCGTCCCTAAATCCACTCATCATGCTGCTACTAGCCTTATGACACTGATTTCATGGCTGAGTGATATTCCATTGTGCATAAGTACCACAACTTCTTTATCCATTTTTCTCTTTCCTGGGATATTTAAGGTGTACCGAAGTGGAGGTTCTTGGAAACAGAGCAGCCCTAAACTTTGGGGTGCCTGTGTCGTGTTGATTTTTAGGTTTCCCGATTTCTACGCCCATGAGTGGAAGTGCCCTATGCTCTCTCAGCTGTGTCTATTCCATGTTTCAGGACGCAGCGTACACTCCTCCAGAGTGGCTGTTGGCAATTTCCATCCCGCCCATCAGCGTAGCAAGGCTCCCGTGTCTCCATGGCCTGTCCTGCATTTCTGGTTTTTACACTTTTTTCAGCATGGCCCTTTTGACCGCTGGCAAGCGAGACTTCTTTGTAGCGCCGATTTGCCTTTCCGGCTTGCTTGGTTGGCCAAACAGGGCGTATGCGTTTTTTCCTGAATATATTCAGGAAAAAACGCATACGCCCTTTTTGGCCAAGGGCATCATTGTCAACGCTTTGCCGCTTTTCATGTGCTTTCAAGGCGAGTCGAATCTACCTCCTGAAATCTGTTTCCTGCAATTCTGCCTTGCTTTCAAATCCTCTTCGTTGCCTTCCCTCAATATATTTGTGGACGAGAGTCATCATTTCTAACTCTGCAGGTTTGTGAATTGCAGTGCCCCTGAGCTCCATTTGTCAACTCGCTTTTTTGGGAGCTGGCCGCAAAAGCGCAGGATTGCTTCAGGCCCTATTCTGGTTCCGGGCGGCAGGCTGAGCCTGTGGTTCATTCTTCTTCCTGATGGGAAAATAGAGTGACCTGTGCCTGTCCCAACACCTAGAGCTAGTCTCTCATTGGTTCCCCCTCTTCCCGTTCATCCTCAGGACAAATTGCGACCTGTACGAAACAGGAGGTCAACGGTGCTGATTCTCCAAGTAGGGAGATTGTTAGTGAAGCGGCTGGAATGGCGAACCCGAGCACAAGGAGAGGAGAAATGAGGTGCGTTTTAGAAACCTTTCCCGATCACACGGTGTACCATCTTCTGGGTTTCCCAGGCATGTTTTCGATGTAGGAAGATGCCCTTGAACCTGGAGATTTGGGACCCATGGCATGGGTACCACGCAGTATTACTTTAAAGGGTCTGCGTTTGCTCACCCAACCTCACCAATCCTCTCAGCCCCAAGAGTGTCCAGCCTTATGTCTCATCCAGCTGTGGGTCTAGATATGGTCAATCCAGGTTGCATCACAGCCCCTGAACGGATTTTGTAAGAATGTCTCTCTCTTTCACTGTCTTTGTTTTCTGGGGTTTTTTTTTTTTTTAAGTAATCTATTTTTATAATGGGGTTTAGCTGCTTTTCCCTGCTGTGTTTATGCCGCTTTACACCCTCTTGATTCACTTCCAGAGAGATATCAACACATAGGTTTTAAGACTCTTCCTAGTCAGATATATTCTTGGGCGGTGAATAGGGGGTGTTGAGTCCAGTTCACTGAGCAGGGAGTAGGTCTTGTCTATTACATATTTGGCTTGTGGAACGGTATGTGAGCTAATTTCAAACCCTTGTTTTATGCACCGCCCCGCCTCACCTTTCCCGTTAAGCAGCCATAGTGTGTTTTGTAAATGTGTGACTCTGTTCTGTTTTGGAATTCAGTTCAGGTGTAGCGATGTTGACATTCCCTCTATAAGTGATATCTTAGGATAAGTGTCCTTTTCTGTGTGACTTACTTCACTTAGAGTCATCGTCCCTAAATCCACTCATCATGCTGCTACTAGCCTTATGACACTGATTTCATGGCTGAGTGATATTCCATTGTGCATAAGTACCACAACTTCTTTATCCATTTTTCTCTTTCCTGGGATATTTAAGGTGTACCGAAGTGGAGGTTCTTGGAAACAGAGCAGCCCTAAACTTTGGGGTGCCTGTGTCGTGTTGATTTTTAGGTTTCCCGATTTCTACGCCCATGAGTGAAGTGCCCTATGCTCTCTCAGCTGTGTCTATTCCATGTTTCAGGACGCAGCGTACACTCCTCCAGAGTGGCTGTTGGCAATTTCCATCCCGCCCATCAGCGTAGCAAGGCTCCCGTGTCTCCATGGCCTGTCCTGCATTTCTGGTTTTTACACTTTTTTCAGCATGGCCCTTTTGACCGCTGGCAAGCGAGACTTCTTTGTAGCGCCGATTTGCCTTTCCGGCTTGCTTGGTTGGCCAAACAGGGCGTATGCGTTTTTTCCTGAATATATTCAGGAAAAAACGCATACGCCCTGTTTGGCCAAGGGCATCATTGTCAACGCTTTGCCGCTTTTCATGTGCTTTCAAGGCGAGTCGAATCTACCTCCTGAAATCTGTTTCCTGCAATTCTGCCTTGCTTTCAAATCCTCTTCGTTGCCTTCCCTCAATATATTTGTGGACGAGAGTCATCATTTCGAACTCTGCAGGTTTGTGAATTGCAGTGCCCCTGAGCTCCATTTGTCAACTCGCTTTTTTGGGAGCTGGCCGCAAAAGCGCAGGATTGCTTCAGGCCCTATTCTGGTTCCGGGCGCCAGGCTGAGCCTGTGGTTCATTCTTCTTCCTGATGGGAAAATAGAGTGACCTGTGCCTGTCCCAACACCTAGAGCTAGTCTCTCATTGGTTCCCCCTCTTCCCGTTCATCCTCAGGACAAATTGCGACCTGTACGAAACAGGAGGTCAACGGTGCTGATTCTCCAAGTCGGGAGATTGTTAGTGAAGCGGCTGGAATGGCGAACCCGAGCACAAGGAGAGGAGAAATGAGGTGCGTTTTAGAAACCTTTCCCGATCACACGGTGTACCATCTTCTGGGTTTCCCAGGCATGTTTTCGATGTAGGAAGATGCCCTTGAACCTGGAGATTTGGGACCCATGGCATGGGTACCACGCAGTATTACTTTAAAGGGTCTGCGTTTGCTCACCCAACCTCACCAATCCTCTCAGCCCCAAGAGTGTCCAGCCTTATGTCTCATCCAGCTGTGGGTCTAGATATGGTCGATCCAGGTTGCATCAGAGCCCCTGAACGGATTTTGTAAGAATGTCTCTCTCTTTCACTGTCTTTGTTTTCTGGGGTTTTTTTTTTTTAAGTAATCTATTTTTATAATGGGGTTTAGCTGCTTTTCCCTGCTGTGTTTATGCCGCTTTACACCCTCTTGATTCACTTCCAGAGAGATATCAACACATAGGTTTTAAGACTCTTCCTAGTCAGATATATTCTTGGGCGGTGAATAGGGGGTGTTGAGTCCAGTTCACTGAGCAGGGAGTAGGTCTTGTCTATTACATATTTGGCTTGTGGAACGGTATGTGAGCTAATTTCAAACCCTTGTTTTATGCACCGCCCCGCCTCACCTTTCCCGTTAAGCAGCCATAGTGTGTTTTGTAAATGTGTGACTCTGTTCTGTTTTGGAATTCAGTTCAGGTGTAGCGATGTTGACATTCCCTCTATAAGTGATATCTTAGGATAAGTGTCCTTTTCTGTGTGACTTACTTCACTTAGAGTCATCGTCCCTAAATCCACTCATCATGCTGCTACTAGCCTTATGACACTGATTTCATGGCTGAGTGATATTCCATTGTGCATAAGTACCACAACTTCTTTATCCATTTTTCTCTTTCCTGGGATATTTAAGGTGTACCGAAGTGGAGGTTCTTGGAAACAGAGCAGCCCTAAACTTTGGGGTGCCTGTGTCGTGTTGATTTTTAGGTTTCCCGATTTCTACGCCCATGAGTGGAAGTGCCCTATGCTCTCTCAGCTGTGTCTATTCCATGTTTCAGGACGCAGCGTACACTCCTCCAGAGTGGCTGTTGGCAATTTCCATCCCGCCCATCAGCGTAGCAAGGCTCCCGTGTCTCCATGGCCTGTCCTGCATTTCTGGTTTTTACACTTTTTTCAGCATGGCCCTTTTGACCGCTGGCAAGCGAGACTTCTTTGTAGCGCCGATTTGCCTTTCCGGCTTGCTTGGTTGGCCAAAAAGGGCGTATGCGTTTTTTCCTGAATATATTCAGGAAAAAACGCATACGCCCTTTTTGGCCAAGGGCATCATTGTCAACGCTTTGCCGCTTTTCATGTGCTTTCAAGGCGAGTCGAATCGACCTCCTGAAATCTGTTTCCTGCAATTCTGCCTTGCTTTCAAATCCTCTTCGTTGCCTTCCCTCAATATATTTGTGGACGAGAGTCATCATTTAGAACTCTGCAGGTTTGTGAATTGCAGTGCCCCTGAGCTCCATTTGTCAACTCGCTTTTTTGGGAGCTGGCCGCAAAAGCGCAGGATTGCTTCAGGCCCTATTCTGGTTCCGGGCGGCAGGCTGAGCCTGTGGTTCATTCTTCTTCCTGATGGGAAAATAGAGTGACCTGTGCCTGTCCCAACACCTAGAGCTAGTCTCTCATTGGTTCCCCCTCTTCCCGTTCATCCTCAGGACAAATTGCGACCTGTACGAAACAGGAGGTCAACGGTGCTGATTCTCCAAGTAGGGAGATTGTTAGTGAAGCGGCTGGAATGGCGAACCCGAGCACAAGGAGCGGAGAAATGAGGTGCGTTTTAGAAACCTTTCCCGATCACACGGTGTACCATCTTCTGGGTTTCCCAGGCATGTTTTCGATGTAGGAAGATGCCCTTGAACCTGGAGATTTGGGACCCATGGCATGGGTACCACGCAGTATTACTTTAAAGGGTCTGCGTTTGCTCACCCAACCTCACCAATCCTCTCAGCCCCAAGAGTGTCCAGCCTTATGTCTCATCCAGCTGTGGGTCTAGATATGGTCAATCCAGGTTGCATCAGAGCCCCTGAACGGATTTTGTAAGAATGTCTCTCTCTTTCACTGTCTTTGTTTTCTGGGGTTTTTTTTTTTTAAGTAATCTATTTTTATAATGGGGTTTAGCTGCTTTTCCCTGCTGTGTTTATGCCGCTTTACACCCTCTTGATTCACTTCCAGAGAGATATCAATACATAGGTTTTAAGACTCTTCCTAGTCAGATATATTCTTGGGCGGTGAATAGGGGGTGTTGAGTCCAGTTCACTGAGCAGGGAGTAGGTCTTGTCTATTACATATTTGGCTTGTGGAACGGTATGTGAGCTAATTTCAAACCCTTGTTTTATGCATCGCCCCGCCTCACCTTTCCCGTTAAGCAGCCATAGTGTGTTTTGTAAATGTGTGACTCTGTTCTGTTTTGGAATTCAGTTCAGGTGTAGCGATGTTGACATTCCCTCTATAAGTGATATCTTAGGATAAGTGTCCTTTTCTGTGTGACTTACTTCACTTAGAGTCATCGTCCCTAAATCCACTCATCATGCTGCTACTAGCCTTATGACACTGATTTCATGGCTGAGTGATATTCCATTGTGCATAAGTACCACAACTTCTTTATCCATTTTTCTCTTTCCTGGGATATTTAAGGTGTACCGAAGTGGAGGTTCTTGGAAACAGAGCAGCCCTAAACTTTGGGGTGCCTGTGTCGTGTTGATTTTTAGGTTTCCCGATTTCTACGCCCATGAGTGGAAGTGCCCTATGCTCTCTCAGCTGTGTCTATTCCATGTTTCAGGACGCAGCGTACACTCCTCCAGAGTGGCTGTTGGCAATTTCCATCCCGCCCATCAGCGTAGCAAGGCTCCCGTGTCTGCATGGCCTGTCCTGCATTTCTGGTTTTTACACTTTTTTCAGCATGGCCCTTTTGACCGCTGGCAAGCGAGACTTCTTTGTAGCGCCGATTTGCCTTTCCGGCTTGCTTGGTTGGCCAAAAAGGGCGTATGCGTTTTTTCCTGAATATATTCAGGAAAAAACGCATACGCCCTTTTTGGCCAAGGGCATCATTGTCAACGCTTTGCCGCTTTTCATGTGCTTTCAAGGCGAGTCGAATCGACCTCCTGAAATCTGTTTCCTGCAATTCTGCCTTGCTTTCAAATCCTCTTCGTTGCCTTCCCTCAATATATTTGTGGACGAGAGTCATCATTTCTAACTCTGCAGGTTTGTGAATTGCAGTGCCCCTGAGCTCCATTTGTCAACTCGCTTTTTTGGGAGCTGGCCGCAAAAGCGCAGGATTGCTTCAGGCCCTATTCTGGTTCCGGGGGGCAGGCTGAGCCTGTGGTTCATTCTTCTTCCTGATGGGAAAATAGAGTGACCTGTGCCTGTCCCAACACCTAGAGCTAGTCTCTCATTGGTTCCCCCTCTTCCCGTTCATCCTCAGGACAAATTGCGACCTGTACGAAACAGGAGGTCAACGGTGCTGATTCTCCAAGTCGGGAGATTGTTAGTGAAGCGGCTGGAATGGCGAACCCGAGCACAAGGAGAGGAGAAATGAGGTGCGTTTTAGAAACCTTTCCCGATCACACGGTGTACCATCTTCTGGGTTTCCCAGGCATGTTTTCGATGTAGGAAGATGCCCTTGAACCTGGAGATTTGGGACCCATGGCATGGGTACCACGCAGTATTACTTTAAAGGGTCTGCGTTTGCTCACCCAACCTCACCAATCCTCTCAGCCCCAAGAGTGTCCAGCCTTATGTCTCATCCAGCTGTGGGTCTAGATATGGTCGATCCAGGTTGCATCAGAGCCCCTGAACGGATTTTGTAAGAATGTCTCTCTCTTTCACTGTCTTTGTTTTCTGGGGTTTTTTTTTTTTAAGTAATCTATTTTTATAATGGGGTTTAGCTGCTTTTCCCTGCTGTGTTTATGCCGCTTTACACCCTCTTGATTCACTTCCAGAGAGATATCAACACATAGGTTTTAAGACTCTTCCTAGTCAGATATATTCTTGGGCGGTGAATAGGGGGTGTTGAGTCCAGTTCACTGAGCAGGGAGTAGGTCTTGTCTATTACATATTTGGCTTGTGGAACGGTATGTGAGCTAATTTCAAACCCTTGTTTTATGCACCGCCCCGCCTCACCTTTCCCGTTAAGCAGCCATAGTGTGTTTTGTAAATGTGTGACTCTGTTCTGTTTTGGAATTCAGTTCAGGTGTAGCGATGTTGACATTCCCTCTATAAGTGATATCTTAGGATAAGTGTCCTTTTCTGTGTGACTTACTTCACTTAGAGTCATCGTCCCTAAATCCACTCATCATGCTGCTACTAGCCTTATGACACTGATTTCATGGCTGAGTGATATTCCATTGTGCATAAGTACCACAACTTCTTTATCCATTTTTCTCTTTCCTGGGATATTTAAGGTGTACCGAAGTGGAGGTTCTTGGAAACAGAGCAGCCCTAAACTTTGGGGTGCCTGTGTCGTGTTGATTTTTAGGTTTCCCGATTTCTACGCCCATGAGTGAAGTGCCCTATGCTCTCTCAGCTGTGTCTATTCCATGTTTCAGGACGCAGCGTACACTCCTCCAGAGTGGCTGTTGGCAATTTCCATCCCGCCCATCAGCGTAGCAAGGCTCCCGTGTCTCCATGGCCTGTCCTGCATTTCTGGTTTTTACACTTTTTTCAGCATGGCCCTTTTGACCGCTGGCAAGCGAGACTTCTTTGTAGCGCCGATTTGCCTTTCCGGCTTGCTTGGTTGGCCAAACAGGGCGTATGCGTTTTTTCCTGAATATATTCAGGAAAAAACGCATACGCCCTGTTTGGCCAAGGGCATCATTGTCAACGCTTTGCCGCTTTTCATGTGCTTTCAAGGCGAGTCGAATCTACCTCCTGAAATCTGTTTCCTGCAATTCTGCCTTGCTTTCAAATCCTCTTCGTTGCCTTCCCTCAATATATTTGTGGACGAGAGTCATCATTTCGAACTCTGCAGGTTTGTGAATTGCAGTGCCCCTGAGCTCCATTTGTCAACTCGCTTTTTTGGGAGCTGGCCGCAAAAGCGCAGGATTGCTTCAGGCCCTATTCTGGTTCCGGGCGGCAGGCTGAGCCTGTGGTTCATTCTTCTTCCTGATGGGAAAATAGAGTGACCTGTGCCTGTCCCAACACCTAGAGCTAGTCTCTCATTGGTTCCCCCTCTTCCCGTTCATCCTCAGGACAAATTGCGACCTGTACGAAACAGGAGGTCAACGGTGCTGATTCTCCAAGTAGGGAGATTGTTAGTGAAGCGGCTGGAATGGCGAACCCGAGCACAAGGAGAGGAGAAATGAGGTGCGTTTTAGAAACCTTTCCCGATCACACGGTGTGCCATCTTCTGGGTTTCCCAGGCATGTTTTCGATGTAGGAAGATGCCCTTGAACCTGGAGATTTGGGACCCATGGCATGGGTACCACGCACTATTACTTTAAAGGGTCTGCGTTTGCTCACCCAACCTCACCAATCCTCTCAGCCCCAAGAGTGTCCAGCCTTATGTCTCATCCAGCTGTGGGTCTAGATATGGTCAATCCAGGTTGCATCAGAGCCCCTGAACGTATTTTGTAAGAATGTCTCTCTCTTTCACTGTCTTTCTTTTCTGGGGTTTTTTTTTTTTAAGTAATCTATTTTTATAATGGGGTTTAGCTGCTTTTCCCTGCTGTGTTTATGCCGCTTTACACCCTCTTGATTCACTTCCAGAGAGATATCAACACATAGGTTTTAAGACTCTTCCTAGTCAGATATATTCTTGGGCGGTGAATAGGGGGTGTTGAGTCCAGTTCACTGAGCAGGGAGTAGGTCTTGTCTATTACATATTTGGCTTGTGGAACGGTATGTGAGCTAATTTCAAACCCTTGTTTTATGCACCGCCCCGCCTCACCTTTCCCGTTAAGCAGCCATAGTGTGTTTTGTAAATGTGTGACTCTGTTCTGTTTTGGAATTCAGTTCAGGTGTAGCGATGTTGACATTCCCTCTATAAGTGATATCTTAGGATAAGTGTCCTTTTCTGTGTGACTTACTTCACTTAGAGTCATCGTCCCTAAATCCACTCATCATGCTGCTACTAGCCTTATGACACTGATTTCATGGCTGAGTGATATTCCATTGTGCATAAGTACCACAACTTCTTTATCCATTTTTCTCTTTCCTGGGATATTTAAGGTGTACCGAAGTGGAGGTTCTTGGAAACAGAGCAGCCCTAAACTTTGGGGTGCCTGTGTCGTGTTGATTTTTAGGTTTCCCGATTTCTACGCCCATGAGTGGAAGTGCCCTATGCTCTCTCAGCTGTGTCTATTCCATGTTTCAGGACGCAGCGTACACTCCTCCAGAGTGGCTGTTGGCAATTTCCATCCCGCCCATCAGCGTAGCAAGGCTCCCGTGTCTGCATGGCCTGTCCTGCATTTCTGGTTTTTACACTTTTTTCAGCATGGCCCTTTTGACCGCTGGCAAGCGAGACTTCTTTGTAGCGCCGATTTGCCTTTCCGGCTTGCTTGGTTGGCCAAAAAGGGCGTATGCGTTTTTTCCTGAATATATTCAGGAAAAAACGCATACGCCCTTTTTGGCCAAGGGCATCATTGTCAACGCTTTGCCGCTTTTCATGTGCTTTCAAGGCGAGTCGAATCGACCTCCTGAAATCTGTTTCCTGCAATTCTGCCTTGCTTTCAAATCCTCTTCGTTGCCTTCCCTCAATATATTTGTGGACGAGAGTCATCATTTCTAACTCTGCAGGTTTGTGAATTGCAGTGCCCCTGAGCTCCATTTGTCAACTCGCTTTTTTGGGAGCTGGCCGCAAAAGCGCAGGATTGCTTCAGGCCCTATTCTGGTTCCGGGGGGCAGGCTGAGCCTGTGGTTCATTCTTCTTCCTGATGGGAAAATAGAGTGACCTGTGCCTGTCCCAACACCTAGAGCTAGTCTCTCATTGGTTCCCCCTCTTCCCGTTCATCCTCAGGACAAATTGCGACCTGTACGAAACAGGAGGTCAACGGTGCTGATTCTCCAAGTCGGGAGATTGTTAGTGAAGCGGCTGGAATGGCGAACCCGAGCACAAGGAGAGGAGAAATGAGGTGCGTTTTAGAAACCTTTCCCGATCACACGGTGTACCATCTTCTGGGTTTCCCAGGCATGTTTTCGATGTAGGAAGATGCCCTTGAACCTGGAGATTTGGGACCCATGGCATGGGTACCACGCAGTATTACTTTAAAGGGTCTGCGTTTGCTCACCCAACCTCACCAATCCTCTCAGCCCCAAGAGTGTCCAGCCTTATGTCTCATCCAGCTGTGGGTCTAGATATGGTCAATCCAGGTTGCATCAGAGCCCCTGAACGGATTTTGTAAGAATGTCTCTCTCTTTCACTGTCTTTCTTTTCTGGGGTTTTTTTTTTTTAAGTAATCTATTTTTATAATGGGGTTTAGCTGCTTTTCCCTGCTGTGTTTATGCCGCTTTACACCCTCTTGATTCACTTCCAGAGAGATATCAACACATAGGTTTTAAGACTCTTCCTAGTCAGATATATTCTTGGGCGGTGAATAGGGGGTGTTGAGTCCAGTTCACTGAGCAGGGAGTAGGTCTTGTCTATTACATATTTGGCTTGTGGAACGGTATCTGAGCTAATTTCAAACCCTTGTTTTATGCACCGCCCCGCCTCACCTTTCCCGTTAAGCAGCCATAGTGTGTTTTGTAAATGTGTGACTCTGTTCTGTTTTGGAATTCAGTTCAGGTGTAGCGATGTTGACATTCCCTCTATAAGTGATATCTTAGGATAAGTGTCCTTTTCTGTGTGACTTACTTCACTTAGAGTCATCGTCCCTAAATCCACTCATCATGCTGCTACTAGCCTTATGACACTGATTTCATGGCTGAGTGATATTCCATTGTGCATAAGTACCACAACTTCTTTATCCATTTTTCTCTTTCCTGGGATATTTAAGGTGTACCGAAGTGGAGGTTCTTGGAAACAGAGCAGCCCTAAACTTTGGGGTGCCTGTGTCGTGTTGATTTTTAGGTTTCCCGATTTCTACGCCCATGAGTGGAAGTGCCCTATGCTCTCTCAGCTGTGTCTATTCCATGTTTCAGGACGCAGCGTACACTCCTCCAGAGTGGCTGTTGGCAATTTCCATCCCGCCCATCAGCGTAGCAAGGCTCCCGTGTCTCCATGGCCTGTCCTGCATTTCTGGTTTTTACACTTTTTTCAGCATGGCCCTTTTGACCGCTGGCAAGCGAGACTTCTTTGTAGCGCCGATTTGCCTTTCCGGCTTGCTTGGTTGGCCAAACAGGGCGTATGCGTTTTTTCCTGAATATATTCAGGAAAAAACGCATACGCCCTTTTTGGCCAAGGGCATCATTGTCAACGCTTTGCCGCTTTTCATGTGCTTTCAAGGCGAGTCGAATCTACCTCCTGAAATCTGTTTCCTGCAATTCTGCCTTGCTTTCAAATCCTCTTCGTTGCCTTCCCTCAATATATTTGTGGACGAGAGTCATCATTTAGAACTCTGCAGGTTTGTGAATTGCAGTGCCCCTGAGCTCCATTTGTCAACTCGCTTTTTTGGGAGCTGGCCGCAAAAGCGCAGGATTGCTTCAGGCCCTATTCTGGTTCCGGGCGGCAGGCTGAGCCTGTGGTTCATTCTTCTTCCTGATGGGAAAATAGAGTGACCTGTGCCTGTCCCAACACCTAGAGCTAGTCTCTCATTGGTTCCCCCTCTTCCCGTTCATCCTCAGGACAAATTGCGACCTGTACGAAACAGGAGGTCAACGGTGCTGATTCTCCAAGTAGGGAGATTGTTAGTGAAGCGGCTGGAATGGCGAACCCGAGCACAAGGAGAGGAGAAATGAGGTGCGTTTTAGAAACCTTTCCCGATCACACGGTGTACCATCTTCTGGGTTTCCCAGGCATGTTTTCGATGTAGGAAGATGCCCTTGAACCTGGAGATTTGGGACCCATGGCATGGGTACCACGCAGTATTACTTTAAAGGGTCTGCGTTTGCTCACCCAACCTCACCAATCCTCTCAGCCCCAAGAGTGTCCAGCCTTATGTCTCATCCAGCTGTGGGTCTAGATATGGTCAATCCAGGTTGCATCAGAGCCCCTGAACGGATTTTGTAAGAATGTCTCTCTCTTTCACTGTCTTTGTTTTATGGGTTTTTTTTTTAGTAATCTATTTTTATAATGGGGTTTAGCTGCTTTTCCCTGCTGTGTTTATGCCGCTTTACACCCTCTTGATTCACTTCCAGAGAGATATCAATACATAGGTTTTAAGACTCTTCCTAGTCAGATATATTCTTGGGCGGTGAATAGGGGGTGTTGAGTCCAGTTCACTGAGCAGGGAGTAGGTCTTGTCTATTACATATTTGGCTTGTGGAACGGTATGTGAGCTAATTTCAAACCCTTGTTTTATGCATCGCCCCGCCTCACCTTTCCCGTTAAGCAGCCATAGTGTGTTTTGCAAATGTGTGACTCTGTTCTGTTTTGGAATTCAGTTCAGGTGTAGCGATGTTGACATTCCCTCTATAAGTGATATCTTAGGATAAGTGTCCTTTTCTGTGTGACTTACTTCACTTAGAGTCATCGTCCCTAAATCCACTCATCATGCTGCTACTAGCCTTATGACACTGATTTCATGGCTGAGTGATATTCCATTGTGCATAAGTACCACAACTTCTTTATCCATTTTTCTCTTTCCTGGGATATTTAAGGTGTACCGAAGTGGAGGTTCTTGGAAACAGAGCAGCCCTAAACTTTGGGGTGCCTGTGTCGTGTTGATTTTTAGGTTTCCCGATTTCTACGCCCATGAGTGGAAGTGCCCTATGCTCTCTCAGCTGTGTCTATTCCATGTTTCAGGACGCAGCGTACACTCCTCCAGAGTGGCTGTTGGCAATTTCCATCCCGCCCATCAGCGTAGCAAGGCTCCCGTGTCTCCATGGCCTGTCCTGCATTTCTGGTTTTTACACTTTTTTCAGCATGGCCCTTTTGACCGCTGGCAAGCGAGACTTCTTTGTAGCGCCGATTTGCCTTTCCGGCTTGCTTGGTTGGCCAAAAAGGGCGTATGCGTTTTTTCCTGAATATATTCAGGAAAAAACGCATACGCCCTTTTTGGCCAAGGGCATCATTGTCAACGCTTTGCCGCTTTTCATGTGCTTTCAAGGCGAGTCGAATCTACCTCCTGAAATCTGTTTCCTGCAATTCTGCCTTGCTTTCAAATCCTCTTCGTTGCCTTCCCTCAATATATTTGTGGACGAGAGTCATCATTTCGAACTCTGCAGGTTTGTGAATTGCAGTGCCCCTGAGCTCCATTTGTCAACTCGCTTTTTTGGGAGCTGGCCGCAAAAGCGCAGGATTGCTTCAGGCCCTATTCTGGTTCCGGGCGGCAGGCTGAGCCTGTGGTTCATTCTTCTTCCTGATGGGAAAATAGAGTGACCTGTGCCTGTCCCAACACCTAGAGCTAGTCTCTCATTGGTTCCCCCTCTTCCCGTTCATCCTCAGGACAAATTGCGACCTGTACGAAACAGGAGGTCAACGGTGCTGATTCTCCAAGTAGGGAGATTGTCAGTGAAGCGGCTGGAATGGCGAACCCGAGCACAAGGAGAGGAGAAATGAGGTGCGTTTTAGAAACCTTTCCCGATCACACGGTGTACCATCTTCTGGGTTTCCCAGGCATGTTTTCGATGTAGGAAGATGCCCTTGAACCTGGAGATTTGGGACCCATGGCATGGGTACCACGCAGTATTACTTTAAAGGGTCTGCGTTTGCTCACCCAACCTCACCAATCCTCTCAGCCCCAAGAGTGTCCAGCCTTATGTCTCATCCAGCTGTGGGTCTAGATATGGTCAATCCAGGTTGCATCAGAGCCCCTGAACGATTTTGTAAGAATGTCTCTCTCTTTCACTGTCTTTGTTTTATGGGGTTTTTTTTTTAAGTAATCTATTTTTATAATGGGGTTTAGCTGCTTTTCCCTGCTGTGTTTATGCCGCTTTACACCCTCTTGATTCACTTCCAGAGAGATATCAACACATAGGTTTTAAGACTCTTCCTAGTCAGATATATTCTTGGGCGGTGAATAGGGGGTGTTGAGTCCAGTTCACTGAGCAGGGAGTAGGTCTTGTCTATTACATATTTGGCTTGTGGAACGGTATGTGAGCTAATTTCAAACCCTTGTTTTATGCACCGCCCCGCCTCACCTTTCCCGTTAAGCAGCCATAGTGTGTTTTGTAAATGTGTGACTCTGTTCTGTTTTGGAATTCAGTTCAGGTGTAGCGATGTTGACATTCCCTCTATAAGTGATATCTTAGGATAAGTGTCCTTTTCTGTGTGACTTACTTCACTTAGAGTCATCGTCCCTAAATCCACTCATCATGCTGCTACTAGCCTTATGACACTGATTTCATGGCTGAGTGATATTCCATTGTGCATAAGTACCACAACTTCTTTATCCATTTTTCTCTTTCCTGGGATATTTCAGGTGTACCGAAGTGGAGGTTCTTGGAAACAGAGCAGCCCTAAACTTTGGGGTGCCTGTGTCGTGTTGATTTTTAGGTTTCCCGATTTCTACACCCATGAGTGAAGTGCCCTATGCTCTCTCAGCTGTGTCTATTCCATGTTTCAGGACGCAGCGTACACTCCTCCAGAGTGGCTGTTGGCAATTTCCATCCCGCCCATCAGCGTAGCAAGGCTCCCGTGTCTCCATGGCCTGTCCTGCATTTCTGGTTTTTACACTTTTTTCAGCATGGCCCTTTTGACCGCTGGCAAGCGAGACTTCTTTGTAGCGCCGATTTGCCTTTCCGGCTTGCTTGGTTGGCCAAAAAGGGCGTATGCGTTTTTTCCTGAATATATTCAGGAAAAAACGCATACGCCCTTTTTGGCCAAGGGCATCATTGTCAACGCTTTGCCGCTTTTCATGTGCTTTCAAGGCGAGTCGAATCTACCTCCTGAAATCTGTTTCCTGCAATTCTGCCTTGCTTTCAAATCCTCTTCGTTGCCTTCCCTCAATATATTTGTGGACGAGAGTCATCATTTCGAACTCTGCAGGTTTGTGAATTGCAGTGCCCCTGAGCTCCATTTGTCAACTCGCTTTTTTGGGAGCTGGCCGCAAAAGCGCAGGATTGCTTCAGGCCCTATTCTGGTTCCGGGCGGCAGGCTGAGCCTGTGGTTCATTCTTCTTCCTGATGGGAAAATAGAGTGACCTGTGCCTGTCCCAACACCTAGAGCTAGTCTCTCATTGGTTCCCCCTCTTCCCGTTCATCCTCAGGACAAATTGCGACCTGTACGAAACAGGAGGTCAACGGTGCTGATTCTCCAAGTAGGGAGATTGTTAGTGAAGCGGCTGGAATGGCGAACCCGAGCACAAGGAGAGGAGAAATGAGGTGCGTTTTAGAAACCTTTCCCGATCACACGGTGTACCATCTTCTGGGTTTCCCAGGCATGTTTTCGATGTAGGAAGATGCCCTTGAACCTGGAGATTTGGGACCCATGGCATGGGTACCACGCACTATTACTTTACAGGGTCTGCGTTTGCTCACCCAACCTCACCAATCCTCTCAGCCCCAAGAGTGTCCAGCCTTATGTCTCATCCAGCTGTGGGTCTAGATATGGTCAATCCAGGTTGCATCAGAGCCCCTGAACGGATTTTGTAAGAATGTCTCTCTCTTTCACTGTCTTTGTTTTATGGGTTTTTTTTTTAAGTAATCTAGTTTTATAATGGGGTTTAGCTGCTTTTCCCTGCTGTGTTTATGCCGCTTTACACCCTCTTGATTCACTTCCAGAGAGATATCAATACATAGGTTTTAAGACTCTTCCTAGTCAGATATATTCTTGGGCGGTGAATAGGGGGTGTTGAGTCCAGTTCACTGAGCAGGGAGTAGGTCTTGTCTATTACATATTTGGCTTGTGGAACGGTATCTGAGCTAATTTCAAACCCTTGTTTTATGCATCGCCCCGCCTCACCTTTCCCGTTAAGCAGCCATAGTGTGTTTTGCAAATGTGTGACTCTGTTCTGTTTTGGAATTCAGTTCAGGTGTAGCGATGTTGACATTCCCTCTATAAGTGATATCTTAGGATAAGTGTCCTTTTCTGTGTGACTTACTTCACTTAGAGTCATCGTCCCTAAATCCACTCATCATGCTGCTACTAGCCTTATGACACTGATTTCATGGCTGAGTGATATTCCATTGTGCATAAGTACCACAACTTCTTTATCCATTTTTCTCTTTCCTGAGATATTTAAGGTGTACCGAAGTGGAGGTTCTTGGAAACAGAGCAGCCCTAAACTTTGGGGTGCCTGTGTCGTGTTGATTTTTAGGTTTCCCGATTTCTACGCCCATGAGTGGAAGTGCCCTATGCTCTCTCAGCTGTGTCTATTCCATGTTTCAGGACGCAGCGTACACTCCTCCAGAGTGGCTGTTGGCAATTTCCATCCCGCCCATCAGCGTAGCAAGGCTCCCGTGTCTCCATGGCCTGTCCTGCATTTCTGGTTTTTACACTTTTTTCAGCATGGCCCTTTTGACCGCTGGCAAGCGAGACTTCTTTGTAGCGCCGATTTGCCTTTCCGGCTTGCTTGGTTGGCCAAAAAGGGCGTATGCGTTTTTTCCTGAATATATTCAGGAAAAAACGCATACGCCCTTTTTGGCCAAGGGCATCATTGTCAACGCTTTGCCGCTTTTCATGTGCTTTCAAGGCGAGTCGAATCTACCTCCTGAAATCTGTTTCCTGCAATTCTGCCTTGCTTTCAAATCCTCTTCGTTGCCTTCCCTCAATATATTTGTGGACGAGAGTCATCATTTCGAACTCTGCAGGTTTGTGAATTGCAGTGCCCCTGAGCTCCATTTGTCAACTCGCTTTTTTGGGAGCTGGCCGCAAAAGCGCAGGATTGCTTCAGGCCCTATTCTGGTTCCGGGCGGCAGGCTGAGCCTGTGGTTCATTCTTCTTCCTGATGGGAAAATAGAGTGACCTGTGCCTGTCCCAACACCTAGAGCTAGTCTCTCATTGGTTCCCCCTCTTCCCGTTCATCCTCAGGACAAATTGCGACCTGTACGAAACAGGAGGTCAACGGTGCTGATTCTCCAAGTCGGGAGATTGTCAGTGAAGCGGCTGGAATGGCGAACCCGAGCACAAGGAGAGGAGAAATGAGGTGCGTTTTAGAAACCTTTCCCGATCACACGGTGTACCATCTTCTGGGTTTCCCAGGCATGTTTTCGATGTAGGAAGATGCCCTTGAACCTGGAGATTTGGGACCCATGGCATGGGTACCACGCAGTATTACTTTAAAGGGTCTGCGTTTGCTCACCCAACCTCACCAATCCTCTCAGCCCCAAGAGTGTCCAGCCTTATGTCTCATCCAGCTGTGGGTCTAGATATGGTCAATCCAGGTTGCATCAGAGCCCCTGAACGATTTTGTAAGAATGTCTCTCTCTTTCACTGTCTTTGTTTTATGGGGTTTTTTTTTTAAGTAATCTATTTTTATAATGGGGTTTAGCTGCTTTTCGCTGCTGGTTTATGCCGCTTTACACCCTCTTGATTCACTTCCAGAGAGATATCAATACATAGGTTTAAAGACTCTTACTAGTCAGATATATTCTTGGGCGGTGAATAGGGGGTGTTGAGTCCAGTTCACTGAGCAGGGAGTAGGTCTTGTCTATTACATATTTGGCTTGTGGAACGGTATGTGAGCTAATTTCAAACCCTTGTTTTATGCACCGCCCCGCCTCACCTTTCCCGTTAAGCAGCCATAGTGTGTTTTGTAAATGTGTGACTCTGTTCTGTTTTGGAATTCAGTTCAGGTGTAGCGATGTTGACATTCCCTCTATAAGCGATATCTTAGGATAAGCGTCCTTTTCTGTGTGACTTACTTCACTTAGAGTCATCGTCCCTAAATCCACTCATCATGCTGCTACTAGCCTTATGACACTGATTTCATGGCTGAGTGATATTCCATTGTGCATAAGTACCACAACTTCTTTATCCATTTTTCTCTTTCCTGAGATATTTAAGGTGTACCGAAGTGGAGGTTCTTGGAAACAGAGCAGCCCTAAACTTTGGGGTGCCTGTGTCGTGTTGATTTTTAGGTTTCCCGATTTCTACGCCCATGAGTGGAAGTGCCCTATGCTCTCTCAGCTGTGTCTATTCCATGTTTCAGGACGCAGCGTACACTCCTCCAGAGTGGCTGTTGGCAATTTCCATCCCGCCCATCAGCGTAGCAAGGCTCCCGTGTCTCCATGGCCTGTCCTGCATTTCTGGTTTTTACACTTTTTTCAGCATGGCCCTTTTGACCGCTGGCAAGCGAGACTTCTTTGTAGCGCCGATTTGCCTTTCCGGCTTGCTTGGTTGGCCAAAAAGGGCGTATGCGTTTTTTCCTGAATATATTCAGGAAAAAACGCATACGCCCTTTTTGGCCAAGGGCATCATTGTCAACGCTTTGCCGCTTTTCATGTGCTTTCAAGGCGAGTCGAATCTACCTCCTGAAATCTGTTTCCTGCAATTCTGCCTTGCTTTCAAATCCTCTTCGTTGCCTTCCCTCAATATATTTGTGGACGAGAGTCATCATTTCGAACTCTGCAGGTTTGTGAATTGCAGTGCCCCTGAGCTCCATTTGTCAACTCGCTTTTTTGGGAGCTGGCCGCAAAAGCGCAGGATTGCTTCAGGCCCTATTCTGGTTCCGGGCGGCAGGCTGAGCCTGTGGTTCATTCTTCTTCCTGATGGGAAAATAGAGTGACCTGTGCCTGTCCCAACACCTAGAGCTAGTCTCTCATTGGTTCCCCCTCTTCCCGTTCATCCTCAGGACAAATTGCGACCTGTACGAAACAGGAGGTCAACGGTGCTGATTCTCCAAGTCGGGAGATTGTCAGTGAAGCGGCTGGAATGGCGAACCCGAGCACAAGGAGAGGAGAAATGAGGTGCGTTTTAGAAACCTTTCCCGATCACACGGTGTACCATCTTCTGGGTTTCCCAGGCATGTTTTCGATGTAGGAAGATGCCCTTGAACCTGGAGATTTGGGACCCATGGCATGGGTACCACGCAGTATTACTTTAAAGGGTCTGCGTTTGCTCACCCAACCTCACCAATCCTCTCAGCCCCAAGAGTGTCCAGCCTTATGTCTCATCCAGCTGTGGGTCTAGATATGGTCAATCCAGGTTGCATCAGAGCCCCTGAACGATTTTGTAAGAATGTCTCTCTCTTTCACTGTCTTTGTTTTATGGGGTTTTTTTTTTAAGTAATCTATTTTTATAATGGGGTTTAGCTGCTTTTCGCTGCTGGTTTATGCCGCTTTACACCCTCTTGATTCACTTCCAGAGAGATATCAATACATAGGTTTAAAGACTCTTACTAGTCAGATATATTCTTGGGCGGTGAATAGGGGGTGTTGAGTCCAGTTCACTGAGCAGGGAGTAGGTCTTGTCTATTACATATTTGGCTTGTGGAACGGTATGTGAGCTAATTTCAAACCCTTGTTTTATGCACCGCCCCTCCTCACCTTTCCCGTTAAGCAGCCATAGTGTGTTTTGTAAATGTGTGACTCTGTTCTGTTTTGGAATTCAGTTCAGGTGTAGCGATGTTGACATTCCCTCTATAAGTGATATCTTAGGATAAGCGTCCTTTTCTGTGTGACTTACTTCACTTAGAGTCATCGTCCCTAAATCCACTCATCATGCTGCTACTAGCCTTATGACACTGATTTCATGGCTGAGTGATATTCCATTGTGCATAAGTACCACAACTTCTTTATCCATTTTTCTCTTTCCTGGGATATTTAAGGTGTACCGAAGTGGAGGTTCTTGGAAACAGAGCAGCCCTAAACTTTGGGGTGCCTGTGTCGTGTTGATTTTTAGGTTTCCCGATTTCTACGCCCATGAGTGGAAGTGCCCTATGCTCTCTCAGCTGTGTCTATTCCATGTTTCAGGACGCAGCGTACACTCCTCCAGAGTGGCTGTTGGCAATTTCCATCCCGCCCATCAGCGTAGCAAGGCTCCCGTGTCTGCATGGCCTGTCCTGCATTTCTGGTTTTTACACTTTTTTCAGCATGGCCCTTTTGACCGCTGGCAAGCGAGACTTCTTTGTAGCGCCGATTTGCCTTTCCGGCTTGCTTGGTTGGCCAAAAAGGGCGTACGCGTTTTTTCCTGAATATATTCAGGAAAAAACGCGTACGCCCTTTTTGGCCAAGGGCATCATTGTCAACGCTTTGCCGCTTTTCATGTGCTTTCAAGGCGAGTCGAATCTACCTCCTGAAATCTGTTTCCTGCAATTCTGCCTTGCTTTCAAATCCTCTTCGTTGCCTTCCCTCAATATATTTGTGGACGAGAGTTATCATTTCGAACTCTGCAGGTTTGTGAATTGCAGTGCCCCTGAGCTCCATTTGTCAACTCGCTTTTTTGGGAGCTGGCCGCAAAAGCGCAGGATTGCTTCAGGCCCTATTCTGGTTCCGGGGGGCAGGCTGAGCCTGTGGTTCATTCTTCTTCCTGATGGGAAAATAGAGTGACCTGTGCCTGTCCCAACACCTAGAGCTAGTCTCTCATTGGTTCCCCCTCTTCCCGTTCATCCTCAGGACAAATTGCGACCTGTACGAAACAGGAGGTCAACGGTGCTGATTCTCCAAGTCGGGAGATTGTTAGTGAAGCGGCTGGAATGGCGAACCCGAGCACAAGGAGAGGAGAAATGAGGTGCGTTTTAGAAACCTTTCCCGATCACACGGTGTACCATCTTCTGGGTTTCCCAGGCATGTTTTCGATGTAGGAAGATGCCCTTGACCCTGGAGATTTGGGACCCATGGCATGGGTACCACGCAGTATTACTTTAAAGGGTCTGCGTTTGCTCACCCAACCTCACCAATCCTCTCAGCCCCAAGAGTGTCCAGCCTTATGTCTCATCCAGCTGTGGGTCTAGATATGGTCAATCCAGGTTGCATCAGAGCCCCTGAACGGATTTTGTAAGAATGTCTCTCTCTTTCACTGTCTTTGTTTTCTGGGGTTTTTTTTTAAGTAATCTATTTTTATAATGGGGTTTAGCTGCTTTTCGCTGCTGGTTTATGCCACTTTACACCCTCTTGATTCACTTCCAGTGAGATATCAACACATAGGTTTTAAGACTCTTCCTAGTCAGATATATTCTTGGGCGGTGAATAGGGGGTGTTGAGTCCAGTTCACTGAGCAGGGAGTAGGTCTTGTCTATTATATATTTGGCTTGTGGAACGGTATGTGAGCTAATTTCAAACCCTTGTTTTATGCATCACCCCGCCTCAACTTTCCCGTTAAGCAGCCATAGTGTGTTTTCTAAATGTGTGACTCTGTTCTGTTTTGGAATTCAGTTCAGGTGTAGCGATGTTGACATTCCCTCTATAAGTGATATCTTAGGATATGTGTCCTTTTCTGTGTGACTTACTTCACTTAGAGTCATCGTCCCTAAATCCACTCATCATGCTGCTACTAGCCTTATGACACTGATTTCATGGCTGAGTGATATTCCATTGTGCATAAGTACCACAACTTCTTTATCCATTTTTCTCTTTCCTGGGATATTTCAGGTGTACCGAAGTGGAGGTTCTTGGAAACAGAGCAGCCCTAAACTTTGGGGTGCCTGTGTCGTGTTGATTTTTAGGTTTCCCGATTTCTATGCCCATGAGTGGAAGTGCCCTATGCTCTCTCAGCTGTGTCTATTCCATGTTTCAGGACGCAGCGTACACTTCTCCAGAGTGGCTGTTGGCAATTTCCATCCCGCCCATCAGCGTAGCAAGGCTCCCGTGTCTCCATGGCCTGTCCTGCATTTCTGGTTTTAACACTTTTTTCAGCATGGCCCTTTTGATCGCTGGCAAGCGAGACTTCTTTGTAGCGCCGATTTGCCTTTCGGGCTTGCTTGCTTGGCCAAAAAGGGCGTACGCGTTTTTTCCTGAATATATTCAGGAAAAAACGCGTACGCCCTTTTTGGCCAAGGGCATCATTGTCAACGCTTTGCCGCTTTTCATGTGCTTTGAAGGCGAGTCGAATCTACCTCCTGAAATCTGTTTCCTGCAATTCTGCCTTGCTTTCAAATCCTCTTCGTTGCCTTCCCTCAATATATTTGTGGACGAGAGTCATCATTTCTATCTCTGCAGGTTTGTGAATTGCAGTGCCCCTGAGCTCCATTTGTCAACTCGCTTTTTTGGGAGCTGGCCGCAAAAGCGCAGGATTGCTTCAGGCCCTATTCTGGTTCCGGGGGGCAGGCTGAGCCTGTGGTTCATTCTTCTTCCTGATGGGAAAATAGAGTGACCTGTGCCTGTCCCAACACCTAGAGCTAGTCTCTCATTGGTTCCCCCTCTTCTCGTTCATCCTCAGGACAAATTGCGACCTGTACGAAACAGGAGGTCAACGGTGCTGATTCTCCAAGTAGGGAGATTGTTAGTGAAGTGGCTGGAATGGCGAACCCGAGCACAAGGAGAGGAGAAATGAGGTGCGTTTTAGAAACCTTTCCCGATCACACGGTGTACCATCTTCTGGGTTTCCCAGGCATGTTTTCGATGTAGGAAGATGCCCTTGAACCTGGAAATTTGGGACCCATGGCATGGGTACCACGCAGTATTACTTTAAAGGGTCTGCGTTTGCTCACCCAACCTCACCAATCCTCTCAGCCCCAAGAGTGTCCAGCCTTATGTCTCATCCAGCTGTGGGTCTAGATATGGTCAATCCAGGTTGCATCAGAGCCCCTGAACAGATTTTGTAAGAATTTCTCTCTCTTTCACTGTCTTTGTTTTATGGCGTTTTTTTTTTAAGTAATCTATTTTTATAATGGGGTTTAGCTGCTTTTCGCTGCTGTGTTTATGCCGCTTTACACCCTCTTGATTCACTTCCAGAGGGATAGCAATACATAGGTTTTAAGACTCTTCCTAGTCAGATATATTCTTGGGCGGTGAATAGGGGGTGTTGAGTCCAGTTCACTGAGCAGGGAGTAGGTCTTGTCTATTACATATTTGGCTTGTGGAACGGTATGTGAGCTAATTTCAAACCCTTGTTTTATGCATCGCCCCACCTCACCTTTCCCGTTAAGCAGCCATAGTATGTTTTCTAAATGTGCGACTCTGTTCTGTTTTGGAATTCAGTTCAGGTGTAGCGATGTTGACATTCCCTCTATAAGTGATATCTTAGGATAAGTGTCCTTTTCTGTGTGACTTACTTCACTTAGAGTCATCGTCCCTAAATCCACTCATCATGCTGCTACTAGCCTTATGACACTGATTTCATGGCTGAGTGATATTCCATTGTGCATAAGTACCACAACTTCTTTATCCATTTTTCTCTTTCCTGGGATATTTCAGGTGTACCGAAGTGGAGGTTCTTGGAAACAGAGCAGCCCTAAACTTTGGGGTGCCTGTGTCGTGTTGATTTTTAGGTTTCCCGATTTCTACGCCCATGAGTGGAAGTGCCCTATGCTCTCTCAGCTGTGTCTATTCCATGTTTCAGGACGCAGCGTACACTTCTCCAGAGTGGCTGTTGGCAATTTCCATCCCGCCCATCAGCGTAGCAAGGCTCCCGTGTCTCCGTGGCCTGTCCTGCATTTCTGGTTTTAACACTTTTTTCAGCATGGCCCTTTTGACCGCTGGCAAGCGAGACTTCTTTGTAGCGCCGATTTGCCTTTCCGGCTTGCTTGGTTGGCCAAAAAGGGCGTACGCGTTTTTTCCTGAAATATTCAGGAAAAAACGCGTACGCCCTTTTTGGCCAAGGGCATCATTGTCAACGCTTTGCCGCTTTTCATGTGCTTTGAAGGCGAGTCGAATCTACCTCCTGAAATCTGTTTCCTGCAATTCTGCCTTGCTTTCAAATCCTCTTCGTTGCCTTCCCTCAATATATTTGTGGACGAGAGTCATCATTTCTATCTCTGCAGGTTTGTGAATTGCAGTGCCCCTGAGCTCCATTTGTCAACTCGCTTTTTTGGGAGCTGGCCGCAAAAGCGCAGGATTGCTTCAGGCCCTATTCTGGTTCCGGGGGGCAGGCTGAGCCTGTGGTTCATTCTTCTTCCTGATGGGAAAATAGAGTGACCTGTGCCTGTCCCAACACCTAGAGCTAGTCTCTCATTGGTTCCCCCTCTTCTCGTTCATCCTCAGGACAAATTGCGACCTGTACGAAACAGGAGGTCAACGGTGCTGATTCTCCAAGTAGGGAGATTGTTAGTGAAGTGGCTGGAATGGTGAACCCGAGCACAAGGAGAGGAGAAATGAGGTGCGTTTTAGAAACCTTTCCCGATCACACGGTGTACCATCTTCTGGGTTTCCCAGGCATGTTTTCGATGTAGGAAGATGCCCTTGAACCTGGAAATTTGGGACCCATGGCATGGGTACCACGCAGTATTACTTTAAAGGGTCTGCGTTTGCTCACCCAACCTCACCAATCCTCTCAGCCCCAAGAGTGTCCAGCCTTATGTCTCATCCAGCTGTGGGTCTAGATATGGTCAATCCAGGTTTCATCAGAGCCCCTGAACAGATTTTGTAAGAATTTCTCTCTCTTTCACTGTCTTTGTTTTATGGCGTTTTTTTTTTAAGTAATCTATTTTTATAATGGGGTTTAGCTGCTTTTCGCTGCTGTGTTTATGCCGCTTTACACCCTCTTGATTCACTTCCAGAGGGATAGCAATACATAGGTTTTAAGACTCTTCCTAGTCAGATATATTCTTGGGCGGTGAATAGGGGGTGTTGAGTCCAGTTCACTGAGCAGGGAGTAGGTCTTGTCTATTACATATTTGGCTTGTGGAACGGTATGTGAGCTAATCTCAAACCCTTGTTTTATGCATCGCCCCACCTCACCTTTCCCGTTAAGCAGCCATAGTATGTTTTCTAAATGTGCGACTCTGTTCTGTTTTGGAATTCAGTTCAGGTGTAGCGATGTTGACATTCCCTCTATAAGTGATATCTTAGGATAAGTGTCCTTTTCTGTGTGACTTACTTCACTTAGAGTCATCGTCCCTAAATCCACTCATCATGCTGCTACTAGCCTTATGACACTGATTTCATGGCTGAGTGATATTCCATTGTGCATAAGTACCACAACTTCTTTATCCATTTTTCTCTTTCCTGGGATATTTAAGGTGTACCGAAGTGGACGTTCTTGGAAACAGAGCAGCCCTAAACTTTGGGGTGCCTGTGTCGTGTTGATTTTTAGGTTTCCCGATTTCTACGCCCATGAGTGGAAGTGCCCTATGCTCTCTCAGCTGTGTCTATTCCATGTTTCAGGACGCAGCGTACACTTCTCCAGAGTGGCTGTTGGCAATTTCCATCCCGCCCATCAGCGTAGCAAGGCTCCCGTGTCTCCGTGGCCTGTCCTGCATTTCTGGTTTTTACACTTTTTTCAGCATGGCCCTTTTGACCGCTGGCAAGCGAGACTTCTTTGTAGCGCCGATTTGCCTTTCCGGCTTGCTTGGTTGGCCAAAAAGGGCGTATGCGTTTTTTCCTGAATATATTCAGGAAAAAACGCATACGCCCTTTTTGGCCAAGGGCATCATTGTCAACGCTTTGCCGCTTTTCATGTGCTTTCAAGGCGAGTCGAATCTACCTCCTGAAATCTGTTTCCTGCAATTCTGCCTTGCTTTCAAATCCTCTTCGTTGCCTTCCCTCAATATATTTGTGGACGAGAGTCATCATTTCGAACTCTGCAGGTTTGTGAATTGCAGTGCCCCTGAGCTCCATTTGTCAACTCGCTTTTTTGGGAGCTGCCCGCAAAAGCGCAGGATTGCTTCAGGCCCTATTCTGGTTCCGGGGGGCAGGCTGAGCCTGTGGTTCATTCTTCTTCCTGATGGGAAAATAGAGTGACCTGTGCCTGTCCCAACACCTAGAGCTAGTCTCTCATTGGTTCCCCCTCTTCCCGTTCATCCTCAGGACAAATTGCGACCTGTACGAAACAGGAGGTCAACGGTGCTGATTCTCCAAGTAGGGAGATTGTTAGTGAAGCGGCTGGAATGGCGAACCCGAGCACAAGGAGAGGAGAAATGAGGTGCGTTTTAGAAACCTTTCCCGATCACACGGTGTACCATCTTCTGGGTTTCCCAGGCATGTTTTCGATGTAGGAAGATGCCCTTGAACCTGGAGATTTGGGACCCATGGCATGGGTACCACGCAGTATTACTTTAAAGGGTCTGCGTTTGCTCACCCAACCTCACCAATCCTCTCAGCCCCAAGAGTGTCCAGCCTTATGTCTCATCCAGCTGTGGGTCTAGATATGGTCAATCCAGGTTGCATCAGAGCCCCTGAACGGATTTTGTAAGAATGTCTCTCTCTTTCACTGTCTTTGTTTTATGGGTTTTTTTTTTAGTAATCTAGTTTTATAATGGGGTTTAGCTGCTTTTCCCTGCTGTGTTTATGCCGCTTTACACCCTCTTGATTCACTTCCAGAGAGATATCAATACATAGGTTTTAAGACTCTTCCTAGTCAGATATATTCTTGGGCGGTGAATAGGGGGTGTTCAGTCCAGTTCACTGAGCAGGGAGTAGGTCTTGTCTATTACATATTTGGCTTGTGGAATGGTATGTGAGCTAATTTCAAACCCTTGTTTTATGCATCGCCCCACCTCACCTTTCCCGTTAAGCAGCCATAGTATGTTTTCTAAATGTGCGACTCTGTTTTGTTTTGGAATTCAGTTCAGGTGTAGCGATGTTGACATTCCCTCTATAAGTGATATCTTAGGATAAGTGTCCTTTTCTGTGTGACTTACTTCACTTAGAGTCATCGTCCCTAAATCCACTCATCATGCTGCTACTAGCCTTATGACACTGATTTCATGGCTGAGTGATATTCCATTGTGCATAAGTACCACAACTTCTTTATCCATTTTTCTCTTTCCTGGGATATTTAAGGTGTACCGAAGTGGAGGTTCTTGGAAACAGAGCAGCCCTAAACTTTGGGGTGCCTGTGTCGTGTTGATTTTTAGGTGTCCCGATTTCTACGCCCATGAGTGGAAGTGCCGTATGCTCTCTCAGCTGTGTCTATTCCATGTTTCAGGACGCAGCGTACACTTCTCCAGAGTGGCTGTTGGCAATTTCCATCCCGCCCATCAGCGTAGCAAGGCTCCCGTGTCTCCATGGCCTGTCCTGCATTTCTGGTTTTTACACTTTTTTCAGCATGGCCCTTTTGACCGCTGGCAAGCGAGACTTCTTTGTAGCGCCGATTTGCCTTTCCGGCTTGCTTGGTTGGCCAAAAAGGGCGTATGCGTTTTTTCCTGAATATATTCAGGAAAAAACGCATACGCCCTTTTTGGCCAAGGGCATCATTGTCAACGCTTTGCCGCTTTTCATGTGCTTTCAAGGCGAGTCGAATCTACCTCCTGAAATCTGTTTCCTGCAATTCTGCCTTGCTTTCAAATCCTCTTCGTTGCCTTCCCTCAATATATTTGTGGACGAGAGTCATCATTTCGAACTCTGCAGGTTTGTGAATTGCAGTGCCCCTGAGCTCCATTTGTCAACTCGCTTTTTTGGGAGCTGCCCGCAAAAGCGCAGGATTGCTTCAGGCCCTATTCTGGTTCCGGGGGGCAGGCTGAGCCTGTGGTTCATTCTTCTTCCTGATGGGAAAATAGAGTGACCTGTGCCTGTCCCAACACCTAGAGCTAGTCTCTCATTGGTTCCCCCTCTTCCCGTTCATCCTCAGGACAAATTGCGACCTGTACGAAACAGGAGGTCAACGGTGCTGATTCTCCAAGTCGGGAGATTGTTAGTGAAGCGGCTGGAATGGCGAACCCGAGCACAAGGAGAGGAGAAATGAGGTGCGTTTTAGAAACCTTTCCCGATCACACGGTGTACCATCTTCTGGGTTTCCCAGGCATGTTTTCGATGTAGGAAGATGCCCTTGAACCTGGAGATTTGGGACCCATGCAATGGGTACCACGCAGGATTACTTTAAAGGGTCTGCGTTTGCTCACCCAACCTCACCAATCCTCTCAGCCCCAAGAGTGTCCAGCCTTATGTCTCATCCAGCTGTGGGTCTAGAAATGGTCAATCCAGGTTGCATCAGAGCCCCTGAACGGATTTTGTAAGAATTTCTCTCTCTTTCACTGTCTTTGTTTTATGGGTTTTTTTTTTAGTAATCTAGTTTTATAATGGGGCTTAGCTGCTTTTCCCTGCTGTGTTTATGCCGCTTTACACCCTCTTGATTCACTTCCAGAGAGATATCAAAACATAGGTTTTAAGACTCTTCCTAGTCAGATATATTCTTGGGCGGTGAATAGGGGGTGTTGAGTCCAGTTCACTGAGCAGGGAGTAGGTCTTGTCTATTACATATTTGGCTTGTGGAATGGTATGTGAGCTAATTTCAAACCCTTGTTTTATGCATCGCCCCACCTCACCTTTCCCGTTAAGCAGCCATAGTATGTTTTCTAAATGTGCGACTCTGTTTTGTTTTGGAATTCAGTTCAGGTGTAGCGATGTTGACATTCCCTCTATAAGTGATATCTTAGGATAAGTGTCCTTTTCTGTGTGACTTACTTCACTTAGAGTCATCGTCCCTAAATCCACTCATCATGCTGCTACTAGCCTTATGACACTGATTTCATGGCTGAGTGATATTCCATTGTGCATAAGTACCACAACTTCTTTATCCATTTTTCTCTTTCCTGGGATATTTCAGGTGTACCGAAGTGGAGGTTCTTGGAAACAGAGCAGCCCTAAACTTTGGGGTGCCTGTGTCCTGTTGATTTTTAGGTTTCCCGATTTCTACGCCCATGAGTGGAAGTGCCCTATGCTCTCTCAGCTGTGTCTATTCCATGTTTCAGGACGCAGCGTACACTTCTCCAGAGTGGCTGTTGGCAATTTCCATCCCGCCCATCAGCGTAGCAAGGCTCCCGTGTCTCCATGGCCTGTCCTGCATTTCTGGTTTTTACACTTTTTTCAGCATGGCCCTTTTGACCGCTGGCAAGCGAGACTTCTTTGTAGCGCCGATTTGCCTTTCCGGCTTGCTTGGTTGGCCAAAAAGGGCGTATGCGTTTTTTCCTGAATATATTCAGGAAAAAACGCATACGCCCTTTTTGGCCAAGGGCATCATTGTCAACGCTTTGCCGCTTTTCATGTGCTTTCAAGGCGAGTCGAATCTACCTCCTGAAATCTGTTTCCTGCAATTCTGCCTTGCTTTCAAATCCTCTTCGTTGCCTTCCCTCAATATATTTGTGGACGAGAGTCATCATTTCGAACTCTGCAGGTTTGTGAATTGCAGTGCCCCTGAGCTCCATTTGTCAACTCGCTTTTTTGGGAGCTGCCCGCAAAAGCGCAGGATTGCTTCAGGCCCTATTCTGGTTCCGGGGGGCAGGCTGAGCCTGTGGTTCATTCTTCTTCCTGATGGGAAAATAGAGTGACCTGTGCCTGTCCCAACACCTAGAGCTAGTCTCTCATTGGTTCCCCCTCTTCCCGTTCATCCTCAGGACAAATTGCGACCTGTACGAAACAGGAGGTCAACGGTGCTGATTCTCCAAGTCGGGAGATTGTTAGTGAAGCGGCTGGAATGGCGAACCCGAGCACAAGGAGAGGAGAAATGAGGTGCGTTTTAGAAACCTTTCCCGATCACACGGTGTACCATCTTCTGGGTTTCCCAGGCATGTTTTCGATGTAGGAAGATGCCCTTGAACCTGGAGATTTGGGACCCATGGCATGGGTACCACGCAGTATTACTTTAAAGGGTCTGCGTTTGCTCACCCAACCTCACCAATCCTCTCAGCCCCAAGAGTGTCCAGCCTTATGTCTCATCCAGCTGTGGGTCTAGAAATGGTCAATGGAGGTTGCATCAGAGCCCCTGAACTGATTTTGTAAGAATTTCTCTCTCTTTCACTGTCTTTGTTTTATGGGTTTTTTTTTTTTAAGTAATCTATTTTTATAATGGGGTTTAGCTGCTTTTCCCTGCTGTGTTTATGCCGCTTTACACCCTCTTGATTCACTTCCAGAGAGATATCAATACATAGGTTTTAAGACTCTTCCTAGTCAGATATATTCTTGGGCGGTGAATAGGGGGTGTTGAGTCCAGTTCACTGAGCAGGGAGTAGGTCTTGTCTATTATATATTTGGCTTGTGGAACGGTATGTGAGCTAATTTCAAACCCTTGTTTTATGCATCGCCCCACCTCACCTTTCCCGTTAAGCAGCCATAGTGTGTTTTCTAAATGTGCGACTCTCTTCTGTTTTGGAATTCAGTTCAGCTGTAGCGATGTTGACATTCCCTCTATAAGTGATATCTTAGGATAATTGTCCTTTTCTGTGTGACTTACTTCACTTAGAGTCATCGTCCCTAAATCCACTCATCATGCTGCTACTAGCCTTATGACACTGATTTCATGGCTGAGTGATATTCCATTGTGCATAAGTACCACAACTTCTTTATCCATTTTTCTCTTTCCTGGGATATTTAAGGTGTACCGAAGTGGAGGTTCTTGGAAACAGAGCAGCCCTAAACTTTGGGGTGCCTGTGTCGTGTTGATTTTTAGGTGTCCCGATTTCTACGCCCATGAGTGGAAGTGCCCTATGCTCTCTCAGCTGTGTCTATTCCATGTTTCAGGACGCAGCGTACACTTCTCCAGAGTGGCTGTTGGCAATTTCCATCCCGCCCATCAGCGTAGCAAGGCTCCCGTGTCTCCATGGCCTGTCCTGCATTTCTGGTTTTTACACTTTTTTCAGCATGGCCCTTTTGACCGCTGGCAAGCGAGACTTCTTTGTAGCGCCGATTTGCCTTTCCGGCTTGCTTGGTTGGCCAAAAAGGGCGTATGCGTTTTTTCCTGAATATATTCAGGAAAAAACGCATACGCCCTTTTTGGCCAAGGGCATCATTGTCAACGCTTTGCCGCTTTTCATGTGCTTTCAAGGCGAGTCGAATCTACCTCCTGAAATCTGTTTCCTGCAATTCTGCCTTGCTTTCAAATCCTCTTCGTTGCCTTCCCTCAATATATTTGTGGACGAGAGTCATCATTTAGAACTCTGCAGGTTTGTGAATTGCAGTGCCCCTGAGCTCCATTTGTCAACTCGCTTTTTTGGGAGCTGGCCGCAAAAGCGCAGGATTGCTTCAGGCCCTATTCTGGTTCCAGGGGGCAGGCTGAGCCTGTGGTTCATTCTTCTTCCTGATGGGAAAATAGAGTGACCTGTGCCTGTCCCAACACCTAGAGCTAGTCTCTCATTGGTTCCCCCTCTTCCCGTTCATCCTCAGGACAAATTGCGACCTGTACGAAACAGGAGGTCAACGGTGCTGATTCTCCAAGTAGGGAGATTGTTAGTGAAGCGGCTGGAATGGCGAACCCGAGCACAAGGAGAGGAGAAATGAGGTGCGTTTTAGAAACCTTTCCCGATCACACGGTGTACCATCTTCTGGGTTTCCCAGGCATGTTTTCGATGTAGGAAGATGCCCTTGACCGTGGAGATTTGGGACCCATGCAATGGGTACCACGCAGGATTACTTTAAAGGGTCTGCGTTTGCTCACCCAACCTCACCAATCCTCTCAGCCCCAAGAGTGTCCAGCCTTATGTCTCATCCAGCTGTGGGTCTAGATATGGTCAATCCAGGTTGCATCAGAGCCCCTGAACGGATTTTGTAAGAATGTCTCTCTCTTTCACTGTCTTTGTTTTCTGGGGTTTTTTTTTAAGTAATCTATTTTTATAATGGGGTTTAGCTGCTTTTCGCTGCTGGTTTATGCCGCTTTACACCCTCTTGATTCACTTCCAGAGAGATATCAACACATAGGTTTTAAGACTCTTCCTAGTCAGATATATTCTTGGGCGGTGAATAGGGGGTGTTGAGTCCAGTTCACTGAGCAGGGAGTAGGTCTTGTCTATTATATATTTGGCTTGTGGAACGGTATGTGAGCTAATTTCAAACCCTTGTTTTATGCATCACCCCGCCTCAACTTTCCCGTTAAGCAGCCATAGTGTGTTTTCTAAATGTGTGACTCTGTTCTGTTTTGGAATTCAGTTCAGGTGTAGCGATGTTGACATTCCCTCTATAAGTGATATCTTAGGATAAGTGTCCTTTTCTGTGTGACTTACTTCACTTAGAGTCATCGTCCCTAAATCCACTCATCATGCTGCTACTAGCCTTATGACACTGATTTCATGGCTGAGTGATATTCCATTGTGCATAAGTACCACAACTTCTTTATCCATTTTTCTCTTTCCTGGGATATTTCAGGTGTACCGAAGTGGAGGTTCTTGGAAACAGAGCCGCCCTATACTTTGGGGTGCCTGTGTCGTGTTGATTTTTAGGTTTCCCGATTTCTATGCCCATGAGTGGAAGTGCCCTATGCTCTCTCAGCTGTGTCTATTCCATGTTTCAGGACGCAGCGTACACTTCTCCAGAGTGGCTGTTGGCAATTTCCATCCCGCCCATCAGCGTAGCAAGGCTCCCGTGTCTCCATGGCCTGTCCTGCATTTCTGGTTTTAACACTTTTTTCAGCATGGCCCTTTTGACCGCTGGCAAGCGAGACTTCTTTGTAGCGCCGATTTGCCTTTCCGGCTTGCTTGGTTGGCCAAAAAGGGCGTACGCGTTTTTTCCTGAATATATTCAGGAAAAAACGCGTACGCCCTTTTTGGCCAAGGGCATCATTGTCAACGCTTTGCCGCTTTTCATGTGCTTTGAAGGCGAGTCGAATCTACCTCCTGAAATCTGTTTCCTGCAATTCTGCCTTGCTTTCAAATCCTCTTCGTTGCCTTCCCTCAATATATTTGTGGACGAGAGTCATCATTTCTATCTCTGCAGGTTTGTGAATTGCAGTGCCCCTGAGCTCCATTTGTCAACTCGCTTTTTTGGGAGCTGGCCGCAAAAGCGCAGGATTGCTTCAGGCCCTATTCTGGTTCCGGGGGGCAGGCTGAGCCTGTGGTTCATTCTTCTTCCTGATGGGAAAATAGAGTGACCTGTGCCTGTCCCAACACCTAGAGCTAGTCTCTCATTGGTTCCCCCTCTTCTCGTTCATCCTCAGGACAAATTGCGACCTGTACGAAACAGGAGGTCAACGGTGCTGATTCTCCAAGTAGGGAGATTGTTAGTGAAGTGGCTGGAATGGCGAACCCGAGCACAAGGAGAGGAGAAATGAGCTGCGTTTTAGAAACCTTTCCCGATCACACGGTGTACCATCTTCTGGGTTTCCCAGGCATGTTTTCGATGTAGGAAGATGCCCTTGAACCTGGAAATTTGGGACCCATGGCATGGGTACCACGCAGTATTACTTTAAAGGGTCTGCGTTTGCTCACCCAACCTCACCAATCCTCTCAGCCCCAAGAGTGTCCAGCCTTATGTCTCATCCAGCTGTGGGTCTAGATATGGTCAATCCAGGTTGCATCAGAGCCCCTGAACAGATTTTGTAAGAATTTCTCTCTCTTTCACTGTCTTTGTTTTATGGCGTTTTTTTTTTAAGTAATCTATTTTTATAATGGGGTTTAGCTGCTTTTCGCTGCTGTGTTTATGCCGCTTTACACCCTCTTGATTCACTTCCAGAGGGATAGCAATACATAGGTTTTAAGACTCTTCCTAGTCAGATATATTCTTGGGCGGTGAATAGGGGGTGTTGAGTCCAGTTCACTGAGCAGGGAGTAGGTCTTGTCTATTACATATTTGGCTTGTGGAACGGTATGTGAGCTAATTTCAAACCCTTGTTTTATGCATCGCCCCACCTCACCTTTCCCGTTAAGCAGCCATAGTATGTTTTCTAAATGTGCGACTCTGTTCTGTTTTGGAATTCAGTTCAGGTGTAGCGATGTTGACATTCCCTCTATAAGTGATATCTTAGGATAAGTGTCCTTTTCTGTGTGACTTACTTCACTTAGAGTCATCGTCCCTAAATCCACTCATCATGCTGCTACTAGCCTTATGACACTGATTTCATGGCTGAGTGATATTCCATTGTGCATAAGTACCACAACTTCTTTATCCATTTTTCTCTTTCCTGGGATATTTAAGGTGTACCGAAGTGGAGGTTCTTGGAAACAGAGCAGCCCTAAACTTTGGGGTGCCTGTGTCGTGTTGATTTTTAGGTTTCCCGATTTCTACGCCCATGAGTGGAAGTGCCCTATGCTCTCTCAGCTGTGTCTATTCCATGTTTCAGGACGCAGCGTACACTTCTCCAGAGTGGCTGTTGGCAATTTCCATCCCGCCCATCAGCGTAGCAAGGCTCCCGTGTCTCCGTGGCCTGTCCTGCATTTCTGGTTTTAACACTTTTTTCAGCATGGCCCTTTTGACCGTTGGCAAGCGAGACTTCTTTGTAGCGCCGATTTGCCTTTCCGGCTTGCTTGGTTGGCCAAAAAGGGCGTACGCGTTTTTTCCTGAATATATTCAGGAAAAAACGCGTACGCCCTTTTTGGCCAAGGGCATCATTGTCAACGCTTTGCCGCTTTTCATGTGCTTTGAAGGCGAGTCGAATCTACCTCCTGAAATCTGTTTCCTGCAATTCTGCCTTGCTTTCAAATCCTCTTCGTTGCCTTCCCTCAATATATTTGTGGACGAGAGTCATCATTTCTATCTCTGCAGGTTTGTGAATTGCAGTGCCCCTGAGCTCCATTTGTCAACTCGCTTTTTTGGGAGCTGGCCGCAAAAGCGCAGGATTGCTTCAGGCCCTATTCTGGTTCCGGGGGGCAGGCTGAGCCTGTGGTTCATTCTTCTTCCTGATGGGAAAAGAGAGTGACCTGTGCCTGTCCCAACACCTAGAGCTAGTCTCTCATTGGTTCCCCCTCTTCCCGTTCATCCTCAGGACAAATTGCGACCTGTACGAAACAGGAGGTCAACGGTGCTGATTCTCCAAGTAGGGAGATTGTTAGTGAAGTGGCTGGAATGGCGAACCCGAGCACAAGGAGAGGAGAAATGAGGTGCGTTTTAGAAACCTTTCCCGATCACACGGTGTACCATCTTCTGGGTTTCCCAGGCATGTTTTCGATGTAGGAAGATGCCCTTGAACCTGGAAATTTGGGACCCATGGCATGGGTACCACGCAGTATTACTTTAAAGGGTCTGCGTTTGCTCACCCAACCTCACCAATCCTCTCAGCCCCAAGAGTGTCCAGCCTTATGTCTCATCCAGCTGTGGGTCTAGATATGGTCAATCCAGGTTGCATCAGAGCCCCTGAACAGATTTTGTAAGAATTTCTCTCTCTTTCACTGTCTTTGTTTTATGGCGTTTTTTTTTTAAGTAATCTATTTTTATAATGGGGTTTAGCTGCTTTTCGCTGCTGTGTTTATGCCGCTTTACACCCTCTTGATTCACTTCCAGAGGGATAGCAATACATAGGTTTTAAGACTCTTCCTAGTCAGATATATTCTTGGGCGGTGAATAGGGGGTGTTGAGTCCAGTTCACTGAGCAGGGAGTAGGTCTTGTCTATTACATATTTGGCTTGTGGAACGGTATGTGAGCTAATTTCAAACCCTTGTTTTATGCATCGCCCCACCTCACCTTTCCCGTTAAGCAGCCATAGTATGTTTTCTAAATGTGCGACTCTGTTCTGTTTTGGAATTCAGTTCAGGTGTAGCGATGTTGACATTCCCTCTATAAGTGATATCTTAGGATAAGTGTCCTTTTCTGTGTGACTTACTTCACTTAGAGTCATCGTCCCTAAATCCACTCATCATGCTGCTACTAGCCTTATGACACTGATTTCATGGCTGAGTGATATTCCATTGTGCATAAGTACCACAACTTCTTTATCCATTTTTCTCTTTCCTGGGATATTTCAGGTGTACCGAAGTGGAGGTTCTTGGAAACAGAGCAGCCCTAAACTTTGGGGTGCCTGTGTCGTGTTGATTTTTAGGTTTCCCGATTTCTACGCCCATGAGTGGAAGTGCCCTATGCTCTCTCAGCTGTGTCTATTCCATGTTTCAGGACGCAGCGTACACTTCTCCAGAGTGGCTGTTGGCAATTTCCATCCCGCCCATCAGCGTAGCAAGGCTCCCGTGTCTCCATGGCCTGTCCTGCATTTCTGGTTTTTACACTTTTTTCAGCATGGCCCTTTTGACCGCTGGCAAGCGAGACTTCTTTGTAGCGCCGATTTGCCTTTCCGGCTTGCTTGGTTGGCCAAAAAGGGCGTATGCGTTTTTTCCTGAATATATTCAGGAAAAAACGCATACGCCCTTTTTGGCCAAGGGCATCATTGTCAACGCTTTGCCGCTTTTCATGTGCTTTCAAGGCGAGTCGAATCTACCTCCTGAAATCTGTTTCCTGCAATTCTGCCTTGCTTTCAAATCCTCTTCGTTGCCTTCCCTCAATATATTTGTGGACGAGAGTCATCATTTCGAACTCTGCAGGTTTGTGAATTGCAGTGCCCCTGAGCTCCATTTGTCAACTCGCTTTTTTGGGAGCTGGCCGCAAAAGCGCAGGATTGCTTCAGGCCCTATTCTGGTTCCGGGGGGCAGGCTGAGCCTGTGGTTCATTCTTCTTCCTGATGGGAAAATAGAGTGACCTGTGCCTGTTCCAACACCTAGAGCTAGTCTCTCATTGGTTCCCCCTCTTCCCGTTCATCCTCAGGACAAATTGCGACCTGTACGAAACAGGAGGTCAACGGTGCTGATTCTCCAAGTCGGGAGATTGTTAGTGAAGCGGCTGGAATGGCGAACCCGAGCACAAGGAGAGGAGAAATGAGGTGCGTTTTAGAAACCTTTCCCGATCACACGGTGTACCATCTTCTGGGTTTCCCAGGCATGTTTTCGATGTAGGAAGATGCCCTTGAACCTGGAGATTTGGGACCCATGGCATGGGTACCACGCAGTATTACTTTAAAGGGTCTGCGTTTGCTCACCCAACCTCACCAATCCTCTCAGCCCCAAGAGTGTCCAGCCTTATGTCTCATCCAGCTGTGGGTCTAGATATGGTCAATCCAGGTTGCATCAGAGCCCCTGAACGGATTTTGTAAGAATGTCTCTCTCTTTCACTGTCTTTGTTTTCTGGGGTTTTTTTTTAAGTAATCTATTTTTATAATGGGGTTTAGCTGCTTTTCGCTGCTGGTTTATGCCGCTTTACACCCTCTTGATTCACTTCCAGAGAGATATCAACACATAGGTTTTAAGACTCTTCCTAGTCAGATATATTCTTGGGCGGTGAATAGGGGGTGTTGAGTCCAGTTCACTGAGCAGGGAGTAGGTCTTGTCTATTATATATTTGGCTTGTGGAACGGTATGTGAGCTAATTTCAAACCCTTGTTTTATGCATCACCCCGCCTCAACTTTCCCGTTAAGCAGCCATAGTGTGTTTTCTAAATGTGTGACTCTGTTCTGTTTTGGAATTCAGTTCAGGTGTAGCGATGTTGACATTCCCTCTATAAGTGATATCTTAGGATAAGTGTCCTTTTCTGTGTGACTTACTTCACTTAGAGTCATCGTCCCTAAATCCACTCATCATGCTGCTACTAGCCTTATGACACTGATTTCATGGCTGAGTGATATTCCATTGTGCATAAGTACCACAACTTCTTTATCCATTTTTCTCTTTCCTGGGATATTTCAGGTGTACCGAAGTGGAGGTTCTTGGAAACAGAGCCGCCCTATACTTTGGGGTGCCTGTGTCGTGTTGATTTTTAGGTTTCCCGATTTCTATGCCCATGAGTGGAAGTGCCCTATGCTCTCTCAGCTGTGTCTATTCCATGTTTCAGGACGCAGCGTACACTTCTCCAGAGTGGCTGTTGGCAATTTCCATCCCGCCCATCAGCGTAGCAAGGCTCCCGTGTCTCCATGGCCTGTCCTGCATTTCTGGTTTTAACACTTTTTTCAGCATGGCCCTTTTGACCGCTGGCAAGCGAGACTTCTTTGTAGCGCCGATTTGCCTTTCCGGCTTGCTTGGTTGGCCAAAAAGGGCGTACGCGTTTTTTCCTGAATATATTCAGGAAAAAACGCGTACGCCCTTTTTGGCCAAGGGCATCATTGTCAACGCTTTGCCGCTTTTCATGTGCTTTGAAGGCGAGTCGAATCTACCTCCTGAAATCTGTTTCCTGCAATTCTGCCTTGCTTTCAAATCCTCTTCGTTGCCTTCCCTCAATATATTTGTGGACGAGAGTCATCATTTCTATCTCTGCAGGTTTGTGAATTGCAGTGCCCCTGAGCTCCATTTGTCAACTCGCTTTTTTGGGAGCTGGCCGCAAAAGCGCAGGATTGCTTCAGGCCCTATTCTGGTTCCGGGGGGCAGGCTGAGCCTGTGGTTCATTCTTCTTCCTGATGGGAAAATAGAGTGACCTGTGCCTGTCCCAACACCTAGAGCTAGTCTCTCATTGGTTCCCCCTCTTCTCGTTCATCCTCAGGACAAATTGCGACCTGTACGAAACAGGAGGTCAACGGTGCTGATTCTCCAAGTAGGGAGATTGTTAGTGAAGTGGCTGGAATGGCGAACCCGAGCACAAGGAGAGGAGAAATGAGCTGCGTTTTAGAAACCTTTCCCGATCACACGGTGTACCATCTTCTGGGTTTCCCAGGCATGTTTTCGATGTAGGAAGATGCCCTTGAACCTGGAAATTTGGGACCCATGGCATGGGTACCACGCAGTATTACTTTAAAGGGTCTGCGTTTGCTCACCCAACCTCACCAATCCTCTCAGCCCCAAGAGTGTCCAGCCTTATGTCTCATCCAGCTGTGGGTCTAGATATGGTCAATCCAGGTTGCATCAGAGCCCCTGAACAGATTTTGTAAGAATTTCTCTCTCTTTCACTGTCTTTATTTTATCGGGTTTTTTTTTAAGTAATCTATTTTTATAATGGGGTTTAGCTGCCTTTCGCTGCTGTGTTTATGCCGCTTTACACCCTCTTGATTCACTTCCAGAGGGATAGCAATACATAGGTTTTAAGACTCTTCCTAGTCAGATATATTCTTGGGCGGTGAATAGGGGGTGTTGAGTCCAGTTCACTGAGCAGGGAGTAGGTCTTGTCTATTACATATTTGGCTTGTGGAACGGTATGTGAGCTAATTTCAAACCCTTGTTTTATGCATCGCCCCACCTCACCTTTCCCGTTAAGCAGCCATAGTATGTTTTCTAAATGTGCGACTCTGTTCTGTTTTGGAATTCAGTTCAGGTGTAGCGATGTTGACATTCCCTCTATAAGTGATATCTTAGGATAAGTGTCCTTTTCTGTGTGACTTACTTCACTTAGAGTCATCGTCCCTAAATCCACTCATCATGCTGCTACTAGCCTTATGACACTGATTTCATGGCTGAGTGATATTCCATTGTGCATAAGTACCACAACTTCTTTATCCATTTTTCTCTTTCCTGGGATATTTCAGGTGTACCGAAGTGGAGGTTCTTGGAAACAGAGCAGCCCTATACTTTGGGGTGCCTGTGTCGTGTTGATTTTTAGGTTTCCCGATTTCTATGCCCATGAGTGGAAGTGCCCTATGCTCTCTCAGCTGTGTCTATTCCATGTTTCAGGACGCAGCGTACACTTCTCCAGAGTGGCTGTTGGCAATTTCCATCCCGCCCATCAGCGTAGCAAGGCTCCCGTGTCTCCATGGCCTGTCCTGCATTTCTGGTTTTAACACTTTTTTCAGCATGGCCCTTTTGACCGCTGGCAAGCGAGACTTCTTTGTAGCGCCGATTTGCCTTTCCGGCTTGCTTGGTTGGCCAAAAAGGGCGTACGCGTTTTTTCCTGAATATATTCAGGAAAAAACGCGTACGCCCTTTTTGGCCAAGGGCATCATTGTCAACGCTTTGCCGCTTTTCATATGCTTTGAAGGCGAGTCGAATCTACCTCCTGAAATCTGTTTCCTGCAATTATGCCTTGCTTTCAAATCCTCTTCGTTGCCTTCCCTCAATATATTTGTGGACGAGAGTCATCATTTAGAACTCTGCAGGTTTGTGAATTGCAGTGCCCCTGAGCTCCATTTGTCAACTCGCTTTTTTGGGAGCTGGCCGCAAAAGCGCAGGATTGCTTCAGGCCCTATTCTGGTTCCGGGGGGCAGGCTGAGCCTGTGGTTCATTCTTCTTCCTGATGGGAAAATAGAGTGACCTGTGCCTGTCCCAACACCTAGAGCTAGTCTCTCATTGGTTCCCCCTCTTCCCGTTCATCCTCAGGACAAATTGCGACCTGTACGAAACAGGAGGTCAACGGTGCTGATTCTCCAAGTAGGGAGATTGTTAGTGAAGCGGCTGGAATGGCGAACCCGAGCACAAGGAGAGGAGAAATGAGGTGCGTTTTAGAAACCTTTCCCGATCACACGGTGTACCATCTTCTGGGTTTCCCAGGCATGTTTTCGATGTAGGAAGATGCCCTTGACGCTGGAGATTTGGGACCCATGGCATGGGTACCACGCAGTATTACTTTAAAGGGTCTGCGTTTGCTCACCCAACCTCAGCAATCCTCTCAGCCCCAAGAGTGTCCAGCCTTATGTCTCATCCAGCTGTGGGTCTACATATGGTCAATCCAGGTTGCATCAGAGCCCCTGAACGGATGTTGTAAGAATGTCTCTCTCTTTCACTGTCTTTGTTTTATGGGGTTTTTTTTTAAGTAATCTATTTTTATAATGTGGTTTAGCTGTTTTTCGCTGCTGGTTTATGCCGCTTTACACCCTCTTGATTCACTTCCAGAGAGATATCAATACATAGGTTTAAAGACTCTTACTAGTCAGATATATTCTTGGGCGGTGAATAGGGGGTGTTGAGTCCAGTTCACTGAGCAGGGAGTAGGTCTTGTCTATTATATATTTGGCTTGTGGAACGGTATGTGAGCTAATTTCAAACCCTTGTTTTATGCATCACCCCGCCTCAACTTTCCCGTTAAGCAGCCATAGTGTGTTTTCTAAATGTGTGACTCTGTTCTGTTTTGGAATTCAGTTCAGGTGTAGCGATGTTGACATTCCCTCTATAAGTGATATCTTAGGATAAGTGTCCTTTTCTGTGTGACTTACTTCACTTAGAGTCATCGTCCCTAAATCCACTCATCATGCTGCTACTAGTCTTATGACACTGATTTCATGGCTGAGTGATATTCCATTGTGCATAAGTACCACAACTTCTTTGTCCATTTTTCTCTTTCCTGGGATATTTCAGGTGTACCGAAGTGGAGGTTCTTGGAAACAGAGCAGCCCTAAACTTTGGGGTGCCTGTGTCGTGTTGATTTTTAGGTGTCCCGATTTCTACGCCCATGAGTGGAAGTGCCCTATGCTCTCTCAGCTGTGTCTATTCCATGTTTCAGGACGCAGCGTACACTTCTCCAGAGTGGCTGTTGGCAATTTCCATCCCGCCCATCAGCGTAGCAAGGCTCCCGTGTCTCCATGGCCTGTCCTGCATTTCTGGTTTTTACACTTTTTTCAGCATGGCCCTTTTGACCGCTGGCAAGCGAGACTTCTTTGTAGCGCCGATTTGCCTTTCCGGCTTGCTTGGTTGGCCAAAAAGGGCGTATGCGTTTTTTCCTGAATATATTCAGGAAAAAACGCATACGCCCTTTTTGGCCAAGGGCATCATTGTCAACGCTTTGCCGCTTTTCATGTGCTTTCAAGGCGAGTCGAATCGACCTCCTGAAATCTGTTTCCTGCAATTCTGCCTTGCTTTCAAATCCTCTTCGTTGCCTTCCCTCAATATATTTGTGGACGAGAGTCATCATTTCTAACTCTGCAGGTTTGTGAATTGCAGTGCCCCTGAGCTCCATTTGTCAACTCGCTTTTTTTGGGAGCTGGCCGCAAAAGCGCAGGATTGCTTCAGGCCCTATTCTGGTTCCAGGGGGCAGGCTGAGCCTGTGGTTCATTCTTCTTCCTGATGGGAAAATAGAGTGACCTGTGCCTGTCCCAACACCTAGAGCTAGTCTCTCATTGGTTCCCCCTCTTCCCGTTCATCCTCAGGACAAATTGCGACCTGTACGAAACAGGAGGTCAACGGTGCTGATTCTCCAAGTCGGGAGATTGTTAGTGAAGCGGCTGGAATGGCGAACCCGAGCACAAGGAGAGGAGAAATGAGGTGCGTTTTAGAAACCTTTCCCGATCACACGGTGTACCATCTTCTGGGTTTCCCAGGCATGTTTTCGATGTAGGAAGATGCCCTTGAACCTGGAGATTTGGGACCCATGCAATGGGTACAACGCAGTATTACTTTAAAGGGTCTGCGTTTGCTCACCCAACCTCACCAATCCTCTCAGCCCCAAGAGTGTCCAGCCTTATGTCTCATCCAGCTGTGGGTCTAGAAATGGTCAATCCAGGTTGCATCAGAGCCCCTGAACGGATTTTGTAAGAATTTCTCTCTCTTTCACTGTCTTTGTTTTATGGGTTTTTTTTTAAGTAATCTATTTTTATAATGGGGCTTAGCTGCTTTTCCCTGCTGTGTTTATGCCGCTTTACACCCTCTTGATTCACTTCCAGAGAGATATCAATACATAGGTTTTAAGACTCTTCCTAGTCAGATATATTCTTGGGCGGTGAATAGGGGGTGTTGAGTCCAGTTCACTGAGCAGGGAGTAGGTCTTGTCTATTACATATTTGGCTTGTGGAACGGTATGTGAGCTAATTTCAAACCCTTGTTTTATGCATCGCCCCACCTCACCTTTCCCGTTAAGCAGCAATAGTGTGTTTTCTAAATGTGCGACTCTCTTCTGTTTTGGAATTCAGTTCAGGTGTAGCGATGTTGACATTCCCTCTATAAGTGATATCTTAGAATAAGTGTCCTTTTCTGTGTGACTTACTTCACTTAGAGTCATCGTCCCTAAATCCACTCATCATGCTGCTACTAGCCTTATGACACTGATTTCATGGCTGAGTGATATTCCATTGTGCATAAGTACCACAACTTCTTTATCCATTTTTCTCTTTCCTGGGATATTTCAGGTGTACCGAAGTGGAGGTTCTTGGAAACAGAGCAGCCCTATACTTTGGGGTGCCTGTGTCGTGTTGATTTTTAGGTTTCCCGATTTCTATGCCCATGAGTGGAAGTGCCCTATGCTCTCTCAGCTGTGTCTATTCCATGTTTCAGGACGCAGCGTACACTTCTCCAGAGTGGCTGTTGGCAATTTCCATCCGCCCATCAGCGTAGCAAGGCTCCCGTGTCTCCATGGCCTGTCCTGCATTTCTGGTTTTAACACTTTTTTCAGCATGGCCCTTTTGACCGCTGGCAAGCGAGACTTCTTTGTAGCGCCGATTTGCCTTTCCGGCTTGCTTGGTTGGCCAAAAAGGGCGTACGCGTTTTTTCCTGAATATATTCAGGAAAAAACGCGTACGCCCTTTTTGGCCAAGGGCATCATTGTCAACGCTTTGCCGCTTTTCATGTGCTTTGAAGGCGAGTCGAATCTACCTCCTGAAATCTGTTTCCTGCAATTCTGCCTTGCTTTCAAATCCTCTTCGTTGCCTTCCCTCAATATATTTGTGGACGAGAGTCATCATTTAGAACTCTGCAGGTTTGTGAATTGCAGTGCCCCTGAGCTCCATTTGTCAACTCGCTTTTTTGGGAGCTGGCCGCAAAAGCGCAGGATTGCTTCAGGCCCTATTCTGGTTCCGGGGGGCAGGCTGAGCCTGTGGTTCATTCTTCTTCTGATGGGAAAATAGAGTGACCTGTGCCTGTCCCAACACCTAGAGCTAGTCTCTCATTGGTTCCCCCTCTTCCGTTCATGCTCAGGACAAATTGCGACCTGTACGAAACAGGAGGTCAACGGTGCTGATTCTCCAAGTCGGGAGATTGTTAGTGAAGCGGCTGGAATGGCGAACCCGAGCACAAGGAGAGGAGAAATGAGGTGCGTTTTAGAAACCTTTCCCGATCACACGGTGTACCATCTTCTGGGTTTCCCAGGCATGTTTTCGATGTAGGAAGATGCCCTTGAACCTGGAGATTTGGGACCCATGCAATGGGTACAACGCAGTATTACTTTAAAGGGTCTGCGTTTGCTCACCCAACCTCACCAATCCTCTCAGCCCCAAGAGTGTCCAGCCTTATGTCTCATCCAGCTGTGGGTCTAGAAATGGTCAATCCAGGTTGCATCAGAGCCCCTGAACGGATTTTGTAAGAATTTCTCTCTCTTTCACTGTCTTTGTTTTATGGGGTTTTTTTTAAGTAATCTATTTTTATAATGGGGCTTAGCTGCTTTTCCCTGCTGTGTTTATGCCGCTTTACACCCTCTTGATTCACTTCCAGAGAGATATCAATACATAGGTTTTAAGACTCTTCCTAGTCAGATATATTCTTGGGCGGTGAATAGGGGGTGTTGAGTCCAGTTCACTGAGCAGGGAGTAGGTCTTGTCTATTACATATTTGGCTTGTGGAACGGTATGTGAGCTAATTTCAAACCCTTGTTTTATGCATCGCCCCACCTCACCTTTCCCGTTAAGCAGCAATAGTGTGTTTTCTAAATGTGCGACTCTCTTCTGTTTTGGAATTCAGTTCAGGTGTAGCGATGTTGACATTCCCTCTATAAGTGATATCTTAGAATAAGTGTCCTTTTCTGTGTGACTTACTTCACTTAGAGTCATCGTCCCTAAATCCACTCATCATGCTGCTACTAGCCTTATGACACTGATTTCATGGCTGAGTGATATTCCATTGTGCATAAGTACCACAACTTCTTTATCCATTTTTCTCTTTCCTGGGATATTTCAGGTGTACCGAAGTGGAGGTTCTTGGAAACAGAGCAGCCCTATACTTTGGGGTGCCTGTGTCGTGTTGATTTTTAGGTTTCCCGATTTCTATGCCCATGAGTGGAAGTGCCCTATGCTCTCTCAGCTGTGTCTATTCCATGTTTCAGGACGCAGCGTACACTTCTCCAGAGTGGCTGTTGGCAATTTCCATCCCGCCCATCAGCGTAGCAAGGCTCCCGTGTCTCCATGGCCTGTCCTGCATTTCTGGTTTTAACACTTTTTTCAGCATGGCCCTTTTGACCGCTGGCAAGCGAGACTTCTTTGTAGCGCCGATTTGCCTTTCCGGCTTGCTTGGTTGGCCAAAAAGGGCGTACGCGTTTTTTCCTGAATATATTCAGGAAAAAACGCGTACGCCCTTTTTGGCCAAGGGCATCATTGTCAACGCTTTGCCGCTTTTCATGTGCTTTGAAGGCGAGTCGAATCTACCTCCTGAAATCTGTTTCCTGCAATTCTGCCTTGCTTTCAAATCCTCTTCGTTGCCTTCCCTCAATATATTTGTGGACGAGAGTCATCATTTAGAACTCTGCAGGTTTGTGAATTGCAGTGCCCCTGAGCTCCATTTGTCAACTCGCTTTTTTGGGAGCTGGCCGCAAAAGCGCAGGATTGCTTCAGGCCCTATTCTGGTTCCGGGGGGCAGGCTGAGCCTGTGGTTCATTCTTCTTCCTGATGGGAAAATAGAGTGACCTGTGCCTGTTCCAACACCTAGAGCTAGTCTCTCATTGGTTCCCCCTCTTCCCGTTCATCCTCAGGACAAATTGCGACCTGTACGAAACAGGAGGTCAACGGTGCTGATTCTCCAAGTCGGGAGATTGTTAGTGAAGCGGCTGGAATGGCGAACCCGAGCACAAGGAGAGGAGAAATGAGGTGCGTTTTAGAAACCTTTCCCCATCACACGGTGTACCATCTTCTGGGTTTCCCAGGCATGTTTTCGATGTAGGAAGATGCCCTTGACCCTGGAGATTTGGGACCCATGGCATGGGTACCACGCAGTATTACTTTAAAGGGTCTGCGTTTGCTCACCCAACCTCACCAATCCTCTCAACCCCAAGAGTGTCCAGCCTTATGTCTCATCCAGCTGTGGGTCTACATATGGTCAATCCAGGTTGCATCAGAGCCCCTGAACGGATTTTGTAAGAATGTCTATCTCTTTCACTGTCTTTGTTTTATGGGGTTTTTTTTTAAGTAATCTATTTTTATAATGTGGTTTAGCTGTTTTTCGCTGCTGGTTTATGCCGCTTTACACCCTCTTGATTCACTTCCAGAGAGATATCAATACATAGGTTTAAAGACTCTTACTAGTCAGATATATTCTTGGGCGGTGAATAGGGGGTGTTGAGTCCAGTTCACTGAGCAGGGAGTAGGTCTTGTCTATTATATATTTGGCTTGTGGAACGGTATGTGAGCTAATTTCAAACCCTTGTTTTATGCATCACCCCGCCTCAACTTTCCCGTTAAGCAGCCATAGTGTGTTTTCTAAATGTGTGACTCTGTTCTGTTTTGGAATTCAGTTCAGGTGTAGCGATGTTGACATTCCCTCTATAAGTGATATCTTAGGATAAGTGTCCTTTTCTGTGTGACTTACTTCACTTAGAGTCATCGTCCCTAAATCCACTCATCATGCTGCTACTAGTCTTATGACACTGATTTCATGGCTGAGTGATATTCCATTGTGCATAAGTACCACAACTTCTTTGTCCATTTTTCTCTTTCCTGGGATATTTCAGGTGTACCGAAGTGGAGGTTCTTGGAAACAGAGCAGCCCTAAACTTTGGGGTGCCTGTGTCGTGTTGATTTTTAGGTTTCCCGATTTCTACGCCCATGAGTGGAAGTGCCCTATGCTCTCTCAGCTGTGTCTATTCCATGTTTCAGGACGCAGCGTACACTTCTCCAGAGTGGCTGTTGGCAATTTCCATCCCGCCCATCAGCGTAGCAAGGCTCCCGTGTCTCCATGGCCTGTCCTGCATTTCTGGTTTTTACACTTTTTTCAGCATGGCCCTTTTGACCGCTGGCAAGCGAGACTTCTTTGTAGCGCCGATTTGCCTTTCCGGCTTGCTTGGTTGGCCAAAAAGGGCGTATGCGTTTTTTCCTGAATATATTCAGGAAAAAACGCATACGCCCTTTTTGGCCAAGGGCATCATTGTCAACGCTTTGCCGCTTTTCATGTGCTTTCAAGGCGAGTCGAATCTACCTCCTGAAATCTGTTTCCTGCAATTCTGCCTTGCTTTCAAATCCTCTTCGTTGCCTTCCCTCAATATATTTGTGGACGAGAGTCATCATTTCTAACTCTGCAGGTTTGTGAATTGCAGTGCCCCTGAGCTCCATTTGTCAACTCGCTTTTTTGGGAGCTGGCCGCAAAAGCGCAGGATTGCTTCAGGCCCTATTCTGGTTCCAGGGGGCAGGCTGAGCCTGTGGTTCATTCTTCTTCCTGATGGGAAAATAGAGTGACCTGTGCCTGTCCCAACACCTAGAGCTAGTCTCTCATTGGTTCCCCCTCTTCCCGTTCATGCTCAGGACAAATTGCGACCTGTACGAAACAGGAGGTCAACGGTGCTGATTCTCCAAGTCGGGAGATTGTTAGTGAAGCGGCTGGAATGGCGAACCCGAGCACAAGGAGAGGAGAAATGAGGTGCGTTTTAGAAACCTTTCCCGATCACACGGTGTACCATCTTCTGGGTTTCCCAGGCATGTTTTCGATGTAGGAAGATGCCCTTGAACCTGGAGATTTGGGACCCATGCAATGGGTACAACGCAGTATTACTTTAAAGGGTCTGCGTTTGCTCACCCAACCTCACCAATCCTCTCAGCCCCAAGAGTGTCCAGCCTTATGTCTCATCCAGCTGTGGGTCTAGAAATGGTCAATCCAGGTTGCATCAGAGCCCCTGAACGGATTTTGTAAGAATTTCTCTCTCTTTCACTGTCTTTGTTTTATGGGGTTTTTTTTAAGTAATCTATTTTTATAATGGGGCTTAGCTGCTTTTCCCTGCTGTGTTTATGCCGCTTTACACCCTCTTGATTCACTTCCAGAGAGATATCAATACATAGGTTTTAAGACTCTTCCTAGTCAGATATATTCTTGGGCGGTGAATAGGGGGTGTTGAGTCCAGTTCACTGAGCAGGGAGTAGGTCTTGTCTATTACATATTTGGCTTGTGGAACGGTATGTGAGCTAATTTCAAACCCTTGTTTTATGCATCGCCCCACCTCACCTTTCCCGTTAAGCAGCAATAGTGTGTTTTCTAAATGTGCGACTCTCTTCTGTTTTGGAATTCAGTTCAGGTGTAGCGATGTTGACATTCCCTCTATAAGTGATATCTTAGAATAAGTGTCCTTTTCTGTGTGACTTACTTCACTTAGAGTCATCGTCCCTAAATCCACTCATCATGCTGCTACTAGCCTTATGACACTGATTTCATGGCTGAGTGATATTCCATTGTGCATAAGTACCACAACTTCTTTATCCATTTTTCTCTTTCCTGGGATATTTCAGGTGTACCGAAGTGGAGGTTCTTGGAAACAGAGCAGCCCTATACTTTGGGGTGCCTGTGTCGTGTTGATTTTTAGGTTTCCCGATTTCTATGCCCATGAGTGGAAGTGCCCTATGCTCTCTCAGCTGTGTCTATTCCATGTTTCAGGACGCAGCGTACACTTCTCCAGAGTGGCTGTTGGCAATTTCCATCCCGCCCATCAGCGTAGCAAGGCTCCCGTGTCTCCATGGCCTGTCCTGCATTTCTGGTTTTAACACTTTTTTCAGCATGGCCCTTTTGACCGCTGGCAAGCGAGACTTCTTTGTAGCGCCGATTTGCCTTTCCGGCTTGCTTGGTTGGCCAAAAAGGGCGTACGCGTTTTTTCCTGAATATATTCAGGAAAAAACGCGTACGCCCTTTTTGGCCAAGGGCATCATTGTCAACGCTTTGCCGCTTTTCATGTGCTTTGAAGGCGAGTCGAATCTACCTCCTGAAATCTGTTTCCTGCAATTCTGCCTTGCTTTCAAATCCTCTTCGTTGCCTTCCCTCAATATATTTGTGGACGAGAGTCATCATTTAGAACTCTGCAGGTTTGTGAATTGCAGTGCCCCTGAGCTCCATTTGTCAACTCGCTTTTTTGGGAGCTGGCCGCAAAAGCGCAGGATTGCTTCAGGCCCTATTCTGGTTCCGGGGGGCAGGCTGAGCCTGTGGTTCATTCTTCTTCCTGATGGGAAAATAGAGTGACCTGTGCCTGTTCCAACACCTAGAGCTAGTCTCTCATTGGTTCCCCCTCTTCCCGTTCATCCTCAGGACAAATTGCGACCTGTACGAAACAGGAGGTCAACGGTGCTGATTCTCCAAGTCGGGAGATTGTTAGTGAAGCGGCTGGAATGGCGAACCCGAGCACAAGGAGAGGAGAAATGAGGTGCGTTTTAGAAACCTTTCCCCATCACACGGTGTACCATCTTCTGGGTTTCCCAGGCATGTTTTCGATGTAGGAAGATGCCCTTGACCCTGGAGATTTGGGACCCATGGCATGGGTACCACGCAGTATTACTTTAAAGGGTCTGCGTTTGCTCACCCAACCTCACCAATCCTCTCAGCCCCAAGAGTGTCCAGCCTTATGTCTCATCCAGCTGTGGGTCTACATATGGTCAATCCAGGTTGCATCAGAGCCCCTGAACGGATTTTGTAAGAATGTCTATCTCTTTCACTGTCTTTGTTTTATGGGGTTTTTTTTTAAGTAATCTATTTTTATAATGTGGTTTAGCTGTTTTTCGCTGCTGGTTTATGCCGCTTTACACCCTCTTGATTCACTTCCAGAGAGATATCAATACATAGGTTTAAAGACTCTTACTAGTCAGATATATTCTTGGGCGGTGAATAGGGGGTGTTGAGTCCAGTTCACTGAGCAGGGAGTAGGTCTTGTCTATTATATATTTGGCTTGTGGAACGGTATGTGAGCTAATTTCAAACCCTTGTTTTATGCATCACCCCGCCTCAACTTTCCCGTTAAGCAGCCATAGTGTGTTTTCTAAATGTGTGACTCTCTTCTGTTTTGGAATTCAGTTCAGCTGTAGCGATGTTGACATTCCCTCTATAAGTGATATCTTAGGATAAGTGTCCTTTTCTGTGTGACTTACTTCACTTAGAGTCATCGTCCCTAAATCCACTCATCATGCTGCTACTAGTCTTATGACACTGATTTCATGGCTGAGTGATATTCCATTGTGCATAAGTACCACAACTTCTTTGTCCATTTTTCTCTTTCCTGGGATATTTCAGGTGTACCGAAGTGGAGGTTCTTGGAAACAGAGCAGCCCTAAACTTTGGGGTGCCTGTGTCGTGTTGATTTTTAGGTGTCCCGATTTCTACGCCCATGAGTGGAAGTACCCTATGCTCTCTCAGCTGTGTCTATTCCATGTTTCAGGACGCAGCGTACACTTCTCCAGAGTGGCTGTTGGCAATTTCCATCCCGCCCATCAGCGTAGCAAGGCTCCCGTGTCTCCATGGCCTGTCCTGCATTTCTGGTTTTTACACTTTTTTCAGCATGGCCCTTTTGACCGCTGGCAAGCGAGACTTCTTTGTAGCGCCGATTTGCCTTTCCGGCTTGCTTGGTTGGCCAAAAAGGGCGTATGCGTTTTTTCCTGAATATATTCAGGAAAAAACGCATACGCCCTTTTTGGCCAAGGGCATCATTGTCAACGCTTTGCCGCTTTTCATGTGCTTTCAAGGCGAGTCGAATCTACCTCCTGAAATCTGTTTCCTGCAATTCTGCCTTGCTTTCAAATCCTCTTCGTTGCCTTCCCTCAATATATTTGTGGACGAGAGTCATCATTTCTAACTCTGCAGGTTTGTGAATTGCAGTGCCCCTGAGCTCCATTTGTCAACTCGCTTTTTTGGGAGCTGGCCGCAAAAGCGCAGGATTGCTTCAGGCCCTATTCTGGTTCCAGGGGGCAGGCTGAGCCTGTGGTTCATTCTTCTTCCTGATGGGAAAATAGAGTGACCTGTGCCTGTCCCAACACCTAGAGCTAGTCTCTCATTGGTTCCCCCTCTTCCCGTTCATGCTCAGGACAAATTGCGACCTGTACGAAACAGGAGGTCAACGGTGCTGATTCTCCAAGTCGGGAGATTGTTAGTGAAGCGGCTGGAATGGCGAACCCGAGCACAAGGAGAGGAGAAATGAGGTGCGTTTTAGAAACCTTTCCCGATCACACGGTGTACCATCTTCTGGGTTTCCCAGGCATGTTTTCGATGTAGGAAGATGCCCTTGAACCTGGAGATTTGGGACCCATGCAATGGGTACAACGCAGTATTACTTTAAAGGGTCTGCGTTTGCTCACCCAACCTCACCAATCCTCTCAGCCCCAAGAGTGTCCAGCCTTATGTCTCATCCAGCTGTGGGTCTAGAAATGGTCAATCCAGGTTGCATCAGAGCCCCTGAACGGATTTTGTAAGAATTTCTCTCTCTTTCACTGTCTTTGTTTTATGGGTTTTTTTTTAAGTAATCTATTTTTATAATGGGGCTTAGCTGCTTTTCCCTGCTGTGTTTATGCCGCTTTACACCCTCTTGATTCACTTCCAGAGAGATATCAATACATAGGTTTTAAGACTCTTCCTAGTCAGATATATTCTTGGGCGGTGAATAGGGGGTGTTGAGTCCAGTTCACTGAGCAGGGAGTAGGTCTTGTCTATTACATATTTTGCTTGTAGAACGGTATGTGAGCTAATTTCAAACCCTTGTTTTATGCATCGCCCCACCTCACCTTTCCCGTTAAGCAGCAATAGTGTGTTTTCTAAATGTGCGACTCTCTTCTGTTTTGGAATTCAGTTCAGGTGTAGCGATGTTGACATTCCCTCTATAAGTGATATCTTAGAATAAGTGTCCTTTTCTGTGTGACTTACTTCACTTAGAGTCATCGTCCCTAAATCCACTCATCATGCTGCTACTAGCCTTATGACACTGATTTCATGGCTGAGTGATATTCCATTGTGCATAAGTACCACAACTTCTTTATCCATTTTTCTCTTTCCTGGGATATTTCAGGTGTACCGAAGTGGAGGTTCTTGGAAACAGAGCAGCCCTATACTTTGGGGTGCCTGTGTCGTGTTGATTTTTAGGTTTCCCGATTTCTATGCCCATGAGTGGAAGTGCCCTATGCTCTCTCAGCTGTGTCTATTCCATGTTTCAGGACGCAGCGTACACTTCTCCAGAGTGGCTGTTGGCAATTTCCATCCCGCCCATCAGCGTAGCAAGGCTCCCGTGTCTCCATGGCCTGTCCTGCATTTCTGGTTTTAACACTTTTTTCAGCATGGCCCTTTTGACCGCTGGCAAGCGAGACTTCTTTGTAGCGCCGATTTGCCTTTCCGGCTTGCTTGGTTGGCCAAAAAGGGCGTACGCGTTTTTTCCTGAATATATTCAGGAAAAAACGCGTACGCCCTTTTTGGCCAAGGGCATCATTGTCAACGCTTTGCCGCTTTTCATATGCTTTGAAGGCGAGTCGAATCTACCTCCTGAAATCTGTTTCCTGCAATTATGCCTTGCTTTCAAATCCTCTTCGTTGCCTTCCCTCAATATATTGGTGGACGAGAGTCTTCATTTAGAACTCTGCAGGTTTGTGAATTGCAGTGCCCCTGAGCTCCATTTGTCAACTCGCTTTTTTGGGAGCTGGCCGCAAAAGCGCAGGATTGCTTCAGGCCCTATTCTGGTTCCGGGGGGCAGGCTGAGCCTGTGGTTCATTCTTCTTCCTGATGGGAAAATAGAGTGACCTGTGCCTGTCCCAACACCTAGAGCTAGTCTCTCATTGGTTCCCCCTCTTCCCGTTCATCCTCAGGACAAATTGCGACCTGTACGAAACAGGAGGTCAACGGTGCTGATTCTCCAAGTAGGGAGATTGTTAGTGAAGCGGCTGGAATGGCGAACCCGAGCACAAGGAGAGGAGAAATGAGGTGTGTTTTAGAAACCTTTCCCGATCACACGGTGTACCATCTTCTGGGTTTCCCAGGCATGTTTTCGATGTAGGAAGATGCCCTTGACGCTGGAGATTTGGGACCCATGGCATGGGTACCACGCAGTATTACTTTAAAGGGTCTGCGTTTGCTCACCCAACCTCAGCAATCCTCTCAGCCCCAAGAGTGTCCAGCCTTATGTCTCATCCAGCTGTGGGTCTAGATATGGTCAATCCAGGTTGCATCAGAGCCCCTGAACGGATGTTGTAAGAATGTCTCTCTCTTTCACTGTCTTTGTTTTATGGGGTTTTTTTTTAAGTAATCTATTTTTATAATGGGGTTTAGCTGCTTTTCGCTGCTGGTTTATGCCGCTTTACACCCTCTTGATTCACTTCCAGAGAGATATCAATACATAGGTTTTAAGACTCTTCCTAGTCAGATATATTCTTGGGCGGTGAATAGGGGGTGTTGAGTCCAGTTCACTGAGCAGGGAGTAGGTCTTGTCTATTACATATTTGGCTTGTGGAACGGTATGTGAGCTAATTTCAAACCCTTGTTTTATGCATCGCCCCACCTCACCTTTCCCGTTAAGCAGCAATAGTGTGTTTTCTAAATGTGCGACTCTCTTCTGTTTTGGAATTCAGTTCAGGTGTAGCGATGTTGCCATTCCCTCTATAAGTGATATCTTAGAATAAGTGTCCTTTTCTGTGTGACTTACTTCACTTAGAGTCATCGTCCCTAAATCCACTCATCATGCTGCTACTAGCCTTATGACACTGATTTCATGGCTGAGTGATATTCCATTGTGCATAAGTACCACAACTTCTTTATCCATTTTTCTCTTTCCTGGGATATTTCAGGTGTACCGAAGTGGAGGTTCTTGGAAACAGAGCAGCCCTATACTTTGGGGTGCCTGTGTCGTGTTGATTTTTAGGTTTCCCGATTTCTATGCCCATGAGTGGAAGTGCCCTATGCTCTCTCAGCTGTGTCTATTCCATGTTTCAGGACGCAGCGTACACTTCTCCAGAGTGGCTGTTGGCAATTTCCATCCCGCCCATCAGCGTAGCAAGGCTCCCGTGTCTCCATGGCCTGTCCTGCATTTCTGGTTTTAACACTTTTTTCAGCATGGCCCTTTTGACCGCTGGCAAGCGAGACTTCTTTGTAGCGCCGATTTGCCTTTCCGGCTTGCTTGGTTGGCCAAAAAGGGCGTACGCGTTTTTTCCTGAATATATTCAGGAAAAAACGCGTACGCCCTTTTTGGCCAAGGGCATCATTGTCAACGCTTTGCCGCTTTTCATATGCTTTGAAGGCGAGTCGAATCTACCTCCTGAAATCTGTTTCCTGCAATTATGCCTTGCTTTCAAATCCTCTTCGTTGCCTTCCCTCAATATATTGGTGGACGAGAGTCTTCATTTAGAACTCTGCAGGTTTGTGAATTGCAGTGCCCCTGAGCTCCATTTGTCAACTCGCTTTTTTGGGAGCTGGCCGCAAAAGCGCAGGATTGCTTCAGGCCCTATTCTGGTTCCGGGGGGCAGGCTGAGCCTGTGGTTCATTCTTCTTCCTGATGGGAAAATAGAGTGACCTGTGCCTGTCCCAACACCTAGAGCTAGTCTCTCATTGGTTCCCCCTCTTCCCGTTCATCCTCAGGACAAATTGCGACCTGTACGAAACAGGAGGTCAACGGTGCTGATTCTCCAAGTAGGGAGATTGTTAGTGAAGCGGCTGGAATGGCGAACCCGAGCACAAGGAGAGGAGAAATGAGGTGCGTTTTAGAAACCTTTCCCGATCACACGGTGTACCATCTTCTGGGTTTCCCAGGCATGTTTTCGATGTAGGAAGATGCCCTTGACGCTGGAGATTTGGGACCCATGGCATGGGTACCACGCAGTATTACTTTAAAGGGTCTGCGTTTGCTCACCCAACCTCAGCAATCCTCTCAGCCCCAAGAGTGTCCAGCCTTATGTCTCATCCAGCTGTGGGTCTAGATATGGTCAATCCAGGTTGCATCAGAGCCCCTGAACGGATGTTGTAAGAATGTCTCTCTCTTTCACTGTCTTTGTTTTATGGGGTTTTTTTTTAAGTAATCTATTTTTATAATGGGGTTTAGCTGCTTTTCGCTGCTGGTTTATGCCGCTTTACACCCTCTTGATTCACTTCCAGAGAGATATCAATACATAGGTTTAAAGACTCTTCCTAGTCAGATATATTCTTGGGCGGTGAATAGGGGGTGTTGAGTCCAGTTCACTGAGCAGGGAGTAGGTCTTGTCTATTATATATTTGGCTTGTGGAACGGTATGTGAGCTAATTTCAATCCCTTGTTTTATGCATCACCCCGCCTCAACTTTCCCGTTAAGCAGCCATAGTGTGTTTTCTAAATGTGTGACTCTGTTCTGTTTTGGAATTCAGTTCAGGTGTAGCGATGTTGACATTCCCTCTATAAGTGATATCTTAGGATAAGTGTCCTTTTCTGTGTGACTTACTTCACTTAGAGTCATCGTCCCTAAATCCACTCATCATGCTGCTACTAGCCTTATGACACTGATTTCATGGCTGAGTGATATTCCATTGTGCATAAGTACCACAACTTCTTTGTCCATTTTTCTCTTTCCTGGGATATTTAAGGTGTACCGAAGTGGAGGTTCTTGGAAACAGAGCAGCCCTAAACTTTGGGGTGCCTGTGTCATGTTGATTTTTAGGTTTCCCGATTTCTACGCCCATGAGTGGAAGTGCCCTATGCTCTCTCAGCTGTGTCTATTCCATGTTTCAGGACGCAGCGTACACTTCTCCAGAGTGGCTGTTGGCAATTTCCATCCCGCCCATCAGCGTAGCAAGGCTCCCGTGTCTCCATGGCCTGTCCTGCATTTCTGGTTTTTACACTTTTTTCAGCATGGCCCTTTTGACCGCTGGCAAGCGAGACTTCTTTGTAGCGCCGATTTGCCTTTCCGGCTTGCTTGGTTGGCCAAAAAGGGCGTATGCGTTTTTTCCTGAATATATTCAGGAAAAAACGCATACGCCCTTTTTGGCCAAGGGCATCATTGTCAACGCTTTGCCGCTTTTCATGTGCTTTCAAGGCGAGTCGAATCTACCTCCTGAAATCTGTTTCCTGCAATTCTGCCTTGCTTTCAAATCCTCTTCGTTGCCTTCCCTTAATATATTTGTGGACGAGAGTCACCATTTCTAACTCTGCAGGTTTGTGAATTTCAGTGCCCCTGAGCTCCATTTGTCAACTCGCTTTTTTGGGAGCTGGCCGCAAAAGCGCAGGATTGCTTCAGGCCCTATTCTGGTTCCGGGCGGCAGGCTGAGCCTGTGGTTCATTCTTCTTCCTGATGGGAAAATAGAGTGACCTGTGCCTGTCCCAACACCTAGAGCTAGTCTCTCATTGGTTCCCCCTCTTCCCGTTCATCCTCAGGACAAATTGCGACCTGTACGAAACAGGAGGTCAACGGTGCTGATTCTCCAAGTCGGGAGATTGTTAGTGAAGCGGCTGGAATGGCGAACCCGAGCACAAGGAGAGGAGAAATGAGGTGCGTTTTAGAAACCTTTCCCGATCACACGGTGTACCATCTTCTGGGTTTCCCAGGCATGTTTTCGATGTAGGAAGATGCCCTTGAACCTGGAAATTTGGGACCCATGGCATGGGTACCACGCAGTATTACTTTAAAGGGTCTGCGTTTGCTCACCCAACCTCACCAATCCTCTCAGCCCCAAGAGTGTCCAGCCTTATGTCTCATCCAGCTGTGGGTCTAGATATGGTCAATCCAGGTTGCATCAGAGCCCCTGAACAGATTTTGTAAGAATTTCTCTCTCTTTCACTGTCTTTATTTTATCGGGTTTTTTTTTAAGTAATCTATTTTTATAATGGGGTTTAGCTGGTTTTCGCTGCTGTTTATGCCGCTTTACACCCTCTTGATTCACTTCCGGAGGGATAGCAATACATAGGTTTTAAGACTCTTCCTAGTCAGATATATTCTTGGGCGGTGAATAGGGGGTGTTGAGTCCAGTTCACTGAGCAGGGAGTAGGTCTTGTCTATTACATATTTGGCTTGTGGAACTGTATGTGAGCTAATTTCAAACCCTTGTTTTATGCATCGCCCCACCTCACCTTTCCCGTTAAGCAGCCATAGTGTGTTTTCTAAATGTGCGACTCTGTTCTGTTTTGGAATTCAGTTCAGGTGTAGCGATGTTGACATTCCCTCTATAAGTGATATCTTAGGATAAGTGTCCTTTTCTGTGTGACTTACTTCACTTAGAGTCATCGTCCCTAAATCCACTCATCATGCTGCTACTAGCCTTATGACACTGATTTCATGGCTGAGTGATATTCCATTGTGCATAAGTACCACAACTTCTTTATCCATTTTTCTCTTTCCTGGGATATTTAAGGTGTACCGAAGTGGAGGTTCTTGGAAACAGAGCAGCCCTAAACTTTGGGGTGCCTGTGTCGTGTTGATTTTTAGGTGTCCCGATTTCTACGCCCATGAGTGGAAGTGCCCTATGCTCTCTCAGCTGTGTCTATTCCATGTTTCAGGACGCAGCGTACACTTCTCCAGAGTGGCTGTTGGCAATTTCCATCCCGCCCATCAGCGTAGCAAGGCTCCCGTGTCTCCATGGCCTGTCCTGCATTTCTGGTTTTTACACTTTTTTCAGCATGGCCCTTTTGACCGCTGGCAAGCGAGACTTCTTTGTAGCGCCGATTTGCCTTTCCGGCTTGCTTGGTTGGCCAAAAAGGGCGTATGCGTTTTTTCCTGAATATATTCAGGAAAAAACGCATACGCCCTTTTTGGCCAAGGGCATCATTGTCAACGCTTTGCCGCTTTTCATGTGCTTTCAAGGCGAGTCGAATCTACCTCCTGAAATCTGTTTCCTGCAATTCTGCCTTGCTTTCAAATCCTCTTCGTTGCCTTCCCTCAATATATTTGTGGACGAGAGTCACCATTTCTAACTCTGCAGGTTTGTGAATTGCAGTGCCCCTGAGCTCCATTTGTCAACTCGTTTTTTTGGGAGCTGGCCGCAAAAGCGCAGGATTGCTTCAGGCCCTATTCTGGTTCCGGGGGGCAGGCTGAGCCTGTGGTTCATTCTTCTTCCTGATGGGAAAATAGAGTGACCTGTGCCTGTCCCAACACCTAGAGCTAGTCTCTCATTGGTTCCCCCTCTTCCCGTTCATCCTCAGGACAAATTGCGACCTGTACGAAACAGGAGGTCAACGGTGCTGATTCTCCAAGTCGGGAGATTGTTAGTGAAGCGGCTGGAATGGCGAACCCGAGCACAAGGAGAGGAGAAATGAGGTGTGTTTTAGAAACCTTTCCCGATCACACGGTGTACCATCTTCTGGGTTTCCCAGGCATGTTTTCGATGTAGGAAGATGCCCTTGAACCTGGAAATTTGGGACCCATGGCATGGGTACCACGCAGTATTACTTTAAAGGGTCTGCGTTTGCTCACCCAACCTCACCAATCCTCTCAGCCCCAAGAGTGTCCAGCCTTATGTCTCATCCAGCTGTGGGTCTAGATATGGTCAATCCAGGTTGCATCAGAGCCCCTGAACAGATTTTGTAAGAATTTCTCTCTCTTTCACTGTCTTTATTTTATCGGGTTTTTTTTTAAGTAATCTATTTTTATAATGGGGTTTAGCTGCTTTTCGCTGCTGTGTTTATGCCGCTTTACACCCTCTTGATTCACTTCCAGAGGGATACCAATACATAGGTTTTAAGACTCTTCCTAGTCAGATATATTCTTGGGCGGTGAATAGGGGGTGTTGAGTCCAGTTCACTGAGCAGGGAGTAGGTCTTGTCTATTACATATTTGGCTTGTGGAACTGTATGTGAGCTAATTTCAAACCCTTGTTTTATGCATCGCCCCACCTCACCTTTCCCGTTAAGCAGCCATAGTGTGTTTTCTAAATGTGCGACTCTCTTCTGTTTTGGAATTCAGTTCAGGTGTAGCGATGTTGACATTCCCTCTATCAGTGATATCTTAGGATAAGTGTCCTTTTCTGTGTGACTTACTTCACTTAGAGTCATCGTCCCTAAATCCACTCATCATGCTGCTACTAGCCTTATGACACTGATTTCATGGCTGAGTGATATTCCATTGTGCATAAGTACCACAACTTCTTTATCCATTTTTCTCTTTCCTGGGATATTTCAGGTGTACCGAAGTGGAGGTTCTTGGAAACAGAGCAGCCCTAAACTTTGGGGTGCCTGTGTCGTGTTGATTTTTAGGTGTCCCGATTTCTACGCCCATTAGTGGAAGTGCCCTATGCTCTCTCAGCTGTGTCTATTCCATGTTTCAGGACGCAGCGTACACTTCTCCAGAGTGGCTGTTGGCAATTTCCATCCCGCCCATCAGCGTAGCAAGGCTCCCGTGTCTCCATGGCCTGTCCTGCATTTCTGGTTTTTACACTTTTTTCAGCATGGCCCTTTTGACCGCTGGCAAGCGAGACTTCTTTGTAGCGCCGATTTGCCTTTCCGGCTTGCTTGGTTGGCCAAAAAGGGCGTATGCGTTTTTTCCTGAATATATTCAGGAAAAAACGCATACGCCCTTTTTGGCCAAGGGCATCATTGTCAACGCTTTGCCGCTTTTCATGTGCTTTCAAGGCGAGTCGAATCTACCTCCTGAAATCTGTTTCCTGCAATTCTGCCTTGCTTTCAAATCCTCTTCGTTGCCTTCCCTCAATATATTTGTGGACGAGAGTCACCATTTCTAACTCTGCAGGTTTGTGAATTGCAGTGCCCCTGAGCTCCATTTGTCAACTCGTTTTTTTGGGAGCTGGCCGCAAAAGCGCAGGATTGCTTCAGGCCCTATTCTGGTTCCGGGGGGCAGGCTGAGCCTGTGGTTCATTCTTCTTCCTGATGGGAAAATAGAGTGACCTGTGCCTGTCCCAACACCTAGAGCTAGTCTCTCATTGGTTCCCCCTCTTCCCGTTCATCCTCAGGACAAATTGCGACCTGTACGAAACAGGAGGTCAACGGTGCTGATTCTCCAAGTAGGGAGATTGTTAGTGAAGCGGCTGGAATGGCGAACCCGAGCACAAGGAGAGGAGAAATGAGGTGTGTTTTAGAAACCTTTCCCGATCACACGGTGTACCATCTTCTGGGTTTCCCAGGCATGTTTTCGATGTAGGAAGATGCCCTTGAACCTGGAAATTTGGGACCCATGGCATGGGTACCACGCAGTATTACTTTAAAGGGTCTGCGTTTGCTCACCCAACCTCACCAATCCTCTCAGCCCCAAGAGTGTCCAGCCTTATGTCTCATCCAGCTGTGGGTCTAGATATGGTCAATCCAGGTTGCATCAGAGCCCCTGAACAGATTTTGTAAGAATTTCTCTCTCTTTCACTGTCTTTATTTTATCGGGTTTTTTTTTAAGTAATCTATTTTTATAATGGGGTTTAGCTGCTTTTCGCTGCTGTGTTTATGCCGCTTTACACCCTCTTGATTCACTTCCAGAGGGATAGCAATACATAGGTTTTAAGACTCTTCCTAGTCAGATATATTCTTGGGCGGTGAATAGGGGGTGTTGAGTCCAGTTCACTGAGCAGGGAGTAGGTCTTGTCTATTACATATTTGGCTTGTGGAACTGTATGTGAGCTAATTTCAAACCCTTGTTTTATGCATCGCCCCACCTCACCTTTCCCGTTAAGCAGCCATAGTGTGTTTTCTAAATGTGCGACTCTGTTCTGTTTTGGAATTCAGTTCAGGTGTAGCGATGTTGACATTCCCTCTATAAGTGATATCTTAGGATAAGTGTCCTTTTCTGTGTGACTTACTTCACTTAGAGTCATCGTCCCTAAATCCACTCATCATGCTGCTACTAGCCTTATGACACTGATTTCATGGCTGAGTGATATTCCATTGTGCATAAGTACCACAACTTCTTTATCCATTTTTCTCTTTCCTGGGATATTTCAGGTGTACCGAAGTGGAGGTTCTTGGAAACAGAGCAGCCCTAAACTTTGGGGTGCCTGTGTCGTGTTGATTTTTAGGTGTCCCGATTTCTACGCCCATTAGTGGAAGTGCCCTATGCTCTCTCAGCTGTGTCTATTCCATGTTTCAGGACGCAGCGTACACTTCTCCAGAGTGGCTGTTGGCAATTTCCATCCCGCCCATCAGCGTAGCAAGGCTCCCGTGTCTCCATGGCCTGTCCTGCATTTCTGGTTTTTACACTTTTTTCAGCATGGCCCTTTTGACCGCTGGCAAGCGAGACTTCTTTGTAGCGCCGATTTGCCTTTCCGGCTTGCTTGGTAGGCCAAAAACGGCGTATGCGTTTTTTCCTGAATATATTCAGGAAAAAACGCATACGCCCTTTTTGGCCAAGGGCATCATTGTCAACGCTTTGCCGCTTTTCATGTGCTTTCAAGGCGAGTCGAATCGACCTCCTGAAATCTGTTTCCTGCAATTCTGCCTTGCTTTCAAATCCTCTTCGTTGCCTTCCCTCAATATATTTGTGGACGAGAGTCATCATTTAGAACTCTGCAGGTTTGTGAATTGCAGTGCCCCTGAGCTCCATTTGTCAACTCGCTTTTTTGGGAGCTGGCCGCAAAAGCGCAGGATTGCTTCAGGCCCTATTCTGGTTCCGGGGGGCAGGCTGAGCCTGTGGTTCATTCTTCTTCCTGATGGGAAAATAGAGTGACCTGTGCCTGTCCCAACACCTAGAGCTAGTCTCTCATTGGTTCCCCCTCTTCCCGTTCATCCTCAGGACAAATTGCGACCTGTACGAAACAGGAGGTCAACGGTGCTGATTCTCCAAGTCGGGAGATTGTTAGTGAAGCGGCTGGAATGGCGAACCCGAGCACAAGGAGAGGAGAAATGAGGTGCGTTTTAGAAACCTTTCCCGATCACACGGTGTACCATCTTCTGGGTTTCCCAGGCATGTTTTCGATGTAGGAAGATGCCCTTGACGCTGGAGATTTGGGACCCATGGCATGGGTACCACGCAGTATTACTTTAAAGGGTCTGCGTTTGCTCACCCAACCTCACCAATCCTCTCAGCCCCAAGAGTGTCCAGCCTTATGTCTCATCCAGCTGTGGGTCTAGATATGGTCAATCCAGGTTGCATCAGAGCCCCTGAACGGATGTTGTAAGAATGTCTCTCTCTTTCACTGTCTTTGTTTTATGGGGTTTTTTTTTAAGTAATCTATTTTTATAATGGGGTTTAGCTGCTTTTCGCTGCTGGTTTATGCCGCTTTACACCCTCTTGATTCACTTCCAGAGAGATATCAATACATAGGTTTAAAGACTCTTCCTAGTCAGATATATTCTTGGGCGGTGAATAGGGGGTGTTGAGTCCAGTTCACTGAGCAGGGAGTAGGTCTTGTCTATTATATATTTGGCTTGTGGAACGGTATGTGAGCTAATTTCAATCCCTTGTTTTATGCATCACCCCGCCTCAACTTTCCCGTTAAGCAGCCATAGTGTGTTTTCTAAATGTGTGACTCTGTTCTGTTTTGGAATTCAGTTCAGGTGTAGCGATGTTGACATTCCCTCTATAAGTGATATCTTAGGATAATTGTCCTTTTCTGTGTGACTTACTTCACTTAGAGTCATCGTCCCTAAATCCACTCATCATGCTGCTACTAGTCTTATGACACTGATTTCATGGCTGAGTGATATTCCATTGTGCATAAGTACCACAACTTCTTTGTCCATTTTTCTCTTTCCTGGGATATTTAAGGTGTACCGAAGTGGAGGTTCTTGGAAACAGAGCAGCCCTAAACTTTGGGGTGCCTGTGTCATGTTGATTTTTAGGTTTCCCGATTTCTACGCCCATGAGTGGAAGTGCCCTATGCTCTCTCAGCTGTGTCTATTCCATGTTTCAGGACGCAGCGTACACTTCTCCAGAGTGGCTGTTGGCAATTTCCATCCCGCCCATCAGCGTAGCAAGGCTCCCGTGTCTCCATGGCCTGTCCTGCATTTCTGGTTTTTACACTTTTTTCAGCATGGCCCTTTTGACCGCTGGCAAGCGAGACTTCTTCGTAGCGCCGATTTGCCTTTCCGGATTGCTTGGTTGGCCAAACAGGGCGTATGCGTTTTTTCCTGAATATATTCAGGAAAAAACGCATACGCCCTGTTTGGCCAAGGGCATCATTGTCAACGCTTTGCCGCTTTTCATGTGCTTTCAAGGCGAGTCGAATCTACCTCCTGAAATCTGTTTCCTGCAATTCTGCCTTGCTTTCAAATCCTCTTCGTTGCCTTCCCTCAATATATTTGCGGACGAGAGTCATCATTTCTAACTCTGCAGGTTTGTGAATTGCAGTGCCCCTGAGCTCCATTTGTCAACTCGCTTTTTTGGGAGCTGGCCGCAAAAGCGCAGGATTGCTTCAGGCCCTATTCTGGTTCCGGGGGGCAGGCTGAGCCTGTGGTTCATTCTTCTTCCTGATGGGAAAATAGAGTGACCTGTGCCTGTCCCAACACCTAGAGCTAGTCTCTCATTGGTTCCCCCTCTTCCCGTTCATCCTCAGAACTAATTGCGACCTGTACGAAACAGGAGGTCAACGGTGCTGATTCTCCAAGTAGGGAGATTGTTAGTGAAGCGGCTGGAATGGCGAACCCGAGCACAAGGAGAGGAGAAATGAGGTGCGTTTTAGAAACCTTTCCCGATCACACGGTGTACCATCTTCTGGGTTTCCCAGGCATGTTTTCGATGTAGGAAGATGCCCTTGAACCTGGAAATTTGGGACCCATGGCATGGGTACCACGCAGTATTACTTTAAAGGGTCTGCGTTTGCTCACCCAACCTCACCAATACTCTCAGCCCCAAGAGTGTCCAGCCTTATGTCTCATCCAGCTGTGGGTCTAGATATGGTCAATCCAGGTTGCATCAGAGCCCCTGAACCGATTTTGTAAGAATTTCTCTCTCTTTCACTGTCTTTATTTTATCGGGTTTTTTTTTAAGTAATCTATTTTTATAATGGGGTTTAGCTGCTTTTCGCTGCTGTGTTTATGCCGCTTTACACCCTCTTGATTCACTTCCAGAGGGATAGCAATACATAGGTTTTAAGACTCTTCCTAGTCAGATATATTCTTGGGCGGTGAATAGGGGGTGTTGAGTCCAGTTCACTGAGCAGGGAGTAGGTCTTGTCTATTACATATTTGGCTTGTGGAACGGTATGTGAGCTAATTTCAAACCCTTGTTTTATGCATCGCCCCGCCTCACCTTTCCCGTTAAGCAGCCATAGTGTGTTTTCTAAATGTGCGACTCTGTTCTGTTTTGGAATTCAGTTCAGGTGTAGCGATGTTGACATTCCCTCTATCAGTGATATCTTAGGATAAGTGTCCTTTTCTGTGTGACTTACTTCACTTAGAGTCATCGTCCCTAAATCCACTCATCATGCTGCTACTAGCCTTATGACACTGATTTCATGGCTGAGTGATATTCCATTGTGCATAAGTACCACAACTTCTTTATCCATTTTTCTCTTTCCTGGGATATTTAAGGTGTACCGAAGTGGAGGTTCTTGGAAACAGAGCAGCCCTAAACTTTGGGGTGCCTGTGTCGTGTTGATCTTTAGGTGTCCCGATTTCTACGCCCATTAGTGGAAGTGCCCTATGCTCTCTCAGCTGTGTCTATTCCATGTTTCAGGACGCAGCGTACACTTCTCCAGAGTGGCTGTTGGCAATTTCCATCCCGCCCATCAGCGTAGCAAGGCTCCCGTGTCTCCATGGCCTGTCCTGCATTTCTGGTTTTTACACTTTTTTCAGCATGGCCCTTTTGACCGCTGGCAAGCGAGACTTCTTTGTAGCGCCGATTTGCCTTTCCGGCTTGCTTGGTTGGCCAAAAAGGGCGTATGCGTTTTTTCCTGAATATATTCAGGAAAAAACGCATACGCCCTTTTTGGCCAAGGGCATCATTGTCAACGCTTTGCCGCTTTTCATGTGCTTTCAAGGCGAGTCGAATCTACCTCCTGAAATCTGTTTCCTGCAATTCTGCCTTGCTTTCAAATCCTCTTCGTTGCCTTCCCTCAATATATTTGTGGACGAGAGTCACCATTTCTAACTCTGCAGGTTTGTGAATTGCAGTGCCCCTGAGCTCCATTTGTCAACTCGTTTTTTTGGGAGCTGGCCGCAAAAGCGCAGGATTGCTTCAGGCCCTATTCTGGTTCCGGGGGGCAGGCTGAGCCTGTGGTTCATTCTTCTTCCTGATGGGAAAATAGAGTGACCTGTGCCTGTCCCAACACCTAGAGCTAGTCTCTCATTGGTTCCCCCTCTTCCCGTTCATCCTCAGGACAAATTGCGACCTGTACGAAACAGGAGGTCAACGGTGCTGATTCTCCAAGTAGGGAGATTGTTAGTGAAGCGGCTGGAATGGCGAACCCGAGCACAAGGAGAGGAGAAATGAGGTGTGTTTTAGAAACCTTTCCCGATCACACGGTGTACCATCTTCTGGGTTTCCCAGGCATGTTTTCGATGTAGGAAGATGCCCTTGAACCTGGAAATTTGGGACCCATGGCATGGGTACCACGCAGTATTACTTTAAAGGGTCTGCGTTTGCTCACCCAACCTCACCAATCCTCTCAGCCCCAAGAGTGTCCAGCCTTATGTCTCATCCAGCTGTGGGTCTAGATATGGTCAATCCAGGTTGCATCAGAGCCCCTGAACAGATTTTGTAAGAATTTCTCTCTCTTTCACTGTCTTTATTTTATCGGGTTTTTTTTTAAGTAATCTATTTTTATAATGGGGTTTAGCTGCTTTTCGCTGCTGTGTTTATGCCGCTTTACACCCTCTTGATTCACTTCCAGAGGGATAGCAATACATAGGTTTTAAGACTCTTCCTAGTCAGATATATTCTTGGGCGGTGAATAGGGGGTGTTGAGTCCAGTTCACTGAGCAGGGAGTAGGTCTTGTCTATTACATATTTGGCTTGTGGAACTGTATGTGAGCTAATTTCAAACCCTTGTTTTATGCATCGCCCCACCTCACCTTTCCCGTTAAGCAGCCATAGTGTGTTTTCTAAATGTGCGACTCTGTTCTGTTTTGGAATTCAGTTCAGGTGTAGCGATGTTGACATTCCCTCTATAAGTGATATCTTAGGATAAGTGTCCTTTTCTGTGTGACTTACTTCACTTAGAGTCATCGTCCCTAAATCCACTCATCATGCTGCTACTAGCCTTATGACACTGATTTCATGGCTGAGTGATATTCCATTGTGCATAAGTACCACAACTTCTTTATCCATTTTTCTCTTTCCTGGGATATTTCAGGTGTACCGAAGTGGAGGTTCTTGGAAACAGAGCAGCCCTAAACTTTGGGGTGCCTGTGTCGTGTTGATTTTTAGGTGTCCCGATTTCTACGCCCATTAGTGGACGTGCCCTATGCTCTCTCAGCTGTGTCTATTCCATGTTTCAGGACGCAGCGTACACTTCTCCAGAGTGGCTGTTGGCAATTTCCATCCCGCCCATCAGCGTAGCAAGGCTCCCGTGTCTCCATGGCCTGTCCTGCATTTCTGGTTTTTACACTTTTTTCAGCATGGCCCTTTTGACCGCTGGCAAGCGAGACTTCTTTGTAGCGCCGATTTGCCTTTCCGGCTTGCTTGGTAGGCCAAAAACGGCGTATGCGTTTTTTCCTGAATATATTCAGGAAAAAACGCATACGCCCTTTTTGGCCAAGGGCATCATTGTCAACGCTTTGCCGCTTTTCATGTGCTTTCAAGGCGAGTCGAATCGACCTCCTGAAATCTGTTTCCTGCAATTCTGCCTTGCTTTCAAATCCTCTTCGTTGCCTTCCCTCAATATATTTGTGGACGAGAGTCATCATTTAGAACTCTGCAGGTTTGTGAATTGCAGTGCCCCTGAGCTCCATTTGTCAACTCGCTTTTTTGGGAGCTGGCCGCAAAAGCGCAGGATTGCTTCAGGCCCTATTCTGGTTCCGGGGGGCAGGCTGAGCCTGTGGTTCATTCTTCTTCCTGATGGGAAAATAGAGTGACCTGTGCCTGTCCCAACACCTAGAGCTAGTCTCTCATTGGTTCCCCCTCTTCCCGTTCATCCTCAGGACAAATTGCGACCTGTACGAAACAGGAGGTCAACGGTGCTGATTCTCCAAGTCGGGAGATTGTTAGTGAAGCGGCTGGAATGGCGAACCCGAGCACAAGGAGAGGAGAAATGAGGTGCGTTTTAGAAACCTTTCCCGATCACACGGTGTACCATCTTCTGGGTTTCCCAGGCATGTTTTCGATGTAGGAAGATGCCCTTGAACCTGGAAATTTGGGACCCATGGCATGGGTACCACGCAGTATTACTTTAAAGGGTCTGCGTTTGCTCACCCAACCTCACCAATACTCTCAGCCCCAAGAGTGTCCAGCCTTATGTCTCATCCAGCTGTGGGTCTAGATATGGTCAATCCAGGTTGCATCAGAGCCCCTGAACCGATTTTGTAAGAATTTCTCTCTCTTTCACTGTCTTTATTTTATCGGGTTTTTTTTTAAGTAATCTATTTTTATAATGGGGTTTAGCTGCTTTTCGCTGCTGTGTTTATGCCGCTTTACACCCTCTTGATTCACTTCCAGAGGGATAGCAATACATAGGTTTTAAGACTCTTCCTAGTCAGATATATTCTTGGGCGGTGAATAGGGGGTGTTGAGTCCAGTTCACTGAGCAGGGAGTAGGTCTTGTCTATTACATATTTGGCTTGTGGAACGGTATGTGAGCTAATTTCAAACCCTTGTTTTATGCATCGCCCCGCCTCACCTTTCCCGTTAAGCAGCCATAGTGTGTTTTCTAAATGTGCGACTCTGTTCTGTTTTGGAATTCAGTTCAGGTGTAGCGATGTTGACATTCCCTCTATCAGTGATATCTTAGGATAAGTGTCCTTTTCTGTGTGACTTACTTCACTTAGAGTCATCGTCCCTAAATCCACTCATCATGCTGCTACTAGCCTTATGACACTGATTTCATGGCTGAGAGATATTCCATTGTGCATAAGTACCACAACTTCTTTATCCATTTTTCTCTTTCCTGGGATATTTCAGGTGTACCGAAGTGGAGGTTCTTGGAAACAGAGCAGCCCTAAACTTTGGGGTGCCTGTGTCGTGTTGATTTTTAGGTGTCCCGATTTCTACGCCCATTAGTGGAAGTGCCCTATGCTCTCTCAGCTGTGTCTATTCCATGTTTCAGGACGCAGCGTACACTTCTCCAGAGTGGCTGTTGGCAATTTCCATCCCGCCCATCAGCGTAGCAAGGCTCCCGTGTCTCCATGGCCTGTCCTGCATTTCTGGTTTTTACACTTTTTTCAGCATGGCCCTTTTGACCGCTGGCAAGCGAGACTTCTTTGTAGCGCCGATTTGCCTTTCCGGCTTGCTTGGTTGGCCAAAAAGGGCGTATGCGTTTTTTCCTGAATATATTCAGGAAAAAACGCATACGCCCTTTTTGGCCAAGGGCATCATTGTCAACGCTTTGCCGCTTTTCATGTGCTTTCAAGGCGAGTCGAATCTACCTCCTGAAATCTGTTTCCTGCAATTCTGCCTTGCTTTCAAATCCTCTTCGTTGCCTTCCCTCAATATATTTGTGGACGAGAGTCACCATTTCTAACTCTGCAGGTTTGTGAATTGCAGTGCCCCTGAGCTCCATTTGTCAACTCGTTTTTTTGGGAGCTGGCCGCAAAAGCGCAGGATTGCTTCAGGCCCTATTCTGGTTCCGGGGGGCAGGCTGAGCCTGTGGTTCATTCTTCTTCCTGATGGGAAAATAGAGTGACCTGTGCCTGTCCCAACACCTAGAGCTAGTCTCTCATTGGTTCCCCCTCTTCCCGTTCATCCTCAGGACAAATTGCGACCTGTACGAAACAGGAGGTCAACGGTGCTGATTCTCCAAGTAGGGAGATTGTTAGTGAAGCGGCTGGAATGGCGAACCCGAGCACAAGGAGAGGAGAAATGAGGTGTGTTTTAGAAACCTTTCCCGATCACACGGTGTACCATCTTCTGGGTTTCCCAGGCATGTTTTCGATGTAGGAAGATGCCCTTGAACCTGGAAATTTGGGACCCATGGCATGGGTACCACGCAGTATTACTTTAAAGGGTCTGCGTTTGCTCACCCAACCTCACCAATCCTCTCAGCCCCAAGAGTGTCCAGCCTTATGTCTCATCCAGCTGTGGGTCTAGATATGGTCAATCCAGGTTGCATCAGAGCCCCTGAACAGATTTTGTAAGAATTTCTCTCTCTTTCACTGTCTTTATTTTATCGGGTTTTTTTTTAAGTAATCTATTTTTATAATGGGGTTTAGCTGCTTTTCGCTGCTGTGTTTATGCCGCTTTACACCCTCTTGATTCACTTCCAGAGGGATAGCAATACATAGGTTTTAAGACTCTTCCTAGTCAGATATATTCTTGGGCGGTGAATAGGGGGTGTTGAGTCCAGTTCACTGAGCAGGGAGTAGGTCTTGTCTATTACATATTTGGCTTGTGGAACTGTATGTGAGCTAATTTCAAACCCTTGTTTTATGCATCGCCCCACCTCACCTTTCCCGTTAAGCAGCCATAGTGTGTTTTCTAAATGTGCGACTCTGTTCTGTTTTGGAATTCAGTTCAGGTGTAGCGATGTTGACATTCCCTCTATAAGTGATATCTTAGGATAAGTGTCCTTTTCTGTGTGACTTACTTCACTTAGAGTCATCGTCCCTAAATCCACTCATCATGCTGCTACTAGCCTTATGACACTGATTTCATGGCTGAGTGATATTCCATTGTGCATAAGTACCACAACTTCTTTATCCATTTTTCTCTTTCCTGGGATATTTCAGGTGTACCGAAGTGGAGGTTCTTGGAAACAGAGCAGCCCTAAACTTTGGGGTGCCTGTGTCGTGTTGATTTTTAGGTGTCCCGATTTCTACGCCCATTAGTGGAAGTGCCCTATGCTCTCTCAGCTGTGTCTATTCCATGTTTCAGGACGCAGCGTACACTTCTCCAGAGTGGCTGTTGGCAATTTCCATCCCGCCCATCAGCGTAGCAAGGCTCCCGTGTCTCCATGGCCTGTCCTGCATTTCTGGTTTTTACACTTTTTTTAGCATGGCCCTTTTGACCGCTGGCAAGCGAGACTTCTTTGTAGCGCCGATTTGCCTTTCCGGCTTGCTTGGTAGGCCAAAAACGGCGTATGCGTTTTTTCCTGAATATATTCAGGAAAAAACGCATACGCCCTTTTTGGCCAAGGGCATCATTGTCAACGCTTTGCCGCTTTTCATGTGCTTTCAAGGCGAGTCGAATCGACCTCCTGAAATCTGTTTCCTGCAATTCTGCCTTGCTTTCAAATCCTCTTCGTTGCCTTCCCTCAATATATTTGTGGACGAGAGTCATCATTTAGAACTCTGCAGGTTTGTGAATTGCAGTGCCCCTGAGCTCCATTTGTCAACTCGCTTTTTTGGGAGCTGGCCGCAAAAGCGCAGGATTGCTTCAGGCCCTATTCTGGTTCCGGGGGGCAGGCTGAGCCTGTGGTTCATTCTTCTTCCTGATGGGAAAATAGAGTGACCTGTGCCTGTCCCAACACCTAGAGCTAGTCTCTCATTGGTTCCCCCTCTTCCCGTTCATCCTCAGGACAAATTGCGACCTGTACGAAACAGGAGGTCAACGGTGCTGATTCTCCAAGTCGGGAGATTGTTAGTGAAGCGGCTGGAATGGCGAACCCGAGCACAAGGAGAGGAGAAATGAGGTGCGTTTTAGAAACCTTTCCCGATCACACGGTGTACCATCTTCTGGGTTTCCCAGGCATGTTTTCGATGTAGGAAGATGCCCTTGACGCTGGAGATTTGGGACCCATGGCATGGGTACCACGCAGTATTACTTTAAAGGGTCTGCGTTTGCTCACCCAACCTCAGCAATCCTCTCAGCCCCAAGAGTGTCCAGCCTTATGTCTCATCCAGCTGTGGGTCTAGATATGGTCAATCCAGGTTGCATCAGAGCCCCTGAACGGATGTTGTAAGAATGTCTCTCTCTTTCACTGTCTTTGTTTTATGGGGTTTTTTTTTAAGTAATCTATTTTTATAATGGGGTTTAGCTGCTTTTCGCTGCTGGTTTATGCCGCTTTACACCCTCTTGATTCACTTCCAGAGAGATATCAATACATAGGTTTAAAGACTCTTCCTAGTCAGATATATTCTTGGGCGGTGAATAGGGGGTGTTGAGTCCAGTTCACTGAGCAGGGAGTAGGTCTTGTCTATTATATATTTGGCTTGTGGAACGGTATGTGAGCTAATTTCAATCCCTTGTTTTATGCATCACCCCGCCTCAACTTTCCCGTTAAGCAGCCATAGTGTGTTTTCTAAATGTGTGACTCTGTTCTGTTTTGGAATTCAGTTCAGGTGTAGCGATGTTGACATTCCCTCTATAAGTGATATCTTAGGATAATTCTCCTTTTCTGTGTGACTTACTTCACTTAGAGTCATCGTCCCTAAATCCACTCATCATGCTGCTACTAGTCTTATGACACTGATTTCATGGCTGAGTGATATTCCATTGTGCATAAGTACCACAACTTCTTTGTCCATTTTTCTCTTTCCTGGGATATTTAAGGTGTACCGAAGTGGAGGTTCTTGGAAACAGAGCAGCCCTAAACTTTGGGGTGCCTGTGTCATGTTGATTTTTAGGTTTCCCGATTTCTACGCCCATGAGTGGAAGTGCCCTATGCTCTCTCAGCTGTGTCTATTCCATGTTTCAGGACGCAGCGTACACTTCTCCAGAGTGGCTGTTGGCAATTTCCATCCCGCCCATCAGCGTAGCAAGGCTCCCGTGTCTCCATGGCCTGTCCTGCATTTCTGGTTTTTACACTTTTTTCAGCATGGCCCTTTTGACCGCTGGCAAGCGAGACTTCTTTGTAGCGCCGATTTGCCTTTCCGGCTTGCTTGGTTGGCCAAAAAGGGCGTATGCGTTTTTTCCTGAATATATTCAGGAAAAAACGCATACGCCCTTTTTGGCCAAGGGCATCATTGTCAACGCTTTGCCGCTTTTCATGTGCTTTCAAGGCGAGTCGAATCTACCTCCTGAAATCTGTTTCCTGCAATTCTGCCTTGCTTTCAAATCCTCTTCGTTGCCTTCCCTCAATATATTTGTGGACGAGAGTCACCATTTCTAACTCTGCAGGTTTGTGAATTGCAGTGCCCCTGAGCTCCATTTGTCAACTCGCTTTTTTGGGAGCTGGCCGCAAAAGCGCAGGATTGCTTCAGGCCCTATTCTGGTTCCGGGCGGCAGGCTGAGCCTGTGGTTCATTCTTCTTCCTGATGGGAAAATAGAGTGACCTGTGCCTGTCCCAACACCTAGAGCTAGTCTCTCATTGGTTCCCCCTCTTCCCGTTCATCCTCAGGACAAATTGCGACCTGTACGAAACAGGAGGTCAACGGTGCTGATTCTCCAAGTCGGGAGATTGTTAGTGAAGCGGCTGGAATGGCGAACCCGAGCACAAGGAGAGGAGAAATGAGGTGCGTTTTAGAAACCTTTCCCGATCACACGGTGTACCACCTTCTGGGTTTCCCAGGCATGTTTTCGATGTAGAAACATGCCCTTGAACCTGGAAATTTGGAACCCATGGCATGGGTACCACGCAGTATTACTTTAAAGGGTCTGCGTTTGCTCACCCAACCTCACCAATCCTCTCAGCCCCAAGAGTGTCCAGCCTTATGTCTCATCCAGCTGTGGGTCTAGATATGGTCAATCCAGGTTGCATCAGAGCCCCTGAACAGATTTTGTAAGAATTTCTCTCTCTTTCACTGTCTTTATTTTATCGGGTTTTTTTTTAAGTAATCTATTTTTATAATGGGGTTTAGCTGCTTTTCGCTGCTGTGTTTATGCCGCTTTACACCCTCTTGATTCACTTCCAGAGGGATAGCAATACATAGGTTTTAAGACTCTTCCTAGTCAGATATATTCTTGGGCGGTGAATAGGGGGTGTTGAGTCCAGTTCACTGAGCAGGGAGTAGGTCTTGTCTATTACATATTTGGCTTGTGGAACGGTATGTGAGCTAATTTCAAACCCTTGTTTTATGCATCGCCCCGCCTCACCTTTCCCGTTAAGCAGCCATAGTGTGTTTTGTAAATGTGTGACTCTGTTCTATTTTGGAATTCAGTTCAGGTGTAGCGATGTTGACATTCCCTCTATAAGTGATATCTTAGGATAAGTGTCCTTTTCTGTGTGACTTACTTCACTTAGAGTCATCGTCCCTAAATCCACTCATCATGCTGCTACTAGCCTTATGACACTGATTTCATGGCTGAGTGATATTCCATTGTGTATAAGTACCACAACTTCTTTATCCATTTTTCTCTTTCCTAGGATATTTAAGGTGTTCCGAAGTGGAGGTTCTTGGAAACAGAGCAGCCCTAAAGTTTGGGGTGCCTGTGTCTTGTTGATTTTTAGGTTTCCCGATTTCTACGCCCATGAGTGGAAGTGCCCTATGCTCTCTCAGCTGTGTCTATTACATATTTCAGGAGGCAGCGTACACTTCTCCAGAGTGGCTGTTGGCAATTTCCATCCCACCCATCAGCGTAGCAAGGCTCCCATGTCTCCATGGCCTGTCCTGCATTTCTGGTTTTTACACTTTTTTCAGCATGGCCCTTTTGACCGCTGGCAAGCGAGACTTCTTCGTAGCGCCGATTTGCCTTTCCGGATTGCTTGGTTGGCCAAACAGGGCGTATGCGTTTTTTCCTGAATATATTCAGGAAAAAACGCATACGCCCTGTTTGGCCAAGGGCATCATTGTCAACGCTTTGCCGCTTTTCATGTGCTTTCAAGGCGAGTCGAATCTACCTCCTGAAATCTGTTTCCTGCAATTCTGCCTTGCTTTCAAATCCTCTTCGTTGCCTTCCCTCAATATATTTGCGGACGAGAGTCATCATTTCTAACTCTGCAGGTTTGTGAATTGCAGTGCCCCTGAGCTCCATTTGTCAACTCGCTTTTTTGGGAGCTGGCCGCAAAAGCGCAGGATTGCTTCAGGCCCTATTCTGGTTCCGGGGGGCAGGCTGAGCCTGTGGTTCATTCTTCTTCCTGATGGGAAAATAGAGTGACCTGTGCCTGTCCCAACACCTAGAGCTAGTCTCTCATTGGTTCCCCCTCTTCCCGTTCATCCTCAGAACTAATTGCGACCTGTACGAAACAGGAGGTCAACGGTACTGATTCTCCAAGTAGGGAGATTGTTAGTGAAGCGGCTGGAATGGCGAACCCGAGCACAAGGAGAGGAGAAATGAGGTGCGTTTTAGAAACCTTTCCCGATCACACGGTGTACCATCTTCTGGGTTTCCCAGGCATGTTTTCGATGTAGGAAGATGCCCTTGAACCTGGAAATTTGGGACCCATGGCATGGGTACCACGCAGTATTACTTTAAAGGGTCTGCGTTTGCTCACCCAACCTCACCAATCCTCTCAGCCCCAAGAGTGTCCAGCCTTATGTCTCATCCAGCTGTGGGTCTAGATATGGTCAATCCAGGTTGCATCAGAGCCCCTGAACCGATTTTGTAAGAATTTCTCTCTCTTTCACTGTCTTTATTTTATCGGGTTTTTTTTTAAGTAATCTATTTTTATAATGGGGTTTAGCTGCTTTTCGCTGCTGTGTTTATGCCGCTTTACACCCTCTTGATTCACTTCCAGAGGGATAGCAATACATAGGTTTTAAGACTCTTCCTAGTCAGATATATTCTTGGGCGGTGAATAGGGGGTGTTGAGTCCAGTTCACTGAGCAGGGAGTAGGTCTTGTCTATTACATATTTGGCTTGTGGAACGGTATGTGAGCTAATTTCAAACCCTTGTTTTATGCATCGCCCCACCTCACCTTTCCCGTTAAGCAGCCATAGTGTGTTTTCTAAATGTGCGACTCTGTTCTGTTTTGGAATTCAGTTCAGGTGTAGCGATGTTGACATTCCCTCTATAAGTGATATCTTAGGATAAGTGTCCTTTTCTGTGTGACTTACTTCACTTAGAGTCATCGTCCCTAAATCCACTCATCATGCTGCTACTAGCCTTATGACACTGATTTCATGGCTGAGTGATATTCCATTGTGCATAAGTACCACAACTTCTTTATCCATTTTTCTCTTTCCTGGGATATTTCAGGTGTACCGAAGTGGAGGTTCTTGGAAACAGAGCAGCCCTAAACTTTGGGGTGCCTGTGTCGTGTTGATTTTTAGGTGTCCCGATTTCTACGCCCATGAGTGGAAGTGCCCTATGCTCTCTCAGCTGTGTCTATTCCATGTTTCAGGACGCAGCGTACACTTCTCCAGAGTGGCTGTTGGCAATTTCCATCCCGCCCATCAGCGTAGCAAGGCTCCCGTGTCTCCATGGCCTGTCCTGCATTTCTGGATTTTACACTTTTTTCAGCATGGCCCTTTTGACCGCTGGCAAGCGAGACTTCTTTGTAGCGCCGATTTGCCTTTCCGGCTTGCTTGGTTGGCCAAAAAGGGCGTATGCGTTTTTTCCTGAATATATTCAGGAAAAAACGCATACGCCCTTTTTGGCCAAGGGCATCATTGTCAACGCTTTGCCGCTTTTCATGTGCTTTCAAGGCGAGTCGAATCGACCTCCTGAAATCTGTTTCCTGCAATTCTGCCTTGCTTTCAAATCCTCTTCGTTGCCTTCCCTCAATATATTTGTGGACGAGAGTCATCATTTCTAACTCTGCAGGTTTGTGAATTGCAGTGCCCCTGAGCTCCATTTGTCAACTCGCTTTTTTGGGAGCTGGCCGCAAAAGCGCAGGATTGCTTCAGGCCCTATTCTGGTTCCGGGGGGCAGGCTGAGCCTGTGGTTCATTCTTCTTCCTGATGGGAAAATAGAGTGACCTGTGCCTGTCCCAACACCTAGAGCTAGTCTCTCATTGGTTCCCCCTCTTCCCGTTCATCCTCAGGACAAATTGCGACCTGTACGAAACAGGAGGTCAACGGTGCTGATTCTCCAAGTCGGGAGATTGTTAGTGAAGCGGCTGGAATGGCGAACCCGAGCACAAGGAGAGGAGAAATGAGGTGCGTTTTAGAAACCTTTCCCGATCACACGGTGTACCATCTTCTGGGTTTCCCAGGCATGTTTTCGATGTAGGAAGATGCCCTTGAACCTGGAGATTTGGGACCCATGGCATGGGTACCACGCAGTATTACTTTAAAGGGTCTGCGTTTGCTCACCCAACCTCACCAATCCTCTCAGCCCCAAGAGTGTCCAGCCTTATGTCTCATCCACCTGTGGGTCTAGATATGGTCAATCCAGGTTGCATCAGAGCCCCTGAACAGATTTTGTAAGAATTTCTCTCTCTTTCACTCTCTTTATTTTATCGGGTTTTTTTTTTAAGTAATCTATTTTTATAATGGGGTTTAGCTGCTTTTCGCTGCTGTGTTTATGCCGCTTTACACCCTCTTGATTCACTTCCAGAGGGATAGCAATACATAGGTTTTAAGACTCTTCCTAGTCAGATATATTCTTGGGCGGTGAATAGGGGGTGTTGAGTCCAGTTCACTGAGCAGGGAGTAGGTCTTGTCTATTACATATTTGGCTTGTGGAACGGTATGTGAGCTAATTTCAAACCCTTGTTTTATACATCGCCCCACCTCACCTTTCCCGTTAAGCAGCCATAGTGTGTTTTCTACATGTGCGACTCTGTTCTGTTTTGGAATTCAGTTCAGGTGTAGCGATGTTGACATTCCCTCTATAAGTGATATCTTAGGATAAGTGTCCTTTTCTGTGTGACTTACTTCACTTAGAGTCATCGTCCCTAAATCCACTCATCATGCTGCTACTAGCCTTATGACACTGATTTCATGGCTGAGTGATATTCCATTGTGCATAAGTACCACAACTTCTTTATCCATTTTTCTCTTTCCTGGGATATTTCAGGTGTACCGAAGTGGAGGTTCTTGGAAACAGAGCAGCCCTAAACTTTGGGGTGCCTGTGTCGTGTTGATCTTTAGGTGTCCCGATTTCTACGCCCATGAGTGGAAGTGCCCTATGCTCTCTCAGCTGTGTCTATTCCATGTTTCAGGACGCAGCGTACACTTCTCCAGAGTGGCTGTTGGCAATTTCCATCCCGCCCATCAGCGTAGCAAGGCTCCCGTGTCTCCATGGCCTGTCCTGCATTTCTGGTTTTTACACTTTTTTCAGCATGGCCCTTTTGACCGCTGGCAAGCGAGACTTCTTTGTAGCGCCGATTTGCCTTTCCGGCTTGCTTGGTTGGCCAAAAAGGGCGTATGCGTTTTTTCCTGAATATATTCAGGAAAAAACGCATACGCACTTTTTGGCCAAGGGCATCATTGTCAACGCTTTGCCGCTTTTCATGTGCTTTCAAGGCGAGTCGAATCGACCTCCTGAAATCTGTTTCCTGCAATTCTGCCTTGCTTTCAAATCCTCTTCGTTGCCTTCCCTCAATATATTTGTGGACGAGAGTCATCATTTCTAACTCTGCAGGTTTGTGAATTGCAGTGCCCCTGAGCTCCATTTGTCAACTCGCTTTTTTGGGAGCTGGCCGCAAAAGCGCAGGATTGCTTCAGGCCCTATTCTGGTTCCGGGGGGCAGGCTGAGCCTGTGGTTCATTCTTCTTCCTGATGGGAAAATAGAGTGACCTGTGCCTGTCCCAACACCTAGAGCTAGTCTCTCATTGGTTCCCCCTCTTCCCGTTCATCCTCAGAACTAATTGCGACCTGTACGAAACAGGAGGTCAACGGTGCTGATTCTCCAAGTAGGGAGATTGTTAGTGAAGCGGCTGGAATGGCGAACCCGAGCACAAGGAGAGGAGAAATGAGGTGCGTTTTAGAAACCTTTCCCGATCACACGGTGTACCATCTTCTGGGTTTCCCAGGCATGTTTTCGATGTAGGAAGATGCCCTTGAACCTGGAGATTTGGGACCCATGGCATGGGTACCACGCAGTATTACTTTAAAGGGTCTGCGTTTGCTCACCCAACCTCACCAATCCTCTCAGCCCCAAGAGTGTCCAGCCTTATGTCTCATCCAGCTGTGGGTCTAGATATGGTCAATCCAGGTTGCATCAGAGCCCCTGAACAGATTTTGTAAGAATTTCTCTCTCTTTCACTGTCTTTATTTTATCGGGTTTTTTTTTTTAAGTAATCTATTTTTATAATGGGGTTTAGCTGCTTTTCGCTGCTGTGTTTATGCCGCTTTACACCCTCTTGATTCACTTCCAGAGAGATATCAATACATAGGTTTTAAGACTCTTCCTAGTCAGATATATTCTTGGGCGGTGAATAGGGGGTGTTGAGTCCAGTTCACTGAGCAGGGAGTAGGTCTTGTCTATTACATATTTGGCTTGTGGAACGGTATGTGAGCTAATTTCAAACCCTTGTTTTATGCATCGCCCCACCTCACCTTTCCCGTTAAGCAGCCATAGTATGTTTTCTAAATGTGCGACTCTGTTCTGTTTTGGAATTCAGTTCAGGTGTAGCGATGTTGACATTCCCTCTATAAGTGATATCTTAGGATAAGTGTCCTTTTCTGTGTGACTTACTTCACTTAGAGTCATCGTCCCTAAATCCACTCATCATGCTGCTACTAGCCTTATGACATTGATTTCATGGCTGAGTGATATTCCATTGTGCATAAGTACCACAACTTCTTTATCCATTTTTCTCTTTCCTGGGATATTTAAGGTGTACCGAAGTGGAGGTTCTTGGAAACAGAGCAGCTCTAAACTTTGGGGTGCCTGTGTCCTGTTGATTTTTAGGTTTCCCGATTTCTACGCCCATGAGTGGAAGTGCCCTATGCTCTCTCAGCTGTGTCTATTCCATGTTTCAGGACGCAGCGTACACTTCTCCAGAGTGGCTGTTGGCAATTTCCATCCCGCCCATCAGCGTAGCAAGGCTCCCGTGTCTCCATGGCCTGTCCTGCATTTCTGGTTTTTACACTTTTTTCAGCATGGCCCTTTTGACCGCTGGCAAGCGAGACTTCTTTGTAGCGCCGATTTGCCTTTCCGGCTTGCTTGGTTGGCCAAAAAGGGCGTATGCGTTTTTTCTTGAATATATTCAGGAAAAAACGCATACGCCCTTTTTGGCCAAGGGCATCATTGTCAACGCTTTGCCGCTTTTCATGTGCTTTCAAGGCGAGTCGAATCGACCTCCTGAAATCTGTTTCCTGCAATTCTGCCTTGCTTTCAAATCCTCTTCGTTGCCTTCCCTCAATATATTTGCGGACGAGAGTCATCATTTCTAACTCTGCAGGTTTGTGAATTGCAGTGCCCCTGAGCTCCATTTGTCAACTCGCTTTTTTGGGAGCTGGCCGCAAAAGCGCAGGATTGCTTCAGGCCGTATTCTGGTTCCGGGGGGCAGGCTGAGCCTGTGGTTCATTCTTCTTCCTGATGGGAAAATAGAGTGACCTGTGCCTGTCCCAACACCTAGAGCTAGTCTCTCATTGGTTCCCCCTCTTCCCGTTCATCCTCAGAACTAATTGCGACCTGTACGAAACAGGAGGTCAACGGTGCTGATTCTCCAAGTAGGGAGATTGTTAGTGAAGCGGCTGGAATGGCGAACCCGAGTACAAGGAGAGGAGAAATGAGGTGCGTTTTAGAAACCTTTCCCGATCACACGGTGTACCATCTTCTGGGTTTCCCAGGCATGTTTTCGATGTAGGAAGATGCCCTTGAACCTGGAAATTTGGGACCCATGGCATGGGTACCACGCAGTATTACTTTAAAGGGTCTGCGTTTGCTCACCCAACCTCACCAATCCTCTCAGCCCCAAGAGTGTCCAGCCTTATGTCTCATCCAGCTGTGGGTCTAGATATGGTCAATCCAGGTTGCATCAGAGCCCCTGAACAGATTTTGTAAGAATTTCTCTCTCTTTCACTGTCTTTATTTTATCGGGTTTTTTTTTAAGTAATCTATTTTTATAATGGGGTTTAGCTGCTTTTCGCTGCTGTGTTTATGCCGCTTTACACCCTCTTGATTCACTTCCAGAGGGATAGCAATACATAGGTTTTAAGACTCTTCCTAGTCAGATATATTCTTGGGCGGTGAATAGGGGGTGTTGAGTCCAGTTCACTGAGCAGGGAGTAGGTCTTGTCTATTACATATTTGGCTTGTGGAACGGTATGTGAGCTAATTTCAAACCCTTGTTTTATGCATCGCCCCACCTCACCTTTCCCGTTAAGCAGCCATAGTGTGTTTTCTAAATGTGCGACTCTATTCTGTTTTGGAATTCAGTTCAGGTGTAGCGATGTTGACATTCCCTCTATAAGTGATATCTTAGGATAAGTGTCCTTTTCTGTGTGACTTACTTCACTTAGAGTCATCGTCCCTAAATCCACTCATCATGCTGCTACTAGCCTTATGACACTGATTTCATGGCTGAGTGATATTCCATTGTGCATAAGTACCACAACTTCTTTATCCATTTTTCTCTTTCCTGGGATATTTCAGGTGTACCGAAGTGGAGGTTCTTGGAAACAGAGCAGCCCTAAACTTTGGGGTGCCTGTGTCGTGTTGATTTTTAGGTGTCCCGATTTCTACGCCCATGAGTGGAAGTGCCCTATGCTCTCTCAGCTGTGTCTATTCCATGTTTCAGGACGCAGCGTACACTTCTCCAGAGTGGCTGTTGGCAATTTCCATCCCGCCCATCAGCGTAGCAAGGCTCCCGTGTCTCCATGGCCTGTCCTGCATTTCTGGATTTTACACTTTTTTCAGCATGGCCCTTTTGACCGCTGGCAAGCGAGACTTCTTTGTAGCGCCGATTTGCCTTTCCGGCTTGCTTGGTTGGCCAAAAAGGGCGTATGCGTTTTTTCCTGAATATATTCAGGAAAAAACGCATACGCCCTTTTTGGCCAAGGGCATCATTGTCAACGCTTTGCCGCTTTTCATGTGCTTTCAAGGCGAGTCGAATCGACCTCCTGAAATCTGTTTCCTGCAATTCTGACTTGCTTTCAAATCCTCTTCGTTGCCTTCCCTCAATATATTTGTGGACGAGAGTCATCATTTCTAACTCTGCAGGTTTGTGAATTGCAGTGCCCCTGAGGTCCATTTGTCAACTCGCTTTTTTGGGAGCTGGCCGCAAAAGCGCAGGATTGCTTCAGGCCCTATTCTGGTTCCGGGGGGCAGGCTGAGCCTGTGGTTCATTCTTCTTCCTGATTGGAAAATAGAGTGACCTGTGCCTGTCCCAACACCTAGAGCTAGTCTCTCATTGGTTCCCCCTCTTCCCGTTCATCCTCAGGACAAATTGCGACCTGTACGAAACAGGAGGTCAACGGTGCTGATTCTCCAAGTAGGGAGATTGTTAGTGAAGCGGCTGGAATGGCGAACCCGAGCACAAGGAGAGGAGAAATGAGGTGCGTTTTAGAAACCTTTCCCGATCACACGGTGTACCATCTTCTGGGTTTCCCAGGCATGTTTTCGATGTAGGAAGATGCCCTTGAACCTGGAGATTTGGGACCCATGGCATGGGTACCACGCAGTATTACTTTAAAGGGTCTGCGTTTGCTCACCCAACCTCACCAATCCTCTCAGCCCCAAGAGTGTCCAGCCTTATGTCTCATCCACCTGTGGGTCTAGATATGGTCAATCCAGGTTGCATCAGAGCCCCTGAACAGATTTTGTAAGAATTTCTCTCTCTTTCACTCTCTTTATTTTATCGGGTTTTTTTTTTAAGTAATCTATTTTTATAATGGGGTTTAGCTGCTTTTCGCTGCTGTGTTTATGCCGCTTTACACCCTCTTGATTCACTTCCAGAGGGATAGCAATACATAGGTTTTAAGACTCTTCCTAGTCAGATATATTCTTGGGCGGTGAATAGGGGGTGTTGAGTCCAGTTCACTGAGCAGGGAGTAGGTCTTGTCTATTACATATTTGGCTTGTGGAACGGTATGTGAGCTAATTTCAAACCCTTGTTTTATACATCGCCCCACCTCACCTTTCCCGTTAAGCAGCCATAGTGTGTTTTCTACATGTGCGACTCTGTTCTGTTTTGGAATTCAGTTCAGGTGTAGCGATGTTGACATTCCCTCTATAAGTGATATCTTAGGATAAGTGTCCTTTTCTGTGTGACTTACTTCACTTAGAGTCATCGTCCCTAAATCCACTCATCATGCTGCTACTAGCCTTATGACACTGATTTCATGGCTGAGTGATATTCCATTGTGCATAAGTACCACAACTTCTTTATCCATTTTTCTCTTTCCTGGGATATTTCAGGTGTACCGAAGTGGAGGTTCTTGGAAACAGAGCAGCCCTAAACTTTGGGGTGCCTGTGTCGTGTTGATCTTTAGGTGTCCCGATTTCTACGCCCATGAGTGGAAGTGCCCTATGCTCTCTCAGCTGTGTCTATTCCATGTTTCAGGACGCAGCGTACACTTCTCCAGAGTGGCTGTTGGCAATTTCCATCCCGCCCATCAGCGTAGCAAGGCTCCCGTGTCTCCATGGCCTGTCCTGCATTTCTGGTTTTTACACTTTTTTCAGCATGGCCCTTTTGACCGCTGGCAAGCGAGACTTCTTTGTAGCGCCGATTTGCCTTTCCGGCTTGCTTGGTTGGCCAAAAAGGGCGTATGCGTTTTTTCCTGAATATATTCAGGAAAAAACGCATACGCCCTTTTTGGCCAAGGGCATCATTGTCAACGCTTTGCCGCTTTTCATGTGCTTTCAAGGCGAGTCGAATCGACCTCCTGAAATCTGTTTCCTGCAATTCTGCCTTGCTTTCAAATCCTCTTCGTTGCCTTCCCTCAATATATTTGTGGACGAGAGTCATCATTTCTAACTCTGCAGGTTTGTGAATTGCAGTGCCCCTGAGCTCCATTTGTCAACTCGCTTTTTTGGGAGCTGGCCGCAAAAGCGCAGGATTGCTTCAGGCCCTATTCTGGTTCCGGGGGGCAGGCTGAGCCTGTGGTTCATTCTTCTTCCTGATGGGAAAATAGAGTGACCTGTGCCTGTCCCAACACCTAGAGCTAGTCTCTCATTGGTTCCCCCTCTTCCCGTTCATCCTCAGAACTAATTGCGACCTGTACGAAACAGGAGGTCAACGGTGCTGATTCTCCAAGTAGGGAGATTGTTAGTGAAGCGGCTGGAATGGCGAACCCGAGCACAAGGAGAGGAGAAATGAGGTGCGTTTTAGAAACCTTTCCCGATCACACGGTGTACCATCTTCTGGGTTTCCCAGGCATGTTTTCGATGTAGGAAGATGCCCTTGAACCTGGAGATTTGGGACCCATGGCATGGGTACCACGCAGTATTACTTTAAAGGGTCTGCGTTTGCTCACCCAACCTCACCAATCCTCTCAGCCCCAAGAGTGTCCAGCCTTATGTCTCATCCAGCTGTGGGTCTAGATATGGTCAATCCAGGTTGCATCAGAGCCCCTGAACAGATTTTGTAAGAATTTCTCTCTCTTTCACTGTCTTTATTTTATCGGGTTTTTTTTTTTAAGTAATCTATTTTTATAATGGGGTTTAGCTGCTTTTCGCTGCTGTGTTTATGCCGCTTTACACCCTCTTGATTCACTTCCAGAGAGATATCAATACATAGGTTTTAAGACTCTTCCTAGTCAGATATATTCTTGGGCGGTGAATAGGGGGTGTTGAGTCCAGTTCACTGAGCAGGGAGTAGGTCTTGTCTATTACATATTTGGCTTGTGGAACGGTATGTGAGCTAATTTCAAACCCTTGTTTTATGCATCGCCCCACCTCACCTTTCCCGTTAAGCAGCCATAGTATGTTTTCTAAATGTGCGACTCTGTTCTGTTTTGGAATTCAGTTCAGGTGTAGCGATGTTGACATTCCCTCTATAAGTGATATCTTAGGATAAGTGTCCTTTTCTGTGTGACTTACTTCACTTAGAGTCATCGTCCCTAAATCCACTCATCATGCTGCTACTAGCCTTATGACATTGATTTCATGGCTGAGTGATATTCCATTGTGCATAAGTACCACAACTTCTTTATCCATTTTTCTCTTTCCTGGGATATTTAAGGTGTACCGAAGTGGAGGTTCTTGGAAACAGAGCAGCTCTAAACTTTGGGGTGCCTGTGTCCTGTTGATTTTTAGGTTTCCCGATTTCTACGCCCATGAGTGGAAGTGCCCTATGCTCTCTCAGCTGTGTCTATTCCATGTTTCAGGACGCAGCGTACACTTCTCCAGAGTGGCTGTTGGCAATTTCCATCCCGCCCATCAGCGTAGCAAGGCTCCCGTGTCTCCATGGCCTGTCCTGCATTTCTGGTTTTTACACTTTTTTCAGCATGGCCCTTTTGACCGCTGGCAAGCGAGACTTCTTTGTAGCGCCGATTTGCCTTTCCGGCTTGCTTGGTTGGCCAAAAAGGGCGTATGCGTTTTTTCCTGAATATATTCAGGAAAAAACGCATACGCCCTTTTTGGCCAAGGGCATCATTGTCAACGCTTTGCCGCTTTTCATGTGCTTTCAAGGCGAGTCGAATCGACCTCCTGAAATCTGTTTCCTGCAATTCTGACTTGCTTTCAAATCCTCTTCGTTGCCTTCCCTCAATATATTTGTGGACGAGAGTCATCATTTCTAACTCTGCAGGTTTGTGAATTGCAGTGCCCCTGAGGTCCATTTGTCAACTCGCTTTTTTGGGAGCTGGCCGCAAAAGCGCAGGATTGCTTCAGGCCCTATTCTGGTTCCGGGGGGCAGGCTGAGCCTGTGGTTCATTCTTCTTCCTGATTGGAAAATAGAGTGACCTGTGCCTGTCCCAACACCTAGAGCTAGTCTCTCATTGGTTCCCCCTCTTCCCGTTCATCCTCAGGACAAATTGCGACCTGTACGAAACAGGAGGTCAACGGTGCTGATTCTCCAAGTAGGGAGATTGTTAGTGAAGCGGCTGGAATGGCGAACCCGAGCACAAGGAGAGGAGAAATGAGGTGCGTTTTAGAAACCTTTCCCGATCACACGGTGTACCATCTTCTGGGTTTCCCAGGCATGTTTTCGATGTAGGAAGATGCCCTTGAACCTGGAGATTTGGGACCCATGGCATGGGTACCACGCAGTATTACTTTAAAGGGTCTGCGTTTGCTCACCCAACCTCACCAATCCTCTCAGCCCCAAGAGTGTCCAGCCTTATGTCTCATCCACCTGTGGGTCTAGATATGGTCAATCCAGGTTGCATCAGAGCCCCTGAACAGATTTTGTAAGAATTTCTCTCTCTTTCACTCTCTTTATTTTATCGGGTTTTTTTTTTAAGTAATCTATTTTTATAATGGGGTTTAGCTGCTTTTCGCTGCTGTGTTTATGCCGCTTTACACCCTCTTGATTCACTTCCAGAGGGATAGCAATACATAGGTTTTAAGACTCTTCCTAGTCAGATATATTCTTGGGCGGTGAATAGGGGGTGTTGAGTCCAGTTCACTGAGCAGGGAGTAGGTCTTGTCTATTACATATTTGGCTTGTGGAACGGTATGTGAGCTAATTTCAAACCCTTGTTTTATACATCGCCCCACCTCACCTTTCCCGTTAAGCAGCCATAGTGTGTTTTCTACATGTGCGACTCTGTTCTGTTTTGGAATTCAGTTCAGGTGTAGCGATGTTGACATTCCCTCTATAAGTGATATCTTAGGATAAGTGTCCTTTTCTGTGTGACTTACTTCACTTAGAGTCATCGTCCCTAAATCCACTCATCATGCTGCTACTAGCCTTATGACACTGATTTCATGGCTGAGTGATATTCCATTGTGCATAAGTACCACAACTTCTTTATCCATTTTTCTCTTTCCTGGGATATTTCAGGTGTACCGAAGTGGAGGTTCTTGGAAACAGAGCAGCCCTAAACTTTGGGGTGCCTGTGTCGTGTTGATCTTTAGGTGTCCCGATTTCTACGCCCATGAGTGGAAGTGCCCTATGCTCTCTCAGCTGTGTCTATTCCATGTTTCAGGACGCAGCGTACACTTCTCCAGAGTGGCTGTTGGCAATTTCCATCCCGCCCATCAGCGTAGCAAGGCTCCCGTGTCTCCATGGCCTGTCCTGCATTTCTGGTTTTTACACTTTTTTCAGCATGGCCCTTTTGACCGCTGGCAAGCGAGACTTCTTTGTAGCGCCGATTTGCCTTTCCGGCTTGCTTGGTTGGCCAAAAAGGGCGTATGCGTTTTTTCCTGAATATATTCAGGAAAAAACGCATACGCCCTTTTTGGCCAAGGGCATCATTGTCAACGCTTTGCCGCTTTTCATGTGCTTTCAAGGCGAGTCGAATCGACCTCCTGAAATCTGTTTCCTGCAATTCTGCCTTGCTTTCAAATCCTCTTCGTTGCCTTCCCTCAATATATTTGTGGACGAGAGTCATCATTTCTAACTCTGCAGGTTTGTGAATTGCAGTGCCCCTGAGCTCCATTTGTCAACTCGCTTTTTTGGGAGCTGGCCGCAAAAGCGCAGGATTGCTTCAGGCCCTATTCTGGTTCCGGGGGGCAGGCTGAGCCTGTGGTTCATTCTTCTTCCTGATGGGAAAATAGAGTGACCTGTGCCTGTCCCAACACCAAGAGCTAGTCTCTCATTGGTTCCCCCTCTTCCCGTTCATCCTCAGGACAAATTGCGACCTGTACGAAACAGGAGGTCAACGGTGCTGATTCTCCAAGTAGGGAGATTGTTAGTGAAGCGGCTGGAATGGCGAACCCGAGCACAAGGAGAGGAGAAATGAGGTGCGTTTTAGAAACCTTTCCCGATCACACGGTGTACCATCTTCTGGGTTTCCCAGGCATGTTTTCGATGTAGGAAGATGCCCTTGAACCTGGAAATTTGGGACCCATGGCATGGGTACCACGCAGTATTACTTTAAAGGGTCTGCGTTTGCTCACCCAACCTCACCAATCCTCTCAGCCCCAAGAGTGTCCAGCCTTATGTCTCATCCAGCTGTGGGTCTAGATATGGTCAATCCAGGTTGCATCAGAGCCCCTGAACAGATTTTGTAAGAATTTCTCTCTCTTTCACTGTCTTTATTTTATCGGGTTTTTTTTTTTAAGTAATCTATTTTTATAATGGGGTTTAGCTGCTTTTCGCTGCTGTGTTTATGCCGCTTTACACCCTCTTGATTCACTTCCAGAGGGATAGCAATACATAGGTTTTAAGACTCTTCCTAGTCAGATATATTCTTGGGCGGTGAATAGGGGGTGTTGAGTCCAGTTCACTGAGCAGGGAGTAGGCCTTGTCTATTACATATTTGGCTTGTGGAACGGTATGTGAGCTAATTTCAAACCCTTGTTTTATGCATCGCCCCACCTCACCTTTCCCGTTAAGCAGCCATAGTGTGTTTTCTAAATGTGCGACTCTGTTCTGTTTTGGAATTCAGTTCAGGTGTAGCGATGTTGACATTCCCTCTATAAGTGATATCTTAGGATAAGTGTCCTTTTCTGTGTGACTTACTTCACTTAGAGTCATCGTCCCTAAATCCACTCATCATGCTGCTACTAGCCTTATGACACTGATTTCATGGCTGAGTGATATTCCATTGTGCATAAGTACCACAACTTCTTTATCCATTTTTCTCTTTCCTGGGATATTTCAGGTGTACCGAAGTGGAGGTTCTTGGAAACAGAGCAGCCCTAAACTTTGGGGTGCCTGTGTCGTGTTGATTTTTAGGTTTCCCGATTTCTACGCCCATGAGTGGAAGTGCCCTATGCTCTCTCAGCTGTGTCTATTCCATGTTTCAGGACGCAGCGTACACTTCTCCAGAGTGGCTGTTGGCAATTTCCATCCCGCCCATCAGCGTAGCAAGGCTCCCGTGTCTCCATGGCCTGTCCTGCATTTCTGGTTTTTACACTTTTTTCAGCATGGCCCTTTTGACCGCTGGCAAGCGAGACTTCTTTGTAGCGCCGATTTGCCTTTCCGGCTTGCTTGGTTGGCCAAAAAGGGCGTATGCGTTTTTTCCTGAATATATTCAGGAAAAAACGCATACGCCCTTTTTGGCCAAGGGCATCATTGTCAACGCTTTGCCGCTTTTCATGTGCTTTCAAGGCGAGTCGAATCGACCTCCTGAAATCTGTTTCCTGCAATTCTGCCTTGCTTTCAAATCCTCTTCGTTGCCTTCCCTCAATATATTTGTGGACGAGAGTCATCATTTCTAACTCTGCAGGTTTGTGAATTGCAGTGCCCCTGAGCTCCATTTGTCAACTCGCTTTTTTGGGAGCTGGCCGCAAAAGCGCAGGATTGCTTCAGGCCCTATTCTGGTTCCGGGGGGCAGGCTGAGCCTGTGGTTCATTCTTCTTCCTGATGGGAAAATAGAGTGACCTGTGCCTGTCCCAACACCTAGAGCTAGTCTCTCATTGGTTCCCCCTCTTCCCGTTCATCCTCAGAACTAATTGCGACCTGTACGAAGCAGGAGGTCAACGGTGCTGATTCTCCAAGTAGGGAGATTGTTAGTGAAGCGGCTGGAATGGCGAACCCGAGCACAAGGAGAGGAGAAATGAGGTGTGTTTTAGAAACCTTTCCCGATCACACGGTGTACCATCTTCTGGGTTTCCCAGGCATGTTTTCGATGTAGGAAGATGCCCTTGAACCTGGAGATTTGGGACCCATGGCATGGGTACCACGCAGTATTACTTTAAAGGGTCTGCGTTTGCTCACCCAACCTCACCAATCCTCTCAGCCCCAAGAGTGTCCAGCCTTATGTCTCATCCAGCTGTGGGTCTAGAAATGGTCAATCCAGGTTGCATCAGAGCCCCTGAACGGATTTTGTAAGAATGTCTATCTCTTTCACTGTCTTTGTTTTATGGGGTTTTTTTTAAGTAATCTATTTTTATAATGGGGTTTAGCTGCTTTTCGCTGCTGTGTTTATGCCGCTTTACACCCTCTTGATTCACTTCCAGAGAGATATCAATACATAGGTTTTAAGACTCTTCCTTGTCAGATATATTCTTGGGCGGTGAATAGGGGGTGTTGAGTCCAGTTCACTGAGCAGGGAGTAGGTCTTGTCTATTACATATTTGGCTTGTGGAACGGTATGTGAGCTAATTTCAAACCCTTGTTTTATGCATCGCCCCACCTCACCTTTCCCGTTAAGCAGCCATAGTATGTTTTCTAAATGTGCGACTCTGTTCTGTTTTGGAATTCAGTTCAGGTGTAGCGATGTTGACATTCCCTCTATAAGTGATATCTTAGGATAAGTGTCCTTTTCTGTGTGACTTACTTCACTTAGAGTCATCGTCCCTAAATCCACTCATCATGCTGCTACTAGCCTTATGACATTGATTTCATGGCTGAGTGATATTCCATTGTGTATAAGTACCACAACTTCTTTATCCATTTTTCTCTTTCCTGGGATATTTCAGGTGTACCGAAGTGGAGGTTCTTGGAAACAGAGCAGCCCTAAACTTTGGGGTGCCTGTGTCGTGTTGATCTTTAGGTGTCCCGATTTCTACGCCCATGAGTGGAAGTGCCCTATGCTCTCTCAGCTGTGTCTATTCCATGTTTCAGGACGCAGCGTACACTTCTCCAGAGTGGCTGTTGGCAATTTCCATCCCGCCCATCAGCGTAGCAAGGCTCCCGTGTCTCCATGGCCTGTCCTGCATTTCTGGTTTTTACACTTTTTTCAGCATGGCCCTTTTGACCGCTGGCAAGCGAGACTTCTTTGTAGCGCCGATTTGCCTTTCCGGCTTGCTTGGTTGGCCAAAAAGGGCGTATGCGTTTTTTCCTGAATATATTCAGGAAAAAACGCATACGCCCTTTTTGGCCAAGGGCATCATTGTCAACGCTTTGCCGCTTTTCATGTGCTTTCAAGGCGAGTCGAATCGACCTCCTGAAATCTGTTTCCTGCAATTCTGCCTTGCTTTCAAATCCTCTTCGTTGCCTTCCCTCAATATATTTGTGGACGAGAGTCATCATTTCTAACTCTGCAGGTTTGTGAATTGCAGTGCCCCTGAGCTCCATTTGTCAACTCGCTTTATTGGGAGCTGGCCGCAAAAGCGCAGGATTGCTTCAGGCCGTATTCTGGTTCCGGGGGGCAGGCTGAGCCTGTGGTTCATTCTTCTTCCTGATGGGAAAATAGAGTGACCTGTGCCTGTCCCAACACCTAGAGCTAGTCTCTCATTGGTTCCCCCTCTTCCCGTTCATCCTCAGAACTAATTGCGACCTGTACGAAACAGGAGGTCAACGGTGCTGATTCTCCAAGTAGGGAGATTGTTAGTGAAGCGGCTGGAATGGCGAACCCGAGCACAAGGAGAGGAGAAATGAGGTGCGTTTTAGAAACCTTTCCCGATCACACGGTGTACCATCTTCTGGGTTTCCCAGGCATGTTTTCGATGTAGGAAGATGCCCTTGAACCTGGAGATTTGGGACCCATGGCATGGGTACCACGCAGTATTACTTTAAAGGGTCTGCGTTTGCTCACCCAACCTCACCAATCCTCTCAGCCCCAAGAGTGTCCAGCCTTATGTCTCATCCAGCTGTGGGTCTAGATATGGTCAATCCAGGTTGCATCAGAGCCCCTGAACAGATTTTGTAAGAATTTCTCTCTCTTTCACTGTCTTTATTTTATCGGGTTTTTTTTTAAGTAATCTATTTTTATAATGGGGTTTAGCTGCCTTTCGCTGCTGTGTTTATGCCGCTTTACACCCTCTTGATTCACTTCCAGAGGGATAGCAATACATAGGTTTTAAGACTCTTCCTAGTCAGATATATTCTTGGGCGGTGAATAGGGGGTGTTGAGTCCAGTTCACTGAGCAGGGAGTAGGTCTTGTCTATTACATATTTGGCTTGTGGAACGGTATGTGAGCTAATTTCAAACCCTTGTTTTATGCATCGCCCCACCTCACCTTTCCCGTTAAGCAGCCATAGTGTGTTTTCTAAATGTGCGACTCTGTTCTGTTTTGGAATTCAGTTCAGGTGTAGCGATGTTGACATTCCCTCTATAAGTGATATCTTAGGATAAGTGTCCTTTTCTGTGTGACTTACTTCACTTAGAGTCATCGTCCCTAAATCCACTCATCATGCTGCTACTAGCCTTATGACACTGATTTCATGGCTGAGTGATATTCCATTGTGCATAAGTACCACAACTTCTTTATCCATTTTTCTCTTTCCTGGGATATTTCAGGTGTACCGAAGTGGAGGTTCTTGGAAACAGAGCAGCCCTAAACTTTGGGGTGCCTGTGTCGTGTTGATTTTTAGGTGTCCCGATTTCTACGCCCATGAGTGGAAGTGCCCTATGCTCTCTCAGCTGTGTCTATTCCATGTTTCAGGACGCAGCGTACACTTCTCCAGAGTGGCTGTTGGCAATTTCCATCCCGCCCATCAGCGTAGCAAGGCTCCCGTGTCTCCATGGCCTGTCCTGCATTTCTGGATTTTACACTTTTTTCAGCATGGCCCTTTTGACCGCTGGCAAGCGAGACTTCTTTGTAGCGCCGATTTGCCTTTCCGGCTTGCTTGGTTGGCCAAAAAGGGCGTATGCGTTTTTTCCTGAATATATTCAGGAAAAAACGCATACGCCCTTTTTGGCCAAGGGCATCATTGTCAACGCTTTGCCGCTTTTCATGTGCTTTCAAGGCGAGTCGAATCGACCTCCTGAAATCTGTTTCCTGCAATTCTGACTTGCTTTCAAATCCTCTTCGTTGCCTTCCCTCAATATATTTGTGGACGAGAGTCATCATTTCTAACTCTGCAGGTTTGTGAATTGCAGTGCCCCTGAGGTCCATTTGTCAACTCGCTTTTTTGGGAGCTGGCCGCAAAAGCGCAGGATTGCTTCAGGCCCTATTCTGGTTCCGGGGGGCAGGCTGAGCCTGTGGTTCATTCTTCTTCCTGATGGGAAAATAGAGTGACCTGTGCCTGTCCCAACACCTAGAGCTAGTCTCTCATTGGTTCCCCCTCTTCCCGTTCATCCTCAGGACAAATTGCGACCTGTACGAAACAGGAGGTCAACGGTGCTGATTCTCCAAGTAGGGAGATTGTTAGTGAAGCGGCTGGAATGGCGAACCCGAGCACAAGGAGAGGAGAAATGAGGTGCGTTTTAGAAACCTTTCCCGATCACACGGTGTACCATCTTCTGGGTTTCCCAGGCATGTTTTCGATGTAGGAAGATGCCCTTGAACCTGGAGATTTGGGACCCATGGCATGGGTACCACGCAGTATTACTTTAAAGGGTCTGCGTTTGCTCACCCAACCTCACCAATCCTCTCAGCCCCAAGAGTGTCCAGCCTTATGTCTCATCCACCTGTGGGTCTAGATATGGTCAATCCAGGTTGCATCAGAGCCCCTGAACAGATTTTGTAAGAATTTCTCTCTCTTTCACTCTCTTTATTTTATCGGGTTTTTTTTTTAAGTAATCTATTTTTATAATGGGGTTTAGCTGCTTTTCGCTGCTGTGTTTATGCCGCTTTACACCCTCTTGATTCACTTCCAGAGGGATAGCAATACATAGGTTTTAAGACTCTTCCTAGTCAGATATATTCTTGGGCGGTGAATAGGGGGTGTTGAGTCCAGTTCACTGAGCAGGGAGTAGGTCTTGTCTATTACATATTTGGCTTGTGGAACGGTATGTGAGCTAATTTCAAACCCTTGTTTTATACATCGCCCCACCTCACCTTTCCCGTTAAGCAGCCATAGTGTGTTTTCTACATGTGCGACTCTGTTCTGTTTTGGAATTCAGTTCAGGTGTAGCGATGTTGACATTCCCTCTATAAGTGATATCTTAGGATAAGTGTCCTTTTCTGTGTGACTTACTTCACTTAGAGTCATCGTCCCTAAATCCACTCATCATGCTGCTACTAGCCTTATGACACTGATTTCATGGCTGAGTGATATTCCATTGTGCATAAGTACCACAACTTCTTTATCCATTTTTCTCTTTCCTGGGATATTTCAGGTGTACCGAAGTGGAGGTTCTTGGAAACAGAGCAGCCCTAAACTTTGGGGTGCCTGTGTCGTGTTGATTTTTAGGTGTCCCGATTTCTACGCCCATGAGTGGAAGTGCCCTATGCTCTCTCAGCTGTGTCTATTCCATGTTTCAGGACGCAGCGTACACTTCTCCAGAGTGGCTGTTGGCAATTTCCATCCCGCCCATCAGCGTAGCAAGGCTCCCGTGTCTCCATGGCCTGTCCTGCATTTCTGGTTTTTACACTTTTTTCAGCATGGCCCTTTTGACCGCTGGCAAGCGAGACTTCTTTGTAGCGCCGATTTGCCTTTCCGGCTTGCTTGGTTGGCCAAAAAGGGCGTATGCGTTTTTTCCTGAATATATTCAGGAAAAAACGCATACGCCCTTTTTGGCCAAGGGTATCATTGTCAACGCTTTGCCGCTTTTCATGTGCTTTCAAGGCGAGTCGAATCGACCTCCTGAAATCTGTTTCCTGCAATTCTGCCTTGCTTTCAAATCCTCTTCGTTGCCTTCCCTCAATATATTTGTGGACGAGAGTCATCATTTCTAACTCTGCAGGTTTGTGAATTGCAGTGCCCCTGAGCTCCATTTGTCAACTCGCTTTTTTGGGAGCTGGCCGCAAAAGCGCAGGATTGCTTCAGGCCCTATTCTGGTTCCGGGGGGCAGGCTGAGCCTGTGGTTCATTCTTCTTCCTGATGGGAAAATAGAGTGACCTGTGCCTGTCCCAACACCTAGAGCTAGTCTCTCATTGGTTCCCCCTCTTCCCGTTCATCCTCAGAACTAATTGCGACCTGTACGAAACAGGAGGTCAACGGTGCTGATTCTCCAAGTAGGGAGATTGTTAGTGAAGCGGCTGGAATGGCGAACCCGAGCACAAGGAGAGGAGAAATGAGGTGCGTTTTAGAAACCTTTCCCGATCACACGGTGTACCATCTTCTGGGTTTCCCAGGCATGTTTTCGATGTAGGAAGATGCCCTTGAACCTGGAGATTTGGGACCCATGGCATGGGTACCACGCAGTATTACTTTAAAGGGTCTGCGTTTGCTCACCCAACCTCACCAATCCTCTCAGCCCCAAGAGTGTCCAGCCTTATGTCTCATCCAGCTGTGGGTCTAGATATGGTCAATCCAGGTTGCATCAGAGCCCCTGAACAGATTTTGTAAGAATTTCTCTCTCTTTCACTGTCTTTATTTTATCGGGTTTTTTTTTTTAAGTAATCTATTTTTATAATGGGGTTTAGCTGCTTTTCGCTGCTGTGTTTATGCCGTTTTACACCCTCTTGATTCACTTCCAGAGGGATAGCAATACATAGGTTTTAAGACTCTTCCTAGTCAGATATATTCTTGGGCGGTGAATAGGGGGTGTTGAGTCCAGTTCACTGAGCAGGGAGTAGGCCTTGTCTATTACATATTTGGCTTGTGGAACGGTATGTGAGCTAATTTCAAACCCTTGTTTTATGCATCGCCCCACCTCACCTTTCCCGTTAAGCAGCCATAGTGTGTTTTCTAAATGTGCGACTCTGTTCTGTTTTGGAATTCAGTTCAGGTGTAGCGATGTTGACATTCCCTCTATAAGTGATATCTTAGGATAAGTGTCCTTTTCTGTGTGACTTACTTCACTTAGAGTCATCGTCCCTAAATCCACTCATCATGCTGCTACTAGCCTTATGACACTGATTTCATGGCTGAGTGATATTCCATTGTGCATAAGTACCACAACTTCTTTATCCATTTTTCTCTTTCCTGGGATATTTCAGGTGTACCGAAGTGGAGGTTCTTGGAAACAGAGCAGCCCTAAACTTTGGGGTGCCTGTGTCGTGTTGATTTTTATGTTTCCCGATTTCTACGCCCATGAGTGGAAGTGCCCTATGCTCTCTCAGCTGTGTCTATTCCATGTTTCAGGACGCAGCGTACACTTCTCCAGAGTGGCTGTTGGCAATTTCCATCCCGCCCATCAGCGTAGCAAGGCTCCCGTGTCTCCATGGCCTGTCCTGCATTTCTGGTTTTTACACTTTTTTCAGCATGGCCCTTTTGACCGCTGGCAAGCGAGACTTCTTTGTAGCGCCGATTTGCCTTTCCGGCTTGCTTGGTTGGCCAAAAAGGGCGTATGCGTTTTTTCCTGAATATATTCAGGAAAAAACGCATACGCCCTTTTTGGCCAAGGGCATCATTGTCAACGCTTTGCCGCTTTTCATGTGCTTTCAAGGCGAGTCGAATCGACCTCCTGAAATCTGTTTCCTGCAATTCTGCCTTGCTTTCAAATCCTCTTCGTTGCCTTCCCTCAATATATTTGTGGACGAGAGTCATCATTTCTAACTCTGCAGGTTTGTGAATTGCAGTGCCCCTGAGCTCCATTTGTCAACTCGCTTTTTTGGGAGCTGGCCGCAAAAGCGCAGGATTGCTTCAGGCCCTATTCTGGTTCCGGGGGGCAGGTTGAGCCTGTGGTTCATTCTTCTTCCTGATGGGAAAATAGAGTGACCTGTGCCTGTCCCAACACCTAGAGCTAGTCTCTCATTGGTTCCCCCTCTTCCCGTTCATCCTCAGAACTAATTGCGACCTGTACGAAACAGGAGGTCAACGGTGCTGATTCTCCAAGTAGGGAGATTGTTAGTGAAGCGGCTGGAATGGCGAACCCGAGCACAAGGAGAGGAGAAATGAGGTGCGTTTTAGAAACCTTTCCCGATCACACGGTGTACCATCTTCTGGGTTTCCCAGGCATGTTTTCGATGTAGGAAGATGCCCTTGAACCTGGAGATTTGGGACCCATGGCATGGGTACCACGCAGTATTACTTTAAAGGGTCTGCGTTTGCTCACCCAACCTCACCAATCCTCTCAGCCCCAAGAGTGTCCAGCCTTATGTCTCATCCAGCTGTGGGTCTAGATATGGTCAATCCAGGTTGCATCAGAGCCCCTGAACAGATTTTGTAAGAATTTCTCTCTCTTTCACTGTCTTTATTTTATCGGGTTTTTTTTTTAAGTAATCTATTTTTATAATGGGGTTTAGCTGCTTTTCGCTGCTGTGTTTATGCCGCTTTACACCCTCTTGATTCACTTCCAGAGGGATAGCAATACATAGGTTTTAAGACTCTTCCTAGTCAGATATATTCTTGGGCGGTGAATAGGGGGTGTTGAGTCCAGTTCACTGAGCAGGGAGTAGGTCTTGTCTATTACATATTTGGCTTGTGGAACGGTATGTGAGCTAATTTCAAACCCTTGTTTTATACATCGCCCCACCTCACCTTTCCCGTTAAGCAGCCATAGTGTGTTTTCTACATGTGCGACTCTGTTCTGTTTTGGAATTCAGTTCAGGTGTAGCGATGTTGACATTCCCTCTATAAGTGATATCTTAGGATAAGTGTCCTTTTCTGTGTGACTTACTTCACTTAGAGTCATCGTCCCTAAATCCACTCATCATGCTGCTACTAGCCTTATGACACTGATTTCATGGCTGAGTGATATTCCATTGTGCATAAGTACCACAACTTCTTTATCCATTTTTCTCTTTCCTGGGATATTTCAGGTGTACCGAAGTGGAGGTTCTTGGAAACAGAGCAGCCCTAAACTTTGGGGTGCCTGTGTCGTGTTGATTTTTAGGTGTCCCGATTTCTACGCCCATGAGTGGAAGTGCCCTATGCTCTCTCAGCTGTGTCTATTCCATGTTTCAGGACGCAGCGTACACTTCTCCAGAGTGGCTGTTGGCAATTTCCATCCCGCCCATCAGCGTAGCAAGGCTCCCGTGTCTCCATGGCCTGTCCTGCATTTCTGGTTTTTACACTTTTTTCAGCATGGCCCTTTTGACCGCTGGCAAGCGAGACTTCTTTGTAGCGCCGATTTGCCTTTCCGGCTTGCTTGGTTGGCCAAAAAGGGCGTATGCGTTTTTTCCTGAATATATTCAGGAAAAAACGCATACGCCCTTTTTGGCCAAGGGCATCATTGTCAACGCTTTGCCGCTTTTCATGTGCTTTCAAGGCGAGTCGAATCGACCTCCTGAAATCTGTTTCCTGCAATTCTGACTTGCTTTCAAATCCTCTTCGTTGCCTTCCCTCAATATATTTGTGGACGAGAGTCATCATTTCTAACTCTGCAGGTTTGTGAATTGCAGTGCCCCTGAGCTCCATTTGTCAACTCGCTTTTTTGGGAGCTGGCCGCAAAAGCGCAGGATTGCTTCAGGCCCTATTCTGGTTCCGGGGGGCAGGCTGAGCCTGTGGTTCATTCTTCTTCCTGATGGGAAAATAGAGTGACCTGTGCCTGTCCCAACACCTAGAGCTAGTCTCTCATTGGTTCCCCCTCTTCCCGTTCATCCTCAGAACTAATTGCGACCTGTACAAAACAGGAGGTCAACGGTGCTGATTCTCCAAGTAGGGAGATTGTTAGTGAAGCGGCTGGAATGGCGAACCCGAGCACAAGGAGAGGAGAAATGAGGTGCGTTTTAGAAACCTTTCCCGATCACACGGTGTACCATCTTCTGGGTTTCCCAGGCATGTTTTCGATGTAGGAAGATGCCCTTGAACCTGGAGATTTGGGACCCATGGCATGGGTACCACGCAGTATTACTTTAAAGGGTCTGCGTTTGCTCACCCAACCTCACCAATCCTCTCAGCCCCAAGAGTGTCCAGCCTTATGTCTCATCCAGCTGTGGGTCTAGATATGGTCAATCCAGGTTGCATCAGAGCCCCTGAACAGATTTTGTAAGAATTTCTCTCTCTTTCACTGTCTTTATTTTATCGGGTTTTTTTTTTTAAGTAATCTATTTTTATAATGGGGTTTAGCTGCTTTTCGCTGCTGTGTTTATGCCGCTTTACACCCTCTTGATTCACTTCCAGAGGGATAGCAATACATAGGTTTTAAGACTCTTCCTAGTCAGATATATTCTTGGGCGGTGAATAGGGGGTGTTGAGTCCAGTTCACTGAGCAGGGAGTAGGCCTTGTCTATTACATATTTGGCTTGTGGAACGGTATGTGAGCTAATTTCAAACCCTTGTTTTATGCATCGCCCCACCTCACCTTTCCCGTTAAGCAGCCATAGTGTGTTTTCTAAATGTGCGACTCTGCTCTGTTTTGGAATTCAGTTCAGGTGTAGCGATGTTGACATTCCCTCTATAAGTGATATCTTAGGATAAGTGTCCTTTTCTGTGTGACTTTCTTCACTTAGAGTCATCGTCCCTAAATCCACTCATCATGCTTCTACTAGCCTTATGACACTGATTTCATGGCTGAGTGATATTCCATTGTGCATAAGTACCACAACTTCTTTATCCATTTTTCTCTTTCCTGGGATATTTCAGGTGTACCGAAGTGGAGGTTCTTGGAAACAGAGCAGCCCTAAACTTTGGGGTGCCTGTGTCGTGTTGATTTTTAGGTTTCCCGATTTCTACGCCCATGAGTGGAAGTGCCCTATGCTCTCTCAGCTGTGTCTATTCCATGTTTCAGGACGCAGCGTACACTTCTCCAGAGTGGCTGTTGGCAATTTCCATCCCGCCCATCAGCGTAGCAAGGCTCCCGTGTCTCCATGGCCTGTCCTGCATTTCTGGTTTTTACACTTTTTTCAGCATGGCCCTTTTGACCGCTGGCAAGCGAGACTTCTTTGTAGCGCCGATTTGCCTTTCCGGCTTGCTTGGTTGGCCAAAAAGGGCGTATGCGTTTTTTCCTGAATATATTCAGGAAAAAACGCATACGCCCTTTTTGGCCAAGGGCATCATTGTCAACGCTTTGCCGCTTTTCATGTGCTTTCAAGGCGAGTCGAATCGACCTCCTGAAATCTGTTTCCTGCAATTCTGCCTTGCTTTCAAATCCTCTTCGTTGCCTTCCCTCAATATATTTGTGGACGAGAGTCATCATTTCTAACTCTGCAGGTTTGTGAATTGCAGTGCCCCTGAGCTCCATTTGTCAACTCGCTTTTTTGGGAGCTGGCCGCAAAAGCGCAGGATTGCTTCAGGCCCTATTCTGGTTCCGGGGGGCAGGCTGAGCCTGTGGTTCATTCTTCTTCCTGATGGGAAAATAGAGTGACCTGTGCCTGTCCCAACACCTAGAGCTAGTCTCTCATTGGTTCCCCCTCTTCCCGTTCATCCTCAGGACAAATTGCGACCTGTACGAAACAGGAGGTCAACGGTGCTGATTCTCCAAGTAGGGAGATTGTTAGTGAAGCGGCTGGAATGGCGAACCCGAGCACAAGGAGAGGAGAAATGAGGTGCGTTTTAGAAACCTTTCCCGATCACACGGTGTACCATCTTCTGGGTTTCCCAGGCATGTTTTCGATGTAGGAAGATGCCCTTGAACCTGGAGATTTGGGACCCATGGCATGGGTACCACGCAGTATTACTTTAAAGGGTCTGCGTTTGCTCACCCAACCTCACCAATCCTCTCAGCCCCAAGAGTGTCCAGCCTTATGTCTCATCCAGCTGTGGGTCTAGATATGGTCAATCCAGGTTGCATCAGAGCCCCTGAACGGATTTTGTAAGAATGTCTCTCTCTTTCACTGTCTTTGTTTTATGGGGTTTGTTTTTTTTTAAGTAATCTATTTTTATAATGGGGTTTAGCTGCTTTTCGCTGCTGTGTTTATGCCGCTTTACACCCTCTTGATTCACTTCCAGAGAGATATCAATACATAGGTTTTAAGACTCTTCCTAGTCAGATATATTCTTGGGCGGTGAATAGGGGGTGTTGAGTCCAGTTCACTGAGCAGGGAGTAGCTCTTGTCTATTACATATTTGGCTTGTGGAACGGTATGTGAGCTAATTTCAAACCCTTGTTTTATGCATCGACCCACCTCACCTTTCCCGTTAAGCAGCCATAGTATGTTTTCTAAATGTGCGACTCTGTTCTGTTTTGGAATTCAGTTCAGGTGTAGCGATGTTGACATTCCCTCTATAAGTGATATCTTAGGATAAGTGTCCTTTTCTGTGTGACTTACTTCACTTAGAGTCATCGTCCCTAAATCCACTCATCATGCTGCTACTAGCCTTATGACATTGATTTCATGGCTGAGTGATATACCATTGTGCATAAGTACCACAACTTCTTTATCCATTTTTCTCTTTCCTGGGATATTTCAGGTGTACCGAAGTGGAGGTTGTTGGAAACAGAGCAGCTCTAAACTTTGGGGTGCCTGTGTCCTGTTGATTTTTAGGTTTCCCGATTTCTACGCCCATGAGTGGAAGTGCCCTATGCTCTCTCAGCTGTGTCTATTCCATGTTTCAGGACGCAGCGTACACTTCTCCAGAGTGGCTGTTGGCAATTTCCATCCCGCCCATCAGCGTAGCAAGGCTCCCGTGTCTCCATGGCCTGTCCTGCATTTCTGGTTTTTACAATTTTTTCAGCATGGCCCTTTTGACCGCTGGCAAGCGAGACTTCTTTGTAGCGCCGATTTGCCTTTCCGGCTTGCTTGGTTGGCCAAAAAGGGCGTATGCGTTTTTTCCTGAATATATTCAGGAAAAAACGCATACGCCCTTTTTGGCCAAGGGCATCATTGTCAACGCTTTGCCGCTTTTCATGTGCTTTCAAGGCGAGTCGAATCTACCTCCTGAAATCTGTTTCCTGCAATTCTGCCTTGCTTTCAAATCCTCTTCGTTGCCTTCCCTCAATATATTTGGGGACGAGAGTCACCATTTCTAACTCTGCAGGTTTGTGAATTGCAGTGCCCCTGAGCTCCATTTGTCAACTCGCTTTTTTGGGAGCTGGCCGCAAAAGCGCAGGATTGCTTCAGGCCCTATTCTGGTTCTGGGGGGCAGGCTGAGCCTGTGGTTCATTCTTCTTCCTGATGGGAAAATAGAGTGACCTGTGCCTGTCCCAACACCTAGAGCTAGTCTCTCATTGGTTCCCCCTCTTCCCGTTCATCCTCAGAACTAATTGCGACCTGTACGAAGCAGGAGGTCAACGGTGCTGATTCTCCAAGTAGGGAGATTGTTAGTGAAGCGGCTGGAATGGCGAACCCGAGCACAAGGAGAGGAGAAATGAGGTGCGTTTTAGAAACATTTCCCGATCACACGGTGTACCATCTTCTGGGTTTCCCAGGCATGTTTTCGATGTAGGAAGATGCCCTTGAACCTGGAGATTTGGGACCCATGGCATGGGTACCACGCAGTATTACTTTAAAGGGTCTGCGTTTGCTCACCCAACCTCACCAATCCTCTCAGCCCCAAGAGTGTCCAGCCTTATGTCTCATCCAGCTGTGGGTCTAGATATGGTCAATCCAGGTTGCATCAGAGCCCCTGAACAGATTTTGTAAGAATTTCTCTCTCTTTCACTGTCTTTATTTTATCGGGTTTTTTTTTTAAGTAATCTATTTTTATAATGGGGTTTAGCTGCTTTTCCCTGCTGTGTTTATGCCGCTTTACACCCTCTTGATTCACTTCCAGAGAGATATCAATACATAGGTTTTAAGACTCTTCCTAGTCAGATATATTCTTGGGCGGTGAATAGGGGGTGTTGAGTCCAGTTCACTGAGCAGGGAGTAGGTCTTGTCTATTACATATTTGGCTTGTGGAACGGTATGTGAGCTAATTTCAAACCCTTGTTTTATGCATCGCCCCACCTCACCTTTCCCGTTAAGCAGCCATAGTGTGTTTTCCAAATGTGTGACTCTGTTCTGTTTTGGAATTCAGTTCAGGTGTAGCGATGTTCACATTCTCTCTATAAGTGATATCGTAGGATAAGTGTCCTTTTCTGTGTGACTTACTTCACTTAGAGTCATCGTCCCTAAATCCACTCATCATGCTGCTACTAGCCTTATGACACTGATTTCATGGCTGAGTGATATTCCATTGTGCATAAGTACCACAACTTCTTTATCCATTTTTCTCTTTCCTGGGATATTTCAGGTGTACCGAAGTGGAGGTTCTTGGAAACAGAGCAGCCCTAAACTTTGGGGTGCCTGTGTCGTGTTGATTTTTAGGTGTCCCGATTTCTACGCCCATGAGTGGAAGTGCCCTATGCTCTCTCAGCTGTGTCTATTCCATGTTTCAGGACGCAGCGTACACTTCTCCAGAGTGGCTGTTGGCAATTTCCATCCCGCCCATCAGCGTAGCAAGGCTCCCGTGTCTCCATGGCCTGTCCTGCATTTCTGGTTTTTACACTTTTTTCAGCATGGCCCTTTTGACCGCTGGCAAGCGAGACTTCTTTGTAGCGCCGATTTGCCTTTCCGGCTTGCTTGGTTGGCCAAAAAGGGCGTATGCGTTTTTTCCTGAATATATTCAGGAAAAAACGCATACGCCCTTTTTGGCCAAGGGCATCATTGTCAACGCTTTGCCGCTTTTCATGTGCTTTCAAGGCGAGTCGAATCGACCTCCTGAAATCTGTTTCCTGCAATTCTGCCTTGCTTTCAAATCCTCTTCGTTGCCTTCCCTCAATATATTTGTGGACGAGAGTCATCATTTCTAACTCTGCAGGTTTGTGAATTGCAGTGCCCCTGAGCTCCATTTGTCAACTCGCTTTTTTGGGAGCTGGCCGCAAAAGCGCATGATTGCTTCAGGCCCTATTCTGGTTCCGGGGGGCAGGCTGAGCCTGTGGTTCATTCTTCTTCCTGATGGGAAAATAGAGTGACCTGTGCCTGTCCCAACACCTAGAGCTAGTCTCTCATTGGTTCCCCCTCTTCCCGTTCATCCTCAGGACAAATTGCGACCTGTACGAAACAGGAGGTCAACGGTGCTGATTCTCCAAGTAGGGAGATTGTCAGTGAAGCGGCTGGAATGGCGAACCCGAGCACAAGGAGAGGAGAAATGAGGTGCGTTTTAGAAACCTTTCGCGATCACACGGTGTACCATCTTCTGGGTTTCCCAGGCATGTTTTCGATGTAGGAAGATGCCCTTGAACCTGGAGATTTGGGACCCATGGCATGGGTACCACGCAGTATTACTTTAAAGGGTCTGCGTTTGCTCACCCAACCTCACCAATCCTCTCAGCCCCAAGAGTGTCCAGCCTTATGTCTCATCCAGCTGTGGGTCTAGATATGGTCAATCCAGGTTGCATCAGAGCCCTTGAACAGATTTTGTAAGAATTTCTCTCTCTTTCACTGTCTTTATTTTATCGGGTTTTTTTTTTAAGTAATCTATTTTTATAATGGGGTTTAGCTGCTTTTCGCTGCTGTGTTTATGCCGCTTTACACCCTCTTGATTCACTTCCAGAGGGATAGCAATACATAGGTTTTAAGACTCTTCCTAGTCAGATATATTCTTGGGCGGTGAATAGGGGGTGTTGAGTCCAGTTCACTGAGCAGGGAGTAGGTCTTGTCTATTACATATTTGGCTTGTGGAACGGTATGTGAGCTAATTTCAAACCCTTGTTTTATGCATCGCCCCACCTCACCTTTCCCGTTAAGCAGCCATAGTGTGTTTTCTAAATGTGCGACTCTGTTCTGTTTTGGAATTCAGTTCAGGTGTAGCGATGTTGACATTCCCTCTATAAGTGATATCTTAGGATAAGTGTCCTTTTCTGTGTGACTTACTTCACTTAGAGTCATCGTCCCTAAATCCACTCATCATGCTGCCACTAGCCTTATGACACTGATTTCATGGCTGAGTGATATTCCATTGTGCATAAGTACCACAACTTCTTTATCCATTTTTCTCTTTCCTGGGATATTTAAGGTGTACCGAAGTGGAGGTTCTTGGAAACAGAGCAGCCCTAAACTTTGGGGTGCCTGTGTCGTGTTGATTTTTAGGTGTCCCGATTTCTACGCCCATGAGTGGAAGTGCCCTATGCTCTCTCAGCTGTGTCTATTCCATGTTTCAGGACGCAGCGTACACTTCTCCAGAGTGGCTGTTGGCAATTTCCATCCCGCCCATCAGCGTAGCAAGGCTCCCGTGTCTCCATGGCCTGTCCTGCATTTCTGGTTTTTACACTTTTTTCAGCATGGCCCTTTTGACCGCTGGCAAGCGAGACTTCTTTGTAGCGCCGATTTGCCTTTCCGGCTTGCTTGGTTGGCCAAAAAGGGCGTATGCGTTTTTTCCTGAATATATTCAGGAAAAAACGCATACGCCCTTTTTGGCCAAGGGCATCATTGTCAACGCTTTGCCGCTTTTCATGTGCTTTGAAGGCGAGTCGAATCTACCTCCTGAAATCTGTTTCCTGCAATTCTGCCTTGCTTTCAAATCCTCTTCGTTGCCTTCCCTCAATATATTTGTGGACGAGAGTCATCATTTAGAACTCTGCAGGTTTGTGAATTGCAGTGCCCCTGAGCTCCATTTGTCAACTCGCTTTATTGGGAGCTGGCCGCAAAAGCGCAGGATTGCTTCAGGCCCTATTCTGGTTCCGGGGGGCAGGCTGAGCCTGTGGTTCATTCTTCTTCCTGATGGGAAAATAGAGTGACCTGTGCCTGTCCCAACACCTAGAGCTAGTCTCTCATTGGTTCCCCCTCTTCCCGGTCATCCTCAGGACAAATTGCGACCTGTACGAAACAGGAGGTCAACGGTGCTGATTCTCCAAGTAGGGAGATTGTTAGTGAAGCGGCTGGAATGGCGAACCCGAGCACAAGGAGAGGAGAAATGAGGTGCGTTTTAGAAACCTTTCCCGATCACACGGTGTACCATCTTCTGGGTTTCCCAGGCATGTTTTCGATGTAGGAAGATGCCCTTGAACCTGGAGATTTGGGACCCATGGCATGGGTACCACGCAGTATTACTTTAAAGGGTCTGCGTTTGCTCACCCAACCTCACCAATCCTCTCAGCCCCAAGAGTGTCCAGCCTTATGTCTCATCCAGCTGTGGGTCTAGATATGGTTAATCCAGTTTGCATCAGAGCCCCTGAACGGATTTTGTAAGAATGTCTCTCTCTTTCACTGTGTTTGTTTTATGGGTTTATTTTTTTAAGTAATCTATTTGTATAATGGGGTTTAGCTGCTTTTCGCTGTTGTGTTTATGCCGCTTTACACCCTCTTGATTCACTTCCAGAGGGATATCAATACATAGGTTTTAAGACTCTTCCTAGTCAGATATATTCTTGGGCGGTGAATAGGGGGTGTTGAGTCCAGTTCACTGAGCAGGGAGTAGGTCTTGTCTATTACATATTTGGCTTGTGGAACGGTATGTGAGCTAATTTCAAACCCTTGTTTTATGCATCGCCCCACCTCACCTTTCCCGTTAAGCAGCCATAGTGTGTTTTGTAAATGTGTGACTCTGTTCTGTTTTGGAATTCAGTTCAGGTGTAGCGATGTTGACATTCCCTCTATAAGTGATATCTTAGGATAAGTGTCCTTTTCTGTGTGACTTACTTCACTTAGAGTCATCGTCCCTAAATCCACTCATCATGCTGCTACTAGCCTTATGACACTGATTTCATGGCTGAGTGATATTCCATTGTGCATAAGTACCACAACTTCTTTATCCATTTTTCTCTTTCCTGGGATATTTCAGGTGTACCGAAGTGGAGGTTCTTGGAAACAGAGCAGCCCTAAACTTTGGGGTGCCTGTGTCGTGTTGATTTTTAGGTTTCCCGATTTCTACGCCCATGAGTGGAAGTGCCCTATGCTCTCTCAGCTGTGTCTATTCCATGTTTCAGGACGCAGCGTACACTTCTCCAGAGTGGCTGTTGGCAATTTCCATCCCGCCCATCAGCGTAGCAAGGCTCCCGTGTCTCCATGGCCTGTCCTGCATTTCTGGTTTTTACACTTTTTTCAGCATGGCCCTTTTGACCGCTGGCAAGCGAGACTTCTTTGTAGCGCCGATTTGCCTTTCCGGCTTGCTTGGTTGGCCAAAAAGGGCGTATCCGTTTTTTCCTGAATATATTCAGGAAAAAACGCATACGCCCTTTTTGGCCAAGGGCATCATTGTCAACGCTTTGCCGCTTTTCATGTGCTTTCAAGGCGAGTCGAATCGACCTCCTGAAATCTGTTTCCTGCAATTCTGCCTTGCTTTCAAATCCTCTGCGTTGCCTTCCCTCAATATATTTGTGGACGAGAGTCATCATTTCTAACTCTGCAGGTTTGTGAATTGCAGTGCCCCTGAGCTCCATTTGTCAACTCGCTTTTTTGGGAGCTGGCCGCAAAAGCGCAGGATTGCTTCAGGCCCTATTCTGGTTCCGGGGGGCAGGCTGAGCCTGTGGTTCATTCTTCTTCCTGATGGGAAAATAGAGTGACCTGTGCCTGTCCCAACACCTAGAGCTAGTCTCTCATTGGTTCCCCCTCTTCCCGTTCATCCTCAGGACAAATTGCGACCTGTACGAAACAGGAGTTCAACGGTGCTGATTCTCCAAGTCGGGAGATTGTTAGTGAAGCGGCTGGAATGGCGAACCCGAGCACAAGGAGAGGAGAAATGAGGTGCGTTTTAGAAACCTTTCCCGATCACACGGTGTACCATCTTCTTGGTTTCCCAGGCATGTTTTCGATGTAGGAAGATGCCCTTGAACCTGGAGATTTGGGACCCATGGCATGGGTACCACGCAGGATTACTTTAAAGGGTCTGCGTTTGCTCACCCAACCTCACCAATCCTCTCAGCCCCAAGAGTGTCCAGCCTTATGTCTCATCCAGCTGTGGGTCTAGATATGGTCAATCCAGGTTGCATCAGAGCCCCTGAACGGGTTTTGTAAGAATGTATCTCTCTTTCACTGTCTTTGTTTTCTGGGGTTTTTTTTTTTTAAGTAATCTATTTTTATAATGGGGTTTAGCTGCTTTTCCCTGCTGTGTTTATGCCGCTTTACACCCTCTTGATTCACTTCCAGAGAGATATCAATACATAGGTTTTAAGACTCTTCCTAGTCAGATATATTCTTGGGCGGTGAATAGGGGGTGTTGAGTCCAGTTCACTGAGCAGGGAGTAGGTCTTGTCTATTACATATTTGGCTTGTGGAACTTTACGTGAGCTAATTTCAAACCCTTGTTTTATGCATCGCCCCCCTCACCTTTCCCGTTAAGCAGCCATAGCGTGTTTTCTAAATGTGTGACTCTGTTCTGTTTTGGAATTCAGTTCAGGTGTAGCGATGTTGACATTCCCTCTATAAGTGATATCTTAGGATAAGTGTCCTTTTCTGTGTGACTTACTTCACTTAGAGTCATCGTCCCTAAATCCACTCATCATGCTGCTACTAGCCTTATGACACTGATTTCATGGCTGAGTGATATTCCATTGTGCATAAGTACCACAACTTCTTTATCCATTTTTCTCTTTCCTGGGATATTTAAGGTGTACCGAAGTGGAGGTTCTTGGAAACAGAGCAGCCCTAAACTTTGGGGTGCCTGTGTCTTGTTGATTTTTAGGTTTCCCGATTTCTACGCCCATGAGTGGAAGTGCCCTATGCTCTCTCAGCTGTGTCTATTCCATGTTTCAGGCCGCAGCGTACACTTCTCCAGAGGGGCTGTTGGCAATTTCCATCCCGCCCATCAGCATAGCAAGGCTCCCGTGTCTCCATGGCCTGTCCTGCATTTCTGGTTTTTACACTTTTTTCAGCATGGCCCTTTTGACCGCTGGCAAGCGAGACTTCTTTGTAGCGCCGATTTGCCTTTCCGGCTTGCTTGGTTGGCCAAAAAGGGCGTATGCGTTTTTTCTTGAATATATTCAGAAAAAAACGCATACGCCCTTTTTGGCCAAGGGCATCATTGTCAACGCTTTGCCGCTTTTCATGTGCTTTCAAGGCGAGTCGAATCGACCTCCTGAAATCTGTTTCCTGCAATTCTGCCTTGCTTTCAAATCCTCTTCGTTGCCTTCCCTCAATATATTTGTGGACGAGAGTCATCATTTCGAACTCTGCAGGTTTGTGAATTGCAGTGCCCCTGAGCTCCATTTGTCAACTCGCTTTTTTGGGAGCTGGCCGCAAAAGCGCAGGATTGCTTCAGGCCCTATTCTGGTTCCGGGGGGCAGGCTGAGCCTGTGGTTCATTCTTCTTCCTGATGGGAAAATAGAGTGACCTGTGCCTGTCCCAACACCTAGAGCTAGTCTCTCATTGGTTCCCCCTCTTCCCGTTCATCCTCAGGACAAATTGCGACCTGTACGAAACAGGAGGTCAACGGTGCTGATTCTCCAAGTAGGGAGATTGTCAGTGAAGCGGCTGGAATGGCGAACCCGAGCACAAGGAGAGGAGAAATGAGGTGCGTTTTAGAAACCTTTCCCGATCACACGGTGTACCATCTTCTGGGTTTCCCAGGCATGTTTTCGATGTAGGAAGATGCCCTTGAACCTGGAGATTTGGGACCCATGGCATGGGTACCACGCAGTATTACTTTAAAGGGTCTGCGTTTGCTCACCCAACCTCACCAATCCTCTCAGCCCCAAGAGTGTCCAGCCTTATGTCTCATCCAGCTGTGGGTCTAGATATGGTCAATCCAGGGTGCATCAGAGCCCCTGAACGGATTTTGTAAGAATTTCTCTCTCTTTCACTGTCTTTGTTTTATGGGGTTTTTTTTTAAGTAATCTATTTTTATAATGGGGTTTAGCTGCTTTTCCCTGCTGTGTTTATGCCGCTTTACACCCTCTTGATTCACTTCCAGAGAGATATCAATACATAGGTTTTAAGACTCTTCCTTGTCAGATATATTCTTGGGTGGTGAATAGGGGGTGTTGAGTCCAGTTCACTGAGCAGGGAATAGGTCTTGTCTATTACATATTTGGCTTCTGGAACGGTATCTGAGCTAATTCCAAACCCTTGTTTTATGCATCGCCCCACCTCACCTTTCCCGTTAAGCAGCCATAGCGTGTTTTCTAAATGTGTGACTCTGTTCTGCTTTGGAATTCAGTTCAGGTGTAGCGATGTTGACATTCCCTCTATAAGTGATATCTTACGATAAGTATCCTTTTCTGTGTGACTTACTTCACTTAGAGTCATCGTCCCTAAATCCACTCATCATGCTGCTACTAGCCTTATGACACTGATTTCATGGCTGAGTGATATTCCATTGTGCATAAGTACCACAACTTCTTTATCCATTTTTCTCTTTCCTGGGATATTTAAGGTGTACCGAAGTGGAGGTTCTTGGAAACAGAGCAGCCCTAAACTTTGGGGTGCCTGTGTCTTGTTGATTTTTAGGTTTCCCGATTTTTACGCCCATGAGTGGAAGTGTCCTATGCTCTCTCAGCTGTGTCTATTACATGTTTCAGGACGCAGCGTACACTTCTCCAGAGTGGCTGTTGGCAATTTCCATCCCGCCCATCAGCGTAACAAGGCTCCCGTGTCTCCATGGCCTGTCCTGCATTTCTGGTTTTTACACTTTTTTCAGCATGGCCCTTTTGACCGCTGGCAAGCGAGACTTCTTTGTAGCGCCGATTTGCCTTTCCGGCTTGCTTGGTTGGCCAAAAAGGGCGTATGCGTTTTTTCCTGAATATATTCAGGAAAAAACGCATACGCCCTTTTTGGCCAAGGGCATCATTGTCAACGCTTTGCCGCTTTTCATGTGCTTTCAAGGCGAGTCGAATCGACCTCCTGAAATCTGTTTCCTGCAATTCTGCCTTGCTTTCAAATCCTCTTCGTTGCCTTCCCTCAATATATTTGTGGACGAGAGTCATCATTGCGAACTCTGCAGGTTTGTGAATTGCAGTGCCCCTGAGCTCCATTTGTCAACTCGCTTTTTTTGAGCTGGCCGCAAAAGCGCAGGATTGCTTCAGGCCCTATTCTGGTTCCGGGGGGCAGGCTGAGCCTGTGGTTCATTCTTCTTCCTGATGGGAAAATAGAGTGACCTGTGCCTGTCCCAACACCTAGAGCTAGTCTCTCATTGGTTCCCCCTCTTCCCGTTCATCCTCAGGACAAATTGCGACCTGTACGAAACAGGAGGTCAACGGTGCTGATTCTCCAAGTCGGGAGATTGTTAGTGAAGCGGCTGGAATGGCGAACCCGAGCACAAGGAGAGGAGAAATGAGGTGCGTTTTAGAAACCTTTCCCGATCACACGGTGTACCATCTTCTGGGTTTCCCAGGCATGTTTTCGATGTAGGAAGATGCCCTTGAACCTGGAGATTTGGGACCCATGGTATGGGTACCACGCAGTATTACTTTAAAGGGTCTGCGTTTGCTCACCCAACCTCACCAATCCTCTCAGCCCCAAGAGTGTCCAGCCTTATGTCTCATCCAGCTGTGGGTCTAGATATGGTCAATCCAGGTTGCATCAGAGCCCCTCAACGGATTTTGTAAGAATGTCTCTCTCTTTCACTGTCTTTGTTTTATGGGTTTTTTTTTTAAGTAATCTAGTTTTATAATGGGGTTTAGCTGCTTTTCCCTGCTGTGTTTATGCCGCTTTACACCCTCTTGATTCACTTCCAGAGAGATATCAATACATAGGTTTTAAGACTCTTCCTAGTCAGATATATTCTTGGGCGGTGAATAGGGGGTGTTGAGTCCAGTTCACTGAGCAGGGAGTAGGTCTTGTCTATTACATATTTGGCTTGTGGAACGGTATCTGAGCTGATTTCAAACCGTTGTTTTATGCATCGCCCCGCCTCACCTTTCCCGTTAAGCAGCCATAGTGTGTTTTGTAAATGTGTGACTCTGTTCTGCTTTGGAATTCAGTTCAGGTGTAGCGATGTTGACATTCCCTCTATAAGTGATATCTTAGGATAAGTGTCCTTTTCTGTGTGACTTACTTCACTTAGAGTCATCGTCCCTAAATCCACTCATCATGCTGCTACTAGCCTTATGACACTGATTTCATGGCTGAGTGATATTCCATTGTGCATAAGTACCACAACTTCTTTATCCATTTTTCTCTTTCCTGGGATATTTAAGGTGTACCGAAGTGGAGGTTCTTGGAAACAGAGCAGCCCTAAACTTTGGGGTGCCTGTGTCTTGTTGATTTTTAGGTTTCCCGAGTTCTACCCCCATGAGTGGAAGTGCCCTATGCTCTCTCAGCTGTGTCTATTCCATGTTTCAGGACGCAGCGTACACTTCTCCAGAGTGGCTGTTGGCAATTTCCATCCCGCCCATCAGCGTAGCAAGGCTCCCGTGTCTCCATGGCCTGTCCTGCATTTCTGGTTTTTACACTTTTTTCAGCATGGCCCTTTGGACCGCTGGCAAGCGAGACTTCTTCGTAGCGCCGATTTGCCTTTCCGGCTTGCTTGGTTGGCCAAAAAGGGCGTATGCGTTTTTTACTGAATATATTCAGGAAAAAACGCATACGCCCTTTTTGGCCAAGGGCATCATCGTCAACGCTTTGCCGCTTTTCATGTGCTTTCAAGGCGAGTCGAATCTACCTCCTGAAATCTGTTTCCTGCAATTCTGCCTTGCTTTCGAATCCTCTTCGTTGCCTTCCCTCAATATATTTGTGGACGAGAGTTATCATTTCTAACTCTGCAGGTTTGTGAATTGCAGTGCCCCTGAGCTCCATTTGTCAACTCGCTTTTTTGGGAGCTGGCCGCAAAAGCGCAGGATTGCTTCAGGCCCTATTCTTATTCCGTGTGGCAGGCTGAGCCTGTGGTTCATTCTTCTTCCTGATGGGAAAATAGAGTGACCTGTGCCTGTCCCAACACCTAGAGCTAGTCTCTCATGGGTTCGTCCTCTTCCCATTTATCGACAGGACAAATTGCAACCTGTGTGAAACAGGAGGTTAAAGGTGCTGTTTCTCCAAGTAGGGAGATTGTTAGTGAAGCGGCTGGAATGGCGAACCCGAGCACAAGGAGAGGAGAAATGAGGTGCGTTTTAGAAACCTTTCCTGATCACACGGTGTACCATCTTCTGGGTTTCCCTGGCATGTTTTCGATGTAGGAAGATGCCCTTGAACCTGGAGATTTGGGACCCATGGCATGGGTACCACGCAGTATTACTTTAAAGGGTCTGCGTTTGCTCACCCAACCTCACCAATCCTCTCAGCCCCAAGAGTGTCCAGCCTTATGTCTCATCCAGCTGTGGGTCTTGATATGATTAATCCAGGTTGCTTCACAGCCCCTGAAAGAACTTTGTACGAATGTCTCTCTCTTTCACTGTCTTTGTTGTTATTTTGTAATTTATTTTTATAATTGGGTTTAGCTGCTTTTCCCTGCTGTGTTTATGCCGCTTTACACCCTCTTGATTCACTTCCAGAAAGATATCAATACATAGGTTTTAAGATTCTTACTAGTCAGATATATTCTTGCACGTTGAATAGGGGGTGTTGAGTCCAGTTCACTAAGCAAGGAGTAGGCCTTGTCTGTTACATATTTGATTTATGGAACGGTATCTGTGCTAATTTCAAACCCTTGTTTGCTGCCTCACCCCACCTCACCTTTCCCGTTAAGCAGCCATAGTGTTTTTTCTAAATGTGTGACTCTGTTCTGTTTTGTAATTGAGGTTATGTGTAGCGATTTTTACATTCCCTCCATAAGTGATATATTATGATAAGTGTGTTTTTCTGGGTGACTTATTTCACTTAGAAACATCGTACCTAAATCCACTCATCATGCTGCTACTAGCCTTATGATATTGATTTCATGGCTGAGTGATATTCCATTGTAAATAAGTAGCACAACTTCTTTAACCATTTTTCTCTTTCCTGGCATATTTATGGTGTACCGAAGTGGAGATTCTTGTAGACATCCCTAAACTTTGGGGTGCCTGTGTCTTGTTGATTTTTAATTATCCCATTTTATACGCCCATGAGTGGAAATGCCCTATCCTCTCTAGCTGTGTTTTTTAGATGTTTTAGGAAACACCATACACTTCTCCAGAGTGGCCGTTGGCAATTTACATCCCGCCCATCAACCTAACAAGCCTCCCTTTTCTCCCTGGCCTGGCCTGCATTTCTGGTTTTTACACTTTTTGAGGATGGCCCTTTTGACCGAGGGGAAGTGAGGCTTCTTTGTAGTGCTGATTTGCATTTCCGGCTTGCTTGGTTGGCCAAAAAGGGCGTATGCGTTTTTTCCTGAATATATTCAGGAAAAAACGCGTACTCCCTTTTTGGCCAAGTGCATCATTGTCGACGTTTTGCCGCTTTTCATGTGCTTTAAAGGCGATTCGAATCTACCTCCTGAAATCTGTTTCCTGCAATTCTGCCTTGCTTTCTAATCCTCTTTGTTGCCTTCCCTGAATATATTTTTGGACGAGAGTGATCATTTATAACTCTGCAGGTCTGTGTATTGAAGTTTCCTGAGCTTCATTTCTGAACTCGCTTTTTTGGGAGCTGTCCGTAAAACCGCTCATTTGCTTCTGGCCGTACTCTGGTTCTGGGCGGTAGACTAAGCCTTTGCTTAATTCTTCTTCCTGATTGGAAATTAGAGTGGCATGTGCCTGTCTGAACATCTAGGGCTTGACTCTCATTGTTTCTCCTCCTTCCCCTTCATCCTCTGGACAAATTCCAAACTCTGTGCAACAGGATATTGAAGGTGCTGACATCCTCAAGTGTGGAGATTGTTAGGAAAGTGGCTGGAGGGGTGATCCCGACAACCAGGAGATTAGGAGATGAGGTGCCTTTTCCAAAATCTTCCTGATCCAACCGTGTACCATCTTCTGGGTATCACAGGCATGTTTCAGCTGTATGAAAGGTCCCACGTATGTAAGGAGAACACCAGGGATTTTTCCAAATCAGTGTCTCCCCGAACCCCAATCTGGGGAATTTTTAAGCTACTGGTACATGTATGTTCATTAAGGGACTTGGGCCATAGGCAGAGTCCGAACTTTAGATCATTGAAGTCTTCAAGGTCAGAAACGCTCACCATCGGCCTCCTTTAGGTTCCATTTTATCTGTAGTTGATAGATGATGTCGATATAGATATCTATTGTGTTTCAGATTATTTCCCCTTAGGGGTTATTACAAAATATTGAGTATAGTTCCCTGTGGTATACAGTAGTTCCTTGTTGATGATATATTTTATACATAGCAGTGTGTATATGTTAATCCGATACTGTTAATTTATCCCTCCTCCCACCTTTCCCCTTTGGTAATAAAAAAATATAAGATTTTATACTTCTCAGAAATCTAGGAACTGAAAGAGTGGTATCATTTTCAATGGAAAATCATTCAAAACAAGATTGAAACTTCAGCCAAGATTATTAGATGTACATCCTTGGAAAGAAATCACTGCATTTCTCTAATGTTGACCTGACAAATAAGACAAACCCCTCCACTGAACTTGCTTATAATAAAGTGATGGAAATATCAAATGGAAGTGTTAGAAACATCTTATTTTACACGAGCCTTATACACTGCTCTATGTTCATTACAGTTTGGCTCACACATCTGTTCATTGAAGTTACAATGTTCTCAAATTCTGTTACTGATCCTGCAGAGTGGGCCCCAACAAGGGTCCCCCTGCCCAGTGTCATTGGAGCCAACAGATCGAGACTGAGTTTGGTTCAGAAGCAAAGGAAAACTTTATATTTTGATCAGAGAATGGAGAGGTGAGAGCGTGCGCTCGCCCGCGGGCTGTGGGCCGGGTTGCTGTGTAGGGATCCCATCAGCGTCAGCGGGAGGGACGGGGCGGAGCTCTCGAGGGCCGGGTTGGCTGGAGCTCAGGCTCTATGTCGCGGAGTCTGCACGGGGCCCCGCGAGCTGAGGTGTCCGCCCAGCCATTTTGCACTAGGAAATCGGGTCTGAAGTGCAGGGTGTGGGACCTCTGCCTGTGGAAACCTAGGAGCAAGTGAAATTATTCAAAGCACAAAGGAAAAAATGGTTAGACTTTATTATATTGCCCAGATTCTATTTTTATCTCCCAGGGATTTTTAATGGGCTTTGCCAGTGACAAACCCCTCCTCTGCCTTTTGTCCCATTCCTCATTCTTGGGGCGCTGAGGGTGCAGACACCTCTTCTGTAAATGCTTCGTGCTGAGTTGGGTGTCCTCATACCCGGGGGGAGGGGCAGGACTTCTCCCCAGCAGCCTCCAGGTGAGGTTGATTGTCCCCAGGCCTCCTCCCTCACTGCTCGTCCGCCTGAGCACCAGCATTGGAAGGTTTATAGATTCTAATGACCTTTAAGGGTCCAGGAAAGAGATGCGCAGGGACGCTGGGGGCGCCGGTTTTACCCTGCTGCACATTGGTTCGGCCCCCTTAGGCTGACGCTTTCTGCCAGCCTAGATGCTCTGACCAGTAGTCTGCGCTTTCTTCAGTTAGGCCACTGAATTAACGTACAAACAGCACCAGGTGTCAGAGCCCTGCCTGCTCAACTCCCAGACAGTCCAGGGCCGGTGGTGATCCAGGACCATGACGGCCACTCAGTCAACGGCCTTTTGAAGTAGCCAGGAGTCCAGCCGGTCTCATTGGCCGCCGTCACCGCGGTGTCTGTAGGCTTTTCTATGGTGGCAGCGTTATTTACGGTTCCCCTGCCAAGTTTATTAGCTCTGCTCTGGGTGCAGTAAGTCCTGCAAGCAATAGTCTGCTCTTTTGGGGCACACTCTTGTTGTTTTCTGAGAGAAGCTCCAGGTCAAGTGATGGTCACACCAGTCGTCATGGGGGCCCGTTGCCCCAGGTTGTCTCTCTGGAGGTTGGAGTTGGAGGGCCTCCTCACTCGAGGTCATTGTGCCCACGGAGCGATCCCTGCAACTTCAGGGCATGGTGGGTGGTTAGGATCACCAAGTGGCATCCTTTTCCCTTAGGAGGGAGCTGGCTTGCGGGCTGCTCACTTCCAGGTTTTTAGATACCCCCAGTATCCTGGTCGGATGGGGTGGCTGGCCAATGCCTGGAGGGCGTTCTTGCGTTGTTCCATTTCAAGTGGTCCCAGTTTTTGCACTAATACTCCAAGGGCGATTCGCCTTGGACCAGGAATGTAAAGGTCAAAGGGTTTAGCTAAATTAGGGAGGTCCAGGGCAAGGGTCTGAATTGACTGCTCTTTCCATTCTTGAAAGGCCGCTTCTGGATTCTATTCAAAAGGATCATCATCTTTTCCTTTCAGTGTTTCATATAGAGACCCAGCTATTAGACTGTAGTTAGGGATCCAGATGCAGCAAACCCCGGTCTCCCCAAGAACCCCTAAGCTGTCTTCTAGTTTTAGGAAGGGTGAGGCTGCAAATGGCTTCTTCCCTTTCCTGGGATGGGCTTCTCCGATCTTCTGTGAGAATGAAGCCCAGGCAGGTCACCTTAGTCTGTGATATTTGAGCCTTTTTCTTGGACACCTTCTATCTTTTATTGACTAGGTAGTTCAGAGGCCTCATTAGTAGGGCTGGCGATCAGAATGTCGTCTGCATATTGAAGGAGGGTTCCCTTCTCCAGAGGTAGATCTTTTAGGGCTTTAGCTAACGTTTCCCCAAAGATGGTGTGGGAATTTTTGAACCCCTGGGGCAGGACGGCCCAGCAGTATTGTTTTTGTTGTATGTTGAGTCCTGCCACTCACAGCCAAAATTTCTTGTGACTCTGGGACTAATGGAATACAGAAGAAGGCATCATTGAAGTCTAATACAGAATAGCATGTCCTGGTGGATGGTAGAATGACCAGCAGGGTGTAGGAATTAGGAACTACTGGATGTATATCCTCTGTGGCTTCACTGACTGTCCTGGCGTCCTTTACCAGGTCCCCAGCAGCCCACGGGGCTCTCGTGGTCAAGCCCCTCACCAGATATGGAGCTCACCTGTGCAGGTAACCAGCAGCCCACGGGGCTCTCGTGGTCAGGCCCCTCCCAGGATATGGAGCTCACCTGGGCAGGTAGCCAGCAGCCCACGGGGCTCTCGTGGTCAGGCCCCTCCCAGGATATGGAGCTCACCTGGGCAGGTACCCAGCAGCTCATGGGGCTCTCATGGGCAGGCCCCTCCCTGGATATGGAGCTCCTCTGGACAGGTACCCCGGCAGGGCTGGGCACACAGGAACCGTGCACATAACCCTCATTGCAGAGCACCCCCAGCACACCTGTCGCTCAGAGCTGACACAGAGCACCTCAGAGCAGGGCTTGAACTAACAAACAGCAGCTCCGACAGGTCTGTGACCCTAGGCTTCACTCCGTGCGGCCTCCCTCCACCTGGTCTACCAGGGGCTTCCACTGCAGCCGGAGCACCAGGCCTCTGTCTCCACCCACCACCCCTCCTCTCCCTGACTCCTGGGTTCCTCTCATTAGGAGAGGGTCTTCTTGAAGTTGTCTCCCACTCATGGACCAGATAAAATGATTAGAAAACAAGTCAGGGCTGCCGCCCCTTATCTATCCTGACTCTCGGGACCCTACACCTGTTCCTTGGATCTGGCCGGTGCAGCAAGGCCCATTTTCTGCAACTCTGAGCCCCTGAGGGGCGAGGATTGGCTGACCTGGGCAGCCTGACCCGGCCAGCCAGCCCTTCCCAGGTGTGCCTGGGTTGAGGTCAATATAAACACCCCTCCAGGAAGCAAAAGCCTCTGCAGCTGTGCCTGACGCCATATTCTCTGCCCCGTCAGCAGTCTCGGGGTTGGGCTGGTGGGAGGGAGTAGGGCCCACGGCTCTATGAGTGGCCCGGTGTGAGTGGGGCTCTGCTGGACTTTCTGCAGGAGTTGCCGGGCTGCCACCTGCTAAAGAAGAGGATGTGTCACCCATACCTGCTGCTGGAATTTCTCCCCGGGCAGAGGTGAGGAAGGAAAACAGCAGTGGGGGCCGGGACAGGAGGGGTACCTCAGGCAGGGAAATGGAAAGCTTCCAGAAGAGCGCTCGGGGCCAGGACCATCCTGGCTGGCCTGCAGGCACCAGGTTGGCCTGCGTGCTGTCGCTGGTGTGACTCCAAGCCCCTTCCTCTAGGCTTTAAAGTCTTTGCACACATTCAGGTGTTTTACCTGGGAAGGGTGGGAAAAGTTCAGCAGCAGCTAGCCTGGGGCTCAGCTCACGTTTACTCAGAGACGCCTCCTCACGGTCCCCCAGCTTTGCAATGAGGACGCTCCTTGCGGGGGGGCTGCTGGCTGCATGGGAGACGATTCCCCACCTCTGACCAACTTCAGAATTGTTTACCACTGGAGCAAGTGCCCTGATAGGGTTTTCCTCTGTATGGCCAGTGGGTTCTGTTTTTTTTTTTTTTTTTGGTTCAAGGTAGGTTTTATTCCTCTTTTTGTATTTATAGATATAAGCATGGAAATAATTCATTTATATAAATACGTCTATGGGAAGGACAGAACTTTTTTTCTGTTTTATTTTTTTAAATATTATTTATTTTTGAATTTTATTTTATTCATTTTTTTATACAGCAGGTTCTTATTGGTTATCTATTTTATACATATAAGTGTATATATGTCAATCCCAGGCTCGCAATTCATCCCACCACCACCACCCTGCCACTTTCCCCCCTTGGTGTCCATACATTTGTTCTCTACATCTGTGTCTCTATTTCTGCCTTGCAAACCGGTTCATCTGTACCATTTTTCTAGGTTCCACATGTATGCGTTAATATACGATATTTGTTTTTCTCTTTCTGACTTACTTCACTCTGTGTGACAGTCTCTAGATCTATCCACGTCTCTACAAATGACCCAATTTCATTCTTTTTTATGGCTGAGTAACATTCCATTTTATATATGTACCACATCTTTTCCATTTGTCTGTCTATGGGCATTTAGGTTGCTTCCATGACCTGGCTATTGTAAATAGTGCTGCAATGAACATTGTGGTGACTGTGTCTTTTTAAATTATGGTTTTCTCTGGGTGTATGACCAGTAGTGGGATTGCTGGGTCATATGGTAATTCTATTTTTAGTTTTTTAAGGAACCTCCATACTGTTCTCCATAGTGACTGTATCAGTTTACATTCCCACAAATAGTGCAAGAGGGTTCCCTTTTCTCCACACCCTCTCCAGCATTTGTTGTTTGTAGATTTTCTGATGATGCCCATTCTGACTTGTGTGAGGTGATACCTCACTGTAGTTTTGGTTTATATTTCTCTAATAATTAGTGATGTTGAGCAGCTTTTCATGTGCTTCTTGGCCATCTGTATGTCTTCCTGGGACAAATGTCTATTTACGTCATCTGCCCATTTTTGGATTGGGTTGTTTGTTTTTTTACTGTTGAGCTGCATGAGCTGTTTATATATATTGGAGATTAATCCTTTGTCCATTGATTTGTTTGCAAATATTTTCTCCCATTCTGAGGGTTGTCTTTTCGTCTTGTTTGTAGTTTCCTTTGCTTTCCAAAAGCTTTTAGGTTTCATTTGCTCCCATTTGTTTATTTGTGTTTTTTATTCCATTACTCTAGGAGGTGGATCAAAAAAGATCTTGCTGTGATTTATGTCAAAGAGTATTCTTCCTATGTTTTCCTCTAAGAGTTTTATAGTGTCCGGTCTTACATTTCGGTCTCTAATCTATTTTGAGTTTATTTTTTGTGTATGGTGTTAGGGAGTGTTCTAATTTCATTCTTTTACATGTAGCTGTCCATTTTTCCCAGCACCACTTATTGAAGAGACTGTCTTTTGTCCATTGTATATCCTTGCCTCCTTTGTCATAGATTAGTGGACCATAGGTGTGTAGGTTTATCTCTGGGCTTTCTTTTTTTTTCCTTTTACATCTTTATTGGAGTATAATTGCTTTACAATTGTGTGTTAGTTTCTGCTGTATAAAAAAGTGAATCAGCTATACGTATACATATAACACCATATCCCCTCCCTCTTGCACCTCCCTCTCACTCCCTTATCCCACCCCTTTAGGTGGTCACAAAGCACCGAGCTGATCTCCCTGTGCTATGTGGCTGCTTCCCAGTAGCTATCAATTTTACATTTGGTAGTGTATATATGTCCATACCACTCTCTCACTTTGTCCCAGCTTACCCTTCCCCCTCCCCGTGTCCTCAAGTCCTTTCTCTATGTCTGTGTCCTTAATCCTTTCCTGCCCCTAGGTTCTTCATAAACTTTTTTCTTTTAGATTCCATATATATGTGTTAGCATACGGTATTTGTTTTTCTCTTTCTGACTTACTTCACTCTGTAGGACAGACTCTAGATCCATCCACCTCACTACAAATAACTCAATTTCGTTTCTTTTTATGGCTGAATAATGTTCCATTGTATATATGTGCCACATCTTCTTTATCCAGTTATCTGTTGATGGACACTTAGGTTGCTTCCATGTCCTGGCTATTGTAAATAGAGCTACAATGAACATTGTGGTACATGACTCTTTTTGAATTATGGTTTTCTCAGGGTAAATGTCCAGTAGTGGGATTGCTGGGTTGTACGGTAGTTCTAATTTTAGTTTTTAAGGCACCCCCGTACCATTCTCCTTAGTGGCTATATCAATTTACATTCCCACCAACAGTGCAAGAGGGTTCCCTTTTCTCCAATAAATGCCTCTCCAGCATTTATTGTTTGTAGATTTTTTGATGATGGCCATTCTGACTGGTGTGAGGTGATACCTCACTGTAGTTTTGATTTGCATTTCTCTAATGATTAGTGATGTTCAGCATCCTTTCATGTGTTTGTTGGCAAACTGTATATCTTCTTTTTTTTTTAAATTTATTTATGGCTGTGTTTCATCTTCGTTTCTGTGCCAGGGCTTTCTCTAGTTGTGGCAAGTGGGGGCCTCTCTTCATCGCGTTGCGTGGGCCTCTCACTATCGCGGCCTCTCTAGTCGCGGAGCACAGGCTCCAGACACGCAGGCTCAGTAGTTGTGGCTCACGGGCCCAGCCGCTCCACGGCATGTGGGATCCTCCCAGACCAGGGCTCGAACCCGTGTCCCCTGCATTGGCAGGCAGATTCTCAACCACTGCGCCACCAGGGAAGCCCTGTATATCTTCTTTGGAGAAATGTCTATTTAGGTCTTCTGCCCATTTTTGGTTTGGGTTGTTTGGTTTTGTGATATTGAGCTACATGAGCTGCTTTTTGGAGATTAATCCTTTGCCATTTGCTTCATTTGAAAATATTTTCTCCCATTCTGATGGTTGTCTTTTCGTCTTGCTTATGTTTTCCTTTGCTGTGCAAAAGATTTTAAGTTTCATTAGGTCCCATTTTTTTATTTTTGTTTTTATTTCCATTTCTCTAGGAGGTGGGTCAAAAAGGATCTTGCTGTGATTTATGTCATAGACTGTTCTGCTTATGTTTTCCTCTAAGTGTTTTATAGTGGCTGGTCTTAGATTTAGGTCTCTAATCCATTTTGAGTTTATTTTTGTGTATGGTGTTAGGGAGTGTTCTAATTTCATTCTTTTACATGTAGCTGTCCAGTTTTCCCAGCACCACTTACTGAGGACACTGTCTTTTCTCCATTGTATACCCTTGCCTCCTTTGTCATAGATTAGTTAACCATAGGTACGTGGGTTTATCTCTGTGCTTTCTATCCTGTTCTATTGATCTATATTTCTGTGTTTGTGTCAGTACCATATTATCTTGATTACTGTAGCTTTGTAATACAGTCTGAAGTCTGGAAGTCTGATTCCTCCAGCTCTTTTTTTTCCCCCTCAAGACTGCTTTGGCTATCCGGGGTCTTTTGTGTCTCCCTACAAATTTTAAGATTTTTTTTCTAGTTCTGTAGAAAATGCCAAAGGTATTTTGATAGGGATTGCATTGAATCTGTAGATTGCTTTGGGTAGTATAGTCTTTTTCACAATATTGATTCTTCTAATCCAAGAACATGGTATATGTCTCCATCTGTTTATATCATCTTTGATTTCTTTCATCAGTGTCTTATAGTTTTCTGAGTACAGGTCTTTTACTTCCTTAGGTAGGTTTATTCCTAGGTATTTTATTCTTTTTGTTGCAGTGGTAATGGGATTGTTTCCTTAATTTCTCTTTCTGATCTTTCGTTGTTAGTGTATAGGAATGCAAGCAATTTCTGTGCATTAATTTTGTATCCTGCAACTTTACCAAATTCATTGATTAGCTCCAGTGGTTTTCTGGTGACATCTTTAGGATTCTCTATCTATGATATGATGTCATCTGCAAACAGTGACAATTTTACTTCTTCTTTACCTTTTTGTATTCCTTTTATTTCTTTTTCTTCTCTGATTGCCATGGCTAGGACTTCCAAAACTATGTTGAATAGTAGTGGTGAGAGTGGACATCCTCGTCTTGTTCCTGATCTTAGAGGAAACGCTTTCAGTTTTTCACCATTGAGAATGCTGTTTGCTGTGGGTTTGTCATATATGGCCTTTATTATGTTGAGGTAGTTTCCCTCTATTCCCAAACTCTGCAGAGTTTTTATCATAAATGGGTGTTGAATTTTCTCAAAATCTTTTCCTGCATCTATTGAGATGATCATATGGTTTTATTCTACAATTTGTTAATATGGTGTATCACATTGATTTGTGTATATTGAAGAATCCTTGCATCCCTGGGATAAACCCCACTTGATCATGGTGTATGATCCTTTTGATGTGTTGTTCGATTCTGTTTGCTACTATTTTGTTGAGGATTTTTACATCTATATTCATCAGTGATATTGGTCTATAATTTTCTTTCCTTGTAGTATCTTTGTCTGGTTTTGGTATCAGGGTGATGGTGGTGTCATAGAATGAGTTTGGGAGTGTTCCTTCCCCTGCAATTGTTTTGAAGAATTTGAGAAGGTTGGGTGTTAGCTCGTCTCTAAATATTTGATAGAATTCACCTGTGATGCCATCTGGTTCTGGACTTTTGTTTGTTGGAAGATTTTTAATCACTGTTTCAATTTCATTGTTTGTGATAGGTTTGTTCATATTTTCTATTTCTTCCTGATTCACCCTTGGAAGGTTATCCCTTTCTAAGAATTTGTCCATTTCTTCCAGGTTGTCCATTTTATTGGCATAGAGTTGCTTGTAGTAGTCTCTTAGGATGCTTTGTATTCCTGTGGTGTCTGTTGTAACTTCTCCTTTTTCACTTCTCATTTTGTTGATTTGAGTCCTCTCCCTCTTTTTCTTGAGTCTGGCTAAAGGCTTATCATTTTTGTTTATCTTCTCAAAGAACCAGCTTTTAGTTTTATTGATCTTTGCTTTCGTTTTCTTTGTTTCTATTTCATTTATTTCTGCTCTGATCTTTATGCTTCCTTTCCTTCTACTAACTTTGGGTTTTGTTCTTCTTTCTCTAGTTCCTCTAGGTGTAAGGTTAGATTGTTTATTTGAGATTTTTCTTGTTTCTTGAGGTAGGCTTGTATTGCTATAAACGTCCCTCTTAGAACTGCTTTTGCTGCATCCCATAGGTTTTGGATCATCGTGTTTTTGTTGTCATTTGTCTCTAGGTAGTTTTTGATTTCCTCTTTTATTTCTTCAGTGATCTCTTGGTTATTTAGTAACGTATTGTTTAGCCTCCATGTGTTTGTGTTTTTTACGGTTTTTTCCCTGTAATTGATTTCTAATCTCATAGCATTGTGGTCAGAACAGCTGCTTGATATGATTTCAGTTTTCTTAAATTTACTGAGGCTTTATTTGTGACCCAAGATGTGATCTATCCTGGAGAATGTTCCGTGTGCAGTTGAGAAGAACGTGTACTCTGCTGTTTTTGGATGGTGTGTCCTATAAATATCAATTAACTCTATCTGGTCTATTGTGTCATTTAAAGCTTGTGTTTCCTTATTAATTTTCTGTCTGGATGATCTCCACTGGTGTAAGTGAGCTGTTAAAGTCCCCCGCTATTATTGTGTTACTGTCGATTTCCTCTTTTATAGCTGTTAGCAGTTGCCTTATATATTGAGGTGCTCCTATGTTGGGTACATATATATTTATAATCGTTATATCTTCTTCTTGGATTGATCCCTTGACCATTATGTAGTGTCTTTCCTTGTCTCTTGTAACATTCTTTATTTTAAAGTCTATTTTATCTGATATGAGTATTGCTACTCCAGCTTTCTTTTGATTTTCATTTGCATAGAATATATTTTTCCATCGCCTCACTTTCAGTCTGTATGTGTCCCTAGGTCTGAAATGGGTCCCTTGTAGACAGCATATATATGGGTCTTGTTTTTGTATCCATTCAGCGAGCCTGTGTCTTTTGGTTGGAACATTTAGTCCATTCATGTTTAAGGTAATTATCAATATGTATGTTCCTATTACTATTTTCTTAATTGTTATGGGTTTGTCTTGGTGGGTCCTTTTCTTCTCTTGTGTTTCCCACTTAGAGAAGTTCCTTTAGCATTTGGTGTATAGCTGGTTTCATGGTGCTGAATTCTCTTAGCTTTTGCTTGTCTGTAGGACTTTTGATTTCTCTGTCAAATCTGAATGAGATCCTTGCTGGGTGGAGTACTCTTGGTTGTAGGTTCTTCCCTTTCATCACTTTAAATTTATCATGCCACTCCCTTCTGGTTTGTAGATTTTCTGCTGAGAAATCAGCTGTTATGGGAGTTCCCTTGTATGTTATTTGTCATTTTTCCCTTGTTGCTTTCAATAATTTTTCTTTGTCTTTAATTTTTGTCAATTTGGTTACTATGTGTCTTGGCATTTTTCTCCTTTGGTTTATCCTGCCTGGGACTCTCTGCGCTTCCTGGACTTGGGTGGCTATTTCTTTTCACATGCTAGGGAAGTTTTCAACTATAATCTCTTCAAATATATTCTTGGGTCCTTTCTCTCTCTCTTCTCCTTCTGGGACCCCTATAATTTGAATGTTGTTGCGTTTAATGTTGTCCCAGAGGACTCTTAGGGTGTCTTCATTTATTTTCATTCTTTTTCTTTCTTCTGTTCCATGGCAGTGATTTCCACCTTTCTGTCTTCCAGGTCACTTATCCGTTCTTCTGCCACAGTTATTCTGCTACTGATTCCTTCTAGTGTATTCTTCATTTCAGTTATTATATTATTCACCTCTGTTTGTTTGTTCTTTAATTCTTTTAGGTCTTTGTTAAATATTTCTTGCATCTTCACGATCTTTGCCTCCATTCTTTTTACAAGGTCTTGGATCATCTTCACTATCATTATTCTGAATTCTTTTTCTGGAAGGTTCCCTATCTCCACCTCATTTCGTTTTTTTTCTGGGGTTTTATCTTGTTCCTTGATCTGGTATAAAGTCCTCTGCCTTTTCATTTTGTCTATCTTTCTGTGAATGTGGTTTTCCTTCCACAGGCTGCAGAATTGTAGTTCTTCTTGCTTCTGTTGTCTGCTCTCTGGTGGATGAGTCTATCTTAGAGGCTTGTGCAAGCTTCCTGATGGGAGAGACTGGTGGTGAGTAGAGCTGGGTGTTGCTATGTTGGGCAGAGCTTTAATCCGCTTGTCTGCAGATTAAATAAAACTTTAATAAAATGTTTAATCCACTTGTCTGCTGATGCATGGGGCTGGGTTCCCTCCCTGTTGGTTGTTTGGCCTGAGGCAACCCAGCACTGGAGCCTACCTTGCTCTTGGTGGGGCTAATGGCGGACTCTGGGAGGGCTCACACCAAGGAGTATTTCCCAGAACTTCTGCTGCCAGTGTCGTTGTCCTCACGGTGAGCCACAGCCACAGCCACCACCTGCCTCTGCAGAAGACCCTCTAAAACTAACAGGTAGTTCTGGTCATTCTCCTACGGGGTCACTGCTCCTTCCCCTGGGTCCTGATGTGCACACTACTTTGTGTGTGCCCTCCAAGAGTGGAGTGTCTGAGTGGAGTTGAGACTCTGAGACTCTGCATGGAGTCGCACAGACTCTGGGTCCTGTGAAGCTTCGATGTTTTGTGGTTCTAGAAATCCTATAGGAGACGGTCCACAGCAGGTGAAGCTAATGCTGTCAGTAGAGGTGATGAAGCCAAAGATCAGCAGTTCCGACTAGAGGTGCCAATGTACATACAGGACAAAATCATCTCGTGTGAATGTAGTTCAGGCATGTTTAAGATGAATGCAGCCATGTTAATGCCTACCATATTCTATCTTGAGCCTCTCCTCAGGGACCCCCTCTTCAGTTTCTGAGGCTCCTGTACGTCATGTACAGGGGACAGGAGAGTGGACTCTGTCCAGTCTGAGCCCTGAGTTATGCTGTGTGTATCTTAGGATACTTTGTATTTCTGTGGTGTCTGTTGTAACATCATCTCTTCATTTCAGATTTATTTGGGCCCTCTCTTTTTCAAAAAACATACTACTGTTGTCTTTTATTCTTTACAGAAGTTTAATAAGTGTTTGATCTACTATCCTTACTCTATGTATACGTTTTGCAGTGAGATTTTTACTTTACTTTGTTTTCTTGTTACTATCAATAATTAGTGAGACTTCTTTTAAGCTATCTTCAACATTGCTTATAAAGCTGCTTTATTAGTGATGACAGAGCCTTAATGGAAGTCATGTTCTGGTTGTAAATTATGATGCAATGTGCCAGCAAAAAGCCCCGTAAGTTTATGTCTCATTACTTCTTGTTCTTTTTTAAATTTAATTTTTATTTTTTATCAGAACAAATTTGATTAAAATGTTTTGTTTCTTCTAGGTGTGCAAGATGTGGTTCTTTTAAACATATACATATATCTATTCTTCTTTGGATCATTTTACCATGTAGGGTATGACACAATGTTGAGTAATCTTCTCTTGGTATTCCGTAGGTCTTTGGTGATTACATATTTCACATGTGTTTCTATATCTATGTTAACCCCAATATCTTAATGTATCCAATCCTCACACCTTTCCATTTGGTGAACCATAAGTTTGTTTAATGAATCTGTGATTGCATTTCTCTGTGGAAATATCTTCATTGGTATCAATTTTTAGCTAAGACCTATAAGTGATATTATAGGATATGTGACTTTTGCTTTCTGACTTAGTACAATTTGCCTGATTACCTCGAGAATCATACATGGTGCTGCAAATGGCATTGTTTCCTTTTTTTCCCTGGCTAATATTCCATCTGTACGTGTACCAGTTCTTCTTTGGCCACGCACCTCTTGATGGACTTTTTGGTTGCCTCCATGTCTTGGCTATTGTAATACTGCTGCAATGCACATTTGCTTGCCTGTGTCTTTCCAGTTCTATCTTCTTATGTTATAGGCCAAGGAGTGGGCTTACTGTATCATATGGTAGCTCAGTGTGTACGTTTTAAAGACACCACCATTCAGTTCTCATTAGTGGCTCTTTCCAGGTTACGTCCCACTTAAATTTGAGGGTATGCATTTCTCCAAAACAATTTCAGTATTTATTGTTTGTAGTTTTATTGCTGATGGTTATTCTGACAGTGCGAGCTGAGACTTCTTTGTGGTGGAATTTGCATGTGTCCCATAATCTGTTGAAATTGAGCTTTAAAGCATGTCCTTTTTATTTATCAAACTGTGATTACAGCTTAGTTCTTCCAAGTGTTTTCTTAAGTATGTGTCACATTTTGAAATATTTTGGCCATTACCTCCCTCAAGACATTTTGAGGGCAGGTTTCATTTACAGCCCTGCAGTACTTGTTCATATGAAGTGACAATTAGCACAGGCTTTAAAGCTGCTTTTGCAGGTAACGGCCAGAGGGCGGCAGCCTTTCTACATTCCCCACTCTGGTAACTAGGGAAACAGACCATACGGCCAGTGGTGTTCCTCGGTTATAAATTAGAGTGCAATGTGCCCGGATAAACCCACAAATGCTGATGTCTCCTTACTTTTGTTTGTTTTTTTAATTTAATTTATATTTATTATTGGAGTAATATTCCATTGTGTACATGGACCACTTCTTCTTGGTGCATTCCTCTGTTGATGGACATTTTCCTTGCTTCCAAGTGTTGCCTATGGTAAATATTGCTGGAGTGCAGGATTGCCAGCCTGTGACTTTTTTACTCTCTTTTTCTCAGGTGATAGGCCAAGCAGTGAGTATGATTGATTGACTGGTAGCTCAATGTTTACCTTATCAAGGCACCTCCATTGTGCTTTTATTAGTGGCTCTCACCACGTCCCCCTTAGAAGCGAGAGTACGCATTTCTCCACAATCCCTTCAGCATGTATTGTTTGCAGCATTTTTGCTGATGGCCATTCTGACTGCTGTGAGCTGATAGGTATTTGAAATTTCCGTTTGCATATCTTTAAAAATTCCTAAACTTTATCATTTTCCCACGTCTTTTTCTTTTCACTTAAAAGAAAAAAAACGTGTGTACAATATACCTCTTGAAATTGTCTTCTTCGAAGGTTGCCCTCTTTTGAATGTTTTGGTCGATTTTTGACCTCAGAAATTTTTTGGAGGGCAGGTGTCATTTACAGAACTGCAAGTTGGTGAATGTTTAGTGACCTATTGCAGAGGGTTTAAAGCTGCGTTGTGGGAAACGGCCACAAGGAGGCAGCATTTCTCCATTCCCCAATCTGGGTACTAGGGCAGCGGAGCCTTTCTGGAAGTCGTTGTCCTAGGTTGTAAATGAGAATGGAATTTGCCAGGAGAAAGCCCCATAAGTTTATGTCTCATTACTTCTTCTTCGGTTTTTAAATTTTTTTTAATCAGAGTAAAGATTAGAATATTGTTTGTCCTAGGTGTACACAATCTGGTTCATTTGTACATTATGTATGTCTATTAATGTACAGATCCTCTTCCCATGTAAAATATTACAGTGTTCCATAGACCTCCCTTGCTATATGTTCGGTCTTTTTGATACATGTATATAATATGTATTTGTATACGTATAGTAACACTATTCTTCATTTATCAATTCCCCCCTCCTTTCCTTTTAGATGAGCATAGTTTGTTTTCTAAGCCCGTGAGTGTCTTTCTCTTTGGAAATATGTTCATTTGTGTCAGTTATTAGATAATGCCATAAGTGATATTATAGGATATAGGTCTTTTGCTTTCCGTCCTACTTCATGTTTTGTAATTATCTCCAGGCTCATGTATGGTGCCTCAAAGAGCAGTGCTTCAATGTTTTCCATGGCTAATATTCCATTGTGGACATGGACCACTTCTTCTTGGTGCATTCCTCTGTTGATGGACGTTTTCGTTGCTTCCAAGTGTTGCCTATGGTAACTATTGCTGGAGTGCAGGATTGCCAGCCTGTGACTTTTGGATTTTCATTTTCTCAGGTGATACACCCAGCAGTGGGTATGATTGATTGACTGGTATGGTAGCTCAATGTTACCTTTTCAAGGCACCTCAATTGTGCTTTCATTAGTGGCTCTTACCACGTCCCCCTTAGAATCGAGGGTACTCATTTCTCCACAATCACGTCAGCATTTATTGTTTGCAGCATTTTTGTCGAGGGCCATTCTGACTGCTGTGAGCTGATAGGTTTTTGTAATTTGGGTTGACTTGTCTTTAAAAATTCCTAAAATTCATCATTTTTCCACGCCTTTTTCTTTTGTGTTAAAAGAAAAAAGAAAAAAAAACTGTGAGTACAATCTACCTCTTCAAATTGTCTTTTTGGAAGGTTGCACTCTTGAATTTTTTGGTCGATTTTCGACCTCAGTATTTTTTGGAGGGCAGGTGTCATTTACAGAACTGAATTGGTGAATATTTAGTGACCTTTTGCAGTGGGTTTAAAGCTGCTGTTGTGGGAAACGGCCACAAGGAGGCAGCATTTCTCCATTCCCAAATCTGGGTACTAGGGCAGCAGAGCCGTTCTGGAAGTCGTTTACCTAGGTTGTAAATTTGAATGGAATGTGCCAGGAAAACCACCCATAAGTTTATGTCTCATTACTTCTAGTTCGTTGTTTTAATTTTTTACATTGGGGTAATGGTTCGGATGTTGTTTGTCCAAGGTGTACACACTCTGGTTCATTTACACATTATATATATCTATTTATGTAGAGATCCTCTTCCCATGTAAATTTTTACAGAGTGTTCCATCAACCTCCCTTGCTATATGGTCGGTCTTTTTGATATATGTATATAATATGAATTTGTATACAGATGGTAACGCTAATCTTCATTTATCTATTCCCCCCACCTTTCCTTTTAGGTAAGCATAGTTTTTTCTTATAAGTCTGTGATTGCCTTTCCCTGTGGAAATATGTTCATTTGTGTCAGTTATTAGATAACGCCTATAAGTGATTTCATAGGATATAGGACTTTTGCTTTCCGACTTCCCTCATGTTCTGTGATTATCTCCAAGATCATCTATGGTGCCTCAAAGAGCAGTGTTTCATGGTTTTCCATGGCTAGTATTCATTGTGTACATGGACCACTTCTTCTTTATCCCTTCATCTGTTGATGGACATTTTGGTTGCTTCACTGTCTTGTCTATTGTGAATAAGGCTGCAGTGCAGCTTTTGCAGCCCGGGTCTTCTTGATTCTGGTCTTCTCAGGTGAGAGGCCCATTGGTGCGCCTGCTGGATTGAATGGTACCTCACTTTTTCCTTTTAAACGCAGCTCCTTTCTGTTCTCATTATTGGCTGTTAACCACTTTACATCTCACCAGCAGCTAGAGGGTACACAGTTCTCTAAAACCTCTTCAGCATTGATTGTTTGTAGGCTTTTTGCTGATGGTCAGTCGACTGGTGTGAGTTGAAAACTTTTTGTAGATTAGATTGCATGAGTCTAATACTTCCTGAGGTTGAGCTTTTATCCATTTTCCTTTTTTTAAAAAGAGAGTGAGTAAAACTTACCTCTTCATACTATCTTCTTGAAAATGTTGCCTGTTTTGAATTGTTTTATCCATTCCCTACCTCAGCACAATTTTGAGGGCAGGTGTCCTTTACAGGCCTGAGTCCTTGTGAATATTAAGTGACCATGAGCTGTGGGTTAAAAGCTGCTCTTGCGGGAATGGGCCACAAGGCGGCAGCATTTCTCCTTTACCAAATCTGGTTACTAGGGCAACAGAGCCTTACTGGAAGTGGTGTTCTAGGTTGTAAATTAGAATGGAATGTGCCAGGAAAAAGCCCTTTAAGTTTATGTCTCATTACTTCTTGTTCGTAGTTTTAAGTTAATTTTTATTTTTTATCACAGCAAACTTGATTACAATGTTTTGTTTGTTCTAGGTGTGCAAGACGTGCTTCTTTCACACATATACGTATATCTATTCTTCTTCAGATCCTTTTCCCATGTAGGTTATGACACAATGTTTAGTAGTCTTCCCTTGGTATTCCGTATATCTTTGGTGATTATATATTTCACATGTGTTTGTATCTCTCCGTTAACCTCAATATGGTAGTGTTTCCAATCCTCACACCTTTCCATTTGGCGAAGCATAAGTTTTTGTTCTGAATCTGTGATTGCCTTTCTCTGTGGAAATATCATCGTTTGTTTCAATTTTTAGGTAACACCTGTATGTGATATGATAGGATATGTGTCTTTCGCTGTCTCACTTACTACAAGTTGCGTGATTACTTGTAGACTCATCTATGGTGCTGCAAATGGCATTGTTTCATTTTTTCGCTAGCTCATATTCCATGTGTACATGTAGCAGTTCTTCTTTGTCCACCCATCTGTCGGTGGACTTTTTGGTTACTTCCATATCTTGGCTATTGTAATACTATGCAATGCAGATTTGCCTGCCTGTGTCTTTCCAATTCTGTCTTCTTAGGTTATAGTTCCAGGAATGGGTCTGTTGGATCATATGGTAGCTCAATGTTTACCTTTCAAAGGCACCTCCATTCTGTTCTCTTTAGTGGCTCTTTCCAGGTTACGTCCCACGAAAAGTTGAGGGTATGCACTTCTCCACAGCACCTTCAGCATTTATTCTTTGTAGTTTTTTGCTGATGGTTATTCTGACTGGTGTGAGCTGATACCTCTTTGTGGTTGAATTTGCATGTGTCTCATAATGTGTTGAAATTGAGCTTTAAGACATGTGCTTTTTATTTTTCCAGCTGTGATTAGAGCTTAGTTCTTCAAAGTGTTTACTTGAAGTATGTGTCACCTTTTGAAATATTTTGGCCATTACCTCCCTCAAGACATTTTGAGGGCAGGTTTCATTTACAGCCCTGCAGTACTAGTTCATATGAAGTGACCATTAGCTCAAGCTTTAAACCTGCTTTTGCAGGTAACGGCCAGAGGGCGGCAGCCTTTCTACGTTCCCCACGCTGGTACTAGGGAAACAGACCTACCAGCCAGTGGTGATAGGGTACGGGTGAGTGTATGGTGTAGGGTATGTGTTAGGGTTAGCTTTAGGGTTAAGGGTAGGTTTAGGGTACGGTTTAGGATTAGGATACGTGTTAGGGTTAGGTTATGGGTTAGGGTTAAGGTACGCGTTAGGGTTAAGTTATTTATTAAACCTTTCCCACTCGCTATATACCAGTTAGCACGTAAAGGAATATTATTTGCGGTCCAGCCATGGAGAAGCATTTAGACACTAGGATAAGATAAAGAACACACACATTATAAAGAAATCACATTAGGATTTTCTTTTAAACCTGTTCCTTAAAACACTAGTGCTTAGAAAATCTACTGGAGGCAGAAGCAGTCAAGGGTAGTTTAAGGTTAGGGTTAGGGTTAGGGTACGGCTTAGGGTACGGGTTAGGGTGCAGGTGAGGCTATGGCGTAGGGTATGGCTTAGGGTTAGGGTTAGGGTTAAGGGTAGGTTTAGGGTACGGTTTAGGATTAGGGTACGTGTTAGGGGTAGGTTATGGGTTAGGGTTAGGGTACGTGTTAGGGTTAAGTTATTTATTAAACCTATCCCACTCGCTACATAGCACTTAGCACGTAAAGTAGTATTATTTGGAGTCTAGCCATGGAGAAGCTTTTAGACAGTAGGATAAGATTAAGAACTCACACATTATAAAGAAATCACATTAGGATTTTCTTTTTAACCTGTTCCTTAAAACACTAGTGCTTAGGAAACCTACTGGAGGCAGAAGCAGTCAAGGGTTAGGGTTAGGGTTAGGGTTAGGTTTAGGGTTAGGGTACGGCTTAGGTTACGGGTTAGGGTTAGTGTTAGGTTTAGTGTTAGGCTTAGGGTACGGCTTAGGCTACGGCGAGGGTATGGTGTAGAGTATGGGTTAGGGTTAGTTTTAGGGTTAGGGCTAGGTTTAGGGTATGGTTTAGGATTAGGGTACGTGTTAGGGTTAGGTTATTGGTTAAGGTTAGGGTACGTGTTAGGGTTAGGGTATTTATTAAACCTATCCCACTCGCTAGATACCACTTAGCATGTTAAGGAATATTATTTGGGGTCCAGCCATGGAGAAGCTTTTAGACACTAGGATAAGATTAAGAACACACACATTATAAAGAAATCACATTAGGGTTTTCTTTTTAACCTGTTCCTTAAAACACTAGTGCTTAGGAAATCTACTGGAGGCAGAAGCAGTCAAGGGTTAGGCTTAGGGTTAGTGTTAGGGTTAGGGTTAGTGTTAGGTTTAGGGTTAGGGTACGGCTTAGGTTACGGGTTAGGGTTAGTGTTAGGGTTGGGGTTAGGGTTAGGGTACGGCTTAGGGTACGGGCGAGGGTACGGTGTAGAGTATGGGTAGGTTTAGGGTTAGTTTTAGGTTTAGGGCTAGGGTTAGGGTACGTGTTAGGGTTAGGTTATGGGTTAGGGTTAGGGTACGTGTTAGGGTTAGGGTACTTATTAAACCTATCCCACTCGCTAGATACCACTTAGCACATAAAGGAATATTATTTGGGGTCCAGCCATGGAGAAGCTTTTAGACAGTAGGATAAGATTAAGAACTCACACATTATAAAGAAATCACATTAGGATTTTCTTTTTAACCTGTTCCTTAAAACACTAGTGCTTAGGAAATCTACTGGAGGCAGAAGCAGTCAAGGGTAGTTTAGGGTTAGGGTTAGGGTAAGGGTTAGGGTTAGGTTACGGCTTAGGGTACGCGTGAGGGTATGGCGTAGGGTATGGGTTAGGGTTAGGGTTAGTTTTAGGGTTAGGGCTAGGTTTAGGGTATGGGTTAGGATTAGGCTACGTGTTAGGGTTAGGTGATGGGTTAGGGTTAGGGTACGCGTTAGGGTTAGGGTACACATTAGGGTTAGGGTATTTATTAAACCTATCCCACTCGCTAGATACCACTTAGCATGTTAAGGAATATTATTTGGGGTCCAGCCATGGAGAAGCTTTTAGACACTAGGATAAGATAAAGAACACACACATTATAAAGAAATCACATTAGGATTTTCTTTTTAACCTGTTCCTTAAAACACTAGTGCTTAGGAAATGTGCTGGAGAGAGAAGCAGTCAAGGGTAGTTTAGGGTTAGGGTTAGGGTTCGGGTTAGGGTACAGGTTAGGGTACGGGTTAGGGTAGGGTACACTTTTAGGTAACTCCTAAAAGTGATATGATAGGATATGTGTGTTTTGCTTTCTCACTTACTACAAGTGGCGTGATTACGTCTAGACTCATCTATGGTGCTGCAAATGGCATTGTTTCATTGTTTCACCAGCTAATAATCCATCTGTACATGGAGGAGTTCTTCTTTGTCCACCCATCTGTTGGTGGACTTTTTGGTTACTTCCATATCTTGGCTATTGTAATACTGTGCAATGCAGATTTGCCTGCCTGTGTCTTTCCAATTCTGTCTTCTTAGATTGTAGGTCCAGGAGTGGGCCTGCTGGATCATATGGTAGCTCAATGTTTACCTTTTAAAGGCACCTCCATTCTGTTCTCTTTAGTGGCTCTTTCCAGGTTACGTCCCACATAAAGGTGAGGGTATGCATTTCTCCACAGCACCTACAGCATTTATTCTTTGTAGTTTTTTGCTGATGGTTATTCTGACTGGTGTGAGCTGATACCTCTTTGTGGTTGAATTTGCATGTGTCTCATAATGCGTTGAAATTGAGCTTTAAGACATGTGCTTTTTATTTTTCCAGCTGTGATTAGAGCTTAGTTCTTCAAAGTGTTTACTTGAAGTATGTGTCACCTTTTGAAATATTTTGGCCATTACCTCCCTCAAGACATTTTGAGGGCAGGTTTCATTTACAGCCCTGCAGTACTAGTTCATATGAAGTGACCATTAGCTCAAGCTTTAAACCTGCTTTTGCAGGTAACGGCCAGAGGGCGGCAGCCTTTCTACGTTCCCCACGCTGGTACTAGGGAAACAGACCTACCAGCCAGTGGTGCTCTTCGGTTATAAATTAGAGTGGAATGTGCCCGGAGAAACCCACAGATGCTGATGTCTCCTTACATTTGTTTGTTTTTTAAATTTAATTTATAATTTTTACTGAAGTACTATTCCGTTGTATACATGGACCACTTCTTCTTGGTGCATTCCTCTGTTGATGGACATTTTTGTTGCTTCCATGTGTTGACTATGGTAAGTAATGCTGGCGTACAGGTTTGCCAGCCTGTGACTTTTTGATTCTCATTTTCTCAGGTGATAGGCTCAGCAGATGGTATGCTTGATTCACTGGTAGCTCAATGTTTACCTTTTCAAAGCACCTCCATTGTGTTTACAGTAATGGTTCTTACCACGTCCCCCTTAGAGCTCAGGGTACACATTTCTCCACAATCCCTTCAGCATGTATTGTTTGCAGCATTTTTGCTGATGGCCATTCTGACTGCTGTGAGCTGATAGGTATTTGTAATTTCGGTTTGCGTATCTTTCAAAATTCCTAAATTTTATCATTTTCCCACGCCTTTTTCTTTTCACTTAAAAGAAAAAACCGTGTGTACAATATACCTCTTGAAATTGTCTTCTTCGAAGGTTGCCCTCTTTTGAATTTTTTGGTCGATTTTTGACCCCAGAAATTTTTTGGAGGGCAGGTGTCATTTACAGAACTGCACGTTGGTGAATACTTAGTGACCTTTCCCAGTGGGTTTAAAGCTGCTGTTGTGGGAAACGGCCACAAGGAGGCAGCATTTCTCCATTCCCCAATCTGGGTACTAGGGCAGCAGAGCCTTTCTGGAAGTCGTTGTCCTAGGTTGTAAATGAGAATGGAATTTGCCAGGAGAAAGCCGCATAAGTTTATGTCTCATTACTTCTTCTTGGTTTTTTAAATTTTTTTAATCAGAGTAAAGATTAGAATATTGTTTGTCCTAGGTGTACACAATCTGGTTCATTTGCACATTATGTATGTCTATTAATGTACAGATCCTCTTCCCATGTAAAATATTACAGTGTTCCATAGACCTCCCTTGCTATATGTTCGGTCTTTTTGATACATGTATATAATATGTATTTGTATACGTATAGTAACACTATTCTTTATTTATCAATTCCCCCCTCCTTTCCTTTTAGATGAGCATAGTTTGTTTTCTAAGCCCGTGAGTGTCTTTCTCTTTGGAAATATGTTCATTTGTGTCAGTTATTAGATAATGCCATAAGTGATATTATAGGATATAGGTCTTTTGCTTTCCGTCCTACTTCATGTTTTGTAATTATCTCCAGGCTCATGTATGGTGCCTCAAAGAGCAGTGCTTCAATGTTTTCCATGGCTAATATTCCATTGTGTGCATGGACCACTTCTTCTTGGTGCATTCCTCTGTTGATGGACGTTTTCGTTGCTTCCAAGTGTTGCCTATGGTAACTATTGCTGGAGTGCAGGATTGCCAGCCTGTGACTTTTGGATTTTCATTTTCTCAGGTGATACACCCAGCAGTGGGTATGATTGATTGACTGGTATGGTAGCTCAATGTTACCTTTTCAAGGCACCTCAATTGTGCTTTCATTAGTGGCTCTTACCACGTCCCCCTTAGAATCGAGGGTACTCATTTCTCCACAATCACGTCAGCATTTATTGTTTGCAGCATTTTTGTCGAGGGCCATTCTGACTGCTGTGAGCTGATAGGTTTTTGTAATTTGGGTTGACATGTCTTTAAAAATTCCTAAAATTCATCATTTTTCCACGCCTTTTTCTTTTGTGTTAAAAGAAAAAAGAAAAAAAAACTGTGAGTACAATCTACCTCTTCAAATTGTCTTTTTGGAAGGTTGCACTCTTGAATTTTTTGGTCGATTTTCGACCTCAGTATTTTTTGGAGGGCAGGTGTCATTTACAGAACTGAATTGGTGAATATTTAGTGACCTTTTGCAGTGGGTTTAAAGCTGCTGTTGTGGGAAACGGCCACAAGGAGGCAGCATTTCTCCATTCCCAAATCTGGGTACTAGGGCAGCAGAGCCGTTCTGGAAGTCGTTTACCTAGGTTGTAAATTTGAATGGAATGTGCCAGGAAAACCACCCATAAGTTTATGTCTCATTACTTCTAGTTCGTTGTTTTAATTTTTTACATTGGGGTAATGGTTCGAATGTTGTTTGTCCAAGGTGTACACACTCTGGTTCATTTACACATTATATATATCTATTTATGTAGAGATCCTCTTCCCATGTAAATTATTACAGAGTGTTCCGTCAACCTCCCTTGCTATATGGTCGGTCTTTTTGATATATGTATATAATATGAATTTGTATACAGATGGTAACGCTAATCTTCATTTATCCATTCCCCCCACCTTTCCTTTTAGGTAAGCATAGTTTTTTTTTTATAAGTCTGTGATTGCCTTTCCCTGTGGAAATATGTTCATTTGTGTCAGTTATTAGATAACGCCTATAAGTGATTTCATAGGATATAGGACTTTTGCTTTCCGACTTCCCTCATGTTCTGTGATTATCTCCAAGATCATCTATGGTGCCTCAAAGAGCAGTGTTTCATGGTTTTCCATGGCTAGTATTCATTGTGTACATGGACCACTTCTTCTTTATCCCTTCATCTGTTGATGGACATTTTGGTTGCTTCACTGTCTTGTTTATTGTGAATAAGGCTGCAGTGCAGCTTTTGCAGCCCGGGTCTTCTTGATTCTGGTCTTCTCAGGTGAGAGGCCCATTGGTGCGCCTGCTGGATTGAATGGTACCTCACTTTTTCCTTTTAAACGCAGCTCCTTTCTGTTCTCATTATTGGCTGTTAACCACTTTACATCTCACCAGCAGCTAGAGGGTACACAGTTCTCTAAAACCTCTTCAGCATTGATTGTTTGTAGGCTTTTTGCTGATGGTCAGTCGACTGGTGTGAGTTGAAAAGTTTTTGTAGATTAGATTGCATGAGTCTAATACTTCCTGAGGTTGAGCTTTTATCCATTTTCCTTTTTTTAAAAAGAGAGTGAGTAAAACTTACCTCTTCATACTATCTTCTTGAAAATGTTGCCTGTTTTGAATTGTTTTATCCATTCCCTACCTCAGCACAATTTTGAGGGCAGGTGTCCTTTACAAGCCTGAGTCCTTGTGAATATTAAGTGACCATGAGCTGTGGGTTAAAAGCTGCTCTTGCGGGAATGGGCCACAAGGCGGCAGCATTTCTCCTTTACCAAATCTGGTTACTAGGGCAACAGAGCCTTACTGGAAGTGGTGTTCTAGGTTGTAAATTAGAATGGAATGTGCCAGGAAAAAGCCCTTTAAGTTTATGTCTCATTACTTCTTGTTCGTAGTTTTAAGTTAATTTTTATTTTTTATCACAGCAAACTTGATTACAATGTTTTGTTTGTTCTAGGTGTGCAAGACGTGCTTCTTTCACACATATACGTATATCTATTCTTCTTCAGATCCTTTTCCCATGTAGGTTATGACACAATGTTTAGTAGTCTTCCCTTGGTATTCCGTATATCTTTGGTGATTATATATTTCACATGTGTTTGTATCTCTCCATTAACCTCAATATGGTAGTGTTTCCAATCCTCACACCTTTCCATTTGGCGAAGCATAAGTTTTTGTTCTGAATCTGTGATTGCCTTTCTCTGTGGAAATATCATCGTTTGTTTCAATTTTTAGGTAACACCTGTATGTGATATGATAGGATATGTGTCTTTCGCTGTCTCACTTACTACAAGTTGCGTGATTACTTGTAGACTCATCTATGGTGCTGCAAATGGCATTGTTTCATTTTTTCGCTAGCTCATATTCCATGTGTACATGTAGCAGTTCTTCTTTGTCCACCCATCTGTCGGTGGACTTTTTGGTTACTTCCATATCTTGGCTATTGTAATACTATGCAATGCAGATTTGCCTGCCTGTGTCTTTCCAATTCTGTCTTCTTAGGTTATAGTTCCAGGAATGGGTCTGTTGGATCATATGGTAGCTCAATGTTTACCTTTCAAAGGCACCTCCATTCTGTTCTCTTTAGTGGCTCTTTCCAGGTTACGTCCCACGAAAAGTTGAGGGTATGCACTTCTCCACAGCACCTTCAGCATTTATTCTTTGTAGTTTTTTGCTGATGGTTATTCTGACTGGTGTGAGCTGATACCTCTTTGTGGTTGAATTTGCATGTGTCTCATAATGTGTTGAAATTGAGCTTTAAGACATGTGCTTTTTATTTTTCCAGCTGTGATTAGAGCTTAGTTCTTCAAAGTGTTTACTTGAAGTATGTGTCACCTTTTGAAATATTTTGGCCATTACCTCCCTCAAGACATTTTGAGGGCAGGTTTCATTTACAGCCCTGCAGTACTAGTTCATATGAAGTGACCATTAGCTCAAGCTTTAAACCTGCTTTTGCAGGTAACGGCCAGAGGGCGGCAGCCTTTCTACGTTCCCCACGCTGGTACTAGGGAAACAGACCTACCAGCCAGTGGTGATAGGGTACGGGTGAGTGTATGGTGTAGGGTATGTGTTAGGGTTAGCTTTAGGGTTAAGGGTAGGTTTAGGGTACGGTTTAGGATTAGGATACGTGTTAGGGTTAGGTTATGGGTTAGGGTTAAGGTACGCGTTAGGGTTAAGTTATTTATTAAACCTTTCCCACTCGCTATATACCAGTTAGCACGTAAAGGAATATTATTTGCAGTCCAGCCATGGAGAAGCATTTAGACACTAGGATAAGATAAAGAACACACACATTATAAAGAAATCACATTAGGATTTTCTTTTAAACCTGTTCCTTAAAACACTAGTGCTTAGAAAATCTACTGGAGGCAGAAGCAGTCAAGGGTAGTTTAGGGTTAGGGTTAGGGTTAGGGTACGGCTTAGGGTACGGGTTAGGGTGCAGGTGAGGCTATGGCGTAGGGTATGGCTTAGGGTTAGGGTTAGGGTTAAGGGTAGGTTTAGGGTACGGTTTAGGATTAGGGTACGTGTTAGGGGTAGGTTATGGGTTAGGGTTAGGGTACGTGTTAGGGTTAAGTTATTTATTAAACCTATCCCACTCGCTACATAGCACTTAGCACGTAAAGTAGTATTATTTGGAGTCTAGCCATGGAGAAGCTTTTAGACAGTAGGATAAGATTAAGAACTCCCACATTATAAAGAAATCACATTAGGATTTTCTTTTTAACCTGTTCCTTAAAACACTAGTGCTTAGGAAACCTACTGGAGGCAGAAGCAGTCAAGGGTTAGGGTTAGGGTTAGGGTTAGGTTTAGGGTTAGGGTACGGCTTAGGTTACGGGTTAGGGTTAGTGTTAGGTTTAGTGTTAGGCTTAGGGTACGGCTTAGGCTACGGCGAGGGTATGGTGTAGAGTATGGGTTAGGGTTAGTTTTAGGGTTAGGGCTAGGTTTAGGGTATGGTTTAGGATTAGGGTACGTGTTAGGGTTAGGTTATTGGTTAAGGTTAGGGTACGTGTTAGGGTTAGGGTATTTATTAAACCTATCCCACTCGCTAGATACCACTTAGCATGTTAAGGAATATTATTTGGGGTCCAGCCATGGAGAAGCTTTTAGACACTAGGATAAGATTAAGAACACACACATTATAAAGAAATCACATTAGGATTTTCTTTTTAACCTGTTCCTTAAAACACTAGTGCTTAGGAAATCTACTGGAGGCAGAAGCAGTCAAGGGTTAGGCTTAGGGTTAGTGTTAGGGTTAGGGTTAGTGTTAGGTTTAGGGTTAGGGTACGGCTTAGGTTACGGGTTAGGGTTAGTGTTAGGGTTGGGGTTAGGGTTAGGGTACGGCTTAGGGTACGGGCGAGGGTACGGTGTAGAGTATGGGTAGGTTTAGGGTTAGTTTTAGGTTTAGGGCTAGGGTTAGGGTACGTGTTAGGGTTAGGTTATGGGTTAGGGTTAGGGTACGTGTTAGGGTTAGGGTACTTATTAAACCTATCCCACTCGCTAGATACCACTTAGCACATAAAGGAATATTATTTGGGGTCCAGCAATGGAGAAGCTTTTAGACAGTAGGATAAGATTAAGAACTCACACATTATAAAGAAATCACATTAGGATTTTCTTTTTAACCTGTTCCTTAAAACACTAGTGCTTAGGAAATCTACTGGAGGCAGAAGCAGTCAAGGGTAGTTTAGGGTTAGGGTTAGGGTAAGGGTTAGGGTTAGGTTACGGCTTAGGGTACGCGTGAGGGTATGGCGTAGGGTATGGGTTAGGGTTAGGGTTAGTTTTAGGGTTAGGGCTAGGTTTAGGGTATGGGTTAGGATTAGGCTACGTGTTAGGGTTAGGTGATGGGTTAGGGTTAGGGTACGCGTTAGGGTTAGGGTACACGTTAGGGTTAGGGTATTTATTAAACCTATCCCACTCTCTAGATACCACTTAGTACGTAAAGGAATATTATTTGAGGTCCAGCCATGGAGAAGCTTTTAGACACTAGGATAAGATAAAGAACACACACATTATAAAGAAATCACATTAGGATTTTCTTTTTAACCTGTTCCTTAAAACACTAGTGCTTAGGAAATGTGCTGGAGAGAGAAGCAGTCAAGGGTAGTTTAGGGTTAGGGTTAGGGTTCGGGTTAGGGTACAGGTTAGGGTACGGGTTAGGGTAGGGTACACTTTTAGGTAACTCCTAAATGTGATATGATAGGATATGTGTGTTTTGCTTTCTCACTTACTACAAGTGGCGTGATTACGTCTAGACTCATCTATGGTGCTGCAAATGGCATTGTTTCATTGTTTCACCAGCTAATAATCCATCTGTACATGGAGGAGTTCTTCTTTGTCCACCCATCTGTTGGTGGACTTTTTGGTTACTTCCATATCTTGGCTATTGTAATACTGTGCAATGCAGATTTGCCTGCCTGTGTCTTTCCAATTCTGTCTTCTTAGATTGTAGGTCCAGGAGTGGGCCTGCTGGATCATATGGTAGCTCAATGTTTACCTTTTAAAGGCACCTCCATTCTGTTCTCTTTAGTGGCTCTTTCCAGGTTACGTCCCACATAAAGGTGAGGGTATGCATTTCTCCACAGCACCTACAGCATTTATTCTTTGTAGTTTTTTGCTGATGGTTATTCTGACTGGTGTGAGCTGATACCTCTTTGTGGTTGAATTTGCATGTGTCTCATAATGCGTTGAAATTGAGCTTTAAGACATGTGCTTTTTATTTTTCCAGCTGTGATTAGAGCTTAGTTCTTCAAAGTGTTTACTTGAAGTATGTGTCACCTTTTGAAATATTTTGGCCATTACCTCCCTCAAGACATTTTGAGGGCAGGTTTCATTTACAGCCCTGCAGTACTAGTTCATATGAAGTGACCATTAGCTCAAGCTTTAAACCTGCTTTTGCAGGTAACGGCCAGAGGGCGGCAGCCTTTCTACGTTCCCCACGCTGGTACTAGGGAAACAGACCTACCAGCCAGTGGTGCTCTTCGGTTATAAATTAGAGTGGAATGTGCCCGGAGAAACCCACAGATGCTGATGTCTCCTTACATTTGTTTGTTTTTTAAATTTAATTTATAATTTTTACTGGAGTACTATTCCGTTGTATACATGGACCACTTCTTCTTGGTGCATTCCTCTGTTGATGGACATTTTTGTTGCTTCCATGTGTTGACTATGGTAAGTAATGCTGGCGTACAGGTTTGCCAGCCTGTGACTTTTTGATTCTCATTTTCTCAGGTGATAGGCTCAGCAGATGGTATGCTTGATTCACTGGTAGCTCAATGTTTACCTTTTCAAAGCACCTCCATTGTGTTTACAGTAATGGTTCTTACCACGTCCCCCTTAGAGCTCAGGGTACACATTTCTCCACAATCCCTTCAGCATGTATTGTTTGCAGCATTTTTGCTGATGGCCATTCTGACTGCTGTGAGCTGATAGGTATTTGTAATTTCGGTTTGCGTATCTTTCAAAATTCCTAAATTTTATCATTTTCCCACGCCTTTTTCTTTTCACTTAAAAGAAAAAACCGTGTGTACAATATACCTCTTGAAATTGTCTTCTTCGAAGGTTGCCCTCTTTTGAATTTTTTGGTCGATTTTTGACCCCAGAAATTTTTTGGAGGGCAGGTGTCATTTACAGAACTGCACGTTGGTGAATACTTAGTGACCTTTCCCAGTGGGTTTAAAGCTGCTGTTGTGGGAAACGGCCACAAGGAGGCAGCATTTCTCCATTCCCCAATCTGGGTACTAGGGCAGCAGAGCCTTTCTGGAAGTCGTTGTCCTAGGTTGTAAATGAGAATGGAATTTGCCAGGAGAAAGCCGCATAAGTTTATGTCTCATTACTTCTTCTTGGTTTTTTAAATTTTTTTAATCAGAGTAAAGATTAGAATATTGTTTGTCCTAGGTGTACACAATCTGGTTCATTTGCACATTATGTATGTCTATTAATGTACAGATCCTCTTCCCATGTAAAATATTACAGTGTTCCATAGACCTCCCTTGCTATATGTTCGGTCTTTTTGATACATGTATATAATATGTATTTGTATACGTATAGTAACACTATTCTTTATTTATCAATTCCCCCCTCCTTTCCTTTTAGATGAGCATAGTTTGTTCTCTAAGCCCGTGAGTGTCTTTCTCTTTGGAAATATGTTCATTTGTGTCAGTTATTAGATAATGCCATAAGTGATATTATAGGATATAGGTCTTTTGCTTTCCGTCCTACTTCATGTTTTGTAATTATCTCCAGGCTCATGTATGGTGCCTCAAAGAGCAGTGCTTCAATGTTTTCCATGGCTAATATTCCATTGTGTGCATGGACCACTTCTTCTTGGTGCATTCCTCTGTTGATGGACGTTTTCGTTGCTTCCAAGTGTTGCCTATGGTAACTATTGCTGGAGTGCAGGATTGCCAGCCTGTGACTTTTGGATTTTCATTTTCTCAGGTGATACACCCAGCAGTGGGTATGATTGATTGACTGGTATGGTAGCTCAATGTTACCTTTTCAAGGCACCTCAATTGTGCTTTCATTAGTGGCTCTTACCACGTCCCCCTTAGAATCGAGGGTACTCATTTCTCCACAATCACGTCAGCATTTATTGTTTGCAGCATTTTTGTCGAGGGCCATTCTGACTGCTGTGAGCTGATAGGTTTTTGTAATTTGGGTTGACATGTCTTTAAAAATTCCTAAAATTCATCATTTTTCCACGCCTTTTTCTTTTGTGTTAAAAGAAAAAAGAAAAAAAAAGTGTGAGTACAATCTACCTCTTCAAATTGTCTTTTTGGAAGGTTGCACTCTTGAATTTTTTGGTCGATTTTCGACCTCAGTATTTTTTGGAGGGCAGGTGTCATTTACAGAACTGAATTGGTGAATATTTAGTGACCTTTTGCAGTGGGTTTAAAGCTGCTGTTGTGGGAAACGGCCACAAGGAGGCAGCATTTCTCCATTCCCAAATCTGGGTACTAGGGCAGCAGAGCCGTTCTGGAAGTCGTTTACCTAGGTTGTAAATTTGAATGGAATGTGCCAGGAAAACCACCCATAAGTTTATGTCTCATTACTTCTAGTTCGTTGTTTTAATTTTTTACATTGGGGTAATGGTTCGAATGTTGTTTGTCCAAGGTGTACACACTCTGGTTCATTTACACATTATATATATCTATTTATGTAGAGATCCTCTTCCCATGTAAATTATTACAGAGTGTTCCGTCAACCTCCCTTGCTATATGGTCGGTCTTTTTGATATATGTATATAATATGAATTTGTATACAGATGGTAACGCTAATCTTCATTTATCCATTCCCCCCACCTTTCCTTTTAGGTAAGCATAGTTTTTTTTTATAAGTCTGTGATTGCCTTTCCCTGTGGAAATATGTTCATTTGTGTCAGTTATTAGATAACGCCTATAAGTGATTTCATAGGATATAGGACTTTTGCTTTCCGACTTCCCTCATGTTCTGTGATTATCTCCAAGATCATCTATGGTGCCTCAAAGAGCAGTGTTTCATGGTTTTCCATGGCTAGTATTCATTGTGTACATGGACCACTTCTTCTTTATCCCTTCATCTGTTGATGGACATTTTGGTTGCTTCACTGTCTTGTCTATTGTGAATAAGGCTGCAGTGCAGCTTTTGCAGCCCGGGTCTTCTTGATTCTGGTCTTCTCAGGTGAGAGGCCCATTGGTGCGCCTGCTGGATTGAATGGTACCTCACTTTTTCCTTTTAAACGCAGCTCCTTTCTGTTCTCATTATTGGCTGTTAACCACTTTACATCTCACCAGCAGCTAGAGGGTACACAGTTCTCTAAAACCTCTTCAGCATTGATTGTTTGTAGGCTTTTTGCTGATGGTCAGTCGACTGGTGTGAGTTGAAAAGTTTTTGTAGATTAGATTGCATGAGTCTAATACTTCCTGAGGTTGAGCTTTTATCCATTTTCCTTTTTTTAAAAAGAGAGTGAGTAAAACTTACCTCTTCATACTATCTTCTTGAAAATGTTGCCTGTTTTGAATTGTTTTATCCATTCCCTACCTCAGCACAATTTTGAGGGCAGGTGTCCTTTACAAGCCTGAGTCCTTGTGAATATTAAGTGACCATGAGCTGTGGGTTAAAAGCTGCTCTTGCGGGAATGGGCCACAAGGCGGCAGCATTTCTCCTTTACCAAATCTGGTTACTAGGGCAACAGAGCCTTACTGGAAGTGGTGTTCTAGGTTGTAAATTAGAATGGAATGTGCCAGGAAAAAGCCCTTTAAGTTTATGTCTCATTACTTCTTGTTCGTAGTTTTAAGTTAATTTTTATTTTTTATCACAGCAAACTTGATTACAATGTTTTGTTTGTTCTAGGTGTGCAAGACGTGCTTCTTTCACACATATACATATATCTATTCTTCTTCAGATCCTTTTCCCATGTAGGTTATGACACAATGTTTAGTAGTCTTCCCTTGGTATTCCGTATATCTTTGGTGATTATATATTTCACATGTGTTTGTATCTCTCCGTTAACCTCAATATGGTAGTGTTTCCAATCCTCACACCTTTCTATTTGGCGAAGCATAAGTTTTTGTTCTGAATCTGTGATTGCCTTTCTCTGTGGAAATATCATCGTTTGTTTCAATTTTTAGGTAACACCTGTATGTGATATGATAGGATATGTGTCTTTCGCTGTCTCACTTACTACAAGTTGCGTGATTACTTGTAGACTCATCTATGGTGCTGCAAATGGCATTGTTTCATTTTTTCGCTAGCTCATATTCCATGTGTACATGTAGCAGTTCTTCTTTGTCCACCCATCTGTCGGTGGACTTTTTGGTTACTTCCATATCTTGGCTATTGTAATACTATGCAATGCAGATTTGCCTGCCTGTGTCTTTCCAATTCTGTCTTCTTAGGTTATAGTTCCAGGAATGGGTCTGTTGGATCATATGGTAGCTCAATGTTTACCTTTCAAAGGCACCTCCATTCTGTTCTCTTTAGTGGCTCTTTCCAGGTTACGTCCCACGAAAAGTTGAGGGTATGCACTTCTCCACAGCACCTTCAGCATTTATTCTTTGTAGTTTTTTGCTGATGGTTATTCTGACTGGTGTGAGCTGATACCTCTTTGTGGTTGAATTTGCATGTGTCTCATAATGTGTTGAAATTGAGCTTTAAGACATGTGCTTTTTATTTTTCCAGCTGTGATTAGAGCTTAGTTCTTCAAAGTGTTTACTTGAAGTATGTGTCACCTTTTGAAATATTTTGGCCATTACCTCCCTCAAGACATTTTGAGGGCAGGTTTCATTTACAGCCCTGCAGTACTAGTTCATATGAAGTGACCATTAGCTCAAGCTTTAAACCTGCTTTTGCAGGTAACGGCCAGAGGGCGGCAGCCTTTCTACGTTCCCCACGCTGGTACTAGGGAAACAGACCTACCAGCCAGTGGTGATAGGGTACGGGTGAGTGTATGGTGTAGGGTATGTGTTAGGGTTAGCTTTAGGGTTAAGGGTAGGTTTAGGGTACGGTTTAGGATTAGGATACGTGTTAGGGTTAGGTTATGGGTTAGGGTTAAGGTACGCGTTAGGGTTAAGTTATTTATTAAACCTTTCCCACTCGCTATATACCAGTTAGCACGTAAAGGAATATTATTTGCGGTCCAGCCATGGAGAAGCATTTAGACACTAGGATAAGATAAAGAACACACACATTATAAAGAAATCACATTAGGATTTTCTTTTAAACCTGTTCCTTAAAACACTAGTGCTTAGAAAATCTACTGGAGGCAGAAGCAGTCAAGGGTAGTTTAGGGTTAGGGTTAGGGTTAGGGTACGGCTTAGGGTACGGGTTAGGGTGCAGGTGAGGCTATGGCATAGGGTATGGCTTAGGGTTAGGGTTAGGGTTAAGGGTAGGTTTAGGGTACGGTTTAGGATTAGGGTACGTGTTAGGGGTAGGTTATGGGTTAGGGTTAGGGTACGTGTTAGGGTTAAGTTATTTATTAAACCTATCCCACTCGCTACATACCACTTAGCACGTAAAGTAGTATTATTTGGAGTCTAGCCATGGAGAAGCTTTTCGACAGTAGGATAAGATTAAGAACTCCCACATTATAAAGAAATCACATTAGGATTTTCTTTTTAACCTGTTCCTTAAAACACTAGTGCTTAGGAAACCTACTGGAGGCAGAAGCAGTCAAGGGTTAGGGTTAGGGTTAGGGTTAGGTTTAGGGTTAGGGTACGGCTTAGGTTACGGGTTAGGGTTAGTGTTAGGTTTAGTGTTAGGCTTAGGGTACGGCTTAGGCTACGGCGAGGGTATGGTGTAGAGTATGGGTTAGGGTTAGTTTTAGGGTTAGGGCTAGGTTTAGGGTATGGTTTAGGATTAGGGTACGTGTTAGGGTTAGGTTATGGGTTAAGGTTAGGGTACGTGTTAGGGTTAGGGTATTTATTAAACCTATCCCACTCGCTAGATACCACTTAGCATGTTAAGGAATATTATTTGGGGTCCAGCCATGGAGAAGCTTTTAGACACTAGGATAAGATTAAGAACACACACATTATAAAGAAATCACATTAGGATTTTCTTTTTAACCTGTTCCTTAAAACACTAGTGCTTAGGAAATCTACTGGAGGCAGAAGCAGTCAAGGGTTAGGGTTAGGGTTAGTGTTAAGTTTAGGTTTAGGGTACGGCTTAGGTTACGGGTTAGGGTTAGTGTTAGGGTTGGGGTTAGGGTTAGGGTACGGCTTAGGGTACGGGCGAGGGTACGGTGTAGAGTATGGGTAGGTTTAGGGTTAGTTTTAGGTTTAGGGCTAGGGTTAGGGTACGTGTTAGGGTTAGGTTATGGGTTAGGGTTAGGGTACGTGTTAGGGTTAGGGTACTTATTAAACCTATCCCACTCGCTAGATACCACTTAGCACATAAAGGAATATTATTTGGGGTCCAGCAATGGAGAAGCTTTTAGACAGTAGGATAAGATTAAGAACTCACACATTATAAAGAAATCACATTAGGATTTTCTTTTTAACCTGTTCCTTAAAACACTAGTGCTTAGGAAATCTACTGGAGGCAGAAGCAGTCAAGGGTAGTTTAGGGTTAGGGTTAGGGTAAGGGTTAGGGTTAGGTTACGGCTTAGGGTACGCGTGAGGGTATGGCGTAGGGTATGGGTTAGGGTTAGGGTTAGTTTTAGGGTTAGGGCTAGGTTTAGGGTATGGGTTAGGATTAGGCTACGTGTTAGGGTTAGGTGATGGGTTAGGGTTAGGGTACGCGTTAGGGTTAGGGTACACGTTAGGGTTAAGGTATTTATTAAACCTATCCCACTCTCTAGATACCACTTAGTATGTAAAGGAATATTATTTGAGGTCCAGCCATGGAGAAGCTTTTAGACACTAGGATAAGATAAAGAACACACACATTATAAAGAAATCACATTAGGATTTTCTTTTTAACCTGTTCCTTAAAACACTAGTGCTTAGGAAATGTGCTGGAGAGAGAAGCAGTCAAGGGTAGTTTAGGGTTAGGGTTAGGGTTCGGGTTAGGGTACAGGTTAGGGTACGGGTTAGGGTAGGGTACACTTTTAGGTAACTCCTAAATGTGATATGATAGGATATGTGTGTTTTGCTTTCTCACTTACTACAAGTGGCGTGATTACGTCTAGACTCATCTATGGTGCTGCAAATGGCATTGTTTCATTGTTTCACCAGCTAATAATCCATCTGTACATGGAGGAGTTCTTCTTTGTCCACCCATCTGTTGGTGGACTTTTTGGTTACTTCCATATCTTGGCTATTGTAATACTGTGCAATGCAGATTTGCCTGCCTGTGTCTTTCCAATTCTGTCTTCTTAGATTGTAGGTCCAGGAGTGGGCCTGCTGGATCATATGGTAGCTCAATGTTTACCTTTTAAAGGCACCTCCATTCTGTTCTCTTTAGTGGCTCTTTCCAGGTTACGTCCCACATAAAGGTGAGGGTATGCATTTCTCCACAGCACCTACAGCATTTATTCTTTGTAGTTTTTTGCTGATGGTTATTCTGACTGGTGTGAGCTGATACCTCTTTGTGGTTGAATTTGCATGTGTCTCATAATGCGTTGAAATTGAGCTTTAAGACATGTGCTTTTTATTTTTCCAGCTGTGATTAGAGCTTAGTTCTTCAAAGTGTTTACTTGAAGTATGTGTCACCTTTTGAAATATTTTGGCCATTACCTCCCTCAAGACATTTTGAGGGCAGGTTTCATTTACAGCCCTGCAGTACTAGTTCATATGAAGTGACCATTAGCTCAAGCTTTAAACCTGCTTTTGCAGGTAACGGCCAGAGGGCGGCAGCCTTTCTACGTTCCCCACGCTGGTACTAGGGAAACAGACCTACCAGCCAGTGGTGCTCTTCGGTTATAAATTAGAGTGGAATGTGCCCGGAGAAACCCACAGATGCTGATGTCTCCTTACATTTGTTTGTTTTTTAAATTTAATTTATAATTTTTACTGGAGTACTATTCCGTTGTATACATGGACCACTTCTTCTTGGTGCATTCCTCTGTTGATGGACATTTTTGTTGCTTCCATGTGTTGACTATGGTAAGTAATGCTGGCGTACAGGTTTGCCAGCCTGTGACTTTTTGATTCTCATTTTCTCAGGTGATAGGCTCAGCAGATGGTATGCTTGATTCACTGGTAGCTCAATGTTTACCTTTTCAAAGCACCTCCATTGTGTTTACAGTAATGGTTCTTACCACGTCCCCCTTAGAGCTCAGGGTACACATTTCTCCACAATCCCTTCAGCATGTATTGTTTGCAGCATTTTTGCTGATGGCCATTCTGACTGCTGTGAGCTGATAGGTATTTGTAATTTCGGTTTGCGTATCTTTCAAAATTCCTAAATTTTATCATTTTCCCACGCCTTTTTCTTTTCACTTAAAAGAAAAAACCGTGTGTACAATATACCTCTTGAAATTGTCTTCTTCGAAGGTTGCCCTCTTTTGAATTTTTTGGTCGATTTTTGACCCCAGAAATTTTTTGGAGGGCAGGTGTCATTTACAGAACTGCACGTTGGTGAATACTTAGTGACCTTTCCCAGTGGGTTTAAAGCTGCTGTTGTGGGAAACGGCCACAAGGAGGCAGCATTTCTCCATTCCCCAATCTGGGTACTAGGGCAGCAGAGCCTTTCTGGAAGTCGTTGTCCTAGGTTGTAAATGAGAATGGAATTTGCCAGGAGAAAGCCGCATAAGTTTATGTCTCATTACTTCTTCTTGGTTTTTTAAATTTTTTTAATCAGAGTAAAGATTAGAATATTGTTTGTCCTAGGTGTACACAATCTGGTTCATTTGCACATTATGTATGTCTATTAATGTACAGATCCTCTTCCCATGTAAAATATTACAGTGTTCCATAGACCTCCCTTGCTATATGTTCGGTCTTTTTGATACATGTATATAATATGTATTTGTATACGTATAGTAACACTATTCTTTATTTATCAATTCCCCCCTCCTTTCCTTTTAGATGAGCATAGTTTGTTCTCTAAGCCCGTGAGTGTCTTTCTCTTTGGAAATATGTTCATTTGTGTCAGTTATTAGATAATGCCATAAGTGATATTATAGGATATAGGTCTTTTGCTTTCCGTCCTACTTCATGTTTTGTAATTATCTCCAGGCTCATGTATGGTGCCTCAAAGAGCAGTGCTTCAATGTTTTCCATGGCTAATATTCCATTGTGTGCATGGACCACTTCTTCTTGGTGCATTCCTCTGTTGATGGACGTTTTCGTTGCTTCCAAGTGTTGCCTATGGTAACTATTGCTGGAGTGCAGGATTGCCAGCCTGTGACTTTTGGATTTTCATTTTCTCAGGTGATACACCCAGCAGTGGGTATGATTGATTGACTGGTATGGTAGCTCAATGTTACCTTTTCAAGGCACCTCAATTGTGCTTTCATTAGTGGCTCTTACCACGTCCCCCTTAGAATCGAGGGTACTCATTTCTCCACAATCACGTCAGCATTTATTGTTTGCAGCATTTTTGTCGAGGGCCATTCTGACTGCTGTGAGCTGATAGGTTTTTGTAATTTGGGTTGACATGTCTTTAAAAATTCCTAAAATTCATCATTTTTCCACGCCTTTTTCTTTTGTGTTAAAAGAAAAAAGAAAAAAAAAGTGTGAGTACAATCTACCTCTTCAAATTGTCTTTTTGGAAGGTTGCACTCTTGAATTTTTTGGTCGATTTTCGACCTCAGTATTTTTTGGAGGGCAGGTGTCATTTACAGAACTGAATTGGTGAATATTTAGTGACCTTTTGCAGTGGGTTTAAAGCTGCTGTTGTGGGAAACGGCCACAAGGAGGCAGCATTTCTCCATTCCCAAATCTGGGTACTAGGGCAGCAGAGCCGTTCTGGAAGTCGTTTACCTAGGTTGTAAATTTGAATGGAATGTGCCAGGAAAACCACCCATAAGTTTATGTCTCATTACTTCTAGTTCGTTGTTTTAATTTTTTACATTGGGGTAATGGTTCGAATGTTGTTTGTCCAAGGTGTACACACTCTGGTTCATTTACACATTATATATATCTATTTATGTAGAGATCCTCTTCCCATGTAAATTATTACAGAGTGTTCCGTCAACCTCCCTTGCTATATGGTCGGTCTTTTTGATATATGTATATAATATGAATTTGTATACAGATGGTAACGCTAATCTTCATTTATCCATTCCCCCCACCTTTCCTTTTAGGTAAGCATAGTTTTTTTTTTATAAGTCTGTGATTGCCTTTCCCTGTGGAAATATGTTCATTTGTGTCAGTTATTAGATAACGCCTATAAGTGATTTCATAGGATATAGGACTTTTGCTTTCCGACTTCCCTCATGTTCTGTGATTATCTCCAAGATCATCTATGGTGCCTCAAAGAGCAGTGTTTCATGGTTTTCCATGGCTAGTATTCATTGTGTACATGGACCACTTCTTCTTTATCCCTTCATCTGTTGATGGACATTTTGGTTGCTTCACTGTCTTGTCTATTGTGAATAAGGCTGCAGTGCAGCTTTTGCAGCCCGGGTCTTCTTGATTCTGGTCTTCTCAGGTGAGAGGCCCATTGGTGCGCCTGCTGGATTGAATGGTACCTCACTTTTTCCTTTTAAACGCAGCTCCTTTCTGTTCTCATTATTGGCTGTTAACCACTTTACATCTCACCAGCAGCTAGAGGGTACACAGTTCTCTAAAACCTCTTCAGCATTGATTGTTTGTAGGCTTTTTGCTGATGGTCAGTCGACTGGTGTGAGTTGAAAAGTTTTTGTAGATTAGATTGCATGAGTCTAATACTTCCTGAGGTTGAGCTTTTATCCATTTTCCTTTTTTTAAAAAGAGAGTGAGTAAAACTTACCTCTTCATACTATCTTCTTGAAAATGTTGCCTGTTTTGAATTGTTTTATCCATTCCCTACCTCAGCACAATTTTGAGGGCAGGTGTCCTTTACAAGCCTGAGTCCTTGTGAATATTAAGTGACCATGAGCTGTGGGTTAAAAGCTGCTCTTGCGGGAATGGGCCACAAGGCGGCAGCATTTCTCCTTTACCAAATCTGGTTACTAGGGCAACAGAGCCTTACTGGAAGTGGTGTTCTAGGTTGTAAATTAGAATGGAATGTGCCAGGAAAAAGCCCTTTAAGTTTATGTCTCATTACTTCTTGTTCGTAGTTTTAAGTTAATTTTTATTTTTTATCACAGCAAACTTGATTACAATGTTTTGTTTGTTCTAGGTGTGCAAGACGTGCTTCTTTCACACATATACATATATCTATTCTTCTTCAGATCCTTTTCCCATGTAGGTTATGACACAATGTTTAGTAGTCTTCCCTTGGTATTCCGTATATCTTTGGTGATTATATATTTCACATGTGTTTGTATCTCTCCGTTAACCTCAATATGGTAGTGTTTCCAATCCTCACACCTTTCTATTTGGCGAAGCATAAGTTTTTGTTCTGAATCTGTGATTGCCTTTCTCTGTGGAAATATCATCGTTTGTTTCAATTTTTAGGTAACACCTGTATGTGATATGATAGGATATGTGTCTTTCGCTGTCTCACTTACTACAAGTTGCGTGATTACTTGTAGACTCATCTATGGTGCTGCAAATGGCATTGTTTCATTTTTTCGCTAGCTCATATTCCATGTGTACATGTAGCAGTTCTTCTTTGTCCACCCATCTGTCGGTGGACTTTTTGGTTACTTCCATATCTTGGCTATTGTAATACTATGCAATGCAGATTTGCCTGCCTGTGTCTTTCCAATTCTGTCTTCTTAGGTTATAGTTCCAGGAATGGGTCTGTTGGATCATATGGTAGCTCAATGTTTACCTTTCAAAGGCACCTCCATTCTGTTCTCTTTAGTGGCTCTTTCCAGGTTACGTCCCACGAAAAGTTGAGGGTATGCACTTCTCCACAGCACCTTCAGCATTTATTCTTTGTAGTTTTTTGCTGATGGTTATTCTGACTGGTGTGAGCTGATACCTCTTTGTGGTTGAATTTGCATGTGTCTCATAATGTGTTGAAATTGAGCTTTAAGACATGTGCTTTTTATTTTTCCAGCTGTGATTAGAGCTTAGTTCTTCAAAGTGTTTACTTGAAGTATGTGTCACCTTTTGAAATATTTTGGCCATTACCTCCCTCAAGACATTTTGAGGGCAGGTTTCATTTACAGCCCTGCAGTACTAGTTCATATGAAGTGACCATTAGCTCAAGCTTTAAACCTGCTTTTGCAGGTAACGGCCAGAGGGCGGCAGCCTTTCTACGTTCCCCACGCTGGTACTAGGGAAACAGACCTACCAGCCAGTGGTGATAGGGTACGGGTGAGTGTATGGTGTAGGGTATGTGTTAGGGTTAGCTTTAGGGTTAAGGGTAGGTTTAGGGTACGGTTTAGGATTAGGATACGTGTTAGGGTTAGGTTATGGGTTAGGGTTAAGGTACGCGTTAGGGTTAAGTTATTTATTAAACCTTTCCCACTCGCTATATACCAGTTAGCACGTAAAGGAATATTATTTGCGGTCCAGCCATGGAGAAGCATTTAGACACTAGGATAAGATAAAGAACACACACATTATAAAGAAATCACATTAGGATTTTCTTTTAAACCTGTTCCTTAAAACACTAGTGCTTAGAAAATCTACTGGAGGCAGAAGCAGTCAAGGGTAGTTTAGGGTTAGGGTTAGGGTTAGGGTACGGCTTAGGGTACGGGTTAGGGTGCAGGTGAGGCTATGGCATAGGGTATGGCTTAGGGTTAGGGTTAGGGTTAAGGGTAGGTTTAGGGTACGGTTTAGGATTAGGGTACGTGTTAGGGGTAGGTTATGGGTTAGGGTTAGGGTACGTGTTAGGGTTAAGTTATTTATTAAACCTATCCCACTCGCTACATACCACTTAGCACGTAAAGTAGTATTATTTGGAGTCTAGCCATGGAGAAGCTTTTCGACAGTAGGATAAGATTAAGAACTCCCACATTATAAAGAAATCACATTAGGATTTTCTTTTTAACCTGTTCCTTAAAACACTAGTGCTTAGGAAACCTACTGGAGGCAGAAGCAGTCAAGGGTTAGGGTTAGGGTTAGGGTTAGGTTTAGGGTTAGGGTACGGCTTAGGTTACGGGTTAGGGTTAGTGTTAGGTTTAGTGTTAGGCTTAGGGTACGGCTTAGGCTACGGCGAGGGTATGGTGTAGAGTATGGGTTAGGGTTAGTTTTAGGGTTAGGGCTAGGTTTAGGGTATGGTTTAGGATTAGGGTACGTGTTAGGGTTAGGTTATGGGTTAAGGTTAGGGTACGTGTTAGGGTTAGGGTATTTATTAAACCTATCCCACTCGCTAGATACCACTTAGCATGTTAAGGAATATTATTTGGGGTCCAGCCATGGAGAAGCTTTTAGACACTAGGATAAGATTAAGAACACACACATTATAAAGAAATCACATTAGGATTTTCTTTTTAACCTGTTCCTTAAAACACTAGTGCTTAGGAAATCTACTGGAGGCAGAAGCAGTCAAGGGTTAGGGTTAGGGTTAGTGTTAAGTTTAGGTTTAGGGTACGGCTTAGGTTACGGGTTAGGGTTAGTGTTAGGGTTGGGGTTAGGGTTAGGGTACGGCTTAGGGTACGGGCGAGGGTACGGTGTAGAGTATGGGTAGGTTTAGGGTTAGTTTTAGGTTTAGGGCTAGGGTTAGGGTACGTGTTAGGGTTAGGTTATGGGTTAGGGTTAGGGTACGTGTTAGGGTTAGGGTACTTATTAAACCTATCCCACTCGCTAGATACCACTTAGCACATAAAGGAATATTATTTGGGGTCCAGCCATGGAGAAGCTTTTAGACAGTAGGATAAGATTAAGAACTCACACATTATAAAGAAATCACATTAGGATTTTCTTTTTAACCTGTTCCTTAAAACACTAGTGCTTAGGAAATCTACTGGAGGCAGAAGCAGTCAAGGGTAGTTTAGGGTTAGGGTTAGGGTAAGGGTTAGGGTTAGGTTACGGCTTAGGGTACGCGTGAGGGTATGGCGTAGGGTATGGGTTAGGGTTAGGGTTAGTTTTAGGGTTAGGGCTAGGTTTAGGGTATGGGTTAGGATTAGGCTACGTGTTAGGGTTAGGTGATGGGTTAGGGTTAGGGTACGCGTTAGGGTTAGGGTACACGTTAGGGTTAAGGTATTTATTAAACCTATCCCACTCTCTAGATACCACTTAGTATGTAAAGGAATATTATTTGAGGTCCAGCCATGGAGAAGCTTTTAGACACTAGGATAAGATAAAGAACACACACATTATAAAGAAATCACATTAGGATTTTCTTTTTAACCTGTTCCTTAAAACACTAGTGCTTAGGAAATGTGCTGGAGAGAGAAGCAGTCAAGGGTAGTTTAGGGTTAGGGTTAGGGTTCGGGTTAGGGTACAGGTTAGGGTACGGGTTAGGGTAGGGTACACTTTTAGGTAACTCCTAAATGTGATATGATAGGATATGTGTGTTTTGCTTTCTCACTTACTACAAGTGGCGTGATTACGTCTAGACTCATCTATGGTGCTGCAAATGGCATTGTTTCATTGTTTCACCAGCTAATAATCCATCTGTACATGGAGGAGTTCTTCTTTGTCCACCCATCTGTTGGTGGACTTTTTGGTTACTTCCATATCTTGGCTATTGTAATACTGTGCAATGCAGATTTGCCTGCCTGTGTCTTTCCAATTCTGTCTTCTTAGATTGTAGGTCCAGGAGTGGGCCTGCTGGATCATATGGTAGCTCAATGTTTACCTTTTAAAGGCACCTCCATTCTGTTCTCTTTAGTGGCTCTTTCCAGGTTACGTCCCACATAAAGGTGAGGGTATGCATTTCTCCACAGCACCTACAGCATTTATTCTTTGTAGTTTTTTGCTGATGGTTATTCTGACTGGTGTGAGCTGATACCTCTTTGTGGTTGAATTTGCATGTGTCTCATAATGCGTTGAAATTGAGCTTTAAGACATGTGCTTTTTATTTTTCCAGCTGTGATTAGAGCTTAGTTCTTCAAAGTGTTTACTTGAAGTATGTGTCACCTTTTGAAATATTTTGGCCATTACCTCCCTCAAGACATTTTGAGGGCAGGTTTCATTTACAGCCCTGCAGTACTAGTTCATATGAAGTGACCATTAGCTCAAGCTTTAAACCTGCTTTTGCAGGTAACGGCCAGAGGGCGGCAGCCTTTCTACGTTCCCCACGCTGGTACTAGGGAAACAGACCTACCAGCCAGTGGTGCTCTTCGGTTATAAATTAGAGTGGAATGTGCCCGGAGAAACCCACAGATGCTGATGTCTCCTTACATTTGTTTGTTTTTTAAATTTAATTTATAATTTTTACTGGAGTACTATTCCGTTGTATACATGGACCACTTCTTCTTGGTGCATTCCTCTGTTGATGGACATTTTTGTTGCTTCCATGTGTTGACTATGGTAAGTAATGCTGGCGTACAGGTTTGCCAGCCTGTGACTTTTTGATTCTCATTTTCTCAGGTGATAGGCTCAGCAGATGGTATGCTTGATTCACTGGTAGCTCAATGTTTACCTTTTCAAAGCACCTCCATTGTGTTTACAGTAATGGTTCTTACCACGTCCCCCTTAGAGCTCAGGGTACACATTTCTCCACAATCCCTTCAGCATGTATTGTTTGCAGCATTTTTGCTGATGGCCATTCTGACTGCTGTGAGCTGATAGGTATTTGTAATTTCGGTTTGCGTATCTTTCAAAATTCCTAAATTTTATCATTTTCCCACGCCTTTTTCTTTTCACTTAAAAGAAAAAACCGTGTGTACAATATACCTCTTGAAATTGTCTTCTTCGAAGGTTGCCCTCTTTTGAATTTTTTGGTCGATTTTTGACCCCAGAAATTTTTTGGAGGGCAGGTGTCATTTACAGAACTGCACGTTGGTGAATACTTAGTGACCTTTCCCAGTGGGTTTAAAGCTGCTGTTGTGGGAAACGGCCACAAGGAGGCAGCATTTCTCCATTCCCCAATCTGGGTACTAGGGCAGCAGAGCCTTTCTGGAAGTCGTTGTCCTAGGTTGTAAATGAGAATGGAATTTGCCAGGAGAAAGCCGCATAAGTTTATGTCTCATTACTTCTTCTTGGTTTTTTAAATTTCTTTAATCAGAGTAAAGATTAGAATATTGTTTGTCCTAGGTGTACACAATCTGGTTCATTTGCACATTATGTATGTCTATTAATGTACAGATCCTCTTCCCATGTAAAATATTACAGTGTTCCATAGACCTCCCTTGCTATATGTTCGGTCTTTTTGATACATGTATATAATATGTATTTGTATACGTATAGTAACACTATTCTTTATTTATCAATTCCCCCCTCCTTTCCTTTTAGATGAGCATAGTTTGTTTTCTAAGCCCGTGAGTGTCTTTCTCTTTGGAAATATGTTCATTTGTGTCAGTTATTAGATAATGCCATAAGTGATATTATAGGATATAGGTCTTTTGCTTTCCGTCCTACTTCATGTTTTGTAATTATCTCCAGGCTCATGTATGGTGCCTCAAAGAGCAGTGCTTCAATGTTTTCCATGGCTAATATTCCATTGTGTGCATGGACCACTTCTTCTTGGTGCATTCCTCTGTTGATGGACGTTTTCGTTGCTTCCAAGTGTTGCCTATGGTAACTATTGCTGGAGTGCAGGATTGCCAGCCTGTGACTTTTGGATTTTCATTTTCTCAGGTGATACACCCAGCAGTGGGTATGATTGATTGACTGGTATGGTAGCTCAATGTTACCTTTTCAAGGCACCTCAATTGTGCTTTCATTAGTGGCTCTTACCACGTCCCCCTTAGAATCGAGGGTACTCATTTCTCCACAATCACGTCAGCATTTATTGTTTGCAGCATTTTTGTCGAGGGCCATTCTGACTGCTGTGAGCTGATAGGTTTTTGTAATTTGGGTTGACATGTCTTTAAAAATTCCTAAAATTCATCATTTTTCCACGCCTTTTTCTTTTGTGTTAAAAGAAAAAAGAAAAAAAAAGTGTGAGTACAATCTACCTCTTCAAATTGTCTTTTTGGAAGGTTGCACTCTTGAATTTTTTGGTCGATTTTCGACCTCAGTATTTTTTGGAGGGCAGGTGTCATTTACAGAACTGAATTGGTGAATATTTAGTGACCTTTTGCAGTGGGTTTAAAGCTGCTGTTGTGGGAAACGGCCACAAGGAGGCAGCATTTCTCCATTCCCAAATCTGGGTACTAGGGCAGCAGAGCCGTTCTGGAAGTCGTTTACCTAGGTTGTAAATTTGAATGGAATGTGCCAGGAAAACCACCCATAAGTTTATGTCTCATTACTTCTAGTTCGTTGTTTTAATTTTTTACATTGGGGTAATGGTTCGAATGTTGTTTGTCCAAGGTGTACACACTCTGGTTCATTTACACATTATATATATCTATTTATGTAGAGATCCTCTTCCCATGTAAATTATTACAGAGTGTTCCGTCAACCTCCCTTGCTATATGGTCGGTCTTTTTGATATATGTATATAATATGAATTTGTATACAGATGGTAACGCTAATCTTCATTTATCCATTCCCCCCACCTTTCCTTTTAGGTAAGCATAGTTTTTTTTTTATAAGTCTGTGATTGCCTTTCCCTGTGGAAATATGTTCATTTGTGTCAGTTATTAGATAACGCCTATAAGTGATTTCATAGGATATAGGACTTTTGCTTTCCGACTTCCCTCATGTTCTGTGATTATCTCCAAGATCATCTATGGTGCCTCAAAGAGCAGTGTTTCATGGTTTTCCATGGCTAGTATTCATTGTGTACATGGACCACTTCTTCTTTATCCCTTCATTTGTTGATGGACATTTTGGTTGCTTCACTGTCTTGTCTATTGTGAATAAGGCTGCAGTGCAGCTTTTGCAGCCCGGGTCTTCTTGATTCTGGTCTTCTCAGGTGAGAGGCCCATTGGTGCGCCTGCTGGATTGAATGGTACCTCACTTTTTCCTTTTAAACGCAGCTCCTTTCTGTTCTCATTATTGGCTGTTAACCACTTTACATCTCACCAGCAGCTAGAGGGTACACAGTTCTCTAAAACCTCTTCAGCATTGATTGTTTGTAGGCTTTTTGCTGATGGTCAGTCGACTGGTGTGAGTTGAAAACTTTTTGTAGATTAGATTGCATGAGTCTAATACTTCCTGAGGTTGAGCTTTTATCCATTTTCCTTTTTTTAAAAAGAGAGTGAGTAAAACTTACCTCTTCATACTATCTTCTTGAAAATGTTGCCTGTTTTGCATTGTTTTATCCATTCCCTACCTCAGCACAATTTTGAGGGCAGGTGTCCTTTACAAGCCTGAGTCCTTGTGAATATTAAGTGACCATGAGCTGTGGGTTAAAAGCTGCTCTTGCGGGAATGGGCCACAAGGCGGCAGCATTTCTCCTTTACCAAATCTGGTTACTAGGGCAACAGAGCCTTACTGGAAGTGGTGTTCTAGGTTGTAAATTAGAATGGAATGTGCCAGGAAAAAGCCCTTTAAGTTTATGTCTCACTACTTCTTGTTCGTAGTTTTAAGTTAATTTTTATTTTTTATCACAGCAAACTTGATTACAATGTTTTGTTTGTTCTAGGTGTGCAAGACGTGCTTCTTTCACACATATACATATATCTATTCTTCTTCAGATCCTTTTCCCATGTAGGTTATGACACAATGTTTAGTAGTCTTCCCTTGGTATTCCGTATATCTTTGGTGATTATATATTTCACATGTGTTTGTATCTCTCCGTTAACCTCAATATGGTAGTGTTTCCAATCCTCACACCTTTCCATTTGGCGAAGCATAAGTTTTTGTTCTGAATCTGTGATTGCCTTTCTCTGTGGAAATATCATCGTTTGTTTCAATTTTTAGGTAACACCTGTATGTGATATGATAGGATATGTGTCTTTCGCTGTCTCACTTACTACAAGTTGCGTGATTACTTGTAGACTCATCTATGGTGCTGCAAATGGCATTGTTTCATTTTTTCGCTAGCTCATATTCCATGTGTACATGTAGCAGTTCTTCTTTGTCCACCCATCTGTCGGTGGACTTTTTGGTTACTTCCATATCTTGGCTATTGTAATACTATGCAATGCAGATTTGCCTGCCTGTGTCTTTCCAATTCTGTCTTCTTAGGTTATAGTTCCAGGAATGGGTCTGTTGGATCATATGGTAGCTCAATGTTTACCTTTCAAAGGCACCTCCATTCTGTTCTCTTTAGTGGCTCTTTCCAGGTTACGTCCCACGAAAAGTTGAGGGTATGCACTTCTCCACAGCACCTTCAGCATTTATTCTTTGTAGTTTTTTGCTGATGGTTATTCTGACTGGTGTGAGCTGATACCTCTTTGTGGTTGAATTTGCATGTGTCTCATAATGTGTTGAAATTGAGCTTTAAGACATGTGCTTTTTATTTTTCCAGCTGTGATTAGAGCTTAGTTCTTCAAAGTGTTTACTTGAAGTATGTGTCACCTTTTGAAATATTTTGGCCATTACCTCCCTCAAGACATTCTGAGGGCAGGTTTCATTTACAGCCCTGCAGTACTAGTTCATATGAAGTGACCATTAGCTCAAGCTTTAAACCTGCTTTTGCAGGTAACGGCCAGAGGGCGGCAGCCTTTCTACGTTCCCCACGCTGGTACTAGGTAAACAGACCTACCAGCCAGTGGTGATAGGGTACGGGTGAGTGTATGGCGTAGGGTATGTGTTAGGGTTAGCTTTAGGGTTAAGGGTAGGTTTAGGGTACGGTTTAGGATTAGGATACGTGTTAGGGTTAGGTTATGCGTTAGGGTTAAGGTACGCGTTAGGGTTAAGTTATTTATTAAACCTTTCCCACTCGCTATATACCAGTTAGCACGTAAAGGAATATTATTTGCGGTCCAGCCATGGAGAAGCATTTAGACACTAGGATAAGATAAAGAACACACACATTATAAAGAAATCACATTAGGATTTTCTTTTAAACCTGTTCCTTAAAACACTAGTGCTTAGAAAATCTACTGGAGGCAGAAGCAGTCAAGGGTAGTTTAGGGTTAGGGTTAGGGTTAGGGTACGGCTTAGGGTACGGGTTAGGGTGCAGGTGAGGCTATGGCGTAGGGTATGGCTTAGGGTTCGGGTTAGGGTTAAGGGTAGGTTTAGGGTACGGTTTAGGATTAGGGTACGTGTTCGGGGTAGGTTATGGGTTAGGGTTAGGGTACGTGTTAGGGTTAAGTTATTTATTAAACCTATCCCACTCGCTACATACCACTTAGCACGTAAAGTAGTATTATTTGGAGTCTAGCCATGGAGAAGCTTTTAGACAGTAGGATAAGATTAAGAACTCCCACATTATAAAGAAATCACATTAGGATTTTCTTTTTAACCTGTTCCTTAAAACACTAGTGCTTAGGAAACCTACTGGAGGCAGAAGCAGTCAAGGGTTAGGGTTAGGGTTAGGGTTAGGTTTAGGGTTAGGGTACGGCTTAGGTTACGGGTTAGGGTTAGTGTTAGGTTTAGTGTTAGGCTTAGGGTACGGCTTAGGCTACGGCGAGGGTATGGTGTAGAGTATGGGTTAGGGTTAGTTTTAGGGTTAGGGCTAGGTTTAGGGTATGGTTTAGGATTAGGGTACGTGTTAGGGTTAGGTTATGGGTTAAGGTTAGGGTACGTGTTAGGGTTAGGGTATTTATTAAACCTATCCCACTCGCTAGATACCACTTAGCATGTTAAGGAATATTATTTGGGGTCCAGCCATGGAGAAGCTTTTAGACACTAGGATAAGATTAAGAACACACACATTATAAAGAAATCACATTAGGATTTTCTTTTTAACCTGTTCCTTAAAACACTAGTGCTTAGGAAATCTACTGGAGGCAGAAGCAGTCAAGGGTTAGGCTTAGGGTTAGTGTTAGGTTTAGGGTTAGGGTACGGCTTAGGTTACGGGTTAGGGTTAGTGTTAGGGTTGGGGTTAGGGTTAGGATACGGCTTAGGGTACGGGCGAGGGTACGGTGTAGAGTATGGGTAGGTTTAGGGTTAGTTTTAGGTTTAGGGCTAGGGTTAGGGTACGTGTTAGGGTTAGGTTATGGGTTAGGGTTAGGGTACGTGTTAGGGTTAGGGTACTTATTAAACCTATCCCACTCGCTAGATACCACTTAGCACATAAAGGAATATTATTTGGGGTCCAGCCATGGAGAAGCTTTTAGACAGTAGGATAAGATTAAGAACTCACACATTATAAAGAAATCACATTAGGATTTTCTTTTTAACCTGTTCCTTAAAACACTAGTGCTTAGGAAATCTACTGGAGGCAGAAGCAGTCAAGGGTAGTTTAGGGTTAGGGTTAGGGTAAGGGTTAGGGTTAGGTTACGGCTTAGGGTACGCGTGAGGGTATGGCGTAGGGTATGGGTTAGGGTTAGGGTTAGTTTTAGGGTTAGGGCTAGGTTTAGGGTATGGGTTAGGATTAGGCTACGTGTTAGGGTTAGGTGATGGGTTAGGGTTAGGGTACGCGTTAGGGTTAGGGTACACGTTAGGGTTAGGGTATTTATTAAACCTATCCCACTCTCTAGATACCACTTAGTACGTAAAGGAATATTATTTGAGGTCCAGCCATGGAGAAGCTTTTAGACACTAGGATAAGATAAAGAACACACACATTATAAAGAAATCACATTAGGATTTTCTTTTTAACCTGTTCCTTAAAACACTAGTGCTTAGGAAATGTGCTGGAGAGAGAAGCAGTCAAGGGTAGTTTAGGGTTAGGGTTAGGGTTCGGGTTAGGGTACAGGTTAGGGTACGGGTTAGGGTAGGGTACACTTTTAGGTAACTCCTAAATGTGATATGATAGGATATGTGTGTTTTGCTTTCTCACTTACTACAAGTGGCGTGATTACGTCTAGACTCATCTATGGTGCTGCAAATGGCATTGTTTCATTGTTTCACCAGCTAATAATCCATCTGTACATGGAGGAGTTCTTCTTTGTCCACCCATCTGTTGGTGGACTTTTTGGTTACTTCCATATCTTGGCTATTGTAATACTGTGCAATGCAGATTTGCCTGCCTGTGTCTTTCCAATTCTGTCTTCTTAGATTGTAGGTCCAGGAGTGGGCCTGCTGGATCATATGGTAGCTCAATGTTTACCTTTTAAAGGCACCTCCATTCTGTTCTCTTTAGTGGCTCTTTCCAGGTTACGTCCCACATAAAGGTGAGGGTATGCATTTCTCCACAGCACCTACAGCATTTATTCTTTGTAGTTTTTTGCTGATGGTTATTCTGACTGGTGTGAGCTGATACCTCTTTGTGGTTGAATTTGCATGTGTCTCATAATGCGTTGAAATTGAGCTTTAAGACATGTGCTTTTTATTTTTCCAGCTGTGATTAGAGCTTAGTTCTTCAAAGTGTTTACTTGAAGTATGTGTCACCTTTTGAAATATTTTGGCCATTACCTCCCTCAAGACATTTTGAGGGCAGGTTTCATTTACAGCCCTGCAGTACTAGTTCATATGAAGTGACCATTAGCTCAAGCTTTAAACCTGCTTTTGCAGGTAACGGCCAGAGGGCGGCAGCCTTTCTACGTTCCCCACGCTGGTACTAGGGAAACAGACCTACCAGCCAGTGGTGCTCTTCGGTTATAAATTAGAGTGGAATGTGCCCGGAGAAACCCACAGATGCTGATGTCTCCTTACATTTGTTTGTTTTTTAAATTTAATTTATAATTTTTACTGGAGTACTATTCCGTTGTATACATGGACCACTTCTTCTTGGTGCATTCCTCTGTTGATGGACATTTTTGTTGCTTCCATGTGTTGACTATGGTAAGTAATGCTGGCGTACAGGTTTGCCAGCCTGTGACTTTTTGATTCTCATTTTCTCAGGTGATAGGCTCAGCAGATGGTATGCTTGATTCACTGGTAGCTCAATGTTTACCTTTTCAAAGCACCTCCATTGTGTTTACAGTAATGGTTCTTACCACGTCCCCCTTAGAGCTCAGGGTACACATTTCTCCACAATCCCTTCAGCATGTATTGTTTGCAGCATTTTTGCTGATGGCCATTCTGACTGCTGTGAGCTGATAGGTATTTGTAATTTCGGTTTGCGTATCTTTCAAAATTCCTAAATTTTATCATTTTCCCACGCCTTTTTCTTTTCACTTAAAAGAAAAAACCGTGTGTACAATATACCTCTTGAAATTGTCTTCTTCGAAGGTTGCCCTCTTTTGAATTTTTTGGTCGATTTTTGACCCCAGAAATTTTTTGGAGGGCAGGTGTCATTTACAGAACTGCACGTTGGTGAATACTTAGTGACCTTTCCCAGTGGGTTTAAAGCTGCTGTTGTGGGAAACGGCCACAAGGAGGCAGCATTTCTCCATTCCCCAATCTGGGTACTAGGGCAGCAGAGCCTTTCTGGAAGTCGTTGTCCTAGGTTGTAAATGAGAATGGAATTTGCCAGGAGAAAGCCGCATAAGTTTATGTCTCATTACTTCTTCTTGGTTTTTTAAATTTTTTTAATCAGAGTAAAGATTAGAATATTGTTTGTCCTAGGTGTACACAATCTGGTTCATTTGCACATTATGTATGTCTATTAATGTACAGATCCTCTTCCCATGTAAAATATTACAGTGTTCCATAGACCTCCCTTGCTATATGTTCGGTCTTTTTGATACATGTATATAATATGTATTTGTATACGTATAGTAACACTATTCTTTATTTATCAATTCCCCCCTCCTTTCCTTTTAGATGAGCATAGTTTGTTTTCTAAGCCCGTGAGTGTCTTTCTCTTTGGAAATATGTTCATTTGTGTCAGTTATTAGATAATGCCATAAGTGATATTATAGGATATAGGTCTTTTGCTTTCCGTCCTACTTCATGTTTTGTAATTATCTCCAGGCTCATGTATGGTGCCTCAAAGAGCAGTGCTTCAATGTTTTCCATGGCTAATATTCCATTGTGTGCATGGACCACTTCTTCTTGGTGCATTCCTCTGTTGATGGACGTTTTCGTTGCTTCCAAGTGTTGCCTATGGTAACTATTGCTGGAGTGCAGGATTGCCAGCCTGTGACTTTTGGATTTTCATTTTCTCAGGTGATACACCCAGCAGTGGGTATGATTGATTGACTGGTATGGTAGCTCAATGTTACCTTTTCAAGGCACCTCAATTGTGCTTTCATTAGTGGCTCTTACCACGTCCCCCTTAGAATCGAGGGTACTCATTTCTCCACAATCACGTCAGCATTTATTGTTTGCAGCATTTTTGTCGAGGGCCATTCTGACTGCTGTGAGCTGATAGGTTTTTGTAATTTGGGTTGACATGTCTTTAAAAATTCCTAAAATTCATCATTTTTCCACGCCTTTTTCTTTTGTGTTAAAAGAAAAAAGAAAAAAAAAGTGTGAGTACAATCTACCTCTTCAAATTGTCTTTTTGGAAGGTTGCACTCTTGAATTTTTTGGTCGATTTTCGACCTCAGTATTTTTTGGAGGGCAGGTGTCATTTACAGAACTGAATTGGTGAATATTTAGTGACCTTTTGCAGTGGGTTTAAAGCTGCTGTTGTGGGAAACGGCCACAAGGAGGCAGCATTTCTCCATTCCCCAATCTGGGTACTAGGGCAGCAGAGCCGTTCTGGAAGTCGTTTACCTAGGTTGTAAATTTGAATGGAATGTGCCAGGAAAACCACCCATAAGTTTATGTCTCATTACTTCTAGTTCGTTGTTTTAATTTTTTACATTGGGGTAATGGTTCGAATGTTGTTTGTCCAAGGTGTACACACTCTGGTTCATTTACACATTATATATATCTATTTATGTAGAGATCCTCTTCCCATGTAAATTATTACAGAGTGTTCCGTCAACCTCCCTTGCTATATGGTCGGTCTTTTTGATATATGTATATAATATGAATTTGTATACAGATGGTAACGCTAATCTTCATTTATCCATTCCCCCCACCTTTCCTTTTAGGTAAGCATAGTTTTTTTTTTATAAGTCTGTGATTGCCTTTCCCTGTGGAAATATGTTCATTTGTGTCAGTTATTAGATAACGCCTATAAGTGATTTCATAGGATATAGGACTTTTGCTTTCCGACTTCCCTCATGTTCTGTGATTATCTCCAAGATCATCTATGGTGCCTCAAAGAGCAGTGTTTCATGGTTTTCCATGGCTAGTATTCATTGTGTACATGGACCACTTCTTCTTTATCCCTTCATCTGTTGATGGACATTTTGGTTGCTTCACTGTCTTGTCTATTGTGAATAAGGCTGCAGTGCAGCTTTTGCAGCCCGGGTCTTCTTGATTCTGGTCTTCTCAGGTGAGAGGCCCATTGGTGCGCCTGCTGGATTGAATGGTACCTCACTTTTTCCTTTTAAACGCAGCTCCTTTCTGTTCTCATTATTGGCTGTTAACCACTTTACATCTCACCAGCAGCTAGAGGGTACACAGTTCTCTAAAACCTCTTCAGCATTGATTGTTTGTAGGCTTTTTGCTGATGGTCAGTCGACTGGTGTGAGTTGAAAACTTTTTGTAGATTAGATTGCATGAGTCTAATACTTCCTGAGGTTGAGCTTTTATCCATTTTCCTTTTTTTAAAAAGAGAGTGAGTAAAACTTACCTCTTCATACTATCTTCTTGAAAATGTTGCCTGTTTTGAATTGTTTTATCCATTCCCTACCTCAGCACAATTTTGAGGGCAGGTGTCCTTTACAAGCCTGAGTCCTTGTGAATATTAAGTGACCATGAGCTGTGGGTTAAAAGCTGCTCTTGCGGGAATGGGCCACAAGGCGGCAGCATTTCTCCTTTACCAAATCTGGTTACTAGGGCAACAGAGCCTTACTGGAAGTGGTGTTCTAGGTTGTAAATTAGAATGGAATGTGCCAGGAAAAAGCCCTTTAAGTTTATGTCTCATTACTTCTTGTTCGTAGTTTTAAGTTAATTTTTATTTTTTATCACAGCAAACTTGATTACAATGTTTTGTTTGTTCTAGGTGTGCAAGACGTGCTTCTTTCACACATATACATATATCTATTCTTCTTCAGATCCTTTTCCCATGTAGGTTATGACACAATGTTTAGTAGTCTTCCCTTGGTATTCCGTATATCTTTGGTGATTATATATTTCACATGTGTTTGTATCTCTCCGTTAACCTCAATATGGTAGTGTTTCCAATCCTCACACCTTTCCATTTGGCGAAGCATAAGTTTTTGTTCTGAATCTGTGATTGCCTTTCTCTGTGGAAATATCATCATTTGTTTCAATTTTTAGGTAACACCTGTATGTGATATGATAGGATATGTGTCTTTCGCTGTCTCACTTACTACAAGTTGCGTGATTACTTGTAGACTCATCTATGGTGCTGCAAATGGCATTGTTTCATTTTTTCGCTAGTTCATATTCCATGTGTACATGTAGCAGTTCTTCTTTGTCCACCCATCTGTCGGTAGACTTTTTGGTTACTTCCATATCTTGGCTATTGTAATACTATGCAATGCAGATTTGCCTGCCTGTGTCTTTCCAATTCTGTCTTCTTAGGTTATAGTTCCAGGAATGGGTCTGTTGGATCATATGGTAGCTCAATGTTTACCTTTCAAAGGCACCTCCATTCTGTTCTCTTTAGTGGCTCTTTCCAGGTTACGTCCCACGAAAAGTTGAGGGTATGCACTTCTCCACAGCACCTTCAGCATTTATTCTTTGTAGTTTTTTGCTGATGGTTATTCTGACTGGTGTGAGCTGATACCTCTTTGTGGTTGAATTTGCATGTGTCTCATAATGTGTTGAAATTGAGCTTTAAGACATGTGCTTTTTATTTTTCCAGCTGTGATTAGAGCTTAGTTCTTCAAAGTGTTTACTTGAAGTATGTGTCACCTTTTGAAATATTTTGGCCATTACCTCCCTCAAGACATTTTGAGGGCAGGTTTCATTTACAGCCCTGCAGTACTAGTTCATATGAAGTGACCATTAGCTCAAGCTTTAAACCTGCTTTTGCAGGTAACGGCCAGAGGGCGGCAGCCTTTCTACGTTCCCCACGCTGGTACTAGGTAAACAGACCTACCAGCCAGTGGTGATAGGGTACGGGTGAGTGTATGGCGTAGGGTATGTGTTAGGGTTAGCTTTAGGGTTAATGGTAGGTTTACGGTACGGTTTAGGATTAGGATACGTGTTAGGGTTAGGTTATGGGTTAGGGTTAAGGTACGCGTTAGGGTTAAGTTATTTATTAAACCTTTCCCACTCGCTATATACCAGTTAGCACGTAAAGGAATATTATTTGCGGTCCAGCCATGGAGAAGCATTTAGACACTAGGATAAGATAAAGAACACACACATTATAAAGAAATCACATTAGGATTTTCTTTTAAACCTGTTCCTTAAAACACTAGTGCTTAGAAAATCTACTGGAGGCAGAAGCAGTCAAGGGTAGTTTAGGGTTAGGGTTAGGGTTAGGGTACGGCTTAGGGTACGGGTTAGGGTGCAGGTGAGGCTATGGCGTAGGGTATGGCTTAGGGTTAGGGTTAGGGTTAAGGGTAGGTTTAGGGTACGGTTTAGGATTAGGGTACGTGTTAGGGGTAGGTTATGGGTTAGGGTTAGGGTACGTGTTAGGGTTAAGTTATTTATTAAACCTATCCCACTCGCTACATACCACTTAGCACGTAAAGTAGTATTATTTGGAGTCTAGCCATGGAGAAGCTTTTAGACAGTAGGATAAGATTAAGAACTCCCACATTATAAAGAAATCACATTAGGATTTTCTTTTTAACCTGTTCCTTAAAACACTAGTGCTTAGGAAACCTACTGGAGGCAGAAGCAGTCAAGGGTTAGGGTTAGGGTTAGGGTTAGGTTTAGGGTTAGGGTACGGCTTAGGTTACGGGTTAGGGTTAGTGTTAGGTTTAGTGTTAGGCTTAGGGTACGGCTTAGGCTACGGCGAGGGTATGGTGTAGAGTATGGGTTAGGGTTAGTTTTAGGGTTAGGGCTAGGTTTAGGGTATGGTTTAGGATTAGGGTACGTGTTAGGGTTAGGTTATGGGTTAAGGTTAGGGTACGTGTTAGGGTTAGGGTATTTATTAAACCTATCCCACTCGCTAGATACCACTTAGCATGTTAAGGAATATTATTTGGGGTCCAGCCATGGAGAAGCTTTTAGACACTAGGATAAGATTAAGAACACACACATTATAAAGAAATCACATTAGGATTTTCTTTTTAACCTGTTCCTTAAAACACTAGTGCTTAGGAAATCTACTGGAGGCAGAAGCAGTCAAGGGTTAGGCTTAGGGTTAGTGTTAGGTTTAGGGTTAGGGTACGGCTTAGGTTACGGGTTAGGGTTAGTGTTAGGGTTGGGGTTAGGGTTAGGATACGGCTTAGGGTACGGGCGAGGGTACGGTGTAGAGTATGGGTAGGTTTAGGGTTAGTTTTAGGTTTAGGGCTAGGGTTAGGGTACGTGTTAGGGTTAGGTTATGGGTTAGGGTTAGGGTACGTGTTAGGGTTAGGGTACTTATTAAACCTATCCCACTCGCTAGATACCACTTAGCACATAAAGGAATATTATTTGGGGTCCAGCCATGGAGAAGCTTTTAGACAGTAGGATAAGATTAAGAACTCACACATTATAAAGAAATCACATTAGGATTTTCTTTTTAACCTGTTCCTTAAAACACTAGTGCTTAGGAAATCTACTGGAGGCAGAAGCAGTCAAGGGTAGTTTAGGGTTAGGGTTAGGGTAAGGGTTAGGGTTAGGTTACGGCTTAGGGTACGCGTGAGGGTATGGCGTAGGGTATGGGTTAGGGTTAGGGTTAGTTTTAGGGTTAGGGCTAGGTTTAGGGTATGGGTTAGGATTAGGCTACGTGTTAGGGTTAGGTGATGGGTTAGGGTTAGGGTACGCGTTAGGGTTAGGGTACACGTTAGGGTTAGGGTATTTATTAAACCTATCCCACTCTCTAGATACCACTTAGTACGTAAAGGAATATTATTTGAGGTCCAGCCATGGAGAAGCTTTTAGACACTAGGATAAGATAAAGAACACACACATTATAAAGAAATCACATTAGGATTTTCTTTTTAACCTGTTCCTTAAAACACTAGTGCTTAGGAAATGTGCTGGAGAGAGAAGCAGTCAAGGGTAGTTTAGGGTTAGGGTTAGGGTTCGGGTTAGGGTACAGGTTAGGGTACGGGTTAGGGTAGGGTACACTTTTAGGTAACTCCTAAAAGTGATATGATAGGATATGTGTGTTTTGCTTTCTCACTTACTACAAGTGGCGTGATTACGTCTAGACTCATCTATGGTGCTGCAAATGGCATTGTTTCATTGTTTCACCAGCTAATAATCCATCTGTACATGGAGGAGTTCTTCTTTGTCCACCCATCTGTTGGTGGACTTTTTGGTTACTTCCATATCTTGGCTATTGTAATACTGTGCAATGCAGATTTGCCTGCCTGTGTCTTTCCAATTCTGTCTTCTTAGATTGTAGGTCCAGGAGTGGGCCTGCTGGATCATATGGTAGCTCAATGTTTACCTTTTAAAGGCACCTCCATTCTGTTCTCTTTAGTGGCTCTTTCCAGGTTACGTCCCACATAAAGGTGAGGGTATGCATTTCTCCACAGCACCTGCAGCATTTATTCTTTGTAGTTTTTTGCTGATGGTTATTCTGACTGGTGTGAGCTGATACCTCTTTGTGGTTGAATTTGCATGTGTCTCATAATGCGTTGAAATTGAGCTTTAAGACATGTGCTTTTTATTTTTCCAGCTGTGATTAGAGCTTAGTTCTTCAAAGTGTTTACTTGAAGTATGTGTCACCTTTTGAAATATTTTGGCCATTACCTCCCTCAAGACATTTTGAGGGCAGGTTTCATTTACAGCCCTGCAGTACTAGTTCATATGAAGTGACCATTAGCTCAAGCTTTAAACCTGCTTTTGCAGGTAACGGCCAGAGGGCGGCAGCCTTTCTACGTTCCCCACGCTGGTACTAGGGAAACAGACCTACCAGCCAGTGGTGCTCTTCGGTTATAAATTAGAGTGGAATGTGCCCGGAGAAACCCACAGATGCTGATGTCTCCTTACATTTGTTTGTTTTTTAAATTTAATTTATAATTTTTACTGGAGTACTATTCCGTTGTATACATGGACCACTTCTTCTTGGTGCATTCCTCTGTTGATGGACATTTTTGTTGCTTCCATGTGTTGACTATGGTAAGTAATGCTGGCGTACAGGTTTGCCAGCCTGTGACTTTTTGATTCTCATTTTCTCAGGTGATAGGCTCAGCAGATGGTATGCTTGATTCACTGGTAGCTCAATGTTTACCTTTTCAAAGCACCTCCATTGTGTTTACAGTAATGGTTCTTACCACGTCCCCCTTAGAGCTCAGGGTACACATTTCTCCACAATCCCTTCAGCATGTATTGTTTGCAGCATTTTTGCTGATGGCCATTCTGACTGCTGTGAGCTGATAGGTATTTGTAATTTCGGTTTGCGTATCTTTCAAAATTCCTAAATTTTATCATTTTCCCACGCCTTTTTCTTTTCACTTAAAAGAAAAAACCGTGTGTACAATATACCTCTTGAAATTGTCTTCTTCGAAGGTTGCCCTCTTTTGAATTTTTTGGTCGATTTTTGACCCCAGAAATTTTTTGGAGGGCAGGTGTCATTTACAGAACTGCACGTTGGTGAATACTTAGTGACCTTTCCCAGTGGGTTTAAAGCTGCTGTTGTGGGAAACGGCCACAAGGAGGCAGCATTTCTCCATTCCCCAATCTGGGTACTAGGGCAGCAGAGCCTTTCTGGAAGTCGTTGTCCTAGGTTGTAAATGAGAATGGAATTTGCCAGGAGAAAGCCGCATAAGTTTATGTCTCATTACTTCTTCTTGGTTTTTTAAATTTTTTTAATCAGAGTAAAGATTAGAATATTGTTTGTCCTAGGTGTACACAATCTGGTTCATTTGCACATTATGTATGTCTATTAATGTACAGATCCTCTTCCCATGTAAAATATTACAGTGTTCCATAGACCTCCCTTGCTATATGTTCGGTCTTTTTGATACATGTATATAATATGTATTTGTATACGTATAGTAACACTATTCTTTATTTATCAATTCCCCCCTCCTTTCCTTTTAAATGAGCATAGTTTGTTTTCTAAGCCCGTGAGTGTCTTTCTCTTTGGAAATATGTTCATTTGTGTCAGTTATTAGATAATGCCATAAGTGATATTATAGGATATAGGTCTTTTGCTTTCCGTCCTACTTCATGTTTTGTAATTATCTCCAGGCTCATGTATGGTGCCTCAAAGAGCAGTGCTTCAATGTTTTCCATGGCTAATATTCCATTGTGTGCATGGACCACTTCTTCTTGGTGCATTCCTCTGTTGATGGACGTTTTCGTTGCTTCCAAGTGTTGCCTATGGTAACTATTGCTGGAGTGCAGGATTGCCAGCCTGTGACTTTTGGATTTTCATTTTCTCAGGTGATACACCCAGCAGTGGGTATGATTGATTGACTGGTATGGTAGCTCAATGTTACCTTTTCAAGGCACCTCAATTGTGCTTTCATTAGTGGCTCTTACCACGTCCCCCTTAGAATCGAGGGTACTCATTTCTCCACAATCACGTCAGCATTTATTGTTTGCAGCATTTTTGTCGAGGGCCATTCTGACTGCTGTGAGCTGATAGGTTTTTGTAATTTGGGTTGACATGTCTTTAAAAATTCCTAAAATTCATCATTTTTCCACGCCTTTTTCTTTTGTATTAAAAGAAAAAAGAAAAAAAAAGTGTGAGTACAATCTACCTCTTCAAATTGTCTTTTTGGAAGGTTGCACTCTTGAATTTTTTGGTCGATTTTCGACCTCAGTATTTTCTGGAGGGCAGGTGTCATTTACAGAACTGAATTGGTGAATATTTAGTGACCTTTTGCAGTGGGTTTAAAGCTGCTGTTGTGGGAAACGGCCACAAGGAGGCAGCATTTCTCCATTCCCAAATCTGGGTACTAGGGCAGCAGAGCCGTTCTGGAAGTCGTTTACCTAGGTTGTAAATTTGAATGGAATGTGCCAGGAAAACCACCCATAAGTTTATGTCTCATTACTTCTAGTTCGTTGTTTTAATTTTTTACATTGGGGTAATGGTTCGGATGTTGTTTGTCCAAGGTGTACACACTCTGGTTCATTTACACATTATATATATCTATTTATGTAGAGATCCTCTTCCCATGTAAATTATTACAGAGTGTTCCATCAACCTCCCTTGCTATATGGTCGGTCTTTTTGATATATGTATATAATATGAATTTGTATACAGATGGTAACGCTAATCTTCATTTATCCATTCCCCCCACCTTTCCTTTTAGGTAAGCATAGTTTTTTTTTTATAAGTCTGTGATTGCCTTTCCCTGTGGAAATATGTTCATTTGTGTCAGTTATTAGATAACGCCTATAAGTGATTTCATAGGATATAGGACTTTTGCTTTCCGACTTCCCTCATGTTCTGTGATTATCTCCAAGATCATCTATGGTGCCTCAAAGAGCAGTGTTTCATGGTTTTCCATGGCTAGTATTCATTGTGTACATGGACCACTTCTTCTTTATCCCTTCATCTGTTGATGGACATTTTGGTTGCTTCACTGTCTTGTCTATTGTGAATAAGGCTGCAGTGCAGCTTTTGCAGCCCGGGTCTTCTTGATTCTGGTCTTCTCAGGTGAGAGGCCCATTGGTGCGCCTGCTGGATTGAATGGTACCTCACTTTTTCCTTTTAAACGCAGCTCCTTTCTGTTCTCATTATTGGCTGTTAACCACTTTACATCTCACCAGCAGCTAGAGGGTACACAGTTCTCTAAAACCTCTTCAGCATTGATTGTTTGTAGGCTTTTTGCTGATGGTCAGTCGACTGGTGTGAGTTGAAAACTTTTTGTAGATTAGATTGCATGAGTCTAATACTTCCTGAGGTTGAGCTTTTATCCATTTTCCTTTTTTTAAAAAGAGAGTGAGTAAAACTTACCTCTTCATACTATCTTCTTGAAAATGTTGCCTGTTTTGAATTGTTTTATCCATTCCCTACCTCAGCACAATTTTGAGGGCAGGTGTCCTTTACAAGCCTGAGTCCTTGTGAATATTAAGTGACCATGAGCTGTGGGTTAAAAGCTGCTCTTGCGGGAATGGGCCACAAGGCGGCAGCATTTCTCCTTTACCAAATCTGGTTACTAGGGCAACAGAGCCTTACTGGAATTGGTGTTCTAGGTTGTAAATTAGAATGGAATGTGCCAGGAAAAAGCCCTTTAAGTTTATGTCTCATTACTTCTTGTTCGTAGTTTTAAGTTAATTTTTATTTTTTATCACAGCAAACTTGATTACAATGTTTTGTTTGTTCTAGGTGTGCAAGACGTGCTTCTTTCACACATATACATATATCTATTCTTCTTCAGATCCTTTTCCCATGTAGGTTATGACACAATGTTTAGTAGTCTTCCCTTGGTATTCCGTATATCTTTGGTGATTATATATTTCACATGTGTTTGTATCTCTCCGTTAACCTCAATATGGTAGTGTTTCCAATCCTCACACCTTTCCATTTGGCGAAGCATAAGTTTTTGTTCTGAATCTGTGATTGCCTTTCTCTGTGGAAATATCATCGTTTGTTTCAATTTTTAGGTAACACCTGTATGTGATATGATAGGATATGTGTCTTTCGCTGTCTCACTTACTACAAGTTGCGTGATTACTTGTAGACTCATCTATGGTGCTGCAAATGGCATTGTTTCATTTTTTCGCTAGCTCATATTCCATGTGTACATGTAGCAGTTCTTCTTTGTCCACCCATCTGTCGGTGGACTTTTTGGTTACTTCCATATCTTGGCTATTGTAATACTATGCAATGCAGATTTGCCTGCCTGTGTCTTTCCAATTCTGTCTTCTTAGGTTATAGTTCCAGGAATGGGTCTGTTGGATCATATGGTAGCTCAATGTTTACCTTTCAAAGGCACCTCCATTCTGTTCTCTTTAGTGGCTCTTTCCAGGTTACGTCCCACGAAAAGTTGAGGGTATGCACTTCTCCACAGCACCTTCAGCATTTATTCTTTGTAGTTTTTTGCTGATGGTTATTCTGACTGGTGTGAGCTGATACCTCTTTGTGGTTGAATTTGCATGTGTCTCATAATGTGTTGAAATTGAGCTTTAAGACATGTGCTTTTTATTTTTCCAGCTGTGATTAGAGCTTAGTTCTTCAAAGTGTTTACTTGAAGTATGTGTCACCTTTTGAAATATTTTGGCCATTACCTCCCTCAAGACATTTTGAGGGCAGGTTTCATTTACAGCCCTGCAGTACTAGTTCATATGAAGTGACCATTAGCTCAAGCTTTAAACCTGCTTTTGCAGGTAACGGCCAGAGGGCGGCAGCCTTTCTACGTTCCCCACGCTGGTACTAGGTAAACAGACCTACCAGCCAGTGGTGATAGGGTACGGGTGAGTGTATGGCGTAGGGTATGTGTTAGGGTTAGCTTTAGGGTTAATGGTAGGTTTACGGTACGGTTTAGGATTAGGATACGTGTTAGGGTTAGGTTATGGGTTAGGGTTAAGGTACGCGTTAGGGTTAAGTTATTTATTAAACCTTTCCCACTCGCTATATACCAGTTAGCACGTAAAGGAATATTATTTGCGGTCCAGCCATGGAGAAGCATTTAGACACTAGGATAAGATAAAGAACACACACATTATAAAGAAATCACATTAGGATTTTCTTTTAAACCTGTTCCTTAAAACACTAGTGCTTAGAAAATCTACTGGAGGCAGAAGCAGTCAAGGGTAGTTTAGGGTTAGGGTTAGGGTTAGGGTACGGCTTAGGGTACGGGTTAGGGTGCAGGTGAGGCTATGGCGTAGGGTATGGCTTAGGGTTAGGGTTAGGGTTAAGGGTAGGTTTAGGGTACGGTTTAGGATTAGGGTACGTGTTAGGGGTAGGTTATGGGTTAGGGTTAGGGTACGTGTTAGGGTTAAGTTATTTATTAAACCTATCCCACTCGCTACATACCACTTAGCACGTAAAGTAGTATTATTTGGAGTCTAGCCATGGAGAAGCTTTTAGACAGTAGGATAAGATTAAGAACTCCCACATTATAAAGAAATCACATTAGGATTTTCTTTTTAACCTGTTCCTTAAAACACTAGTGCTTAGGAAACCTACTGGAGGCAGAAGCAGTCAAGGGTTAGGGTTAGGGTTAGGGTTAGGTTTAGGGTTAGGGTACGGCTTAGGTTACGGGTTAGGGTTAGTGTTAGGTTTAGTGTTAGGCTTAGGGTACGGCTTAGGCTACGGCGAGGGTATGGTGTAGAGTATGGGTTAGGGTTAGTTTTAGGGTTAGGGCTAGGTTTAGGGTATGGTTTAGGATTAGGGTACGTGTTAGGGTTAGGTTATGGGTTAAGGTTAGGGTACGTGTTAGGGTTAGGGTATTTATTAAACCTATCCCACTCGCTAGATACCACTTAGCATGTTAAGGAATATTATTTGGGGTCCAGCCATGGAGAAGCTTTTAGACACTAGGATAAGATTAAGAACACACACATTATAAAGAAATCACATTAGGATTTTCTTTTTAACCTGTTCCTTAAAACACTAGTGCTTAGGAAATCTACTGGAGGCAGAAGCAGTCAAGGGTTAGGCTTAGGGTTAGTGTTAGGTTTAGGGTTAGGGTACGGCTTAGGTTACGGGTTAGGGTTAGTGTTAGGGTTGGGGTTAGGGTTAGGATACGGCTTAGGGTACGGGCGAGGGTACGGTGTAGAGTATGGGTAGGTTTAGGGTTAGTTTTAGGTTTAGGGCTAGGGTTAGGGTACGTGTTAGGGTTAGGTTATGGGTTAGGGTTAGGGTACGTGTTAGGGTTAGGGTACTTATTAAACCTATCCCACTCGCTAGATACCACTTAGCACATAAAGGAATATTATTTGGGGTCCAGCCATGGAGAAGCTTTTAGACAGTAGGATAAGATTAAGAACTCACACATTATAAAGAAATCACATTAGGATTTTCTTTTTAACCTGTTCCTTAAAACACTAGTGCTTAGGAAATCTACTGGAGGCAGAAGCAGTCAAGGGTAGTTTAGGGTTAGGGTTAGGGTAAGGGTTAGGGTTAGGTTACGGCTTAGGGTACGCGTGAGGGTATGGCGTAGGGTATGGGTTAGGGTTAGGGTTAGTTTTAGGGTTAGGGCTAGGTTTAGGGTATGGGTTAGGATTAGGCTACGTGTTAGGGTTAGGTGATGGGTTAGGGTTAGGGTACGCGTTAGGGTTAGGGTACACGTTAGGGTTAGGGTATTTATTAAACCTATCCCACTCTCTAGATACCACTTAGTACGTAAAGGAATATTATTTGAGGTCCAGCCATGGAGAAGCTTTTAGACACTAGGATAAGATAAAGAACACACACATTATAAAGAAATCACATTAGGATTTTCTTTTTAACCTGTTCCTTAAAACACTAGTGCTTAGGAAATGTGCTGGAGAGAGAAGCAGTCAAGGGTAGTTTAGGGTTAGGGTTAGGGTTCGGGTTAGGGTACAGGTTAGGGTACGGGTTAGGGTAGGGTACACTTTTAGGTAACTCCTAAAAGTGATATGATAGGATATGTGTGTTTTGCTTTCTCACTTACTACAAGTGGCGTGATTACGTCTAGACTCATCTATGGTGCTGCAAATGGCATTGTTTCATTGTTTCACCAGCTAATAATCCATCTGTACATGGAGGAGTTCTTCTTTGTCCACCCATCTGTTGGTGGACTTTTTGGTTACTTCCATATCTTGGCTATTGTAATACTGTGCAATGCAGATTTGCCTGCCTGTGTCTTTCCAATTCTGTCTTCTTAGATTGTAGGTCCAGGAGTGGGCCTGCTGGATCATATGGTAGCTCAATGTTTACCTTTTAAAGGCACCTCCATTCTGTTCTCTTTAGTGGCTCTTTCCAGGTTACGTCCCACATAAAGGTGAGGGTATGCATTTCTCCACAGCACCTGCAGCATTTATTCTTTGTAGTTTTTTGCTGATGGTTATTCTGACTGGTGTGAGCTGATACCTCTTTGTGGTTGAATTTGCATGTGTCTCATAATGCGTTGAAATTGAGCTTTAAGACATGTGCTTTTTATTTTTCCAGCTGTGATTAGAGCTTAGTTCTTCAAAGTGTTTACTTGAAGTATGTGTCACCTTTTGAAATATTTTGGCCATTACCTCCCTCAAGACATTTTGAGGGCAGGTTTCATTTACAGCCCTGCAGTACTAGTTCATATGAAGTGACCATTAGCTCAAGCTTTAAACCTGCTTTTGCAGGTAACGGCCAGAGGGCGGCAGCCTTTCTACGTTCCCCACGCTGGTACTAGGGAAACAGACCTACCAGCCAGTGGTGCTCTTCGGTTATAAATTAGAGTGGAATGTGCCCGGAGAAACCCACAGATGCTGATGTCTCCTTACATTTGTTTGTTTTTTAAATTTAATTTATAATTTTTACTGGAGTACTATTCCGTTGTATACATGGACCACTTCTTCTTGGTGCATTCCTCTGTTGATGGACATTTTTGTTGCTTCCATGTGTTGACTATGGTAAGTAATGCTGGCGTACAGGTTTGCCAGCCTGTGACTTTTTGATTCTCATTTTCTCAGGTGATAGGCTCAGCAGATGGTATGCTTGATTCACTGGTAGCTCAATGTTTACCTTTTCAAAGCACCTCCATTGTGTTTACAGTAATGGTTCTTACCACGTCCCCCTTAGAGCTCAGGGTACACATTTCTCCACAATCCCTTCAGCATGTATTGTTTGCAGCATTTTTGCTGATGGCCATTCTGACTGCTGTGAGCTGATAGGTATTTGTAATTTCGGTTTGCGTATCTTTCAAAATTCCTAAATTTTATCATTTTCCCACGCCTTTTTCTTTTCACTTAAAAGAAAAAACCGTGTGTACAATATACCTCTTGAAATTGTCTTCTTCGAAGGTTGCCCTCTTTTGAATTTTTTGGTCGATTTTTGACCCCAGAAATTTTTTGGAGGGCAGGTGTCATTTACAGAACTGCACGTTGGTGAATACTTAGTGACCTTTCCCAGTGGGTTTAAAGCTGCTGTTGTGGGAAACGGCCACAAGGAGGCAGCATTTCTCCATTCCCCAATCTGGGTACTAGGGCAGCAGAGCCTTTCTGGAAGTCGTTGTCCTAGGTTGTAAATGAGAATGGAATTTGCCAGGAGAAAGCCGCATAAGTTTATGTCTCATTACTTCTTCTTGGTTTTTTAAATTTTTTTAATCAGAGTAAAGATTAGAATATTGTTTGTCCTAGGTGTACACAATCTGGTTCATTTGCACATTATGTATGTCTATTAATGTACAGATCCTCTTCCCATGTAAAATATTACAGTGTTCCATAGACCTCCCTTGCTATATGTTCGGTCTTTTTGATACATGTATATAATATGTATTTGTATACGTATAGTAACACTATTCTTTATTTATCAATTCCCCCCTCCTTTCCTTTTAAATGAGCATAGTTTGTTTTCTAAGCCCGTGAGTGTCTTTCTCTTTGGAAATATGTTCATTTGTGTCAGTTATTAGATAATGCCATAAGTGATATTATAGGATATAGGTCTTTTGCTTTCCGTCCTACTTCATGTTTTGTAATTATCTCCAGGCTCATGTATGGTGCCTCAAAGAGCAGTGCTTCAATGTTTTCCATGGCTAATATTCCATTGTGTGCATGGACCACTTCTTCTTGGTGCATTCCTCTGTTGATGGACGTTTTCGTTGCTTCCAAGTGTTGCCTATGGTAACTATTGCTGGAGTGCAGGATTGCCAGCCTGTGACTTTTGGATTTTCATTTTCTCAGGTGATACACCCAGCAGTGGGTATGATTGATTGACTGGTATGGTAGCTCAATGTTACCTTTTCAAGGCACCTCAATTGTGCTTTCATTAGTGGCTCTTACCACGTCCCCCTTAGAATCGAGGGTACTCATTTCTCCACAATCACGTCAGCATTTATTGTTTGCAGCATTTTTGTCGAGGGCCATTCTGACTGCTGTGAGCTGATAGGTTTTTGTAATTTGGGTTGACATGTCTTTAAAAATTCCTAAAATTCATCATTTTTCCACGCCTTTTTCTTTTGTATTAAAAGAAAAAAGAAAAAAAAAGTGTGAGTACAATCTACCTCTTCAAATTGTCTTTTTGGAAGGTTGCACTCTTGAATTTTTTGGTCGATTTTCGACCTCAGTATTTTCTGGAGGGCAGGTGTCATTTACAGAACTGAATTGGTGAATATTTAGTGACCTTTTGCAGTGGGTTTAAAGCTGCTGTTGTGGGAAACGGCCACAAGGAGGCAGCATTTCTCCATTCCCAAATCTGGGTACTAGGGCAGCAGAGCCGTTCTGGAAGTCGTTTACCTAGGTTGTAAATTTGAATGGAATGTGCCAGGAAAACCACCCATAAGTTTATGTCTCATTACTTCTAGTTCGTTGTTTTAATTTTTTACATTGGGGTAATGGTTCGGATGTTGTTTGTCCAAGGTGTACACACTCTGGTTCATTTACACATTATATATATCTATTTATGTAGAGATCCTCTTCCCATGTAAATTATTACAGAGTGTTCCATCAACCTCCCTTGCTATATGGTCGGTCTTTTTGATATATGTATATAATATGAATTTGTATACAGATGGTAACGCTAATCTTCATTTATCCATTCCCCCCACCTTTCCTTTTAGGTAAGCATAGTTTTTTTTTTATAAGTCTGTGATTGCCTTTCCCTGTGGAAATATGTTCATTTGTGTCAGTTATTAGATAACGCCTATAAGTGATTTCATAGGATATAGGACTTTTGCTTTCCGACTTCCCTCATGTTCTGTGATTATCTCCAAGATCATCTATGGTGCCTCAAAGAGCAGTGTTTCATGGTTTTCCATGGCTAGTATTCATTGTGTACATGGACCACTTCTTCTTTATCCCTTCATCTGTTGATGGACATTTTGGTTGCTTCACTGTCTTGTCTATTGTGAATAAGGCTGCAGTGCAGCTTTTGCAGCCCGGGTCTTCTTGATTCTGGTCTTCTCAGGTGAGAGGCCCATTGGTGCGCCTGCTGGATTGAATGGTACCTCACTTTTTCCTTTTAAACGCAGCTCCTTTCTGTTCTCATTATTGGCTGTTAACCACTTTACATCTCACCAGCAGCTAGAGGGTACACAGTTCTCTAAAACCTCTTCAGCATTGATTGTTTGTAGGCTTTTTGCTGATGGTCAGTCGACTGGTGTGAGTTGAAAAGTTTTTGTAGATTAGATTGCATGAGTCTAATACTTCCTGAGGTTGAGCTTTTATCCATTTTCCTTTTTTTAAAAAGAGAGTGAGTAAAACTTACCTCTTCATACTATCTTCTTGAAAATGTTGCCTGTTTTGAATTGTTTTATCCATTCCCTACCTCAGCACAATTTTGAGGGCAGGTGTCCTTTACAAGCCTGAGTCCTTGTGAATATTAAGTGACCATGAGCTGTGGGTTAAAAGCTGCTCTTGCGGGAATGGGCCACAAGGCGGCAGCATTTCTCCTTTACCAAATCTGGTTACTAGGGCAACAGAGCCTTACTGGAATTGGTGTTCTAGGTTGTAAATTAGAATGGAATGTGCCAGGAAAAAGCCCTTTAAGTTTATGTCTCATTACTTCTTGTTCGTAGTTTTAAGTTAATTTTTATTTTTTATCACAGCAAACTTGATTACAATGTTTTGTTTGTTCTAGGTGTGCAAGACGTGCTTCTTTCACACATATACATATATCTATTCTTCTTCAGATCCTTTTCCCATGTAGGTTATGACACAATGTTTAGTAGTCTTCCCTTGGTATTCCGTATATCTTTGGTGATTATATATTTCACATGTGTTTGTATCTCTCCGTTAACCTCAATATGGTAGTGTTTCCAATCCTCACACCTTTCCATTTGGCGAAGCATAAGTTTTTGTTCTGAATCTGTGATTGCCTTTCTCTGTGGAAATATCATCGTTTGTTTCAATTTTTAGGTAACACCTGTATGTGATATGATAGGATATGTGTCTTTCGCTGTCTCACTTACTACAAGTTGCGTGATTACTTGTAGACTCATCTATGGTGCTGCAAATGGCATTGTTTCATTTTTTCGCTAGCTCATATTCCATGTGTACATGTAGCAGTTCTTCTTTGTCCACCCATCTGTCGGTGGACTTTTTGGTTACTTCCATATCTTGGCTATTGTAATACTATGCAATGCAGATTTGCCTGCCTGTGTCTTTCCAATTCTGTCTTCTTAGGTTATAGTTCCAGGAATGGGTCTGTTGGATCATATGGTAGCTCAATGTTTACCTTTCAAAGGCACCTCCATTCTGTTCTCTTTAGTGGCTCTTTCCAGGTTACGTCCCACGAAAAGTTGAGGGTATGCACTTCTCCACAGCACCTTCAGCATTTATTCTTTGTAGTTTTTTGCTGATGGTTATTCTGACTGGTGTGAGCTGATACCTCTTTGTGGTTGAATTTGCATGTGTCTCATAATGTGTTGAAATTGAGCTTTAAGACATGTGCTTTTTATTTTTCCAGCTGTGATTAGAGCTTAGTTCTTCAAAGTGTTTACTTAAAGTATGTGTCACCTTTTGAAATATTTTGGCCATTACCTCCCTCAAGACATTTTGAGGGCAGGTTTCATTTACAGCCCTGCAGTACTAGTTCATATGAAGTGACCATTAGCTCAAGCTTTAAACCTGCTTTTGCAGGTAACGGCCAGAGGGCGGCAGCCTTTCTACGTTCCCCACGCTGGTACTAGGTAAACAGACCTACCAGCCAGTGGTGATAGGGTACGGGTGAGTGTATGGCGTAGGGTATGTGTTAGGGTTAGCTTTAGGGTTAATGGTAGGTTTACGGTACGGTTTAGGATTAGGATACGTGTTAGGGTTAGGTTATGGGTTAGGGTTAAGGTACGCGTTAGGGTTAAGTTATTTATTAAACCTTTCCCACTCGCTATATACCAGTTAGCACGTAAAGGAATATTATTTGCGGTCCAGCCATGGAGAAGCATTTAGACACTAGGATAAGATAAAGAACACACACATTATAAAGAAATCACATTAGGATTTTCTTTTAAACCTGTTCCTTAAAACACTAGTGCTGAGAAAATCTACTGGAGGCAGAAGCAGTCAAGGGTAGTTTAAGGTTAGGGTTAGGGTTAGGGTACGGCTTAGGGTACGGGTTAGGGTGCAGGTGAGGCTATGGCGTAGGGTATGGCTTAGGGTTAGGGTTAGGGTTAAGGGTAGGTTTAGGGTACGGTTTAGGATTAGGGTACGTGTTAGGGGTAGGTTATGGGTTAGGGTTAGGGTACGTGTTAGGGTTAAGTTATTTATTAAACCTATCCCACTCGCTACATACCACTTAGCACGTAAAGTAGTATTATTTGGAGTCTAGCCATGGAGAAGCTTTTAGACAGTAGGATAAGATTAAGAACTCCCACATTATAAAGAAATCACATTAGGATTTTCTTTTTAACCTGTTCCTTAAAACACTAGTGCTTAGGAAACCTACTGGAGGCAGAAGCAGTCAAGGGTTAGGGTTAGGGTTAGGGTTAGGTTTAGGGTTAGGGTACGGCTTAGGTTACGGGTTAGGGTTAGTGTTAGGGTTGGGGTTAGGGGTAGGGTACGGCTTAGGGTACGGGCGAGGGTACGGTGTAGAGTATGGGTAGGTTTAGGGTTAGTTTTAGGTTTAGGGCTAGGGTTAGGGTACGTGTTAGGGTTAGGTTATGGGTTAGGGTTAGGGTACGTGTTAGGGTTAGGGTACTTATTAAACCTATCCCACTCGCTAGATACCACTTAGCACATAAAGGAATATTATTTGGGGTCCAGCCATGGAGAAGCTTTTAGACAGTAGGATAAGATTAAGAACTCACACATTATAAAGAAATCACATTAGGATTTTCTTTTTAACCTGTTCCTTAAAACACTAGTGCTTAGGAAATCTACTGGAGGCAGAAGCAGTCAAGGGTAGTTTAGGGTTAGGGTTAGGGTAAGGGTTAGGGTTAGGTTACGGCTTAGGGTACGCGTGAGGGTATGGCGTAGGGTATGGGTTAGGGTTAGGGTTAGTTTTAGGGTTAGGGCTAGGTTTAGGGTATGGGTTAGGATTAGGCTACGTGTTAGGGTTAGGTGATGGGTTAGGGTTAGGGTACGCGTTAGGGTTAGGGTACACGTTAGGGTTAGGGTATTTATTAAACCTATCCCACTCTCTAGATACCACTTAGTACGTAAAGGAATATTATTTGAGGTCCAGCCATGGAGAAGCTTTTAGACACTAGGATAAGATAAAGAACACACACATTATAAAGAAATCACATTAGGATTTTCTTTTTAACCTGTTCCTTAAAACACTAGTGCTTAGGAAATGTGCTGGAGAGAGAAGCAGTCAAGGGTAGTTTAGGGTTAGGGTTAGGGTTCGGGTTAGGGTACAAGTTAGGGTACGGGTTAGGGTAGGGTACACTTTTAGGTAACTCCTAAAAGTGATATGATAGGATATGTGTGTTTTGCTTTCTCACTTACTACAAGTGGCGTGATTACGTCTAGACTCATCTATGGTGCTGCAAATGGCATTGTTTCATTGTTTCACCAGCTAATAATCCATCTGTACATGGAGGAGTTCTTCTTTGTCCACCCATCTGTTGGTGGACTTTTTGGTTACTTCCATATCTTGGCTATTGTAATACTGTGCAATGCAGATTTGCCTGCCTGTGTCTTTCCAATTCTGTCTTCTTAGATTGTAGGTCCAGGAGTGGGCCTGCTGGATCATATGGTAGCTCAATGTTTACCTTTTAAAGGCACCTCCATTCTGTTCTCTTTAGTGGCTCTTTCCAGGTTACGTCCCACATAAAGGTGAGGGTATGCATTTCTCCACAGCACCTACAGCATTTATTCTTTGTAGTTTTTTGCTGATGGTTATTCTGACTGGTGTGAGCTGATACCTCTTTGTGGTTGAATTTGCATGTGTCTCATAATGCGTTGAAATTGAGCTTTAAGACATGTGCTTTTTATTTTTTCAGCTGTGATTAGAGCTTAGTTCTTCAAAGTGTTTACTTGAAGTATGTGTCACCTTTTGAAATATTTTGGCCATTACCTCCCTCAAGACATTTTGAGGGCAGGTTTCATTTACAGCCCTGCAGTACTAGTTCATATGAAGTGACCATTAGCTCAAGCTTTCAACCTGCTTTTGCAGGTAACGGCCAGAGGGCGGCAGCCTTTCTACGTTCCCCACGCTGGTACTAGGGAAACAGACCTACCAGCCAGTGGTGCTCTTCGGTTATAAATTAGAGTGGAATGTGCCCGGAGAAACCCACAGATGCTGATGTCTCCTTACATTTGTTTGTTTTTTAAATTTAATTTATATTTTTTACTGGAGTACTATTCCGTTGTATACATGGACCACTTCTTCTTGGTGCATTCCTCTGTTGATGGACATTTTTGTTGCTTCCATGTGTTGACTATGGTAAGTAATGCTGGCGTACAGGTTTGCCAGCCTGTGACTTTTTGATTCTCATTTTCTCAGGTGATAGGCTCAGCAGATGGTATGCTTGATTCACTGGTAGCTCAATGTTTACCTTTTCAAAGCACCTCCATTGTGTTTACAGTAATGGTTCTTACCACGTCCCCCTTAGAGCTCAGGGTACACATTTCTCCACAATCCCTTCAGCATGTATTGTTTGCAGCATTTTTGCTGATGGCCATTCTGACTGCTGTGAGCTGATAGGTATTTGTAATTTCGGTTTGCGTATCTTTCAAAATTCCTAAATTTTATCATTTTCCCACGCCTTTTTCTTTTCACTTAAAAGAAAAAACCGTGTGTACAATATACCTCTTGAAATTGTCTTCTTCGAAGGTTGCCCTCTTTTGAATTTTTTGGTCGATTTTTGACCCCAGAAATTTTTTGGAGGGCAGGTGTCATTTACAGAACTGCACGTTGGTGAATACTTAGTGACCTTTCCCAGTGGGTTTAAAGCTGCTGTTGTGGGAAACGGCCACAAGGAGGTAGCATTTCTCCACTCCCCAATCTGGGTACTAGGGCAGCAGAGCCTTTCTGGAAGTCGTTGTCCTAGGTTGTAAATGAGAATGGAATTTTCCAGGAGAAAGCCGCATAAGTTTATGTCTCATTACTTCTTCTTGGTTTTTTAAATTTCTTTAATCAGAGTAAAGATTAGAATATTGTTTGTCCTAGGTGTACACAATCTGGTTCATTTGCACATTATGCATGTCTATTAATGTACAGATCCTCTTCCCATGTAAAATATTACAGTGTTCCATAGACCTCCCTTGCTATATGTTCGGTCTTTTTGATACATGTATATAATATGTATTTGTATACGTATAGTAACACTATTCTTTATTTATCAATTCCCCCCTCCTTTCCTTTTAGATGAGCATAGTTTGTTTTCTAAGCCCGTGAGTGTCTTTCTCTTTGGAAATATGTTCATTTGTGTCAGTTATTAGATAATGCCATAAGTGATATTATAGGATATAGGTCTTTTGCTTTCCGTCCTACTTCATGTTTTGTAATTATCTCCAGGCTCATGTATGGTGCCTCAAAGAGCAGTGCTTCAATGTTTTCCATGGCTAATATTCCATTGTGTGCATGGACCACTTCTTCTTGGTGCATTCCTCTGTTGATGGACGTTTTCGTTGCTTCCAAGTGTTGCCTATGGTAACTATTGCTGGAGTGCAGGATTGCCAGCCTGTGACTTTTGGATTTTCATATTCTCAGGTGATACACCCAGCAGTGGGTATGATTGATTGACTGGTATGGTAGCTCAATGTGACCTTTTCAAGGCACCTCAATTGTGCTTTCATTAGTGGCTCTTACCACGTCCCCCTTAGAATCGAGGGTACTCATTTCTCCACAATCACGTCAGCATTTATTGTTTGCAGCATTTTTGTCGAGGGCCATTCTGACTGCTGTGAGCTGATAGGTTTTTGTAATTTGGGTTGACATGTCTTTAAAAATTCCTAAAATTCATCATTTTTCCACGCCTTTTTCTGTTGTGTTAAAAGAAAAAAGAAAAAAAAAGTGTGAGTACAATCTACCTCTTCAAATTGTCTTTTTGGAAGGTTGCACTCTTGAATTTTTTGGTCGATTTTCGACCTCAGTATTTTTTGGAGGGCAGGTGTCATTTACAGAACTGAATTGGTGAATATTTAGTGACCTTTTTCAGTGGGTTTAAAGCTGCTGTTGTGGGAAACGGCCACAAGGAGGCAGCATTTCTCCATTCCCAAATCTGGGTACTAGGGCAGCAGAGCCGTTCTGGAAGTCGTTTACCTAGGTTGTAAATTTGAATGGAATGTGCCAGGAAAACCACCCATAAGTTTATGTCTCATTACTTCTAGTTCGTTGTTTTAATTTTTTACATTGGGGTAATGGTTCGAATGTTGTTTGTCCAAGGTGTACACACTCTGGTTCATTTACACATTATATATATCTATTTATGTAGAGATCCTCTTCCCATGTAAATTATTACAGAGTATTCCGTCAACCTCCCTTGCTATATGGTCGGTCTTTTTGATATATGTATATAATATGAATTTGTATACAGATGGTAACGCTAATCTTCATTTATCCATTCCCCCCACCTTTCCTTTTAGGTAAGCATAGTTTTTTTTTATAAGTCTGTGATTGCCTTTCCCTGTGGAAATATGTTCATTTGTGTCAGTTATTAGATAACGCCTATAAGTGATTTCATAGGATATAGGACTTTTGCTTTCCGACTTCCCTCATGTTCTGTGATTATCTCCAAGATCATCTATGGTGCCTCAAAGAGCAGTGTTTCATGGTTTTCCATGGCTAGTATTCATTGTGTACATGGACCACTTCTTGTTTATCCCTTCATCTGTTGATGGACATTTTGGTTGCTTCACTGTCTTGTCTATTGTGAATAAGGCTGCAGTGCAGCTTTTGCAGCCCGGGTCTTCTTGATTCTGGTCTTCTCAGGTGAGAGGCCCATTGGTGCGCCTGCTGGATTGAATGGTACCTCACTTTTTCCTTTTAAACGCAGCTCCTTTCTGTTCTCATTATTGGCTGTTAACCACTTTACATCTCACCAGCAGCTAGAGGGTACACAGTTCTCTAAAACCTCTTCAGCATTGATTGTTTGTAGGCTTTTTGCTGATGGTCAGTCGACTGGTGTGAGTTGAAAACTTTTTGTAGATTAGATTGCATGAGTCTAATACTTCCTGAGGTTGAGCTTTTATCCATTTTCCTTTTTCTAAAAAGAGAGTGAGTAAAACTTACCTCTTCATACTATCTTCTTGAAAATGTTGCCTGTTTTGAATTGTTTTATCCATTCCCTACCTCAGCACAATTTTGAGGGCAGGTGTCCTTTACAGCCCTGAGTCCTTGTGAATGTTAAGTGACCATTAGCTGTGGGTTAAAAGCTGCTCTTGCGGGAATGGGCCACAAGGCGGCAGCATTTCTCCTTTACCAAATCTGGTTACTAGGACAACAGAGCCTTACTGGAAGTGGTGTTCTAGGTTGTAAATTAGAATGGAATGTGCCAGGAAAAAGCCCTTTAAGTATATGTCTCATTACTTCTTGTTCGTACTTTTAAGTTAATTTTTATTTTTTATCACAGCAAACTTGATTACAATGTTTTGTTTGTTCTAGGTGTGCAAGATGTGCTTCTTTCACACATATACATATATCTATTCTTCTTCAGATCCTTTTCCCATGTAGGTTATGACACAATGTTGAGTAGTCTTCCCTTGGTATTCCGTAGATCTTTGGTGATTATATATTTCACACGTGTTTGTATCTCTCCGTTAACCTCAATATGGTAGTGTATCCAATCCTCACACCTTTCCATTTGGCGAAGCATAAGTTTTTGTACTGAATCTGTGATTGCCTTTCTCTGTGGAAATATCTTCGTTTGTTTCAATTTTTAGGTAACACCTGTATGTGATATGATAGGATATGTGTCTTTCGCTGTCTCACTTACTACAAGTTGCGTGATTACTTCTAGACTCATCTATGGTGCTGCAAATGGCATTGTTTCATTTTTTCGCTAGCTCATATTCCATGTGTACATGTAGCAGTTCTTCTTTGTCCACCCATCTGTCGGTGGACTTTTTGGTTACTTCCATATCTTGGCTATTGTAATACCATGCAATGCAGATTTGCCTGCCTGTGTCTTTCCAATTCTGTCTTCTTAGGTTATAGTTCCAGGAATGGGTCTGTTGGATCATACGGTAGCTCAATGTTTACCTTTCAAAGGCACCTCCATTCTGTTCTCTTTAGTGGCTCTTTCCAGGTTACGTCCCACGTAAAGTTGAGGGTATGCACTTCTCCACAGCACCTTCAGCATTTATTCTTTGTAGTTTTTTGCTGATGGTTATTCTGACTGGTGTGAGCTGATACCTCTTTGTGGTTGAATTTGCATGTGTCTCATAATGTGTTGAAATTGAGCTTTAAGACATGTGCTTTTTATTTTTCCAGCTGTGATTAGAGCTTAGTTCTTCAAAGTGTTTACTTGAAGTATGTGTCACCTTTTGAAATATTTTGGCCATTACCTCCCTCAAGACATTTTGAGGGCAGGTTTCATTTATAGCCCTGCAGTACTAGTTCATATGAAGTGACCATTAGCTCAAGCTTTAAACCTGCTTTTGCAGGTAACGGCCAGAGGGTGGCAGCCTTTCTACGTTCTCCACGCTGGTACTAGGTAAACAGATCTACCAGCCAGTGGTGATAGGGTACGGGTGAGTGTATGGCGTAGGGTATGTGTTAGGGTTAGCTTTAGGGTTAATGGTAGGTTTAGGGTACGGTTTAGGATTAGGATACGTGTTAGGGTTAGGTTATGGGTTAGGGTTAAGGTACGCGTTAGGGTTAAGTTATTTATTAAACCTTTCCCACTCGCTATATACCAGTTAGCACGTAAAGGAATATTATTTGCGGTCCAGCCATGGAGAAGCATTTAGACACTAGGATAAGATAAAGAACACACACATTATAAAGAAATCACTTTAGGATTTTCTTTTTAACCTGTTCCTTAAAACACTAGTGCTTAGAAAATCTACTGGAGGCAGAAGCAGTCAAGGGTAGTTTAGGGTTAGGGTTAGGGTTAGGGTACGGCTTAGGGTACGGGTTAGGGTGCAGGTGAGGCTATGGCGTAGGGTATGGCTTAGGGTTAGGGTTAGGGTTAAGGGTAGGTTTAGGGTACGGTTTAGGATTAGGGTACGTGTTAGGGGTAGGTTATGGGTTAGGGTTAGGGTACGTGTTAGGGTTAAGTTATTTATTAAACCTATCCCACTCGCTACATACCACTTAGCACGTAAAGTAGTATTATTTGGAGTCTAGCCATGGAGAAGCTTTTAGACAGTAGGATAAGATTAAGAACTCCCACATTATAAAGAAATCACATTAGGATTTTCTTTTTAACCTGTTCCTTAAAACACTAGTGCTTAGGAAACTTACTGGAGGCAGAAGCAGTCAAGGGTTAGGCTTAGGGTTAGTGTTAGGGTTAGGGTTAGTGTTAGATTTAGGGTTAGGGTACGGCTGAGGTTACGGGTTAGGGTTAGTGTTAGGGTTGGGGTTAGGGTTAGGGTACGGCTTAGGGTACGGGCGAGGGTACGGTGTAGAGTATGGGTAGGTTTAGGGTTAGTTTTAGGTTTAGGGCTAGGGTTAGGGTACGTGTTAGGTTTAGGTTATGGGTTAGGGTTAGGGTACGTGTTAGGGTTAGGGTACTTATTAAACCTATCCCACTCGCTAGATACCACTTAGCACATAAAGGAATATTATTTGGGGTCCAGCCATGGAGAAGCTTTTAGACAGTAGGATAAGATTAAGAACTCACACATTATAAAGAAATCACATTAGGATTTTCTTTTTAACCTGTTCCTTAAAACACTAGTGCTTAGGAAATCTACTGGACGCAGAAGCAGTCAAGGGTAGTTTAGGGTTAGGGTTAAGGTTAGGGTTAGAGTATGGCTTAGCATACGGGTTAGGGTACAGTGTAGGGTATGGGTTAGGGTTAGTGTTAGGGTTAGGGTTAGTTTTAGAGTTAGGGATAGGTTTAGGGTACGGGTTAGGATTCAGTTACTGGTTACGGTTAGGGTACACGTTAGGGTTAGGGTATTTATTAAACCTATCCCACTCTCTAGATACCACCTAGAACGTAAAGGAATATTATTTGGGGTCCAGCGATGGAGAAGCTTTTAGACACTAGGATAAGATTAAGAACACAAACATTATGAAGAAATCACATTAGGATTTTCTTTTTAACCTGTTCCTTAAAACACTAGTGCTTAGGAAATGTACTGGAGGCAGAAGCAGTCAAGAGTAGTTTAGGGTTAGGCTAGGGTTAGGTTTAGGGTGAGGGCACAGCGTAGGGTATGGGTTAGGGTTAGGGTTAGGGTTAGTTTTAGGGTTAGGGCTAGGTTCAGGGTACGAGTTAGGATTAGGGTGCATGTTAAGTTTAGGGTATGGGTTAGGGTTAGTGTTAGGGTTAGGGTTAGTGTTAGGTTTAGGGTTAGAGTACGGCTTAGGTTACGGGTTAGGGTTAGTGTTAGGGTTGGGGTTAGGGTTAGGGTACGGGTTAGGGTACGGCTTACGGTACGGGCGAGGTTACGGTGTAGAGTATGGGTAGGTTTAGGGTTAGTTTTAGGTTTAGGGCTAGGTTTGGGTTACGGTTTAGGGTTAGGGTACGTGTTAGGGTTAGGTTATGGGTTAGGGTTAGGGTACGTGTTAGGGTTAGGGTATTTATTAAACCTATCCCACTCGCTAGATACCACTTAGCACTTAAAGGAATATTATTTGGGGTCCAGCCATGGAGAAGCTTTTAGACACTAGGATAAGATTAAGAACTCACACATTATAAAGAAATCACATTAGGATTTTCTTTTTAACCTGTTCCTTAAAACACTAGTGCTTAGGAAATCTACTGGAGGCAGAAGCAGTCAAGGGTAGTTTAGGGTTAGTGTTAAGGTTAGGGTTAGAGTATGGCTTAGAGTACGGGTTGGGGTACGGGTGAGAGTACGGCATAGCGTATGCGTTAGGGTTAGGTTTACGTTTATGGTTAGGGCTAGGTGTATTGTACGGGTTAGTTTTAGGGTACATGTTAGGGTTAGGATATGGGTTAGGGTTAGGGTACGTGTTAGGGTTAGGGTATTTATTAAACGTATTTCACTCTCTAGATACCACTTAGCACGTAAAGGAATATTATTTGTGGTCCAGCCATGGAGAAGCATTTAGACTCTAGGATCAGATTAAGAACACACACATTATAAAGAAATCACATTAGGATTTTCTTTTTAACCTGTTCCTTAAAACACTAGTGCTTAGGAAACCTACTGGATGCAGAGGCAGTCAAGGGTTAGGGTTAGGGTTAGGGTTAGGTTTAGGGTTAGGTTACGGCCTAGGTTACGGGTTAGGCTTAGTGTTAGGTTTAGTGTTAGGGTTAGGGTACGGCTTAGGCTACGGCGAGGGTATGGTGTAGAATATGGGTTAGGGTTAGTTTTAGGGTTAGGGCTAGGTTTAGGGTATGGTTTAGGATTAGGTTACGTGTTAGGGTTAGGTTATTGCTTAAGGTTAGGGTACGTGTTAGGGTTAGGGTATTTATTAAACCTATCCCACTCGCTAGATACCACTTAGCATGTTAAGGAATATTATTTGGGGTCCAGCCATGGAGAAGCTTTTAGACACTAGGATAAGATTAAGAACACACACATTATAAAGAAATCACATTAGGATTTTCTTTTTAACCTGTTCCTTAAAACACTAGTGCTTAGGAAATCTACTGGAGGCAGAAGCAGTCAAGGGTTAGGGTTAGGGTTAGTGTTAGGGTTAGGGTTAGTGTTAGGTTTAGGGTTAGGGTACGGCTTAGGTTACGGGTTAGGGTTAGTGTTAAGGTTGGGGTTAGGGTTAGGGTACGGCTTAGGGTACGGGCGAGGGTACGGTGTAGAGTATGGGTAGGTTTAGGGTTAGTTTTAGGTTTAGGGCTAGGGTTAGGGTACGTGTTAGGGTTAGGTTATGGGTTAGGGTTAGGGTACGTGTTAGGGTTAGGGTACTTATTAAACCTATCCCACTCGCTAGATACCACTTAGCACTTAAAGGAATATTATTTGGGGTCCCGCCATGGAGAAGCTTTTAGACACTAGGATAAGATAAACAACACACACATTATAAAGAAATCACATTAGGATTTTCTTTTTAACCTGTTCCTTAAAACACTAGTGCTTAGGAAATGTACTGGAGGCAGAAACAGTCAAGGGTAGTTTAGGGTTAGGGTTAGGGTTAGGGTACGGCTTAGGGTACACGTGAGGGTATGGTGTAGGGTATGGGTTAGGGTTAGGTTTAGGGTTAGTTTTAGGGTTAGGGCTAGGTTTAGGGTACGGGTTAGGATTAGGGTACGTGTTAGGGTTAGGTGATGGGTTAGGGTTAGGGTACGCGTTAGGGTTAGGTTATTTATTATACCTATCCCACGCTCTAGATACCACTTAGCACGTAAAGGAATATTATTTGGGGTCCAGCCATGGAGAAGCTTTTAGACACTAGGATAAGATTAAGAACACACACAATATAAAGAAATCACCTTACGATTTTCTTTTTAACCTGTTCCTTAAAACACTAGTGCTTAGGAAATCTACTGGAGGCAGAAGCAGTCAAGGCTAGATTAGGGTTATGGTTAGGGTTACGGTACAGGTTAGGGTACGGGTTAGGGTAGGGTACACTTTTAGGTAATTCCTAAAAGTGATATGATAGGATATGTGTGTTTTGCTTTCTCACTTACTACAAGTGGCGTGATTACGTCTAGACTCATCTATGGTGCTTCAAATGGCATTGTTTCATTGTTTCACCAGCTAATAATCCATCTGTACATGGAGGAGTTCTTCTTTGTCCACCCATCTGTTGGTGGACTTTTTGGTTACTTCCATATCTTGGCTATTGTAATACTGTGCAATGCACATTTGCCTGCCTGTGCCTTTCCAATTCTGTCTTCTTAGATTGTAGGTCCAGGAGTGGGCCTGCTGGATCATATGGTAGCTCAATGTTTACCTTTTTTTTTTTTTTTTTTTTTTTTTTAATGTTTACCTTTTAAAGGCACCTCCATTCTGTTCTCTTTAGTGGCTCTTTCCAGGTTACGTCCCACATAAACTTGAGGGTATGCATTTCTCCACAGCACCTTCAGCCTTTATTCTTTGTAGTCTTTTGCTGATGGTTATTCTGACTGGTGTGAGCTGATACCTCTTTGTGGTTGAATTTGCATGTGTCTCATAATGCGTTGAAATTGAGCTTTAAGACATGTGCTTTTTATTTTTCCAGCTGTGATTAGAGCTTAGTTCTTCAAAGTGTTTACTTGAAGTATGTGTCACCTTTTGAAATATTTTGGCCATTACCTCCCTCAAGACATTTTGAGGTCAGGTTTCATTTACAGCCCTGCAGTAGTAGTTCATATGAAGTGACCATTAGCTCAAGCTTTAAACCTGCTTTTGCAGGTAACGGCCAGAGGGCGGCAGCCTTTCTACGTTACCCACGCTGGTACTAGGGAAACAGACCTACCAGCCAGTGGTGATAGGGTACGGGTGAGTGTATGGCGTAGGGTATGTGTTAGGGTTAGCTTTAGGGTTAAGGGTAGGTTTAGGGTACGGTTTAGGATTAGGATACGTGTTAGGGTTAGGTTATGGGTTAGGGTTAAGTTACGCGTTAGGGTTAAGTTATTTATTAAACCTTTCCCACTCGCTATATACCAGTTAGCACGTAAAGAAATATTATTTGCGGTCCAGCCATGGAGAAGCATTTAGACACTAGGATAAGATTAAGAACACACACATTATAAAGAAATCACATTAGGATTTTCTTTTTAACCTGTTCCTTAAAACACTAGTGCTGAGGAAACCTACTGGATGCAGAAGCAGTCAAAGGTTAGGGTTAGGGTTAGGGTTAGGGTTAGGGTTAGGTTTAGGGTTAGGGTACGGCTTAGGTTACGGGTTAGGGTTAGTGTTAGGTTTAGTGTTAGGCTTAGGGTACGGCTTAGGCTACGGCGAGGGTATGGTGCAGAGTATGGGTTAGGGTTAGTTTTAGGGTTAGGGCTAGGTTTAGGGTATGGTTTAGGATTAGGGTACGTGTTAGGGTTAGGTTATTGGTTAAGGTTAGGGTACGTGTTAGGGTTAGGGTATTTATTAAACCTATCCCACTCGCTAGATACCACTTAGCATGTTAAGGAATATTATTTGGGGTCCAGCCATGGAGAAGCTTTTAGACACTAGGATAAGATTAAGAACACACACATTATAAAGAAATCACATTAGGATTTTCTTTTTAACCTGTTCCTTAAAACACTAGTGCTTAGGAAATCTACTGGAGGCAGAAGCAGTCAAGGGTTAGGCTTAGGGTTAGTGTTAGGGTTAGGGTTAGTGTTAGGTTTAGGGTTAGGGTACGGCTTAGGTTACGGGTTAGGGTTAGTGTTAGGGTTGGGGTTAGGGTTAGGGTACGGCTTAGGGTACGGGCGAGGGTACGGTGTAGAGTATGGGTAGGTTTAGGGTTAGTTTTAGTTTTAGGGCTAGGGTTAGGGTACGTGTTAGGGTTAGGTTATGGGTTAGGGTTAGGGTACGTGTTAGGGCTAGGGTACTTATTAAACCTATCCCACTCGCTAGATACCACTTAGCACATAAAGGAATATTATTTGGGGTCCAGCCATGGAGAAGCTTTTAGACAGTAGGATAAGATTAAGAACTCACACATTATAAAGAAATCACATTAGGATTTTCTCTTTAACCTGTTCCTTAAAACACTAGTGCTTAGGAAATCTACTGGACGCAGAAGCAGTCAAGGGTAGTTTAGGGTTAGGGTTAAGGTTAGGGTTAGAGTATGGCTTAGCATACGGGTTAGGGTACAGTGTAGGGTATGGGTTAGGGTTAGTGTTAGGGTTAGGGTTAGTTTTAGGGTTAGGGATAGGTTTAGGGTACGGGTTAGGATTCAGTTACTGGTTACGGTTAGGGTACACGTTAGGGTTAGGGTATTTATTAAACCTATCCCACTCTCTAGATACCACCTAGAACGTAAAGGAATATTATTTGGGGTCCAGCGATGGAGAAGCTTTTAGACACTAGGATAAGATTAAGAACACAAACATTATGAAGAAATCACATTAGGATTTTCTTTTTAACCTGTTCCTTAAAACACTAGTGCTTAGGAAATGTACTGGAGGCAGAAGCAGTCAAGAGTAGTTTAGGGTTAGGCTAGGGTTAGGTTTAGGGTGAGGGCACAGCGTAGGGTATTGGTTAGGGTTAGGGTTAGGGTTAGTTTTAGGGTTAGGGCTAGGTTCAGGGTACGAGTTAGGATTAGCGTGCGTGTTGTTTAGGGTATGGGTTAGGGTTAGGTAAGCGTTAGTGTTAGGGTATTTATTAAACCTATCCCACACTCTAGATACCACTTAGCACGTAAAGGAATATTATTTGGGGTCCAGCCATGGAGAAGCTTTATACACTAGGATAAGATAAACAACACACACATTATAAAGAAATCACATTAGGATTTTCTTTTTAACCTGTTCCTTAAAACACTAGTGCTTAGGAAATGTACTGGAGGCAGAAGCAGTCAAGGGTAGTTTAGGGTTAGGGTTAGGGTTAGGGTACGGCTTAGGGTACGCGTGAGTGTATGGCGTAGGGTATGGGTTAGGGTTAGGGTTAGGGTTAGTTTTAGGGTTAGGGCTAGGTTTAGGGTACGGGTTAGGATTAGGGTACGTGTTATGGTTAGGTGATGTGTTAGGGTTAGGGTACGCGTTAGGTTTAGGTTATTTATTAATCCTATCCCACTCTCTAGATACCACTTAGCACGTAAAGGAATATTATTTGGGGTCCAGCCATGGAGAAGCTTTTAGACACTAGGATAAGATTAAGAACACACACATTATAAAGAAATCACCTTACGATTTTCTTTTTAACCTGTTCCTTAAAACACTAGTGCTTAGGAAATCTACTGGAGGCAGAAGCAGTCAAGGGTAGTTTAGGGTTAGGGTTAGGGTTAGGGTTAGGGTTAGGTTACGGCTTAGGGTATGCGTGAGGGTATGGCGTAGGGTATGGGTTAGGATTAGGGTTAGTTTTAGGGTTAAGGCTAGGTTTAGGGTACGGGTTAGGATTAGGCTACGGGTTAGGGTTAGGTGATGGGTTAGGGTTAGGGTACGCGTTAGGGTTAGGGTACACGTTAGGGTTAGGGTATTTATTAAACCTATCCCACTCTCTAGATACCACTTAGTACGTAAAGGAATATTATTTGAGGTCCAGCCATGGAGAAGCTTTTAGACACTAGGATAAGATAAAGAACACACACATTATAAAGAAATCACATTAGGATTTTCTTTTTAACCTGTTCCTTAAAACACTAGTGCTTAGAAAATCTACTGGAGGCAGAAGCAGTCAAGGGTAGTTTAGGGTTAGGGTTAGGGTACAGGTTAGGGTACGGGTTAGGGTAGGGTACACTTTTAGGTAACTCCTAAAAGTGATATGATAGGATATGTGTGTTTTGCTTTCTCACTTACTATAAGTGGCGTGATTACGTCTAGACTCATCTATGGTGCTGCAAATGGCATTGTTTCATTGTTTCACCAGCTAATAATCCATCTGTACATGGAGGAGTTCTTCTTTGTCCACCCATCTGTTGGTGGACTTTTTGGTTACTTCCATATCTTGGCTATTGTAATACTGTGCAATGCAGATTTGCCTGCCTGTGTCTTTCCAATTCTGTCTTCTTAGATTGTAGGTCCAGGAGTGGGCCTGCTGGATCATATGGTAGCTCAATGTTTACCTTTTAAAGGCACCTCCATTCTGTTCTCTTTAGTGGCTCTTTCCAGGTTACGTCCCACATAAAGGTGAGGGTATGCATTTCTCCACAGCACCTTCAGCATTTATTCTTTGTAGTTTTTTGCTGATGGTTATTCTGACTGGTGTGAGCTGATACCTCTTTGTGGATGAATTTGCATGTGTCTCATAATGCGTTGAAATTGAGCTTTAAGACATGTGCTTTTTATTTTTCCAGCTGTGATTAGAGCTTAGTTCTTCAAAGTGTTTACTTGAAGTATGTGTCACCTTTTGAAATATTTTGGCCATTACCTCCCTCAAGACATTTTGAGGGCAGGTTTCATTTACAGCCCTGCAGTACTAGTTCATATGAAGTGACCATTAGCTCAAGCTTTAAACCTGCTTTTGCAGGTAACGGCCAGAGGGCGGCAGCCTTTCTACGTTCCCCATGCTGGTACTAGGGTAACAGACCTACCAGCCAGTGGTGATAGGGTACGGGTGAGTGTATGGCGTAGGGTATGTGTTAGGGTTAGGTTTAGAGTTAAGGGTAGATTTAGGGTACGGTTTAGGATTAGGATACGTGTTAGGGTTAGGTTATGGGTTAGGGTTAAGGTACGCGTTAGGGTTAAGTTATTTATTAAACCTTTCCCACTCGCTATATACCAGTTAGCACGTAAAGGAATATTATTTGCAGTCCAGCCATGGAGAAGCATTTAGACACTAGGATAAGATAAAGAACACACACATTATAAAGAAATCACATTAGGATTTTCTTTTTAACCTGTTCCTTAAAACACTAGTGCTTAGGAAACCTACTGGATGCAGAAGCAGTCAAGGGTTAGGGTTAGGGTTAGGGTTAGGTTTAGGGTTAGGGTACGGCTTAGGTTACGGGTTAGGCTTAGTGTTAGGTTTAGTGTTAGGGTTAGGGTACGGCTTAGGCTACGGCGAGGGTATGGTGTAGAGTATGGGTTAGGGTTAGTTTTAGGGTTAGGGCTAGGTTTAGGGTATGGTTTAGGATTAGGGTACGTGTTAGTGTTAGGTTATGGGTTAAGGTTAGGGTACGTGTTAGGGTTAGGGTATTTATTAAACCTATCCCACTCGCTAGATACCACTTAGCACGTTAAGGAATATTATTTGGGGTCCAGCCATTGAGAAGCTTTTAGACACTAGGATAAGATTAAGAACACACATATTATAAAGAAATCACATTAGGATTTTCTTTTTAACCTGTTCCTTAAAACACTAGTGCTTAAGAAATCTACTGGAGGCAGAAGCAGTCAAGGGTAGTTTAGGGTTAGTGTTAAGGTTAGGGTTAGAGTATGGCTTAGAGTACGGGTTGGGGTACGGGTGAGCATACGGCATAGCGTATTGGTTAGGGTTAGGTTTACGTTTATGTTTAGGGCTAGGTTTATTGTACGGGTTAGGTTTAGGGTACATGTTAGGGTTAGGATATGGGTTAGGGTTAGGGTACGTGTTAGGGTTAGGGTATTTATTAAACCTATTTCACTCTCTAGATACCACTTAGCACGTAAAGGAATATTATTTGTGGTCCAGCCATGGAGAAGCATTTAGACTCTAGGATCAGGTTAAGAACACACACATTATAAAGAAATCACATTAGGATTTTCTTTTTAACCTGTTCCTTAAAACACTAGTGCTTAGGAAACCTACTGGAGGCAGAAGCAGTCAATGGTTAGGGTTAGGGTTAGGGTTAGGTTTAGGGTTAGGGTACGGCTTAGGTTACGGGTTAGGGTTAGTGTTAGGTTTAGTGTTAGACTTAGGGTACGGCTTAGGCTACGGCGAGGGTATGGTGTAGAGTATGGGTTAGGGTTAGTTTTAGGGTTAGGGCTAGGTTTAGGGTATGGTTTAGGATTAGGGTACGTGTTAGGGTTAGGTTATTGGTTAAGGTTAGGGTACGTGTTAGGGTTAGGGTATTTATTAAACCTATCCCACTCGCTAGATACCACTTAGCATGTTAAGGAATATTATTTGGGGTCCAGCCATGGAGATGCTTTTAGACACTAGGATAAGATTAAGAACACACACATTATAAAGAAATCACATTAGGATTTTCTTTTTAACCTGTTCCTTAAAACACTAGTGCTTAGGAAATCTACTGGAGGCAGAAGCAGTCAAGGGTTAGGGTTAGGGTTAGTGTTAGGGTTAGGGTTAGTGTTAGGTTTAGGGTTAGGGTACGGCTTAGGTTACGGGTTAGGGTTAGTGTTAGGGTTGGGGTTAGGGTTAGGGTACGGCTTAGGGTACGGGCGAGGGTACGGTGTAGAGTATGGGTAGGTTTAGGGTTAGTTTTAGGTTTAGGGCTAGGGTTAGGGTACGTGTTAGGGTTAGGTTATGGGTTAGGGTTAGGGTACGTGTTAGGGTTAGGGTACTTATTAAACCTATCCCACTCGCTATATACCACTTAGCACATAAAGGAATATTAATTGGGGTCCAGCCATGGAGAAGCTTTTAGACAGTAGGATAAGATTAAGAACTCACACATTATAAAGAAATCACATTAGGATTTTCTTTTTAACCTGTTCCTTAAAACACTAGTGCTTAGGAAATGTGCTGGAGAGAGAAGCAGTCAAGGGTAGTTTAGGGTTAGGGTTAGGGTTAGGGTTAGGGTACAGGTTAGGGTACGGGTTAGGGTAGGGTACACTTTTAGGTAACTCCTAAAAGTGATATGATAGGATATGTGTGTTTTGCTTTCTCACTTACTACAAGTGGCGTGATTACGTCTAGACTCATCTATGGTGCTGCAAATGGCATTGTTTCATTGTTTCACCAGCTAATAATCCATCTGTACATGGAGGAGTTCTTCTTTGTCCACCCATCTGTTGGTGGACTTTTTGGTTACTTCCATATCTTGGCTATTGTAATACTGTGCAATGCAGATTTGCCTGCCTGTGTCTTTCCAATTCTGTCTTCTTAGATTGTAGGTCCAGGAGTGGGCCTGCTGGATCATATGGTAGCTCAATGTTTACCTTTTAAAGGCACCTCCATTCTGTTCTCTTTAGTGGCTCTTTCCAGGTTACGTCCCACATAAAGGTGAGGGTATGCATTTCTCCACAGCACCTACAGCATTTATTCTTTGTAGTTTTTTGCTGATGGTTATTCTGACTGGTGTGAGCTGATACCTCTTTGTGGTTGAATTTGCATGTGTCTCATAATGCGTTGAAATAGAGCTTTAAGACATGTGCTTTTTATTTTTCCAGCTGTGATTAGAGCTTAGTTCTTCAAAGTGTTTACTTGAAGTATGTGTCACCTTTTGAAATATTTTGGCCATTACCTCCCTCAAGACATTTTGAGGGCAGGTTTCATTTACAGCCCTGCAGTACTAGTTCATATGAAGTGACCATTAGCTCAAGCTTTAAACCTGCTTTTGCAGGTAACGGCCAGAGGGCGGCAGCCTTTCTACGTTCCCCACGCTGGTACTAGGGAAACAGACCTACCAGCCAGTGGTGTTCTTCGGTTATAAATTAGAGTGGAATGTGCCCGGAGAAACCCACAGTTGCTGATGTCTCCTTACATTTGTTTGTTTTTTAAATTTAATTTACATTTTTTACTGGAGTACTATTCCGTTGTATACATGGACCACTTCTTCTTGGTGCATTCCTCTGTTGATGGACATTTTTGTTGCTTCCATGTGTTGACTATGGTAAGTATTGCTGGCGTACAGGTTTGCCAGCCTGTGACTTTTTGATTCTCATTTTCTCAGGTGAGAGGCTCAGCAGATGGTATGCTTGATTCACTGGTAGCTCAATGTTTACCTTTTCAAAGCACCTCCATTGTGTTTACAGGAATGGTTCTTACCACGTCCCCCTTAGAGCTCAGGGTACACATTTCTCCACAATCCCTTCAGCATGTATTGTTTGCAGCATTTTTGCTGATGGCCATTCTGACTGCTGTGAGCTGATAGGTATTTGTAATTTCCGTTTGCCTATCTTTAAAAATTCCTAAACTTTATCATTTTCCCACGCCTTTTTCTTTTCACTTAAAAGAAAAAACCGTGTGTACAATATACCTCTTGAAATTGTCTTCTTCGAAGGTTGCCCTCTTTTCAATTTTTTCGTCGATTTTTGACCCCAGAAATTTATTGGAGGGCAGGTGTCATTTACAGAACTGCAAGTTGGTGAATATTTAGTGACCTTTCGCAGTGGGTTTAAAGCTGCTGTTGTGGGAAACGGCCACAAGGAGGCAGCATTTCTCCATTCCCCAATCTGGGTACTAGGGCAGCAGAGCCTTTCTGGAAGTCGTTGTCCTAGGTTGTAAATGAGAATGGAATTTGCCAGGAGAAATCCCCATAAGGTTATGTCTCATTACTTCTTCTTGGGTTTTTACATTTTTTTAATCAGAGTAAAGATTAGAATATTGTTTTTCCTAGGTGTACACAATCTGGTTCATTTGTACATTATCTACGTCTATTAATGTACAGATCCTCTTCCCATGTAAAATATTACAGTGTTCCATAGACCTCCCTTGCTATATGTTCGGTCTTTTTGATACATGTATATAATATGTATTTGTATACGTATAGTAACACTATTCTTCATTTATCAATTCCCCCCTCCTTTCCTTTTAGATGAGCATAGTTTGTTTTCTAAGCCCGTGAGTGTCTTTCTCTTTGGAAATATGTTCATTTGTGTCAGTTATTACATAATGCCATAAGTGATATTATAGGATATAGGTCTTTTGCTTTCTGTCCTACTTCATGTTTTGTGATTATCTCCAGGCTCATGTATGGTGCCTCAAAGAGCAGTGCTTCAATGTTTTCCATGGCTAATATTCCATTGTGGACATGGACCACTTCTTCTTGGTGCATTCCTCTGTTGATGGACGTTTTCGTTGCTTCCAAGTGTTGCCTATGGTAACTATTGCTGGAGTGCAGGATTGCCAGCCTGTGACTTTTGGATTTTCATTTTCTCAGGTGATACACCCAGCAGTGGGTATGATTGATTGACTGGTATGGTAGCTCAATGTTACCTTTTCAAGGCACCTCAATTGTGCTTTCATTAGTGGCTCTTACCACGTCCCCCTTAGAATCGAGGGTACTCATTTCTCCACAATCACGTCAGCATTTATTGTTTGCAGCATTTGTGTCGAGGGCCATTCTGACTGCTGTGAGCTGATAGGTTTTTGTAATTTGGGTTGACATGTCTTTAAAAATTCCTAAAATTCATCATTTTTCCACGCCTTTTTCTTTTGTGTTAAAAGAAAAAAGAAAAAAAAAGTGTGAGTACAATCTACCTCTTCAAATTGTCTTTTTGGAAGGTTGCACTCTTGAATTTTTTGGTCGATTTTCGACCTCAGTATTTTTTGGAGGGCAGGTGTCATTTACAGAACTGAATTGGTGAATATTTAGTGACCTTTTGCAGTGGGTTTAAAGCTGCTGTTGTGGGAAACGGCCACAAGGAGGCAGCATTTCTCCATTCCCCAATCTGGGTACTAGAGCAGCAGAGCCCTTCTGGAAGTCGTTTACCTAGGTTGTAAATTTGAATGGAATGTGCCAGGAGAACCACCCATAAGTTTATGTCTCATTACTTCTAGTTCGTTGTTTTAATTTTTTACATTGGGGTAATGGTTCGAATGTTGTTTGTCCAAGGTGTACACACTCTGGTTCATTTACACATTATATATATCTATTTATGTAGAGATCCTCTTCCCATGTAAATTATTACAGAGTGTTCCGTCAACCTCCCTTGCTATATGGTCGGTCTTTTTGATATATGTATATAATATGAATTTGTATACAGATGGTAACGCTAATCTTCATTTATCCATTCCCCCCACCTTTCCTTTTAGGTAAGCATAGTTTTTTTTTATAAGTCTGTGATTGCCTTTCCCTGTGGAAATATGTTCATTTGTGTCAGTTATTAGATAACGCCTATAAGTGATTTCATAGGATATAGGACTTTTGCTTTCCGACTTCCCTCATGTTCTGTGATTATCTCCAAGATCATCTATGGTGCCTCAAAGAGCAGTGTTTCATGGTTTTCCATGGCTAGTATTCATTGTGTACATGGACCACTTCTTGTTTATCCCTTCATCCGTTGATGGACATTTTGGTTGCTTCACTGTCTTGTCTATTGTGAATAAGGCTGCAGTGCAGCTTTTGCAGCCCGGGTCTTCTTGATTCTGGTCTTCTCAGGTGAGAGGCCCATTGGTGCGCCTGCTGGATTGAATGGTACCTCAATTTCTCCTTTTAAACGCAGCTCCTTTCTGTTCTCATTATTGGCTGTTAACCACTTTACATCTCACCAGCAGCTAGAGGGTACAGAGTTCTCTAAAACCTCTTCAGCATTGATTGTTTGTAGGCTTTTTGCTGATGGTCAGTCGACTGGTGTGAGTTGAAAAGTTTTTGTAGATTAGATTGCATGAGTCTAATACTTCCTGAGGTTGAGCTTTTATCCATTTTCCTTTTTCTAAAAAGAGAGTGAGTAAAACTTACCTCTTCATACTATCTTCTTGAAAATGTTGCCTGTTTTGAATTGTTTTATCCATTCCCTACCTCAGCACAATTTTGAGGGCAGGTGTCCTTTACAGCCCTGAGTCCTTGTGAATGTTAAGTGACCATTAGCTGTGGGTTAAAAGCTGCTCTTGCGGGAATGGGCCACAAGGCGGCAGCATTTCTCCTTTACCAAATCTGGTTACTAGGACAACAGAGCCTTACTGGAAGTGGTGTTCTAGGTTGTAAATTAGAATGGAATGTGCCAGGAAAAAGCCCTTTAAGTATATGTCTCATTACTTCTTGTTCGTAGTTTTAACTTAATTTTTATTTTTTATCACAGCAAACTTGATTACAATGTTTTGCTTGTTCTAGGTGTGCAAGATGTGCTTCTTTCACACATATACATATATCTATTCTTCTTCAGATCCTTTTCCCATGTAGGTTATGACACAATGTTGAGTAGTCTTCCCTTGGTATTCCGTAGATCTTTGGTGATTATATATTTCACATGTGTTGGTATCTCTCCGTTAACCTCAATATGGTAGTGTTTCCAATCCTCACACCTTTCCATTTGGCGAAGCATAAGTTTTTGTTCTGAATCTGTGATTGCCTTTCTCTGTGGAAATATCATCGTTTGTTTCAATTTTTAGGTAACACCTGTATGTGATATGATAGGATATGTGTCTTTCGCTGTCTCACTTACTACAAGTTGCGTGATTACTTGTAGACTCATCTATGGTGCTGCAAATGGCATTGTTTCATTTTTTCGCTAGCTCATATTCCATGTGTACATGTAGCAGTTCTTCTTTGTCCACCCATCTGTCGGTGGACTTTTTGGTTACTTCCATATCTTGGCTATTGTAATACTATGCAATGCAGATTTGCCTGCCTGTGTCTTTCCAATTCTGTCTTCTTAGGTTATAGTTCCAGGAATGGGTCTGTTGGATCATATGGTAGCTCAATGTTTACCTTTCAAAGGCACCTCCATTCTGTTCTCTTTAGTGGCTCTTTCCAGGTTACGTCCCACGAAAAGTTGAGGGTATGCACTTCTCCACAGCACCTTCAGCATTTATTCTTTGTAGTTTTTTGCTGATGGTTATTCTGACTGGTGTGAGCTGATACCTCTTTGTGGTTGAATTTGCACGTGTCTCATAATGTGTTGAAATTGAGCTTTAAGACATGTGCTTTTTATTTTTCCAGCTGTGATTAGAGCTTAGTTCTTCAAAGTGTTTACTTGAAGTATGTGTCACCTTTTGAAATATTTTGGCCATTACCTCCCTCAAGACATTCTGAGGGCAGGTTTCATTTACAGCCCTGCAGTACTAGTTCATATGAAGTGACCATTAGCTCAAGCTTTAAACCTGCTTTTGCAGGTAACGGCCAGAGGGCGGCAGCCTTTCTACGTTCCCCACGCTGGTACTAGGGAAACAGACCTACCAGCCAGTGGTGTTCTTCGGTTATAAATTAGAGTGGAATGTGCCCGGAGAAACCCACAGTTGCTGATGTCTCCTTACATTTGTTTGTTTTTTAAATTTAATTTACATTTTTTACTGGAGTACTATTCCGTTGTATACATGGACCACTTCTTCTTGGTGCATTCCTCTGTTGATGGACATTTTTGTTGCTTCCATGTGTTGACTATGGTAAGTATTGCTGGCGTACAGGTTTGCCAGCCTGTGACTTTTTGATTCTCATTTTCTCAGGTGATAGGCTCAGCAGATGGTATGCTTGATTCACTGGTAGCTCAATGTTTACCTTTTCAAAGCACCTCCATTGTGTTTACAGGAATGGTTCTTACCACGTCCCCCTTAGAGCTCAGGGTACACATTTCTCCACAATCCCTTCAGCATGTATTGTTTGCAGCATTTTTGCTGATGGCCATTCTGACTGCTGTGAGCTGATAGGTATTTGTAATTTCGGTTTGCGTATCTTTCAAAATTCCTAAATTTTATCATTTTCCCACGCCTTTTTCTTTTCACTTAAAAGAAAAAACCGTGTGTACAATATACCTCTTGAAATTGTCTTCTTCGAAGGTTGCCCTCTTGTGAATTTTTTGGTCGATTTTTGACCCCAGAAATATTTGGAAGGCAGGTGTCATTTACAGAACTGCACGTTGGTGAATACTTAGTGACCTTTGCCAGTGGGTTTAAAGCTGCTGTTGTGGGAAACGGCCACAAGGAGGCAGCATTTCTCCATTCCCCAATCTGGGTACTAGGGCAGCAGAGCCTTTCTGGAAGTCGTTGTCCTAGGTTGTACATGAGAATGGAATTTTCCAGGAGAAAGCCGCATAAGTTTATGTCTCATTACTTCTTCTTGGGTTTTTACATTTTTTTAATCAGAGTAAAGATTAGAATATTGTTTGTCCTAGGTGTACACAATCTGGTTCATTTGCACATTATGTATGTCTATTAATGTACAGATCCTCTTCCCATGTAAAATATTACAGTGTTCCATAGACCTCCCTTGCTATATGTTCGGTCTTTTTGATACATGTATATAATATGTATTTGTATACGTATAGTAACACTATTCTTCATTTATCAATTCCCCCCTCCTTTCCTTTTAGATGAGCATAGTTTGTTTTCTAAGCCCGTGAGTGTCTTTCTCTTTGGAAATATGTTCATTTGTGTCAGTTATTACATAATGCCATAAGTGATATTATAGGATATAGGTCTTTTGCTTTCTGTCCTACTTCATGTTTTGTGATTATCTCCAGGCTCATGTATGGTGCCTCAAAGAGCAGTGCTTCAATGTTTTCCATGGCTAATATTCCATTGTGTACATGGACCACTTCTTCTTGGTGCATTCCTCTGTTGATGGACGTTTTCGTTGCTTCCAAGTGTTGCCTATGGTAACTATTGCTGGAGTGCAGGATTGCCAGCCTGTGACTTTTGGATTTTCATTTTCTCAGGTGATACACCCAGCAGTGGGTATGATTGATTGACTGGTATGGTAGCTCAATGTGACCTTTTCAAGGCACCTCAATTGTGCTTTCATTAGTGGCTCTTACCACGTCCCCCTTAGAATCGAGGGTACTCATTTCTCCACAATCACGTCAGCATTTATTGTTTGCAGCATTTGTGTCGAGGGCCATTCTGACTGCTGTGAGCTGATAGGTTTTTGTAATTTGGGTTGACATGTCTTTAAAAATTCCTAAAATTCATCATTTTTCCACGCCTTTTTCTTTTGTGTTAAAAGAAAAAAGAAAAAAAAAGTGTGAGTACAATCTACCTCTTCAAATTGTCTTTTTGGAAGGTTGCACTCTTGAATTTTTTGGTCGATTTTCGACCTCAGTATTTTTTGGAGGGCAGGTGTCATTTACAGAACTGAATTGGTGAATATTTAGTGACCTTTTGCAGTGGGTTTAAAGCTGCTGTTGTGGGAAACGGCCACAAGGAGGCAGCATTTCTCCATTCCCCAATCTGGGTACTAGAGCAGCAGAGCCCTTCTGGAAGTCGTTTACCTAGGTTGTAAATTTGAATGGAATGTGCCAGGAGAACCACCCATAAGTTTATGTCTCATTACTTCTAGTTCGTTGTTTTAATTTTTTACATTGGGGTAATGGTTCGAATGTTGTTTGTCCAAGGTGTACACACTCTGGTTCATTTACACATTATATATATCTATTTATGTAGAGATCCTCTTCCCATGTAAATTATTACAGAGTGTTCCGTCAACCTCCCTTGCTATATGGTCGGTCTTTTTGATATATGTATATAATATGAATTTGTATACAGATGGTAACGCTAATCTTCATTTATCCATTCCCCCCACCTTTCCTTTTAGGTAAGCATAGTTTTTTTTTATAAGTCTGTGATTGCCTTTCCCTGTGGAAATATGTTCATTTGTGTCAGTTATTAGATAACGCCTATAAGTGATTTCATAGGATATAGGACTTTTGCTTTCCGACTTCCCTCATGTTCTGTGATTATCTCCAAGATCATCTATGGTGCCTCAAAGAGCAGTGTTTCATGGTTTTCCATGGCTAGTATTCATTGTGTACATGGACCACTTCTTGTTTATCCCTTCATCCGTTGATGGACATTTTGGTTGCTTCACTGTCTTGTCTATTGTGAATAAGGCTGCAGTGCAGCTTTTGCAGCCCGGGTCTTCTTGATTCTGGTCTTCTCAGGTGAGAGGCCCATTGGTGCGCCTGCTGGATTGAATGGTACCTCAATTTCTCCTTTTAAACGCAGCTCCTTTCTGTTCTCATTATTGGCTGTTAACCACTTTACATCTCACCAGCAGCTAGAGGGTACAGAGTTCTCTAAAACCTCTTCAGCATTGATTGTTTGTAGGCTTTTTGCTGATGGTCAGTCGACTGGTGTGAGTTGAAAAGTTTTTGTAGATTAGATTGCATGAGTCTAATACTTCCTGAGGTTGAGCTTTTATCCATTTTCCTTTTTCTAAAAAGAGAGTGAGTAAAACTTACCTCTTCATACTATCTTCTTGAAAATGTTGCCTGTTTTGAATTGTTTTATCCATTCCCTACCTCAGCACAATTTTGAGGGCAGGTGTCCTTTACAGCCCTGAGTCCTTGTGAATGTTAAGTGACCATTAGCTGTGGGTTAAAAGCTGCTCTTGCGGGAATGGGCCACAAGGCGGCAGCATTTCTCCTTTACCAAATCTGGTTACTAGGACAACAGAGCCTTACTGGAAGTGGTGTTCTAGGTTGTAAATTAGAATGGAATGTGCCAGGAAAAAGCCCTTTAAGTATATGTCTCATTACTTCTTGTTCGTAGTTTTAACTTAATTTTTATTTTTTATCACAGCAAACTTGATTACAATGTTTTGCTTGTTCTAGGTGTGCAAGATGTGCTTCTTTCACACATATACATATATCTATTCTTCTTCAGATCCTTTTCCCATGTAGGTTATGACACAATGTTGAGTAGTCTTCCCTTGGTATTCCGTAGATCTTTGGTGATTATATATTTCACATGTGTTGGTATCTCTCCGTTAACCTCAATATGGTAGTGTATCCAATCCTCACACCTTTCCATTTGGCGAAGCATAAGTTTTTGTACTGAATCTGTGATTGCCTTTCTCTGTGGAAATATCTTCGTTTGTTTCAATTTTTAGGTAACACCTGTATGTGATATGATAGGATATGTGTCTTTCGCTGTCTCACTTACTACAAGTTGCGTGATTACTTCTAGACTCATCTGTGGTGCTGCAAATGGCATTGTTTCATTTTTTCGCTAGCTCATATTCCATGTGTACATGTAGCAGTTCTTCTTTGTCCACCCATCTGTCGGTGGACTTTTTGGTTACTTCCATATCTTGGCTATTGTAATACTATGCAATGCAGATTTGCCTGCCTGTGTCTTTCCAATTCTGTCTTCTTAGGTTATAGTTCCAGGAATGGGTCTGTTGGATCATATGGTAGCTCAATGTTTACCTTTTAAAGGCACCTCCATTCTGTTCTCTTTAGTGGCTCCTTCCAGGTTACGTCCCACGTAAAGTTGAGGGTATGCACTTCTCCACAGCACCTTCAGCATTTATTCTTTGTAGTTTTTTTGCTGATGGTTATTCTGACTGGTTTGAGCTGATACCTCTTTGTGGTTGAATTTGCATGTGTCTCATAATGCGTTGAAATTGAGCTTTAAGACATGTGCTTTTTATTTTTCCAGCTGTGATTAGAGCTTAGTTCTTCAAAGTGTTTACTTGAAGTATGTGTCACCTTTTGAAATATTTTGGCCATTACCTCCCTCAAGACATTTTGAGGGCAGGTTTCATTTACAGCCCTGCAGTACTAGTTCATATGAAGTGACCATTAGCTCAAGCTTTAAACCTGCTTTTGCAGGTAACGGCCAGAGGGCGGCAGCCTTTCTACGTTCCCCACGCTGGTACTAGGGAAACAGACCTACCAGCCAGTGGTGTTCTTCGGTTATAAATTAGAGTGGAATGTGCCCGGAGAAACCCACAGTTGCTGATGTCTCCTTACATTTGTTTGTTTTTTAAATTTAATTTACATTTTTTACTGGAGTACTATTCCGTTGTATACATGGACCACTTCTTCTTGGTGCATTCCTCTGTTGATGGACATTTTTGTTGCTTCCATGTGTTGACTATGGTAAGTATTGCTGGCGTACAGGTTTGCCAGCCTGTGACTTTTTGATTCTCATTTTCTCAGGTGATAGGCTCAGCAGATGGTATGCTTGATTCACTGGTAGCTCAATGTTTACCTTTTCAAAGCACCTCCATTGTGTTTACAGGAATGGTTCTTACCACGTCCCCCTTAGAGCTCAGGGTACACATTTCTCCACAATCCCTTCAGCATGTATTGTTTGCAGCATTTTTGCTGATGGCCATTCTGACTGCTGTGAGCTGATAGGTATTTGTAATTTCGGTTTGCGTATCTTTCAAAATTCCTAAATTTTATCATTTTCCCACGCCTTTTTCTTTTCACTTAAAAGAAAAAACCGTGTGTACAATATACCTCTTGAAATTGTCTTCTTCGAAGGTTGCCCTCTTGTGAATTTTTTGGTCGATTTTTGACCCCAGAAATATTTGGAAGGCAGGTGTCATTTACAGAACTGCACGTTGGTGAATACTTAGTGACCTTTGCCAGTGGGTTTAAAGCTGCTGTTGTGGGAAACGGCCACAAGGAGGCAGCATTTCTCCATTCCCCAATCTGGGTACTAGGGCAGCAGAGCCTTTCTGGAAGTCGTTGTCCTAGGTTGTACATGAGAATGGAATTTTCCAGGAGAAAGCCGCATAAGTTTATGTCTCATTACTTCTTCTTGGGTTTTTACATTTTTTTAATCAGAGTAAAGATTAGAATATTGTTTGTCCTAGGTGTACACAATCTGGTTCATTTGCACATTATGTATGTCTATTAATGTACAGATCCTCTTCCCATGTAAAATATTACAGTGTTCCATAGACCTCCCTTGCTATATGTTCGGTCTTTTTGATACATGTATATAATATGTATTTGTATACGTATAGTAACACTATTCTTCATTTATCAATTCCCCCCTCCTTTCCTTTTAGATGAGCATAGTTTGTTTTCTAAGCCCGTGAGTGTCTTTCTCTTTGGAAATATGTTCATTTGTGTCAGTTATTACATAATGCCATAAGTGATATTATAGGATATAGGTCTTTTGCTTTCTGTCCTACTTCATGTTTTGTGATTATCTCCAGGCTCATGTATGGTGCCTCAAAGAGCAGTGCTTCAATGTTTTCCATGGCTAATATTCCATTGTGTACATGGACCACTTCTTCTTGGTGCATTCCTCTGTTGATGGACGTTTTCGTTGCTTCCAAGTGTTGCCTATGGTAACTATTGCTGGAGTGCAGGATTGCCAGCCTGTGACTTTTGGATTTTCATTTTCTCAGGTGATACACCCAGCAGTGGGTATGATTGATTGACTGGTATGGTAGCTCAATGTGACCTTTTCAAGGCACCTCAATTGTGCTTTCATTAGTGGCTCTTACCACGTCCCCCTTAGAATCGAGGGTAGTCATTTCTCCACAATCACGTCAGCATTTATTGTTTGCAGCATTTGTGTCGAGGGCCATTCTGACTGCTGTGAGCTGATAGGTTTTTGTAATTTGGGTTGACATGTCTTTAAAAATTCCTAAAATTCATCATTTTTCCACGCCTTTTTCTTTTGTGTTAAAAGAAAAAAGAAAAAAAAAGTGTGAGTACAATCTACCTCTTCAAATTGTCTTTTTGGAAGGTTGCACTCTTGAATTTTTTGGTCGATTTTCGACCTCAGTATTTTTTGGAGGGCAGGTGACATTTACAGAACTGAATTGGTGAATATTTAGTGACCTTTTGCAGTGGGTTTAAAGCTGCTGTTGTGGGAAACGGCCACAAGGAGGCAGCATTTCTCCATTCCCCAATCTGGGTACTAGAGCAGCAGAGCCCTTCTGGAAGTCGTTTACCTAGGTTGTAAATTTGAATGGAATGTGCCAGGAAAACCACCCATAAGTTTATGTCTCATTACTTCTAGTTCGTTGTTTTAATTTTTTACATTGGGGTAATGGTTCGAATGTTGTTTGTCCAAGGTGTACACACTCTGGTTCATTTACACATTATATATATCTATTTATGTAGAGATCCTCTTCCCATGTAAATTATTACAGAGTGTTCCGTCAACCTCCCTTGCTATATGGTCGGTCTTTTTGATATATGTATATAATATGAATTTGTATACAGATGGTAACGCTAATCTTCATTTATCCATTCCCCCCACCTTTCCTTTTAGGTAAGCATAGTTTTTTTTTATAAGTCTGTGATTGCCTTTCCCTGTGGAAATATGTTCATTTGTGTCAGTTATTAGATAACGCCTATAAGTGATTTCATAGGATATAGGACTTTTGCTTTCCGACTTCCCTCATGTTCTGTGATTATCTCCAAGATCATCTATGGTGCCTCAAAGAGCAGTGTTTCATGGTTTTCCATGGCTAGTATTCATTGTGTACATGGACCACTTCTTCTTTATACCTTCATCTGTTGATGGACATTTTGGTTGCTTCACTGTCTTGTCTATTGTGAATAAGGCTGCAGTGCAGCTTTTGCAGCCCGGGTCTTCTTGATTCTGGTCTTCTCAGGTGAGAGGCCCATTGGTGCGCCTGCTGGATTGAATGGTACCTCACTTTTTCCTTTTAAACGCAGCTCCTTTCTGTTCTCATTATTGGCTGTTAACCACTTGACATCTCACCAGCAGCTAGAGGGTACACAGTTCTCTAAACCTCTTCAGCATTGATTGTTTGTAGGCTTTTTGCTGATGGTCAGTCGACTGGTGTGAGTTGAAAACTTTTTGTAGATTAGATTGCATGAGTCTAATACTTCCTGAGGTTGAGCTTTTATCCATTTTCCTTTTTTTAAAAAGAGAGTGAGTAAAACTTACCTCTTCATACTATCTTCTTGAAAATGTTGCCTGTTTTGAATTGTTTTATCCATTCCCTACCTCAGCACAATTTTGAGGGCAGGTGTCCTTTACAAGCCTGAGTCCTTGTGAATATTAAGTGACCATGAGCTGTGGATTAAAAGCTGCTCTTGCGGGAATGGGCCACAAGGTGGCAGAATTTCTCCTTTACCAAATCTGGTTACTAGGGCAACAGAGCCTTACTGGAATTGGTGTTCTAGGTTGTAAATTAGAATGGAATGTGCCAGGAAAAAGCCCTTTAAGTTTATGTCTCATTACTTCTTGTTCGTATTTTTAAGTTAATTTTTATTTTTTATCACAGCAAACTTGATTACAATGTTTTGTTTGTTCTAGGTGTGCAAGACGTGCTTCTTTCACACATATACATATATCTATTCTTCTTCAGATCCTTTTCCCATGTAGGTTATGACACAATGTTGAGTAGTCTTCCCTTGGTATTCCGTAGATCTTTGGTGATTATATATTTCACATGTGTTTGTATCTCTCCGTTAACCTCAATATGGTAGTGTATCCAATCCTCACACCTTTCCATTTGGTGAAGCATAAGTTTTTGTTCTGAATCTGTGATTGCCTTTCTCTGTGGAAATATCTTCGTTTGTTTCAATTTTTAAGTAACACCTGTATGTGATATGATAGGATATGTGTCTTTCGCTGTCTCACTTACTACAAGTTGCGTGATTATTTGTAGACTCATCTATGGTGCTGCAAATGGCATTGTTTCATTTTTTCGCTAGCTCATATTCCATGTGTACATGTAGCAGTTCTTTGTCCACCCATCTGTCGGTGGACTTTTTGGTTACTTCCATATCTTGGCTATTGTAATACTATGCAATGCAGATTTGCCTGCCTGTGTCTTTCCAATTCTGTCTTCTTAGGTTATAGTTCCAGGAATGGGTCTGTTGGATCATATGGTAGCTCAATGTTTACCTTTCAAAGGCACCTCCATTCTGTTCTCTTTAGTGGCTCTTTCCAGGTTACGTCCCACGTAAAGTTGAGGGTATGCACTTCTCCACAGCACCTTCAGCATTTATTCTTTGTAGTTTTTTGCTGATGGTTATTCTGACTGGTGTGAGCTGATACCTCTTTGTGGTTGAATTTGCATGTGTCTCATAATGTGTTGAAATTGAGCTTTAAGACATGTGCTTTTTATTTTTCCAACTGTGATTAGAGCTTAGATCTTCAAAGTGTTTATTTGAAGTATGTGTCACCTTTTGAAATATTTTGGCCATTACCTCCCTCAAGACATTTTGAGGTCAGTTTTCATTTACAGCCCTGCTGTACTAGTTCATATGAAGTGACCATTAGCTCAAGCTTTAAACCTGCTTTTGCAGGTAACGGCCAGAGGGCGGCAGCCTTTCTACATTCCCCACGCTGGTACTAGGGAAACAGACCTACCAGCCAGTGGTGATAGGGTACGGGTGAGTGTATGGCGTAGGGTATGTGTTAGGGTTAGCTTTAGGGTTAAGGGTAGGTTTAGGGTACGGTTTAGGATTAGGATACGTGTTAGGGTTAGGTTATGGGTTAGGGTTAAGGTACGCGTTAGGGTTAAGTTATTTATTAAACCTTTCCCACTCGCTATATACCAGTTAGCACGTAAAGGAATATTATTTGTGGTCCAGCCATGGAGAAGCATTTAGACACTAGGATAAGATAAAGAACACACACATTATAAAGAAATCACATTAGGATTTTCTTTTTAACCTGTTCCTTAAAACACTAGTGCTTAGAAAATCTACTGGAGGCAGAAGCAGTCAAGGGTAGTTTAGGGTTAGGGTTACGGTTAGGGTACGGCTTAAGGTACGGGTTAGGGTACAGGTGAGGCTATGGCGTAGGGTATGGCTTAGGGTTAGGGTTAGGGTTAAGGGTAGGTTTAGGGTACGGTTTAGGATTAGGGTACGTGTTAGGGGTAGGTTATGGGTTAGGGTTAGGGTACGTGTTAGGGTTAAGTTATTTATTAAACATATCCCACTCGCTACATACCACTTAGCACGTAAAGTAGTATTATTTGGAGTCTAGCCATGGAGAAGCTTTTAGACAGTAGGATAAGATTAAGAACTCACACATTATAAAGAAATCACATTAGGATTTTCTTTTTAACCTGTTCCTTAAAACACTAGTGCTTAGGAAACCTACTGGAGGCAGAAGCAGTCAAGGGTTAGGGTTAGGGTTAGGGTTAGGTTTAGGGTTAGGGTACGGCTTAGGTTACGGGTTAGGGTTAGTGTTAGGTTTAGTGTTAGGCTTAGGGTACGGCTTAGGCTACGGCGAGGGTATGGTGTAGAGTATGGGTTAGGGTTAGTTTTAGGGTTAGGGCTAGGTTTAGGGTATGGTTTAGGATTAGGGTACGTGTTAGGGTTAGGTTATTGGTTAAGGTTAGGGTACGTGTTAGGGTTAGCGTATTTATTAAACCTATCCCACTCGCTAGATACCACTTAGCATGTTAAGGAATATTATTTGGGGTCCAGCTATGGAGAAGCTTTTAGACACTAGGATAAGATTAAGAACACACACATTATAAAGAAATCACATTAGGATTTTCTTTTTAACCTGTTCCTTAAAACACTAGTGCTTAGGAAATCTACTGGAGGCAGAAGCAGTCAAGGGTTAGGCTTAGGGTTAGTGTTAGGGTTAGGGTTAGTGTTAGGTTTAGGGTTAGGGTATGGCTTAGGTTACGGGTTAGGGTTAGTGTTAGGGTTGGGGTTAGGGTTAGGGTACGGATTAGGGTACGGGCGACGGTACGGTGTAGAGTATGGGTAGGTTTAGGGTTAGTTTTAGGTTTAGGGCTAGGGTTAGGGTACGTGTTAGGGTTAGGTTATGGGTTAGGGTTAGGGTACGTGATAGGGTTAGGGTACTTATTAAACCTATCCCACTCGCTAGATACCACTTAGCACATAAAGGAATATTATTTGGGGTCCAGCCATGGAGAAGCTTTTAGACAGTAGGATAAGATTAAGAACTCACACATTATAAAGAAATCACATTAGGATTTTCTTTTTAACCTGTTCCTTAAAACACTAGTGCTTAGGAAATCTACTGGAGGCAGAAGCAGTCAAGGGTAGTTTAGGGTTAGGGTTAGGGTAAGGGTTAGGTTTAGGTTACGGCTTAGGGTACGCGTGAGGGTATGGCGTAGGGTATGGGTTAGGGTTAGGGTTAGTTTTAGGGTTAGGGCTAGGTTTAGGGTATGGGTTAGGATTAGGCTACGTGTTAGGGTTAGGTGATGGGTTAGGGTTAGGGTACGCGTTAGGGTTAGGGTACACGTTAGGGTTAGGGTATTTATTAAACCTATCCCACTCTCTAGATACCACTTAGTACGTAAAGGAATATTATTTGAGGTCCAGCCATGGAGAAGCTTTTAGACACTAGGATAAGATAAAGAACACACACATTATAAAGAAATCACATTAGGATTTTCTTTTTAACCTGTTCCTTAAAACACTAGTGCTTAGGAAATGTGCTGGAGAGAGAAGCAGTCAAGGGTAGTTTAGGGTTAGGGTTAGGGTTCGAGTTAGGGTACAGGTTAGGGTACGGGTTAGGGTAGGGTACACTTTTAGGTAACTCCTAAAAGTGATATGATAGGATATGTGTGTTTTGCTTTCTCACTTACTACAAGTGGCGTGATTACGTCTAGACTCATCTATGGTGCTGCAAATGGCATTGTTTCATTGTTTCACCAGCTAATAATCCATCTGTACATGGAGGAGTTCTTCTTTGTCCACCCATCTGTTGGTGGACTTTTTGGTTACTTCCATATCTTGGCTATTGTAATACTGTGCAATGCAGATTTGCCTGCCTGTGTCTTTCCAATTCTGTCTTCTTAGATTGTAGGTCCAGGAGTGGGCCTGCTGGATCATATGGTAGCTCAATGTTTACCTTTTAAAGGCACCTCCATTCTGTTCTCTTTAGTGGCTCTTTCCAGGTTACGTCCCACATAAAGGTGAGGGTATGCATTTCTCCACAGCACCTACAGCATTTATTCTTTGTAGTTTTTTGCTGATGGTTATTCTGACTGGTGTGAGCTGATATCTCTTTGTGGTTGAATTTGCATGTGTCTCATAATGCGTTGAAATTGAGCTTTAAGACATGTGCTTTTTATTTTTCCAGCTGTGATTAGAGCTTAGTTCTTCAAAGTGTTTACTTGAAGTATGTGTCACCCTTTGAAATATTTTGGCCATTACCTCCCTCAAGACATTTTGAGGGCAGGTTTCATTTACAGCCCTGCAGTACTAGTTCATATGAAGTGACCATTAGCTCAAGCTTTAAACCTGCTTTTGCAGGTAACGGCCAGAGGGCGGCAGCCTTTCTACGTTCCCCACGCTGGTACTAGGGAAACAGACCTACCAGCCAGTGGTGCTCTTCGGTTATAAATTAGAGTGGAATGTGCCCGGAGAAACCCACAGATGCTGATGTCTCCTTACATTTGTTTGTTTTTTAAATTTAATTTATAATTTTTACTGGAGTACTATTCCGTTGTATACATGGACCACTTCTTCTTGGTGCATTCCTCTGTTGATGGACATTTTTGTTGCTTCCATGTGTTGACTATGGTAAGTAATGCTGGCGTACAGGTTTGCCAGCCTGTGACTTTTTGATTCTCATTTTCTCAGGTGATAGGCTCAGCAGATGGTATGCTTGATTCACTGGTAGCTCAATGTTTACCTTTTCAAAGCACCTCCATTGTGTTTACAGTAATGGTTCTTACCACGTCCCCCTTAGAGCTCAGGGTACACATTTCTCCACAATCCCTTCAGCATGTATTGTTTGCAGCATTTTTGCTGATGGCCATTCTGACTGCTGTGAGCTGATAGGTATTTGTAATTTCGGTTTGCGTATCTTTCAAAATTCCTAAATTTTATCATTTTCCCACGCCTTTTTCTTTTCACTTAAAAGAAAAAACCGTGTGTACAATATACCTCTTGAAATTGTCTTCTTCGAAGGTTGCCCTCTTTTGAATTTTTTGGTCGATTTTTGACCCCAGAAATTTTTTGGAGGGCAGGTGTCATTTACAGAACTGCACGTTGGTGAATACTTAGTGACCTTTCCCAGTGGGTTTAAAGCTGCTGTTGTGGGAAACGGCCACAAGGAGGCAGCATTTCTCCATTCCCCAATCTGGGTACTAGGGCAGCAGAGCCTTTCTGGAAGTCGTTGTCCTAGGTTGTAAATGAGAATGGAATTTGCCAGGAGAAATCCCCATAAGTTTATGTCTCATTACTTCTTCTTGGGTTTTTACATTTTTTTAATCAGAGTAAAGATTAGAATATTGTTTGTCCTAGGTGTACACAATCTGGTTCATTTGCACATTATGTATGTCTATTAATGTACAGATCCTCTTCCCATGTAAAATATTACAGTGTTCCATAGACCTCCCTTGCTATATGTTCGGTCTTTTTGATACATGTATATAATATGTATTTGTATACGTATAGTAACACTATTCTTTATTTATCAATTCCCCCCTCCTTTCCTTTTAGATGAGCATAGTTTGTTTTCTAAGCCCGTGAGTGTCTTTCTCTTTGGAAATATGTTCATTTGTGTCAGTTATTAGATAATGCCATAAGTGATATTATAGGATATAGGTCTTTTCTTTCCGTCCTACTTCATGTTTTGTAATTATCTCCAGGCTCATGTATGGTGCCTCAAAGAGCAGTGCTTCAATGTTTTCCATGGCTAATATTCCATTGTGTACATGGACCACTTCTTCTTGGTGCATTCCTCTGTTGATGGACGTTTTCGTTGCTTCCAAGTGTTGCCTATGGTAACTATTGCTGGAGTGCAGGATTGCCAGCCTGTGACTTTTGGATTTTCATTTTCTCAGGTGATTAACCCAGCAGTGGGTATGATTGATTGACTGGTATGGTAGCTCAATGTGACCTTTTCAAGGCACCTCAATTGTGCTTTCATTAGTGGCTCGTACCACGTCCCCCTTAGAATCGAGGGTACTCATTTCTCCACAATCACGTCAGCATTTATTGTTTGCAGCATTTTTGTCGAGGGCCATTCTGACTGCTGTGAGCTGATAGGTTTTTGTAATTTGGGTTGACATGTCTTTAAAAATTCCTAAAATTCATCATTTTTCCACGCCTTTTTCTTTTGTGTTAAAAGAAAAAAGAAAAAAAAAGTGTGAGTACAATCTACCTCTTCAAATTGTCTTTTTGGAAGGTTGCACTCTTGAATTTTTTGGTCGATTTTCGACCTCAGTATTTTTTGGAGGGCAGGTGTCATTTACAGAACTGAATTGGTGAATATTTAGTGACCTTTTGCAGTGGGTTTAAAGCTGCTGTTGTGGGAAACGGCCACAAGGAGGCAGCATTTCTCCATTCCCCAATCTGGGTACTAGGGCAGCAGAGCCGTTCTGGAAGTCGTTTACCTAGGTTGTAAATTTGAATGGAATGTGCCAGGAAAACCACCCATAAGTTTATGTCTCATTACTTCTAGTTCGTTGTTTTAATTTTTTACATTGGGGTAATGGTTCGAATGTTGTTTGTCCAAGGTGTACACACTCTGGTTCATTTACACATTATATATATCTATTTATGTAGAGATCCTCTTCCCATGTAAATTATTACAGAGTGTTCCATCAACCTCCCTTGCTATATGGTCGGTCTTTTTGATATATGTATATAATATGAATTTGTATACAGATGGTAACGCTAATCTTCATTTATCCATTCCCCCCACCTTTCCTTTTAGGTAAGCATAGTTTTTTTTTATAAGTCTGTGATTGCCTTTCCCTGTGGAAATATGTTCATTTGTGTCAGTTATTAGATAACGCCTATAAGTGATTTCATGGGATATAGGACTTTTGCTTTCCGACTTCCCTCATGTTCTGTGATTATCTCCAAGATCATCTATGGTGCCTCAAAGAGCAGTGTTTCATGGTTTTCCATGGCTAGTATTCATTGTGTACATGGACCACTTCTTCTTTATCCCTTCATCTGTTGATGGACATTTTGGTTGCTTCACTGTCTTGTCTATTGTGAATAAGGCTGCAGTGCAGCTTTTGCAGCCCGGGTCTTCTTGATTCTGGTCTTCTCAGGTGAGAGGCCCATTGGTGCGCCTGCTGGATTGAATGGTACCTCACTTTTTCCTTTTAAACGCAGCTCCTTTCTGTTCTCATTATTGGCTGTTAACCACTTTACATCTCACCAGCAGCTAGAGGGTACACAGTTCTCTAAAACCTCTTCAGCATTGATTGTTTGTAGGCTTTTTGCTGATGGTCAGTCGACTGGTGTGAGTTGAAAACTTTTTGTAGATTAGATTGCATGAGTCTAATACTTCCTGAGGTTGAGCTTTTATCCATTTTCCTTTTTTTAAAAAGAGAGTGAGTAAAACTTACCTCTTCATACTATCTTCTTGAAAATGTTGCCTGTTTTGAATTGTTTTATCCATTCCCTACCTCAGCACAATTTTGAGGGCAGGTGTCCTTTACAAGCCTGAGTCCTTGTGAATATTAAGTGACCATGAGCTGTGGGTTAAAAGCTGCTCTTGCGGGAATGGGCCACAAGGCGGCAGCATTTCTCCTTTACCAAATATGGTTACTAGGGCAACAGAGACTTACTGGAAGTGGTGTTCTAGGTTGTAAATTAGAATGGAATGTGCCAGGAAAAAGCCCTTTAAGTTTATGTCTCATTACTTCTTGTTCGTAGTTTTAAGTTAATTTTTATTTTTTATCACAGCAAACTTGATTACAATGTTTTGTTTGTTCTAGGTGTGCAAGACGTGCTTCTTTCACACATATACATATATCTATTCTTCTTCAGATCCTTTTCCCATGTAGGTTATGACACAATGTTTAGTAGTCTTCCCTTGGTATTCCGTATATCTTTGGTGATTATATATTTCACATGTGTTTGTATCTCTCCGTTAACCTCAATATGGTAGTGTTTCCAATCCTCACACCTTTCCATTTGGCGAAGCATAAGTTTTTGTTCTGAATCTGTGATTGCCTTTCTCTGTGGAAATATCATCATTTGTTTCAATTTTTAGGTAACACCTGTATGTGATATGATAGGATATGTGTCTTTCGCTGTCTCACTTACTACAAGTTGCGTGATTACTTGTAGACTCATCTATGGTGCTGCAAATGGCATTGTTTCATTTTTTCGCTAGCTCATATTCCATGTGTACATGTAGCAGTTCTTCTTTGTCCACCCATCTGTCGGTGGACTTTTTGGTTACTTCCATATCTTGGCTATTGTAATACTATGCAATGCAGATTTGCCTGCCTGTGTCTTTCCAATTCTGTCTTCTTAGGTTATAGTTCCAGGAATGGGTCTGTTGGATCATATGGTAGCTCAATGTTTACCTTTCAAAGGCACCTCCATTCTGTTCTCTTTAGTGGCTCTTTCCAGGTTACGTCCCACGAAAAGTTGAGGGTATGCACTTCTCCACAGCACCTTCAGCATTTATTCTTTGTAGTTTTTTGCTGATGGTTATTCTGACTGGTGTGAGCTGATACCTCTTTGTGGTTGAATTTGCATGTGTCTCATAATGTGTTGAAATTGAGCTTTAAGACATGTGCTTTTTATTTTTCCAGCTGTGATTAGAGCTTAGTTCTTCAAAGTGTTTACTTGAAGTATGTGTCACCTTTTGAAATATTTTGGCCATTACCTCCCTCAAGACATTTTGAGGGCAGGTTTCATTTACAGCCCTGCAGTACTAGTTCATATGAAGTGACCATTAGCTCAAGCTTTAAACCTGCTTTTGCAGGTAACGGCCAGAGGGCGGCAGCCTTTCTACGTTCCCCACGCTGGTACTAGGTAAACAGACCTACCAGCCAGTGGTGATAGGGTACGGGTGAGTGTATGGCGTAGGGTATGTGTTAGGGTTAGCTTTAGGGTTAATGGTAGGTTTACGGTACGGTTTAGGATTAGGATACGTGTTAGGGTTAGGTTATGGGTTAGGGTTAAGGTACGCGTTAGGGTTAAGTTATTTATTAAACCTTTCCCACTCGCTATATACCAGTTAGCACGTAAAGGAATATTATTTGCGGTCCAGCCATGGAGAAGCATTTAGACACTAGGATAAGATAAAGAACACACACATTATAAAGAAATCACATTAGGATTTTCTTTTAAACCTGTTCCTTAAAACACTAGTGCTTAGAAAATCTACTGGAGGCAGAAGCAGTCAAGGGTAGTTTAGGGTTAGGGTTAGGGTTAGGGTACGGCTTAGGGTACGGGTTAGGGTGCAGGTGAGGCTATGGCGTAGGGTATGGCTTAGGGTTAGGGTTAGGGTTAAGGGTAGGTTTAGGGTACGGTTTAGGATTAGGGTACGTGTTAGGGGTAGGTTATGGGTTAGGGTTAGGGTACGTGTTAGGGTTAAGTTATTTATTAAACCTATCCCACTCGCTACATACCACTTAGCACGTAAAGTAGTATTATTTGGAGTCTAGCCATGGAGAAGCTTTTAGACAGTAGGATAAGATTAAGAACTCCCACATTATAAAGAAATCACATTAGGATTTTCTTTTTAACCTGTTCCTTAAAACACTAGTGCTTAGGAAACCTACTGGAGGCAGAAGCAGTCAAGGGTTAGGGTTAGGGTTAGGGTTAGGTTTAGGGTTAGGGTACGGCTTAGGTTACGGGTTAGGGTTAGTGTTAGGTTTAGTGTTAGGCTTAGGGTACGGCTTAGGCTACGGCGAGGGTATGGTGTAGAGTATGGGTTAGGGTTAGTTTTAGGGTTAGGGCTAGGTTTAGGGTATGGTTTAGGATTAGGGTACGTGTTAGGGTTAGGTTATGGGTTAAGGTTAGGGTACGTGTTAGGGTTAGGGTATTTATTAAACCTATCCCACTCGCTAGATACCACTTAGCATGTTAAGGAATATTATTTGGGGTCCAGCCATGGAGAAGCTTTTAGACACTAGGATAAGATTAAGAACACACACATTATAAAGAAATCACATTAGGATTTTCTTTTTAACCTGTTCCTTAAAACACTAGTGCTTAGGAAATCTACTGGAGGCAGAAGCAGTCAAGGGTTAGGCTTAGGGTTAGTGTTAGGTTTAGGGTTAGGGTACGGCTTAGGTTACGGGTTAGGGTTAGTGTTAGGGTTGGGGTTAGGGGTAGGGTACGGCTTAGGGTACGGGCGAGGGTACGGTGTAGAGTATGGGTAGGTTTAGGGTTAGTTTTAGGTTTAGGGCTAGGGTTAGGGTACGTGTTAGGGTTAGGTTATGGGTTAGGGTTAGGGTACGTGTTAGGGTTAGGGTACTTATTAAACCTATCCCACTCGCTAGATACCACTTAGCACATAAAGGAATATTATTTGGGGTCCAGCCATGGAGAAGCTTTTAGACAGTAGGATAAGATTAAGAACTCACACATTATAAAGAAATCACATTAGGATTTTCTTTTTAACCTGTTCCTTAAAACACTAGTGCTTAGGAAATCTACTGGAGGCAGAAGCAGTCAAGGGTAGTTTAGGGTTAGGGTTAGGGTAAGGGTTAGGGTTAGGTTACGGCTTAGGGTACGCGTGAGGGTATGGCGTAGGGTATGGGTTAGGGTTAGGGTTAGTTTTAGGGTTAGGGCTAGGTTTAGGGTATGGGTTAGGATTAGGCTACGTGTTAGGGTTAGGTGATGGGTTAGGGTTAGGGTACGCGTTAGGGTTAGGGTACACGTTAGGGTTAGGGTATTTATTAAACCTATCCCACTCTCTAGATACCACTTAGTACGTAAAGGAATATTATTTGAGGTCCAGCCATGGAGAAGCTTTTAGACACTAGGATAAGATAAAGAACACACACATTATAAAGAAATCACATTAGGATTTTCTTTTTAACCTGTTCCTTAAAACACTAGTGCTTAGGAAATGTGCTGGAGAGAGAAGCAGTCAAGGGTAGTTTAGGGTTAGGGTTAGGGTTCGGGTTAGGGTACAGGTTAGGGTACGGGTTAGGGTAGGGTACACTTTTAGGTAACTCCTAAAAGTGATATGATAGGATATGTGTGTTTTGCTTTCTCACTTACTACAAGTGGCGTGATTACGTCTAGACTCATCTATGGTGCTGCAAATGGCATTGTTTCATTGTTTCACCAGCTAATAATCCATCTGTACATGGAGGAGTTCTTCTTTGTCCACCCATCTGTTGGTGGACTTTTTGGTTACTTCCATATCTTGGCTATTGTAATACTGTGCAATGCAGATTTGCCTGCCTGTGTCTTTCCAATTCTGTCTTCTTAGATTGTAGGTCCAGGAGTGGGCCTGCTGGATCATATGGTAGCTCAATGTTTACCTTTTAAAGGCACCTCCATTCTGTTCTCTTTAGTGGCTCTTTCCAGGTTACGTCCCACATAAAGGTGAGGGTATGCATTTCTCCACAGCACCTACAGCATTTATTCTTTGTAGTTTTTTGCTGATGGTTATTCTGACTGGTGTGAGCTGATACCTCTTTGTGGTTGAATTTGCATGTGTCTCATAATGCGTTGAAATTGAGCTTTAAGACATGTGCTTTTTATTTTTTCAGCTGTGATTAGAGCTTAGTTCTTCAAAGTGTTTACTTGAAGTATGTGTCACCTTTTGAAATATTTTGGCCATTACCTCCCTCAAGACATTTTGAGGGCAGGTTTCATTTACAGCCCTGCAGTACTAGTTCATATGAAGTGACCATTAGCTCAAGCTTTCAACCTGCTTTTGCAGGTAACGGCCAGAGGGCGGCAGCCTTTCTACGTTCCCCACGCTGGTACTAGGGAAACAGACCTACCAGCCAGTGGTGCTCTTCGGTTATAAATTAGAGTGGAATGTGCCCGGAGAAACCCACAGTTGCTGATGTCTCCTTACATTTGTTTGTTTTTTAAATTTAATTTATATTTTTTACTGGAGTACTATTCCGTTGTATACATGGACCACTTCTTCTTGGTGCATTCCTCTGTTGATGGACATTTTTGTTGCTTCCATGTGTTGACTATGGTAAGTAATGCTGGCGTACAGGTTTGCCAGCCTGTGACTTTTTGATTCTCATTTTCTCAGGTGATAGGCTCAGCAGATGGTATGCTTGATTCACTGGTAGCTCAATGTTTACCTTTTCAAAGCACCTCCATTGTGTTTACAGTAATGGTTCTTACCACGTCCCCCTTAGAGCTCAGGGTACACATTTCTCCACAATCCCTTCAGCATGTATTGTTCGCAGCATTTTTGCTGATGGCCATTCTGACTGCTGTGAGCTGATAGGTATTTGTAATTTCGGTTTGCGTATCTTTCAAAATTCCTAAATTTTATCATTTTCCCACGCCTTTTTCTTTTCACTTAAAAGAAAAAACCGTGTGTACAATATACCTCTTGAAATTGTCTTCTTCGAAGGTTGCCCTCTTTTGAATTTTTTGGTCGATTTTTGACCCCAGAAATTTTTTGGAGGGCAGGTGTCATTTACAGAACTGCACGTTGGTGAATACTTAGTGACCTTTCCCAGTGGGTTTAAAGCTGCTGTTGTGGGAAACGGCCACAAGGAGGTAGCATTTCTCCACTCCCCAATCTGGGTACTAGGGCAGCAGAGCCTTTCTGGAAGTCGTTGTCCTAGGTTGTAAATGAGAATGGAATTTTCCAGGAGAAAGCCGCATAAGTTTATGTCTCATTACTTCTTCTTGGTTTTTTAAATTTCTTTAATCAGAGTAAAGATTAGAATATTGTTTGTCCTAGGTGTACACAATCTGGTTCATTTGCACATTATGCATGTCTATTAATGTACAGATCCTCTTCCCATGTAAAATATTACAGTGTTCCATAGACCTCCCTTGCTATATGTTCGGTCTTTTTGATACATGTATATAATATGTATTTGTATACGTATAGTAACACTATTCTTTATTTATCAATTCCCCCCTCCTTTCCTTTTAGATGAGCATAGTTTGTTTTCTAAGCCCGTGAGTGTCTTTCTCTTTGGAAATATGTTCATTTGTGTCAGTTATTAGATAATGCCATAAGTGATATTATAGGATATAGGTCTTTTGCTTTCCGTCCTACTTCATGTTTTGTAATTATCTCCAGGCTCATGTATGGTGCCTCAAAGAGCAGTGCTTCAATGTTTTCCATGGCTAATATTCCATTGTGTGCATGGACCACTTCTTCTTGGTGCATTCCTCTGTTGATGGACGTTTTCGTTGCTTCCAAGTGTTGCCTATGGTAACTATTGCTGGAGTGCAGGATTGCCAGCCTGTGACTTTTGGATTTTCATTTTCTCAGGTGATACACCCAGCAGTGGGTATGATTGATTGACTGGTATGGTAGCTCAATGTGACCTTTTCAAGGCACCTCAATTGTGCTTTCATTAGTTGCTCTTACCACGTCCCCCTTAGAATCGAGGGTACTCATTTCTCCACAATCACGTCAGCATTTATTGTTTGCAGCATTTTTGTCGAGGGCCATTCTGACTGCTGTGAGCTGATAGGTTTTTGTAATTTGGGTTGACATGTCTTTAAAAAATTCCTAAAATTCATCATTTTTCCACGCCTTTTTCTTTTGTGTTAAAAGAAAAAAGAAAAAAAAAAGTGTGAGTACAATCTACCTCTTCAAATTGTCTTTTTGGAAGGTTGCACTCTTGAATTTTTTGGTCGATTTTCGACCTCAGTATTTTTTGGAGGGCAGGTGTCATTTACAGAACTGAATTGGTGAATATTTAGTGACCTTTTGCAGTGGGTTTAAAGCTGCTGTTGTGGGAAACGGCCACAAGGAGGCAGCATTTCTCCATTCCCAAATCTGGGTACTAGGGCAGCAGAGCCGTTCTGGAAGTCGTTTACCTAGGTTGTAAATTTGAATGGAATGTGCCAGGAAAACCACCCATAAGTTTATGTCTCATTACTTCTAGTTCGTTGTTTTAATTTTTTACATTGGGGTAATGGTTCGAATGTTGTTTGTCCAAGGTGTACACACTCTGGTTCATTTACACATTATATATATCTATTTATGTAGAGATCCTCTTCCCATATAAATTATTACAGAGTGTTCCGTCAACCTCCCTTGCTATATGGTCGGTCTTTTTGATATATGTATATAATATGAATTTGTATACAGATGGTAACGCTAATCTTCATTTATCCATTCCCCCCACCTTTCCTTTTAGGTAAGCATAGTTTTTTTTTATAAGTCTGTGATTGCCTTTCCCTGTGGAAATATGTTCATTTGTGTCAGTTATTAGATAACGCCTATAAGTGATTTCATAGGATATAGGACTTTTGCTTTCCGACTTCCCTCATGTTCTGTGATTATCTCCAAGATCATCTATGGTGCCTCAAAGAGCAGTGTTTCATGGTTTTCCATGGCTAGTATTCATTGTGTACATGGACCACTTCTTCTTTATCCCTTCATCTGTTGATGGACATTTTGGTTGCTTCACTGTCTTGTCTATTGTGAATAAGGCTGCAGTGCAGCTTTTGCAGCCCGGGTCTTCTTGATTCTGGTCTTCTCAGGTGAGAGGCCCATTGGTGCGCCTGCTGGACTGAATGGTACCTCACTTTTTCCTTTTAAACGCAGCTCCTTTCTGTTCTCATTATTGGCTGTTAACCACTTTACATCTCACCAGCAGCTAGAGGGTACACAGTTCTCTAAAACCTCTTCAGCATTGATTGTTTGTAGGCTTTTTGCTGATGGTCAGTCGACTGGTGTGAGTTGAAAACTTTTTGTAGATTAGATTGCATGAGTCTAATACTTCCTGAGGTTGAGCTTTTATCCATTTTCCTTTTTTTAAAAAGTGAGTGAGTAAAACTTACCTCTTCATACTATCTTCTTGAAAATGTTGCCTGTTTTGAATTGTTTTATCCATTCCCTACCTCAGCACAATTTTGAGGGCAGGTGTCCTTTACAGGCCTGAGTCCTTGTGAATATTAAGTGACCATGAGCTGTGGGTTAAAAGCTGCTCTTGCGGGAATGGACCACAAGGCGGCAGCATTTCTCCTTTACCAAATCTGGTTACTAGGGCAACAGAGCCTTACTGGAAGTGGTGTTCTAGGTTGTAAATTAGAATGGAATGTGCCAGGAAAAAGCCCTTTAAGTTTATGTCTCATTACTTCTTGTTCGTATTTTTAAGTTAATTTTTATTTTTTATCACAGCAAACTTGATTACAATGTTTTGTTTGTTCTAGGTGTGCAAGATGTGCTTCTTTCACACATATACATATATCTATTCTTCTTCAGATCCTTTTCCCATGTAGGTTATGACACAATGTTGAGTAGTCTTCCCTTGGTATTCCGTAGATCTTTGGTGATTATATATTTCACACGTGTTTGTATCTCTCCGTTAACCTCAATATGGTAGTGTATCCAATCCTCACACCTTTCCATTTGGCGAAGCATAAGTTTTTGTACTGAATCTGTGATTGCCTTTCTCTGTGGAAATATCTTCGTTTGTTTCAATTTTTAGGTAACACCTGTATGTGATATGATAGGATATGTGTCTTTCGCTGTCTCACTTACTACAAGTTGCTTGATTACTTCTAGACTCATCTATGGTGCTGCAAATGGCATTGTTTCATTTTTTCGCTAGCTCATATTCCATGTGTACATGTAGCAGTTCTTCTTTGTCCACCCATCTGTCGGTGGACTTTTTGGTTACTTCCATATCTTGGCTATTGTAATACCATGCAATGCAGATTTGCCTGCCTGTGTCTTTCCAATTCTGTCTTCTTAGGTTATAGTTCCAGGAATGGGTCTGTTGGATCATACGGTAGCTCAATGTTTACCTTTCAAAGGCACCTCCATTCTGTTCTCTTTAGTGGCTCTTTCCAGGTTACGTCCCACGAAAAGTTGAGGGTATGCACTTCTCCACAGCACCTTCAGCATTTATTCTTTGTAGTTTTTTGCTGATGGTTATTCTGACTGGTGTGAGCTGATACCTCTTTGTGGTTGAATTTGCATGTGTCTCATAATGTGTTGAAATTGAGCTTTAAGACATGTGCTTTTTATTTTTCCAGCTGTGATTAGAGCTTAGTTCTTCAAAGTGTTTACTTGAAGTATGTGTCACCTTTTGAAATATTTTGGCCATTACCTCCCTCAAGACATTTTGAGGGCAGGTTTCATTTATAGCCCTGCAGTACTAGTTCATATGAAGTGACCATTAGCTCAAGCTTTAAACCTGCTTTTGCAGGTAACGGCCAGAGGGCGGCAGCCTTTCTACGTTCTCCACGCTGGTACTAGGGAAACAGACCTAATAGCCAGTGGTGACAGGGTACGGGTGAGTGTATGGCGTAGGGTATGTGTTAGGGTTAGCTTTAGGGTTAATGGTAGGTTTAGGGTACGGTTTAGGATTAGGATACGTGTTAGGGTTAGGTTATGGGTTAGGGTTAAGGTACACGTTAGGGTTAAGTTATTTATTAAACCTTTCCCACTCGCTATATACCAGTTAGCACGTAAAGGAATATTATTTGCGGTCCAGCCATGGAGAAGCATTTAGACACTAGGATAAGATAAAGAACACACACATTATAAAGAAATCACATTAGGATTTTCTTTTTAACCTGTTCCTTAAAACACTAGTGCTTAGAAAATCTACTGGAGGCAGAAGCAGTCAAGGGTAGTTTAGGGTTAGGGTTAGGGTTAGGGTACGGCTTAGGGTACGGGTTAGGGTGCAGGTGAGGCTATGGCGTAGGGTATGGCTTAGGGTTAGGGTTAGGGTTAAGGGTAGGTTTAGGGTACGGTTTAGGATTAGGGTACGTGTTAGGGGTAGGTTATGGGTTAGGGTTAGGGTACGTGTTAGGGTTAAGTTATTTATTAAACCTATCCCACTCGCTACATACCACTTAGCACGTAAAGTAGTATTATTTGGAGTCTAGCCATGGAGAAGCTTTTAGACAGTAGGATAAGATTAAGAACTCCCACATTATAAAGAAATCACATTAGGATTTTCTTTTTAACCTGTTCCTTAAAACACTAGTGCTTAGGAAACTTACTGGAGGCAGAAGCAGTCAAGGGTTAGGGTTAGGGTTAGGGTTAGGTTTAGGGTTAGGGTACGGCTTAGGTTACGGGTTAGGGTTAGTGTTAGGTTTAGTGTTAGGCTTAGGGTACGGCTTAGGCTACGGCGAGGGTATGGTGTAGAGTATGGGTTAGGGTTAGTTTTAGGGTTAGGGCTAGGTTTAGGGTATGGTTTAGGATTAGGGTACGTGTTAGGGTTAGGTTATGGGTTAAGGTTAGGGTACGTGTTAGGGTTAGGGTATTTATTAAACCTATCCCACTCGCTAGATACCACTTAGCATGTTAAGGAATATTATTTGGGGTCCAGCCATGGAGAAGCTTTTAGACACTAGGATAAGATTAAGAACACACACATTATAAAGAAATCACATTAGGATTTTCTTTTTAACCTGTTCCTTAAAACACTAGTGCTTAGGAAATCTACTGGAGGCAGAAGCAGTCAAGGGTAGTTTAGGGTTAGGGTTAGGGTAAGGGTTAGGGTTAGGTTACGGCTTAGGGTACGCGTGAGGGTATGGCGTAGGGTATGGGTTAGGGTTAGGGTTAGTTTTAGGGTTAGGGCTAGGTTTAGGGTATGGGTTAGGATTAGGCTACGTGTTAGGGTTAGGTGATGGGTTAGGGTTAGGGTACGCGTTAGGGTTAGGGTACACGTTAGGGTTAGGGTATTTATTAAACCTATCCCACTCTCTAGATACCACTTAGTACGTAAAGGAATATTATTTGAGGTCCAGCCATGGAGAAGCTTTTAGACACTAGGATAAGATAAAGAACACACACATTATAAAGAAATCACATTAGGATTTTCTTTTTAACCTGTTCCTTAAAACACTAGTGCTTAGGAAATGTGCTGGAGAGAGAAGCAGTCAAGGGTAGTTTAGGGTTAGGGTTAGGGTTCGGGTTAGGGTACAGGTTAGGGTACGGGTTAGGGTAGGGTACACTTTTAGGTAACTCCTAAAAGTGATATGATAGGATATGTGTGTTTTGCTTTCTCACTTACTACAAGTGGCGTGATTACGTCTAGACTCATCTATGGTGCTGCAAATGGCATTGTTTCATTGTTTCACCAGCTAATAATCCATCTGTACATGGAGGAGTTCTTCTTTGTCCACCCATCTGTTGGTGGACTTTTTGGTTACTTCCATATCTTGGCTATTGTAATACTGTGCAATGCAGATTTGCCTGCCTGTGTCTTTCCAATTCTGTCTTCTTAGATTGTAGGTCCAGGAGTGGGCCTGCTGGATCATATGGTAGCTCAATGTTTACCTTTTAAAGGCACCTCCATTCTGTTCTCTTTAGTGGCTCTTTCCAGGTTACGTCCCACGTAAAGGTGAGGGTATGCATTTCTCCACAGCACCTACAGCATTTATTCTTTGTAGTTTTTTGCTGATGGTTATTCTGACTGGTGTGAGCTGATACCTCTTTGTGGTTGAATTTGCATGTGTCTCATAATGCGTTGAAATTGAGCTTTAAGACATGTGCTTTTTATTTTTCCAGCTGTGATTAGAGCTTAGTTCTTCAAAGTGTTTACTTGAAGTATGTGTCACCTTTTGAAATATTTTGGCCATTACCTCCCTCAAGACATTTTGAGGGCAGGTTTCATTTACAGCCCTGCAGTACTAGTTTATATGAAGTGACCATTAGCTCAAGCTTTAAACCTGCTTTTGCAGGTAACGGCCAGAGGGCGGCAGCCTTTCTACGTTCCCCACGCTGGTACTAGGGAAACAGACCTACCAGCCAGTGGTGCTCTTCGGTTATAAATTAGAGTGGAATGTGCCCGGAGAAACCCACAGATGCTGATGTCTCCTTACATTTGTTTGTTTTTTAAATTTAATTTATAATTTTTACTGGAGTACTATTCCGTTGTATACATGGACCACTTCTTCTTGGTGCATTCCTCTGTTGATGGACATTTTTGTTGCCTCCATGTGTTGACTATGGTAAGTAATGCTGGCGTACAGGTTTGCCAGCCTGTGACTTTTTGATTCTCATTTTCTCAGGTGATAGGCTCAGCAGATGGTATGCTTGATTCACTGGTAGCTCAATGTTTACCTTTTCAAAGCACCTCCATTGTGTTTACAGTAATGGTTCTTACCACGTCCCCCTTAGAGCTCAGGGTACACATTTCTCCACAATCCCTTCAGCATGTATTGTTTGCAGCATTTTTGCTGATGGCCATTCTGACTGCTGTGAGCTGATAGGTATTTGTAATTTCGGTTTGCGTATCTTTCAAAATTCCTAAATTTTATCATTTTCCCACGCCTTTTTCTTTTCACTTAAAAGAAAAAACCGTGTGTACAATATACCTCTTGAAATTGTCTTCTTCGAAGGTTGCCCTCTTTTGAATTTTTTGGTCGATTTTTGACCCCAGAAATTTTTTGGAGGGCAGGTGTCATTTACAGAACTGCACGTTGGTGAATACTTAGTGACCTTTCCCAGTGGGTTTAAAGCTGCTGTTGTGGGAAACGGCCACAAGGAGGCAGCATTTCTCCATTCCCAAATCTGGGTACTAGGGCAGCAGAGCCTTTCTGGAAGTCGTTGTCCTAGGTTGTAAATGAGAATGGAATTTTCCAGGAGAAAGCCGCATAAGTTTATGTCTCATTACTTCTTCTTGGTTTTTTAAATTTCTTTAATCAGAGTAAAGATTAGAATATTGTTTGTCCTAGGTGTACACAATCTGGTTCATTTGCACATTATGTATGTCTATTAATGTACAGATCCTCTTCCCATGTAAAATATTACAGTGTTCCATAGACCTCCCTTGCTATATGTTCGGTCTTTTTGATACATGTATATAATATGTATTTGTATACGTATAGTAACACTATTCTTTATTTATCAATTCCCCCCTCCTTTCCTTTTAGATGAGCATAGTTTGTTTTCTAAGCCCGTGAGTGTCTTTCTCTTTGGAAATATGTTCATTTGTGTCAGTTATTAGATAATGCCATAAGTGATATTATAGGATATAGGTCTTTTGCTTTCCGTCCTACTTCATGTTTTGTGATTATCTCCAGGCTCATGTATGGTGCCTCAAAGAGCAGTGCTTCAATGTTTTCCATGGCTAATATTCCATTGTGTACATGGACCACTTCTTCTTGGTGCATTCCTCTGTTGATGGACGTTTTCGTTGCTTCCAAGTGTTGCCTATGGTAACTATTGCTGGAGTGCAGGATTGCCAGCCTGTGACTTTTGGATTTTCATTTTCTCAGGTGATACACCCAGCAGTGGGTATGATTGATTGACTGGTATGGTAGCTCAATGTTACCTTTTCAAGGCACCTCAATTGTGCTTTCATTAGTGGCTCTTACCACGTCCCCCTTAGAATCGAGGGTACTCATTTCTCCACAATCACGTCAGCATTTATTGTTTGCAGGATTTTTGTCGAGGGCCATTCTGACTGCTGTGAGCTGATAGGTTTTTGTAATTTGGGTTGACATGTCTTTAAAAATTCCTAAAATTCATCATTTTTCCACGCCTTTTTCTTTTGTGTTAAAAGAAAAAAGAAAAAAAAAGTGTGAGTACAATCTACCTCTTCAAATTGTCTTTTTGGAAGGTTGCACTCTTGAATTTTTTGGTCGATTTTCGACCTCAGTATTTTTTGGAGGGCAGGTGTCATTTACAGAACTGAATTGGTGAATATTTAGTGACCTTTTGCAGTGGGTTTAAAGCTGCTGTTGTGGGAAACGGCCACAAGGAGGCAGCATTTCTCCATTCCCAAATCTGGGTACTAGGGCAGCAGAGCCGTTCTGGAAGTCGTTTACCTAGGTTGTAAATTTGAATGGAATGTGCCAGGAGAACCACCCATAAGTTTATGTCTCATTACTTCTAGTTCGTTGTTTTAATTTTTTACATTGGGGTAATGGTTCGAATGTTGTTTGTCCAAGGTGTACACACTCTGGTTCATTTACACATTATATATATCTATTTATGTAGAGATCCTCTTCCCATGTAAATTATTACAGAGTGTTCCGTCAACCTCCCTTGCTATATGGTCGGTCTTTTTGATATATGTATATAATATGAATTTGTATACAGATGGTAACGCTAATCTTCATTTATCCATTTCCCCCACCTTTCCTTTTAGGTAAGCATAGTTTTCTTTTATAAGTCTGTGATTGCCTTTCCCTGTGGAAATATGTTCATTTGTGTCAGTTATTAGATAACGCCTATAAGTGATTTCATAGGATATAGGACTTTTGCTTTCCGACTTCCCTCATGTTCTGTGATTATCTCCAAGATCATCTATGGTGCCTCAAAGAGCAGTGTTTCATGGTTTTCCATGGCTAGTATTCATTGTGTACATGGACCACTTCTTGTTTATCCCTTCATCTGTTGATGGACATTTTGGTTGCTTCACTGTCTTGTCTATTGTGAATAAGGCTGCAGTGCAGCTTTTGCAGCCCGGGTCTTCTTGATTCTGGTCTTCTCAGGTGAGAGGCCCATTGGTGCGCCTGCTGGATTGAATGGTACCTCACTTTTTCCTTTTAAACGCAGCTCCTTTCTGTTCTCATTATTGGCTGTTAACCACTTTACATCTCACCAGCAGCTAGAGGGTACACAGTTCTCTAAAACCTCTTCAGCATTGATTGTTTGTAGGCTTTTTGCTGATGGTCAGTCGACTGGTGTGAGTTGAAAACTTTTTGTAGATTAGATTGCATGAGTCTAATACTTCCTGAGGTTGAGCTTTTATCCATTTTCCTTTTTCTAAAAAGAGAGTGAGTAAAACTTACCTCTTCATACTATCTTCTTGAAAATGTTGCCTGTTTTGAATTGTTTTATCCATTCCCTACCTCAGCACAATTTTGAGGGCAGGTGTCCTTTACAGGCCTGAGTCCTTGTGAATATTAAGTGACCATGAGCTGTGGGTTAAAAGCTGCTCTTGCGGGAATGGGCCACAAGGCGGCAGCATTTCTCCTTTACCAAATCTGGTTACTAGGGCAACAGAGCCTTACTGGAAGTGGTGTTCTAGGTTGTAAATTAGAATGGAATGTGCCAGGAAAAAGCCCTTTAAGTTTATGTCTCATTACTTCTTGTTCGTAGTTTTAAGTTAATTTTTATTTTTTATCACAGCAAACTTGATTACAATGTTTTGTTTGTTCTAGGTGTGCAAGATGTGCTTCTTTCACACATATACATATATCTATTCTTCTTCAGATCCTTTTCCCATGTAGGTTATGACACAATGTTGAGTAGTCTTCCCTTGGTATTCCGTAGATCTTTGGTGATTATATATTTCACACGTGTTTGTATCTCTCCGTTAACCTCAATATGGTAGTGTATCCAATCCTCACACCTTTCCATTTGGCGAAGCATAAGTTTTTGTACTGAATCTGTGATTGCCTTTCTCTGTGGAAATATCTTCGTTTGTTTCAATTTTTAGGTAACACCTGTATGTGATATGATAGGATATGTGTCTTTCGCTGTCTCACTTACTACAAGTTGCGTGATTACTTCTAGACTCATCTATGGTGCTGCAAATGGCATTGTTTCATTTTTTCGCTAGCTCATATTCCATGTGTACATGTAGCAGTTCTTCTTTGTCCACCCATCTGTCGGTGGACTTTTTGGTTACTTCCATATCTTGGCTATTGTAATACCATGCAATGCAGATTTGCCTGCCTGTGTCTTTCCAATTCTGTCTTCTTAGGTTATAGTTCCAGGAATGGGTCTGTTGGATCATACGGTAGCTCAATGTTTACCTTTCAAAGGCACCTCCATTCTGTTCTCTTTAGTGGCTCTTTCCAGGTTACGTCCCACGTAAAGTTGAGGGTATGCACTTCTCCACAGCACCTTCAGCATTTATTCTTTGTAGTTTTTTGCTGATGGTTATTCTGACTGGTGTGAGCTGATACCTCTTTGTGGTTGAATTTGCATGTGTCTCATAATGTGTTTTAATTGAGCTTTAAGACATGTGCTTTTTATTTTTCCAGCTGTGATTAGAGCTTAGTTCTTCAAAGTGTTTACTTAAAGTATGTGTCACCTTTTGAAATATTTTGGCCATTACCTCCCTCAAGACATTTTGAGGGCAGGTTTCATTTACAGCCCTGCAGTACTAGTTCATATGAAGTGACCATTAGCTCAAGCTTTAAACCTGCTTTTGCAGGTAACGTCCAGAGGGTGGCAGCCTTTCTACGTTCTCCACGCTGGTACTAGGTAAACAGATCTACCAGCCAGTGGTGATAGGGTACGGGTGAGTGTATGGCGTAGGGTATGTGTTAGGGTTAGCTTTAGGGTTAATGGTAGGTTTAGGGTACGGTTTAGGATTAGGATACGTGTTAGGGTTAGGTTATGGGTTAGGGTTAAGGTACGCGTTAGGGTTAAGTTATTTATTAAACCTTTCCCACTCGCTATATACCAGTTAGCACGTAAAGGAATATTATTTGCGGTCCAGCCATGGAGAAGCATTTAGACACTAGGATAAGATAAAGAACACACACATTATAAAGAAATCACTTTAGGATTTTCTTTTTAACCTGTTCCTTAAAACACTAGTGCTTAGAAAATCTACTGGAGGCAGAAGCAGTCAAGGGTAGTTTAGGGTTAGGGTTAGGGTTAGGGTACGGCTTAGGGTACGGGTTAGGGTGCAGGTGAGGCTATGGCGTAGGGTATGGCTTAGGGGTAGGGTTAGGGTTAAGGGTAGGTTTAGGGTACGGTTTAGGATTAGGGTACGTGTTAGGGGTAGGTTATAGGTTAGGGTTAGGGTACGTGTTAGGGTTAAGTTATTTATTAAACCTATCCCACTCGCTACATACCACTTAGCACGTAAAGTAGTATTATTTGGAGTCTAGCCATGGAGAAGCTTTTAGACAGTAGGATAAGATTAAGAACTCCCACATTATAAAGAAATCACATTAGGATTTTCTTTTTAACCTGTTCCTTAAAACACTAGTGCTTAGGAAACTTACTGGAGGCAGAAGCAGTCAAGGGTTAGGGTTAGGGTTAGGGTTAGGTTTAGGGTTAGGGTACGGCTTAGGTTACGGGTTAGGGTTAGTGTTAGGTTTAGTGTTAGGCTTAGGGTACGGCTTAGGCTACGGCGAGGGTATGGTGTAGAGTATGGGTTAGGGTTAGTTTTAGGGTTAGGGCTAGGTTTAGGGTATGGTTTAGGATTAGGGTACGTGTTAGGGTTAGGTTATGGGTTAAGGTTAGGGTACGTGTTAGGGTTAGGGTATTTATTAAACCTATCCCACTCGCTAGATACCACTTAGCATGTTAAGGAATATTATTTGGGGTCCAGCCATGGAGAAGCTTTTAGACACTAGGATAAGATTAAGAACACACACATTATAAAGAAATCACATTAGGATTTTCTTTTTAACCTGTTCCTTAAAACACTAGTGCTTAGGAAATCTACTGGAGGCAGAAGCAGTCAAGGGTAGTTTAGGGTTAGGGTTAGGGTAAGGGTTAGGGTTAGGTTACGGCTTAGGGTACGCGTGAGGGTATGGCGTAGGGTATGGGTTAGGGTTAGGGTTAGTTTTAGGGTTAGGGCTAGGTTTAGGGTATGGGTTAGGATTAGGCTACGTGTTAGGGTTAGGTGATGGGTTAGGGTTAGGGTACGCGTTAGGGTTAGGGTACACGTTAGGGTTAGGGTATTTATTAAACCTATCCCACTCTCTAGATACCACTTAGTACGTAAAGGAATATTATTTGAGGTCCAGCCATGGAGAAGCTTTTAGACACTAGGATAAGATAAAGAACACACACATTATAAAGAAATCACATTAGGATTTTCTTTTTAACCTGTTCCTTAAAACACTAGTGCTTAGGAAATGTGCTGGAGAGAGAAGCAGTCAAGGGTAGTTTAGGGTTAGGGTTAGGGTTCGGGTTAGGGTACAGGTTAGGGTACGGGTTAGGGTAGGGTACACTTTTAGGTAACTCCTAAAAGTGATATGATAGGATATGTGTGTTTTGCTTTCTCACTTACTACAAGTGGCGTGATTACGTCTAGACTCATCTATGGTGCTGCAAATGGCATTGTTTCATTGTTTCACCAGCTAATAATCCATCTGTACATGGAGGAGTTCTTCTTTGTCCACCCATCTGTTGGTGGACTTTTTGGTTACTTCCATATCTTGGCTATTGTAATACTGTGCAATGCAGATTTGCCTGCCTGTGTCTTTCCAATTCTGTCTTCTTAGATTGTAGGTCCAGGAGTGGGCCTGCTGGATCATATGGTAGCTCAATGTTTACCTTTTAAAGGCACCTCCATTCTGTTCTCTTTAGTGGCTCTTTCCAGGTTACGTCCCACATAAAGGTGAGGGTATGCATTTCTCCACAGCACCTACAGCATTTATTCTTTGTAGTTTTTTGCTGATGGTTATTCTGACTGGTGTGAGCTGATACCTCTTTGTGGATGAATTTGCATGTGTCTCATAATGCGTTGAAATTGAGCTTTAAGACATGTGCTTTTTATTTTTCCAGCTGTGATTAGAGCTTAGTTCTTCAAAGTGTTTACTTGAAGTATGTGTCACCTTTTGAAATATTTTGGCCATTACTTCCCTCAAGACATTTTGAGGGCAGGTTTCATTTACAGCCCTGCAGTACTAGTTTATATGAAGTGACCATTAGCTCAAGCTTTAAACCTGCTTTTGCAGGTAACGGCCAGAGGGCGGCAGCCTTTCTACGTTCCCCACGCTGGTACTAGGGAAACAGACCTACCAGCCAGTGGTGCTCTTCGGTTATAAATTAGAGTGGAATGTGCCCGGAGAAACCCACAGATGCTGATGTCTCCTTACATTTGTTTGTTTTTTAAATTTAATTTATAATTTTTACTGGAGTACTATTCCGTTGTATACATGGACCACTTCTTCTTGGTGCATTCCTCTGTTGATGGACATTTTTGTTGCTTCCATGTGTTGACTATGGTAAGTAATGCTGGCGTACAGGTTTGCCAGCCTGTGACTTTTTGATTCTCATTTTCTAACGTGATAGGCTCAGCAGATGGTATGCTTGATTCACTGGTAGCTCAATGTTTACCTTTTCAAAGCACCTCCATTGTGTTTACAGTAATGGTTCTTACCACGTCCCCCTTAGAGCTCAGGGTACACATTTCTCCACAATCCCTTCAGCATGTATTGTTTGCAGCATTTTTGCTGATGGCCATTCTGACTGCTGTGAGCTGATAGGTATTTGTAATTTCGGTTTGCGTATCTTTCAAAATTCCTAAATTTTATCATTTTCCCACGCCTTTTTCTTTTCACTTAAAAGAAAAAACCGTGTGTACAATATACCTCTTGAAATTGTCTTCTTCGAAGGTTGCCCTCTTTTGAATTTTTTGGTCGATTTTTGACCCCAGAAATTTTTTGGAGGGCAGGTGTCATTTACAGAACTGCACGTTGGTGAATACTTAGTGACCTTTCGCAGTGGGTTTAAAGCTGCTGTTGTGGGAAACGGCCACAAGGAGGCAGCATTTCTCCATTCCCAAATCTGGGTACTAGGGCAGCAGAGCCTTTCTGGAAGTCGTTGTCCTAGGTTGTAAATGAGAATGGAATTTTCCAGGAGAAAGCCGCATAAGTTTATGTCTCATTACTTCTTCTTGGTTTTTTAAATTTCTTTAATCAGAGTAAAGATTAGAATATTGTTTGTCCTAGGTGTACACAATCTGGTTCATTTGCACATTATGTATGTCTATTAATGTACAGATCCTCTTCCCATGTAAAATATTACAGTGTTCCATAGACCTCCCTTGCTATATGTTCGGTCTTTTTGATACATGTATATAATATGTATTTGTATACGTATAGTAACACTATTCTTTATTTATCAATTCCCCCCTCCTTTCCTTTTAGATGAGCATAGTTTGTTTTCTAAGCCCGTGAGTGTCTTTCTCTTTGGAAATATGTTCATTTGTGTCAGTTATTAGATAATGCCATAAGTGATATTATAGGATATAGGTCTTTTGCTTTCCGTCCTACTTCATGTTTTGTGATTATCTCCAGGCTCATGTATGGTGCCTCAAAGAGCAGTGCTTCAATGTTTTCCATGGCTAATATTCCATTGTGTACATGGACCACTTCTTCTTGGTGCATTCCTCTGTTGATGGACGTTTTCGTTGCTTCCAAGTGTTGCCTATGGTAACTATTGCTGGAGTGCAGGATTGCCAGCCTGTGACTTTTGGATTTTCATTTTCTCAGGTGATACACCCAGCAGTGGGTATGATTGATTGACTGGTATGGTAGCTCAATGTGACCTTTTCAAGGCACCTCAATTGTGCTTTCATTAGTGGCTCTTACCACGTCCCCCTTAGAATCGAGGGTACTCATTTCTCCACAATCACGTCAGCATTTATTGTTTGCAGCATTTTTGTCGAGGGCCATTCTGACTGCTGTGAGCTGATAGGTTTTTGTAATTTGGGTTGACATGTCTTTAAAAATTCCTAAAATTCATCATTTTTCCACGCCTTTTTCTTTTGTGTTAAAAGAAAAAAGAAAAAAAAAGTGTGAGTACAATCTACCTCTTCAAATTGTCTTTTTGGAAGGTTGCACTCTTGAATTTTTTGGTCGATTTTCGACCTCAGTATTTTTTGGAGGGCAGGTGTCATTTACAGAACTGAATTGGTGAATATTTAGTGACCTTTTGCAGTGGGTTTAAAGCTGCTGTTGTGGGAAATGGCCACAAGGAGGCAGCATTTCTCCATTCCCCAATCTGGGTACTAGGGCAGCAGAGCCGTTCTGGAAGTCGTTTACCTAGGTTGTAAATTTGAATGGAATGTGCCAGGAGAACCACCCATAAGTTTATGTCTCATTACTTCTAGTTCGTTGTTTTAATTTTTTACATTGGGGTAATGGTTCGAATGTTGTTTGTCCAAGGTGTACACACTCTGGTTCATTTACACATTATATATATCTATTTATGTAGAGATCCTCTTCCCATGTAAATTATTACAGAGTGTTCCGTCAACCTCCCTTGCTATATGGTCGGTCTTTTTGATATATGTATATAATATGAATTTGTATACAGATGGTAACGCTAATCTTCATTTATCCATTCCCCCCACCTTTCCTTTTAGGTAAGCATAGTTTTTTTTTATAAGTCTGTGATTGCCTTTCCCTGTGGAAATATGTTCATTTGTGTCAGTTATTAGATAACGCCTATAAGTGATTTCATAGGATATAGGACTTTTGCTTTCCGACTTCCCTCATGTTCTGTGATTATCTCCAAGATCATCTATGGTGCCTCAAAGAGCAGTGTTTCATGGTTTTCCATGGCTAGTATTCATTGTGTACATGGACCACTTCTTCTTTATCCCTTCATCTGTTGATGGACATTTTGGTTGCTTCACTGTCTTGTCTATTGTGAATAAGGCTGCAGTGCAGCTTTTGCAGCCCGGGTCTTCTTGATTCTGGTCTTCTCAGGTGAGAGGCCCATTGGTGCGCCTGCTGGATTGAATGGTACCTCACTTTTTCCTTTTAAACGCAGCTCCTTTCTGTTCTCATTATTGGCTGTTAACCACTTTACATCTCACCAGCAGCTAGAGGGTACAGAGTTCTCTAAAACCTCTTCAGCATTGATTGTTTGTAGGCTTTTTGCTGATGGTCAGTCGACTGGTGTGAGTTGAAAACTTTTTGTAGATTAGATTGCATGAGTCTAATACTTCCTGAGGTTGAGCTTTTATCCATTTTCCTTTTTCTAAAAAGAGAGTGAGTAAAACTTACCTCTTCATACTATCTTCTTGAAAATGTTGCCTGTTTTGAATTGTTTTATCCATTCCCTACCTCAGCACAATTTTGAGGGCAGGTGTCCCTTACAGGCCTGAGTCCTTGTGAATATTAAGTGACCATGAGCTGTGGGTTAAAAGCTGCTCTTGCGGGAATGGGCCACAAGGCGGCAGCATTTCTCCTTTACCAAATCTGGTTACTAGGGCAACAGAGCCTTACTGGAAGTGGTGTTCTAGGTTGTAAATTAGAATGGAATGTGCCAGGAAAAAGCCCTTTAAGTTTATGTCTCATTACTTCTTGTTCGTATTTTTAAGTTAATTTTTATTTTTTATCACAGCAAACTTGATTACAATGTTTTGTTTGTTCTAGGTGTGCAAGATGTGCTTCTTTCACACATATACATATATCTATTCTTCTTCAGATCCTTTTCCCATGTAGGTTATGACACAATGTTGAGTAGTCTTCCCTTGGTATTCCGTAGATCTTTGGTGATTATATATTTCACACGTGTTTGTATCTCTCCGTTAACCTCAATATGGTAGTGTATCCAATCCTCACACCTTTCCATTTGGCGAAGCATAAGTTTTTGTACTGAATCTGTGATTGCCTTTCTCTGTGGAAATATCTTCGTTTGTTTCAATTTTTAGGTAACACCTGTATGTGATATGATAGGATATGTGTCTTTCGCTGTCTCACTTACTACAAGTTGCGTGATTACTTCTAGACTCATCTATGGTGCTGCAAGTGGCATTGTTTCATTTTTTCACTAGCTCATATTCCATGTGTACATGTAGCAGTTCTTCTTTGTCCACCCATCTGTCGGTGGACTTTTTGGTTACTTCCATATCTTGGCTATTGTAATACCATGCAATGCAGATTTGCCTGCCTGTGTCTTTCCAATTCTGTCTTCTTAGGTTATAGTTCCAGGAATGGGTCTGTTGGATCATACGGTAGCTCAATGTTTACCTTTCAAAGGCACCTCCATTCTGTTCTCTTTAGTGGCTCTTTCCAGGTTACGTCCCACGTAAAGTTGAGGGTATGCACTTCTCCACAGCACCTTCAGCATTTATTCTTTGTAGTTTTTTGCTGATGGTTATTCTGACTGGTGTGAGCTGATACCTCTTTGTGGTTGAATTTGCATGTGTCTCATAATGTGTTGAAATTGAGCTTTAAGACATGTGCTTTTTATTTTTCCAGCTGTGATTAGAGCTTAGTTCTTCAAAGTGTTTACTTAAAGTATGTGTCACCTTTTGAAATATTTTGGCCATTACCTCCCTCAAGACATTTTGAGGGCAGGTTTCATTTACAGCCCTGCAGTACTAGTTCATATGAAGTGACCATTAGCTCAAGCTTTAAACCTGCTTTTGCAGGTAACGGCCAGAGTGTGGCAGCCTTTCTACGTTCTCCACGCTGGTACTAGGTAAACAGACCTACCAGCCAGTGGTGATAGGGTACGGGTGAGTGTATGGCGTAGGGTATGTGTTAGGGTTAGCTTTAGGGTTAATGGTAGGTTTAGGGTACAGTTTAGGATTAGGATACGTGTTAGGGTTAGGTTATGGGTTAGGGTTAAGGTACGCGTTAGGGTTAAGTTATTTATTAAACCTTTCCCACTCGCTATATACCAGTTAGCACGTAAAGGAATATTATTTGCGGTCCAGCCATGGAGAAGCATTTAGACACTAGGATAAGATAAAGAACACACACATTATAAAGAAATCACTTTAGGATTTTCTTTTTAACCTGTTCCTTAAAACACTAGTGCTTAGAAAATCTACTGGAGGCAGAAGCAGTCAAGGGTAGTTTAGGGTTAGGGTTAGGGTTAGGGTACGGCTTAGGGTACGGGTTAGGGTGCAGGTGAGGCTATGGCGTAGGGTATGGCTTAGGGTTAGGGTTAGCGTTAAGGGTAGGTTTAGGGTACGGTTTAGGATTAGGGTACGTGTTAGGGGTAGGTTATGGGTTAGGGTTAGGGTACGTGTTAGGGTTAAGTTATTTATTAAACCTATCCCACTCGCTACATACCACTTAGCACGTAAAGTAGTATTATTTGGAGTCTAGCCATGGAGAAGCTTTTAGACAGTAGGATAAGATTAAGAACTCCCACATTATAAAGAAATCACATTAGGATTTTCTTTTTAACCTGTTCCTTAAAACACTAGTGCTTAGGAAACTTACTGGAGGCAGAAGCAGTCAAGGGTTAGGCTTAGGGTTAGTGTTAGGGTTAGGGTTAGTGTTAGATTTAGGGTTAGGGTACGGCTGAGGTTACGGGTTAGGGTTAGTGTTAGGGTTGGGGTTAGGGTTAGGGTACGGCTTAGGGTACGGGCGAGGGTACGGTGTAGAGTATGGGTAGGTTTAGGGTTAGTTTTAGGTTTAGGGCTAGGGTTAGGGTACGTGTTAGGGTTAGGTTATGGGTTAGGGTTAGGGTACGTGTTAGGGTTAGGGTACTTATTAAACCTATCCCACTCGCTAGATACCACTTAGCACATAAAGGAATATTATTTGGGGTCCAGCCATGGAGAAGCTTTTAGACAGTAGGATAAGATTAAGAACTCACACATTATAAAGAAATCACATTAGGATTTTCTTTTTAACCTGTTCCTTAAAACACTAGTGCTTAGGAAATCTACTGGACGCAGAAGCAGTCAAGGGTAGTTTAGGGTTAGGGTTAAGGTTAGGGTTAGAGTATGGCTTAGCATACGGGTTAGGGTACAGTGTAGGGTATGGGTTAGGGTTAGTGTTAGGGTTAGGGTTAGTTTTAGAGTTAGGGATAGGTTTAGTGTACGGGTTAGGATTCAGTTACTGGTTACGGTTAGGGTACACGTTAGGGTTAGGGTATTTATTAAACCTATCCCACTCTCTAGATACCACCTAGAACGTAAAGGAATATTATTTGGGGTCCAGCGATGGAGAAGCTTTTAGACACTAGGATAAGATTAAGAACACAAACATTATGAAGAAATCACATTAGGATTTTCTTTTTAACCTGTTCCTTAAAACACTAGTGCTTAGGAAATGTACTGGAGGCAGAAGCAGTCAAGAGTAGTTTAGGGTTAGGCTAGGGTTAGGTTTAGGGTGAGGGCACAGCGTAGGGTATGGGTTAGGGTTAGGGTTAGGGTTAGTTTTAGGGTTAGGGCTAGGTTCAGGGTACGAGTTAGGATTAGGGTGCATGTTAAGTTTAGGGTATGGGTTAGGGTTAGTGTTAGGGTTAGGGTTAGTGTTAGGTTTAGGGTTAGAGTACGGCTTAGGTTACGGGTTAGGGTTAGTGTTAGGGTTGGGGTTAGGGTTAGGGTACGGGTTAGGGTACGGCTTACGGTACGGGCGAGGTTACGGTGTAGAGTATGGGTAGGTTTAGGGTTAGTTTTAGGTTTAGGGCTAGGTTTGGGTTACGGTTTAGGGTTAGGGTACGTGTTAGGGTTAGGTTATGGGTTAGGGTTAGGGTACGTGTTAGGGTTAGGGTATTTATTAAACCTATCCCACTCGCTAGATACCACTTAGCACTTAAAGGAATATTATTTGGGGTCCAGCCATGGAGAAGCTTTTAGACACTAGGATAAGATTAAGAACTCACACATTATAAAGAAATCACATTAGGATTTTCTTTTTAACCTGTTCCTTAAAACACTAGTGCTTAGGAAATCTACTGGAGGCAGAAGCAGTCAAGGGTAGTTTAGGGTTAGTGTTAAGGTTAGGGTTAGAGTATGGCTTAGAGTACGGGTTGGGGTACGGGTGAGAGTACGGCATAGCGTATGCGTTAGGGTTAGGTTTACGTTTATGGTTAGGGCTAGGTGTATTGTACGGGTTAGTTTTAGGGTACATGTTAGGGTTAGGATATGGGTTAGGGTTAGGGTACGTGTTAGGGTTAGGGTATTTATTAAACGTATTTCACTCTCTAGATACCACTTAGCACGTAAAGGAATATTATTTGTGGTCCAGCCATGGAGAAGCATTTAGACTCTAGGATCAGATTAAGAACACACACATTATAAAGAAATCACATTAGGATTTTCTTTTTAACCTGTTCCTTAAAACACTAGTGCTTAGGAAACCTACTGGATGCAGAGGCAGTCAAGGGTTAGGGTTAGGGTTAGGGTTAGGTTTAGGGTTAGGTTACGGCCTAGGTTACGGGTTAGGCTTAGTGTTAGGTTTAGTGTTAGGGTTAGGGTACGGCTTAGGCTACGGCGAGGGTATGGTGTAGAATATGGGTTAGGGTTAGTTTTAGGGTTAGGGCTAGGTTTAGGGTATGGTTTAGGATTAGGGTACGTGTTAGGGTTAGGTTATTGGTTAAGGTTAGGGTACGTGTTAGGGTTAGGGTATTTATTAAACCTATCCCACTCGCTAGATACCACTTAGCATGTTAAGGAATATTATTTGGGGTCCAGCCATGGAGAAGCTTTTAGACACTAGGATAAGATTAAGAACACACACATTATAAAGAAATCACATTAGGATTTTCTTTTTAACCTGTTCCTTAAAACACTAGTGCTTAGGAAATCTACTGGAGGCAGAAGCAGTCAAGGGTTAGGGTTAGGGTTAGTGTTAGGGTTAGGGTTAGTGTTAGGTTTAGGGTTAGGGTACGGCTTAGGTTACGGGTTAGGGTTAGTGTTAAGGTTGGGGTTAGGGTTAGGGTACGGCTTAGGGTACGGGCGAGGGTACGGTGTAGAGTATGGGTAGGTTTAGGGTTAGTTTTAGGTTTAGGGCTAGGGTTAGGGTACGTGTTAGGGTTAGGTTATGGGTTAGGGTTAGGGTACGTGTTAGGGTTAGGGTACTTATTAAACCTATCCCACTCGCTAGATACCACTTAGCACTTAAAGGAATATTATTTGGGGTCCCGCCATGGAGAAGCTTTTAGACACTAGGATAAGATAAACAACACACACATTATAAAGAAATCACATTAGGATTTTCTTTTTAACCTGTTCCTTAAAACACTAGTGCTTAGGAAATGTACTGGAGGCAGAAACAGTCAAGGGTAGTTTAGGGTTAGGGTTAGGGTTAGGGTACGGCTTAGGGTACACGTGAGGGTATGGTGTAGGGTATGGGTTAGGGTTAGGTTTAGGGTTAGTTTTAGGGTTAGGGCTAGGTTTAGGGTACGGGTTAGGATTAGGGTACGTGTTAGGGTTAGGTGATGGGTTAGGGTTAGGGTACGCGTTAGGGTTAGGTTATTTATTATACCTATCCCACGCTCTAGATACCACTTAGCACGTAAAGGAATATTATTTGGGGTCCAGCCATGGAGAAGCTTTTAGACACTAGGATAAGATTAAGAACACACACAATATAAAGAAATCACCTTACGATTTTCTTTTTAACCTGTTCCTTAAAACACTAGTGCTTAGGAAATCTACTGGAGGCAGAAGCAGTCAAGGCTAGATTAGGGTTATGGTTAGGGTTACGGTACAGGTTAGGGTACGGGTTAGGGTAGGGTACACTTTTAGGTAATTCCTAAAAGTGATATGATAGGATATGTGTGTTTTGCTTTCTCACTTACTACAAGTGGCGTGATTACGTCTAGACTCATCTATGGTGCTTCAAATGGCATTGTTTCATTGTTTCACCAGCTAATAATCCATCTGTACATGGAGGAGTTCTTCTTTGTCCACCCATCTGTTGGTGGACTTTTTGGTTACTTCCATATCTTGGCTATTGTAATACTGTGCAATGCAGATTTGCCTGCCTGTGCCTTTCCAATTCTGTCTTCTTAGATTGTAGGTCCAGGAGTGGGCCTGCTGGATCATATGGTAGCTCAATGTTTACCTTTTTTTTTTTTTTTTTTTTTTTTTTTTAATGTTTACCTTTTAAAGGCACCTCCATTCTGTTCTCTTTAGTGGCTCTTTCCAGGTTACGTCCCACATAAACTTGAGGGTATGCATTTCTCCACAGCACCTTCAGCCTTTATTCTTTGTAGTCTTTTGCTGATGGTTATTCTGACTGGTGTGAGCTGATACCTCTTTGTGGTTGAATTTGCATGTGTCTCATAATGCGTTGAAATTGAGCTTTAAGACATGTGCTTTTTATTTTTCCAGCTGTGATTAGAGCTTAGTTCTTCAAAGTGTTTACTTGAAGTATGTGTCACCTTTTGAAATATTTTGGCCATTACCTCCCTCAAGACATTTTGAGGTCAGGTTTCATTTACAGCCCTGCAGTAGTAGTTCATATGAAGTGACCATTAGCTCAAGCTTTAAACCTGCTTTTGCAGGTAACGGCCAGAGGGCGGCAGCCTTTCTACGTTACCCACGCTGGTACTAGGGAAACAGACCTACCAGCCAGTGGTGATAGGGTACGGGTGAGTGTATGGCGTAGGGTATGTGTTAGGGTTAGCTTTAGGGTTAAGGGTAGGTTTAGGGTACGGTTTAGGATTAGGATACGTGTTAGGGTTAGGTTATGGGTTAGGGTTAAGTTACGCGTTAGGGTTAAGTTATTTATTAAACCTTTCCCACTCGCTATATACCAGTTAGCACGTAAAGGAATATTATTTGCGGTCCAGCCATGGAGAAGCATTTAGACACTAGGATAAGATTAAGAACACACACATTATAAAGAAATCACATTAGGATTTTCTTTTTAACCTGTTCCTTAAAACACTAGTGCTGAGGAAACCTACTGGATGCAGAAGCAGTCAAGGGTTAGGGTTAGGGTTAGGGTTAGGTTTAGGGTTAGGGTACGGCTTAGGTTACGGGTTAGGGTTAGTGTTAGGTTTAGTGTTAGGCTTAGGGTACGGCTTAGGCTACGGCGAGGGTATGGTGCAGAGTATGGGTTAGGGTTAGTTTTAGGGTTAGGGCTAGGTTTAGGGTATGGTTTAGGATTAGGGTACGTGTTAGGGTTAGGTTATTGGTTAAGGTTAGGGTACGTGTTAGGGTTAGGGTATTTATTAAACCTATCCCACTCGCTAGATACCACTTAGCATGTTAAGGAATATTATTTGGGGTCCAGCCATGGAGAAGCTTTTAGACACTAGGATAAGATTAAGAACACACACATTATAAAGAAATCACATTAGGATTTTCTTTTTAACCTGTTCCTTAAAACACTAGTGCTTAGGAAATCTACTGGAGGCAGAAGCAGTCAAGGGTTAGGGTTAGGGTTAGTGTTAGGGTTAGGGTTAGTGTTAGGTTTAGGGTTAGGGTACGGCTTAGGTTACGGGTTAGGGTTAGTGTTAGGGTTGGGGTTAGGGTTAGGGTACGGCTTAGGGTACGGGCGAGGGTACGGTGTAGAGTATGGGTAGGTTTAGGGTTAGTTTTAGTTTTAGGACTAGGGTTAGGGTACGTGTTAGGGTTAGGTTATGGGTTAGGGTTAGGGTACGTGTTAGGGCTAGGGTACTTATTAAACCTATCCCACTCGCTAGATACCACTTAGCACATAAAGGAATATTATTTGGGGTCCAGCCATGGAGAAGCTTTTAGACAGTAGGATAAGATTAAGAACTCACACATTATAAAGAAATCACATTAGGATTTTCTTTTTAACCTGTTCCTTAAAACACTAGTGCTTAGGAAATCTACTGGACGCAGAAGCAGTCAAGGGTAGTTTAGGGTTAGGGTTAAGGTTAGGGTTAGAGTATGGCTTAGCATACGGGTTAGGGTACAGTGTAGGGTATGGGTTAGGGTTAGTGTTAGGGTTAGGGTTAGTTTTAGGGTTAGGGATAGGTTTAGGGTACGGGTTAGGATTCAGTTACTGGTTACGGTTAGGGTACACGTTAGGGTTAGGGTATTTATTAAACCTATCCCACTCTCTAGATACCACCTAGAACGTAAAGGAATATTATTTGGGGTCCAGCGATGGAGAAGCTTTTAGACACTAGGATAAGATTAAGAACACAAACATTATGAAGAAATCACATTAGGATTTTCTTTTTAACCTGTTCCTTAAAACACTAGTGCTTAGGAAATGTACTGGAGGCAGAAGCAGTCAAGAGTAGTTTAGGGTTAGGCTAGGGTTAGGTTTAGGGTGAGGGCACAGCGTAGGGTATGGGTTAGGGTTAGGGTTAGGGTTAGTTTTAGGGTTAGGGCTAGGTTCAGGGTACGAGTTAGGATTAGCGTGCGTGTTGTTTAGGGTATGGGTTAGGGTTAGGTAAGCGTTAGTGTTAGGGTATTTATTAAACCTATCCCACACTCTAGATACCACTTAGCACGTAAAGGAATATTATTTGGGGTCCAGCCATGGAGAAGCTTTATACACTAGGATAAGATAAACAACACACACATTATAAAGAAATCACATTAGGATTTTCTTTTTAACCTGTTCCTTAAAACACTAGTGCTTAGGAAATGTACTGGAGGCAGAAGCAGTCAAGGGTAGTTTAGGGTTAGGGTTAGGGTTAGGGTACGGCTTAGGGTACGCGTGAGGGTATGGCGTAGGGTATGGGTTAGGGTTAGGTTTAGGGTTAGTTTTAGGGTTAGGGCTAGGTTTAGGGTACGGGTTAGGATTAGGGTACGTGTTAGGGTTAGGTGATGGGTTAGGGTTAGGGTACGCGTTAGGGTTAGGTTATTTATTAAACCTATCCCACTCTCTAGATACCACTTAGCACGTAAAGGAATATTATTTGGGGTCCAGCCATGGAGAAGCTTTTAGACACTAGGATAAGATTAAGAACACACACATTATAAAGAAATCACCTTACGATTTTCTTTTTAACCTGTTCCTTAAAACACTAGTGCTTAGGAAATCTACTGGAGGCAGAAGCAGTCAAGGGTAGTTTAGGGTTAGGGTTAGGGTTAGGGTTAGGGTTAGGTTACGGCTTAGGGTATGCGTGAGGGTATGGCGTAGGGTATGGGTTAGGATTAGGGTTAGTTTTAGGGTTAAGGCTAGGTTTAGGGTACGGGTTAGGATTAGGCTACGGGTTAGGGTTAGGTGATGGGTTAGGGTTAGGGTACGCGTTAGGGTTAGGGTACACGTTAGGGTTAGGGTATTTATTAAACCTATCCCACTCTCTAGATACCACTTAGTACGTAAAGGAATATTATTTGAGGTCCAGCCATGGAGAAGCTTTTAGACACTAGGATAAGATAAAGAACACACACATTATAAAGAAATCACATTAGGATTTTCTTTTTAACCTGTTCCTTAAAACACTAGTGCTTAGAAAATCTACTGGAGGCAGAAGCAGTCAAGGGTAGTTTAGGGTTAGGGTTAGGGTACAGGTTAGGGTACGGGTTAGGGTAGGGTACACTTTTAGGTAACTCCTAAAAGTGATATGATAGGATATGTGTGTTTTGCTTTCTCACTTACTATAAGTGGCGTGATTACGTCTAGACTCATCTATGGTGCTGCAAATGGCATTGTTTCATTGTTTCACCAGCTAATAATCCATCTGTACATGGAGGAGTTCTTCTTTGTCCACCCATCTGTTGGTGGACTTTTTGGTTACTTCCATATCTTGGCTATTGTAATACTGTGCAATGCAGATTTGCCTGCCTGTGTCTTTCCAATTCTGTCTTCTTAGATTGTAGGTCCAGGAGTGGGCCTGCTGGATCATATGGTAGCTCAATGTTTACCTTTTAAAGGCACCTCCATTCTGTTCTCTTTAGTGGCTCTTTCCAGGTTACGTCCCACATAAAGGTGAGGGTATGCATTTCTCCACAGCACCTTCAGCATTTATTCTTTGTAGTTTTTTGCTGATGGTTATTCTGACTGGTGTGAGCTGATACCTCTTTGTGGATGAATTTGCATGTGTCTCATAATGCGTTGAAATTGAGCTTTAAGACATGTGCTTTTTATTTTTCCAGCTGTGATTAGAGCTTAGTTCTTCAAAGTGTTTACTTGAAGTATGTGTCACCTTTTGAAATATTTTGGCCATTACCTCCCTCAAGACATTTTGAGGGCAGGTTTCATTTACAGCCCTGCAGTACTAGTTCATATGAAGTGACCATTAGCTCAAGCTTTAAACCTGCTTTTGCAGGTAACGGCCAGAGGGCGGCAGCCTTTCTACGTTCCCCATGCTGGTACTAGGGAAACAGACCTACCAGCCAGTGGTGATAGGGTACGGGTGAGTGTATGGCGTAGGGTATGTGTTAGGGTTAGGTTTAGATTTAAGGGTAGATTTAGGGTACGGTTTAGGATTAGGATACGTGTTAGGGTTAGGTTATGGGTTAGGGTTAAGGTACGCGTTAGGGTTAAGTTATTTATTAAACCTTTCCCACTCGCTATATACCAGTTAGCACGTAAAGGAATATTATTTGCAGTCCAGCCATGGAGAAGCATTTAGACACTAGGATAAGATAAAGAACACACACATTATAAAGAAATCACATTAGGATTTTCTTTTTAACCTGTTCCTTAAAACACTAGTGCTTAGGAAACCTACTGGATGCAGAAGCAGTCAAGGGTTAGGGTTAGGGTTAGGGTTAGGTTTAGGGTTAGGGTACGGCTTAGGTTACGGGTTAGGCTTAGTGTTAGGTTTAGTGTTAGGGTTAGGGTACGGCTTAGGCTACGGCGAGGGTATGGTGTAGAGTATGGGTTAGGGTTAGTTTTAGGGTTAGGGCTAGGTTTAGGGTATGGTTTAGGATTAGGGTACGTGTTAGTGTTAGGTTATGGGTTAAGGTTAGGGTACGTGTTAGGGTTAGGGTATTTATTAAACCTATCCCACTCGCTAGATACCACTTAGCACGTTAAGGAATATTATTTGGGGTCCAGCCATTGAGAAGCTTTTAGACACTAGGATAAGATTAAGAACACACATATTATAAAGAAATCACATTAGGATTTTCTTTTTAACCTGTTCCTTAAAACACTAGTGCTTAAGAAATCTACTGGAGGCAGAAGCAGTCAAGGGTAGTTTAGGGTTAGTGTTAAGGTTAGGGTTAGAGTATGGCTTAGAGTACGGGTTGGGGTACGGGTGAGCATACGGCATAGCGTATTGGTTAGGGTTAGGTTTACGTTTATGTTTAGGGCTAGGTTTATTGTACGGGTTAGGTTTAGGGTACATGTTAGGGTTAGGATATGGGTTAGGGTTAGGGTACGTGTTAGGGTTAGGGTATTTATTAAACCTATTTCACTCTCTAGATACCACTTAGCACGTAAAGGAATATTATTTGTGGTCCAGCCATGGAGAAGCATTTAGACTCTAGGATCAGGTTAAGAACACACACATTATAAAGAAATCACATTAGGATTTTCTTTTTAACCTGTTCCTTAAAACACTAGTGCTTAGGAAACCTACTGGAGGCAGAAGCAGTCAATGGTTAGGGTTAGGGTTAGGGTTAGGTTTAGGGTTAGGGTACGGCTTAGGTTACGGGTTAGGGTTAGTGTTAGGTTTAGTGTTAGACTTAGGGTACGGCTTAGGCTACGGCGAGGGTATGGTGTAGAGTATGGGTTAGGGTTAGTTTTAGGGTTAGGGCTAGGCTTAGGGTATGGTTTAGGATTAGGGTACGTGTTAGGGTTAGGTTATTGGTTAAGGTTAGGGTACGTGTTAGGGTTAGGGTATTTATTAAACCTATCCCACTCGCTAGATACCACTTAGCATGTTAAGGAATATTATTTGGGGTCCAGCCATGGAGATGCTTTTAGACACTAGGATAAGATTAAGAACACACACATTATAAAGAAATCACATTAGGATTTTCTTTTTAACCTGTTCCTTAAAACACTAGTGCTTAGGAAATCTACTGGAGGCAGAAGCAGTCAAGGGTTAGGGTTAGGGTTAGTGTTAGGGTTAGGGTTAGTGTTAGGTTTAGGGTTAGGGTACGGCTTAGGTTACGGGTTAGGGTTAGTGTTAGGGTTGGGGTTAGGGTTAGGGTACGGCTTAGGGTACGGGCGAGGGTACGGTGTAGAGTATGGGTAGGTTTAGGGTTAGTTTTAGGTTTAGGGCTAGGGTTAGGGTACGTGTTAGGGTTAGGTTATGGGTTAGGGTTAGGGTACGTGTTAGGGTTAGGGTACTTATTAAACCTATCCCACTCGCTAGATACCACTTAGCACATAAAGGAATATTAATTGGGGTCCAGCCATGGAGAAGCTTTTAGACAGTAGGATAAGATTAAGAACTCACACATTATAAAGAAATCACATTAGGATTTTCTTTTTAACCTGTTCCTTAAAACACTAGTGCTTAGGAAATGTGCTGGAGAGAGAAGCAGTCAAGGGTAGTTTAGGGTTAGGGTTAGGGTTCGGGTTAGGGTACAGGTTAGGGTACGGGTTAGGGTAGGGTACACTTTTAGGTAACTCCTAAAAGTGATATGATAGGATATGTGTGTTTTGCTTTCTCACTTACTACAAGTGGCGTGATTACGTCTAGACTCATCTATGGTGCTGCAAATGGCATTGTTTCATTGTTTCACCAGCTAATAATCCATCTGTACATGGAGGAGTTCTTCTTTGTCCACCCATCTGTTGGTGGACTTTTTGGTTACTTCCATATCTTGGCTATTGTAATACTGTGCAATGCAGATTTGCCTGCCTGTGTCTTTCCAATTCTGTCTTCTTAGATTGTAGGTCCAGGAGTGGGCCTGCTGGATCATATGGTAGCTCAATGTTTACCTTTTAAAGGCACCTCCATTCTGTTCTCTTTAGTGGCTCTTTCCAGGTTACGTCCCACATAAAGGTGAGGGTATGCATTTCTCCACAGCACCTACAGCATTTATTCTTTGTACTTTTTTGCTGATGGTTATTCTGACTGGTGTGAGCTGATACCTCTTTGTGGTTGAATTTGCATGTGTCTCATAATGCGTTGAAATTGAGCTTTAAGACATGTGCTTTTTATTTTTCCAGCTGTGATTAGAGCTTAGTTCTTCAAAGTGTTTACTTGAAGTATGTGTCACCTTTTGAAATATTTTGGCCATTACCTCCCTCAAGACATTTTGAGGGCAGGTTTCATTTACAGCCCTGCAGTACTAGTTCATATGAAGTGACCATTAGCTCAAGCTTTAAACCTGCTTTTGCAGGTAACGGCCAGAGGGCGGCAGCCTTTCTACGTTCCCCACGCTGGTACTAGGGAAACAGACCTACCAGCCAGTGGTGTTCTTCGGTTATAAATTAGAGTGGAATGTGCCCGGAGAAACCCACAGTTGCTGATGTCTCCTTACATTTGTTTGTTTTTTAAATTTAATTTACATTTTTTACTGGAGTACTATTCCGTTGTATACATGGACCACTTCTTCTTGGTGCATTCCTCTGTTGATGGACATTTTTGTTGCTTCCATGTGTTGACTATGGTAAGTATTGCTGGCGTACAGGTTTGCCAGCCTGTGACTTTTTGATTCTCATTTTCTCAGGTGATAGGCTCAGCAGATGGTATGCTTGATTCACTGGTAGCTCAATGTTTACCTTTTCAAAGCACCTCCATTGTGTTTACAGGAATGGTTCTTACCACGTCCCCCTTAGAGCTCAGGGTACACATTTCTCCACAATCCCTTCAGCATGTATTGTTTGCAGCATTTTTGCTGATGGCCATTCTGACTGCTGTGAGCTGATAGGTATTTGTAATTTCCGTTTGCCTATCTTTAAAAATTCCTAAACTTTATCATTTTCCCACGCCTTTTTCTTTTCACTTAAAAGAAAAAACCGTGTGTACAATATACCTCTTGAAATTGTCTTCTTCGAAGGTTGCCCTCTTTTCAATTTTTTCGTCGATTTTTGACCCCAGAAATTTATTGGAGGGCAGGTGTCATTTACAGAACTGCAAGTTGGTGAATATTTAGTGACCTTTCGCAGTGGGTTTAAAGCTGCTGTTGTGGGAAACGGCCACAAGGAGGCAGCATTTCTCCATTCCCCAATCTGGGTACTAGGGCAGCAGAGCCTTTCTGGAAGTCGTTGTCCTAGGTTGTAAATGAGAATGGAATTTGCCAGGAGAAATCCCCATAAGGTTATGTCTCATTACTTCTTCTTGGGTTTTTACATTTTTTTAATCAGAGTAAAGATTAGAATATTGTTTTTCCTAGGTGTACACAATCTAGTTCATTTGTACATTATCTACGTCTATTAATGTACAGATCCTCTTCCCATGTAAAATATTACAGTGTTCCATAGACCTCCCTTGCTATATGTTCGGTCTTTTTGATACATGTATATAATATGTATTTGTATACGTATAGTAACACTATTCTTCATTTATCAATTCCCCCCTCCTTTCCTTTTAGATGAGCATAGTTTGTTTTCTAAGCCCGTGAGTGTCTTTCTCTTTGGAAATATGTTCATTTGTGTCAGTTATTACATAATGCCATAAGTGATATTATAGGATATAGGTCTTTTGCTTTCTGTCCTACTTCATGTTTTGTGATTATCTCCAGGCTCATGTATGGTGCCTCAAAGAGCAGTGCTTCAATGTTTTCCATGGCTAATATTCCATTGTGGACATGGACCACTTCTTCTTGGTGCATTCCTCTGTTGATGGACGTTTTCGTTGCTTCCAAGTGTTGCCTATGGTAACTATTGCTGGAGTGCACGATTGCCAGCCTGTGACTTTTGGATTTTCATTTTCTCAGGTGATACACCCAGCAGTGGGTATGATTGATTGACTGGTATGGTAGCTCAATGTTACCTTTTCAAGGCACCTCAATTGTGCTTTCATTAGTGGCTCTTACCACGTCCCCCTTAGAATCGAGGGTACTCATTTCTCCACAATCACGTCAGCATTTATTGTTTGCAGCATTTTTGTCGAGGGCCATTCTGACTGGTGTGAGCTGATAGGTTTTTGTAATTTGGGTTGACATGTCTTTAAAAATTCCTAAAATTCATCATTTTTCCACGCCTTTTTCTTTTGTGTTAAAAGAAAAAAGAAAAAAAAAGTGTGAGTACAATCTACCTCTTCAAATTGTCTTTTTGGAAGGTTGCACTCTTGAATTTTTTGGTCGATTTTCGACCTCAGTATTTTTTGGAGGGCAGGTGACATTTACAGAACTGAATTGGTGAATATTTAGTGACCTTTTGCAGTGGGTTTAAAGCTGCTGTTGTGGGAAACGGCCACAAGGAGGCAGCATTTCTCCATTCCCGAATCTGGGTACTAGGGCAGCAGAGCCGTTCTGGAAGTCGTTTACCTGGGTTGTAAATTTGAATGGAATGTGCCAGGAAAACCACCCATAAGTTTATGTCTCATTACTTCTAGTTCGTTGTTTTAATTTTTTACATTGGGGTAATGGTTCGAATGTTGTTTGTCCAAGGTGTACACACTCTGGTTCATTTACACATTATATATATCTATTTATGTAGAGATCCTCTTCCCATGTAAATTATTACAGAGTGTTCCATCAACCTCCCTTGCTATATGGTCGGTCTTTTTGATATATGTATATAATATGAATTTGTATACAGATGGTAACGCTAATCTTCATTTATCCATTCCCCCCACCTTTCCTTTTAGGTAAGCATAGTTTTTTTTTATAAGTCTGTGATTGCCTTTCCCTGTGGAAATATGTTCATTTGTGTCAGTTATTAGATAACGCCTATAAGTGATTTCATAGGATATAGGACTTTTGCTTTCCGACTTCCCTCATGTTCTGTGATTATCTCCAAGATCATCTATGGTGCCTCAAAGAGCAGTGTTTCATGGTTTTCCATGGCTAGTATTCATTGTGTACATGGACCACTTCTTGTTTATCCCTTCATCCGTTGATGGACATTTTGGTTGCTTCACTGTCTTGTCTATTGTGAATAAGGCTGCAGTGCAGCTTTTGCAGCCCGGGTCTTCTTGATTCTGGTCTTCTCAGGTGAGAGGCCCATTGGTGCGCCTGCTGGATTGAATGGTACCTCAATTTCTCCTTTTAAACGCAGCTCCTTTCTGTTCTCATTATTGGCTGTTAACCACTTTACATCTCACCAGCAGCTAGAGGGTACAGAGTTCTCTAAAACCTCTTCAGCATTGATTGTTTGTAGGCTTTTTGCTGATGGTCAGTCGACTGGTGTGAGTTGAAAACTTTTTGTAGATTAGATTGCATGAGTCTAATACTTCCTGAGGTTGAGCTTTTATCCATTTTCCTTTTTCTAAAAAGAGAGTGAGTAAAACTTACCTCTTCATACTATCTTCTTGAAAATGTTGCCTGTTTTGAATTGTTTTATCCATTCCCTACCTCAGCACAATTTTGAGGGCAGGTGTCCTTTACAGCCCTGAGTCCTTGTGAATGTTAAGTGACCATTAGCTGTGGGTTAAAAGCTGCTCTTGCGGGAATGGGCCACAAGGCGGCAGCATTTCTCCTTTACCAAATCTGGTTACTAGGACAACAGAGCCTTACTGGAAGTGGTGTTCTAGGTTGTAAATTAGAATGGAATGTGCCAGGAAAAAGCCCTTTAAGTATATGTCTCATTACTTCTTGTTCGTAGTTTTAACTTAATTTTTATTTTTTATCACAGCAAACTTGATTACAATGTTTTGCTTGTTCTAGGTGTGCAAGATGTGCTTCTTTCACACATATACATATATCTATTCTTCTTCAGATCCTTTTCCCATGTAGGTTATGACACAATGTTGAGTAGTCTTCCCTTGGTATTCCGTAGATCTTTGGTGATTATATATTTCACATGTGTTGGTATCTCTCCGTTAACCTCAATATGGTAGTGTATCCAATCCTCACACCTTTCCATTTGGCGAAGCATAAGTTTTTGTACTGAATCTGTGATTGCCTTTCTCTGTGGAAATATCTTCGTTTGTTTCAATTTTTAGGTAACACCTGTATGTGATATGATAGGATATGTGTCTTTCGCTGTCTCACTTACTACAAGTTGCGTGATTACTTCTAGACTCATCTGTGGTGCTGCAAATGGCATTGTTTCATTTTTTCGCTAGCTCATATTCCATGTGTACATGTAGCAGTTCTTCTTTGTCCACCCATCTGTCGGTGGACTTTTTGGTTACTTCCATATCTTGGCTATTGTAATACTATGCAATGCAGATTTGCCTGCCTGTGTCTTTCCAATTCTGTCTTCTTAGGTTATAGTTCCAGGAATGGGTCTGTTGGATCATATGGTAGCTCAATGTTTACCTTTTAAAGGCACCTCCATTCTGTTCTCTTTAGTGGCTCCTTCCAGGTTACGTCCCACGTAAAGTTGAGGGTATGCACTTCTCCACAGCACCTTCAGCATTTATTCTTTGTAGTTTTTTTGCTGATGGTTATTCTGACTGGTTTGAGCTGATACCTCTTTGTGGTTGAATTTGCATGTGTCTCATAATGCGTTGAAATTGAGCTTTAAGACATGTGCTTTTTATTTTTCCAGCTGTGATTAGAGCTTAGTTCTTCAAAGTGTTTACTTGAAGTATGTGTCACCTTTTGAAATATTTTGGCCATTACCTCCCTCAAGACATTTTGAGGGCAGGTTTCATTTACAGCCCTGCAGTACTAGTTCATATGAAGTGACCATTAGCTCAAGCTTTAAACCTGCTTTTGCAGGTAACGGCCAGAGGGCGGCAGCCTTTCTACGTTCCCCACGCTGGTACTAGGGAAACAGACCTACCAGCCAGTGGTGTTCTTCGGTTATAAATTAGAGTGGAATGTGCCCGGAGAAACCCACAGTTGCTGATGTCTCCTTACATTTGTTTGTTTTTTAAATTTAATTTACATTTTTTACTGGAGTACTATTCCGTTGTATACATGGACCACTTCTTCTTGGTGCATTCCTCTGTTGATGGACATTTTTGTTGCTTCCATGTGTTGACTATGGTAAGTATTGCTGGCGTACAGGTTTGCCAGCCTGTGACTTTTTGATTCTCATTTTCTCAGGTGATAGGCTCAGCAGATGGTATGCTTGATTCACTGGTAGCTCAATGTTTACCTTTTCAAAGCACCTCCATTGTGTTTACAGGAATGGTTCTTACCACGTCCCCCTTAGAGCTCAGGGTACACATTTCTCCACAATCCCTTCAGCATGTATTGTTTGCAGCATTTTTGCTGATGGCCATTCTGACTGCTGTGAGCTGATAGGTATTTGTAATTTCGGTTTGCGTATCTTTCAAAATTCCTAAATTTTATCATTTTCCCACGCCTTTTTCTTTTCACTTAAAAGAAAAAACCGTGTGTACAATATACCTCTTGAAATTGTCTTCTTCGAAGGTTGCCCTCTTGTGAATTTTTTGGTCGATTTTTGACCCCAGAAATATTTGGAAGGCAGGTGTCATTTACAGAACTGCACGTTGGTGAATACTTAGTGACCTTTGCCAGTGGGTTTAAAGCTGCTGTTGTGGGAAACGGCCACAAGGAGGCAGCATTTCTCCATTCCCCAATCTGGGTACTAGGGCAGCAGAGCCTTTCTGGAAGTCGTTGTCCTAGGTTGTACATGAGAATGGAATTTTCCAGGAGAAAGCCGCATAAGTTTATGTCTCATTACTTCTTCTTGGGTATTTACATTTTTTTAATCAGAGTAAAGATTAGAATATTGTTTGTCCTAGGTGTACACAATCTGGTTCATTTGCACATTATGTATGTCTATTAATGTACAGATCCTCTTCCCATGTAAAATATTACAGTGTTCCATAGACCTCCCTTGCTATATGTTCGGTCTTTTTGATACATGTATATAATATGTATTTGTATACGTATAGTAACACTATTCTTCATTTATCAATTCCCCCCTCCTTTCCTTTTAGATGAGCATAGTTTGTTTTCTAAGCCCGTGAGTGTCTTTCTCTTTGGAAATATGTTCATTTGTGTCAGTTATTACATAATGCCATAAGTGATATTATAGGATATAGGTCTTTTGCTTTCTGTCCTACTTCATGTTTTGTGATTATCTCCAGGCTCATGTATGGTGCCTCAAAGAGCAGTGCTTCAATGTTTTCCATGGCTAATATTCCATTGTGGACATGGACCACTTCTTCTTGGTGCATTCCTCTGTTGATGGACGTTTTCGTTGCTTCCAAGTGTTGCCTATGGTAACTATTGCTGGAGTGCAGGATTGCCAGCCTGTGACTTTTGGATTTTCATTTTCTCAGGTGATACACCCAGCAGTGGGTATGATTGATTGACTGGTATGGTAGCTCAATGTTACCTTTTCAAGGCACCTCAATTGTGCTTTCATTAGTGGCTCTTACCACGTCCCCCTTAGAATCGAGGGTACTCATTTCTCCACAATCACGTCAGCATTTATTGTTTGCAGCATTTTTGTCGAGGGCCATTCTGACTGGTGTGAGCTGATAGGTTTTTGTAATTTGGGTTGACATGTCTTTAAAAATTCCTAAAATTCATCATTTTTCCACGCCTTTTTCTTTTGTGTTAAAAGAAAAAAGAAAAAAAAAAGTGTGAGTACAATCTACCTCTTCAAATTGTCTTTTTGGAAGGTTGCACTCTTGAATTTTTTGGTCGATTTTCGACCTCAGTATTTTTTGGAGGGCAGGTGACATTTACAGAACTGAATTGGTGAATATTTAGTGACCTTTTGCAGTGGGTTTAAAGCTGCTGTTGTGGGAAACGGCCACAAGGAGGCAGCATTTCTCCATTCCCGAATCTGGGTACTAGGGCAGCAGAGCCGTTCTGGAAGTCGTTTACCTGGGTTGTAAATTTGAATGGAATGTGCCAGGAAAACCACCCATAAGTTTATGTCTCATTACTTCTAGTTCGTTGTTTTAATTTTTTACATTGGGGTAATGGTTCGAATGTTGTTTGTCCAAGGTGTACACACTCTGGTTCATTTACACATTATATATATCTATTTATGTAGAGATCCTCTTCCCATGTAAATTATTACAGAGTGTTCCATCAACCTCCCTTGCTATATGGTCGGTCTTTTTGATATATGTATATAATATGAATTTGTATACAGATGGTAACGCTAATCTTCATTTATCCATTCCCCCCACCTTTCCTTTTAGGTAAGCATAGTTTTTTTTTATAAGTCTGTGATTGCCTTTCCCTGTGGAAATATGTTCATTTGTGTCAGTTATTAGATAACGCCTATAAGTGATTTCATAGGATATAGGACTTTTGCTTTCCGACTTCCCTCATGTTCTGTGATTATCTCCAAGATCATCTATGGTGCCTCAAAGAGCAGTGTTTCATGGTTTTCCATGGCTAGTATTCATTGTGTACATGGACCACTTCTTGTTTATCCCTTCATCCGTTGATGGACATTTTGGTTGCTTCACTGTCTTGTCTATTGTGAATAAGGCTGCAGTGCAGCTTTTGCAGCCCGGGTCTTCTTGATTCTGGTCTTCTCAGGTGAGAGGCCCATTGGTGCGCCTGCTGGATTGAATGGTACCTCAATTTCTCCTTTTAAACGCAGCTCCTTTCTGTTCTCATTATTGGCTGTTAACCACTTTACATCTCACCAGCAGCTAGAGGGTACAGAGTTCTCTAAAACCTCTTCAGCATTGATTGTTTGTAGGCTTTTTGCTGATGGTCAGTCGACTGGTGTGAGTTGAAAACTTTTTGTAGATTAGATTGCATGAGTCTAATACTTCCTGAGGTTGAGCTTTTATCCATTTTCCTTTTTCTAAAAAGAGAGTGAGTAAAACTTACCTCTTCATACTATCTTCTTGAAAATGTTGCCTGTTTTGAATTGTTTTATCCATTCCCTACCTCAGCACAATTTTGAGGGCAGGTGTCCTTTACAGCCCTGAGTCCTTGTGAATGTTAAGTGACCATTAGCTGTGGGTTAAAAGCTGCTCTTGCGGGAATGGGCCACAAGGCGGCAGCATTTCTCCTTTACCAAATCTGGTTACTAGGACAACAGAGCCTTACTGGAAGTGGTGTTCTAGGTTGTAAATTAGAATGGAATGTGCCAGGAAAAAGCCCTTTAAGTATATGTCTCATTACTTCTTGTTCGTAGTTTTAACTTAATTTTTATTTTTTATCACAGCAAACTTGATTACAATGTTTTGCTTGTTCTAGGTGTGCAAGATGTGCTTCTTTCACACATATACATATATCTATTCTTCTTCAGATCCTTTTCCCATGTAGGTTATGACACAATGTTGAGTAGTCTTCCCTTGGTATTCCGTAGATCTTTGGTGATTATATATTTCACATGTGTTGGTATCTCTCCGTTAACCTCAATATGGTAGTGTATCCAATCCTCACACCTTTCCATTTGGCGAAGCATAAGTTTTTGTACTGAATCTGTGATTGCCTTTCTCTGTGGAAATATCTTCGTTTGTTTCAATTTTTAGGTAACACCTGTATGTGATATGATAGGATATGTGTCTTTCGCTGTCTCACTTACTACAAGTTGCGTGATTACTTCTAGACTCATCTGTGGTGCTGCAAATGGCATTGTTTCATTTTTTCGCTAGCTCATATTCCATGTGTACATGTAGCAGTTCTTCTTTGTCCACCCATCTGTCGGTGGACTTTTTGGTTACTTCCATATCTTGGCTATTGTAATACTATGCAATGCAGATTTGCCTGCCTGTGTCTTTCCAATTCTGTCTTCTTAGGTTATAGTTCCAGGAATGGGTCTGTTGGATCATATGGTAGCTCAATGTTTACCTTTTAAAGGCACCTCCATTCTGTTCTCTTTAGTGGCTCCTTCCAGGTTACGTCCCACGTAAAGTTGAGGGTATGCACTTCTCCACAGCACCTTCAGCATTTATTCTTTGTAGTTTTTTTGCTGATGGTTATTCTGACTGGTTTGAGCTGATACCTCTTTGTGGTTGAATTTGCATGTGTCTCATAATGCGTTGAAATTGAGCTTTAAGACATGTGCTTTTTATTTTTCCAGCTGTGATTAGAGCTTAGTTCTTCAAAGTGTTTACTTGAAGTATGTGTCACCTTTTGAAATATTTTGGCCATTACCTCCCTCAAGACATTTTGAGGGCAGGTTTCATTTACAGCCCTGCAGTACTAGTTCATATGAAGTGACCATTAGCTCAAGCTTTAAACCTGCTTTTGCAGGTAACGGCCAGAGGGCGGCAGCCTTTCTACGTTCCCCACGCTGGTACTAGGGAAACAGACCTACCAGCCAGTGGTGTTCTTCGGTTATAAATTAGAGTGGAATGTGCCCGGAGAAACCCACAGTTGCTGATGTCTCCTTACATTTGTTTGTTTTTTAAATTTAATTTACATTTTTTACTGGAGTACTATTCCGTTGTATACATGGACCACTTCTTCTTGGTGCATTCCTCTGTTGATGGACATTTTTGTTGCTTCCATGTGTTGACTATGGTAAGTATTGCTGGCGTACAGGTTTGCCAGCCTGTGACTTTTTGATTCTCATTTTCTCAGGTGATAGGCTCAGCAGATGGTATGCTTGATTCACTGGTAGCTCAATGTTTACCTTTTCAAAGCACCTCCATTGTGTTTACAGGAATGGTTCTTACCATGTCCCCCTTAGAGCTCAGGGTACACATTTCTCCACAATCCCTTCAGCATGTATTGTTTGCAGCATTTTTGCTGATGGCCATTCTGACTGCTGTGAGCTGATAGGTATTTGTAATTTCGGTTTGCGTATCTTTCAAAATTCCTAAATTTTATCATTTTCCCACGCCTTTTTCTTTTCACTTAAAAGAAAAAACCGTGTGTACAATATACCTCTTGAAATTGTCTTCTTCGAAGGTTGCCCTCTTGTGAATTTTTTGGTCGATTTTTGACCCCAGAAATATTTGGAAGGCAGGTGTCATTTACAGAACTGCACGTTGGTGAATACTTAGTGACCTTTGCCAGTGGGTTTAAAGCTGCTGTTGTGGGAAACGGCCACAAGGAGGCAGCATTTCTCCATTCCCCAATCTGGGTACTAGGGCAGCAGAGCCTTTCTGGAAGTCGTTGTCCTAGGTTGTACATGAGAATGGAATTTTCCAGGAGAAAGCCGCATAAGTTTATGTCTCATTACTTCTTCTTGGGTTTTTACATTTTTTTAATCAGAGTAAAGATTAGAATATTGTTTGTCCTAGGTGTACACAATCTGGTTCATTTGCACATTATGTATGTCTATTAATGTACAGATCCTCTTCCCATGTAAAATATTACAGTGTTCCATAGACCTCCCTTGCTATATGTTCGGTCTTTTTGATACATGTATATAATATGTATTTGTATACGTATAGTAACACTATTCTTCATTTATCAATTCCCCCCTCCTTTCCTTTTAGATGAGCATAGTTTGTTTTCTAAGCCCGTGAGTGTCTTTCTCTTTGGAAATATGTTCATTTGTGTCAGTTATTACATAATGCCATAAGTGATATTATAGGATATAGGTCTTTTGCTTTCTGTCCTACTTCATGTTTTGTGATTATCTCCAGGCTCATGTATGGTGCCTCAAAGAGCAGTGCTTCAATGTTTTCCATGGCTAATATTCCATTGTGGACATGGACCACTTCTTCTTGGTGCATTCCTCTGTTGATGGACGTTTTCGTTGCTTCCAAGTGTTGCCTATGGTAACTATTGCTGGAGTGCAGGATTGCCAGCCTGTGACTTTTGGATTTTCATTTTCTCAGGTGATAAACCCAGCAGTGGGTATGATTGATTGACTGGTATGGTAGCTCAATGTGACCTTTTCAAGGCACCTCAATTGTGCTTTCATTAGTGGCTCTTACCACGTCCCCCTTAGAATCGAGGGTACTCATTTCTCCACAATCACGTCAGCATTTATTGTTTGCAGCATTTGTGTCGAGGGCCATTCTGACTGCTGTGAGCTGATAGGTTTTTGTAATTTGGGTTGACATGTCTTTAAAAATTCCTAAAATTCATCATTTTTCCACGCCTTTTTCTTTTGTGTTAAAAGAAAAAAGAAAAAAAAAGTGTGAGTACAATCTACCTCTTCAAATTGTCTTTTTGGAAGGTTGCACTCTTGAATTTTTTGGTCGATTTTCGACCTCAGTATTTTTTGGAGGGCAGGTGTCATTTACAGAACTGAATTGGTGAATATTTAGTGACCTTTTGCAGTGGGTTTAAAGCTGCTGTTGTGGGAAACGGCCACAAGGAGGCAGCATTTCTCCATTCCCCAATCTGGGTACTAGAGCAGCAGAGCCCTTCTGGAAGTCGTTTACCTAGGTTGTAAATTTGAATGGAATGTGCCAGGAGAACCACCCATAAGTTTATGTCTCATTACTTCTAGTTCGTTGTTTTAATTTTTTACATTGGGGTAATGGTTCGAATGTTGTTTGTCCAAGGTGTACACACTCTGGTTCATTTACACATTATATATATCTATTTATGTAGAGATCCTCTTCCCATGTAAATTATTACAGAGTGTTCCGTCAACCTCCCTTGCTATATGGTCGGTCTTTTTGATATATGTATATAATATGAATTTGTATACAGATGGTAACGCTAATCTTCATTTATCCATTCCCCCCACCTTTCCTTTTAGGTAAGCATAGTTTTTTTTTATAAGTCTGTGATTGCCTTTCCCTGTGGAAATATGTTCATTTGTGTCAGTTATTAGATAACGCCTATAAGTGATTTCATAGGATATAGGACTTTTGCTTTCCGACTTCCCTCATGTTCTGTGATTATCTCCAAGATCATCTATGGTGCCTCAAAGAGCATTGTTTCATGGTTTTCCATGGCTAGTATTCATTGTGTACATGGACCACTTCTTCTTTATCCCTTCATCTGTTGATGGACATTTTGGTTGCTTCACTGTCTTGTCTATTGTGAATAAGGCTGCAGTGCAGCTTTTGCAGCCCGGGTCTTCTTGATTCTGGTCTTCTCAGGTGAGAGGCCCATTGGTGCGCCTGCTGGACTGAATGGTACCTCACTTTTTCCTTTTAAACGCAGCTCCTTTCTGTTCTCATTATTGGCTGTTAACCACTTTACATCTCACCAGCAGCTAGAGGGTACACAGTTCTCTAAACCTCTTCAGCATTGATTGTTTGTAGGCTTTTTGCTGATGGTCAGTCGACTGGTGTGAGTTGAAAACTTTTTGTAGATTAGATTGCATGAGTCTAATACTTCCTGAGGTTGAGCTTTTATCCATTTTCCTTTTTTTAAAAAGAGAGTGAGTAAAACTTACCTCTTCATACTATCTTCTTGAAAATGTTGCCTGTTTTGAATTGTTTTATCCATTCCCTACCTCAGCACAATTTTGAGGGCAGGTGTCCTTTACAAGCCTGAGTCCTTGTGAATATTAAGTGACCATGAGCTGTGGATTAAAAGCTGCTCTTGCGGGAATGGGCCACAAGGCGGCAGAATTTCTCCTTTACCAAATCTGGTTACTAGGGCAACAGAGCCTTACTGGAAGTGGTGTTCTAGGTTGTAAATTAGAATGGAATGTGCCAGGAAAAAGCCCTTTAAATTTATGTCTCATTACTTCTTGTTCGTATTTTTAAGTTAATTTTTATTTTTTATCACAGCAAACTTGATTACAATGTTTTGTTTGTTCTAGGTGTGCAAGACGTGCTTCTTTCACACATATACATATATCTATTCTTCTTCAGATCCTTTTCCCATGTAGGTTATGACACAATGTTGAGTAGTCTTCCCTTGGTATTCCGTAGATCTTTGGTGATTATATATTTCACATGTGTTTGTATCTCTCCGTTAACCTCAATATGGTAGTGTATCCAATCCTCACACCTTTCCATTTGGCGAAGCATAAGTTTTTGTTCTGAATCTGTGATTGCCTTTCTCTGTGGAAATATCTTCGTTTGTTTCAATTTTTAGGTAACACCTGTATGTGATATGATAGGATATGTGTCTTTCGCTGTCTCACTTACTACAAGTTGCGTGATTATTTGTAGACTCATCTATGGTGCTGCAAATGGCATTGTTTCATTTTTTCGCTAGCTCATATTCCATGTGTACATGTAGCAGTTCTTTGTCCACCCATCTGTCGGTGGACTTTTTGGTTACTTCCATATCTTGGCTATTGTAATACTATGCAATGCAGATTTGCCTGCCTGTGTCTTTCCAATTCTGTCTTCTTAGGTTATAGTTCCAGGAATGGGTCTGTTGGATCATATGGTAGCTCAATGTTTACCTTTCAAAGGCACCTCCATTCTGTTCTCTTTAGTGGCTCTTTCCAGGTTACGTCCCACGTAAAGTTGAGGGTATGCACTTCTCCACAGCACCTTCAGCATTTATTCTTTGTAGTTTTTTGCTGATGGTTATTCTGACTGGTGTGAGCTGATACCTCTTTGTGGTTGAATTTGCATGTGTCTCATAATGTGTTGAAATTGAGCTTTAAGACATGTGCTTTTTATTTTTCCAACTGTGATTAGAGCTTAGATCTTCAAAGTGTTTATTTGAAGTATGTGTCACCTTTTGAAATATTTTGGCCATTACCTCCCTCAAGACATTTTGAGGTTAGTTTTCATTTACAGCCCTGCTGTACTAGTTCATATGAAGTGACCATTAGCTCAAGCTTTAAACCTGCTTTTGCAGGTAACGGCCAGAGGGCGGCAGCCTTTCTACATTCCCCACGCTGGTACTAGGGAAACAGACCTACCAGCCAGTGGTGATAGGGTACGGGTGAGTGTATGGCGTAGGGTATGTGTTAGGGTTAGCTTTAGGGTTAAGGGTAGGTTTAGGGTACGGTTTAGGATTAGGATACGTGTTAGGGTTAGGTTATGGGTTAGGGTTAAGGTACGCGTTAGGGTTAAGTTATTTATTAAACCTTTCCCACTCGCTATATACCAGTTAGCACGTAAAGGAATATTATTTGCGGTCCAGCCATGGAGAAGCATTTAGACACTAGGATAAGATAAAGAACACACACATTATAAAGAAATCACATTAGGATTTTCTTTTTAACCTGTTCCTTAAAACACTAGTGCTTAGAAAATCTACTGGAGGCAGAAGCAGTCAAGGGTAGTTTAGGGTTAGGGTTAGGGTTAGGGTACGGCTTAAGGTACGGGTTAGGGTACAGGTGAGGCTATGGCGTAGGGTATGGCTTAGGGTTAGGGTTAGGGTTAAGGGTAGGTTTAGGGTACGGTTTAGGATTAGGGTACGTGTTAGGGGTAGGTTATGGGTTAGGGTTAGGGTACGTGTTAGGGTTAAGTTATTTATTAAACATATCCCACTCGCTACATACCACTTAGCACGTAAAGTAGTATTATTTGGAGTCTAGCCATGGAGAAGCTTTTAGACAGTAGGATAAGATTAAGAACTCACACATTATAAAGAAATCACATTAGGATTTTCTTTTTAACCTGTTCCTTAAAACACTAGTGCTTAGGAAACCTACTGGAGGCAGAAGCAGTCAAAGGTTAGGGTTAGGGTTAGGGTTAGTTTTAGGGTTAGGGTACGGCTTAGGTTACGGGTTAGGGTTAGTGTTAGGTTTAGTGTTAGGCTTAGGGTACGGCTTAGGCTACGGCGAGGGTATGGTGTAGAGTATGGGTTAGGGTTAGTTTTAGGGTTAGGGCTAGGTTTAGGGTATGGTTTAGGATTAGGGTACGTGTTAGGGTTAGGTTATTGGTTAAGGTTAGGGTACGTGTTAGGGTTAGCGTATTTATTAAACCTATCCCACTCGCTAGATACCACTTAGCATGTTAAGGAATATTATTTGGGGTCCAGCTATGGAGAAGCTTTTAGACACTAGGATAAGATTAAGAACACACACATTATAAAGAAATCACATTAGGATTTTCTTTTTAACCTGTTCCTTAAAACACTAGTGCTTAGGAAATCTACTGGAGGCAGAAGCAGTCAAGGGTTAGGCTTAGGGTTAGTGTTAGGGTTAGGGTTAGTGTTAGGTTTAGGGTTAGGGTATGGATTAGGTTACGGGTTAGGGTTAGTGTTAGGGTTGGGGTTAGGGTTAGGGTACGGCTTAGGGTACGGGCGACGGTACGGTGTAGAGTATGGGTAGGTTTAGGGTTAGTTTTAGGTTTAGGGCTAGGGTTAGGGTACGTGTTAGGGTTAGGTTATGGGTTAGGGTTAGGGTACGTGATAGGGTTAGGGTACTTATTAAACCTATCCCACTCGCTAGATACCACTTAGCACATAAAGGAATATTATTTGGGGTCCAGCCATGGAGAAGCTTTTAGACAGTAGGATAAGATTAAGAACTCACACATTATAAAGAAATCACATTAGGATTTTCTTTTTAACCTGTTCCTTAAAACACTAGTGCTTAGGAAATCTACTGGAGGCAGAAGCAGTCAAGGGTAGTTTAGGGTTAGGGTTAGGGTAAGGGTTAGGTTTAGGTTACGGCTTAGGGTACGCGTGAGGGTATGGCGTAGGGTATGGGTTAGGGTTAGGGTTAGTTTTAGGGTTAGGGCTAGGTTTAGGGTATGGGTTAGGATTGGGCTACGTGTTAGGGTTAGGTGATGGGTTAGGGTTAGGGTACGCGTTAGGGTTAGGGTACACGTTAGGGTTAGGGTATTTATTAAACCTATCCCACTCTCTAGATACCACTTAGTACGTAAAGGAATATTATTTGAGGTCCAGCCATGGAGAAGCTTTTAGACACTAGGATAAGATAAAGAACACACACATTATAAAGAAATCACATTAGGATTTTCTTTTTAACCTGTTCCTTAAAACACTAGTGCTTAGGAAATGTGCTGGAGAGAGAAGCAGTCAAGGGTAGTTTAGGGTTAGGGTTAGGGTTCGAGTTAGGGTACAGGTTAGGGTACGGGTTAGGGTAGGGTACACTTTTAGGTAACTCCTAAAAGTGATATGATAGGATATGTGTGTTTTGCTTTCTCACTTACTACAAGTGGCGTGATTACGTCTAGACTCATCTATGGTGCTGCAAATGGCATTGTTTCATTGTTTCACCAGCTAATAATCCATCTGTACATGGAGGAGTTCTTCTTTGTCCACCCATCTGTTGGTGGACTTTTTGGTTACTTCCATATCTTGGCTATTGTAATACTGTGCAATGCAGATTTGCCTGCCTGTGTCTTTCCAATTCTGTCTTCTTAGATTGTAGGTCCAGGAGTGGGCCTGCTGGATCATATGGTAGCTCAATGTTTACCTTTTAAAGGCACCTCCATTCTGTTCTCTTTAGTGGCTCTTTCCAGGTTACGTCCCACATAAAGGTGAGGGTATGCATTTCTCCACAGCACCTACAGCATTTATTCTTTGTAGTTTTTTGCTGATGGTTATTCTGACTGGTGTGAGCTGGTATCTCTTTGTGGTTGAATTTGCATGTGTCTCATAATGCGTTGAAATTGAGCTTTAAGACATGTGCTTTTTATTTTTCCAGCTGTGATTAGAGCTTAGTTCTTCAAAGTGTTTACTTGAAGTATGTGTCACCCTTTGAAATATTTTGGCCATTACCTCCCTCAAGACATTTTGAGGGCAGGTTTCATTTACAGCCCTGCAGTACTAGTTCATATGAAGTGACCATTAGCTCAAGCTTTAAACCTGCTTTTGCAGGTAACGGCCAGAGGGCGGCAGCCTTTCTACGTTCCCCACGCTGGTACTAGGGAAACAGACCTACCAGCCAGTGGTGCTCTTCGGTTATAAATTAGAGTGGAATGTGCCCGGAGAAACCCACAGATGCTGATGTCTCCTTACATTTGTTTGTTTTTTAAATTTAATTTATAATTTTTACTGGAGTACTATTCCGTTGTATACATGGACCACTTCTTCTTGGTGCATTCCTCTGTTGATGGACATTTTTGTTGCTTCCATGTGTTGACTATGGTAAGTAATGCTGGCGTACAGGTTTGCCAGCCTGTGACTTTTTGATTCTCATTTTCTCAGGTGATAGGCTCAGCAGATGGTATGCTTGATTCACTGGTAGCTCAATGTTTACCTTTTCAAAGCACCTCCATTGTGTTTACAGTAATGGTTCTTACCACGTCCCCCTTAGAGCTCAGGGTACACATTTCTCCACAATCCCTTCAGCATGTATTGTTTGCAGCATTTTTGCTGATGGCCATTCTGACTGCTGTGAGCTGATAGGTATTTGTAATTTCGGTTTGCGTATCTTTCAAAATTCCTAAATTTTATCATTTTCCCACGCCTTTTTCTTTTCACTTAAAAGAAAAAACCGTGTGTACAATATACCTCTTGAAATTGTCTTCTTCGAAGGTTGCCCTCTTTTGAATTTTTTGGTCGATTTTTGACCCCAGAAATTTTTTGGAGGGCAGGTGTCATTTACAGAACTGCACGTTGGTGAATACTTAGTGACCTTTCCCAGTGGGTTTAAAGCTGCTGTTGTGGGAAACGGCCACAAGGAGGCAGCATTTCTCCATTCCCCAATCTGGGTACTAGGGCAGCAGAGCCTTTCTGGAAGTCGTTGTCCTAGGTTGTAAATGAGAATGGAATTTGCCAGGAGAAATCCCCATAAGTTTATGTCTCATTACTTCTTCTTGGGTTTTTACATTTTTTTAATCAGAGTAAAGATTAGAATATTGTTTGTCCTAGGTGTACACAATCTGGTTCATTTGCACATTATGTATGTCTATTAATGTACAGATCCTCTTCCCATGTAAAATATTACAGTGTTCCATAGACCTCCCTTGCTATATGTTCGGTCTTTTTGATACATGTATATAATATGTATTTGTATACGTATAGTAACACTATTCTTTATTTATCAATTCCCCCCTCCTTTCCTTTTAGATGAGCATAGTTTGTTTTCTAAGCCCGTGAGTGTCTTTCTCTTTGGAAATATGTTCATTTGTGTCAGTTATTAGGTAATGCCATAAGTGATATTATAGGATATAGGTCTTTTGCTTTCCGTCCTACTTCATGTTTTGTAATTATCTCCAGGCTCATGTATGGTGCCTCAAAGAGCAGTGCTTCAATGTTTTCCATGGCTAATATTCCATTGTGTACATGGACCACTTCTTCTTGGTGCATTCCTCTGTTGATGGACGTTTTCGTTGCTTCCAAGTGTTGCCTATGGTAACTATTGCTGGAGTGCAGGATTGCCAGCCTGTGACTTTTGGATTTTCATTTTCTCAGGTGATTAACCCAGCAGTGGGTATGATTGATTGACTGGTATGGTAGCTCAATGTGACCTTTTCAAGGCACCTCAATTGTGCTTTCATTAGTGGCTCGTACCACGTCCCCCTTAGAATCGAGGGTACTCATTTCTCCACAATCACGTCAGCATTTATTGTTTGCAGCATTTTTGTCGAGGGCCATTCTGACTGCTGTGAGCTGATAGGTTTTTGTAATTTGGGTTGACATGTCTTTAAAAATTCCTAAAATTCATCATTTTTCCACTCCTCAAAGAGCAGTGTTTCATGGTTTTCCATGGCTAGTATTCATTGTGTACATGGACCACTTCTTCTTTATCCCTTCATCTGTTGATGGACATTTTGGTTGCTTCACTGTCTTGTCTATTGTGAATAAGGCTGCAGTGCAGCTTTTGCAGCCAGGGTCTTCTTGATTCTGGTCTTCTCAGGTGAGAGGCCCATTGGTGCGCCTGCTGGATTGAATGGTACCTCACTTTTTCCTTTTAAACGCAGCTCCTTTCTGTTCTCATTATTGGCTGTTAACCACTTTACATCTCACCAGCAGCTAGAGGGTACACAGTTCTCTAAAACCTCTTCAGCATTGATTGTTTGTAGGCTTTTTGCTGATGGTCAGTCGACTGGTGTGAGTTGAAAACTTTTTGTAGATTAGATTGCATGAGTCTAATACTTCCTGAGGTTGAGCTTTTATCCATTTTCCTTTTTTTAAAAAGAGAGTGAGTAAAACTTACCTCTTCATACTATCTTCTTGAAAATGTTGCCTGTTTTGAATTGTTTTATCCATTCCCTACCTCAGCACAATTTTGAGGGCAGGTGTCCTTTACAAGCCTGAGTCCTTGTGAATATTAAGTGACCATGAGCTGTGGGTTAAAAGCTGCTCTTGCGGGAATGGGCCACAAGGCGGCAGCATTTCTCCTTTACCAAATCTGGTTACTAGGGCAACAGAGCCTTACTGGAAGTGGTGTTCTAGGTTGTAAACTAGAATGGAATGTGCCAGGAAAAAGCCCTTTAAGTATATGTCTCATTACTTCTTGTTCGTACTTTTAAGTTAATTTTTATTTTTTATCACAGCAAACTTGATTACAATGTTTTGTTTGTTCTAGGTGTGCAAGACGTGCTTCTTTCACACATATACATATATCTATTCTTCTTCAGATCCTTTTCCCATGTAGGTTATGACACAATGTTGAGTAGTCTTCCCTTGGTATTCCGTAGATCTTTGGTGATTATATATTTCACATGTGTTTGTATCTCTCCATTAACCTCAATATGGTAGTGTTTCCAATCGTCACAACTTTCCATTTGGCTAAGCATAAGTTTTTGTTCTGAATCTGTGATTGCCTTTCTCTGTGGAAATATCAACGTTTGTTTCAATTTTTAGGTAACACCTGTATGTGATATGATAGGATATGTGTCTTTCGCTGTCTCACTTACTACAAGTTGCGTGATTACCTGTAGGCTCATCTATGGTGCTGCAAATGGCATTGTTTCATTTTTTCGCTAGCTCATATTCCATGTGTACATGTAGCAGTTCTTCTTTGTCCACCCATCTGTCGGTGGACTTTTTGGTTACTTCCATATCTTGGCTATTGTAATACTATGCAATGCAGATTTGCCTGCCTGTGTCTTTCCAATTCTGTCTTCTTAGGTTATAGTTCCAGGAATGGGTCTGTTGGATCATATGGTAGCTCAATGTTTACCTTTCAAAGGCACCTCCATTCTGTTCTCTTTAGTGGCTCTTTCCAGGTTACGTCCCACGTAAAGTTGAGGGTATGCACTTCTCCACAGCACCTTCAGCATTTATTCTTTGTAGTTTTTTGCTGATGGTTATTCTGACTGGTGTGAGCTGATACCTCTTTGTGGTTGAATTTGCATGTGTCTCATAATGTGTTGAAATTGAGCTTTAAGACATGTGCTTTTTATTTTTCCAGCTGTGATTAGAGCTTAGTTCTTCAAAGTGTTTATTTGAAGTATGTGTCACCTTTTGAAATATTTTGGCCATTACCTCCCTCAAGACATTTTCAGGTCAGTTTTCATTTACAGCCCTGCTGTACTAGTTCATATGAAGTGACCATTAGCTCAAGCTTTAAACCTGCTTTTGCAGGTAACGGCCAGAGGGCGGCAACCTTTCTACATTCCCCACGCTGGTACTAGGGAAACAGAGCTACCAGCCAGTGGTGATAGGGTACGGGTGAGTGTATGGCGTAGGGTATGTGTTAGGGTTAGCTTTAGGGTTAAGGGTAGGTTTAGGGTACGGTTTAGGATTAGGATACGTGTTAGGGTTAGGTTATGGGTTAGGGTTAATGTACGCGTTAGGGTTAAGTTATTTATTAAACCTTTCCCACTCGCTATATACCAGTTAGCACGTAAAGGAATATTATTTGCGGTCCAGCCATGGAGAAGCATTTAGACACTAGGATAAGATAAAGAACACACACATTATAAAGAAATCACATTAGGATTTTCTTTTTAACCTGTTCCTTAAAACACTAGTGCTTAGAAAATCTACTGGAGGCAGAAGCAGTCAAGGGTAGTTTAGGGTTAGGGTTAGGGTTAGGGTACGGCTTAAGGTACGGGTTAGGGTACAGGTGAGGCTATGGCGTAGGGTATGGCTTAGGGTTAGAGTTAGGGTTAAGGGTAGGTTTAGGGTACGGTTTAGGATTAGGGTACGTGTTAGGGGTAGGTTATGGGTTAGGGTTAGGGTACGTGTTAGGGTTAAGTTACTTATTAAACGTATCCCACTAGCTACATACCACTTAGCACGTAAAGTAGTATTATTTGGAGTCTAGCCATGGAGAAGCTTTTAGACAGTAGGATAAGATTAAGAACTCACACATTATAAAGAAATCACATTAGGATTTTCTTTTTAACATGTTCCTTAAAACACTAGTGCTTAGGAAACCTACTGGAGGCAGAAGCAGTTAAGGGTTAGGGTTAGGGTTAGGGTTAGGTTTAGGGTTAGGGTACGGCTTAGGTTACGGGTTAGGGTTAGTGTTAGGTTTAGTGTTAGGCTTAGGGTACGGCTTAGGCTACGGCGAGGGTATGGTGTAGAGTATGGGTTAGGGTTAGTTTTAGGGTTAGGGCTAGGTTTAGGGTATGGTTTAGGATTAGGGTACGTGTTAGGGTTAGGTTATTGGTTAAGGTTAGGGTACGTGTTAGGGTTAGGGTATTTATTAAACCTATCCCACTCGCTAGATACCACTTAGCATGTTAAGGAATATTATTTGGGGTCCAGCTATGGAGAAGCTTTTAGACACTAGGATAAGATTAAGAACACACACATTATAAAGAAATCACATTAGGATTTTCTTTTTAACCTGTTCCTTAAAACACTAGTGCTTAGGAAATCTACTGGAGGCAGAAGCAGTCAAGGGTTAGGCTTAGGGTTAGTGTTAGGTTTAGGGTTAGTGTTAGGTTTAGGGTTAGGGTACGGCTTAGGTTACGGGTTAGGGTTAGTGTTAGGGTTGGGGTTAGGGTTAGGGTACGGCTTAGGGTACGGGCGAGGGTACGGTGTAGAGTATGGGTAGGTTTAGGGTTAGTTTTAGGTTTAGGGCTAGGGTTAGGGTACGTGTTAGGGTTAGGTTATGGGTTAGGGTTAGGGTACGTGTTAGGGTTAGGGTACTTATTAAACCTATCCCACTCGCTAGATACCACTTAGCACATAAAGGAATATTATTTGGGGTCCAGCCATGGAGAAGCTTTTAGACAGTAGGATAAGATTAAGAACTCACACATTATAAAGAAATCACATTAGGATTTTCTTTTTAACCTGTTCCTTAAAACACTAGTGCTTAGGAAACCTACTGGAGGCAGAAGCAGTCAAAGGTTAGGGTTAGGGTTAGGGTTAGTTTTAGGGTTAGGGTACGGCTTAGGTTACGGGTTAGGGTTAGTGTTAGGTTTAGTGTTAGGCTTAGGGTACGGCTTAGGCTACGGCGAGGGTATGGTGTAGAGTATGGGTTAGGGTTAGTTTTAGGGTTAGGGCTAGGTTTAGGGTATGGTTTAGGATTAGGGTACGTGTTAGGGTTAGGTTATTGGTTAAGGTTAGGGTACGTGTTAGGGTTAGCGTATTTATTAAACCTATCCCACTCGCTAGATACCACTTAGCATGTTAAGGAATATTATTTGGGGTCCAGCTATGGAGAAGCTTTTAGACACTAGGATAAGATTAAGAACACACACATTATAAAGAAATCACATTAGGATTTTCTTTTTAACCTGTTCCTTAAAACACTAGTGCTTAGGAAATCTACTGGAGGCAGAAGCAGTCAAGGGTTAGGCTTAGGGTTAGTGTTAGGGTTAGGGTTAGTGTTAGGTTTAGGGTTAGGGTATGGATTAGGTTACGGGTTAGGGTTAGTGTTAGGGTTGGGGTTAGGGTTAGGGTACGGCTTAGGGTACGGGCGACGGTACGGTGTAGAGTATGGGTAGGTTTAGGGTTAGTTTTAGGTTTAGGGCTAGGGTTAGGGTACGTGTTAGGGTTAGGTTATGGGTTAGGGTTAGGGTACGTGATAGGGTTAGGGTACTTATTAAACCTATCCCACTCGCTAGATACCACTTAGCACATAAAGGAATATTATTTGGGGTCCAGCCATGGAGAAGCTTTTAGACAGTAGGATAAGATTAAGAACTCACACATTATAAAGAAATCACATTAGGATTTTCTTTTTAACCTGTTCCTTAAAACACTAGTGCTTAGGAAATCTACTGGAGGCAGAAGCAGTCAAGGGTAGTTTAGGGTTAGGGTTAGGGTAAGGGTTAGGTTTAGGTTACGGCTTAGGGTACGCGTGAGGGTATGGCGTAGGGTATGGGTTAGGGTTAGGGTTAGTTTTAGGGTTAGGGCTAGGTTTAGGGTATGGGTTAGGATTGGGCTACGTGTTAGGGTTAGGTGATGGGTTAGGGTTAGGGTACGCGTTAGGGTTAGGGTACACGTTAGGGTTAGGGTATTTATTAAACCTATCCCACTCTCTAGATACCACTTAGTACGTAAAGGAATATTATTTGAGGTCCAGCCATGGAGAAGCTTTTAGACACTAGGATAAGATAAAGAACACACACATTATAAAGAAATCACATTAGGATTTTCTTTTTAACCTGTTCCTTAAAACACTAGTGCTTAGGAAATGTGCTGGAGAGAGAAGCAGTCAAGGGTAGTTTAGGGTTAGGGTTAGGGTTCGAGTTAGGGTACAGGTTAGGGTACGGGTTAGGGTAGGGTACACTTTTAGGTAACTCCTAAAAGTGATATGATAGGATATGTGTGTTTTGCTTTCTCACTTACTACAAGTGGCGTGATTACGTCTAGACTCATCTATGGTGCTGCAAATGGCATTGTTTCATTGTTTCACCAGCTAATAATCCATCTGTACATGGAGGAGTTCTTCTTTGTCCACCCATCTGTTGGTGGACTTTTTGGTTACTTCCATATCTTGGCTATTGTAATACTGTGCAATGCAGATTTGCCTGCCTGTGTCTTTCCAATTCTGTCTTCTTAGATTGTAGGTCCAGGAGTGGGCCTGCTGGATCATATGGTAGCTCAATGTTTACCTTTTAAAGGCACCTCCATTCTGTTCTCTTTAGTGGCTCTTTCCAGGTTACGTCCCACATAAAGGTGAGGGTATGCATTTCTCCACAGCACCTACAGCATTTATTCTTTGTAGTTTTTTGCTGATGGTTATTCTGACTGGTGTGAGCTGGTATCTCTTTGTGGTTGAATTTGCATGTGTCTCATAATGCGTTGAAATTGAGCTTTAAGACATGTGCTTTTTATTTTTCCAGCTGTGATTAGAGCTTAGTTCTTCAAAGTGTTTACTTGAAGTATGTGTCACCCTTTGAAATATTTTGGCCATTACCTCCCTCAAGACATTTTGAGGGCAGGTTTCATTTACAGCCCTGCAGTACTAGTTCATATGAAGTGACCATTAGCTCAAGCTTTAAACCTGCTTTTGCAGGTAACGGCCAGAGGGCGGCAGCCTTTCTACGTTCCCCACGCTGGTACTAGGGAAACAGACCTACCAGCCAGTGGTGCTCTTCGGTTATAAATTAGAGTGGAATGTGCCCGGAGAAACCCACAGATGCTGATGTCTCCTTACATTTGTTTGTTTTTTAAATTTAATTTATAATTTTTACTGGAGTACTATTCCGTTGTATACATGGACCACTTCTTCTTGGTGCATTCCTCTGTTGATGGACATTTTTGTTGCTTCCATGTGTTGACTATGGTAAGTAATGCTGGCGTACAGGTTTGCCAGCCTGTGACTTTTTGATTCTCATTTTCTCAGGTGATAGGCTCAGCAGATGGTATGCTTGATTCACTGGTAGCTCAATGTTTACCTTTTCAAAGCACCTCCATTGTGTTTACAGTAATGGTTCTTACCACGTCCCCCTTAGAGCTCAGGGTACACATTTCTCCACAATCCCTTCAGCATGTATTGTTTGCAGCATTTTTGCTGATGGCCATTCTGACTGCTGTGAGCTGATAGGTATTTGTAATTTCGGTTTGCGTATCTTTCAAAATTCCTAAATTTTATCATTTTCCCACGCCTTTTTCTTTTCACTTAAAAGAAAAAACCGTGTGTACAATATACCTCTTGAAATTGTCTTCTTCGAAGGTTGCCCTCTTTTGAATTTTTTGGTCGATTTTTGACCCCAGAAATTTTTTGGAGGGCAGGTGTCATTTACAGAACTGCACGTTGGTGAATACTTAGTGACCTTTCCCAGTGGGTTTAAAGCTGCTGTTGTGGGAAACGGCCACAAGGAGGCAGCATTTCTCCATTCCCCAATCTGGGTACTAGGGCAGCAGAGCCTTTCTGGAAGTCGTTGTCCTAGGTTGTAAATGAGAATGGAATTTGCCAGGAGAAATCCCCATAAGTTTATGTCTCATTACTTCTTCTTGGGTTTTTACATTTTTTTAATCAGAGTAAAGATTAGAATATTGTTTGTCCTAGGTGTACACAATCTGGTTCATTTGCACATTATGTATGTCTATTAATGTACAGATCCTCTTCCCATGTAAAATATTACAGTGTTCCATAGACCTCCCTTGCTATATGTTCGGTCTTTTTGATACATGTATATAATATGTATTTGTATACGTATAGTAACACTATTCTTTATTTATCAATTCCCCCCTCCTTTCCTTTTAGATGAGCATAGTTTGTTTTCTAAGCCCGTGAGTGTCTTTCTCTTTGGAAATATGTTCATTTGTGTCAGTTATTAGATAATGCCATAAGTGATATTATAGGATATAGGTCTTTTGCTTTCCGTCCTACTTCATGTTTTGTAATTATCTCCAGGCTCATGTATGGTGCCTCAAAGAGCAGTGCTTCAATGTTTTCCATGGCTAATATTCCATTGTGTACATGGACCACTTCTTCTTGGTGCATTCCTCTGTTGATGGATGTTTTCGTTGCTTCCAAGTGTTGCCTATGGTAACTATTGCTGGAGTGCAGGATTGCCAGCCTGTGACTTTTGGATTTTCATTTTCTCAGGTGATTAACCCAGCAGTGGGTATGATTGATTGACTGGTATGGTAGCTCAATGTGACCTTTTCAAGGCACCTCAATTGTGCTTTCATTAGTGGCTCGTACCACGTCCCCCTTAGAATCGAGGGTACTCATTTCTCCACAATCACGTCAGCATTTATTGTTTGCAGCATTTTTGTCGAGGGCCATTCTGACTGCTGTGAGCTGATAGGTTTTTGTAATTTGGGTTGACATGTCTTTAAAAATTCCTAAAATTCATCATTTTTCCACTCCTCAAAGAGCAGTGTTTCATGGTTTTCCATGGCTAGTATTCATTGTGTACATGGACCACTTCTTCTTTATCCCTTCATCTGTTGATGGACATTTTGGTTGCTTCACTGTCTTGTCTATTGTGAATAAGGCTGCAGTGCAGCTTTTGCAGCCAGGGTCTTCTTGATTCTGGTCTTCTCAGGTGAGAGGCCCATTGGTGCGCCTGCTGGATTGAATGGTACCTCACTTTTTCCTTTTAAACGCAGCTCCTTTCTGTTCTCATTATTGGCTGTTAACCACTTTACATCTCACCAGCAGCTAGAGGGTACACAGTTCTCTAAAACCTCTTCAGCATTGATTGTTTGTAGGCTTTTTGCTGATGGTCAGTCGACTGGTGTGAGTTGAAAACTTTTTGTAGATTAGATTGCATGAGTCTAATACTTCCTGAGGTTGAGCTTTTATCCATTTTCCTTTTTTTAAAAAGAGAGTGAGTAAAACTTACCTCTTCATACTATCTTCTTGAAAATGTTGCCTGTTTTGAATTGTTTTATCCATTCCCTACCTCAGCACAATTTTGAGGGCAGGTGTCCTTTACAAGCCTGAGTCCTTGTGAATATTAAGTGACCATGAGCTGTGGGTTAAAAGCTGCTCTTGCGGGAATGGGCCACAAGGCGGCAGCATTTCTCCTTTACCAAATCTGGTTACTAGGGCAACAGAGCCTTACTGGAAGTGGTGTTCTAGGTTGTAAACTAGAATGGAATGTGCCAGGAAAAAGCCCTTTAAGTATATGTCTCATTACTTCTTGTTCGTACTTTTAAGTTAATTTTTATTTTTTATCACAGCAAACTTGATTACAATGTTTTGTTTGTTCTAGGTGTGCAAGACGTGCTTCTTTCACACATATACATATATCTATTCTTCTTCAGATCCTTTTCCCATGTAGGTTATGACACAATGTTGAGTAGTCTTCCCTTGGTATTCCGTAGATCTTTGGTGATTATATATTTCACATGTGTTTGTATCTCTCCATTAACCTCAATATGGTAGTGTTTCCAATCCTCACAACTTTCCATTTGGCTAAGCATAAGTTTTTGTTCTGAATCTGTGATTGCCTTTCTCTGTGGAAATATCAACGTTTGTTTCAATTTTTAGGTAACACCTGTATGTGATATGATAGGATATGTGTCTTTCGCTGTCTCACTTACTACAAGTTGCGTGATTACCTGTAGGCTCATCTATGGTGCTGCAAATGGCATTGTTTCATTTTTTCGCTAGCTCATATTCCATGTGTACATGTAGCAGTTCTTCTTTGTCCACCCATCTGTCGGTGGACTTTTTGGTTACTTCCATATCTTGGCTATTGTAATACTATGCAATGCAGATTTGCCTGCCTGTGTCTTTCCAATTCTGTCTTCTTAGGTTATAGTTCCAGGAATGGGTCTGTTGGATCATATGGTAGCTCAATGTTTACCTTTCAAAGGCACCTCCATTCTGTTCTCTTTAGTGGCTCTTTCCAGGTTACGTCCCACGTAAAGTTGAGGGTATGCACTTCTCCACAGCACCTTCAGCATTTATTCTTTGTAGTTTTTTGCTGATGGTTATTCTGACTGGTGTGAGCTGATACCTCTTTGTGGTTGAATTTGCATGTGTCTCATAATGTGTTGAAATTGAGCTTTAAGACATGTGCTTTTTATTTTTCCAGCTGTGATTAGAGCTTAGTTCTTCAAAGTGTTTATTTGAAGTATGTGTCACCTTTTGAAATATTTTGGCCATTACCTCCCTCAAGACATTTTCAGGTCAGTTTTCATTTACAGCCCTGCTGTACTAGTTCATATGAAGTGACCATTAGCTCAAGCTTTAAACCTGCTTTTGCAGGTAACGGCCAGAGGGCGGCAGCCTTTCTACATTCCCCACGCTGGTACTAGGGAAACAGAGCTACCAGCCAGTGGTGATAGGGTACGGGTGAGTGTATGGCGTAGGGTATGTGTTAGGGTTAGCTTTAGGGTTAAGGGTAGGTTTAGGGTACGGTTTAGGATTAGGATACGTGTTAGGGTTAGGTTATGGGTTAGGGTTAATGTACGCGTTAGGGTTAAGTTATTTATTAAACCTTTCCCACTCGCTATATACCAGTTAGCACGTAAAGGAATATTATTTGCGGTCCAGCCATGGAGAAGCATTTAGACACTAGGATAAGATAAAGAACACACACATTATAAAGAAATCACATTAGGATTTTCTTTTTAACCTGTTCCTTAAAACACTAGTGCTTAGAAAATCTACTGGAGGCAGAAGCAGTCAAGGGTAGTTTAGGGTTAGGGTTAGGGTTAGGGTACGGCTTAAGGTACGGGTTAGGGTACAGGTGAGGCTATGGCGTAGGGTATGGCTTAGGGTTAGAGTTAGGGTTAAGGGTAGGTTTAGGGTACGGTTTAGGATTAGGGTACGTGTTAGGGGTAGGTTATGGGTTAGGGTTAGGGTACGTGTTAGGGTTAAGTTACTTATTAAACGTATCCCACTCGCTACATACCACTTAGCACGTAAAGTAGTATTATTTGGAGTCTAGCCATGGAGAAGCTTTTAGACAGTAGGATAAGATTAAGAACTCACACATTATAAAGAAATCACATTAGGATTTTCTTTTTAACATGTTCCTTAAAACACTAGTGCTTAGGAAACCTACTGGAGGCAGAAGCAGTTAAGGGTTAGGGTTAGGGTTAGGGTTAGGTTTAGGGTTAGGGTACGGCTTAGGTTACGGGTTAGGGTTAGTGTTAGGTTTAGTGTTAGGCTTAGGGTACGGCTTAGGCTACGGCGAGGGTATGGTGTAGAGTATGGGTTAGGGTTAGTTTTAGGGTTAGGGCTAGGTTTAGGGTATGGTTTAGGATTAGGGTACGTGTTAGGGTTAGGTTATTGGTTAAGGTTAGGGTACGTGTTAGGGTTAGGGTATTTATTAAACCTATCCCACTCGCTAGATACCACTTAGCATGTTAAGGAATATTATTTGGGGTCCAGCTATGGAGAAGCTTTTAGACACTAGGATAAGATTAAGAACACACACATTATAAAGAAATCACATTAGGATTTTCTTTTTAACCTGTTCCTTAAAACACTAGTGCTTAGGAAATCTACTGGAGGCAGAAGCAGTCAAGGGTTAGGCTTAGGGTTAGTGTTAGGTTTAGGGTTAGTGTTAGGTTTAGGGTTAGGGTACGGCTTAGGTTACGGGTTAGGGTTAGTGTTAGGGTTGGGGTTAGGGTTAGGGTACGGCTTAGGGTACGGGCGAGGGTACGGTGTAGAGTATGGGTAGGTTTAGGGTTAGTTTTAGGTTTAGGGCTAGGGTTAGGGTACGTGTTAGGGTTAGGTTATGGGTTAGGGTTAGGGTACGTGTTAGGGTTAGGGTACTTATTAAACCTATCCCACTCGCTAGATACCACTTAGCACATAAAGGAATATTATTTGGGGTCCAGCCATGGAGAAGCTTTTAGACAGTAGGATAAGATTAAGAACTCACACATTATAAAGAAATCACATTAGGATTTTCTTTTTAACCTGTTCCTTAAAACACTAGTGCTTAGGAAATCTACTGGAGGCAGAAGCAGTCAAGGGTAGTTTAGGGTTAGGGTTAGGGTAAGGGTTAGGTTTAGGTTACGGCTGAGGGTACGCGTGAGGGTATGGCGTAGGGTATGGGTTAGGGTTAGGGTTAGTTTTAGGGTTAGGGCTAGGTTTAGGGTACGGGTTAGGATTAGGGTACGTGTTAGGGTTAGGTGATGTGTTAGGGTTAGGGTACGCGTTAGGGTTAGGTTATTTATTAAACCTATCCCACTCTCTAGATACCACTTAGCACGTAAAGGAATATTATTTGGGGTCCAGCCATGGAGAAGCTTTTAGACACTAGGATAAGATTAAGAACACACACATTATAAAGAAATCACCTTACGATTTTCTTTTTAACCTGTTCCTTAAAACACTAGTGCTTAGGAAATCTACTGGAGGCAGAAGCAGTCAAGGGTAGTTTAGGGTTAGGGTTAGGGTTAGGGTTAGGGTTAGGTTACGGCTTAGGGTATGCGTGAGGGTATGGCGTAGGGTATGGGTTAGGATTAGGGTTAGTTTTAGGGTTAGGGCTAGGTTTAGGGTACGGGTTAGGATTAGGCTACGTGTTAGGGTTAGGTGATGGGTTAGGGTTAGGGTACGCGTTAGGGTTAGGGTACACGTTAGGGTTAGGGTATTTATTAAACCTATCCCACTCTCTAGATACCACTTAGTACGTAAAGGAATATTATTTGAGGTCCAGCCATGGAGAAGCTTTTAGACACTAGGATAAGATAAAGAACACACACATTATAAAGAAATCACATTAGGATTTTCTTTTTAACCTGTTCCTTAAAACACTAGTGCTTAGAAAATCTACTTGAGGCAGAAGCAGTCAAGGGTAGTTTAAGGTTAGGGTTAGGGTTAGGGTACGGCTTAGGGTAAGGGTTAGGGTACAGGTGAGGCTATGGCATAGGGTATGGCTTAGGGTTAGGGCTAGGGTTAAGGGTAGGTTTAGGTTACGGTTTAGGATTAGGGTACGTGTTAGGGGTAGGCTATGGGTTAGGGTTAGGGTACGTGTTAGGGTTAAGTTATTTATTAAACCTATCCCACTCGCTAGATACCACTTAGCACGTAAAGTAGTATTATTTGGAGTCTAGCCATGGAGAAGCTTTTAGACACTAGGATAAGATTAAGAACACACACATTATAAAGAAATCACATTAGGATTTTCTTTTTAACCTGTTCCTTAAAACACTAGTGCTTAGGATATCTACTGGAGGCAGAAGCAGTCAAGGGTTAGGGTTAGGGTTAGGGTTAGGGTTAGGGTTAGTGTTAGGTTTAGGGTTAGAGTACGGCTTAGGTTACGGGTTAGGGTTAGTGTTAGGGTTGGGGTTAGGGTTAGGGTACGGGTTAGGGTACGGCTTACGGTACGGGCGAGGTTACGGTGTAGAATATGGGTAGGTTTAGGGTTAGTTTTAGGTTTAGGGCTAGGTTTGGGTTACGGTTTAGGGTTAGGGTACGTGTTAGGGTTAGGTTATGGGTTAGGGTTAGGGTACGTGTTAGGGTTAGGGTATTTATTAAACCTATCCCACTCGCTAGATACCACTTAGCACTTAAAGGAATATTATTTGGGGTCCAGCCATGGAGAAGCTTTTAGACAGTAGGATAAGATTAAGAACTCACACATTATAAAGAAATCACATTAGGATTTTCTTTTTAACCTGTTCCTTAAAACACTAGTGCTTAGGAAATCTACTGGAGGCAGAAGCAGTCAAGGGTAGTTTAGGGTTAGTGTTAAGGTTAGGGTTAGAGTATGGCTTGGAGTACGGGTTGGGGTACGGGTGAGAGTACGGCATAGCGTATGCGTTAGGGTTAGGTTTAAGTTTATGGTTAGGGCTAGGTTTATTGTACGGGTTAGTTTTAGGGTACATGTTAGGGTTAGGATATGGGTTAGGGTTAGGGTACGTGTTAGGGTTAGGGTATTTATTAAACGTATTTCACTCTCTAGATACCACTTAGCACGTAAAGGAATATTATTTGTGGTCCAGCCATGGAGAAGCATTTAGACTCTAGGATCAGATTAAGAACACACACATTATAAAGAAATCACATTAGGATTTTCTTTTTAACCTGTTCCTTAAAACACTAGTGCTTAGGAAACCTACTGGAGGCAGAAGCAGTCAAGGGTTAGGGTTAGGGTTAGGGTTAGGTTTAGGGTTAGGGTACGGCTTAGGTTACTGGTTAGGGTTAGTGTTAGGTTTAGTGTTAGGCTTAGGGTACGGCTTAGGCTACGGCGAGGGTATGGTGCAGAGTATGGGTTAGGGTTAGTTTTAGGGTTAGGGCTAGGTTTAGGGTATGGTTTAGGATTAGGGTACGTGTTAGTGTTAGGTTATTGGTTAAGGTTAGGGTACGTGTTAGCGTTAGGGTATTTATTAAACCTATCCCACTCGCTAGATACCACTTAGCATGTTAAGGAATATTATTTGGGGTCCAGCCATGGAGATGCTTTTAGACACTAGGATAAGATTAAGAACACACACATTATAAAGAAATCACATTAGGATTTTCTTTTTAACCTGTTCCTTAAAACACTAGTGCTTAGGAAACCTACTGGAGGCAGAAGCAGTCAAGGGTTAGGGTTAGGGTTAGTGTTAGGGTTAGGGTTAGTGTTAGGTTTAGGGTTAGGGTATGGCTTAGGTTACGGGTTAGGGTTAGTGTTAGGGTTGGGGTTAGGGTTAGGGTACGGCTTAGGGTACGGGCGAGGGTACGGTGTAGAGTATGGGTAGGTTTAGGGTTAGTTTTAGGTTTAGGGCTAGGGTTAGGGTACGTGTTAGGGTTAGGTTATGGGTTAGGGTTAGGGTACGTGTTAGGGTTAGGTTACTTATTAAACCTATCCCACTCGCTAGATACCACTTAGCACATAAAGGAATATTATTTGGGGTCCAGCCATGGAGAAGCTTTTAGACAGTAGGATAAGATTAAGAACTCACACATTATAAAGAAATCACATTAGGATTTTCTTTTTAACCTGTTCCTTAAAACACTAGTGCTTAGGAAATCTACTGGACGCAGAAGCAGTCAAGGGTAGTTTAGGGTTAGGGTTAAGGTTAGGGTTAGAGTATGGCTTAGCATACGGGTTAGGGTACAGTGTAGGGTATGGGTTAGGGTTAGTGTTAGGGTTAAGGTTAGTTTTAGGGTTAGGGATAGGTTTAGGGTACGGGTTAGGATTCAGTTACTGGTTACGGTTAGGGTACACGTTAGGGTTAGGGTATTTATTAAACCTATCCCACTCTCTAGATACCACCTAGAACGTAAAGGAATATTATTTGGGGTCCAGCGATGGAGAAGGTTTTAGACACTAGGATAAGATTAAGAACACAAACATTATGAAGAAATCACATTAGGATTTTCTTTTTAACCTATTCCTTAAAACACTAGTGCTTAGGAAATGTACTGGAGGCAGAAGCAGTCAAGAGTAGTTTAGGGTTAGGCTAGGGTTAGGTTTAGGGTGAGGGCACAGCGTAGGGTATGGGTTAGGGTTAGGGTTAGGGTTAGTTTTAGGGTTAGGGCTAGGTTCAGGGTACGAGTTAGGATTAGGGTGCGTGTTAAGTTTAGGGTATGGGTTAGGGTTAGGTAAGCGTTAGTGTTAGGGTATTTATTAAACCTATCCCACACTCTAGATACCACTTAGCACGTAAAGGAATATTATTTGGGGTCCAGCCATGGAGAAGCTTTTATACAGTAGGATAAGATTAAGAACTCACACATTATAAAGAAATCACATTAGGATTTTCTTTTTAACCTGTTCCTTAAAACACTAGTGCTTAGGAAATGTACTGGAGGCAGAAGCACTCAAGGGTAGTTTAGGGTTAGGGTTAGGGTTAGGGTACGGCTTAGGGTACGCGTGAGGGTATGGCGTAGGGTATGGGTTAGGGTTAGGGTTAGGGTTAGTTTTAGGGTTAGGGCTAGGTTTAGGGTACGGGTTAGGATTAGGGTACGTGTTAGGGTTAGGTGATGTGTTAGGGTTAGGGTACGCGTTAGGGTTAGGTTATTTATTAAACCTATCCCACTCTCTAGATACCACGTAGCACGTAAAGGAATATTATTTGGGGTCCAGCCATGGAGAAGCTTTTAGACACTAGGATAAGATTAAGAACACACACATTATAAAGAAATCACCTTACGATTTTCTTTTTAACCTGTTCCTTAAAACACTAGTGCTTAGGAAATCTACTGGAGGCAGAAGCAGTCAAGGGTAGTTTAGGGTTAGGGTTAGGGTTAGGGTTAGGGTTAGGTTACGGCTTAGGGTATGCGTGAGGGTATGGCGTAGGGTATGGGTTAGGATTAGGGTTAGTTTTAGGGTTAGGGCTAGGTTTAGGGTACGGGTTAGGATTAGGCTACGTGTTAGGGTTAGGTGATGGGTTAGGGTTAGGGTACGCGTTAGGGTTAGGGTACACGTTAGGGTTAGGGTATTTATTAAACCTATCCCACTCTCTAGATACCACTTAGTACGTAAAGGAATATTATTTGAGGTCCAGCCATGGAGAAGCTTTTAGACACTAGGATAAGATAAAGAACACACACATTATAAAGAAATCACATTAGGATTTTCTTTTTAACCTGTTCCTTAAAACACTAGTGCTTAGAAAATCTACTGGAGGCAGAAGCAGTCAAGGGTAGTTTAGGGTTAGGGTTAGGGTACAGGTTAGGGTACGGGTTAGGGTAGGGTACACTTTTAGGTAACTCCTAAAAGTGATATGATAGGATATGTGTGTTTTGCTTTCTCACTTACTACAAGTGGCGTGATTACGTCTAGACTCATCTATGGTGCTGCAAATGGCATTGTTTCATTGTTTCACCAGCTAATAATCCATCTGTACATGGAGGAGTTCTTCTTTGTCCACCCATCTTTTGGTGGACTTTTTGGTTACTTCCATATCTTGGCTATTGTAATACTCTGCAATGCAGATTTGCCTGCCTGTGTCTTTCCAATTCTGTCTTCTTAGATTGTAGGTCCAGGAGTGGGCCTGCTGGATCATATGGTAGCTAAATGTTTACCTTTTAAAGGCACCTCCATTCTGTTCTCTTTAGTGGCTCTTTCCAGGTTACGTCCCACATAAAGGTGAGGGTATGCATTTCTCCACAGCACCTACAGCATTTATTCTTTGTAGTTTTTTGCTGATGGTTATTCTGACTGGTGTGAGCTGATACCTCTTTGTGGATGAATTTGCATGTGTCTCATAATGCGTTGAAATTGAGCTTTAAGACATGTGCTTTTTATTTTTCCAGCTGTGATTAGAGCTTAGTTCTTCAAAGTGTTTACTTGAAGTATGTGTCACCTTTTGAAATATTTTGGCCATTACCTCCCTCAAGACATTTTGAGGGCAGGTTTCATTTACAGCCCTGCAGTACTAGTTCATATGAAGTGACCATTAGCTCAAGCTTTAAACCTGCTTTTGCAGGTAACGGCCAGGGGGCGGCAGCCTTTCTACGTTCCCCACGCTGGTACTAGGGAAACAGACCTACCAGCCAGTGGTGATAGGGTACGGGTGAGTGTATGGCGTAGGGTATGTGTTAGGGTTAGGTTTAGAGTTAAGGGTAGATTTAGGGTACGGTTTAGGATTAGGATACGTGTTAGGGTTAGGTTATGGGTTAGGGTTAAGGTACGCGTTAGAGTTAAGTTATTTATTAAACCTTTCCCACTCGCTATATACCAGTTAGCACGTAAAGGAATATTATTTGAGGTCCAGCCATGGAAAAGCTTTTAGACACTAGGATAAGATAAAAAACACACACATTATAAAGAAATCACATTAGGATTTTCTTTTTAACCTGTTCCTTAAAACACTAGTGCTTAGGAAATGTGCTGGAGAGAGAAGCAGTCAAGGGTAGTTTAGGGTTAGGGTTAGGGTTAGGGTTAGGGTACAGGTTAGGGTACGGGTTAGGGTACGGGTTAGGGTACAGGTGAGGCTATGGCGTTGGGTATGGCTTAGGGTTAGGGTTAGGGTTAAGGGTAGGTTTAGGGTACGGTTTAGGGTTAGGGTACGTGTTAGGGTTAAGTTATTTATTAAACCTATCCCGCTCGCTGCATACCACTTAGCACGTAAAGTAGTATTATTTGGAGTCTAGCCATGGAGAAGCTTTTAGACAGTAGGATAAGGTTACGAACTCACACATTATAAAGAAATCACATTAGGATTTTCTTTTTAACCTGTTCCTTAAAACACTAGTGCTTAGGAAACCTACTGGAGGCAGAAGCAGTCAAGGGTTAGGGTTAGGGTTAGGGTTAGGTTTAGGGTTAGGGTACGGCTTAGGTTACGGGTTAGGGTTAGTGTTAGGTTTAGTGTTAGGCTTAGGGTACGGCTTAGGCTACGGCGAGGGTATGGTGCAGAGTATGGGTTAGGGTTAGTTTTAGGGTTAGGGCTAGGTTTAGGGTATGGTTTAGGATTAGGGTACGTGTTAGGGTTAGGTTATTGGTTAAGGTTAGGGTACGTGTTAGGGTTAGGGTATTTATTAAACCTATCCCACTCGCTAGATACCACTTAGCATGTTAAGGAATATTATTTGGGGTCCAGCCATGGAGAAGCTTTTAGACACTAGGATAAGATTAAGAACACACACATTATAAAGAAATCACATTAGGATTTTCTTTTTAACCTGTTCCTTAAAACACTAGTGCTTAGGAAATCTACTGGAGGCAGAAGCAGTCAAGGGTTAGGGTTAGGGTTAGTGTTAGGGTTAGGGTTAGTGTTAGGTTTAGGGTTAGGGTACGGCTTAGGTTACGGGTTAGGGTTAGTGTTAAGGTTGGGGTTAGGGTTAGGGTACGGCTTAGGGTACGGGCGACGGTACGGTGTAGAGTATGGGTAGGTTTAGGGTTAGTTTTACGTTTAGGGCTAGGGTTAGGGTACGTGTTAGGGTTAGGTTATGGGTTAGGGTTAGGGTACGTGTTAGGGTTAGGGTACTTATTAAACCTATCCCACTCGCTAGATACCACTTAGCACATAAAGGAATATTATTTGGGGTCCAGCCATGGAGAAGCTTTTAGACAGTAGGATAAGATTAAGAACTCACACATTATAAAGAAATCACATTAGGATTTTCTTTTTAACCTGTTCCTTAAAACACTAGTGCTTAGGAAATCTACTGGACGCAGAAGCAGTCAAGGGTAGTTTAGGGTTAGGGTTAAGGTTAGGGTTAGAGTATGGCTTAGCATACGGGTTAGGGTACAGTGTAGGGTATGGGTTAGGGTTAGTGTTAGGGTTAGGGTTAGTTTTAGGGTTAGGGATAGGTTTAGGGTACGGGTTAGGATTAAGTGTTAGGGTTAGGGTTAGTTTTAGGGTTAGGGATAGGTTTAGGGTACGGGTTAGGATTCAGTTACTGGTTACGGTTAGGGTACACGTTAGGGTTAGGGTATTTATTAAACCTATCCCACGCTCTAGATACCACATAGAACGTAAAGGAATATTATTTGGGGTCCAGCGATGGAGAAGCTTTTAGACACTAGGATAAGATTAAGAACACACACATTATAAAGAAATCACATTAGGATTTTCTTTTTACCCTGTTCCTTAAAACACTAGTGCTTAGGAAATGTACTGGAGGCAGAAGCAGTCAAGAGTAGTTTAGGGTTAGGCTAGGGTTAGGTTTAGGGTGAGGCCACAGCGTAGGGTATGGGTTAGGGTTAGGCTTAGGGTTAGTTTTAGGGTTAGGGCTAGGTTCAGGGTATGAGTTAGGATTAGGGTACGTGTTAAGTTTAGGGTATGGGTTAGGGTTAGGTAAGCGTTAGTGTTAGGGTATTTATTAAACCTATCCCACTCTCTAGATACCACTTAGCACTTAAAGGAATATTATTTGGGGTCCCGCCATGGAGAAGCCTTTAGACACTAGGATAAGATAAACAACACACACATTATAAAGAAATCACATTAGGATTTTCTTTTTAACCTTTTTCTTAAAACACTAGTGCTTAGGAAATGTACTGGAGGCAGAAGCAGTCAAGGGTAGTTTAGGGTTAGGGTTAGGGTTAGGGTACGGCTTAGGGTACACGTGAGGGTATGGTGTAGGGTATGGGTTAGGGTTAGGGTTAGGGTTAGTTTTAGGGTTAGGGCTAGGTTTAGGGTACGGGTTAGGATTAGGGTACGTGTTAGGGTTAGGTGATGGGTTAGGGTTAGGGTACGTGTTAGGGTTAGGTTATTTATTAAACCTATCCCACGCTCTAGATACCACTTAGCACGTAAAGGAATATTATTTGGGGTCCAGCCATGGAGAAGCTTTTAGACACTAGGATAAGATTAAGAACACACACAATATAAAGAAATCACCTTACGATTTTCTTTTTAACCTGTTCCTTAAAACACTAGTGCTTAGGAAATCTACTGGAGGAAGAAGCAGTCAAGGGTAGTTTAGGGTTAGGGTTAGGGTTAGGGTTAGGTTACGGCTTAGGGTACGCGTGAGGGTATGGCATAGGGTATGGGTTAGGGTTAGGTGTAGGGTTAGTTTTAGGGTTAGGGCTAGGTTTAGGGTACGTGTTAGATTTAGGGTATGGGTTAGGGTTAGGTAAGCATTAGTGTTAGGGTATTTATTAAACCTATCCCACTCTCTAGATACCAGTTAGCACGTAAAGGAATCTTAATTGGGGTCCAGCCATGGAGAAGCTTTTAGACACTAGGATAAGATAAACAACAAACACATTATAAAGAAATCACATTAGGATTTTCTTTTTAAACTGTTCCTTAAAACACTAGTGCTTAGGAAATCTACTGGAGGCAGAAGCAGTCAAGGGTAGTTTAGGGTTAGGGTTAGGGTAAGGGTTAGGTTTAGGTTACGCCTTAGGGTACGCGTGAGGGTATGGCGTAGGGTATGGGTTAGGGTTAGGGTTAGTTTTAGGGTTAGGGCTAGGTTTAGGGTACGGGTTAGGATTAGGCTACGTGTTAAGGTTAGGTGATGGGTTAGGGTTAGGGTACGCGTTAGGGTTAGGGTACACGTTAGGGTTAGGGTATTTATTAAACCTATCCCACTCTCTAGATACCACTTAGTACGTAAAGGAATAATATTTGAGGTCCAGCCATGGAGAAGCTTTTAGACACTAGGATAAGATAAAGAACACACACATTATAAAGAAATCACATTAGGATTTTCTTTTTAACCTGTTCCTTAAAACACTAGTGCTTAGGAAATGTGCTGGAGAGAGAAGCAGTCAAGGGTAGTTTAGGGTTAGGGTTATGGTTAGGGTTAGGGTACAGGTTAGGGTACGGGTTAGGGTAGGGTACACTTTTAGGTAATTCCTAAAAGTGATATGATAGGATATGTGTGTTTTGCTTTCTCACTTACTACAAGTGGCGTGATTACGTCTAGACTCATTTATGGTGCTGCAAATGGCATTGTTTCATTGTTTCACCAGCTAATAATCCATCTGTACATGGAGGAGTTCTTCTTTGTCCACCCACCTGTTGGTGGACTTTTTGGTTACTTCCATATCTTGGCTATTGTAATACTGTGCAATGCAGATTTGCCTGCCTGTGTCTTTCCAATTCTGTCTTCTTAGATTGTAGGTCCAGGAGTGGGCCTGCTGAATCATATGGTAGCTCAATGTTTACCTTTTAAAGGCGCCTCCATTCGGTTCTCTTTAGTGGCTCTTTCCAGGTTACGTCCCACAGAAACTTGAGGGTATGCATTTCTCCACAGCACCTTCAGCCTTTATTCTTTGTAGTCTTTTGCTGATGGTTATTCTGACTGGTGTGAGCTGATACCTCTTTGTGGTTGAATTTGCATGTGTCTCATAATGCGTTGAAATTGAGCTTTAAGACATGTGCTTTTTATTTTTCCAGCTGTGATTAGAGCTTAGTTCTTCAAAGTGTTTACTTGAAGTATGTGTCACCTTTTGAAATATTTTGGCCATTACCTCCCTCAAGACATTTTGAGGGCAGGTTTCATTTACAGCCCTGCAGTACTAGTTCATATGAAGTGACCACTAGCTCAAGCTTTAAACCTGCTTTTGCAGGTAACGGCCAGAGGACGGCAGCCTTTCTACGTTCCCCACGCTGGTACTAGGGAAACAGACCTACCAGCCAGTGGTGATAGGGTACGGGTGAGTGTATGGCGTAGGATATGTGTTAGGGTTAGGTTTAGGGTTAAGGGTAGGTTTAGGGTACGGTTTAGGATTAGGATACGTGTTAGGGTTAGGTTATGGGTTAGGGTTAAGGTACGCGTTAGGGTTAAGTTATTTATTAAAACTTTCCCACTCGCTACATACCAGTTAGCACGTAAAGGAATATTATTTGCGGTCCAGCCATGGAGAAGCATTTAGACACTAGGATAAGATTAAGAACACACACATTATAAAGAAATCACATTAGGATTTTCTTTTTAACCTGTTCCTTAAAACACTACTGCTTAGGAAACCTACTGGAGGCAGAAGCAGTCAAGGGTTAGGGTTAGGGTTAGGGTTAGGGTACGGCTTAGGTTACGGGTTAGGCATAGTGTTAGGTTTAGTGTTAGGGTTAGGGTACGGCTTAGGCTACGGCGAGGGTATGGTGTAGAGTATGGGTTAGGGTTAGTTTTAGGGTTAGGGCTAGGTTTAGGGTATGGTTTAGGATTAGGGTACGTGTTAGTGTTAGGTTATGGGTTAAGGTTAGGGTACGTGTTAGGGTTAGGGTATTTATTAAACCTATCCCACTCGCTAGATACCACTTAGCACGTTAAGGAATATTATTTGGGGTCCAGCCATGGAGAAGCTTTTAGACACTAGGATAAGATTAAGAACACACACATTATAAAGAAATCACATTAGGATTTTCTTTTTAACCTGTTCCTTAAAACACTAGTGCTTAGGAAATCTGCTGGAGGCAGAAGCAGTCAAGGGTAGTTTAGGGTTAGGGTTAGGGTTAAGGTTAGGGTTAGAGTATGGCTTAGAGTACTGGTTGGGGTACGGGTGAGCATACGGCATAGCGTATTGGTTAGGGTTAGGTTTACGTTTATGGTTAGGGCTAGGTTCATTGTACGGGTTAGGTTTAGGGTACATGTTAGGGTTAGGATATGGGTTAGGGTTAGGGTACGTGTTAGGGTTAGGGTATTTATTAAACCTATTTCACTCTCTAGATACCACTTAGCACGTAAAGGAATATTATTTGTGGTCCAGCCATGGAGAAGCATTTAGACTCTAGGATCAGATGAAGAACACACACATTATAAAGAAATCACATTAGGATTTTCTTTTTAACCTGTTCCTTAAAACACTAGTGCTTAGAAAATCTACTGGAGGCAGAAGCAGTCAAGGGTAGTTTAGGGTTAGGGTTAGGGTTAGGGTACGGCTTAGGGTACGGGTTAGGGTACAGGTGAGGCTATGGCATAGGGTATGGCTTAGGGTTAGGGCTAGGGTTAAGGGTAGGTTTAGGGTACGGTTTAGGATTAGGGTACGTGTTAGGGGTAGGTTATGGGTTAGGGTTAGGGTACGTGTTAGGGTTAAGTTATTTATTAAACCTATCCCACTCGCTAGATACCACTTAGCACGTAAAGTAGTATTATTTGGAGTCCAGCCATGGAGAAGCTTTTAGACACTAGGATAAGATAAAGAACACACACATTATAAAGAAATCACATTAGGATTTTCTTTTTAACCTGTTCCTTAAAACACTAGTGCTTAGGAAATGTGCTGGAGAGAGAAGCAGTCAAGGGTAGTTTAGGGTTAGGGTTAGGGTTCGGGTTAGGGTACAGGTTAGGGTACGGGTTAGGGTAGGGTACACTTTTAGGTAACTCCTAAAAGTGATATGATAGGATATGTGTGTTTTGCTTTCTCACTTACTACAAGTGGCGTGATTACGTCTAGACTCATCTATGGTGCTGCAAATGGCATTGTTTCATTGTTTCACCAGCTAATAATCCATCTGTACATGGAGGAGTTCTTCTTTGTCCACCCATCTTTTGGTGGACTTTTTGGTTACTTCCATATCTTGGCTATTGTAATACTCTGCAATGCAGATTTGCCTGCCTGTGTCTTTCCAATTCTGTCTTCTTAGATTGTAGGTCCAGGAGTGGGCCTGCTGGATCATATGGTAGCTAAATGTTTACCTTTTAAAGGCACCTCCATTCTGTTCTCTTTAGTGGCTCTTTCCAGGTTACGTCCCACATAAAGGTGAGGGTATGCATTTCTCCACAGCACCTACAGCATTTATTCTTTGTAGTTTTTTGCTGATGGTTATTCTGACTGGTGTGAGCTGATACCTCTTTGTGGATGAATTTGCATGTGTCTCATAATGCGTTGAAATTGAGCTTTAAGACATGTGCTTTTTATTTTTCCAGCTGTGATTAGAGCTTAGTTCTTCAAAGTGTTTACTTGAAGTATGTGTCACCTTTTGAAATATTTTGGCCATTACCTCCCTCAAGACATTTTGAGGGCAGGTTTCATTTACAGCCCTGCAGTACTAGTTCATATGAAGTGACCATTAGCTCAAGCTTTAAACCTGCTTTTGCAGGTAACGGCCAGGGGGCGGCAGCCTTTCTACGTTCCCCACGCTGGTACTAGGGAAACAGACCTACCAGCCAGTGGTGATAGGGTACGGGTGAGTGTATGGCGTAGGGTATGTGTTAGGGTTAGGTTTAGAGTTAAGGGTAGATTTAGGGTACGGTTTAGGATTAGGATACGTGTTAGGGTTAGGTTATGGGTTAGGGTTAAGGTACGCGTTAGAGTTAAGTTATTTATTAAACCTTTCCCACTCGCTATATACCAGTTAGCACGTAAAGGAATATTATTTGAGGTCCAGCCATGGAAAAGCTTTTAGACACTAGGATAAGATAAAAAACACACACATTATAAAGAAATCACATTAGGATTTTCTTTTTAACCTGTTCCTTAAAACACTAGTGCTTAGGAAATGTGCTGGAGAGAGAAGCAGTCAAGGGTAGTTTAGGGTTAGGGTTAGGGTTAGGGTTAGGGTACAGGTTAGGGTACGGGTTAGGGTACGGGTTAGGGTACAGGTGAGGCTATGGCGTTGGGTATGGCTTAGGGTTAGGGTTAGGGTTAAGGGTAGGTTTAGGGTACGGTTTAGGGTTAGGGTACGTGTTAGGGTTAAGTTATTTATTAAACCTATCCCACTCGCTGCATACCACTTAGCACGTAAAGTAGTATTATTTGGAGTCTAGCCATGGAGAAGCTTTTAGACAGTAGGATAAGGTTACGAACTCACACATTATAAAGAAATCACATTAGGATTTTCTTTTTAACCTGTTCCTTAAAACACTAGTGCTTAGGAAACCTACTGGAGGCAGAAGCAGTCAAGGGTTAGGGTTAGGGTTAGGGTTAGGTTTAGGGTTAGGGTACGGCTTAGGTTACGGGTTAGGGTTAGTGTTAGGTTTAGTGTTAGGCTTAGGGTACGGCTTAGGCTACGGCGAGGGTATGGTGCAGAGTATGGGTTAGGGTTAGTTTTAGGGTTAGGGCTAGGTTTAGGGTATGGTTTAGGATTAGGGTACGTGTTAGGGTTAGGTTATTGGTTAAGGTTAGGGTACGTGTTAGGGTTAGGGTATTTATTAAACCTATCCCACTCGCTAGATACCACTTAGCATGTTAAGGAATATTATTTGGGGTCCAGCCATGGAGAAGCTTTTAGACACTAGGATAAGATTAAGAACACACACATTATAAAGAAATCACATTAGGATTTTCTTTTTAACCTGTTCCTTAAAACACTAGTGCTTAGGAAATCTACTGGAGGCAGAAGCAGTCAAGGGTTAGGGTTAGGGTTAGTGTTAGGGTTAGGGTTAGTGTTAGGTTTAGGGTTAGGGTACGGCTTAGGTTACGGGTTAGGGTTAGTGTTAAGGTTGGGGTTAGGGTTAGGGTACGGCTTAGGGTACGGGCGACGGTACGGTGTAGAGTATGGGTAGGTTTAGGGTTAGTTTTACGTTTAGGGCTAGGGTTAGGGTACGTGTTAGGGTTAGGTTATGGGTTAGGGTTAGGGTACGTGTTAGGGTTAGGGTACTTATTAAACCTATCCCACTCGCTAGATACCACTTAGCACATAAAGGAATATTATTTGGGGTCCAGCCATGGAGAAGCTTTTAGACAGTAGGATAAGATTAAGAACTCACACATTATAAAGAAATCACATTAGGATTTTCTTTTTAACCTGTTCCTTAAAACACTAGTGCTTAGGAAATCTACTGGACGCAGAAGCAGTCAAGGGTAGTTTAGGGTTAGGGTTAAGGTTAGGGTTAGAGTATGGCTTAGCATACGGGTTAGGGTACAGTGTAGGGTATGGGTTAGGGTTAGTGTTAGGGTTAGGGTTAGTTTTAGGGTTAGGGATAGGTTTAGGGTACGGGTTAGGATTAAGTGTTAGGGTTAGGGTTAGTTTTAGGGTTAGGGATAGGTTTAGGGTACGGGTTAGGATTCAGTTACTGGTTACGGTTAGGGTACACGTTAGGGTTAGGGTATTTATTAAACCTATCCCACGCTCTAGATACCACATAGAACGTAAAGGAATATTATTTGGGGTCCAGCGATGGAGAAGCTTTTAGACACTAGGATAAGATTAAGAACACACACATTATAAAGAAATCACATTAGGATTTTCTTTTTACCCTGTTCCTTAAAACACTAGTGCTTAGGAAATGTACTGGAGGCAGAAGCAGTCAAGAGTAGTTTAGGGTTAGGCTAGGGTTAGGTTTAGGGTGAGGCCACAGCGTAGGGTATGGGTTAGGGTTAGGCTTAGGGTTAGTTTTAGGGTTAGGGCTAGGTTCAGGGTATGAGTTAGGATTAGGGTACGTGTTAAGTTTAGGGTATGGGTTAGGGTTAGGTAAGCGTTAGTGTTAGGGTATTTATTAAACCTATCCCACTCTCTAGATACCACTTAGCACTTAAAGGAATATTATTTGGGGTCCCGCCATGGAGAAGCCTTTAGACACTAGGATAAGATAAACAACACACACATTATAAAGAAATCACATTAGGATTTTCTTTTTAACCTTTTTCTTAAAACACTAGTGCTTAGGAAATGTACTGGAGGCAGAAGCAGTCAAGGGTAGTTTAGGGTTAGGGTTAGGGTTAGGGTACGGCTTAGGGTACACGTGAGGGTATGGTGTAGGGTATGGGTTAGGGTTAGGGTTAGGGTTAGTTTTAGGGTTAGGGCTAGGTTTAGGGTACGGGTTAGGATTAGGGTACGTGTTAGGGTTAGGTGATGGGTTAGGGTTAGGGTACGTGTTAGGGTTAGGTTATTTATTAAACCTATCCCACGCTCTAGATACCACTTAGCACGTAAAGGAATATTATTTGGGGTCCAGCCATGGAGAAGCTTTTAGACACTAGGATAAGATTAAGAACACACACAATATAAAGAAATCACCTTACGATTTTCTTTTTAACCTGTTCCTTAAAACACTAGTGCTTAGGAAATCTACTGGAGGAAGAAGCAGTCAAGGGTAGTTTAGGGTTAGGGTTAGGGTTAGGGTTAGGTTACGGCTTAGGGTACGCGTGAGGGTATGGCATAGGGTATGGGTTAGGGTTAGGTGTAGGGTTAGTTTTAGGGTTAGGGCTAGGTTTAGGGTACGTGTTAGATTTAGGGTATGGGTTAGGGTTAGGTAAGCATTAGTGTTAGGGTATTTATTAAACCTATCCCACTCTCTAGATACCAGTTAGCACGTAAAGGAATCTTAATTGGGGTCCAGCCATGGAGAAGCTTTTAGACACTAGGATAAGATAAACAACAAACACATTATAAAGAAATCACATTAGGATTTTCTTTTTAAACTGTTCCTTAAAACACTAGTGCTTAGGAAATCTACTGGAGGCAGAAGCAGTCAAGGGTAGTTTAGGGTTAGGGTTAGGGTAAGGGTTAGGTTTAGGTTACGCCTTAGGGTACGCGTGAGGGTATGGCGTAGGGTATGGGTTAGGGTTAGGGTTAGTTTTAGGGTTAGGGCTAGGTTTAGGGTACGGGTTAGGATTAGGCTACGTGTTAAGGTTAGGTGATGGGTTAGGGTTAGGGTACGCGTTAGGGTTAGGGTACACGTTAGGGTTAGGGTATTTATTAAACCTATCCCACTCTCTAGATACCACTTAGTACGTAAAGGAATATTATTTGAGGTCCAGCCATGGAGAAGCTTTTAGACACTAGGATAAGATAAAGAACACACACATTATAAAGAAATCACATTAGGATTTTCTTTTTAACCTGTTCCTTAAAACACTAGTGCTTAGGAAATGTGCTGGAGAGAGAAGCAGTCAAGGGTAGTTTAGGGTTAGGGTTATGGTTAGGGTTAGGGTACAGGTTAGGGTACGGGTTAGGGTAGGGTACACTTTTAGGTAATTCCTAAAAGTGATATGATAGGATATGTGTGTTTTGCTTTCTCACTTACTACAAGTGGCGTGATTACGTCTAGACTCATTTATGGTGCTGCAAATGGCATTGTTTCATTGTTTCACCAGCTAATAATCCATCTGTACATGGAGGAGTTCTTCTTTGTCCACCCACCTGTTGGTGGACTTTTTGGTTACTTCCATATCTTGGCTATTGTAATACTGTGCAATGCAGATTTGCCTGCCTGTGTCTTTCCAATTCTGTCTTCTTAGATTGTAGGTCCAGGAGTGGGCCTGCTGAATCATATGGTAGCTCAATGTTTACCTTTTAAAGGCGCCTCCATTCGGTTCTCTTTAGTGGCTCTTTCCAGGTTACGTCCCACAGAAACTTGAGGGTATGCATTTCTCCACAGCACCTTCAGCCTTTATTCTTTGTAGTCTTTTGCTGATGGTTATTCTGACTGGTGTGAGCTGATACCTCTTTGTGGTTGAATTTGCATGTGTCTCATAATGCGTTGAAATTGAGCTTTAAGACATGTGCTTTTTATTTTTCCAGCTGTGATTAGAGCTTAGTTCTTCAAAGTGTTTACTTGAAGTATGTGTCACCTTTTGAAATATTTTGGCCATTACCTCCCTCAAGACATTTTGAGGGCAGGTTTCATTTACAGCCCTGCAGTACTAGTTCATATGAAGTGACCACTAGCTCAAGCTTTAAACCTGCTTTTGCAGGTAACGGCCAGAGGACGGCAGCCTTTCTACGTTCCCCACGCTGGTACTAGGGAAACAGACCTACCAGCCAGTGGTGATAGGGTACGGGTGAGTGTATGGCGTAGGATATGTGTTAGGGTTAGGTTTAGGGTTAAGGGTAGGTTTAGGGTACGGTTTAGGATTAGGATACGTGTTAGGGTTAGGTTATGGGTTAGGGTTAAGGTACGCGTTAGGGTTAAGTTATTTATTAAAACTTTCCCACTCGCTACATACCAGTTAGCACGTAAAGGAATATTATTTGCGGTCCAGCCATGGAGAAGCATTTAGACACTAGGATAAGATTAAGAACACACACATTATAAAGAAATCACATTAGGATTTTCTTTTTAACCTGTTCCTTAAAACACTACTGCTTAGGAAACCTACTGGAGGCAGAAGCAGTCAAGGGTTAGGGTTAGGGTTAGGGTTAGGGTACGGCTTAGGTTACGGGTTAGGCATAGTGTTAGGTTTAGTGTTAGGGTTAGGGTACGGCTTAGGCTACGGCGAGGGTATGGTGTAGAGTATGGGTTAGGGTTAGTTTTAGGGTTAGGGCTAGGTTTAGGGTATGGTTTAGGATTAGGGTACGTGTTAGTGTTAGGTTATGGGTTAAGGTTAGGGTACGTGTTAGGGTTAGGGTATTTATTAAACCTATCCCACTCGCTAGATACCACTTAGCACGTTAAGGAATATTATTTGGGGTCCAGCCATGGAGAAGCTTTTAGACACTAGGATAAGATTAAGAACACACACATTATAAAGAAATCACATTAGGATTTTCTTTTTAACCTGTTCCTTAAAACACTAGTGCTTAGGAAATCTGCTGGAGGCAGAAGCAGTCAAGGGTAGTTTAGGGTTAGGGTTAGGGTTAAGGTTAGGGTTAGAGTATGGCTTAGAGTACTGGTTGGGGTACGGGTGAGCATACGGCATAGCGTATTGGTTAGGGTTAGGTTTACGTTTATGGTTAGGGCTAGGTTCATTGTACGGGTTAGGTTTAGGGTACATGTTAGGGTTAGGATATGGGTTAGGGTTAGGGTACGTGTTAGGGTTAGGGTATTTATTAAACCTATTTCACTCTCTAGATACCACTTAGCACGTAAAGGAATATTATTTGTGGTCCAGCCATGGAGAAGCATTTAGACTCTAGGATCAGATGAAGAACACACACATTATAAAGAAATCACATTAGGATTTTCTTTTTAACCTGTTCCTTAAAACACTAGTGCTTAGAAAATCTACTGGAGGCAGAAGCAGTCAAGGGTAGTTTAGGGTTAGGGTTAGGGTTAGGGTACGGCTTAGGGTACGGGTTAGGGTACAGGTGAGGCTATGGCATAGGGTATGGCTTAGGGTTAGGGCTAGGGTTAAGGGTAGGTTTAGGGTACGGTTTAGGATTAGGGTACGTGTTAGGGGTAGGTTATGGGTTAGGGTTAGGGTACGTGTTAGGGTTAAGTTATTTATTAAACCTATCCCACTCGCTAGATACCACTTAGCACGTAAAGTAGTATTATTTGGAGTCTAGCCATGGAGAAGCTTTTAGACACTAGGATAAGATTAAGAACACACATATTATAAAGAAATCACATTAGGATTTTCTTTTTAACCTGTTCCTTAAAACACTAGTGCTTAGGAAATCTACTGGAGGCAGAAGCAGTCAAGGGTTAGGGTTAGGGTTAGTGTTAGGTTTAGGGTTAGGGTACGGCTTAGGTTATGGGTTAGGGTTAGAGTTAGGGTTGGGGTTAAGGTTAGGGTACGGGTTAGGGTACGGGCGAGGTTACGGTGTAGAGTATGGGTAGGGTTAGTGTTAGTTTTAGGTTTAGGGCTAGGTTTGGGTTACGGTTTAGGGTTAGGGTACGTGTTAGGGTTAGGGTATTTATTAAACCTATCCCACTCTCTAGGTACCACTTAGGACTTAAAGGAATGTTATTTGGGGTCCAGCCATGGAGAAGCTTTTAGACACTAGGATAAGATTAAGAACTCACACATTATAAAGAAATCACATTAGGATTTTCTTTTTAACCTGTTCCTTAAAACACTAGTGCGTAGGAAATCTACTGGAGGCAGAAGCAGTCAAGGGTAGTTTAGGGTTAGTGTTAAGGTTAGGGTTAGAGTATGGCTTAGAGTACGGATTGGGGTACGGGTGAGAGTACGGCATAGCGTATGCGTTAGGGTTAGGTTTACGTTTATGGTTAGGGCTAGGTGTATTGTACGGGTTAGTTTTAGGGTACATGTTAGGGTTAGGATATGGGTTAGGGTTAGGGTACGTGTTAGGGTTAGGGTATTTATTAAACCTATTTCACTCTCTAGATACCACTTAGCACGTAAAGGAATATTATTTGTGGTCCAGCCATGGAGAAGTATTTAGACTTTAGGATCAGATTAAGAACACACACATTATAAAGAAATCACATTAGGATTTTCTTTTTAACCTGTTCCTTAAAACACTAGTGCTTAGGAAACCTACTGGAGGCAGAAGCAGTTAAGGGTACGGTTTAGGGTACGGTTTAGGGTACGGTCGAGGGTACGGTGTAGAGTATGGGTTAGGGTTAGGGTTATTTTTAGGGTTAGGGCTAGGTTTAGGGTACGGTTTAGGATTAGGGTACGTGTTAGGGTTAGGTTATGGGTTAGGGCTAGGGCATGTGTTAGGGTTAGGATATATATTAAACCTATTCCACTAGCTAGATAGCACTTTGCACATAAAAGAATATTATTTGGGGTCCAGCCATGGAGAAGCTTTTAGACAGTAGGATAAGATTAAGAACTCACACATTATAAAGAAATCACATTAGGATTTTCTTTTTAACCTGTTCCTTAAAACACTAGTGCTTAGGAAATGTACTGGAGGCAGAAGCAGTCAAGAGTAGTTTAGGGTTAGGCTAGGGTTACGTTTAGCGTGAGGGCACAGCGTAGAGTATGGGTTAGGGTTAGGGTTATTTTTAGGGTTAGGGCTAGGTTCAGGGTACGAGTTAGGATTAGGGTACGTGTTAAGTTTAGGGTATGGGTTAGGGTTAGGTAAGCGTTAGTGTTAGGGTATTTATTAAACCTATCCCACTCTCTAGATACCACTTAGCACGTAAAGGAATATTATTTGGGGTGCAGCCATGGAGAAGCTTTTAGACACTAGGAAAAGATAAAGAACACACACATTATAAAGAAATCACATTAGGATTTTCTTTTTAACCTGTTCCTTAAAACACTAGTGCTTAGAAAATCTATTGGAGGCAGAAGCAGTCAAGGGTAGTTTAGGGTTAGGGTTAGGGTACAGGTTAGGGTACGGGTTAGGGTAGGGTACACTTTTAGGTAGCTCCTAAAAGTGATATGATAGGATATGTGTGTTTTGCTTTCTAACTTACTACAAGTGGCGTGATTACGTCTAGACTCATCTATGGTGCTGCAAATGGCATTGTTTCATTGTTTCACCAGCTAATAATCCATCTGTATATGGAGGAGTTCTTCTTTGTCCACCCATCTGTTGGTGGACTTTTTGGTTACTTCCATATCTTGGCTATTGTAATACTGTGCAATGCAGATTTGCCTGACTGTGTCTTTCCAATTCTGTCTTCTTAGATTGTAGGTCCAGGAGTGGGCCTGCTGGATGATATGGTAGCTCAATGTTTACCTTTTAAAGGCACCTCCATTCTGTTCTCTTTAGTGGCTCTTTCCAGGTTACGTCCCACATAAACTTGAGGGTAAGCATTTCTCCACAGCACCTTCAGCCTTTATTCTTTGTAGTCTTTTGCTGATGGTTATTCTGACTGGTGTGAGCTGATACCTCTTTGTGGTTGAATTTGCATGTGTCTCATAATGCGTTGAAATTGAGCTTTAAGACATGTGCTTTTTATTTTTCCAGCTGTGATTAGAGCTTAGTTCTTCAAAGTGTTTACTTGAAGTATGTGTCACCTTTTGAAATGTTTTGGCCATTACCTCCCTCAAGACATTTTGAGGGCAGGTTTCATTTACAGCCCTGCAGTACTAGTTCATATGAAGTGACCACTAGCTCAAGCTTTAAACCTGCTTTTGCAGGTAACGGCCAGAGGGCAGCAGCCTTTCTACGTTTCCCACGCTGGTACTAGGGAAACAGACCTACCAGCCAGTGGTGATAGGGTACGGGTGAGTGTATGGCGTAGGGTATGGGTTAGGGTTAGGTTTAGGGTTAAGGGTAGGTTTAGGGTACGGTTTAGGATTAGGATACGTGTTAGGGTTAGGTTATGGGTTAGGGTTAAAGTACGCGTTAGGGTTAAGTTAGTTATTAAACCTTTCCCACTCACTATATACCAGTTAGCACGTAAAGGAATATTATTTGCGGTCCAGCCATGGAGAACCATTTAGACACTAGGATAAGATTAAGAACACACACATTATAAAGAAATCACATTAGGATTTTCTTTTTAACCTGTTCCTTAAAACACTAGTGCTTAGGAAATCTACTGGAGGCAGAAGCAGTCAAGGGTAGTTTAGGGTTAGGGTAAGGGTTAGGGTTAGGTTATGGCTTAGGGTACGCGTGAGGGTATGGCGTAGGGTATGGGTTAGGGTTAGGGTTAGTTTTAGGGTTAGGGCTAGGTTTAGGGTACGGGTTAGGATTAGGCTACGTGTTAGGGTTAGGTGATGGGTTAGGGTTAGGGTACGCGTTAGGGTTAGGGTACACGTTAGGGTTAGGGTATTTATTAAACCTATCCCACTCTCTAGATACCACTTAGTACGTAAAGGAATATTATTTGAGGTCCAGCCATGGAGAAGCTTTTAGACACTAGGATAAGATAAAAACACACACATTATAAAGAAATCACATTAGGATTTTCTTTTTAACCTGTTCCTTAAAACACTAGTGCTTAGGAAATGTGCTGGAGAGAGAAGCAGTCAAGGGTAGTTCAGGGTTAGGGTTAGGGTTAGGGTTAGGATACAGGTTAGGGTACGGGTTAGGGTAGGTTACACTTTTAGGTAACTCCTGAAAGTGATATGATAGGATATGTGTGTTTTGCTTTCTCTCTTACTACAAGTGGCGTAATTACGTCTAGACTCATCTATGGTGCTGCAAATGGCATTGTTTCATTGTTTCACCAGCTAATAATCCATCTGTACATGGAGGAGTTCTTCTTTGTCCACCCATCTGTTGGTGGACTTTTTGGTTACTTCCATATCTTGGCTATTGTAATACTGTGCAATGCAGATTTGCCTGCCTGTGTCTTTCCAATTCTGTCTTCTTAGATTGTAGGTCCAGGAGTGGGCCTGCTGAATCATATGGTAGCTCAATGTTTACCTTTTAAAGGCACCTCCATTCTGTTCTCTTTAGTGGCTCTTTCCAGTTTACGTCCCACATAAAGTTGAGGGTATGCATTTCTCCACAGCACCTTCAGCATTTATTCTTTGTAGTTTTTTGCTGATGGTTATTCTCACTGGTGTGAGCTGATACCTCTTTGTGGTTGAATTTGCATGTGTCTCATAATGCGTTGAAATTTAGCTTTAAGGCATGTCCTTTTTATCTTTCCAGCTGTGATTACCCCTTAGTTCTTCAAAGTGTTTTCTTAAAGTATGTGTCACATTTTGAAATTTTTTGGCCATTACCTCCCTGAAGACATTTTGAGGGCAGGTTTCATTTACAGTCCTGCAGTACCTGTTCATATGAAATGACGATTAGCACAGGCTTTAAACCTGCTTTTGCAGGTAACTGCCAGAGGGCGCCAGCCTTTCTATTTTCCCCACCCTGGTAACTAAGGAAAAGCCCTTGCAGCCTGTTTTGTTTCTCGGTTATAAATTAGAGTGGAGTGTGCCTGGACTAACGCACAAAAGCTGATGTCTCCTTCCTTTTGTTGGATTTTTAAATTTAATTTTTATTTGAGTAATATTCCATTGTGTACATGGACCACTTCTACTTTGTGCATTCCTCGATTGATGGACATTTTCATTGCTTCCAAGTGTTGGGTATGGTAAATATTGTTGGAGTGCAGGATTGCCAGCCTGTGACATTTTGATTCTCACTTTCTCAGGTAATACGCCCAGCAGTGGGTGTGATTGATTGACTGGTAGCACAGTGTTTCCCTTTTTAAAACACCTTTGTTGTGTTTTCATTAGTGGCTCTTATCACGTCCCCCGCAGAATCGAAGGTACGCATTTCTCCAAAATCGCTTCAGCATTTATTGTTTGAAGCATTTATGCTAATGGCCCTTCTGGCTGCTGTGAGCGGATAGGTTTTTGTAATTTGGGTTTGCATGTCTTTGAAATTTGTAAAACTCATCATTTTTCTACGCCGTTTTCTTTTCTGTTAAAAAAAGGAAACAATTGTGAGTACAATATAACTCTTGAAATTGTCTTCTTGGAAGGTTGCCCTCTTTTGAATTTTTTGGTCGATTTTCCACCCCAGAATTTTTTTACAGGGCAGGTGTCATTTACCGAACTGCAAGTTTGGTGAATATTTAGTGACCTTTAGCAATGGGTTTAAAGCTGCTGTTGTGGGAAGTGGCCTCAAGGAGGCAGCATTTCTCCATTCCCCAATCTGGGTACTAGGGCAGTAGAGCCTTTCTGGAAGTCGTGTTCCTATGATGTAAATTTCATTGGAATGTGCATGGAGAAACACCCGTAAGTTTATGTCTCATTATTCCTTCTTGGTTTTTAAATTTTTTTTAATTGGGGTAAAGGTTAGAATTTTGTTTCTCCTAGGGGTACACAATCTGGTTCATTTGTACATTATATATGTCTAATCTACAGATCCTCTTCCCATGTAAAATATTACAGAGTGTTCCATAGACTTCCCTTGCTATATGGTCGGTCTTTTTAAAATATGTATATAATATGTATTTGGATATGTATAGTAACAGTAACCTCATTTATCCATTCCCCCCACCTTTCCTTTTAGATGAGCATAGTTGGTTTTCTAAGTCTGTGAGTGTCTTCACCAACGTGCAGTTCTGTAAATGACACCTGCCCTCCAAAAAATTTCTGGGGTCAAAAATCGACCAAAAAATTCAAAAGAGGGCAACCTTCGAAGGAGACAATTTCAAGAGGTATATTGTACACACGGTTTTTTCTTTTAAGTGAAAAGAAAACGGCGTGGGAAAATGATAAAGTTTAGGAACTTTTAAAGATATGCAAACCGAAATTACAAATACCTCTCAGCACACAGCAGTCAGAATGGCCATCAGCAAAAATGCTGCAAACAATACATGCTGAAGGGATTGTGGAGAAATGTGTACCCTGAGCTCTAAGGGGGACGTGGTAAGAACCATTACTGTAAACACAATGGAGGTGCTTTGAAAAGGTAAACATTGAGCTACCAGTGAATCAAGCATACCATCTGCTGAGCCTATCACCTGAGAAAATGAGAATCAAAAAGTCACAGGCTGGCAAACCTGTACGCCAGCAATACTTACCATAGTCAACACATGGAAGCAACAAAAATGTCCATCAACAGAGGAATGCACCAAGAAGAAGTGGTCCATGTATACAACGGAATAGTACTCCAGTAAAAAATATAAATTAAATTTAAAAAACAAACAAATGTAAGGAGACATCAGCAACTGTGGGTTTCTCCGGGCACATTCCACTGTAATTTATAACCGAAGAACACCACTGGCTGGTAGGTCGTTTCCCTAGTACCAGCGTGGGGAACGTAGAAAGGCTGCCACCCTCTGGCCGTTACCTGCAAAAGCAGGTTTAAAGCTTGAGCTAATGGTCACTTCATATGAACTAGTACTGCAGGGCTGTAAATGAAACCTGCCCTCAAAATGTCTTGAGGGAGGTATTGGCCAAAATATTTCAAAAGGTGACACATACTTCAAGTAAACACTTTGAAGAACTAAGCTCTAATCACAGCTGGAAAAATAAAAAGCACATGTCTTAAAGCTCAATTTCAACGCATTATGAGACACATGCAAATTCAACCACAAAGAGGTATCAGCTCAAACCAGTCAGAATAACCATCAGCAAAAAACTACAAAGAATAAATGCTGAAGGTGCTGTGGAGAAGTGCATACCCTCAACTTTACATGGGACGTAACCTGGAAAGAGCCACTAAAGAGAACAGAATGGAGGTGCCTTTAAAAGGTAAACATTGAGCTACCATATGATCCAACAGACCCATTCCTGGAACTATAACCTAAGAAGACAGAATTGGAAAGACACAGGCAGGCAAATCTGCATTGCATAGTATTACAATAGCCAAGATATGGAAGTAACCAAAAAGTCCACCGACAGATGGGTGGACAAAGAAGAACTGCTATATGTACAGATGGAATATAGCTAGCGAAAAAATGAAACAATGCCATTTGCAGCACCATAGATGTGTCTAGAAGTAATCACGCAACTTGTAGTAAATGAGACAGTGAAAGACACATATCCTATCATATCACATACAGGTGTTACCTAAAAATTGAAACAAACGAAGATATTTCCACAGAGAAAGGCAATCACAGATTCAGTACAAAAACTTATGGTTCGCCAAATGGAAAGGTGTGTGGATTGGATACACTACCATATTGAGGTTAACGGAGAGATACAAACACATGTGAAATATATAATCACCAAAGATCTACGGAATACCAAGGGAAGACTACTCAACATTGTGTCATAACCTACATGGGAAAAGGATCTGAAGAAGAATAGATATATGTATATGTGTGAAAGAAGCACATCTTGCACATCTAGAACAAACAAAACATTGTAATCAAGTTTGCTGTGATAAAAAATAAAAATTAAGTTAAAACTACGAACAAGAAGTAATGAGACATAAACTTAAAGGGCTTTTTCCTGGCACATTCAATTCTAATTTACAACCTAGAACACCACTTCCAGTAAGGCTCTGTTGCCCTAGTAACCAGATTTGGTAAAGGAGAAATGCTGCCGCTTTGTGGCCCATTCCCGCAAGAGCAGCTTTTAACCCACAGCTAATGGTCACTTAACATTCACAAGGACTCAGGCCTGTAAAGGACACCTGCCCTCAAAATTGTGCTGAGGTAGGGAATGGATAAAACAATTCAAAACAGGCAACATTTTCAAGAAGATAGTATGAAGAGGTAAGTTTTACTCACTCTCTTTTTAAAAAAAGGAAAATGGGTAAAAGCTCAACCTCAGGAAGTATTAGACTCATGCAATCTAATCTACATGGGTAAAAGCTCAACCTCAGGAAGTATTAGACTCATGCAATCTAATCTACAAATATTTTCAACTCACACCAGTTGACTGACCATCAGCAAAAAGCCTACAAACAATCAATGCTGAAGAGGTTTTAGAGAACTCTGTACCCTCTAGCTGCTGGTGAGATGTAAAGTGGTTAACAGCCAATAATGAGAACAGAAGGGAGCTGCGTTTAAAAGGAAAAACTGAGGTACCATTCAATCCAGCAGGCGCACCAATGGGCCTCTCACCTGAGAAGACCAGAATCAAGAAGACCCGGGCTGCAAAAGCTGCACTGCAGCCTTATTCACAATAGACAAGACAGTGAAGCAACCAAAATGTCCATCAACAGATGAAGGGATAAAGAAGAAGTGGTCCATGTACACAATGAATACTAGCCATGGAAAACCATGAAACAATGCTCTTTGAGGCACCATAGATGATCTTGGAGATAATCACAGAACATGAGGGAAGTCGGAAAGCAAAAGTCCTATATCCTATGAAATCACTTATAGGCGTTATCTAATAACTGACACAAATGAACATATTTCCACAGGGAAAGGCAATCACAGACTTATAAAAAAAAAAACTATGCTTACCTAAAAGGAAAGGTGGGGGGAATGGATAAATGAAGATTAGCGTTACCATCTGTATACAAATTCATATTATATACATATATCAAAAAGACCGACCATATAGCAAGGGAGGTTGATGGAACACTCTGTAATAATTTACATGGGAAGAGGATCTCTACATAAATAGATATATATAATGTGTAAATGAACCAGAGTGTGTACACCTTGGACAAACAACATTTGAACCATTACCCCAATGTAAAAAATTAAAACAACGAACTAGAAGTAATGAGACATAAACTTGTGGGTGGTTTTCCTGGCACATTCCATTCAAATTTACAACCTAGGTAAACGACTTCCAGAACGGCTCTGCTGCCCTAGTACCCAGATTAGGGAATGGAGAAATGCTGCCTCCTTGTGGCCGTTTCCCACAACAGCAGCTTTAAACCCACTGCAAAAGGTCACTAAATATTCACCAATTCAGTTCTGTAAATGTCACCTGCCCTCCAAAAAATACTGAGGTCGAAAATCGACCAAAAAATTCAAGAGTGCAACCTTCCAAAAAGACAATTTGAAGAGGTAGATTGTACTCACACTTTTTTTTTCTTTTTTCTTTTAACACAAAAGAAAAAGGCGTGGAAAAATGATGAATTTTAGGAATTTTTAAAGACATGTCAACCCAAATTACAAAAACCTATCAGCTCACACCAGTCAGAATGGCCCTCGACAAAAATGCTGCAAACAATAAATGCTGACGTGATTGTGGAGAAATGAGTACCCTCGATTCTAAGGGGGACGTGGTAAGAGCCACTAATGAAAGCACAATTGAGGTGCCTTGAAAAGGTAACATTGAGCTACCATACCAGTCAATCAATCATACCCACTGCTGGGTGTATCACCTGAGAAAATGAAAATCCAAAAGTCACAGGCTGGCAATCCTGCACTCCAGCAATAGTTACCATAGGCAACATTTGGAAGCAACGAAAACGTCCATCAACAGAGGAATGCACCAACAAGAAGTGGTCCATGTCCACAATGGAATATTAGCCATGGAAAACATTGAAGCACTGCTCTTTGAGGCACCATACATGAGCCTGGAGATAATCACAAATCATGAAGTAGGACAGAAAGCAAAAGACCTATATCCTATAATATCACTTATGGCATTATCTAATAACTGACACAAATGAACATATTTCCAAAGAAAAAGACACTCACGGGCTTAGAAAACAAACTATGCTCATCTAAAAGGAAAGGAGGGGGGAATTGATAAATGAAGAATAGTGTTACTATACGTATACAAATACATATTATATACATGTATCAAAAAGACCGAACATATAGCAAGGGAGGTCTATGGAACACTGTAATATTTTACATGGGAAGAGGATCTGTACATTAATAGACGTAGGTAATGTACAAATGAACCAGATTGTGTACACCTAGGACAAACAAGATTCTAATCTTTACTCTGATTAAAAAAATTTAAAAACCCAAGAAGAAGTAATGAGACATAAACTTATGGGGATTTCTCCTGGCAAATTCCATTCTCATTTACAACCTAGGACAACGACTTCCAGAAAGGCTCTGCTGCCCTAGTACCCAGATTGGGGAATGGAGAAATGCTGCCTCCTTGTGGCCGTTTCCCACAACAGCAGCTTTAAACCCACTGCAAAAGGTCACTAAATATTCACCAACTTGCAGTTCTGTAAATGACACCTGCCCTCCAAAAAATTTCTGGGGTCAAAAATCGACCAAAAAATTCAAAAGAGGGCAACCTTCGAAGAAGACAATTTCAAGAGGTATATTGTACACACGGTTTTTTCTTTTAAGTGAAAAGAAAAAGGCGTGGGAAAATGATAAAGTTTAGGAATATTTAAAGATATGCAAACGGAAATTACAAATACCTATCAGCTCACAGCAGTCAGAATGGCCATCAGCAAAAATGCTGCAAACAATACATGCTGAAGGGATTGTGGAGAAATGTGTACCCTGAGCTCTAAGGGGGACGTGGTAAGAACCATTACTGTAAACACAATGGAGGTGCTTTGAAAAGGTAAACATTGAGCTACCAGTGAATCAAGCATACCATCTGCTGAGCCTATCACCTGAGAAAATGAGAATCAAAAAGTCACAGGCTGGCAAACCTGTACGCCAGCAATACTTACCATAGTCAACACATGGAAGCAACAAAAATGTCCATCAACAGAGGAATGCACCAAGAAGAAGTGGTCCATGTATACAACGGAATAGTACTCCAGTAAGAAATATAAATTAAATTTAAAAAACAAACAAATGTAAGGAGACATCAGCAACTGTGGGTTTCTCCGGGCACATTCCACTCTAATTTATAACCGAAGAACACCACTGGCTGGTAGGTCTGTTTCCCTAGTACCAGCGTGGGGAACGTAGAAAGGCTGCCGCCCTCTGGCCGTTACCTGCAAAAGCAGGTTTAAAGCTTCAGCTAATGGTCACTTCATATGAACTAGTACTGCAGGGCTGTAAATGAAACCTGCCCTCAAAATGTCTTGAGGGAGGTAATGGCCAAAATATTTCAAAAGGTGACACATACTTCAAGTAAACACTTTGAAGAAATAAGCTCTAATCACAGCTGGAAAAATAAAAAGCACATGTCTTAAAGCTCAATTTCAACGCATTATGAGACACATGCAAATTCAACCACAAAGAGGTATCAACTCAAACCAGTCAGAATAACCATCAGCAAAAAACTACAAAGAATAAATGCTGAAGGTGCTGTGGAGAAGTGCATACCCTCAACTTTACATGGGACGTAACCTGGAAAGAGCCACTAAAGAGAACAGAATGGAGGTGCCTTTAAAAGGTAAACATTGAGCTACCATATGATCCAACAGACCCATTCCTGGAACTATAACCTAAGAAGACAGAATTGGAAAGACACAGGCAGGCAAATCTGCATTGCATAGTATTACAATAGCCAAGATATGGAAGTAACCAAAAAGTCCACCGACAGATGGGTGGACAAAGAAGAACTGCTATATGTACAGATGGAATATAGCTAGCGAAAAAATGAAACAATGCCATTTGCAGCACCATAGATGTGTCTAGAAGTAATCACGCAACTTGTAGTAAATGAGACAGTGAAAGACACATATCCTATCATATCACATACAGGTGTTACCTAAAAATTGAAACAAACGAAGATATTTCCACAGAGAAAGGCAATCACAGATTCAGTACAAAAACTTATGGTTCGCCAAATGGAAAGGTGTGTGGATTGGATACACTACCATATTGAGGTTAACGGAGAGATACAAACACATGTGAAATATATAATCACCAAAGATCTACGGAATACCAAGGGAAGACTACTCAACATTGTGTCATAACCTACATGGGAAAAGGATCTGAAGAAGAATAGATATATGTATATGTGTGAAAGAAGCACATCTTGCACATCTAGAACAAACAAAACATTGTAATCAAGTTTGCTGTGATAAAAAATAAAAATTAACTTAAAACTACGAACAAGAAGTAATGAGACATAAACTTAAAGGGCTTTTTCCTGGCACATTCAATTCTAATTTACAACCTAGAACACCACTTCCAGTAAGGCTCTGTTGCCCTAGTAACCAGATTTGGTAAAGGAGAAATGCTGCCGCTTTGTGGCCCATTCCCGCAAGAGCAGCTTTTAACCCACAGCTAATGGTCACTTAACATTCACAAGGACTCAGGCCTGTAAAGGACACCTGCCCTCAAAATTGTGCTGAGGTAGGGAATGGATAAAACAATTCAAAACAGGCAACATTTTCAAGAAGATAGTATGAAGAGGTAAGTTTTACTCACTCTCTTTTTAAAAAAAGGAAAATGGGTAAAAGCTCAACCTCAGGAAGTATTAGACTCATGCGATCTAATCTACAAATATTTTCAACTCACACCAGTTGACTGACCATCAGCAAAAAGCCTACAAACAATCAATGCTGAAGAGGTTTTAGAGAACTCTGTACCCTCTAGCTGCTGGTGAGATGTAAAGTGGTTAACAGCCAATAATGAGAACAGAAGGGAGCTGCGTTTAAAAGGAAAAACTGAGGTACCATTCAATCCAGCAGGCGCACCAATGGGCCTCTCACCTGAGAAGACCAGAATCAAGAAGACCCGGGCTGCAAAAGCTGCACTGCAGCCTTATTCACAATAGACAAGACAGTGAAGCAACCAAAATGTCCATCAACAGATGAAGGGATAAAGAAGAAGTGGTCCATGTACACAATGAATACTAGCCATGGAAAACCATGAAACAATGCTCTTTGAGGCACCATAGATGATCTTGGAGATAATCACAGAACATGAGGGAAGTCGGAAAGCAAAAGTCCTATATCCTATGAAATCACTTATAGGCGTTATCTAATAACTGACACAAATGAACATATTTCCACAGGGAAAGGCAATCACAGACTTATAAAAAAAAAAACTATGCTTACCTAAAAGGAAAGGTGGGGGGAATGGATAAATGAAGATTAGCGTTACCATCTGTATACAAATTCATATTATATACATATATCAAAAAGACCGACCATATAGCAAGGGAGGTTGATGGAACACTCTGTAATAATTTACATGGGAAGAGGATCTCTACATAAATAGATATATATAATGTGTAAATGAACCAGAGTGTGTACACCTTGGACAAACAACATTTGAACCATTACCCCAATGTAAAAAATTAAAACAACGAACTAGAAGTAATGAGACATAAACTTGTGGGTGGTTTTCCTGGCACATTCCATTCAAATTTACAACCTAGGTAAACGACTTCCTGAACGGCTCTGCTGCCCTAGTACCCAGATTAGGGAATGGAGAAATGCTGCCTCCTTGTGGCCGTTTCCCACAACAGCAGCTTTAAACCCACTGCAAAAGGTCACTAAATATTCACCAATTCAGTTCTGTAAATGTCACCTGCCCTCCAAAAAATACTGAGGTCGAAAATCGACCAAAAAATTCAAGAGTGCAACCTTCCAAAAAGACAATTTGAAGAGGTAGATTGTACTCACACTTTTTTTTTCTTTTTTCTTTTAACACAAAAGAAAAAGGCGTGGAAAAATGATGAATTTTAGGAATTTTTAAAGACATGTCAACCCAAATTACAAAAACCTATCAGCTCACAGCAGTCAGAATGGCCCTCGACAAAAATGCTGCAAACAATAAATGCTGACGTGATTGTGGAGAAATGAGTACCCTCGATTCTAAGGGGGACGTGGTAAGAGCCACTAATGAAAGCACAATTGAGGTGCCTTGAAAAGGTAACATTGAGCTACCATACCAGTCAATCAATCATACCCACTGCTGGGTGTATCACCTGAGAAAATGAAAATCCAAAAGTCACAGGCTGGCAATCCTGCACTCCAGCAATAGTTACCATAGGCAACATTTGGAAGCAACGAAAACGTCCATCAACAGAGGAATGCACCAACAAGAAGTGGTCCATGTCCACAATGGAATATTAGCCATGGAAAACATTGAAGCACTGCTCTTTGAGGCACCATACATGAGCCTGGAGATAATCACAAATCATGAAGTAGGACAGAAAGCAAAAGACCTATATCCTATAATATCACTTATGGCATTATCTAATAACTGACACAAATGAACATATTTCCAAAGAAAAAGACACTCACGGGCTTAGAAAACAAACTATGCTCATCTAAAAGGAAAGGAGGGGGGAATTGATAAATGAAGAATAGTGTTACTATACGTATACAAATACATATTATATACATGTATCAAAAAGACCGAACATATAGCAAGGGAGGTCTATGGAACACTGTAATATTTTACATGGGAAGAGGATCTGTACATTAATAGACGTAGGTAATGTACAAATGAACCAGATTGTGTACACCTAGGACAAACAAGATTCTAATCTTTACTCTGATTAAAAAAATTTAAAAACCCAAGAAGAAGTAATGAGACATAAACTTATGGGGATTTCTCCTGGCAAATTCCATTCTCATTTACAACCTAGGACAACGACTTCCAGAAAGGCTCTGCTGCCCTAGTACCCAGATTGGGGAATGGAGAAATGCTGCCTCCTTGTGGCCGTTTCCCACAACAGCAGCTTTAAACCCACTGCAAAAGGTCACTAAATATTCACCAACTTGCAGTTCTGTAAATGACACCTGCCCTCCAAAAAATTTCTGGGGTCAAAAATCGACCAAAAAATTCAAAAGAGGGCAACCTTCGAAGAAGACAATTTCAAGAGGTATATTGTACACACGGTTTTTTCTTTTAAGTGAAAAGAAAAAGGCGTGGGAAAATGATAAAGTTTAGGAATATTTAAAGATATGCAAACGGAAATTACAAATACCTATCAGCTCATAGCAGTCAGAATGGCCATCAGCAAAAATGCTGCAAACAATACATGCTGAAGGGATTGTGGAGAAATGTGTACCCTGAGCTCTAAGGGGGACGTGGTAAGAACCATTACTGTAAACACAATGGAGGTGCTTTGAAAAGGTAAACATTGAGCTACCAGTGAATCAAGCATACCATCTGCTGAGCCTATCACCTGAGAAAATGAGAATCAAAAAGTCACAGGCTGGCAAACCTGTACGCCAGCAATACTTACCATAGTCAACACATGGAAGCAACAAAAATGTCCATCAACAGAGGAATGCACCAAGAAGAAGTGGTCCATGTATACAACGGAATAGTACTCCAGTAAGAAATATAAATTAAATTTAAAAAACAAACAAATGTAAGGAGACATCAGCAACTGTGGGTTTCTCCGGGCACATTCCACTCTAATTTATAACCGAAGAACACCACTGGCTGGTAGGTCTGTTTCCCTAGTACCAGCGTGGGGAACGTAGAAAGGCTGCCGCCCTCTGGCCGTTACCTGCAAAAGCAGGTTTAAAGCTTCAGCTAATGGTCACTTCATATGAACTAGTACTGCAGGGCTGTAAATGAAACCTGCCCTCAAAATGTCTTGAGGGAGGTAATGGCCAAAATATTTCAAAAGGTGACACATACTTCAAGTAAACACTTTGAAGAAATAAGCTCTAATCACAGCTGGAAAAATAAAAAGCACATGTCTTAAAGCTCAATTTCAACGCATTATGAGACACATGCAAATTCAACCACAAAGAGGTATCAGCTCAAACCAGTCAGAATAACCATCAGCAAAAAACTACAAAGAATAAATGCTGAAGGTGCTGTGGAGAAGTGCATACCCTCAACTTTACATGGGACGTAACCTGGAAAGAGCCACTAAAGAGAACAGAATGGAGGTGCCTTTAAAAGGTAAACATTGAGCTACCATATGATCCAACAGACCCATTCCTGGAACTATAACCTAAGAAGACAGAATTGGAAAGACACAGGCAGGCAAATCTGCATTGCATAGTATTACAATAGCCAAGATATGGAAGTAACCAAAAAGTCCACCGACAGATAGGTGGACAAAGAAGAACTGCTATATGTACAGATGGAATATAGCTAGCGAAAAAATGAAACAATGCCATTTGCAGCACCATAGATGTGTCTAGAAGTAATCACGCAACTTGTAGTAAATGAGACAGTGAAAGACACATATCCTATCATATCACATACAGGTGTTACCTAAAAATTGAAACAAAGGAAGATATTTCCACAGAGAAAGGCAATCACAGATTCAGTACAAAAACTTATGCTTCGCCAAATGGAAAGGTGTGTGGATTGGATACACTACCATATTGAGGTTAACGGAGAGATACAAACACATGTGAAATATATAATCACCAAAGATCTACGGAATACCAAGGGAAGACTACTCAACATTGTGTCATAACCTACATGGGAAAAGGATCTGAAGAAGAATAGATATATGTATATGTGTGAAAGAAGCACATCTTGCACATCTAGAACAAACAAAACATTGTAATCAAGTTTGCTGTGATAAAAAATAAAAATTAACTTAAAACTACGAACAAGAAGTAATGAGACATAAACTTAAAGGGCTTTTTCCTGGCACATTCCATTCTAATTTACAACCTAGAACACCACTTCCAGTAAGGCTCTGTTGCCCTAGTAACCAGATTTGGTAAAGGAGAAATGCTGCCGCTTTGTGGCCCATTCCCGCAAGAGCAGCTTTTAACCCACAGCTAATGGTCACTTAACATTCACAAGGACTCAGGCCTGTAAAGGACACCTGCCCTCAAAATTGTGCTGAGGTAGGGAATGGATAAAACAATTCAAAACAGGCAACATTTTCAAGAAGATAGTATGAAGAGGTAAGTTTTACTCACTCTCTTTTTAAAAAAAGGAAAATGGGTAAAAGCTCAACCTCAGGAAGTATTAGACTCATGCAATCTAATCTACAAAAAGTTTTCAACTCACACCAGTTGACTGACCATCAGCAAAAAGCCTACAAACAATCAATGCTGAAGAGGTTTTAGAGAACTCTGTACCCTCTAGCTGCTGGTGAGATGTAAAGTGGTTAACAGCCAATAATGAGAACAGAAGGGAGCTGCGTTTAAAAGGAAAAACTGAGGTACCATTCAATCCAGCAGGCGCACCAATGGGCCTCTCACCTGAGAAGACCAGAATCAAGAAGACCCGGGCTGCAAAAGCTGCACTGCAGCCTTATTCACAATAGACAAGACAGTGAAGCAACCAAAATGTCCATCAACAGATGAAGGGATAAAGAAGAAGTGGTCCATGTACACAATGAATACTAGCCATGGAAAACCATGAAACAATGCTCTTTGAGGCACCATAGATGATCTTGGAGATAATCACAGAACATGAGGGAAGTCGGAAAGCAAAAGTCCTATATCCTATGAAATCACTTATAGGCGTTATCTAATAACTGACACAAATGAACATATTTCCACAGGGAAAGGCAATCACAGACTTATAAAAAAAAAACTATGCTTACCTAAAAGGAAAGGTGGGGGGAATGGATAAATGAAGATTAGCGTTACCATCTGTATACAAATTCATATTATATACATATATCAAAAAGACCGACCATATAGCAAGGGAGGTTGATGGAACACTCTGTAATAATTTACATGGGAAGAGGATCTCTACATAAATAGATATATATAATGGGTAAATGAACCAGAGTGTGTACACCTTGGACAAACAACATTTGAACCATTACCCCAATGTAAAAAATTAAAACAACGAACTAGAAGTAATGAGACATAAACTTGTGGGTGGTTTTCCTGGCACATTCCATTCAAATTTACAACCTAGGTAAACGACTTCCAGAACGGCTCTGCTGCCCTAGTACCCAGATTAGGGAATGGAGAAATGCTGCCTCCTTGTGGCCGTTTCCCACAACAGCAGCTTTAAACCCACTGCAAAAGGTCACTAAATATTCACCAATTCAGTTCTGTAAATGTCACCTGCCCTCCAAAAAATACTGAGGTCGAAAATCGACCAAAAAATTCAAGAGTGCAACCTTCCAAAAAGACAATTTGAAGAGGTAGATTGTACTCACACTTTTTTTTTCTTTTTTCTTTTAACACAAAAGAAAAAGGCGTGGAAAAATGATGAATTTTAGGAATTTTTAAAGACATGTCAACCCAAATTACAAAAACCTATCAGCTCACACCAGTCAGAATGGCCCTCGACAAAAATGCTGCAAACAATAAATGCTGACGTGATTGTGGAGAAATGAGTACCCTCGATTCTAAGGGGGACGTGGTAAGAGCCACTAATGAAAGCACAATTGAGGTGCCTTGAAAAGGTAACATTGAGCTACCATACCAGTCAATCAATCATACCCACTGCTGGGTGTATCACCTGAGAAAATGAAAATCCAAAAGTCACAGGCTGGCAATCCTGCACTCCAGCAATAGTTACCATAGGCAACATTTGGAAGCAACGAAAACGTCCATCAACAGAGGAATGCACCAACAAGAAGTGGTCCATGTCCACAATGGAATATTAGCCATGGAAAACATTGAAGCACTGCTCTTTGAGGCACCATACATGAGCCTGGAGATAATCACAAATCATGAAGTAGGACAGAAAGCAAAAGACCTATATCCTATAATATCACTTATGGCATTATCTAATAACTGACACAAATGAACATATTTCCAAAGAAAAAGACACTCACGGGCTTAGAAAACAAACTATGCTCATCTAAAAGGAAAGGAGGGGGCAATTGATAAATGAAGAATAGTGTTACTATACGTATACAAATACATATTATATACATGTATCAAAAAGACCGAACATATAGCAAGGGAGGTCTATGGAACACTGTAATATTTTACATGGGAAGAGGATCTGTACATTAATAGACGTAGGTAATGTACAAATGAACCAGATTGTGTACACCTAGGACAAACAAGATTCTAATGTTTACTCTGATTAAAAAAATTTAAAAACCAAAGAAGAAGTAATGAGACATAAACTTATGGGGATTTCTCCTGGCAAATTCCATTCTCATTTACAACCTAGGACAACGACTTCCAGAAAGGCTCTGCTGCCCTAGTACCCAGATTGGGGAATGGAGAAATGCTGCCTCCTTGTGGCCGTTTCCCACAACAGCAGCTTTAAACCCACTGCAAAAGGTCACTAAATATTCACCAACTTGCAGTTCTGTAAATGACACCTGCCCTCCAAAAAATTTCTGGGGTCAAAAATCGACCAAAAAATTCAAAAGAGGGCAACCTTCGAAGAAGACAATTTCAAGAGGTATATTGTACACACGGTTTTTTCTTTTAAGTGAAAAGAAAAAGGCATGGGAAAATGATAAAGTTTAGGAATATTTAAAGATATGCAAACGGAAATTACAAATACCTATCAGCTCACAGCAGTCAGAATGGCCATCAGCAAAAATGCTGCAAACAATACATGCTGAAGGGATTGTGGAGAAATGTGTACCCTGAGCTCTAAGGGGGACGTGGTAAGAACCATTACTGTAAACACAATGGAGGTGCTTTGAAAAGGTAAACATTGAGCTACCAGTGAATCAAGCATACCATCTGCTGAGCCTATCACCTGAGAAAATGAGAATCAAAAAGTCACAGGCTGGCAAACCTGTACGCCAGCAATACTTACCATAGTCAACACATGGAAGCAACAAAAATGTCCATCAACAGAGGAATGCACCAAGAAGAAGTGGTCCATGTATACAACGGAATAGTACTCCAGTAAGAAATATAAATTAAATTTAAAAAACAAACAAATGTAAGGAGACATCAGCAACTGTGGGTTTCTCCGGGCACATTCCACTCTAATTTATAACCGAAGAACACCACTGGCTGGTAGGTCTGTTTCCCTAGTACCAGCGTGGGGAACGTAGAAAGGCTGCCGCCCTCTGGCCGTTACCTGCAAAAGCAGGTTTAAAGCTTCAGCTAATGGTCACTTCATATGAACTAGTACTGCAGGGCTGTAAATGAAACCTGCCCTCAAAATGTCTTGAGGGAGGTAATGGCCAAAATATTTCAAAAGGTGACACATACTTCAAGTAAACACTTTGAAGAACTAAGCTCTAATCACAGCTGGAAAAATAAAGAGCACATGTCTTAAAGCTCAATTTCAACGCATTATGAGACACATGCAAATTCAACCACAAAGAGGTATCAGCTCAAACCAGTCAGAATAACCATCAGCAAAAAAACTACAAAGAATAAATGCTGAAGGTGCTGTGGAGAAGTGCATACCCTCAACTTTACGTGGGATGTAACCTGGAAAGAGCCACTAAAGAGAACAGAATGGAGGTGCCTTTAAAAGGTAAATATTGAGCTACCATATGATCCAACAGACCCATTCCTGGAACTATAACCTAAGAAGACAGAATTGGAAAGACACAGGCAGGCAAATCTGCATTGCATAGTATTACAATAGCCAAGATATGGAAGTAACCAAAAAGTCCACCGACAGATGGGTGGACAAAGAAGAACTGCTACATGTACACATGGAATATGAGCTAGCGAAAAAATGAAACAATGCCATTTGCAGCACCACAGATGAGTCTAGAAGTAATCACGCAACTTGTAGTAAGTGAGACAGCGAAAGACACATATCCTATCATATCACATACAGGTGTTACCCAAAAATTGAAACAAACGAAGATATTTCCACAGAGAAAGGCAATCACAGATTCAGTACAAAAACTTATGCTTCGCCAAATGGAAAGGTGTGAGGATTGGATACACTACCATATTGAGGTTAACGGAGAGATACAAACACATGTGAAATATATAATCACCAAAGATCTACGGAATACCAAGGGAAGACTACTCAACATTGTGTCATAACCTACATGGGAAAAGGATCTGAAGAAGAATAGATATATGTATATGTGTGAAAGAAGCACATCTTGCACACCCAGAACAAACAAAACATTGTAATCAAGTTTGCTGTGATAAAAAATAAAAATTAACTTAAAACTACGAACAAGAAGTAATGAGACATAAACTTAAAGGGCTTTTTCCTGGCACATTCCATTCTAATTTACAACCTAGAACACCACTTCCAGTAAGGCTCTGTTGCCCTAGTAACCAGATTTGGTAAAGGAGAAATGCTGCCGCCTTGTGGCCCATTCCCGCAAGAGCAGCTTTTAACCCACAGCTAATGGTCACTTAACATTCACAAGGACACAGGGCTGTAAAGGACACCTGCCCTCAAAATTGTGCTGAGGTAGGGAATGGATAAAACAATTCAAAACAGGCAACATTTTCAAGAAGATAGTATGAAGAGGTAAGTTTTACTCACTCTCTTTTTAAAAAAAGGAAAATGGATAAAAGCTCAACCTCAGGAAGTATTAGACTCATGCGATCTAATCTACAAAAAGTTTTCAACTCACACCAGTCGACTGACCATCAGCAAAAAGCCTACAAACAATCAATGCTGAAGAGGTTTTAGAGAACTGTGTACCCTCTAGCTGCTGCTGAGATGTAAAGTGGTTAACAGCCAATAATGAGAACAGAAAGGAGCTGCGTTTAAAAGGAAAAATTGAGGTACCATTCAATCCAGCAGGCGCACCAATGGGCCTCTCACCTGAGAAGACCAGAATCAAGAAGACCCGGGCTGCAAAAGCTGCACTGCAGCCTTATTCACAATAGACAAGACAGTGAAGCAACCAAAATGTCCATCAACAGATGAAGGGATAAACAAGAAGTGGTCCATATACACAATGAATACTAGCCATGGAAAACCATGAAACACTGCTCTTTGAGGCACCATAGATGATCTTGGAGATAATCACAGAACATGAGGGAAGTCGGAAAGCAAAAGTCCTATATCCTATGAAATCACTTATAGGCGTTATCTAATAACTGACACAAATGAACATATTTCGACAGCGAAAGGCAATCACAGACTTATAAAAAAAAACTATGCTTACCTAAAAGGAAAGGTGGGGGGAATGGATAAATGAAGATTAGCGTTACCATCTGTATACAAATTCATATTATATACATATATCAAAAAGACCGACCATATAGCAAGGGAGGTTGATGGAACACTCTGTAATAATTTACATGGGAAGAGGATCTCTACATAAATAGATATATATAATGTGTAAATGAACCAGAGTGTGTACACCTTGGACAAACAACATTCGAACCATTACCCCAATGTAAAAAATTAAAACAACGAACTAGAAGTAATGAGACATAAACTTATGGGTGGTTTTCCTGGCACATTCCATTCAAATTTACAACCCAGGTAAACGACTTCCACAACGGCTCTGCTGCCCTAGTACCCAGATTGGGGAATGGAGAAATGCTGCCTCCTTGTGGCCGTTTCCCACAACAGCAGCTTTAAACCCACTGCAAAAGGTCACTAAATATTCACCAATTCAGTTCTGTAAATGTCACCTGCCCTCCAAAAAATACTGAGGTCGAAAATCGACCAAAAAATTGAAGAGTGCAACCTTCCAAAAAGACAATTTGAAGAGGTAGATTGTACTCACACTTTTTTTTTCTTTTTTCTTTTAACACAAAAGAAAAAGGCGTGGAAAAATGATGAATTTTAGGAATTTTTAGAGACATGTCAACCCAAATTACAAAAACCTATCAGCTCACAGCAGTCAGAATGGCCCTCGACAAAAATGCTGCAAACAATAAATGCTGACGTGATTGTGGAGAAATGAGTACCCTCGATTCTAAGGGGGACGTGGTAAGAGCCACTAATGAAAGCACAATTGAGGTGCCTTGAAAAGGTAACATTGAGCTACCATACCAGTCAATCAATCATACCCACTGCTGGGTGTATCACCTGAGAAAATGAAAATCCAAAAGTCACAGGCTGGCAATCCTGCACTCCAGCAATAGTTACCATAGGCAACACTTGGAAGCAACGAAAACGTCCATCAACAGAGGAATGCACCAAGAAGAAGTGGTCCATGTCCACAATGGAATATTAGCCATGGAAAACATTGAAGCACTGCTCTTTGAGGCACCATACATGAGCCTGGAGATAATCACACAACATGAAGTAGGACGGAAAGCAAAAGACCTATATCCTATAATATCACTTATGGCATTATCTAATAACTGACACAAATGAACATATTTCCAAAGAGAAAGACACTCACGGGCTTAGAAAACAAACTATGCTCATCTAAAAGGAAAGGAGGGGGGAATTGATAAATGAAGAATAGTGTTACTATACGTATACAAATACGTATTATATACATGTATCAAAAAGACCGAACATATAGCAAGGGCGGTCTATGGAACACTGTAATATTTTACATGGGAAGAGGATCTGTACACTAATAGACGTAGATAATGTACAAATGAACCAGACTGTGTACACCTAGGACAAACAAAATTCTAATCTTTACTCTGATTATAAAAAACTAAAAACACAAGAAGAAGTAATGAGACATAAACTTATGGGGATTTCTCCTGGCAAATTCCATTCTCATTTACAACCTAGGACAACGACTTCCAGAAAGGCTCTGCTGTCCTAGTACCCAGATTGGGGAATGGAGAAATGCTGCCTCCTTGTGGCCGTTTCCCACAACAGCAGCTTTAAACCCACTGCGAAAGGTCACTAAATATTCACCAACTTGCAGTTCTGTAAATGACACCTGCCCTCCAAAAAATTTCTGGGGTCAAAAATCGACCAAAAAATTCAAAAGAGGGCAACCTTCGAAGGAGACAATTTCAAGAGGTATATTGTACACACGGTTTTTTCTTTTAAGTGAAAAGAAAAAGGCGTGGGAAAATGATAAAGTTTAGGAACTTTTAAAGATATGCAACCGAAATTACAAATACCTATCAGCTCACAGCAGTCAGAATGGCCATCAGCAAAAATGCTGCAAACAATACATGCTGAAGGGATTGTGGAGAAATGTGTACCCTGAGCTCTAAGGGGGACGTGGTAAGAACCATTACTGTAAACACAATGGAGGTGCTTTGAAAAGGTAAACATTGAGCTACCAGTGAATAAAGCATACCATCTGCTGAGCCTATCACCTGAGAAAATGAGAATCAAAAAGTCACAGGCTGGCAAACCTGTACGCCAGCAATACTTACCATAGTCAACACATGGAAGCAACAAAAATGTCCGTCAACAGAGGAATGCACCAAGAAGAAGTGGTCCATGTATACAACGGAATAGTACTGCAGTAAAAAATGTAAATTAAATTTAAAAAACAAACAAATGTAAGGAGACATCAGCAACTGTGGGTTTCTCCGGGCACATTCCACTCTAATTTATAACCGAAGAACACCACTGGCTGGTAGGTCTGTTTCCCTAGTACCAGCGTGGGGAACGTAGAAAGGCTGCCGCCCTCTGGCCGTTACCTGCAAAAGCAGGTTTAAAGCTTGAGCTAATGGTCACTTCATATGAACTAGTACTGCAGGGCTGTAAATGAAACCTGCCCTCAAAATGTCTTGAGGGAGGTAATGGCCAAAATATTTCAAAAGGTGACACATACTTCAAGTAAACACTTTGAAGAACTAAGCTCTAATCACAGCTGGAAAAATAAAAAGCACATGTGTTAAAGCTCAATTTCAACGCATTATGAGACACATGCAAATTCAACGACAAAGAGGTATCAGCTCAAACCAGTCAGAATAACCATCAGCAAAAAAACTACAAAGAATAAATGCTGAAGGTGCTGTGGAGAAGTGCATACCCTCAACTTTACGTGGGACGTAACCTGGAAAGAGCCACTAAAGAGAACAGAATGGAGGTGCCTTTAAAAGGTAAATATTGAGCTACCATATGATCCAACAGACCCATTCCTGGAACTATAACCTAAGAAGACAGAATTGGAAAGACACAGGCAGGCAAATCTGCATTGCATAGTATTACAATAGCCAAGATATGGAAGTAACCAAAAAGTCCACCGACAGATGGGTGGACAAAGAAGAACTGCTACATGTACACATGGAATATGAGCTAGCGAAAAAATGAAACAATGCCATTTGCAGCACCACAGATGAGTCTAGAAGTAATCACGCAACTTGTAGTAAGTGAGACAGCGAAAGACACATATCCTATCATATCACATACAGGTGTTACCCAAAAATTGAAACAAACGAAGATATTTCCACAGAGAAAGGCAATCACAGATTCAGTACAAAAACTTATGCTTCGCCAAATGGAAAGGTGTGAGGATTGGATACACTACCATATTGAGGTTAACGGAGAGATACAAACACATGTGAAATATATAATCACCAAAGATCTACGGAATACCAAGGGAAGACTACTCAACATTGTGTCATAACCTACATGGGAAAAGGATCTGAAGAAGAATAGATATATGTATATGTGTGAAAGAAGCACATCTTGCACACCCAGAACAAACAAAACATTGTAATCAAGTTTGCTGTGATAAAAAATAAAAATTAACTTAAAACTACGAACAAGAAGTAATGAGACATAAACTTAAAGGGCTTTTTCCTGGCACATTCCATTCTAATTTACAACCTAGAACACCACTTCCAGTAAGGCTCTGTTGCCCTAGTAACCAGATTTGGTAAAGGAGAAATGCTGCCGCCTTGTGGCCCATTCCCGCAAGAGCAGCTTTTAACCCACAGCTAATGGTCACTTAACATTCACAAGGACACAGGGCTGTAAAGGACACCTGCCCTCAAAATTGTGCTGAGGTAGGGAATGGATAAAACAATTCAAAACAGGCAACATTTTCAAGAAGATAGTATGAAGAGGTAAGTTTTACTCACTCTCTTTTTAAAAAAAGGAAAATGGATAAAAGCTCAACCTCAGGAAGTATTAGACTCATGCGATCTAATCTACAAAAAGTTTTCAACTCACACCAGTCGACTGACCATCAGCAAAAAGCCTACAAACAATCAATGCTGAAGAGGTTTTAGAGAACTGTGTACCCTCTAGCTGCTGCTGAGATGTAAAGTGGTTAACAGCCAATAATGAGAACAGAAAGGAGCTGCGTTTAAAAGGAAAAATTGAGGTACCATTCAATCCAGCAGGCGCACCAATGGGCCTCTCACCTGAGAAGACCAGAATCAAGAAGACCCGGGCTGCAAAAGCTGCACTGCAGCCTTATTCACAATAGACAAGACAGTGAAGCAACCAAAATGTCCATCAACAGATGAAGGGATAAACAAGAAGTGGTCCATATACACAATGAATACTAGCCATGGAAAACCATGAAACACTGCTCTTTGAGGCACCATAGATGATCTTGGAGATAATCACAGAACATGAGGGAAGTCGGAAAGCAAAAGTCCTATATCCTATGAAATCACTTATAGGCGTTATCTAATAACTGACACAAATGAACATATTTCGACAGCGAAAGGCAATCACAGACTTATAAAAAAAAACTATGCTTACCTAAAAGGAAAGGTGGGGGGAATGGATAAATGAAGATTAGCGTTACCATCTGTATACAAATTCATATTATATACATATATCAAAAAGACCGACCATATAGCAAGGGAGGTTGATGGAACACTCTGTAATAATTTACATGGGAAGAGGATCTCTACATAAATAGATATATATAATGTGTAAATGAACCAGAGTGTGTACACCTTGGACAAACAACATTCGAACCATTACCCCAATGTAAAAAATTAAAACAACGAACTAGAAGTAATGAGACATAAACTTATGGGTGGTTTTCCTGGCACATTCCATTCAAATTTACAACCCAGGTAAACGACTTCCACAACGGCTCTGCTGCCCTAGTACCCAGATTGGGGAATGGAGAAATGCTGCCTCCTTGTGGCCGTTTCCCACAACAGCAGCTTTAAACCCACTGCAAAAGGTCACTAAATATTCACCAATTCAGTTCTGTAAATGTCACCTGCCCTCCAAAAAATACTGAGGTCGAAAATCGACCAAAAAATTGAAGAGTGCAACCTTCCAAAAAGACAATTTGAAGAGGTAGATTGTACTCACACTTTTTTTTTCTTTTTTCTTTTAACACAAAAGAAAAAGGCGTGGAAAAATGATGAATTTTAGGAATTTTTAGAGACATGTCAACCCAAATTACAAAAACCTATCAGCTCACAGCAGTCAGAATGGCCCTCGACAAAAATGCTGCAAACAATAAATGCTGACGTGATTGTGGAGAAATGAGTACCCTCGATTCTAAGGGGGACGTGGTAAGAGCCACTAATGAAAGCACAATTGAGGTGCCTTGAAAAGGTAACATTGAGCTACCATACCAGTCAATCAATCATACCCACTGCTGGGTGTATCACCTGAGAAAATGAAAATCCAAAAGTCACAGGCTGGCAATCCTGCACTCCAGCAATAGTTACCATAGGCAACACTTGGAAGCAACGAAAACGTCCATCAACAGAGGAATGCACCAAGAAGAAGTGGTCCATGTCCACAATGGAATATTAGCCATGGAAAACATTGAAGCACTGCTCTTTGAGGCACCATACATGAGCCTGGAGATAATCACACAACATGAAGTAGGACGGAAAGCAAAAGACCTATATCCTATAATATCACTTATGGCATTATCTAATAACTGACACAAATGAACATATTTCCAAAGAGAAAGACACTCACGGGCTTAGAAAACAAACTATGCTCATCTAAAAGGAAAGGAGGGGGGAATTGATAAATGAAGAATAGTGTTACTATACGTATACAAATACGTATTATATACATGTATCAAAAAGACCGAACATATAGCAAGGGCGGTCTATGGAACACTGTAATATTTTACATGGGAAGAGGATCTGTACACTAATAGACGTAGATAATGTACAAATGAACCAGACTGTGTACACCTAGGACAAACAAAATTCTAATCTTTACTCTGATTATAAAAAACTAAAAACACAAGAAGAAGTAATGAGACATAAACTTATGGGGATTTCTCCTGGCAAATTCCATTCTCATTTACAACCTAGGACAACGACTTCCAGAAAGGCTCTGCTGTCCTAGTACCCAGATTGGGGAATGGAGAAATGCTGCCTCCTTGTGGCCGTTTCCCACAACAGCAGCTTTAAACCCACTGCGAAAGGTCACTAAATATTCACCAACTTGCAGTTCTGTAAATGACACCTGCCCTCCAAAAAATTTCTGGGGTCAAAAATCGACCAAAAAATTCAAAAGAGGGCAACCTTCGAAGGAGACAATTTCAAGAGGTATATTGTACACACGGTTTTTTCTTTTAAGTGAAAAGAAAAAGGCGTGGGAAAATGATAAAGTTTAGGAACTTTTAAAGATATGCAACCGAAATTACAAATACCTATCAGCTCACAGCAGTCAGAATGGCCATCAGCAAAAATGCTGCAAACAATACATGCTGAAGGGATTGTGGAGAAATGTGTACCCTGAGCTCTAAGGGGGACGTGGTAAGAACCATTACTGTAAACACAATGGAGGTGCTTTGAAAAGGTAAACATTGAGCTACCAGTGAATAAAGCATACCATCTGCTGAGCCTATCACCTGAGAAAATGAGAATCAAAAAGTCACAGGCTGGCAAACCTGTACGCCAGCAATACTTACCATAGTCAACACATGGAAGCAACAAAAATGTCCGTCAACAGAGGAATGCACCAAGAAGAAGTGGTCCATGTATACAACGGAATAGTACTGCAGTAAAAAATGTAAATTAAATTTAAAAAACAAACAAATGTAAGGAGACATCAGCAACTGTGGGTTTCTCCGGGCACATTCCACTCTAATTTATAACCGAAGAACACCACTGGCTGGTAGGTCTGTTTCCCTAGTACCAGCGTGGGGAACGTAGAAAGGCTGCCGCCCTCTGGCCGTTACCTGCAAAAGCAGGTTTAAAGCTTGAGCTAATGGTCACTTCATATGAACTAGTACTGCAGGGCTGTAAATGAAACCTGCCCTCAAAATGTCTTGAGGGAGGTAATGGCCAAAATATTTCAAAAGGTGACACATACTTCAAGTAAACACTTTGAAGAACTAAGCTCTAATCACAGCTGGAAAAATAAAAAGCACATGTGTTAAAGCTCAATTTCAACGCATTATGAGACACATGCAAATTCAACGACAAAGAGGTATCAGCTCAAACCAGTCAGAATAACCATCAGCAAAAAAACTACAAAGAATAAATGCTGAAGGTGCTGTGGAGAAGTGCATACCCTCAACTTTACGTGGGACGTAACCTGGAAAGAGCCACTAAAGAGAACAGAATGGAGGTGCCTTTAAAAGGTAAATATTGAGCTACCATATGATCCAACAGACCCATTCCTGGAACTATAACCTAAGAAGACAGAATTGGAAAGACACAGGCAGGCAAATCTGCATTGCATAGTATTACAATAGCCAAGATATGGAAGTAACCAAAAAGTCCACCGACAGATGGGTGGACAAAGAAGAACTGCTACATGTACACATGGAATATGAGCTAGCGAAAAAATGAAACAATGCCATTTGCAGCACCACAGATGAGTCTAGAAGTAATCACGCAACTTGTAGTAAGTGAGACAGCGAAAGACACATATCCTATCATATCACATACAGGTGTTACCCAAAAATTGAAACAAACGAAGATATTTCCACAGAGAAAGGCAATCACAGATTCAGTACAAAAACTTATGCTTCGCCAAATGGAAAGGTGTGAGGATTGGATACACTACCATATTGAGGTTAACGGAGAGATACAAACACATGTGAAATATATAATCACCAAAGATCTACGGAATACCAAGGGAAGACTACTCAACATTGTGTCATAACCTACATGGGAAAAGGATCTGAAGAAGAATAGATATATGTATATGTGTGAAAGAAGCACATCTTGCACACCTAGAACAAACAAAACATTGTAATCAAGTTTGCTGTGATAAAAAATAAAAATTAACTTAAAACTACGAACAAGAAGTAATGAGACATAAACTTAAAGGGCTTTTTCCTGGCACATTCCATTCTAATTTACAACCTAGAACACCACTTCCAGTAAGGCTCTGTTGCCCTAGTAACCAGATTTGGTAAAGGAGAAATGCTGCCGCCTTGTGGCCCATTCCCGCAAGAGCAGCTTTTAACCCACAGCTAATGGTCACTTAACATTCACAAGGACTCAGGGCTGTAAAGGACACCTGCCCTCAAAATTGTGCTGAGGTAGGGAATGGATAAAACAATTCAAAACAGGCAACATTTTCAAGAAGATAGTATGAAGAGGTAAGTTTTACTCACTCTCTTTTTAGAAAAAGGAAAATGGATAAAAGCTCAACCTCAGGAAGTATTAGACTCATGCAATCTAATCTACAAAAAGTTTTCAACTCACACCAGTCGACTGACCATCAGCAAAAAGCCTACAAACAATCAATGCTGAAGAGGTTTTAGAGAACTCTGTACCCTCTAGCTGCTGGTGAGATGTAAAGTGGTTAACAGCCAATAATGAGAACAGAAAGGAGCTGCATTTAAAAGGAGAAATTGAGGTACCATTCAATCCAGCAGGCGCACCAATGGGCCTCTCACCTGAGAAGACCAGAATCAAGAAGACCCGGGCTGCAAAAGCTGCACTGCAGCCTTATTCACAATAGACAAGACAGTGAAGCAACCAAAATGTCCATCAACGGATGAAGGGATAAACAAGAAGTGGTCCATGTACACAATGAATACTAGCCATGGAAAACCATGAAACACTGCTCTTTGAGGCACCATAGATGATCTTGGAGATAATCACAGAACATGAGGGAAGTCGGAAAGCAAAAGTCCTATATCCTTTGAAATCACTTATAGGCGTTATCTAATAACTGACACAAATGAACATATTTCCACAGGGAAAGGCAATCACAGACTTATAAAAAAAAACTATGCTTACCTAAAAGAAAAGGTGGGGGGAATGGATAAATGAAGATTAGCGTTACCATCTGTATACAAATTCATATTATATACATATATCAAAAAACCGACCATATAGCAAGGGAGGTTGATGGAACACTCTGTAATAATTTACATGGGAAGAGGATCTCTACATAAATAGATATATATAATGTGTAAATGAACCAGAGTGTGTACACCTTGGACAAACAACATTCGAACCATTACCCCAATGTAAAAAATTAAAACAACGAACTAGAAGTAATGAGACATAAACTTATGGGTGGTTTTCCTGGCACATTCCATTCAAATTTACAACCTAGGTAAACGACTTCCAGAACGGCTCTGCTGCCCTAGTACCCAGATTGGGGAATGGAGAAATGCTGCCTCCTTGTGGCCGTTTCCCACAACAGCAGCTTTAAACCCACTGCAAAAGGTCACTAAATATTCACCAATTCAGTTCTGTAAATGTCACCTGCCCTCCAAAAAATACTGAGGTCGAAAATCGACCAAAAAATTCAAGAGTGCAACCTTCCAAAAAGACAATTTGAAGAGGTAGATTGTACTCACACTTTTTTTTTCTTTTTTCTTTTAACACAAAGGAAAAAGGCGTGGAAAAATGATGAATTTTAGGAATTTTTAGAGACATGTCAACCCAAATTACAAAAACCTATCAGCTCACAGCAGTCAGAATGGCCCTCGACAAAAATGCTGCAAACAATAAATGCTGACGTGATTGTGGAGAAATGAGTACCCTCGATTCTAAGGGGGACGTGGTAAGAGCCACTAATGAAAGCACAATTGAGGTGCCTTGAAAAGGTAACATTGAGCTACCATACCAGTCAATCAATCATACCCACTGCTGGGTGTATCACCTGAGAAAATGAAAATCCAAAAGTCACAGGCTGGCGATCCTGCACTCCAGCAATAGTTACCATAGGCAACACTTGGAAGCAACGAAAACGTCCATCAACAGAGGAATGCACCAAGAAGAAGTGGTCCATGTCCACAATGGAATATTAGCCATGGAAAACATTGAAGCACTGCTCTTTGAGGCACCATACATGAGCCTGGAGATAATCACAAAACATGAAGTAGGACGGAAAGCAAAAGACCTATATCCTATAATATCACTTATGGCATTATATAATAACTGACACAAATGAACATATTTCCAAAGAGAAAGACACTCACGGGCTTAGAAAACAAACTATGCTCATCTAAAAGGAAAGGAGGGGGGAATTCATAAATGAAGAATAGTGTTACTATACGTATACAAATACATATTATATACATGTATCAAAAAGACCGAACATATAGCAAGGGAGGTCTATGGAACACTGTAATATTTTACATGGGAAGAGGATCTGTACATTAATAGACATACATAATGTGCAAATGAACCAGATTGTGTACACCTAGGACAAACAATATTCTAATGTTTACTCTGATTAAAGAAATTTAAAAAACCAAGAAGTAATGAGACATAAACTTATGGGGATTTCTCCTGGCAAATTCCATTCTCATTTACAACCTAGGACAACGACTTCCAGAAAGGCTCTGCTGCCCTAGTACCCAGATTGGGGAATGGAGAAATGCTGCCTCCTTGTGGCCGTTTCCCACAAGAGCAGCTTTAAACCCACTGCAAAAGGTCACTAAATATTCAGCAACTTGCAGTTCTGTAAATGACACCTGCCCTCCAAAAAATTTCTGGGGTCAAAAATCGACCAAAAATTTCAAAAGAGGGCAACCTTCGAAGAAGACAATTTCAAGAGGTATATTGTACACACGGTTTTTTCTTTTAAGTGAAAAGAAAAAGGCGTGGGAAAATGCTAAAGTTTAGGAATTTTTAAAGATAGGCAAACCGAAATTACAAATACCTATCAGCTCACAGCAGTCAGAATGGCCATCAGCAAAAATGCTGCAAACAATACATGCTGAAGGGATTGTGGAGAAATGTGTACCCTGAGCTCTAAGGGGGACGTGGTAAGAACCATTACTGTAAACACAATGGAGGTGCTTTGAAAAGGTAAACATTGAGCTACCAGTGAATAAAGCATACCATCTGCTGAGCCTATCACCTGAGAAAATGAGAATCAAAAAGTCACAGGCTGGCAAACCTGTACGCCAGCAATACTTACCATAGTCAACACATGGAAGCAACAAAAATGTCCATCAACAGAGGAATGCACCAAGAAGAAGTGGTCCATGTATACAACGGAATAGTACTCCAGTAAAAAATATAAATTAAATTTAAAAAACAAACAAATGTAAGGAGACATCAGCAACTGTGGGTTTCTCCGGGCACATTCCACTCTAATTTATAACCGAAGAACACCACTGGCTGGTAGGTCTGTTTCCCTAGTACCAGCGTGGGGAACGTAGAAATGCTGCCGCCCTCTGGCCGTTACCTGCAAAAGCAGGTTTAAAGCTTGAGCTAATGGTCACTTCATATGAACTAGTACTGCAGGGCTGTAAATGAAACCTGCCCTCAAAATGTCTTGAGGGAGGTAATGGCCAAAATATTTCAAAAGGTGACACATACTTCAAGTAAACACTTTGAAGAACTAAGCTCTAATCACAGCTGGAAAAATAAAAAGCACATGTCTTAAAGCTCAATTTCAACGCATTATGAGACACATGCAAATTCAACCACAAAGAGGTATCAGCTCAAACCAGTCAGAATAACCATCAGCAAAAAACTACAAAGAATAAATGCTGAAGGTGCTGTGGAGAAGTGCATACCCTCAACTTTACATGGGACGTAACCTGGAAAGAGCCACTAAAGAGAACAGAATGGAGGTGCCTTTAAAAGGTAAACATTGAGCTACCATATGATCCAACAGACCCATTCCTGGAACTATAACCTAAGAAGACAGAATTGGAAAGACACAGGCAGGCAAATCTGCATTGCATAATATTACAATAGCCAAGATATGGAAGTAACCAAAAAGTCCACCGACAGATGGGTGGACAAAGAAGAACTGCTATATGTACAGATGGAATATAGCTAGCGAAAAAATGAAACAATGCCATTTGCAGCACCATAGATGTGTCTAGAATTAATCACGCAACTTGTAGTAAGTGAGACAGCGAAAGACACATATCCTATCATATCACATACAGGTGTTACCTAAAAATTGAAACAAAGGAAGATATTTCCACAGAGAAAGGCAATCACAGATTCAGTACAAAAACTTATGCTTCGCCAAATGGAAAGGTGTGAGGATTGGATACACTACCATATTGAGGTTAATGGAGAGATAGCAACACATGTGAAATATATAATCACCAAAGATCTACGGAATACCAAGGGAAGACTACTCAACATTGTGTCATAACCTACATGGGAAAAGGATCTGAAGAAGAATAGATATATGTATATGTGTGAAAGAAGCACATCTTGCACACCTAGAACAAACAAAACATTGTAATCAAGTTTGCTGTGATAAAAAATAAAACTTAAGTTAAAACTACGAACAAGAAGTAATGAGACATAAACTTAAAGGGCTTTTTCCTGGCACATTCCATTCTAATTTACAACCTAGAACACCACTTCCAGTAAGGCTCTGTTGCCCTAGTAACCAGATTTGGTAAAGGAGAAATGCTGCCGCCTTGTGGCCCATTCCCGCAAGAGCAGCTTTTAACCCACAGCTAATGGTCACTTAACATTCACAAGGACGCAGGGCTGTAAAGGACACCTGCCCTCAAAATTGTGCTGAGGTAGGGAATGGATAAAACAATTCAAAACAGGCAACATTTTCAAGAAGATAGTATGAAGAGGTAAGTTTTACTCACTCTCTTTTTAAAAAAAGGAAAATGGGTAAAAGCTAAACCTCAGGAAGTATTAGACTCATGCAATCTAATCTACAAAAAGTTTTCAACTCACACCAGACGACTGACCATCAGCAAAAAGCCTACAAACAATCAATGCTGAAGAGGTTTTAGAGAACTCTGTACACTCTAGCTGCTGGTGAGATGTAAAGTGGTTAACAGCCAATAATGAGAACAGAAAGGAGCTGCGTTTAAAAGGAAAAACTGAGGTACCATTCAATCCAGCAGGCGCACCAATGGGCCTCTCACCTGAGAAGACCAGAATCAAGAAGACCCGGGCTGCAAAAGCTGCACTGCAGCCTTATTCACAATAGACAAGACAGTGAAGCAACCAAAATGTCCATCAACGGATGAAGGGATAAACAAGAAGTGGTCCATGTACACAATGAATACTAGCCATGGAAAACCATGAAACACTGCTCTTTGAGGCACCATAGATGATCTTGGAGATAATCACAGAACATGAGGGAAGTCGGAAAGCAAAAGTCCTATATCCTATGAAATCACTTATAGGCGTTATCTAATAACTGACACAAATGAACATATTTCCACAGGGAAAGGCAATCACAGACTTATAAAAAAAAACTATGCTTACCTAAAAGGAAAGGTGGGGGGAATGGATAAATGAAGATTAGCGTTACCATCTGTATACAAATTCATATTATATACATATATCAAAAAGACCGACCATATAGCAAGGGAGGTTGATGGAACACTCTGTAATAATTTACATGGGAAGAGGATCTCTACATAAATAGATATATATATAATGTGTAAATGAACCAGAGTGTGTACACCTTGGACAAACAACATTCGAACCATTACCCCAATGTAAAAAATTAAAACAACGAACTAGAAGTAATGAGACATAAACTTGTGGGTGGTTTTCCTGGCACATTCCATTCAAATTTACAACCTAGGTAAACGACTTCCAGAACAGCTCTGCTGCCCTAGTACCCAGATTAGGGAATGGAGAAATGCTGCCTCCTTGTGGCCGTTTCCCACAACAGCAGCTTTAAACCCACTGCAAAAGGTCACTAAATATTCACCAATTCAGTTCTGTAAATGTCACCTGCCCTCCAAAAAATACTGAGGTCGAAAATCGACCAAAAAATTCAAGAGTGCAACCTTCCAAAAAGACAATTTGAAGAGGTAGATTGTACTCACACTTTTTTTTTCTTTTTTCTTTTAACACAAAAGAAAAAGGCGTGGAAAAATGATGAATTTTAGGAATTTTTAAAGACATGTCAACCCAAATTACAAAAACCTATCAGCTCACAGCAGTCAGAATGGCCCTCGACAAAAATGCTGCAAACAATAAATGCTGACGTGATTGTGGAGAAATGAGTACCCTCGATTCTAAGGGGGACGTGGTAAGAGCCACTAATGAAAGCACAATTGAGGTGCCTTGAAAAGGTAACATTGAGCTACCATACCAGTCAATCAATCATACCCACTGCTGGGTGTATCACCTGAGAAAATGAAAATCCAAAAGTCACAGGCTGGCAATCCTGCACTCCAGCAATAGTTACCATAGGCAACATTTGGAAGCAACGAAAACGTCCATCAACAGAGGAATGCACCAACAAGAAGTGGTCCATGTCCACAATGGAATATTAGCCATGGAAAACATTGAAGCACTGCTCTTTGAGGCACCATACATGAGCCTGGAGATAATCACAAATCATGAAGTAGGACAGAAAGCAAAAGACCTATATCCTATAATATCACTTATGGCATTATCTAATAACTGACACAAATGAACATATTTCCAAAGAAAAAGACACTCACGGGCTTAGAAAACAAACTATGCTCATCTAAAAGGAAAGGAGGGGGCAATTGATAAATGAAGAATAGTGTTACTATACGTATACAAATACATATTATATACATGTATCAAAAAGACCGAACATATAGCAAGGGAGGTCTATGGAACACTGTAATATTTTACATGGGAAGAGGATCTGTACATTAATAGACGTAGGTAATGTACAAATGAACCAGATTGTGTACACCTAGGACAAACAAGATTCTAATCTTTACTCTGATTAAAAAAATTTAAAAACCCAAGAAGAAGTAATGAGACATAAACTTATGGGGATTTCTCCTGGCAAATTCCATTCTCATTTACAACCTAGGACAACGACTTCCAGAAAGGCTCTGCTGCCCTAGTACCCAGATTGGGGAATGGAGAAATGCTGCCTCCTTGTGGCCGTTTCCCACAACAGCAGCTTTAAACCCACTGCAAAAGGTCACTAAATATTCACCAACTTGCAGTTCTGTAAATGACACCTGCCCTCCAAAAAATTTCTGGGGTCAAAAATCGACCAAAAAATTCAAAAGAGGGCAACCTTCGAAGAAGACAATTTCAAGAGGTATATTGTACACACGGTTTTTTCTTTTAAGTGAAAAGAAAAAGGCGTGGGAAAATGATAAAGTTTAGGAATATTTAAAGATATGCAAACGGAAATTACAAATACCTATCAGCTCACAGCAGTCAGAATGGCCATCAGCAAAAATGCTGCAAACAATACATGCTGAAGGGATTGTGGAGAAATGTGTACCCTGAGCTCTAAGGGGGACGTGGTAAGAACCATTACTGTAAACACAATGGAGGTGCTTTGAAAAGGTAAACATTGAGCTACCAGTGAATCAAGCATACCATCTGCTGAGCCTATCACCTGAGAAAATGAGAATCAAAAAGTCACAGGCTGGCAAACCTGTACGCCAGCAATACTTACCATAGTCAACACATGGAAGCAACAAAAATGTCCATCAACAGAGGAATGCACCAAGAAGAAGTGGTCCATGTATACAACGGAATAGTACTCCAGTAAGAAATATAAATTAAATTTAAAAAACAAACAAATGTAAGGAGACATCAGCAACTGTGGGTTTCTCCGGGCACATTCCACTCTAATTTATAACCGAAGAACACCACTGGCTGGTAGGTCTGTTTCCCTAGTACCAGCGTGGGGAACGTAGAAAGGCTGCCGCCCTCTGGCCGTTACCTGCAAAAGCAGGTTTAAAGCTTCAGCTAATGGTCACTTCATATGAACTAGTACTGCAGGGCTGTAAATGAAACCTGCCCTCAAAATGTCTTGAGGGAGGTAATGGCCAAAATATTTCAAAAGGTGACACATACTTCAAGTAAACACTTTGAAGAAATAAGCTCTAATCACAGCTGGAAAAATAAAAAGCACATGTCTTAAAGCTCAATTTCAACGCATTATGAGACACATGCAAATTCAACCACAAAGAGGTATCAGCTCAAACCAGTCAGAATAACCATCAGCAAAAAACTACAAAGAATAAATGCTGAAGGTGCTGTGGAGAAGTGCATACCCTCAACTTTACATGGGACGTAACCTGGAAAGAGCCACTAAAGAGAACAGAATGGAGGTGCCTTTAAAAGGTAAACATTGAGCTACCATATGATCCAACAGACCCATTCCTGGAACTATAACCTAAGAAGACAGAATTGGAAAGACACAGGCAGGCAAATCTGCATTGCATAGTATTACAATAGCCAAGATATGGAAGTAACCAAAAAGTCCACCGACAGATGGGTGGACAAAGAAGAACTGCTATATGTACAGATGGAATATAGCTAGCGAAAAAATGAAACAATGCCATTTGCAGCACCATAGATGTGTCTAGAAGTAATCACGCAACTTTTAGTAAATGAGACAGTGAAAGACACATATCCTATCATATCACATACAGGTGTTACCTAAAAATTGAAACAAAGGAAGATATTTCCACAGAGAAAGGCAATCACAGATTCAGTACAAAAACTTATGCTTCGCCAAATGGAAAGGTGTGTGGATTGGATACACTACCATATTGAGGTTAACGGAGAGATACAAACACATGTGAAATATATAATCACCAAAGATCTACGGAATACCAAGGGAAGACTACTCAACATTGTGTCATAACCTACATGGGAAAAGGATCTGAAGAAGAATAGATATATGTATATGTGTGAAAGAAGCACATCTTGCACATCTAGAACAAACAAAACATTGTAATCAAGTTTGCTGTGATAAAAAATAAAAATTAACTTAAAACTACGAACAAGAAGTAATGAGACATAAACTTAAAGGGCTTTTTCCTGGCACATTCCATTCTAATTTACAACCTAGAACACCACTTCCAGTAAGGCTCTGTTGCCCTAGTAACCAGATTTGGTAAAGGAGAAATGCTGCCGCTTTGTGGCCCATTCCCGCAAGAGCAGCTTTTAACCCACAGCTAATGGTCACTTAACATTCACAAGGACTCAGGCCTGTAAAGGACACCTGCCCTCAAAATTGTGCTGAGGTAGGGAATGGATAAAACAATTCAAAACAGGCAACATTTTCAAGAAGATAGTATGAAGAGGTAAGTTTTACTCACTCTCTTTTTAAAAAAAGGAAAATGGGTAAAAGCTCAACCTCAGGAAGTATTAGACTCATGCAATCTAATCTACAAAAAGTTTTCAACTCACACCAGTTGACTGACCATCAGCAAAAAGCCTACAAACAATCAATGCTGAAGAGGTTTTAGAGAACTCTGTACCCTCTAGCTGCTGGTGAGATGTAAAGTGGTTAACAGCCAATAATGAGAACAGAAGGGAGCTGCGTTTAAAAGGAAAAACTGAGGTACCATTCAATCCAGCAGGCGCACCAATGGGCCTCTCACCTGAGAAGACCAGAATCAAGAAGACCCGGGCTGCAAAAGCTGCACTGCAGCCTTATTCACAATAGACAAGACAGTGAAGCAACCAAAATGTCCATCAACAGATGAAGGGATAAAGAAGAAGTGGTCCATGTACACAATGAATACTAGCCATGGAAAACCATGAAACAATGCTCTTTGAGGCACCATAGATGATCTTGGAGATAATCACAGAACATGAGGGAAGTCGGAAAGCAAAAGTCCTATATCCTATGAAATCACTTATAGGCGTTATCTAATAACTGACACAAATGAACATATTTCCACAGGGAAAGGCAATCACAGACTTATAAAAAAAAAAACTATGCTTACCTAAAAGGAAAGGTGGGGGGAATGGATAAATGAAGATTAGCGTTACCATCTGTATACAAATTCATATTATATACATATATCAAAAAGACCGACCATATAGCAAGGGAGGTTGATGGAACACTCTGTAATAATTTACATGGGAAGAGGATCTCTACATAAATAGATATATATAATGGGTAAATGAACCAGAGTGTGTACACCTTGGACAAACAACATTTGAACCATTACCCCAATGTAAAAAATTAAAACAACGAACTAGAAGTAATGAGACATAAACTTGTGGGTGGTTTTCCTGGCACATTCCATTCAAATTTACAACCTAGGTAAACGACTTCCAGAACGGCTCTGCTGCCCTAGTACCCAGATTAGGGAATGGAGAAATGCTGCCTCCTTGTGGCCGTTTCCCACAACAGCAGCTTTAAACCCACTGCAAAAGGTCACTAAATATTCACCAATTCAGTTCTGTAAATGTCACCTGCCCTCCAAAAAATACTGAGGTCGAAAATCGACCAAAAAATTCAAGAGTGCAACCTTCCAAAAAGACAATTTGAAGAGGTAGATTGTACTCACACTTTTTTTTTCTTTTTTCTTTTAACACAAAAGAAAAAGGCGTGGAAAAATGATGAATTTTAGGAATTTTTAAAGACATGTCAACCCAAATTACAAAAACCTATCAGCTCACACCAGTCAGAATGGCCCTCGACAAAAATGCTGCAAACAATAAATGCTGACGTGATTGTGGAGAAATGAGTACCCTCGATTCTAAGGGGGACGTGGTAAGAGCCACTAATGAAAGCACAATTGAGGTGCCTTGAAAAGGTAACATTGAGCTACCATACCAGTCAATCAATCATACCCACTGCTGGGTGTATCACCTGAGAAAATGAAAATCCAAAAGTCACAGGCTGGCAATCCTGCACTCCAGCAATAGTTACCATAGGCAACATTTGGAAGCAACGAAAACGTCCATCAACAGAGGAATGCACCAACAAGAAGTGGTCCATGTCCACAATGGAATATTAGCCATGGAAAACATTGAAGCACTGCTCTTTGAGGCACCATACATGAGCCTGGAGATAATCACAAATCATGAAGTAGGACAGAAAGCAAAAGACCTATATCCTATAATATCACTTATGGCATTATCTAATAACTGACACAAATGAACATATTTCCAAAGAAAAAGACACTCACGGGCTTAGAAAACAAACTATGCTCATCTAAAAGGAAAGGAGGGGGCAATTGATAAATGAAGAATAGTGTTACTATATGTATACAAATACATATTATATACATGTATCAAAAAGACCGAACATATAGCAAGGGAGGTCTATGGAACACTGTAATATTTTACATGGGAAGAGGATCTGTACATTAATAGACGTAGGTAATGTACAAATGAACCAGATTGTGTACACCTAGGACAAACAAGATTCTAATGTTTACTCTGATTAAAAAAATTTAAAAACCAAAGAAGAAGTAATGAGACATAAACTTATGGGGATTTCTCCTGGCAAATTCCATTCTCATTTACAACCTAGGACAACGACTTCCAGAAAGGCTCTGCTGCCCTAGTACCCAGATTGGGGAATGGAGAAATGCTGCCTCCTTGTGGCCGTTTCCCACAACAGCAGCTTTAAACCCACTGCAAAAGGTCACTAAATATTCACCAACTTGCAGTTCTGTAAATGACACCTGCCCTCCAAAAAATTTCTGGGGTCAAAAATCGACCAAAAAATTCAAAAGAGGGCAACCTTCGAAGAAGACAATTTCAAGAGGTATATTGTACACACGGTTTTTTCTTTTAAGTGAAAAGAAAAAGGCATGGGAAAATGATAAAGTTTAGGAATATTTAAAGATATGCAAACGGAAATTACAAATACCTATCAGCTCACAGCAGTCAGAATGGCCATCAGCAAAAATGCTGCAAACAATACATGCTGAAGGGATTGTGGAGAAATGTGTACCCTGAGCTCTAAGGGGGACGTGGTAAGAACCATTACTGTAAACACAATGGAGGTGCTTTGAAAAGGTAAACATTGAGCTACCAGTGAATCAAGCATACCATCTGCTGAGCCTATCACCTGAGAAAATGAGAATCAAAAAGTCACAGGCTGGCAAACCTGTACGCCAGCAATACTTACCATAGTCAACACATGGAAGCAACAAAAATGTCCATCAACAGAGGAATGCACCAAGAAGAAGTGGTCCATGTATACAACGGAATAGTACTCCAGTAAGAAATATAAATTAAATTTAAAAAACAAACAAATGTAAGGAGACATCAGCAACTGTGGGTTTCTCCGGGCACATTCCACTCTAATTTATAACCGAAGAACACCACTGGCTGGTAGGTCTGTTTCCCTAGTACCAGCGTGGGGAACGTAGAAAGGCTGCCGCCCTCTGGCCGTTACCTGCAAAAGCAGGTTTAAAGCTTCAGCTAATGGTCACTTCATATGAACTAGTACTGCAGGGCTGTAAATGAAACCTGCCCTCAAAATGTCTTGAGGGAGGTAATGGCCAAAATATTTCAAAAGGTGACACATACTTCAAGTAAACACTTTGAAGAACTAAGCTCTAATCACAGCTGGAAAAATAAAGAGCACATGTCTTAAAGCTCAATTTCAACGCATTATGAGACACATGCAAATTCAACCACAAAGAGGTATCAGCTCAAACCAGTCAGAATAACCATCAGCAAAAAAACTACAAAGAATAAATGCTGAAGGTGCTGTGGAGAAGTGCATACCCTCAACTTTACGTGGGACGTAACCTGGAAAGAGCCACTAAAGAGAACAGAATGGAGGTGCCTTTAAAAGGTAAATATTGAGCTACCATATGATCCAACAGACCCATTCCTGGAACTATAACCTAAGAAGACAGAATTGGAAAGACACAGGCAGGCAAATCTGCATTGCATAGTATTACAATAGCCAAGATATGGAAGTAACCAAAAAGTCCACCGACAGATGGGTGGACAAAGAAGAACTGCTACATGTACACATGGAATATGAGCTAGCGAAAAAATGAAACAATGCCATTTGCAGCACCACAGATGAGTCTAGAAGTAATCACGCAACTTGTAGTAAGTGAGACAGCGAAAGACACATATCCTATCATATCACATACAGGTGTTACCCAAAAATTGAAACAAACGAAGATATTTCCACAGAGAAAGGCAATCACAGATTCAGTACAAAAACTTATGCTTCGCCAAATGGAAAGGTGTGAGGATTGGATACACTACCATATTGAGGTTAACGGAGAGATACAAACACATGTGAAATATATAATCACCAAAGATCTACGGAATACCAAGGGAAGACTACTCAACATTGTGTCATAACCTACATGGGAAAAGGATCTGAAGAAGAATAGATATATGTATATGTGTGAAAGAAACACATCTTGCACACCCAGAACAAACAAAACATTGTAATCAAGTTTGCTGTGATAAAAAATAAAAATTAACTTAAAACTACGAACAAGAAGTAATGAGACATAAACTTAAAGGGCTTTTTCCTGGCACATTCCATTCTAATTTACAACCTAGAACACCACTTCCAGTAAGGCTCTGTTGCCCTAGTAACCAGATTTGGTAAAGGAGAAATGCTGCCGCCTTGTGGCCCATTCCCGCAAGAGCAGCTTTTAACCCACAGCTAATGGTCACTTAACATTCACAAGGACGCAGGGCTGTAAAGGACACCTGCCCTCAAAATTGTGCTGAGGTAGGGAATGGATAAAACAATTCAAAACAGGCAACATTTTCAAGAAGATAGTATGAAGAGGTAAGTTTTACTCACTCTCTTTTTAAAAAAAGGAAAATGGATAAAAGCTCAACCTCAGGAAGTATTAGACTCATGCGATCTAATCTACAAAAAGTTTTCAACTCACACCAGTCGACTGACCATCAGCAAAAAGCCTACAAACAATCAATGCTGAAGAGGTTTTAGAGAACTGTGTACCCTCTAGCTGCTGCTGAGATGTAAAGTGGTTAACAGCCAATAATGAGAACAGAAAGGAGCTGCGTTTAAAAGGAAAAATTGAGGTACCATTCAATCCAGCAGGCGCACCAATGGGCCTCTCACCTGAGAAGACCAGAATCAAGAAGACCCGGGCTGCAAAAGCTGCACTGCAGCCTTATTCACAATAGACAAGACAGTGAAGCAACCAAAATGTCCATCAACAGATGAAGGGATAAACAAGAAGTGGTCCATATACACAATGAATACTAGCCATGGAAAACAATGAAACACTGCTCTTTGAGGCACCATAGATGATCTTGGAGATAATCACAGAACATGAGGGAAGTCGGAAAGCAAAAGTCCTATATCCTATGAAATCACTTATAGGCGTTATCTAATAACTGACACAAATGAACATATTTCGACAGCGAAAGGCAATCACAGACTTATAAAAAAAAACTATGCTTACCTAAAAGGAAAGGTGGGGGGAATGGATAAATGAAGATTAGCGTTACCATCTGTATACAAATTCATATTATATACATATATCAAAAAGACCGACCATATAGCAAGGGAGGTTGATGGAACACTCTGTAATAATTTACATGGGAAGAGGATCTCTACATAAATAGATATATATAATGTGTAAATGAACCAGAGTGTGTACACCTTGGACAAACAACATTCGAACCATTACCCCAATGTAAAAAATTAAAACAACGAACTAGAAGTAATGAGACATAAACTTATGGGTGGTTTTCCTGGCACATTCCATTCAAATTTACAACCCAGGTAAACGACTTCCAGAACGGCTCTGCTGCCCTAGTACCCAGATTGGGGAATGGAGAAATGCTGCCTCCTTGTGGCCGTTTCCCACAACAGCAGCTTTAAACCCACTGCAAAAGGTCACTAAATATTCACCAATTCAGTTCTGTAAATGTCACCTGCCCTCCAAAAAATACTGAGGTCGAAAATCGACCAAAAAATTCAAGAGTGCAACCTTCCAAAAAGACAATTTGAAGAGGTAGATTGTACTCACACTTTTTTTTTCTTTTTTCTTTTAACACAAAAGAAAAAGGCGTGGAAAAATGATGAATTTTAGGAATTTTTAGAGACATGTCAACCCAAATTACAAAAACCTATCAGCTCACAGCAGTCAGAATGGCCCTCGACAAAAATGCTGCAAACAATAAATGCTGACGTGATTGTGGAGAAATGAGTACCCTCGATTCTAAGGGGGACGTGGTAAGAGCCACTAATGAAAGCACAATTGAGGTGCCTTGAAAAGGTAACATTGAGCTACCATACCAGTCAATCAATCATACCCACTGCTGGGTGTATCACCTGAGAAAATGAAAATCCAAAAGTCACAGGCTGGCAATCCTGCACTCCAGCAATAGTTACCATAGGCAACACTTGGAAGCAACGAAAACGTCCATCAACAGAGGAATGCACCAAGAAGAAGTGGTCCATGTCCACAATGGAATATTAGCCATGGAAAACATTGAAGCACTGCTCTTTGAGGCACCATACATGAGCCTGGAGATAATCACACAACATGAAGTAGGACGGAAAGCAAAAGACCTATATCCTATAATATCACTTATGGCATTATCTAATAACTGACACAAATGAACATATTTCCAAAGAGAAAGACACTCACGGGCTTAGAAAACAAACTATGCTCATCTAAAAGGAAAGGAGGGGGGAATTGATAAATGAAGAATAGTGTTACTATACGTATACAAATACGTATTATATACATGTATCAAAAAGACCGAACATATAGCAAGGGCGGTCTATGGAACACTGTAATATTTTACATGGGAAGAGGATCTGTACACTAATAGACGTAGATAATGTACAAATGAACCAGACTGTGTACACCTAGGACAAACAAAATTCTAATCTTTACTCTGATTATAAAAAACTAAAAACACAAGAAGAAGTAATGAGACATAAACTTATGGGGATTTCTCCTGGCAAATTCCATTCTCATTTACAACCTAGGACAACGACTTCCAGAAAGGCTCTGCTGTCCTAGTACCCAGATTGGGGAATGGAGAAATGCTGCCTCCTTGTGGCCGTTTCCCACAACAGCAGCTTTAAACCCACTGCGAAAGGTCACTAAATATTCACCAACTTGCAGTTCTGTAAATGACACCTGCCCTCCAAAAAATTTCTGGGGTCAAAAATCGACCAAAAAATTCAAAAGAGGGCAACCTTCGAAGGAGACAATTTCAAGAGGTATATTGTACACACGGTTTTTTCTTTTAAGTGAAAAGAAAAAGGCGTGGGAAAATGATAAAGTTTAGGAACTTTTAAAGATATGCAACCGAAATTACAAATACCTATCAGCTCACAGCAGTCAGAATGGCCATCAGCAAAAATGCTGCAAACAATACATGCTGAAGGGATTGTGGAGAAATGTGTACCCTGAGCTCTAAGGGGGACGTGGTAAGAACCATTACTGTAAACACAATGGAGGTGCTTTGAAAAGGTAAACATTGAGCTACCAGTGAATCAAGCATACCACCTGCTGAGCCTATCACCTGAGAAAATGAGAATCAAAAAGTCACAGGCTGGCAAACCTGTACGCCAGCAATACTTACCATAGTCAACACATGGAAGCAACAAAAATGTCCGTCAACAGAGGAATGCACCAAGAAGAAGTGGTCCATGTATACAACGGAATAGTACTGCAGTAAAAAATGTAAATTAAATTTAAAAAACAAACAAATGTAAGGAGACATCAGCAACTGTGGGTTTCTCCGGGCACATTCCACTCTAATTTATAACCGAAGAACACCACTGGCTGGTAGGTCTGTTTCCCTAGTACCAGCGTGGGGAACGTAGAAAGGCTGCCGCCCTCTGGCCGTTACCTGCAAAAGCAGGTTTAAAGCTTGAGCTAATGGTCACTTCATATGAACTAGTACTGCAGGGCTGTAAATGAAACCTGCCCTCAAAATGTCTTGAGGGAGGTAATGGCCAAAATATTTCAAAAGGTGACACATACTTCAAGTAAACACTTTGAAGAACTAAGCTCTAATCACAGCTGGAAAAATAAAAAGCACATGTCTTAAAGCTCAATTTCAACGCATTATGAGACACATGCAAATTCAACCACAAAGAGGTATCAGCTCAAACCAGTCAGAATAACCATCAGCAAAAAAACTACAAAGAATAAATGCTGAAGGTGCTGTGGAGAAGTGCATACCCTCAACTTTACGTGGGACGTAACCTGGAAAGAGCCACTAAAGAGAACAGAATGGAGGTGCCTTTAAAAGGTAAATATTGAGCTACCATATGATCCAACAGACCCATTCCTGGAACTATAACCTAAGAAGACAGAATTGGAAAGACACAGGCAGGCAAATCTGCATTGCATAGTATTACAATAGCCAAGATATGGAAGTAACCAAAAAGTCCACCGACAGATGGGTGGACAAAGAAGAACTGCTACATGTACACATGGAATATGAGCTAGCGAAAAAATGAAACAATGCCATTTGCAGCACCACAGATGAGTCTAGAAGTAATCACGCAACTTGTAGTAAGTGAGACAGCGAAAGACACATATCCTATCATATCACATACAGGTGTTACCCAAAAATTGAAACAAACGAAGATATTTCCACAGAGAAAGGCAATCACAGATTCAGTACAAAAACTTATGCTTCGCCAAATGGAAAGGTGTGAGGATTGGATACACTACCATATTGAGGTTAACGGAGAGATACAAACACATGTGAAATATATAATCACCAAAGATCTACGGAATACCAAGGGAAGACTACTCAACATTGTGTCATAACCTACATGGGAAAAGGATCTGAAGAAGAATAGATATATGTATATGTGTGAAAGAAGCACATCTTGCACACCTAGAACAAACAAAACATTGTAATCAAGTTTGCTGTGATAAAAAATAAAAATTAACTTAAAACTACGAACAAGAAGTAATGAGACATAAACTTAAAGGGCTTTTTCCTGGCACATTCCATTCTAATTTACAACCTAGAACACCACTTCCAGTAAGGCTCTGTTGCCCTAGTAACCAGATTTGGTAAAGGAGAAATGCTGCCGCCTTGTGGCCCATTCCCGCAAGAGCAGCTTTTAACCCACAGCTAATGGTCACTTAACATTCACAAGGACTCAGGGCTGTAAAGGACACCTGCCCTCAAAATTGTGCTGAGGTAGGGAATGGATAAAACAATTCAAAACAGGCAACATTTTCAAGAAGATAGTATGAAGAGGTAAGTTTTACTCACTCTCTTTTTAGAAAAAGGAAAATGGATAAAAGCTCAACCTCAGGAAGTATTAGACTCATGCAATCTAATCTACAAAAAGTTTTCAACTCACACCAGTCGACTGACCATCAGCAAAAAGCCTACAAACAATCAATGCTGAAGAGGTTTTAGAGAACTCTGTACCCTCTAGCTGCTGGTGAGATGTAAAGTGGTTAACAGCCAATAATGAGAACAGAAAGGAGCTGCGTTTAAAAGGAGAAATTGAGGTACCATTCAATCCAGCAGGCGCACCAATGGGCCTCTCACCTGAGAAGACCAGAATCAAGAAGACCCGGGCTGCAAAAGCTGCACTGCAGCCTTATTCACAATAGACAAGACAGTGAAGCAACCAAAATGTCCATCAACGGATGAAGGGATAAACAAGAAGTGGTCCATGTACACAATGAATACTAGCCATGGAAAACCATGAAACACTGCTCTTTGAGGCACCATAGATGATCTTGGAGATAATCACAGAACATGAGGGAAGTCGGAAAGCAAAAGTCCTATATCCTTTGAAATCACTTATAGGCGTTATCTAATAACTGACACAAATGAACATATTTCCACAGGGAAAGGCAATCACAGACTTATAAAAAAAAACTATGCTTACCTAAAAGGAAAGGTGGGGGGAATGGATAAATGAAGATTAGCGTTACCATCTGTATACAAATTCATATTATATACATATATCAAAAAACCGACCATATAGCAAGGGAGGTTGATGGAACACTCTGTAATAATTTACATGGGAAGAGGATCTCTACATAAATAGATATATATAATGTGTAAATGAACCAGAGTGTGTACACCTTGGACAAACAACATTCGAACCATTACCCCAATGTAAAAAATTAAAACAACGAACTAGAAGTAATGAGACATAAACTTATGGGTGGTTTTCCTGGCACATTCCATTCAAATTTACAACCTAGGTAAACGACTTCCAGAACGGCTCTGCTGCCCTAGTACCCAGATTGGGGAATGGAGAAATGCTGCCTCCTTGTGGCCGTTTCCCACAACAGCAGCTTTAAACCCACTGCAAAAGGTCACTAAATATTCACCAATTCAGTTCTGTAAATGTCACCTGCCCTCCAAAAAATACTGAGGTCGAAAATCGACCAAAAAATTCAAGAGTGCAACCTTCCAAAAAGACAATTTGAAGAGGTAGATTGTACTCACACTTTTTTTTTCTTTTTTCTTTTAACACAAAGGAAAAAGGCGTGGAAAAATGATGAATTTTAGGAATTTTTAGAGACATGTCAACCCAAATTACAAAAACCTATCAGCTCACAGCAGTCAGAATGGCCCTCGACAAAAATGCTGCAAACAATAAATGCTGACGTGATTGTGGAGAAATGAGTACCCTCGATTCTAAGGGGGACGTGGTAAGAGCCACTAATGAAAGCACAATTGAGGTGCCTTGAAAAGGTAACATTGAGCTACCATACCAGTCAATCAATCATACCCACTGCTGGGTGTATCACCTGAGAAAATGAAAATCCAAAAGTCACAGGCTGGCGATCCTGCACTCCAGCAATAGTTACCATAGGCAACACTTGGAAGCAACGAAAACGTCCATCAACAGAGGAATGCACCAAGAAGAAGTGGTCCATGTCCACAATGGAATATTAGCCATGGAAAACATTGAAGCACTGCTCTTTGAGGCACCATACATGAGCCTGGAGATAATCACAAAACATGAAGTAGGACGGAAAGCAAAAGACCTATATCCTATAATATCACTTATGGCATTATCTAATAACTGACACAAATGAACATATTTCCAAAGAGAAAGACACTCACGGGCTTAGAAAACAAACTATGCTCATCTAAAAGGAAAGGAGGGGGGAATTCATAAATGAAGAATAGTGTTACTATACGTATACAAATACATATTATATACATGTATCAAAAAGACCGAACATATAGCAAGGGAGGTCTATGGAACACTGTAATATTTTACATGGGAAGAGGATCTGTACATTAATAGACATACATAATGTGCAAATGAACCAGATTGTGTACACCTAGGACAAACAATATTCTAATGTTTACTCTGATTAAAGAAATTTAAAAAACCAAGAAGTAATGAGACATAAACTTATGGGGATTTCTCCTGGCAAATTCCATTCTCATTTACAACCTAGGACAACGACTTCCAGAAAGGCTCTGCTGCCCTAGTACCCAGATTGGGGAATGGAGAAATGCTGCCTCCTTGTGGCCGTTTCCCACAAGAGCAGCTTTAAACCCACTGCAAAAGGTCACTAAATATTCAGCAACTTGCAGTTCTGTAAATGACACCTGCCCTCCAAAAAATTTCTGGGGTCAAAAATCGACCAAAAATTTCAAAAGAGGGCAACCTTCGAAGAAGACAATTTCAAGAGGTATATTGTACACACGGTTTTTTCTTTTAAGTGAAAAGAAAAAGGCGTGGGAAAATGCTAAAGTTTAGGAATTTTAAAGATATGCAAACCGAAATTACAAATACCTATCAGCTCACAGCAGTCAGAATGGCCATCAGCAAAAATGCTGCAAACAATACATGCTGAAGGGATTGTGGAGAAATGTGTACCCTGAGCTCTAAGGGGGACGTGGTAAGAACCATTACTGTAAACACAATGGAGGTGCTTTGAAAAGGTAAACATTGAGCTACCAGTGAATAAAGCATACCATCTGCTGAGCCTATCACCTGAGAAAATGAGAATCAAAAAGTCACAGGCTGGCAAACCTGTACGCCAGCAATACTTACCATAGTCAACACATGGAAGCAACAAAAATGTCCATCAACAGAGGAATGCACCAAGAAGAAGTGGTCCATGTATACAACGGAATAGTACTCCAGTAAAAAATATAAATTAAATTTAAAAAACAAACAAATGTAAGGAGACATCAGCAACTGTGGGTTTCTCCGGGCACATTCCACTCTAATTTATAACCGAAGAACACCACTGGCTGGTAGGTCTGTTTCCCTAGTACCAGCGTGGGGAACGTAGAAATGCTGCCGCCCTCTGGCCGTTACCTGCAAAAGCAGGTTTAAAGCTTGAGCTAATGGTCACTTCATATGAACTAGTACTGCAGGGCTGTAAATGAAACCTGCCCTCAAAATGTCTTGAGGGAGGTAATGGCCAAAATATTTCAAAAGGTGACACATACTTCAAGTAAACACTTTGAAGAACTAAGCTCTAATCACAGCTGGAAAAATAAAAAGCACATGTCTTAAAGCTCAATTTCAACGCATTATGAGACACATGCAAATTCAACCACAAAGAGGTATCAGCTCAAACCAGTCAGAATAACCATCAGCAAAAAACTACAAAGAATAAATGCTGAAGGTGCTGTGGAGAAGTGCATACCCTCAACTTTACATGGGACGTAACCTGGAAAGAGCCACTAAAGAGAACAGAATGGAGGTGCCTTTAAAAGGTAAACATTGAGCTACCATATGATCCAACAGACCCATTCCTGGAACTATAACCTAAGAAGACAGAATTGGAAAGACACAGGCAGGCAAATCTGCATTGCATAATATTACAATAGCCAAGATATGGAAGTAACCAAAAAGTCCACCGACAGATGGGTGGACAAAGAAGAACTGCTATATGTACAGATGGAATATAGCTAGCGAAAAAATGAAACAATGCCATTTGCAGCACCATAGATGTGTCTAGAATTAATCACGCAACTTGTAGTAAGTGAGACAGCGAAAGACACATATCCTATCATATCACATACAGGTGTTACCTAAAAATTGAAACAAAGGAAGATATTTCCACAGAGAAAGGCAATCACAGATTCAGTACAAAAACTTATGCTTCGCCAAATGGAAAGGTGTGAGGATTGGATACACTACCATATTGAGGTTAATGGAGAGATAGCAACACATGTGAAATATATAATCACCAAAGATCTACGGAATACCAAGGGAAGACTACTCAACATTGTGTCATAACCTACATGGGAAAAGGATCTGAAGAAGAATAGATATATGTATATGTGTGAAAGAAGCACATCTTGCACACCTAGAACAAACAAAACATTGTAATCAAGTTTGCTGTGATAAAAAATAAAACTTAAGTTAAAACTACGAACAAGAAGTAATGAGACATAAACTTAAAGGGCTTTTTCCTGGCACATTCCATTCTAATTTACAACCTAGAACACCACTGCTAGTAAGGCTCTGTTGCCCTAGTAACCAGATTTGGTAAAGGAGAAATGCTGCCGCCTTGTGGCCCATTCCCGCAAGAGCAGCTTTTAACCCACAGCTAATGGTCACTTAACATTCACAAGGACGCAGGGCTGTAAAGGACACCTGCCCTCAAAATTGTGCTGAGGTAGGGAATGGATAAAACAATTCAAAACAGGCAACATTTTCAAGAAGATAGTATGAAGAGGTAAGTTTTACTCACTCTCTTTTTAAAAAAAGGAAAATGGGTAAAAGCTCAACCTCAGGAAGTATTAGACTCATGCAATCTAATCTACAAAAAGTTTTCAACTCACACCAGACGACTGACCATCAGCAAAAAGCCTACAAACAATCAATGCTGAAGAGGTTTTAGAGAACTGTGTACCCTCTAGCTGCTGGTGAGATGTAAAGTGGTTAACAGCCAATAATGAGAACAGAAAGGAGCTGCGTTTAAAAGGAGAAATTGAGGTACCATTCAATCCAGCAGGCGCACCAATGGGCCTCTCACCTAAGAAGACCAGAATCAAAAAGACCCGGGCTGCAAAAGCTGCACTGCAGCCTTATTCACAATAGACAAGACAGTGAAGCAACCAAAATGTCCATCAACGGATGAAGGGATAAACAAGAAGTGGTCCATGTACACAATGAATACTAGCCATGGAAAACCATGAAACACTGCTCTTTGAGGCACCATAGATGATCTTGGAGATAATCACAGAACATGAGGGAAGTCGGAAAGCAAAAGTCCTATATCCTATGAAATCACTTATAGGCGTTATCTAATAACTGACACAAATGAACATATTTCCACAGGGAAAGGCAATCACAGACTTATAAAAAAAAACTATGCTTACCTAAAAGGAAAGGTGGGGGGAATGGATAAATGAAGATTAGCGTTACCATCTGTATACAAATTCATATTATATACATATATCAAAAAGACCGACCATATAGCAAGGGAGGTTGATGGAACACTCTGTAATAATTTACATGGGAAGAGGATCTCTACATAAATAGATATATATAATGTGTAAATGAACCAGAGTGTGTACACCTTGGACAAACAACATTCGAACCATTACCCCAATGTAAAAAATTAAAACAACGAACTAGAAGTAATGAGACATAAACTTAAAGGGCTTTTTCCTGGCACATTCCATTCTAATTTACAACCTAGAACACCACTTCCAGTAAGGCTCTGTTGCCCTAGTAACCAGATTTGGTAAAGGAGAAATGCTGCCGCCTTGTGGCCCATTCCCACAAGAGCAGCTTTTAACCCACAGCTAATGGTCACTTAACATTCACAAGGACTCAAGCCTGTAAAGGACACCTGCCCTCAAAATTGTGCTGAGGTAGGGAATGGATAAAACAATCCAAAACAGGCAACATTTTCAAGAAGATAGTATGAAGAGGTAAGTTTTACTCACTCTCTTTTTAGAAAAAGGAAAATGGATAAAAGCTCAACCTCAGGAAGTATTAGACTCATGCAATCTAATCTACAAAAAGTTTTCAAATCACACCAGTCGACTGACCATCAGCAAAAAGCCTACAAACAATCAATGCTGAAGAGGTTTTAGAGAACTCTGTACCCTCTAGCTGCTGGTGAGATGTAAAGTGGTTAACAGCCAATAATGAGAACAGAAAGGAGCTGCGTTTAAAAGGAAAAACTGAGGTACCATTCAATCCAGCAGGCGCACCAATGGGCCTCTCACCTGAGAAGGCCAGAATGAAGAAGACCCGGGCTGCAAAAGCTGCACTGCAGCCTTATTCACAATAGACAAGACAGTGAAGCAACCAAAATGTCCATCAACAGATGAAGGGATAAACAAGAAGTGGTCCATGTACACAATGAATACTAGCCATGGAAAACCATGAAACACTGCTCTTTGAGGCACCATAGATGATCTTGGAGATAATCACAGAACATGAGGGAAGTCGGAAAGCAAAAGTCCTATATCCTATGAAATCACTTATAGGCGTTATCTAATAACTGACACAAATGAACATATTTCCACAGGGAAAGGCAATCACAGACTTATAAAAAAAAACTATGCTTACCTAAAAGGAAAGGTGGGGGGAATGGATAAATGAAGATTAGCGTTACCATATGTATACAAATTCATATTATATACATATATCAAAAAGACCGACCATATAGCAAGGGAGGTTGATGGAACACTCTGTAATAATTTACATGGGAAGAGGATCTCTACATAAATAGATATATATAATGTGTAAATGAACCAGAGTGTGTACACCTTGGACAAACAACATTTGAACCATTACCCCAATGTAAAAAATTAAAACAACGAACTAGAAGTAATGAGATATAAACTTATGGGTGGTTTTCCTGGCACATTCCATTCAAATTTACAACCTAGGTAAACGACTTCCAGAACGGCTCTGCTGCCCTAGTACCCAGATTGGGGAATGGAGAAATGCTGCCTCCTTGTGGCCGTTTCCCACAACAGCAGCTTTAAACCCACTGCAAAAGGTCACTAAATATTCACCAATTCAGTTCTGTAAATGTCACCTGCCCTCCAAAAAATACTGAGGTCGAAAATCGACCAAAAAATTCAAGAGTGCAACCTTCCAAAAAGACAATTTGAAGAGGTAGATTGTACTCACACTTTTTTTTTCTTTTTTCTTTTAACACAAAAGAAAAAGGCTTGGAAAAATGATGAATTTTAGGAATTTTTAAAGACATGTCAACCCAAATTACAAAAACCTATCAGCTCACACCAGTCAGAATGGCCCTCGACAAAAATGCTGCAAACAATAAATGCTGACGTGATTGTGGAGAAATGAGTACCCTCGATTCTAAGGGGGACGTGGTAAGAGCCACTAATGAAAGCACAATTGAGGTGCCTTGAAAAGGTAACATTGAGCTACCATACCAGTCAATCAATCATACCCACTGCTGGGTGTATCACCTGAGAAAATGAAAATCCAAAAGTCACAGGCTGGCAATCCTGCACTCCAGCAATAGTTACCATAGGCAACACTTGGAAGCAACGAAAACGTCCATCAACAGAGGAATGCACCAAGAAGAAGTGGTCCATGTCCACAATGGAATATTAGCCGTGGAAAACATTGAAGCACTGCTCTTTGAGGCACCATACATGAGCCTGGAGATAATCACCAAACATGAAGTAGGACGGAAAGCAAAAGACCTATATCCTATAATATTACTTATGGCATTATCTAATAACTGACGCAAATGAACATATTTCCAAAGAGAAAGACACTCACGGGCTTAGAAAACAAACTATGCTCATCTAAAAGGAAAGGAGGGGGGAATTGATAAATGAAGAATAGTGTTACTAGACGTATACAAGTACATATTATATACATGTGTCAAAAAGACTGAACATATAGCAAGGGAGGTCTATGGAACACTGTAATATTTTACATGGGAAAAGGATCTGTACATTAATAGACGTAGATAATGTACAAATGAACCAGATTGTGTACACCTAGGAAAAACAATATTCTAATCTTTACTCTGATTAAAAAAATGTAAAAACCCAAGAAGAAGTAATGAGACATAAAGTTATGGGGATTTCTCCTGGCAAATTACATTCTCATTTACAACCTAGGACAACGACTTCCAGAAAGGCTCTGCTGCCCTAGTACCCAGATTGGGGAATAGAGAAATGCTGCCTCCTTGTGGCCGTTTCCCACAATAGCAGCTTTAAACCCACTGCGAAAGGTCACTAAATATTCACCAACTTGCAGTTCTGTAAATGACACCTGCCCTCCAATAAATTTCTGCGGTTTGACATCGACGAAAAAATTGAAAAGAGGGCAACCTTCGAAGAAGACAATTTCAAGAGGTATATTGTACACACGGTTTTTTCTTTTAAGTGAAAAGAAAAAGGCGTGGGAAAATGATAAAGTTTAGGAATTTTTAAAGATAGGCAAACGGAAATTACAAATACCTATCAGCTCACAGCAGTCAGAATGCCCATCAGCAAAAATGCTGCAAACAATACATGCTGAAGGGATTGTGGAGAAATGTGTACCCTGAGCTCTAAGGGGGACGTGGTAAGAACCATTCCTGTAAACACAATGGAGGTGCTTTGAAAAGGTAAACATTGAGCTACCAGTGAATCAAGCATACCATCTGCTGAGCCTATCACCTGAGAAAATGAGAATCAAAAAGTCACAGGCTGGCAAACCTGTACGCCAGCAATACTTACCATAGTCAACACATGGAAGCAACAAAAATGTCCATCAACAGAGGAATGCACCAAGAAGAAGTGGTCCATGTATACAACGGAATAGTACTCCAGTAAAAAATATAAATTAAATTTAAAAAACAAACAAATGTAAGGAGACATCAGCAACTGTGGGTTTCTCCGGGCACATTCCACTCTAATTTATAACCGAAGAACACCACTGGCTGGTAGGTCTGTTTCCCTAGTACCAGCGTGGGGAACGTAGAAAGGCTGCCGCCCTCTGGCCGTTACCTGCAAAAGCAGGTTTAAAGCTTGAGTTAATGGTCACTTCATATGAACTAGTACTGCAGGGCTGTAAATGAAACCTGCCCTCAAAATGTCTTGAGGGAGGTAATGGCCAAAATATTTCAAAAGGTGACACATACTTCAAGTAAACACTTTGAAGAACTAAGCTCTAATCACAGCTGGAAAAATAAAAAGCACATGTCTTAAAGCTCAATTTCAACGCATTATGAGACACATGCAAATTCAACCACAAAGAGGTATCAGCTCAAACCAGTCAGAATAATCATCAGCAAAAAACTACAAAGAATAAATGCTGAAGGTGCTGTGGAGAAGTGCATACCCTCAACTTTACGTGGGACGTAACCTGGAAAGAGCCACTAAAGAGAACAGAATGGAGGTGCCTTTAAAAGGTAAACATTGAGCTACCATATGATCCAACAGACCCATTCCTGGAACTATAACCTAAGAAGACAGAATTGGAAAGACACAGGCAGGCAAATCTGCATTGCATAGTATTACAATAGCCAAGATATGGAAGTAACCAAAAAGTCCACCGACAGATAGGTGGACAAAGAAGAACTGCTACATGTACACATGGAATATGAGCTAGCGAAAAAATGAAACAATGCCATTTGCAGCACCACAGATGAGTCTAGAAGTAATCACGCAACTTGTAGTAAGTGAGACAGCAAAAGACACATATCCTATCATATCACATACAGGTGTTACCTAAAAATTGAAACAAAGGAAGATATTTCCACAGCGAAAGGCAATCACAGATTCAGTACAAAAACTTATGCTTCGCCAAATGGAAAGGTGTGAGGATTGGATACACTACCATATTGAGGTTAATGGAGAGATAGCAACACATGTGAAATATATAATCACCAAAGATCTACGGAATACCAAGGGAAGACTACTCAATATTGTGCCATAACCTACATGGGAAAAGGATCTGAAGAAGAATAGATATATGTATATGTGTGAAAGAAGCACATCTTGCACACCTAGAACAAACAAAACATTGTAATCAAGTTTGCTGTGATAAAAAATAAAAATTAACTTAAAACTACGAACAAGAAGTAATGAGACATAAACTTAAAGGGCTTTTTCCTGGCACATTCCATTCTAATTTACAACCTAGAACACCACTTCCAGTAAGGCTCTGTTGCCCTAGTAACCAGATTTGGTAAAGGAGAAATGCTGCCGCCTTGTGGCCCATTCCCGCAAGAGCAGCTTTTAACCCACAGCTAATGGTCACTTAACATTCACAAGGACTCAGGCCTGTAAAGGACACCTGCCTTCAAAATTGTGCTGAGGTAGGGAATGGATAAAACAATTCAAAACAGGCAACATTTTCAAGAAGATAGTATGAAGAGGTAAGTTTTACTCACTCTCTTTTTAGAAAAAGGAAAATGGATAAAAGCTCAACCTCAGGAAGTATTAGACTCATGCAATCTAATCTACAAAAAGTTTTCAACTCACACCAGTCGACTGACCATCAGCAAAAAGCCTACAAACAATCAATGCTGAAGAGGTTTTAGAGAACTCTGTACCCTCTAGCTGCTGGTGAGATGTAAAGTGGTTAACAGCCAATAATGAGAACAGAAAGGAGCTGCGTTTAAAAGGAGAAATTGAGGTACCATTCAATCCAGCAGGCGCACCAATGGGCCTCTCACCTGAGAAGACCAGAATCAAGAAGACCCGGGCTGCAAAAGCTGCACTGCAGTTTTATTCACAATAGACAAGACAGTGAAGCAACCAAAATGTCCATCAACAGATGAAGGGATAAACAAGAAGTGGTCCATGTACACAATGAATACTAGCAATGGAAAACAATGAAACACTGCTCTTTGAGGCACCATAGATGATCTTGGAGATAATCACAGAACATGAGGGAAGTCGGAAAGCAAAAGTCCTATATCCTATGAAATCACTTATAGGCGTTATTTAATAACTGACACAAATGAACATATTTCCACAGGGAAAGGCAATCACAGACTTATAAAAAAACTATACTTACCTAAAAGGAAAGGTGGGGGGAATGGATAAATGAAGATTAGCGTTACCATCTGTATACAAATTCATATTATATACATATATCAAAAAGACCGACCATATAGCAAGGGAGGTTGATGGAACACTCTGTAATAATTTACATGGGAAGAGGATCTCTACATAAATAGATATATATAATGTGTAAATGAACCAGAGTGTGTACACCTTGGACAAACAACATTCGAACCATTACACCAATGTAAAAAATTAAAACAACGAACTAGAAGTAATGAGACATAAACTTGTGGGTGGTTTTCCTGGCACATTCCATTCAAATTTACAATCCAGGTAAACGACTTCCAGAACGGCTCTGCTGCCCTAGTACCCAGATTGGGGAATGGAGAAATGCTGCCTCCTTGTGGCCGTTTCCCACAACAGCAGCTTTAAACCCACTGCAAAAGGTCACTAAATATTCACCAATTCAGTTCTGTAAATGTCACCTGCCCTCCAAAAAATACTGAGGTCGAAAATCGACCAAAAAATTCAAGAGTGCAACCTTCCAAAAAGACAATTTGAAGAGGTAGATTGTACTCACACTTTTTTTTTCTTTTTTCTTTTAACACAAAAGAAAAAGGCGTGGAAAAATGATGAATTTTAGGAATTTTTAAAGACATGTCAACCCAAATTACAAAAACCTATCAGCTCACAGCAGTCAGAATGGCCCTCGACAAAAATGCTGCAAACAATAAATGCTGACGTGATTGTGGAGAAATGAGTACCCTCGATTCTAAGGGGGACGTGGTAAGAGCCACTAATGAAAGCACAATTGAGGTGCCTTGAAAAGTTAACATTGAGCTACCATACCAGTCAATCAATCATACCCACTGCTGGGTGTATCAACTGAGAAAATGAAAATCCAAAAGTCACAGGCTGGCAATCCTGCACTCCAGCAATAGTTACCATAGGCAACACTTGGAAGCAACGAAAACGTCCATCAACAGAGGAATGCACCAAGAAGAAGTGGTCCATGTCCACAATGGAATATTAGCCATGGAAAACATTGAAGCACTGCTCTTTGAGGCACCATACATGAGCCTGGAGATAATCACAAAACATGAAGTAGGACGGAAAGCAAAAGACCTATATACTATAATATCACTTATGGCATTATCTAATAACTGACACAAATGAACATATTTCCAAAGAGAAAGACACTCACGGGCTTAGAAAACAAACTATGCTCATCTAAAAGGAAAGGAGGGGGGAATTGGTAAATGAAGAATAGTGTTACTATATGTATACAAATACATATTATATACATGTATCAAAAAGACCAAACATATAGCAAGGGAGGTCTATGGAACACTGTAATATTTTACATGGGAAGAGGATCTGTACATTAATAGACGTAGGTAATGCACAAATGAACCAGATTGTGTACACCTAGGACAAACAAGATTCTTATCTTTACTCTGATTAAAAAAATGTAAAAACCCAAGAAGAAGTAATGAGACATAAACTTATGGGGATTTCTCCTGGCAAATTCCATTCTCATTTACAACCTAGGACAACGACTTCCAGAAAGGCTCTGCTGCCCTAGTACCCAGATTGGGGAATGGAGAAATGCTGCCTCCTTGTGGCCGTTTCCCACAACAGCAGCTTTAAACCCACTGGGAAAGGTCACTAAGTATTCACCAACGTGCAGTTCTGTAAATGACACCTGCCCTCCAAAACATTTCTGGGGTCAAAAATCGACCAAAAAATTCAAAAGAGGGCAACCTTCGAAGGAGACAATTTCAAGAGGTATATTGTACACACGGTTTTTTCTTTTAAGTGAAAAGAAAAAGGCGTGGGAAAATGATAAAGTTTAGGAACTTTTAAAGATATGCAAACCGAAATTACAAATACCTCTCAGCACACAGCAGTCGGAATGGCCATCAGCAAAAATGCTGCAAACAATACATGCTGAAGGGATTGTGGAGAAATGTGTACCCTGAGCTCTAAGGGGGACGTGGTAAGAACCATTACTGTAAACACAATGGAGGTGCTTTGAAAAGGTAAACATTGAGCTACCAGTGAATCAAGCATACCATCTGCTGAGCCTATCACCTGAGAAAATGAGAATCAAAAAGTCACAGGCTGGCAAACCTGTACGCCAGCAATACTTACCATAGTCAACACATGGAAGCAACAAAAATGTCCATCAACAGAGGAATGCACCAAGAAGAAGTGGTCCATGTATACAACGGAATAGTACTCCAGTAAGAAATATAAATTAAATTTAAAAAACAAACAAATGTAAGGAGACATCAGCAACTGTGGGTTTCTCTGGGCACATTCCACTCTAATTTATAACCGAAGAACACCACTGGCTGGTAGGTCTGTTTCCCTAGTACCAGCGTGGGGAACGTAGAAAGGCTGCCACCCTCTGGCCGTTACCTGCAAAAGCAGGTTTAAAGCTTGAGCTAATGGTCACTTCATATGAACTAGTACTGCAGGGCTGTAAATGAAACCTGCCCTCAAAATGTCTTGAGGGAGGTAATGGCCAAAATATTTCAAAAGGTGACACATACTTCAAGTAAACACTTTGAAGAACTAAGCTCTAATCACAGCTGGAAAAATAAAAAGCACATGTCTTAAAGCTCAATTTCAACGCATTATGAGACACATGCAAATTCAACCACAAAGAGGTATCAGCTCAAACCAGTCAGAATAACCATCAGCAAAAAACTACAAAGAATAAATGCTGAAGGTGCTGTGGAGAAGTGCATACCCTCAACTTTACATGGGACGTAACCTGGAAAGAGCCACTAAAGAGAACAGAATGGAGGTGCCTTAAAAGGTAAACATTGAGCTACCATATGATCCAACAGACCCATTCCTGGAACTATAACCTAAGAAGACAGAATTGGAAAGACACAGGCAGGCAAATCTGCATTGCATAGTATTACAATAGCCAAGATATGGAAGTAACCAAAAAGTCCACCGACAGATGGGTGGACAAAGAAGAACTGCTATATGTACAGATGGAATATAGCTAGCTAAAAAATGAAACAATGCCATTTGCAGCACCATAGATGTGTCTAGAAGTAATCACGCAACTTGTACTAAGTGAGACAGTGAAAGACACATATCCTATCATATCACATACAGGTGTTACCTAAAAATTGAAACAAACGAAGATATTTCCACAGAGAAAGGCAATCACAGATTCAGTACAAAAACTTATGCTTCGCCAAATGGAAAGGTGTGAGGATTGGATACACTACCATATTGAGGTTAGCGGAGAGATACAAACACATGTAAAATATATAATCACCAAAGATCTACGGAATACCAAGGGAAGACTACTCAACATTGTGTCATAACCTACATGGGAAAAGGATCTGAAAAAGAATAGATATATGTATATGTGTGAAAGAAGCACATCTTGCACACCTAGAACAAACAAAACATTGTAATCAAGTTTGCTGTGATAAAAAATAAAAATTAACTTAAAACTACGAACAAGAAGTAATGAGACATAAACTTAAAGGGCTTTTTCCTGGCACATTCCATTCTAATTTACAACCTAGAACACCACTTCCAGTAAGGCTCTGTTGCCCTAGTAACCAGATTTGGTAAAGGAGAAATGCTGCCGCCTTGTGGCCCATTCCCGCAAGAGCAGCTTTTAACCCACAGCTCATGGTCACTTAACATTCACAAGGACTCAGGCCTGTAAAGGACACCTGCCCTCAAAATTGTGCTGAGGTAGGGAATGGATAAAACAATTCAAAACAGGCAACATTTTCAAGAAGATAGTATGAGGAGGTAAGTTTTACTCACTCTCTTTTTAAAAAAAGGAAAATGGATAAAAGCTCAACCTCAGGAAGTATTAGACTCATGCAATCTAATCTACAAAAAGTTTTCAACTCACACCAGTCGACTGACCATCAGCAAAAAGCCTACAAACAATCAATGCTGAAGAGGTTTTAGAGAACTGTGTACCCTCTAGCTGCTGGTGAGATGTAAAGTGGTTAACAGCCAATAATGAGAACAGAAAGAAGCTGCGTTTAAAAGGAAAAACTGAGGTACCATTCAATCCAGCAGGCGCACCAATGGGCCTCTCACCTGAGAAGACCAGAATCAAGAAGACCCGGGCTGCAAAAGCTGCACTGCAGCCTTATTCACAATAGACAAGACAGTGAAGCAACCAATATGTCCATCAACAGATGAAGGGATAAAGAAGAAGTGGTCCATGTACACAATGAATACTAGCCATGGAAAACCATGAAACAATGCTCTTTGAGGCACCATAGATGATCTTGGAGATAATCACAGAACATGAGGGAAGTCGGAAAGCAAAAGTCCTATATCCTATGAAATCACTTATAGGCGTTATCTAATAACTGACACAAATGAACATATTTCCACAGGGAAAGGCAATCACAGACTTATAAAAAAAAAAACTATGCTTACCTAAAAGGAAAGGTGGGGGGAATGGATAAATGAAGATTAGCGTTACCATATGTATACAAATTCTTATTATATACATATATCAAAAAGACCGACCATATAGCAAGGGAGGTTTATGGAACACTCTGTAATTATTTACATGGGAAGAGGATCTCTACATAAATAGATATATATAATGTGTAAATGAACCAGAGTGTGTACACCTTGGACAAACAACATTCGAACCATTACCCCAATGTAAAAAATTAAAACAACGAACTAGAAGTAATGAGACATAAACTTATGGGTGGTTTTCCTGGCACATTCCATTCAAATTTACAACCTAGGTAAACGACTTCCAGAACGGCTCTACTGCCCTAGTACCCAGATTGGGGAATGGAGAAATGCTGCCTCCTTGTGGCCGTTTCCCACAACAGCAGCTTTTAACCCACTGCAAAAGGTCACTAAATATTCACCAATTCAGTTCTGTAAATGTCACCTGCCCTCCAAAAAATACTGAGGTCGAAAATCGACCAAAAAATTCAAGAGTGCAACCTTCCAAAAAGACAATTTGAAGAGGTAGATTGTACTCACACTTTTTTTTTTCTTTTTTCCTTTAACACAAAAGAAAAAGGCGTGGAAAAATGATGAATTTTAGGAATTTTTAAAGACATGTCAACCCAAATTACAAAAACCTATCAGCTCACACCAGTCAGAATGGCCCTCAACCAAAATGCTGCAAACAATAAATGCTGACGTGATTGTGGAGAAATGAGTACCCTCGATTCTAAGGGGGACGAGGTAAGAGCCACTAATGAAAGCACAATTGAGGTGCCTTGAAAAGGTCACATTGAGCTACCATACCAGTCAATCAATCATACCCACTGCTGGGTGTATCACCTGAGAAAATGAAAATCCAAAAGTCACAGGCTGGCAATCCTGCACTCCAGCAATAGTTACCATAGGCAACACTTGGAAGCAACGAAAACGTCCATCAACAGAGGAATGCACCAAGAAGAAGTGGTCCATGTCCACAATGGAATATTAGCCATGAAAAACATTGAAGCACTGCTCTTTGAGGCACCATACATGATCCTGGATATAATCACAAAACATGAAGTAGGACAGAAAGCAAAAGACCTATATCCTATAATATCACTTATGGCATTATCTAATAACTGACACAAATGAACATATTTCCAAAGAGAAAGACACTCACGGGCTTAGAAAACAAACTATGCTCATCTAAAAGGAAAGGAGGGGGGAATTGATAAATGAAGAATAGTGTTACTATACGTATACAAATACATATTATATACATGTATCAAAAAGCCCGAAGATATAGCAAGGGAGGTCTATGGAACACTGTAATATTTTACATGGGAAGAGGATCTGTACATTAATAGACATACATAATGTGCAAATGAACCAGATTGTGTACACCTAGGACAAACAATATTCTAATCTTTACTCTGATTAAAGAAATGTAAAAACCCAAGAAGAAGTAATGAGACATAAACTTATGGGGATTTCTCCTGGCAAATTCCATTCTCATTTACAACCTAGGACAACGACTTCCAGAAAGGCTCTGCTGCCCTAGTACCCAGATTGGGGAATGGAGAAATGCTGCCTCCTTGTGGCCGTTTCCCACAACAGCAGCTTTAAACCCACTGCGAAAGGTCACTAAATATTCACCAACTTGCAGTTCTGTAAATGACACCTGCCCTCCAAAACATTTCTCGGGTCAAAAATCGACCAAAAAATTGAAAAGAGGGCAAGCTTCGAAGAAGACAATTTCAAGAGGTATATTGTACACACGGTTTTTTCTTTTAAGTGAAAAGAAAAAGGCGTGGGAAAATGATAAAGTTTAGGAATTTTTAAAGATAGGCAAACGGAAATTACAAATACCTATCAGCTCACAGCAGTCAGAATGGCCATCAGCAAAAATGCTGCAAACAATACATGCTGAAGGGATTGTGGAGAAATGTGTACCCTGAGCTCTAAGGGGGACGTGGTAAGAACCATTATTGTAAACACAATGGAGGTGCTTTGAAAAGGTAAACATTGAGCTACCAGTGAATCAAGCATACCATCTGCTGAGCCTATCACCTGAGAAAATGAGAATCAAAAAGTCACAGGCTGGCAAACCTGTACGCCAGCAATACTTACCATAGTCAACACATGGAAGCAACAAAAATGTCCATCAACAGAGGAATGCACCAAGAAGAAGTGGTCCATGTATACAACGGAATAGCACTCCAATAAAATATAAATTAAATTTAAAAAACAAACAAATGTAAGGAGACATCAACAACTGTGGGTTTCTCCGAGCACATTCCACTCTAATTTATAACCGAAGAACACCACTGGCTGGTAGGTCTGTTTCCCTAGTACCAGCGTGGGGAAGGTAGAAAGGCTGCCGCCCTCTGGCCGTTACCTGCAAAAGAAGGTTTAAAGCTTGAGCTAATGGTCACTTCATATGAACTAGTACTGCAGGGCTGTAAATGAAACCTGCCCTCAAAATGTCTTGAGGGAGGTAATGGCCAAAATATTTCAAAAGGTGACACATACTTCAAGTAAACACTTTGAAGAAATAAGCTCTAATCACAGCTGGAAAAATAAAAAGCACATGTCTTAAAGCTCAATTTCAACGCATTATGAGACACATGCAAATTCAACCACAAACAGGTATCAGCTCAAACCAGTCAGAATAACCATCAGCAAAAAACTACAAAGAATAAATGCTGAAGGTGCTGTGGAGAAGTGCATACCCTCAACTTTACGTGGGACGTAACCTGGAAAGAGCCACTAAAGAGAACAGAATGGAGGTGCCTTTAAAAGGTAAACATTGAGCTACCATATGATCCAACAGACCCATTCCTGGAACTATAACCTAAGAAGACAGAATTGGAAAGACACAGGCAGGCAAATCTGCATTGCATAGTATTACAATAGCCAAGATATGGAAGTAACCAAAAAGTCCACCGACAGATGGGTGGACAAAGAAGAACTGCTACATGTACACATGGAATATGAGCTAGCGAAAAAATGAAACAATGCCATTTGCAGCACCACAGATGAGTCTAGAAGTAACCACGCAACTTGTAGTAAGTGAAACAGTGAAAGACACATATCCTATCATATCACATACAGGTGTTACCTAAAAATTGAAACAAACGAAGATATTTCCACAGAGAAAGGCAATCACAGATTCAGTACAAAAACTTATGCTTCGCCAAATGGAAAGGTGTGAGGATTGGATACACTACCATATTGAGGTTAACGGAGAGATACAAACACATGTGAAATATATAATCACCAAAGATCTACGGAATACCAAGGGAAGACTACTCAACATTGTGTCATAACCTACATGGGAAAAGGATCTGAAGAAGAATAGATATATATATATGTGTGAAAGAAGCACAACTTGCACACCTAGAACAAACAAAACATTGTAATCAAGTTTGCTGTGATAAAAAATAAAAATTAACTTAAAACTACGAACAAGAAGTAATGAGACATAAACTTAAAGGGCTTTTTCCTGGCACATTCCATTCTAATTTACAACCTAGAACACCACTTCCAGTAAGGCTCTGTTGCCCTAGTAACCAGATTTGGTAAAGGAGAAATGCTGCCGCCTTGTGGCCCATTCCCGCAAGAGCAGCTTTTAACCCACAGCTAATGGTCACTTAACACTCACAAGGACTCAGGCCTGTAAAGGACACCTGCCCTCAAAATTGTGCTGAGGTAGGGAATGGATAAAACAATTCAAAACAGGCAACATTTTCAAGAAGATAGTACGAAGAGGTAAGGTTTACTCACTCTCTTTTTAGAAAAAGGAAAATGGATAAAAGCTCAACCTCAGGAAGTATTAGACTCATGCAATCTAATCTACAAAAAGTTTTCAACTCACACCAGTCGAGTGACCATCAGCAAAAAGCCTACAAACAATCAATGCTGAAGAGGTTTTAGAGAACTGTGTACCCTCTAGCTGCTGGTGAGATGTAAAGTGGTTAACAGCCAATAATGAGAACAGAAAGGAGCTGCGTTTAAAAGGAGAAATTGAGGTACCATTCAATCCAGCAGGCGCACCAATGGGCCTCTCACCTGAGAAGACCAGAATCAAGAAGACCCGGGCTGCAAAAGCTGCACTGCAGCCTTATTCACAATAGACAAGACAGTGAAGCAACCAAAATGTCCATCAACGGATGAAGGGATAAACAAGAAGTGGTCCATGTACACAATGAATACTAGCCATGGAAAACCATGAAACACTGCTCTTTGAGGCACCATAGATGATCTTGGAGATAATCACAGAACATGAGGGAAGTCGGAAAGCAAAAGTCCTATATCCTATGAAATCACTTATAGGCGTTATCTAATAACTGACACAAATGAACATATTTCCACAGGGAAAGGCAATCACAGACTTATAAAAAAAAACTATGCTTACCTAAAAGGAAAGGTGGGGGGAATGGATAAATGAAGATTAGCGTTACCATCTGTATACAAATTCATATTATATACATATATCAAAAAGACCGACCATATAGCAAGGGAGGTTGATGGAACACTCTGTAATAATTTACATGGGAAGAGGATCTCTACATAAATAGATATATATAATGTGTAAATGAACCAGAGTGTGTACACCTTGGACAAACAACATTCAAACCATTACCCCAATGTAAAAAATTAAAACAACGAACTAGAAGTAATGAGACATAAACTTATGGGTGGTTTTCCTGGCACATTCCATTCAAATTTACAACCTAGGTAAACGACTTCCAGAACGGCTCTGCTGCCCTAGTACCCAGATTGGGGAATGGAGAAATGCTGCCTCCTTGTGGCCGTTTCCCATAACAGCAGCTTTAAACCCACTGCAAAAGGTCACTAAATATTCACCAATTCAGTTCTGTAAATGTCACCTGCCCTCCAAAAAATACTGAGGATGAAAATCGACCAAAAATTTCAAGAGTGCAACCTTCCAAAAAGACAATTTGAAGAGGTAGATTGTACTCACACTTTTTTTTTCTTTTTTCTTTTAACACAAAAGAAAAAGGCGTGGAAAAATGATGAATTTTAGGAATTTTTAAAGACATGTCAACCCAAATTACAAAAACCTATCAGCTCACACCAGTCAGAATGGCCCTCGACAAAAATGCTGCAAACAATAAATGCTGACGTGATTGTGGAGAAATGAGTACCCTCGATTCTAAGGGGGACGTGGTAAGAGCCACTAATGAAAGCACAATTGAGGTGCCTTGAAAAGGTAACATTGAGCTACCATACCAGTCAATCAATCATACCCACTGCTGGGTGTATCACCTGAGAAAATGAAAATCCAAAAGTCACAGGCTGGCAATCCTGCACTCCAGCAATAGTTACCATAGGCAACACTTGGAAGCAAAGAAAACGTCCATCAACAGAGGAATGCACCAAGAAGAAGTGGTCCATGTACACAATGGAATATTAGCCATGGAAAACATTGAAGCACTGCTCTTTGAGGCACCATACATGAGCCTGGAGATAATCACAAAACATGAAGTAGGACGGAAAGCAAAAGACCTATATCCTATAATATCACTTATGGCATTATCTAATAACTGACACAAATGAACATATTTCCAAAGAGAAAGACACTCACGGGCTTAGAAAACAAACTATGTTCATCTAAAAGGAAAGGAGGGGGCAATTGATAAATGAAGAATAGTGTTACTATACGTATACAAATACATATTATATACATGTATCAAAAAGACCGAACATATAGCAAGGGAGGTCTATGGAACACTGTAATATTTTACATGGGAAGAGGATCTGTACATTAATAGACATACATAATGTGCAAATGAACCAGATTGTGTACACCTAGGACAAACAATATTCTAATCTTTACTCTGATTTAAAAAATGTAAAAACCCAAGAAGAAGTAATGAGACATAAACTTATGGGGATTTCTCCTGGCAAATTCCATTCTCATTTACAACCTAGGACAACGACTTCCAGAAAGGCTCTGCTGCCCTAGTACCCAGATTGGGGAATGGAGAAATGCTGCCTCCTTGTGGCCGTTTCCCACAACAGCAGCTTTAAACCCACTGGGAAAGGTCACTAAGTATTCACCAACGTGCAGTTCTGTAAATGACACCTGCCCTCCAAAAAATTTCTGGGGTCAAAAATCGACGAAAAAATTCAAAAGAGGGCAACCTTCGAAGAAGACAATTTCAAGAGGTATATTGTACACACGGTTTTTTCTTTAAAGTGAAAAGAAAAAGGCGTGGGAAAATGATAAAGTTTAGGAATTTTTAAAGATAGGCAAACGGAAATTACAAATACCTATCAGCTCACAGCAGTCAGAATGGCCATCAGCAAAAATGCTGCAAACAATACATGCTGAAGGGATTGTGGAGAAATGTGTACCCTGAGCTCTAAGGGGGACGTGGTAAGAACCATTACTGTAAACACAATGGAGGTGCTTTGAAAAGGTAAACATTGAGCTACCAGTGAATCAAGCATACCATCTGCTGAGCCTATCACCTGAGAAAATGAGAATCAAAAAGTCACAGGCTGGCAAACCTGTACGCCAGCAATACTTACCATAGTCAACACATGGAAGCAACAAAAATGTCCATCAACAGAGGAATGCACCAAGAAGAAGTGGTCCATGTATACAACGGAATAGCACTCCAGTAAAAATATAAATTAAATTTAAAAAACAAACAAATGTAAGGAGACATCAACAACTGTGGGTTTCTCCGAGCACATTCCACTCTAATTTATAACCGAAGAACACCACTGGCTGGTAGGTCTGTTTCCCTAGTACCAGCGTGGGGAAGGTAGAAAGGCTGCTGCCCTCTGGCCGTTACCTGCAAAAGAAGGTTTAAAGCTTGAGCTAATGGTCACTTCATATGAACTAGTACTGCAGGGCTGTAAATGAAACCTGCCCTCAAAATGTCTTGAGGGAGGTAATGGCCAAAATATTTCAAAAGGTGACACATACTTCAAGTAAACACTTTGAAGAACTAAGCTCTAATCACAGCTGGAAAAATAAAAAGCACATGTCTTAAAGCTCAATTTCAACGCATTATGAGACACATGCAAATTCAACCACAAACAGGTATCAGCTCAAACCAGTCAGAATAACCATCAGCAAAAAACTACAAAGAATAAATGCTGAAGGTGCTGTGGAGAAGTGCATACCCTCAACTTTACGTGGGACGTAACCTGGAAAGAGCCACTAAAGAGAACAGAATGGAGGTGCCTTTAAAAGGTAAACATTGAGCTACCATATGATCCAACAGACCCATTCCTGGAACTATAACCTAAGAAGACAGAATTGGAAAGACACAGGCAGGCAAATCTGCATTGCATAGTATTACAATAGCCAAGATATGGAAGTAACCAAAAAGTCCACCGACAGATGGGTGGACAAAGAAGAACTGCTACATGTACACATGGAATATGAGCTAGCGAAAAAATGAAACAATGCCATTTGCAGCACCACAGATGAGTCTAGAAGTAATCACGCAACTTGTAGTAAGTGACACAGTGAAAGACACATATCCTATCATATCACATACAGGTGTTACCTAAAAATTGAAACAAACGAAGATATTTCCACAGAGAAAGGCAATCACAGATTCAGTACAAAAACTTATGCTTCGCCAAATGGAAAGGTGTGAGGATTGGATACACTACCATATTGAGGTTAACGGAGAGATACAAACACATGTGAAATATATAATCACCAAAGATCTACGGAATACCAAGGGAAGACTACTCAACATTGTGTCATAACCTACATGGGAAAAGGATCTGAAGAAGAATAGATATATATATATGTGTGAAAGAAGCACAACTTGCACACCTAGAACAAACAAAACATTGTAATCAAGTTTGCTGTGATAAAAAATAAAAATTAACTTAAAACTACGAACAAGAAGTAATGAGACATAAACTTAAAGGGCTTTTTCCTGGCACATTCCATTCTAATTTACAACCTAGAACACCACTTCCAGTAAGGCTCTGTTGCCCTAGTAACCAGATTTGGTAAAGGAGAAATGCTGCCGCCTTGTGGCCCATTCCCGCAAGAGCAGCTTTTAACCCACAGCTAATGGTCACTTAACACTCACAAGGACTCAGGCCTGTAAAGGACACCTGCCCTCAAAATTGTGCTGAGGTAGGGAATGGATAAAACAATTCAAAACAGGCAACATTTTCAAGAAGATAGTACGAAGAGGTAAGGTTTACTCACTCTCTTTTTAGAAAAAGGAAAATGGATAAAAGCTCAACCTCAGGAAGTATTAGACTCATGCAATCTAATCTACAAAAAGTTTTCAACTCACACCAGTCGAGTGACCATCAGCAAAAAGCCTACAAACAATCAATGCTGAAGAGGTTTTAGAGAACTGTGTACCCTCTAGCTGCTGGTGAGATGTAAAGTGGTTAACAGCCAATAATGAGAACAGAAAGGAGCTGCGTTTAAAAGGAGAAATTGAGGTACCATTCAATCCAGCAGGCGCACCAATGGGCCTCTCACCTGAGAAGACCAGAATCAAGAAGACCCGGGCTGCAAAAGCTGCACTGCAGCCTTATTCACAATAGACAAGACAGTGAAGCAACCAAAATGTCCATCAACGGATGAAGGGATAAACAAGAAGTGGTCCATGTACACAATGAATACTAGCCATGGAAAACCATGAAACACTGCTCTTTGAGGCACCATAGATGATCTTGGAGATAATCACAGAACATGAGGGAAGTCGGAAAGCAAAAGTCCTATATCCTATGAAATCACTTATAGGCGTTATCTAATAACTGACACAAATGAACATATTTCCACAGGGAAAGGCAATCACAGACTTATAAAAAAAAACTATGCTTACCTAAAAGGAAAGGTAGGGGGAATGGATAAATGAAGATTAGCGTTACCATCTGTATACAAATTCATATTATATACATATATCAAAAAGACCGACCATATAGCAAGGGAGGTTGATGGAACACTCTGTAATAATTTACATGGGAAGAGGATCTCTACATAAATAGATATATATAATGTGTAAATGAACCAGAGTGTGTACACCTTGGACAAACAACATTCAAACCATTACCCCAATGTAAAAAATTAAAACAACGAACTAGAAGTAATGAGACATAAACTTATGGGTGGTTTTCCTGGCACATTCCATTCAAATTTACAACCTAGGTAAACGACTTCCAGAACGGCTCTGCTGCCCTAGTACCCAGATTGGGGAATGGAGAAATGCTGCCTCCTTGTGGCCGTTTCCCATAACAGCAGCTTTAAACCCACTGCAAAAGGTCACTAAATATTCACCAATTCAGTTCTGTAAATGTCACCTGCCCTCCAAAAAATACTGAGGATGAAAATCGACCAAAAATTTCAAGAGTGCAACCTTCCAAAAAGACAATTTGAAGAGGTAGATTGTACTCACACTTTTTTTTTCTTTTTTCTTTTAACACAAAAGAAAAAGGCGTGGAAAAATGATGAATTTTAGGAATTTTTAAAGACATGTCAACCCAAATTACAAAAACCTATCAGCTCACACCAGTCAGAATGGCCCTCGACAAAAATGCTGCAAACAATAAATGCTGACGTGATTGTGGAGAAATGAGTACCCTCGATTCTAAGGGGGACGTGGTAAGAGCCACTAATGAAAGCACAATTGAGGTGCCTTGAAAAGGTAACATTGAGCTACCATACCAGTCAATCAATCATACCCACTGCTGGGTGTATCACCTGAGAAAATGAAAATCCAAAAGTCACAGGCTGGCAATCCTGCACTCCAGCAATAGTTACCATAGGCAACACTTGGAAGCAAAGAAAACGTCCATCAACAGAGGAATGCACCAAGAAGAAGTGGTCCATGTACACAATGGAATATTAGCCATGGAAAACATTGAAGCACTGCTCTTTGAGGCACCATACATGAGCCTGGAGATAATCACAAAACATGAAGTAGGACGGAAAGCAAAAGACCTATATCCTATAATATCACTTATGGCATTATCTAATAACTGACACAAATGAACATATTTCCAAAGAGAAAGACACTCACGGGCTTAGAAAACAAACTATGTTCATCTAAAAGGAAAGGAGGGGGCAATTGATAAATGAAGAATAGTGTTACTATACGTATACAAATACATATTATATACATGTATCAAAAAGACCGAACATATAGCAAGGGAGGTCTATGGAACACTGTAATATTTTACATGGGAAGAGGATCTGTACATTAATAGACATACATAATGTGCAAATGAACCAGATTGTGTACACCTAGGACAAACAATATTCTAATCTTTACTCTGATTTAAAAAATGTAAAAACCCAAGAAGAAGTAATGAGACATAAACTTATGGGGATTTCTCCTGGCAAATTCCATTCTCATTTACAACCTAGGACAACGACTTCCAGAAAGGCTCTGCTGCCCTAGTACCCAGATTGGGGAATGGAGAAATGCTGCCTCCTTGTGGCCGTTTCCCACAACAGCAGCTTTAAACCCACTGGGAAAGGTCACTAAGTATTCACCAACGTGCAGTTCTGTAAATGACACCTGCCCTCCAAAAAATTTCTGGGGTCAAAAATCGACGAAAAAATTCAAAAGAGGGCAACCTTCGAAGAAGACAATTTCAAGAGGTATATTGTACACACGGTTTTTTCTTTAAAGTGAAAAGAAAAAGGCGTGGGAAAATGATAAAGTTTAGGAATTTTTAAAGATAGGCAAACGGAAATTACAAATACCTATCAGCTCACAGCAGTCAGAATGGCCATCAGCAAAAATGCTGCAAACAATACATGCTGAAGGGATTGTGGAGAAATGTGTACCCTGAGCTCTAAGGGGGACGTGGTAAGAACCATTACTGTAAACACAATGGAGGTGCTTTGAAAAGGTAAACATTGAGCTACCAGTGAATCAAGCATACCATCTGCTGAGCCTATCACCTGAGAAAATGAGAATCAAAAAGTCACAGGCTGGCAAACCTGTACGCCAGCAATACTTACCATAGTCAACACATGGAAGCAACAAAAATGTCCATCAACAGAGGAATGCACCAAGAAGAAGTGGTCCATGTATACAACGGAATAGCACTCCAGTAAAAATATAAATTAAATTTAAAAAACAAACAAATGTAAGGAGACATCAACAACTGTGGGTTTCTCCGAGCACATTCCACTCTAATTTATAACCGAAGAACACCACTGGCTGGTAGGTCTGTTTCCCTAGTACCAGCGTGGGGAAGGTAGAAAGGCTGCTGCCCTCTGGCCGTTACCTGCAAAAGAAGGTTTAAAGCTTGAGCTAATGGTCACTTCATATGAACTAGTACTGCAGGGCTGTAAATGAAACCTGCCCTCAAAATGTCTTGAGGGAGGTAATGGCCAAAATATTTCAAAAGGTGACACATACTTCAAGTAAACACTTTGAAGAACTAAGCTCTAATCACAGCTGGAAAAATAAAAAGCACATGTCTTAAAGCTCAATTTCAACGCATTATGAGACACATGCAAATTCAACCACAAACAGGTATCAGCTCAAACCAGTCAGAATAACCATCAGCAAAAAACTACAAAGAATAAATGCTGAAGGTGCTGTGGAGAAGTGCATACCCTCAACTTTACGTGGGACGTAACCTGGAAAGAGCCACTAAAGAGAACAGAATGGAGGTGCCTTTAAAAGGTAAACATTGAGCTACCATATGATCCAACAGACCCATTCCTGGAACTATAACCTAAGAAGACAGAATTGGAAAGACACAGGCAGGCAAATCTGCATTGCATAGTATTACAATAGCCAAGATATGGAAGTAACCAAAAAGTCCACCGACAGATGGGTGGACAAAGAAGAACTGCTACATGTACACATGGAATATGAGCTAGCGAAAAAATGAAACAATGCCATTTGCAGCACCACAGATGAGTCTAGAAGTAATCACGCAACTTGTAGTAAGTGACACAGTGAAAGACACATATCCTATCATATCACATACAGGTGTTACCTAAAAATTGAAACAAACGAAGATATTTCCACAGAGAAAGGCAATCACAGATTCAGTACAAAAACTTATGCTTCGCCAAATGGAAAGGTGTGAGGATTGGATACACTACCATATTGAGGTTAACGGAGAGATACAAACACATGTGAAATATATAATCACCAAAGATCTACGGAATACCAAGGGAAGACTACTCAACATTGTGTCATAACCTACATGGGAAAAGGATCTGAAGAAGAATAGATATATATATATGTGTGAAAGAAGCACAACTTGCACACCTAGAACAAACAAAACATTGTAATCAAGTTTGCTGTGATAAAAAATAAAAATTAACTTAAAACTACGAACAAGAAGTAATGAGACATAAACTTAAAGGGCTTTTTCCTGGCACATTCCATTCTAATTTACAACCTAGAACACCACTTCCAGTAAGGCTCTGTTGCCCTAGTAACCAGATTTGGTAAAGGAGAAATGCTGCCGCCTTGTGGCCCATTCCCGCAAGAGCAGCTTTTAACCCACAGCTAATGGTCACTTAACACTCACAAGGACTCAGGCCTGTAAAGGACACCTGCCCTCAAAATTGTGCTGAGGTAGGGAATGGATAAAACAATTCAAAACAGGCAACATTTTCAAGAAGATAGTACGAAGAGGTAAGGTTTACTCACTCTCTTTTTAGAAAAAGGAAAATGGATAAAAGCTCAACCTCAGGAAGTATTAGACTCATGCAATCTAATCTACAAAAAGTTTTCAACTCACACCAGTCGACTGACCATCAGCAAAAAGCCTACAAACAATCAATGCTGAAGAGGTTTTAGAGAACTGTGTACCCTCTAGCTGCTGGTGAGATGTAAAGTGGTTAACAGCCAATAATGAGAACAGAAAGGAGCTGCGTTTAAAAGGAGAAATTGAGGTACCATTCAATCCAGCAGGCGCACCAATGGGCCTCTCACCTGAGAAGACCAGAATCAAGAAGACCCGGGCTGCAAAAGCTGCACTGCAGCCTTATTCACAATAGACAAGACAGTGAAGCAACCAAAATGTCCATCAACGGATGAAGGGATAAACAAGAAGTGGTCCATGTACACAATGAATACTAGCCATGGAAAACCATGAAACACTGCTCTTTGAGGCACCATAGATGATCTTGGAGATAATCACAGAACATGAGGGAAGTCGGAAAGCAAAAGTCCTATATCCTATGAAATCACTTATAGGCGTTATCTAATAACTGACACAAATGAACATATTTCCACAGGGAAAGGCAATCACAGACTTATAAAAAAAAACTATGCTTACCTAAAAGGAAAGGTAGGGGGAATGGATAAATGAAGATTAGCGTTACCATCTGTATACAAATTCATATTATATACATATATCAAAAAGACCGACCATATAGCAAGGGAGGTTGATGGAACACTCTGTAATAATTTACATGGGAAGAGGATCTCTACATAAATAGATATATATAATGTGTAAATGAACCAGAGTGTGTACACCTTGGACAAACAACATTCAAACCATTACCCCAATGTAAAAAATTAAAACAACGAACTAGAAGTAATGAGACATAAACTTATGGGTGGTTTTCCTGGCACATTCCATTCAAATTTACAACCTAGGTAAACGACTTCCAGAACGGCTCTGCTGCCCTAGTACCCAGATTGGGGAATGGAGAAATGCTGCCTCCTTGTGGCCGTTTCCCACAACAGCAGCTTTAAACCCACTGCAAAAGGTCACTAAATATTCACCAATTCAGTTCTGTAAATGTCACCTGCCCTCCAAAAAATACTGAGGTCGAAAATCGACCAAAAAATTCAAGAGTGCAACCTTCCAAAAAGACAATTTGAAGAGGTAGATTGTACTCACACTTTTTTTTTCTTTTTTCTTTTAACACAAAAGAAAAAGGCGTGGAAAAATGATGAATTTTAGGAATTTTTAAAGACATGTCAACCCAAATTACAAAAACCTATCAGCTCACAGCAGTCAGAATGGCCCTCGACAAAAATGCTGCAAACAATAAATGCTGACGTGATTGTGGAGAAATGAGTACCCTCGATTCTAAGGGGGACGTGGTAAGAGCCACTAATGAAAGCACAATTGAGGTGCCTTGAAAAGGTAACATTGAGCTACCATACCAGTCAATCAATCATACCCACTGCTGGGTGTATCACCTGAGAAAATGAAAATCCAAAAGTCACAGGCTGGCAATCCTGCACTCCAGCAATAGTTACCATAGGCAACACTTGGAAGCAACGAAAACGTCCATCAACAGAGGAATGCACCAAGAAGAAGTGGTCCATGTACACAATGGAATATTAGCCATGGCAAACATTGAAGCACTGCTCTTTGAGGCACCATACATGAGCCTGGAGATAATCACAAAACATGAAGTAGGACGGAAAGCAAAAGACCTATATCCTATAATATCACTTATGGCATTATCTAATAACTGACACAAATGAACATATTTCCAAAGAGAAAGACACTCACGGGCTTAGAAAACAAACTATGTTCATCTAAAAGGAAAGGAGGGGGCAATTGATAAATGAAGAATAGTGTTACTATACGTATACAAATACATATTATATACATGTATCAAAAAGACCGAACATATAGCAAGGGAGGTCTATGGAACACTGTAATATTTTACATGGGAAGAGGATCTGTACATTAATAGACATACATAATGTGCAAATGAACCAGATTGTGTACACCTAGGACAAACAATATTCTAATCTTTACTCTGATTTAAAAAATGTAAAAACCCAAGAAGAAGTAATGAGACATAAACTTATGGGGATTTCTCCTGGCAAATTCCATTCTCATTTACAACCTAGGACAACGACTTCCAGAAAGCCTCTGCTGCCCTAGTACCCAGATTGGGGAATGGAGAAATGCTGCCTCCTTGTGGCCGTTTCCCACAACAGCAGCTTTAAACCCACTGGGAAAGGTCACTAAGTATTCACCAACGTGCAGTTCTGTAAATGACACCAGCCCTCCAAAAAATTTCTGGGGTCAAAAATCGACCAAAAAATTCAAAAGAGGGCAACCTTCGAAGAAGACAATTTCAAGAGGTATATTGTACACACGGTTTTTTCTTTTAAGTGAAAAGAAAAAGGCGTGGGAAAATGATAAAATTTAGGAATTTTGAAAGATACGCCAACCGAAATTACAAATACCTATCAGCTCACAGCAGTCAGAATGGCCATCAGCAAAAATGCTGCAATCAATACATGCTGAAGGGATTGTGGAGAAATGTGTACCCTGAGCTCTAAGGGGGACGTGGTAAGAACCATTACTGTAAACACAATGGAGGTGCTTTGAAAAGGTAAACATTGAGCTACCAGTGAATCAAGCATACCATCTGCTGAGCCTATCACCTGAGAAAATGAGAATCAAAAAGTCACAGGCTGGCAAACCTGTACGCCAGCAATACTTACCATAGTCAACACATGGAAGCAACAAAAATGTCCATCAACAGAGGAATGCACCAAGAAGAAGTGGTCCATGTATACAACGGAATAGCACTCCAGTAAAAAATATAAATTAAATTTAAAAAACAAACAAATGTAAGGAGACATCAGCAACTGTGGGTTTCTCCGGGCACATTCCACTCTAATTTATAACCGAAGAGCACCACTGGCTGGTAGGTCTGTTTCCCTAGTACCAGCGTGGGGAACGTAGAAAGGCTGCCGCCCCCTGGCCGTTACCTGCAAAAGCAGGTTTAAAGCTTGAGCTAATGGTCACTTCATATGAACTAGTACTGCAGGGCTGTAAATGAAACCTGCCCTCAAAATGTCTTGAGGGAGGTAATGGCCAAAATATTTCAAAAGGTGACACATACTTCAAGTAAACACTTTGAAGAACTAAGCTCTAATCACAGCTGGAAAAATAAAATGCACATGTCTTAAAGCTCAATTTCAACGCATTATGAGACACATGCAAATTCAACCACAAAGAGGTATCAGCTCAAACCAGTCAGAATAACCATCAGCAAAAAACTACAAAGAATAAATGCTGAAGGTGCTGTGGAGAAGTGCATACCCTCAACTTTACATGGGACGTAACCTGGAAAGAGCCACTAAAGAGAACAGAATGGAGGTGCCTTTAAAAGGTAAACATTGAGCTACCATATGATCCAACAGACCCATTCCTGGAACTATAACCTAAGAAGACAGAATGGAAAGACACAGGCAGGCAAATCTGCATTGCATAGTATTACAATAGCCAAGATATGGAAGTAACCAAAAAGTCCACCGACAGATGGGTGGACAAAGAAGAACTGCTATATGTACAGATGGAATATAGCTAGCGAAAAAATGAAACAATGCCATTTGCAGCACCATAGATGTGTCTAGAAGTAATCACGCAACTTGTAGTAAGTGAGACAGTGAAAGACACATATCCTATCATATCACATACAGGTGTTACCTAAAAATTGAAACAAACGAAGACATTTCCACAGAGAAAGGCAATCACAGATTCAGTACAAAAACTTATGCTTCGCCAAATGGAAAGGTGTGAGGATTGGATACACTACCATATTGAGGTTAACGGAGAGATACAAACACATGTGAAATATATAATCACCAAAGATCTACGGAATACCAAGTGAAGACTACTCAACATTGTGTCATAACCTACATGGGAAAAGGATCTGAAGAAGAATAGACATATGTATATGTGTCAAAGAAGCACATCTTGCACACCTAGAACAAACAAACATTGTAATCAAGTTTGCTGGGATAAAAAATAAAAATTAACTTAAAACTACGAACAAGAAGTAATGAGACATAAATTTAAAGGGCTTTTTCCTTGCACATTCCATTCTAATTTAAAACCTAGAACACCACTTCCAGTAAGGCTCTGTTGCCCTAGTAACCAGATTTGGTAAAGGAGAAATGCTGCCGCCTTGTGGCCCATTCCCGCAAGAGCAGCTTTTAACCCACAGCTAATGGTCACTTAACATTCACAAGGACGCAGGGCTGTAAAGGACACCTGCCCTCAAAATTGTGCTGAGGTAGGGAATGGATAAAACAATTCAAAACAGGCAACATTTTCAAGAAGATAGTATGAAGAGGTAAGTTTTACTCACTCTCTTTTTAGAAAAAGGAAAATGGATAAAAGCTCAACCTCAGGAAGTATTAGACTCATGCAATCTAATCTACAAAAAGTTTTCAAATCACACCAGTCGACTGACCATAAGCAAAAAGCCTACAAACAATCAATGCTGAAGAGGTTTTAGAGAACTCTGTACCCTCTAGCTGCTGGTGAGATGTAAAGTGGTTAACAGCCAATAATGAGAACAGAAAGGAGCTGCGTTTAAAAGGAAAAACTGAGGTACCATTCAATCCAGCAGGCGCACCAATGGGCCTCTCACCTGAGAAGACCAGAATCAAGAAGACCCGGGCTGCAAAAGCTGCACTGCAGCCTTATTCACAATAGACAAGACAGTGAAGCAACCAAAATGTCCATCAACAGATGAAGAGATAAACAAGAAGTGGTCCATGTACACAATGAATACTAGCCATGGAAAACCATGAAACACTGCTCTTTGAGGCACCATAGATGATCTTGGAGATAATCACAGAACATGAGGGAAGTCGGAAAGCAAAAGTCCTATATCCTATGAAATCACTTATAGGCGTTATCTAATAACTGACACAAATGAACATATTTCCACAGGGAAAGGCAATCACAGACTTATAAAAAAAAAACTATGCTTACCTAAAAGGAAAGGTGGGGGGAATGGATAAATGAAGATTAGCGTTACCATCTGTATACAAATTCATATTATATACATATATCAAAAAGACCGACCATATAGCAAGGGAGGTTGATGGAACACTCTGTAATAATTTACATGGGAAGAGGATCTCTACATAAATAGATATATATAATGTGTAAATGAACCAGAGTGTGTACACCTTGGACAAACAACATTCGAACCATTACCCCAATGTAAAAAATTAAAACAACGAACTAGAAGTAATGAGACATAAACTTATGGGTGGTTTTCTTGGCACATTCCATTCAAATTTACAACCTAGGTAAACGACTTCCAGAACGGCTCTGCTGCCCTAGTACCCAGATTGGGGAATGGAGAAATGCTGCCTCCTTGTGGCCGTTTCCCACAACAGCAGCTTTAAACCCACTGCAAAAGGTCACTAAATATTCACCAATTCAGTTCTGTAAATGTCACCTGCCCTCCAAAAAATACTGAGGTCGAAAATCGACCAAAAAATTCAAGAGTGCAACCTTCCAAAAAGACAATTTGAAGAGGTAGATTGTACTCACACTTTTTTTTTTCTTTTTTCCTTTAACACAAAAGAAAAAGGCGTGGAAAAATGATGAATTTTAGGAATTTTTAAAGACATGTCAACCCAAATTACAAAAACCTATCAGCTCACAGCAGTCAGAATGGCCCTCGACAAAAATGCTGCAAACAATAAATGCTGACGTGATTGTGGAGAAATGAGTACCCTCGATTCTAAGGGGGACGAGGTAAGAGCCACTAATGAAAGCACAATTGAGGTGCCTTGAAAAGGTCACATTGAGCTACCATACCAGTCAATCAATCATACCCACTGCTGGGTGTATCACCTGAGAATATGAAAATCCAAAAGTCACAGGCTGGCAATCCTGCACTCCAGCAATAGTTACCATAGGCAACACTTGGAAGCAACGAAAACGTCCATCAACAGAGGAATGCACCAAGAAGAAGTGGTCCATGTCCACAATGGAATATTAGCCATGGAAAACATTGAAGCACTGCTCTTTGAGGCACCATACATGAGCCTGGAGATAATTACAAAACATGAAGTAGGACGGAAAGCAAAAGACCTATATCCTATAATATCACTTATGGCATTATCTAATAACTGACACAAATGAACATATTTCCAAAGAGAAAGACACTCACGGGCTTAGAAAACAAACTATGCTCATCTAAAAGGAAAGGAGGGGGGAATTGATAAATGAAGAATAGTGTTACTATACGTATACAAATACATATTATATACATGTATCAAGAAGACCGAACATATAGCAAGGGAGGTCTATGGAACACTGTAATATTTAACATGCGAAGAGGATCTGTACATTAATAGACATACATAATGTACAAATGAACCAGATTGTGTACACCTAGGACAAACAAGATTCTAATTTTTACTCTGATTAAAAAAATGTAAAAACCCAAGAAGAAGTAATGAGACATAAACTTATGGGGATTTCTCCTGGCAAATTCCATTCTCATTTACAACCTAGGACAACGACTTCCAGAAAGGCTCTGCTGCCCTAGTACCCAGATTGGGGAATGGAGAAATGCTGCCTCCTTGTGGCCGTTTCCCACAACAGCAGCTTTAAACCCACTGCGAAAGGTCACTAAATATTCACCAACTTGCAGTTCTGTAAATGACACCTGCCCTCCAAAAAATTTCTCGGGTCAAAAATCGACCAAAAAATTCAAAAGAGGGCAACCTTCGAAGAAGACAATTTCAAGAGGTATATTGTACACACGGTTTTATCTTTTAAGTGAAAAGAAAAAGGCGTGGGAAAATGATAAAGTTTAGGAATTTTTAAAGATATGCAATCGGAAATTACAAATACCTATCAGCTCACAGCAGTCAGAATGGCCATCAGCAAAAATGCTGCAAACAATACATGCTGAAGGGATTGTGGAGAAATGTGTACCCTGAGCTCTAAGGGGGACGTGGTAAGAACCATTACTGTAAACACAATGGAGGTGCTTTGAAAAGGTAAACATTGAGCTACCAGTGAATCAAGCATACCATCTGCTGAGCCTATCACCTGAGAAAATGAGAATCAAAAAGTCACAGGCTGGCAAACCTGTACGCCAGCAATACTTACCATAGTCAACACATGGAAGCAACAAAAATGTCCATCAACAGAGGAATGCACCAAGAAGAAGTGGTCCATGTATACAACGGAATAGTACTCCAGTAAAAAATATAAATTAAATTTAAAAAACAAACAAATGTAAGGAGACATCAGCAACTGTGGGTTTCTCCGGGCACATTCCACTCTAATTTATAACCGAAGAACACCACTGGCTGGTAGGTCTGTTTCCCTAGTACCAGCGTGGGGAAGATAGAAAGGCTGCCGCCCTCTGGCCGTTACCTGCAAAAGCAGGTTTAAAGCTTGAGCTAATGGTCACTTCATATGAACTAGTACTGCAGGGCTGTAAATGAAACCTGCCCTCAAAATGTCTTGAGGGAGGTAATGGCCAAAATATTTCAAAAGGTGACACATACTTCAAGTAAACACTTTGAAGAACTAAGCTCTAATCACAGCTGGAAAAATAAAAAGCACATGTCTTAAAGCTCAATTTCAACGCATTATGAGACACATGGAAATTCAACCACAAAGAGGTATCAGCTCAAACCAGTCAGAATAACCATCAGCAAAAAACTACAAAGAATAAATGCTGAAGGTGCTGTGGAGAAGTGCATACCCTCAACTTTACATGGGACGTAACCTGGAAAGAGCCACTAAAGAGAACAGAATGGAGGTGCCTTTAAAAGGTAAACATTGAGCTACCATATGATCCAACAGACCCATTCCTGGAACTATAACCTAAGAAGACAGAATTGGAAAGACACAGGCAGGCAAATCTGCATTGCATAGTATTACAATAGCCAAGATATGGAAGTAACCAAAAAGTCCACCGACAGATGGGGGGACAAAGAAGAACTGTTATATGTACAGATGGAATATAGCTAGCGAAAAAATGAAACAATGCCATTTGCAGCACCATAGATGTGTCTAGAAGTAATCACGCAACTTGTAGTAAGTGAGACAGTGAAAGACACATATCCTATCATATCACATACAGGTGTTACCTAAAAATTGAAACAAACGAAGATATTTCCACAGAGAAAGGCAATCACAGATTCAGTAAAAAACTTATGCTTCGCCAAATGGAAAGGTGTGAGGATTGGATACACTACCATATTGAGGTTAGCGGAGAGATACAAACACATGTGAAATATATAATCACCAAAGATCTACGGAATACCAAGGGAAGACTACTCAACATTGTGTCATAACCTACATGGGAAAAGGATCTGAAGAAGAATAGATATATGTATATGTGTGAAAGAAGCAAATCTTGCACACCCAGAACAAACAAAACATTGTAATCAAGTTTGCTGTGATAAAAAATAAAAATTAACTTAAAACTACGAACAAGAAGTAGTGAGACATAAACTTAAAGGGCTTTTTCCTGGCACATTCCATTCTAATTTACAACCTAGAACACCACTTCCAGTAAGGCTCTGTTGCCCTAGTAACCAGATTTGGTAAAGGAGAAATGCTGCCGCCTTGTGGCCCATTCCCGCAAGAGCAGCTTTTAACCCACAGCTAATGGTCACTTATCATTCACAAGGACGCAGGGCTGTAAAGGACACCTGCCCTCAAAATTGTGCTGAGATAGGGAATGGATAAAACAATTCAAACCGGCAACATTTTCAAGAAGATAGTATGAAGAGGTAAGTTTTACTCACTCTCTTTTTAAAAAAAGGAAAATGGGTAAAAGCTCAACCTCAGGAAGTATTAGACTCATGCAATCTAATCTACAAAAAGTTTTCAACTCACACCAGTCGACTGACCATCAGCAAAAAGCCTACAAACAATCAATGCTGAAGAGGTTTTAGAGAACTGTGTACCCTCTAGCTGCTGGTGAGATGTAAAGTGGTTAACAGCCAATAATGAGAACAGAAAGGAGCTGCGTTTAAAAGGAGAAATTGAGGTACCATTCAATCCAGCAGGCGCACCAATGGGCCTCTCACCTGAGAAGACCAGAATCAAGAAGACCCGGGCTGCAAAAGCTGCACTGCAGCCTTATTCACAATAGACAAGACAGTGAAGCAACCAAAATGTCCATCAACAGATGAAGGGATAAAGAAGAAGTGGTCCATGTACACAATGAATACTAGCCATGGAAAACAATGAAACACTGCTCTTTGAGGCACCATAGATGATCTTGGAGATAATCACAGAACATGAGGGAAGTCGGAAAGCAAAAGTCCTATATCCTATGAAATCACTTATAGGCGTTATTTAATAACTGACACAAATGAACATATTTCCACAGGGAAAGGCAATCACAGACTTATAAAAAAAACTATACTTACCTAAAAGGAAAGGTGGGGGGAATGGATAAATGAAGATTAGCGTTACCATCTGTATACAAATTCATATTATATACATATATCAAAAAGACCGACCATATAGCAAGGGAGGTTGATGGAACACTCTGTAATAATTTACATGGGAAGAGGATCTCTACATAAATAGATATATATAATGTGTAAATGAACCAGAGTGTGTACACCTTGGACAAACAACATTCGAACCATTACACCAATGTAAAAAATTAAAACAACGAACTAGAAGTAATGAGACATAAACTTGTGGGTGGTTTTCCTGGCACATTCCATTCAAATTTACAACCCAGGTAAACGACTTCCAGAACGGCTCTGCTGCCCTAGTACCCAGATTGGGGAATGGAGAAATGCTGCCTCCTTGTGGCCGTTTCCCACAACAGCAGCTTTAAACCCACTGCAAAAGGTCACTAAATATTCACCAATTCAGTTCTGTAAATGTCACCTGCCCTCCAAAAAATACTGAGGTCGAAAATCGACCAAAAAATTCAAGAGTGCAACCTTCCAAAAAGACAATTTGAAGAGGTAGATTGTACTCACACTTTTTTTTTCTTTTTTCTTTTAACACAAAAGAAAAAGGCGTGGAAAAATGATGAATTTTCGGAATTTTTAAAGACATGTCAACCCAAATTACAAAAATCTATCAGCTCACAGCAGTCAGAATGGCCCTCGACAAAAATGCTGCAAACAATAAATGCTGACGTGATTGTGGAGAAATGAGTACCCTCGATTCTAAGGGGGACGTGGTAAGAGCCACTAATGAAAGCACAATTGAGGTGCCTTGAAAAGGTAACATTGAGCTACCATACCAGTCAATCAATCATACCCACTGCTGGGTGTATCAAGTGAGAAAATGAAAATCCAAAAGTCACAGGCTGGCAATCCTGCACTCCAGCAATAGTTACCATAGGCAACACTTGGAAGCAACGAAAACGTCCATCAACAGAGGAATGCACCAACAAGAAGTGGTCCATGTCCACAATGGAATATTAGCCATGGAAAACATTGAAGCACTGCTCTTTGAGGCACCATACATGAGCCTGGAGATAATCACAAAACATGAAGTAGGACGGAAAGCAAAAGAACTATATACTATAATATCACTTATGGCATTATCTAATAACTGACACAAATGAACATATTTCCAAAGAGAAAGACACTCACGGGCTTAGAAAACAAACTATGCTCATCTAAAAGGAAAGGAGGGGGGAATTGATAAATGAAGAATAGTGTTACTATATGTATACAAATACATATTATATACATGTATCAAAAAGACCAAACATATAGCAAGGGAGGTCTATGGAACACTGTAATATTTTACATGGGAAGAGGATCTGTACATTAATAGACGTAGGTAATGCACAAATGAACCAGATTGTGTACACCTAGGACAAACAAGATTCTTATCTTTACTCTGATTAAAAAAATGTAAAAACCCAAGAAGAAGTAATGAGACATAAACTTATGGGGATTTCTCCTGGCAAATTCCATTCTCATTTACAACCTAGGACAACGACTTCCAGAAAGGCTCTGCTGCCCTAGTACCCAGATTGGGGAATGGAGAAATGCTGCCTCCTTGTGGCCGTTTCCCACAACAGCAGCTTTAAACCCACTGCGAAAGGTCACTAAATATTCACCAACTTGCAGTTCTGTAAATGACACCTGCCCTCCAAAAAATTTCTGGGGTCAAAAATCGACCAAAAAATTCAAAAGAGGGCAACCTTCGAAGGAGACAATTTCAAGAGGTATATTGTACACACGGTTTTTTCTTTTAAGTGAAAAGAAAAAGGCGTGGGAAAATGATAAAGTTTAGGAACTTTTAAAGATATGCAAACCGAAATTACAAATACCTCTCAGCACACAGCAGTGAGAATGGCCATCAGCAAAAATGCTGCAAACAATACATGCTGAAGGGATTGTGGAGAAATGTGTACCCTGAGCTCTAAGGGGGACGTGGTAAGAACCATTACTGTAAACACAATGGAGGTGCTTTGAAAAGGTAAACATTGAGCTACCAGTGAATCAAGCATACCATCTGCTGAGCCTATCACCTGAGAAAATGAGAATCAAAAAGTCACAGGCTGGCAAACCTGTACGCCAGCAATACTTACCATAGTCAACACATGGAAGCAACAAAAATGTCCATCAACAGAGGAATGCACCAAGAAGAAGTGGTCCATGTATACAACGGAATAGTACTCCAGTAAAAAATATAAATTAAATTTAAAAAACAAACAAATGTAAGGAGACATCAGCAACTGTGGGTTTCTCCGGGCACATTCCACTCTAATTTATAACCGAAGAACACCACTGGCTGGTAGGTCTGTTTCCCTAGTACCAGCGTGGGGACGGTAGAAAGGCTGCCACCCTCTGGCCGTTACCTGAAAAAGCAGGTTTAAAGCTTGAGCTAATGGTCACTTCATATGAACTAGTACTGCAGGGCTGTAAATGAAACCTGCCCTCAAAATGTCTTGAGGGAGGTAATGGCCAAAATATTTCAAAAGGTGACACATACTTCAAGTAAACACTTTGAAGAACTAAGCTCTAATCACAGCTGGAAAAATAAAAAGCACATGTCTTAAAGCTCAATTTCAACGCATTATGAGACACATGCAAATTCAACCACAAAGAGGTATCAGCTCAAACCAGTCAGAATAACCATCAGCAAAAAACTACAAAGAATAAATGCTGAAGGTGCTGTGGAGAAGTGCATACCCTCAACTTTACATGGGACGTAACCTGGAAAGAGCCACTAAAGAGAACAGAATGGAGGTGCCTTTAAAAGGTAAACATTGAGCTACCATATGATCCAACAGACCCATTCCTGGAACTATAACCTAAGAAGACAGAATTGGAAAGACACAGGCAGGCAAATCTGCATTGCATAGTATTACAATAGCCAAGATATGGAAGTAACCAAAAAGTCCACCGACAGATGGGTGGACAAAGAAGAACTGCTATATGTACAGATGGAATATAGCTAGCGAAAAAATGAAACAATGCCATTTGCAGCACCATAGATGTGTCTAGAAGTAATCACGCAACTTGTAGTAAATGAGACAGTGAAAGACACATATCCTATCATATCACATACAGGTGTTACCTAAAAATTGAAACAAACGAAGATATTTCCACAGAGAAAGCAATCACAGATTCAGTACAAAAACTTATGCTTCGCCAAATGGAAAGGTGTGTGGATTGGATACACTACCATATTGAGGTTAACGGAGAGATACAAACACATGTGAAATATATAATCACCAAAGATCTACGGAATACCAAGGGAAGACTACTCAACATTGTGTCATAACCTACATGGGAAAAGGATCTGAAGAAGAATAGATATATGTATATGTGTGAAAGAAGCACATCTTGCACATCTAGAACAAACAAAACATTGTAATCAAGTTTGCTGTGATAAAAAATAAAAATTAACTTAAAACTATGAACAAGAAGTAATGAGACATAAACTTAAAGGGCTTTTTCCTGGCACATTCCATTCTAATTTACAACCTAGAACACCACTTCCAGTAAGGCTCTGTTGCCCTAGTAACCAGATTTGGTAAAGGAGAAATGCTGCCGCTTTGTGGCCCATTCCCGCAAGAGCAGCTTTTAACCCACAGCTAATGGTCACTTAACATTCACAAGGACTCAGGCCTGTAAAGGACACCTGCCCTCAAAATTGTGCTGAGGTAGGGAATGGATAAAACAATTCAAAACAGGCAACATTTTCAAGAAGATAGTATGAAGAGGTAAGTTTTACTCACTCTCTTTTTAAAAAAAGGAAAATGGGTAAAAGCTCAACCTCAGGAAGTATTAGACTCATGCAATCTAATCTACAAAAAGTTTTCAACTCACACCAGTTGACTGACCATCAGCAAAAAGCCTACAAACAATCAATGCTGAAGAGGTTTTAGAGAACTCTGTACCCTCTAGCTGCTGGTGAGATGTAAAGTGGTTAACAGCCAATAATGAGAACAGAAGGGAGCTGCGTTTAAAAGGAAAAACTGAGGTACCATTCAATCCAGCAGGCGCACCAATGGGCCTCTCACCTGAGAAGACCAGAATCAAGAAGACCCGGGCTGCAAAAGCTGCACTGCAGCCTTATTCACAATAGACAAGACAGTGAAGCAACCAAAATGTCCATCAACAGATGAAGGGATAAAGAAGAAGTGGTCCATGTACACAATGAATACTAGCCATGGAAAACCATGAAACACTGCTCTTTGAGGCACCATAGATGATCTTGGAGATAATCACAGAACATGAGGGAAGTCGGAAAGCAAAAGTCCTATATCCTATGAAATCACTTATAGGCGTTATCTAATAACTGACACAAATGAACATATTTCCACAGGGAAAGGCAATCACAGACTTATAAAAAAAAAAACTATGCTTACCTAAAAGGAAAGGTGGGGGGAATGGATAAATGAAGATTAGCGTTACCATCTGTATACAAATTCATATTATATACATATATCAAAAAGACCGACCATATAGCAAGGGAGGTTGATGGAACACTCTGTAATAATTTACATGGGAAGAGGATCTCTACATAAATAGATATATATAATGTGTAAATGAACCAGAGTGTGTACACCTTGGACAAACAACATTTGAACCATTACCCCAATGTAAAAAATTAAAACAACGAACTAGAAGTAATGAGACATAAACTTGTGGGTGGTTTTCCTGGCACATTCCATTCAAATTTACAACCTAGGTAAACGACTTCCAGAACGGCTCTGCTGCCCTAGTACCCAGATTCGGGAATGGAGAAATGCTGCCTCCTTGTGGCCGTTTCCCACAACAGCAGCTTTAAACCCACTGCAAAAGGTCACTAAATATTCACCAATTCATTTCTGTAAATGTCACCTGCCCTCCAAAAAATACTGAGGTCGAAAATCGACCAAAAAATTCAAGAGTGCAACCTTCCAAAAAGACAATTTGAAGAGGTAGATTGTACTCACACTTTTTTTTTCTTTTTTCTTTTAACACAAAAGAAAAAGGCGTGGAAAAATGATGAATTTTAGGAATTTTTAAAGACATGTCAACCCAAATTACAAAAACCTATCAGCTCACAGCAGTCAGAATGGCCCTCGACAAAAATGCTGCAAACAATAAATGCTGACGTGATTGTGGAGAAATGAGTACCCTCGATTCTAAGGGGGACGTGGTAAGAGCCACTAATGAAAGCACAATTGAGGTGCCTTGAAAAGGTAACATTGAGCTACCATACGAGTCAATCAATCATACCCACTGCTGGGTGTATCACCTGAGAAAATGAAAATCCAAAAGTCACAGGCTGGCAATCCTGCACTCCAGCAATAGTTACCATAGGCAACATTTGGAAGCAACGAAAACATCCATCAACAGAGGAATGCACCAACAAGAAGTGGTCCATGTCCACAATGGAATATTAGCCATGGAAAACATTGAAGCACTGCTCTTTGAGGCACCATACATGAGCCTGGAGATAATCACAAATCATGAAGTAGGACAGAAAGCAAAAGACCTATATCCTATAATATCACTTATGGCATTATCTAATAACTGACACAAATGAACATATTTCCAAAGAGAAAGACACTCACGGGCTTAGAAAACAAACTGTGCTCATCTAAAAGGAAAGGAGGGGGGAATTGATAAATGAAGAATAGTGTTACTATATGTATACAAATACATATTATATACATGTATCAAAAAGACCAAACATATAGCAAGGGAGGTCTATGGAACACTGTAATATTTTACATGGGAAGAGGATCTGTACATTAATAGACGTAGATAATGTACAAATAAACCAGATTGTGTACACCTAGGACAAACAAGATTCTAATCTTTACTCTGATTAAAAAAATTTAAAAACCCAAGAAGAAGTAATGAGAAATAAACTTATGGGGATTTCTCCTGGCAAATTCCATTCTCATTTACAACCTAGGACAACGACTTCCAGAAAGGCTCTGCTGGCCTAGTACCCAGATTGGGGAATGGAGAAATGCTGCCTCCTTGTGGCCGTTTCCCACAACAGCAGCTTTAAACCCACTGCGAAAGGTCACTAAATATTCACCAACTTGCAGTTCTGTAAATGACACCTGCCCTCCAAAAAATTTCTGGGGTCAAAAATCGACCAAAAAATTCAAAAGAGGGCAACCTTCGAAGGAGACAATTTCAAGAGGTATATTGTACACACGGTTTTTTCTTTTAAGTGAAAAGAAAAAGGCGTGGGAAAATGATAAAGTTTAGGAACTTTTAAAGATATGCAAACCGAAATTACAAATACCTCTCAGCTCACAGCAGTCAGAATGGCCATCAGCAAAAATGCTGCAAGCAATACATGCTGAAGGGATTGTGGAGAAATGTGTACCCTGAGCTCTAAGGGGGACGTGGTAAGAACCATTACTGTAAACACAATGGAGGTGCTTTGAAAAGGTAAACATTGAGCTACCAGTGAATCAAGCATACCATCTGCTGAGCCTATCACCTGAGAAAATGAGAATCAAAAAGTCACAGGCTGGCAAACCTGTACGCCAGCAATACTTACCATAGTCAACACATGGAAGCAACAAAAATGTCCATCAACAGAGGAATGCACCAAGAAGAAGTGGTCCATGTATACAACGGAATAGTACTCCAGTAAAAAATATAAATTAAATTTAAAAAACAAACAAATGTAAGGAGACATCAGCAACTGTGGGTTTCTCCGGGCACATTCCACTCTAATTTATAACCGAAGAACACCACTGGCTGGTAGGTCTGTTTCCCTAGTACCAGCGTGGGGAACGTAGAAAGGCTGCCGCCCTCTGGCCGTTACCTGCAAAAGCAGGTTTAAAGCTTGAGTTAATGGTCACTTCATATGAACTAGTACTGCAGGGCTGTAAATGAAACCTGCCCTCAAAATGTCTTGAGGGAGGTAATGGCCAAAATATTTCAAAAGGTGACACATACTTCAAGTAAACACTTTGAAGAACTAAGCTCTAATCACAGCTGGAAAAATAAAAAGCACATGTCTTAAAGCTCAATTTCAACGCATTATGAGACACATGCAAATTCAACCACAAAGAGGTATCAGCTCACACCAGTCAGAATAACCATCAGCAAAAAAACTACAAAGAATAAATGCTGAAGGTGCTGTGGAGAAGTGCATACCCTCAACTTTACGTGGGACGTAACCTGGAAAGAGCCACTAAAGAGAACAGAATGGAGGTGCCTTTAAAAGGTAAACATTGAGCTACCATATGATCCAACAGACCCATTCCTGGAACTATAACCTAAGAAGACAGAATTGGAAAGACACAGGCAGGCAAATCTGCATTGCATAGTATTACAATAGCCAAGATATGGAAGTAACCAAAAAGTCCACCGACAGATGGGTGGACAAAGAAGAACTGCTACATGTACACATGGAATATGAGCTAGCGAAAAAATGAAACAATGCCATTTGCAGCACCACAGATGAGTCTAGAAGTAATCACGCAACTTGTAGTAAGTGAGACAGCGAAAGACACATATCCTATCATATCACATACAGGTGTTACCTAAAAATTGAAACAAACGAAGATATTTCCACAGAGAAAGGCAATCACAGATTCAGTACAAAAACTTATGCTTCACCAAATGGAAAGGTGTCAGGATTGGATACACTACCATATTGAGGTTAACGGAGAGATACCAACACATGTGAAATATATAATCACCAAAGATTTACGGAATACCAAGGGAAGACTACTCAACATTGTGTCATAACCTACATGGGAAAAGGATCTGAAGAAGAATAGATATATGTATATGTGTGAAAGAAGCACATCTTGCACACCCAGAACAAACAAAACATTGTAATCAAGTTTGCTGTGATAAAAAATAAAAATTAACTTAAAACTACGAACAAGAAGTAATGAGACATAAACTTAAAGGGCTTTTTCCTGGCACATTCCATTCTAATTTACAACCTAGAACACCACTTCCAGTAAGGCTCTGTTGCCCTAGTAACGAGATTTGGTAAAGGAGAAATGCTGCCGCCTTGTGGCCCATTCCCGCAAGAGCAGCTTTTAACCCACAGCTAATGGTCACTTAACATTCACAAGGACTCAGGGCTGTAAAGGACACCTGCCCTCAAAATTGTGCTGAGGTAGGGAATGGATAAAACAATTCAAAACAGGCAACATTTTCAAGAAGATAGTATGAAGAGGTAAGTTTTACTCATTCTCTTTTTAAAAAGAGGAAAATGAATAAAAGCTCAACCTCAGGAAGTATTAGACTCATGCAATCTAATCTACAAAGAGTTTTCAACTCACACCAGTCGACTGACCATCAGCAAAAAGCCTACAAACAATCAATGCTGAAGAGGTTTTAGAGAACTCTGTACCCTCTAGCTGCTGGTGAGATGTAAAGTGGTTAACAGCCAATAATGAGAACAGAAAGGAGCTGCGTTTAAAAGGAGAAATTGAGGTACCATTCAATCCAGCAGGCGCACCAATGGGCCTCTCACCTGAGAAGACCAGAATCAAGAAGACCCGGGCTGCAAAAGCTGCACTGCAGCCTTATTCACAATAGACAAGACAGTGAAGCAACGAAAATATCCATCAACAGATGAAGGGATAAACAAGAAGTGGTCCATGTACACAATGAATACTAGCCATGGAAAACCATGAAACACTGCTCTTTGAGGCACCATAGATGATCTTGGAGATAATCACAGAACATGAGGGAAGTCGGAAAGCAAAAGTCCTATATCCTATGAAATCACTTATAGGCGTTATCTAATAACTGACACAAATGAACATATTTCCACAGGGAAAGGCAATCACAGACTTATAAAAAAAAAACTATGCTTACCTAAAAGGTAAGGTGGGGGGAATGGATAAATGAAGATTAGCGTTACCATCTGTATACAAATTCATATTATATACATATATCAAAAAGACCGACCATATAGCAAGGGAGGTTGATGGAACACTCTGTAATAATTTACATGGGAAGAGGATCTCTACATAAATAGATATATATAATGTGTAAATGAACCAGAGTGTGTACACCTTGGACAAACAACATTCGAACCATTACCCCAATGTAAAAAATTAAAACAACGAACTAGAAGTAATGAGATATAAACTTGTGGGTGGTTTTCCTGGCACATTCCATTCAAATTTACAACCTAGGTAAACGACTTCCAGAACGGCTCTGCTGCCCTAGTACCCAGATTGGGGAATGAAGAAATGCTGCCTCCTTGTGGCCGTTTCCCACAACAGCAGCTTTAAACCCACTGCAAAAGGTCACTAAATATTCACCAATTCAGTTCTGTAAATGTCACCTGCTCTCTAAAAAATACTGAGGTCGGAAATCGACCAAAAAATTCAAGAGTGCAACCTTCCAAAAGGACAATTTGAAGAGGTAGATTGTACTCACACTATTTTTTTCTTTTTTCTTTTAACACAAAAGAAAAAGGCGTGGAAAAATGATGAATTTTAGGAATTTTTAAAGACATGTCAACCCAAATTACAAAAACCTATCAGCTCACACCAGTCAGAATGGCCCTCGACAAAAATGCTGCAAACAATAAATGCTGACGGGATTGTGGAGAAATGAGTACCCTCGATTCTAAGGGGGACGTGGTAAGAGCCACTAATGAAAGCACAATTGAGGTGCCTTGAAAAGGTAACATTGAGCTACCATACCAGTCAATCAATCATACCCACTGCTGGGTGTATCACCTGAGAAAATGAAAATCCAAAAGTCACAGGCTGGCAATCCTGCACTCCAGCAATAGTTACCATAGGCAACACTTGGAAGCAACGAAAACGTCCATCAACAGAGGAATGCACCAACAAGAAGTGGTCCATGTCCACAATGGAAGATTAGCCATGGAAAACATTGAAGCACTGCTCTTTGAGGCACCATACATGAGCCTGGAGATAATCACACAACATGAAGTAGGACGGAAAGCAAAAGACCTATATCCTATAATATCACTTATGGCATTATCTAATAACTGACACAAATGAACATATTTCCGAAGAGAAAGACACTCACGGGCTTAGAAAACAAACTATGCTCATCTAAAAGGAAAGGAGGGGGGAATTGATAAATGAAGAATAGTGTTACTATACGTATACAAATACGTATTATATACATGTATCAAAAAGACCGAACATATAGAAAGGGAGGTCTATGGAACACTGTAATAGTTTACATGGGAAGAGGATCTGTACATTAATAGACATACATAATGTACAAATGAACCAGACTGTGTACACCTAGGACAAACAAAATTCTAATCTTTACTCTGATTATAAAAAACTAAAAACCCAAGAAGAAGTAATGAGACATGAACTTATGGGGATTTCTCCTGGCAAATTCCATTCTCATTTACAACCTAGGACAACGACTTCCAGAAAGGCTCTGCTGCCCTAGTACCCAGATTGGGGAATGGAGAAATGCTGCCTCCTTGTGGCCGTTTCCCACAACAGCAGCTTTAAACCCACTGCGAAAGGTCACTAAATATTCACCAACTTGCAGTTCTGTAAATGACACCTGCCCTCCAAAAAATTTCTGGGGTCAAAAATCGACCAAAAAATTCAAAAGAGGGCAACCTTCGAAGGAGACAATTTCAAGAGGTATATTGTACACACGGTTTTTTCTTTTAAGTGAAAAGAAAAAGGCGTGGGAAAATGATAAAGTTTAGGAACTTTTAAAGATATGCAAACCGAAATTACAAATACCTCTCAGCTCACAGCAGTCAGAATGGCCATCAGCAAAAATGCTGCAAACAATACATGCTGAAGGGATTGTGGAGAAATGTGTACCCTGAGCTCTAAGGGGGACGTGCTAAGAACCATTACTGTAAACACAATGGAGGTGCTTTGAAAAGGTAAACATTGAGCTACCAGTGAATCAAGCATACCATCTGCTGAGCCTATCACCTGAGAAAATGAGAATCAAAAAGTCACAGGCTGGCAAACCTGTACGCCAGCAATACTTACCATAGTCAACACATGGAAGCAACAAAAATGTCCATCAACAGAGGAATGCACCAAGAAGAAGTGGTCCATGTATACAACGGAAGAGTATTCCAGTAAAAAATATAAATTAAATTTAAAAAACAAACAAATGTAAGGAGACATCAGCAACTGTGGGTTTCTCCGGGCACATTCCACTCTAATTTATAACCGAAGAACACCACTGGCTGGTAGGTCTGTTTCCCTAGTACCAGCATGCTGAACGTAGAAAGGCTGCCACCCTCTGGCCGTTACCTGCACAAGCAGGTTTAAAGCTTGAGCTAATGGTCACTTCATATGAACTAGTACTGCAGGGCTGTAAATGAAACCTGCCCTCAAAATGTCTTGAGGGAGGTAATGGCCAAACTATTTCAAAAGGTGACACATACTTCAAGTAAACACTTTGAAGAACTAAGCTCTAATCACAGCTGGAAAAATAAAAAGCACATGTCTTAAAGCTCAATTTCAACGCATTATGAGACACATGCAAATTCAACCACAAAGAGGTATCAGCTCAAACCAGTCAGAATAACCATCAGCAAAAAAACTACAAAGAATAAATGCTGAAGGTGTTGTGGAGAAGTGCATACCCTCAACTTTACGTGGGACGTAACCTGGAAAGAGCCACTAAAGAGAACAGAATGGAGGTGCCTTTAAAAGGTAAACATTGAGCTACCATATGATCCAACAGACCCATTCCTGGAACTATAACCTAAGAAGACAGAATTGGAAAGACACAGGCAGGCAAATCTGCATTGCATAGTATTACAATAGCCAAGATATGGAAGTAACCAAAAAGTCCACCGACAGATGGGTGGACAAAGAAGAACTGCTACATGTACACATGGAATATGAGCTAGCGAAAAAATGAAACAATGCCATTTGCAGCACCACAGATGAGTCTAGAAGTAATCACGCAACTTGTAGTAAGTGAGACAGCGAAAGACACATATCCTATCATATCACATACAGGTGTTACCTAAAAATTGAAACAAACGAAGATATTTCCACAGAGAAAGGCAATCACAGATTCAGTACAAAAACTTATGCTTCGCCAAATGGAAAGGTGTGAGGATTGGATACACTACCATATTGAGGTTAACGGAGAGATACAAACACATGTGAAATATATAATCACCAAAGATCTACGGAATACCAAGGGAAGACTACTCAACATAGTGTCATAATCTACATGGGAAAAGGATCTGAAGAAGAATAGATATATGTATATGTGTGAAAGAAGCACATCTTGCACACCTAGAACAAACAAAACATTGTAATCAAGTTTGCTGTGATAAAAAATAAAAATTAACTTAAAACTAGGAACAAGAAGTAATGAGACATAAACTTAAAGGGCTTTTTCCTGGCACATTCCATTCTAATTTACAACCTAGAACACCACTTCCAGTAAGGCTCTGTTGCCCTAGTAACCAGATTTGGTAAAGGAGAAATGCTGCCGCCTTGTGGCCCATTCCCGCAAGAGCAGCTTTTAACCCACAGCTCATGGTCACTTAACATTCACAAGGACGCAGGGCTGTAAAGGACACCTGCCCTCAAAATTGTGCTGAGGTAGGGAATGGATAAAACAATTCAAAACAGGCAACATTTTCAAGAAGATAGTATGAAGAGGTAAGTTTTACTCATTCTCTTTTTAAAAAGAGGAAAATGAATAAAAGCTCAACCTCAGGAAGTATTAGACTCATGCAATCTAATCTACAAAGAGTTTTCAACTCACACCAGTCGACTGACCATCAGCAAAAAGCCTACAAACAATCAATGCTGAAGAGGTTTTAGAGAACTCTGTACCCTCTAGCTGCTGGTGAGATGTAAAGTGGTTAACAGCCAATAATGAGAACAGAAAGGAGCTGCGTTTAAAAGGAGAAATTGAGGTACCATTCAATCCAGCAGGCGCACCAATGGGCCTCTCACCTGAGAAGACCAGAATCAAGAAGACCCGGGCTGCAAAAGCTGCACTGCAGCCTTATTCACAATAGACAAGACAGTGAAGCAACGAAAATATCCATCAACAGATGAAGGGATAAACAAGAAGTGGTCCATGTACACAATGAATACTAGCCATGGAAAACCATGAAACACTGCTCTTTGAGGCACCATAGATGATCTTGGAGATAATCACAGAACATGAGGGAAGTCGGAAAGCAAAAGTCCTATATCCTATGAAATCACTTATAGGCGTTATCTAATAACTGACACAAATGAACATATTTCCACAGGGAAAGGCAATCACAGACTTATAAAAAAAAAACTATGCTTACCTAAAAGGTAAGGTGGGGGGAATGGATAAATGAAGATTAGCGTTACCATCTGTATACAAATTCATATTATATACATATATCAAAAAGACCGACCATATAGCAAGGGAGGTTGATGGAACACTCTGTAATAATTTACATGGGAAGAGGATCTCTACATAAATAGATATATATAATGTGTAAATGAACCAGAGTGTGTACACCTTGGACAAACAACATTCGAACCATTACCCCAATGTAAAAAATTAAAACAACGAACTAGAAGTAATGAGATATAAACTTGTGGGTGGTTTTCCTGGCACATTCCATTCAAATTTACAACCTAGGTAAACGACTTCCAGAACGGCTCTGCTGCCCTAGTACCCAGATTGGGGAATGAAGAAATGCTGCCTCCTTGTGGCCGTTTCCCACAACAGCAGCTTTAAACCCACTGCAAAAGGTCACTAAATATTCACCAATTCAGTTCTGTAAATGTCACCTGCTCTCTAAAAAATACTGAGGTCGGAAATCGACCAAAAAATTCAAGAGTGCAACCTTCCAAAAGGACAATTTGAAGAGGTAGATTGTACTCACACTATTTTTTTCTTTTTTCTTTTAACACAAAAGAAAAAGGCGTGGAAAAATGATGAATTTTAGGAATTTTTAAAGACATGTCAACCCAAATTACAAAAACCTATCAGCTCACACCAGTCAGAATGGCCCTCGACAAAAATGCTGCAAACAATAAATGCTGACGGGATTGTGGAGAAATGAGTACCCTCGATTCTAAGGGGGACGTGGTAAGAGCCACTAATGAAAGCACAATTGAGGTGCCTTGAAAAGGTAACATTGAGCTACCATACCAGTCAATCAATCATACCCACTGCTGGGTGTATCACCTGAGAAAATGAAAATCCAAAAGTCACAGGCTGGCAATCGTGCACTCCAGCAATAGTTACCATAGGCAACAGTTGGAAGCAACGAAAACGTCCATCAACAGAGGAATGCACCAACAAGAAGTGGTCCATGTCCACAATGGAAGATTAGCCATGGAAAACATTGAAGCACTGCTCTTTGAGGCACCATACATGAGCCTGGAGATAATCACACAACATGAAGTAGGACGGAAAGCAAAAGACCTATATCCTATAATATCACTTATGGCATTATCTAATAACTGACACAAATGAACATATTTCCGAAGAGAAAGACACTCACGGGCTTAGAAAACAAACTATGCTCATCTAAAAGGAAAGGAGGGGGGAATTGATAAATGAAGAATAGTGTTACTATACGTATACAAATACGTATTATATACATGTATCAAAAAGACCGAACATATAGAAAGGGAGGTCTATGGAACACTGTAATAGTTTACATGGGAAGAGGATCTGTACATTAATAGACATACATAATGTACAAATGAACCAGACTGTGTACACCTAGGACAAACAAAATTCTAATCTTTACTCTGATTATAAAAAACTAAAAACCCAAGAAGAAGTAATGAGACATGAACTTATGGGGATTTCTCCTGGCAAATTCCATTCTCATTTACAACCTAGGACAACGACTTCCAGAAAGGCTCTGCTGCCCTAGTACCCAGATTGGGGAATGGAGAAATGCTGCCTCCTTGTGGCCGTTTCCCACAACAGCAGCTTTAAACCCACTGCGAAAGGTCACTAAATATTCACCAACTTGCAGTTCTGTAAATGACACCTGCCCTCCAAAAAATTTCTGGGGTCAAAAATCGACCAAAAAATTCAAAAGAGGGCAACCTTCGAAGGAGACAATTTCAAGAGGTATATTGTACACACGGTTTTTTCTTTTAAGTGAAAAGAAAAAGGCGTGGGAAAATGATAAAGTTTAGGAACTTTTAAAGATATGCAAACCGAAATTACAAATACCTCTCAGCTCACAGCAGTCAGAATGGCCATCAGCAAAAATGCTGCAAACAATACATGCTGAAGGGATTGTGGAGAAATGTGTACCCTGAGCTCTAAGGGGGACGTGCTAAGAACCATTACTGTAAACACAATGGAGGTGCTTTGAAAAGGTAAACATTGAGCTACCAGTGAATCAAGCATACCATCTGCTGAGCCTATCACCTGAGAAAATGAGAATCAAAAAGTCACAGGCTGGCAAACCTGTACGCCAGCAATACTTACCATAGTCAACACATGGAAGCAACAAAAATGTCCATCAACAGAGGAATGCACCAAGAAGAAGTGGTCCATGTATACAACGGAAGAGTATTCCAGTAAAAAATATAAATTAAATTTAAAAAACAAACAAATGTAAGGAGACATCAGCAACTGTGGGTTTCTCCGGGCACATTCCACTCTAATTTATAACCGAAGAACACCACTGGCTGGTAGGTCTGTTTCCCTAGTACCAGCATGCTGAACGTAGAAAGGCTGCCACCCTCTGGCCGTTACCTGCACAAGCAGGTTTAAAGCTTGAGCTAATGGTCACTTCATATGAACTAGTACTGCAGGGCTGTAAATGAAACCTGCCCTCAAAATGTCTTGAGGGAGGTAATGGCCAAACTATTTCAAAAGGTGACACATACTTCAAGTAAACACTTTGAAGAACTAAGCTCTAATCACAGCTGGAAAAATAAAAAGCACATGTCTTAAAGCTCAATTTCAACGCATTATGAGACACATGCAAATTCAACCACAAAGAGGTATCAGCTCAAACCAGTCAGAATAACCATCAGCAAAAAAACTACAAAGAATAAATGCTGAAGGTGTTGTGGAGAAGTGCATACCCTCAACTTTACGTGGGACGTAACCTGGAAAGAGCCACTAAAGAGAACAGAATGGAGGTGCCTTTAAAAGGTAAACATTGAGCTACCATATGATCCAACAGACCCATTCCTGGAACTATAACCTAAGAAGACAGAATTGGAAAGACACAGGCAGGCAAATCTGCATTGCATAGTATTACAATAGCCAAGATATGGAAGTAACCAAAAAGTCCACCGACAGATGGGTGGACAAAGAAGAACTGCTACATGTACACATGGAATATGAGCTAGCGAAAAAATGAAACAATGCCATTTGCAGCACCACAGATGAGTCTAGAAGTAATCACGCAACTTGTAGTAAGTGAGACAGCGAAAGACACATATCCTATCATATCACATACAGGTGTTACCTAAAAATTGAAACAAACGAAGATATTTCCACAGAGAAAGGCAATCACAGATTCAGTACAAAAACTTATGCTTCGCCAAATGGAAAGGTGTGAGGATTGGATACACTACCATATTGAGGTTAACGGAGAGATACAAACACATGTGAAATATATAATCACCAAAGATCTACGGAATACCAAGGGAAGACTACTCAACATAGTGTCATAATCTACATGGGAAAAGGATCTGAAGAAGAATAGATATATGTATATGTGTGAAAGAAGCACATCTTGCACACCTAGAACAAACAAAACATTGTAATCAAGTTTGCTGTGATAAAAAATAAAAATTAACTTAAAACTAGGAACAAGAAGTAATGAGACATAAACTTAAAGGGCTTTTTCCTGGCACATTCCATTCTAATTTACAACCTAGAACACCACTTCCAGTAAGGCTCTGTTGCCCTAGTAACCAGATTTGGTAAAGGAGAAATGCTGCCGCCTTGTGGCCCATTCCCGCAAGAGCAGCTTTTAACCCACAGCTCATGGTCACTTAACATTCACAAGGACGCAGGGCTGTAAAGGACACCTGCCCTCAAAATTGTGCTGAGGTAGGGAATGGATAAAACAATTCAAAACAGGCAACATTTTCAAGAAGATAGTATGAAGAGGTAAGTTTTACTCATTCTCTTTTTAAAAAGAGGAAAATGAATAAAAGCTCAACCTCAGGAAGTATTAGACTCATGCGATCTAATCTACAAAGAGTTTTCAACTCACACCAGTCGACTGACCATCAGCAAAAAGCCTACAAACAATCAATGCTGAAGAGGTTTTAGAGAACTCTGTACCCTCTAGCTGCTGGTGAGATGTAAAGTGGTTAACAGCCAATAATGAGAACAGAAAGGAGCTGCGTTTAAAAGGAGAAATTGAGGTACCATTCAATCCAGCAGGCGCACCAATGGGCCTCTCACCTGAGAAGACCAGAATCAAGAAGACCCGGGCTGCAAAAGCTGCACTGCAGCCTTATTCACAATAGACAAGACAGTGAAGCAACGAAAATATCCATCAACAGATGAAGGGATAAACAAGAAGTGGTCCATGTACACAATGAATACTAGCCATGGAAAACCATGAAACACTGCTCTTTGAGGCACCATAGATGATCTTGGAGATAATCACAGAACATGAGGGAAGTCGGAAAGCAAAAGTCCTATATCCTATGAAATCACTTATAGGCGTTATCTAATAACTGACACAAATGAACATATTTCCACAGGGAAAGGCAATCACAGACTTATAAAAAAAAAACTATGCTTACCTAAAAGGTAAGGTGGGGGGAATGGATAAATGAAGATTAGCGTTACCATCTGTATACAAATTCATATTATATACATATATCAAAAAGACCGACCATATAGCAAGGGAGGTTGATGGAACACTCTGTAATAATTTACATGGGAAGAGGATCTCTACATAAATAGATATATATAATGTGTAAATGAACCAGAGTGTGTACACCTTGGACAAACAACATTCGAACCATTACCCCAATGTAAAAAATTAAAACAACGAACTAGAAGTAATGAGATATAAACTTGTGGGTGGTTTTCCTGGCACATTCCATTCAAATTTACAACCTAGGTAAACGACTTCCAGAACGGCTCTGCTGCCCTAGTACCCAGATTGGGGAATGAAGAAATGCTGCCTCCTTGTGGCCGTTTCCCACAACAGCAGCTTTAAACCCACTGCAAAAGGTCACTAAATATTCACCAATTCAGTTCTGTAAATGTCACCTGCTCTCTAAAAAATACTGAGGTCGGAAATCGACCAAAAAATTCAAGAGTGCAACCTTCCAAAAAGACAATTTGAAGAGGTAGATTGTACTCACACTTTTTTTTTCTTTTTTCTTTTAACACAAAAGAAAAAGGCGTGGAAAAATGATGAATTTTAGGAATTTTTAAAGACATGTCAACCCAAATTACAAAAACCTATCAGCTCACACCAGTCAGAATGGCCCTCGACAAAAATGCTGCAAACAATAAATGCTGACGGGATTGTGGAGAAATGAGTACCCTCGATTCTAAGTGGGACGTGGTAAGAGCCACTAATGAAAGCACAATTGAGGTGCCTTGAAAAGGTAACATTGAGCTACCATACCAGTCAATCAATCATACCCACTGCTGGGTGTATCACCTGAGAAAATGAAAATCCAAAAGTCACAGGCTGGCAATCGTGCACTCCAGCAATAGTTACCATAGGCAACAGTTGGAAGCAACGAAAACGTCCATCAACAGAGGAATGCACCAACAAGAAGTGGTCCATGTCCACAATGGAAGATTAGCCATGGAAAACATTGAAGCACTGCTCTTTGAGGCACCATACATGAGCCTGGAGATAATCACACAACATGAAGTAGGACGGAAAGCAAAAGACCTATATCCTATAATATCACTTATGGCATTATCTAATAACTGACACAAATGAACATATTTCCGAAGAGAAAGACACTCACGGGCTTAGAAAACAAACTATGCTCATCTAAAAGGAAAGGAGGGGGGAATTGATAAATGAAGAATAGTGTTACTATACGTATACAAATACGTATTATATACATGTATCAAAAAGACCGAACATATAGAAAGGGAGGTCTATGGAACACTGTAATAGTTTACATGGGAAGAGGATCTGTACATTAATAGACATACATAATGTACAAATGAACCAGACTGTGTACACCTAGGACAAACAAAATTCTAATCTTTACTCTGATTATAAAAAACTAAAAACCCAAGAAGAAGTAATGAGACATGAACTTATGGGGATTTCTCCTGGCAAATTCCATTCTCATTTACAACCTAGGACAACGACTTCCAGAAAGGCTCTGCTGCCCTAGTACCCAGATTGGGGAATGGAGAAATGCTGCCTCCTTGTGGCCGTTTCCCACAACAGCAGCTTTAAACCCACTGCGAAAGGTCACTAAATATTCACCAACTTGCAGTTCTGTAAATGACACCTGCCCTCCAAAAAATTTCTGGGGTCAAAAATCGACCAAAAAATTCAAAAGAGGGCAACCTTCGAAGGAGACAATTTCAAGAGGTATATTGTACACACAGTTTTTTCTTTTAAGTGAAAAGAAAAAGGCGTGGGAAAATGATAAAGTTAAGGAACTTTTAAAGATATGCAAACCGAAATTACAAATACCTCTCAGCTCACAGCAGTCAGAATGGCCATCAGCAAAAATGCTGCAAACAATACATGCTGAAGGGATTGTGGAGAAATGTGTACCCTGAGCTCTAAGGGGGACGTGCTAAGAACCATTACTGTAAACACAATGGAGGTGCTTTGAAAAGGTAAACATTGAGCTACCAGTGAATCAAGCATACCATCTGCTGAGCCTATCACCTGAGAAAATGAGAATCAAAAAGTCACAGGCTGGCAAACCTGTACGCCAGCAATACTTACCATAGTCAACACATGGAAGCAACAAAAATGTCCATCAACAGAGGAATGCACCAAGAAGAAGTGGTCCATGTATACAACGGAAGAGTATTCCAGTAAAAAATATAAATTAAATTTAAAAAACAAACAAATGTAAGGAGACATCAGCAACTGTGGGTTTCTCCGGGCACATTCCACTCTAATTTATAACCGAAGAACACCACTGGCTGGTAGGTCTGTTTCCCTAGTACCAGCATGCTGAACGTAGAAAGGCTGCCACCCTCTGGCCGTTACCTGCACAAGCAGGTTTAAAGCTTGAGCTAATGGTCACTTCATATGAACTAGTACTGCAGGGCTGTAAATGAAACCTGCCCTCAAAATGTCTTGAGGGAGGTAATGGCCAAACTATTTCAAAAGGTGACACATACTTCAAGTAAACACTTTGAAGAACTAAGCTCTAATCACAGCTGGAAAAATAAAAAGCACATGTCTTAAAGCTCAATTTCAACGCATTATGAGACACATGCAAATTCAACCACAAAGAGGTATCAGCTCAAACCAGTCAGAATAACCATCAGCAAAAAAACTACAAAGAATAAATGCTGAAGGTGTTGTGGAGAAGTGCATACCCTCAACTTTACGTGGGACGTAACCTGGAAAGAGCCACTAAAGAGAACAGAATGGAGGTGCCTTTAAAAGGTAAACATTGAGCTACCATATGATCCAACAGACCCATTCCTGGAACTATAACCTAAGAAGACAGAATTGGAAAGACACAGGCAGGCAAATCTGCATTGCATAGTATTACAATAGCCAAGATATGGAAGTAACCAAAAAGTCCACCGACAGATGGGTGGACAAAGAAGAACTGCTACATGTACACATGGAATATGAGCTAGCGAAAAAATGAAACAATGCCATTTGCAGCACCACAGATGAGTCTAGAAGTAATCACGCAACTTGTAGTAAGTGAGACAGCGAAAGACACATATCCTATCATATCACATACAGGTGTTACCTAAAAATTGAAACAAACGAAGATATTTCCACAGAGAAAGGCAATCACAGATTCAGTACAAAAACTTATGCTTCGCCAAATGGAAAGGTGTGAGGATTGGATACACTACCATATTGAGGTTAACGGAGAGATACAAACACATGTGAAATATATAATCACCAAAGATCTACGGAATACCAAGGGAAGACTACTCAACATAGTGTCATAATCTACATGGGAAAAGGATCTGAAGAAGAATAGATATATGTATATGTGTGAAAGAAGCACATCTTGCACACCTAGAACAAACAAAACATTGTAATCAAGTTTGCTGTGATAAAAAATAAAAATTAACTTAAAACTACGAACAAGAAGTAATGAGACATAAACTTAAAGGGCTTTTTCCTGGCACATTCCATTCTAATTTACAACCTAGAACACCACTTCCAGTAAGGCTCTGTTGCCCTAGTAACCAGATTTGGTAAAGGAGAAATGCTGCCGCCTTGTGGCCCATTCCCACAAGAGCAGCTTTTAACCCACAGCTCATGGTCACTTAATATTCACAAGGACTCAGGCCTGTAAAGGACACCTGCCCTCAAAACTGTGCTGAGGTAGGGAATGGATAAAACAATTCAAAACAGGCAACATTTTCAAGAAGATCGTATGAGGAGGTAAGTTTTACTCACTCTCTTTTTAAAAAAAGGAAAATGGATAAAAGCTCAACCTCAGGAAGTATTAGACTCATGCGATCTAATCTACAAAAAGTTTTCAACTCACACCAGTCGACTGACCATCAGCAAAAAGCCTACAAACAATCAATGCTGAAGAGGTTTTAGAGAACTGTGTACCCTCTAGCTGCTGCTGAGATGTAAAGTGGTTAACAGCCAATAATGAGAACAGAAAGGAGCTGCGTTTAAAAGGAAAAATTGAGGTACCATTCAATCCAGCAGGCGCACCAATGGGCCTCTCACCTGAGAAGACCAGAATCAAGAAGACCCGGGCTGCAAAAGCTGCACTGCAGCCTTATTCACAATAGACAAGACAGTGAAGCAACCAAAATGTCCATCAACAGATGAAGGGATAAAGAAGAAGTGGTCCATATACACAATGAATACTAGCCATGGAAAACAATGAAACACTGCTCTTTGAGGCACCATAGATGATCTTGGAGATAATCACAGAACATGAGGGAAGTCGGAAAGCAAAAGTCCTATATCCTATGAAATCACTTATAGGCGTTATCTAATAACTGACACAAATGAACATATTTCCACAGGGAAAGGCAATCACAGACTTATAAAAAAAAACTATGCTTACCTAAAAGGAAAGGTGGGGGGAATGGATAAATGAAGATTAGCGTTACCATCTGTATACAAATTCATATTATATACATATATCAAAAAGACCGACCATATAGCAAGGGAGGTTGATGGAACACTCTGTAATAATTTACATGGGAAGAGGATCTCTACATAAATAGATATATATAATGTGTAAATGAACCAGAGTGTGTACACCTTGGACAAACAACATTCGAACCATTACCCCAATGTAAAAAATTAAAACAACAAACTAGAAGTAATGAGACATAAACTTATGGGTGGTTTTCCTGGCACATTCCATTCAAATTTACAACCCAGGTAAACGACTTCCAGAACGGCTCTGCTGCCCTAGTACCCAGATTTGGGAATGGAGAAATGCTGCCTCCTTGTGGCCGTTTCCCACAACAGCAGCTTTAAACCCACTGCAAAAGGTCACTAAATATTCACCAATTCAGTTCTGTAAATGACACCTGCCCTCCAAAAAATACTGAGGTCGAAAATCGACCAAAAAATTCAAGAGTGCAACCTTCCAAAAAGACAATTTGAAGAGGTAGATTGTACTCACACTTTTTTTTTCTTTTTTCTTTTAACACAAAAGAAAAAGGCGTGGAAAAATGATGAATTTTAGGAATTTTTAGAGACATGTAAACCCAAATTACAAAAACCTATCAGCCCACACCAGTCAGAATGGCCCTCGACAAAAATGCTGCAAACAATAAATGCTGACGTGATTGTGGAGAAATGAGTACCCTCGATTCTCAGGGGGACGTGGTAAGAGCCACTAATGAAAGCACAATTGAGGTGCCTTGAAAAGGTAACATTGAGCTACCATACCAGTCAATCAATCATACCCACTGCTGGGTGTATCACCTGAGAAAATGAAAATCCAAAAGTCACAGGCTGGCAATCGTGCACTCCAGCAATAGTTACCATAGGCAACACTTGGAAGCAACGAAAACGTCCATCAACAGAGGAATGCACCAAGAAGAAGTGGTCCATGTCCACAATGGAATATTAGCCATGGAAAACATTGAAGCACTGCTCTTTGAGGCACCATACATGAGCCTGGAGATAATCACACAACATGAAGTAGGACGGAAAGCAAAAGACCTATATCCTAGAATATCACTTATGGCATTATCTAATAACTGACACAAATGAACATATTTCCGAAGAGAAAGACACTCACGGGCTTAGAAAACAAACTATGCTCATCTAAAAGGAAAGGAGGGGGGAATTGATAAATGAAGAATAGTGTTACTATACGTATACAAATACGTATTATATACATGTATCAAAAAGACCGAACATATAGAAAGGGAGGTCTATGGAACACTGTAATAGTTTACATGGGAAGAGGATCTGTACATTAATAGACATACATAATGTACAAATGAACCAGACTGTGTACACCTAGGACAAACAAAATTCTAATCTTTACTCTGATTATAAAAAACTAAAAACCCAAGAAGAAGTAATGAGACATGAACTTATGGGGATTTCTCCTGGCAAATTCCATTCTCATTTACAACCTAGGACAACGACTTCCAGAAAGGCTCTGCTGCCCTAGTACCCAGATTGGGGAATGGAGAAATGCTGCCTCCTTGTGGCCGTTTCCCACAACAGCAGCTTTAAACCCACTGCGAAAGGTCACTAAATATTCACCAACTTGCAGTTCTGTAAATGACACCTGCCCTCCAAAAAATTTCTGGGGTCAAAAATCGACCAAAAAATTCAAAAGAGGGCAACCTTCGAAGGAGACAATTTCAAGAGGTATATTGTACACACGGTTTTTTCTTTTAAGTGAAAAGAAAAAGGCGTGGGAAAATGATAAAGTTTAGGAACTTTTAAAGATATGCAAACCGAAATTACAAATACCTCTCAGCTCACAGCAGTCAGAATGGCCATCAGCAAAAATGCTGCAAACAATACATGCTGAAGGGATTGTGGAGAAATGTGTACCCTGAGCTCTAAGGGGGACGTGCTAAGAACCATTACTGTAAACACAATGGAGGTGCTTTGAAAAGGTAAACATTGAGCTACCAGTGAATCAAGCATACCATCTGCTGAGCCTATCACCTGAGAAAATGAGAATCAAAAAGTCACAGGCTGGCAAACCTGTACGCCAGCAATACTTACCATAGTCAACACATGGAAGCAACAAAAATGTCCATCAACAGAGGAATGCAACAAGAAGAAGTGGTCCATGTATACAACGGAAGAGTATTCCAGTAAAAAATATAAATTAAATTTAAAAAACAAACAAATGTAAGGAGACATCAGCAACTGTGGGTTTCTCCGGGCACATTCCACTCTAATTTATAACCGAAGAACACCACTGGCTGGTAGGTCTGTTTCCCTAGTACCAGCATGCTGAACGTAGAAAGGCTGCCACCCTCTGGCCGTTACCTGCACAAGCAGGTTTAAAGCTTGAGCTAATGGTCACTTCATATGAACTAGTACCGCAGGGCTGTAAATGAAACCTGCCCTCAAAATGTCTTGAGGGAGGTAATGGCCAAACTATTTCAAAAGGTGACACATACTTCAAGTAAACACTTTGAAGAACTAAGCTCTAATCACAGCTGGAAAAATAAAAAGCACATGTCTTAAAGCTCAATTTCAACGCATTATGAGACACATGCAAATTCAACCACAAAGAGGTATCAGCTCAAACCAGTCAGAATAACCATCAGCAAAAAAACTACAAAGAATAAATGCTGAAGGTGCTGTGGAGAAGTGCATACCCTCATCTTTACGTGGGACGTAACCTGGAAAGAGCCACTAAAGAGAACAGAATGGAGGTGCCTTTAAAAGGTAAACATTGAGCTACCATATGATCCAACAGACCCATTCCTGGAACTATAACCTAAGAAGACAGAATTGGAAAGACACAGGCAGGCAAATCTGCATTGCATAGTATTACAATAGCCAAGATATGGAAGTAACCAAAAAGTCCACCGACAGATGGGTGGACAAAGAAGAACTGCTACATGTACACATGGAATATGAGCTAGCGAAAAAATGAAACAATGCCATTTGCAGCACCACAGATGAGTCTAGAAGTAATCACGCAACTTGTAGTAAGTGAGACAGCGAAAGACACATATCCTATCATATCACATACAGGTGTTACCTAAAAATTGAAACAAACGAAGATATTTCCACAGAGAAAGGCAATCACAGATTCAGTACAAAAACTTATGCTTCGCCAAATGGAAAGGTGTGAGGATTGGATACACTACCATATTGAGGTTAACGGAGAGATACAAACACATGTGAAATATATAATCACCAAAGATCTACGGAATACCAAGGGAAGACTACTCAACATAGTGTCATAATCTACATGGGAAAAGGATCTGAAGAAGAATAGATATATGTATATGTGTGAAAGAAGCACATCTTGCACACCTAGAACAAACAAAACATTGTAATCAAGTTTGCTGTGATAAAAAATAAAAATTAACTTAAAACTAGGAACAAGAAGTAATGAGACATAAACTTAAAGGGCTTTTTCCTGGCACATTCCATTCTAATTTACAACCTAGAACACCACTTCCAGTAAGGCTCTGTTGCCCTAGTAACCAGATTTGGTAAAGGAGAAATGCTGCCGCCTTGTGGCCCATTCCCACAAGAGCAGCTTTTAACCCACAGCTCATGGTCACTTAACATTCACAAGGACTCAGGCCTGTAAAGGACACCTGCCCTCAAAACTGTGCTGAGGTAGGGAATGGATAAAACAATTCAAAACAGGCAACATTTTCAAGAAGATCGTATGAGGAGGTAAGTTTTACTCACTCTCTTTTTAAAAAAAGGAAAATGGATAAAAGCTCAACCTCAGGAAGTATTAGACTCATGCGATCTAATCTACAAAAAGTTTTCAACTCACACCAGTCGACTGACCATCAGCAAAAAGCCTACAAACAATCAATGCTGAAGAGGTTTTAGAGAACTGTGTACCCTCTAGCTGCTGCTGAGATGTAAAGTGGTTAACAGCCAATAATGAGAACAGAAAGGAGCTGCGTTTAAAAGGAAAAATTGAGGTACCATTCAATCCAGCAGGCGCACCAATGGGCCTCTCACCTGAGAAGACCAGAATCAAGAAGACCCGGGCTGCAAAAGCTGCACTGCAGCCTTATTCACAATAGACAAGACAGTGAAGCAACCAAAATGTCCATCAACAGATGAAGGGATAAACAAGAAGTGGTCCATATACACAATGAATACTAGCCATGGAAAACCATGAAACACTGCTCTTTGAGGCACCATAGATGATCTTGGAGATAATCACAGAACATGAGGGAAGTCGGAAAGCAAAAGTCCTATATCCTATGAAATCACTTATAGGCGTTATCTAATAACTGACACAAATGAACATATTTCCACAGGGAAAGGCAATCACAGACTTATAAAAAAAAAACTATGCTTACCTAAAAGGAAAGGTGGGGGGAATGGATAAATGAAGATTAGCGTTACCATCTGTATACAAATTCATATTATATACATATATCAAAAAGACCGACCATATAGCAAGGGAGGTTGATGGAACACTCTGTAATAATTTACATGGGAAGAGGATCTCTACATAAATAGATATATATAATGTGTAAATGAACCAGAGTGTGTACACCTTGGACAAACAACATTCGAACCATTACCCTAATGTAAAAAATTAAAACAACGAACTAGAAGTAATGAGACATAAACTTGTGGGTGGTTTTCCTGGCACATTCCATTCAAATTTACAACCTAGGTAAACGACTTCCAGAACGGCTCTGCTGCCCTAGTACCCAGATTGGGGAATGGAGAAATGCTGCCTCCTTGTGGCCGTTTCCCACAACAGCAGCTTTAAACCCACTGCAAAAGGTCATAAATATTCACCAATTCAGTTCTGTAAATGTCACCTGCTCTCTAAAAAATACTGAGGTCGAAAATCGACCAAAAAATTCAAGAGTGCAACCTTCCAAAAAGACAATTTGAAGAGGTAGATTGTACTCACACTTTTTTTTTCTTTTTTCTTTTAACACAAAAGAAAAAGGCGTGGAAAAATGATGAATTTTAGGAATTTTTAGAGACATGTCAACCCAAATTACAAAAACCTATCAGCTCACAGCAGTCAGAATGGCCCTCGACAAAAATGCTGCAAACAATAAATGCTGACGTGATTGTGGAGAAATGAGTACCCTCGATTCTAAGGGGGACGTGGTAAGAGCCACTAATGAAAGCACAATTGAGGTGCCTTGAAAAGGTAACATTGAGCTACCATACCAGTCAATCAATCATACCCACTGCTGGGTGTATCACCTGAGAAAATGAAAATCCAAAAGTCACAGGCTGGCAATCGTGCACTCCAGCAATAGTTACCATAGGCAACACTTGGAAGCAACGAAAACGTCCATCAACAGAGGAATGCACCAAGAAGAAGTGGTCCATGTCCACAATGGAATATTAGCCATGGAAAACATTGAAGCACTGCTCTTTGAGGCACCATACATGAGCCTGGAGATAATCACACAACATGAAGTAGGACAGAAAGCAAAAGACCTATATCCTATAATATCACTTATGGCATTATCTAATAAATGACACAAATGAACATATTTCCAAAGAGAAAGACACTCACGGGCTTAGAAAACAAACTGTGCTCATCTAAAAGGAAAGGAGGGGGGAATTGATAAATGAAGAATAGTGTTACTATATGTATACAAATACATATTATATACATGTATCAAAAAGACCAAACATATAGCAAGGGAGGTCTATGGAACACTGTAATATTTTACATGGGAAGAGGATCTGTACATTAATAGACGTAGATAATGTACAAATAAACCAGATTGTGTACACCTAGGACAAACAAGATTCTAATCTTTACTCTGATTAAAAAAATTTAAAAACCCAAGAAGAAGTAATGAGACATAAACTTATGGGGATTTCTCCTGGCAAATTCCATTCTAATTTACAACCTAGGACAACGACTTCCAGAAAGGCTCTGCTGGCCTAGTACCCAGATTGGGGAATGGAGAAATGCTGCCTCCTTGTGGCCGTTTCCCACAACAGCAGCTTTAAACCCACTGCGAAAGGTCACTAAATATTCACCAACTTGCAGTTCTGTAAATGACACCTGCCCTCCAAAAAATTTCTGGGGTCAAAAATCGACCAAAAAATTCAAAAGAGGGCAACCTTCGAAGGAGACAATTTCAAGAGGTATATTGTACACACGGTTTTTTCTTTTAAGTGAAAAGAAAAAGGCGTGGGAAAATGATAAAGTTTAGGAACTTTTAAAGATATGCAAACCGAAATTACAAATACCTCTCAGCTCACAGCAGTCAGAATGGCCATCAGCAAAAATGCTGCAAGCAATACATGCTGAAGGGATTGTGGAGAAATGTGTACCCTGAGCTCTAAGGGGGACGTGGTAAGAACCATTACTGTAAACACAATGGAGGTGCTTTGAAAAGGTAAACATTGAGCTACCAGTGAATCAAGCATACCATCTGCTGAGCCTATCACCTGAGAAAATGAGAATCAAAAAGTCACAGGCTGGCAAACCTGTACGCCAGCAATACTTACCATAGTCAACACATGGAAGCAACAAAAATGTCCATCAACAGAGGAATACACCAAGAAGAAGTGGTCCATGTATACAACGGAATAGTACTCCAGTAAAAAATATAAATTAAATTTAAAAAACAAACAAATGTAAGGAGACATCAGCAACTGTGGGTTTCTCCGGGCACATTCCACTCTAATTTATAACCGAAGAACACCACTGGCTGGTAGGTCTGTTTCCCTAGTACCAGCGTGGGGAACGTAGAAAGGCTGCCGCCCTCTGGCCGTTACCTGCAAAAGCAGGTTTAAAGCTTGAGTTAATGGTCACTTCATATGAACTAGTACTGCAGGGCTGTAAATGAAACCTGCCCTCAAAATGTCTTGAGGGAGGTAATGGCCAAAATATTTCAAAAGGTGACACATACTTCAAGTAAACACTTTGAAGAAGTAAGCTCTAATCACAGCTGGAAAAATAAAAAGCACATGTCTTAAAGCTCAATTTCAACGCATTATGAGACACATGCAAATTCAACCACAAAGAGGTATCAGCTCACACCAGTCAGAATAACCATCAGCAAAAAAACTACAAAGAATAAATGCTGAAGGTGCTGTGGAGAAGTGCATACCCTCAACTTTACGTGGGACGTAACCTGGAAAGAGCCACTAAAGAGAACAGAATGGAGGTGCCTTTAAAAGGTAAACATTGAGCTACCATATGATCCAACAGACCCATTCCTGGAACTATAACCTAAGAAGACAGAATTGGAAAGACACAGGCAGGCAAATCTGCATTGCATAGTATTACAATAGCCAAGATATGGAAGTAACCAAAAAGTCCACCGACAGATGGGTGGACAAAGAAGAACTGCTACATGTACACATGGAATATGAGCTAGCGAAAAAATGAAACAATGCCATTTGCAGCACCACAGATGAGTCTAGAAGTAATCACGCAACTTGTAGTAAGTGAGACAGTGAAAGACACATATCCTATCATATCACATACAGGTGTTACCTGAAAATTGAAACAAACGAAGATACTTCCACAGAGAAAGGCAATCACAGATTCAGTACAAAAACTTATGCTTCGCCAAATGGAAAGGTGTGAGGATTGGATACACTACCATATTGAGGTTAACGGAGAGATACAAACACATGTGAAATATATAATCACCAAAGATCTACGGAATACCAAGGGAAGACTACTCAACATTGTGTCATAACCTACATGGGAAAAGGATCTGAAGAAGAATAGATATATGTATATGTGTCAAAGAAGCACATCTTGCACACCCAGAACAAACAAAACATTGTAATCAAGTTTGCTGTGATAAAAAATAAAAATTAACTTAAAACTACGAACAAGAAGTAATGAGACATAAACTTAAAGGGCTTTTTCCTGGCACATTCCATTCTAATTTACAACCTAGAACACCACTTCCAGTAAGGCTCTGTTGCCCTAGTAACCAGATTTGGTAAAGGAGAAATGCTGCCGCCTTGTGGCCCATTCCCGCAAGAGCAGCTTTTAACCCACAGCTAATGGTCACTTAACATTCACAAGGACGCAGGACTGTAAAGGACACCTGCCCTCAAAATTGTGCTGAGGTAGGGAATGGATAAAACAATTCAAAACAGGCAACATTTTCAAGAAGATAGTATGAAGAGGTAAGTTTTACTCACTCTCTTTTTAAAAAGAGGAAAATGGATAAAAGCTCAACCTCAGGAAGTATTAGACTCATGCAATCTAATCTACAAAAAGTTTTCAACTCACACCAGTCGACTGACCATCAGCAAAAAGCCTACAAACAATCAATGCTGAAGAGGTTTTAGAGAACTCTGTACCCTCTAGCTGCTGGTGAGATGTAAAGTGGTTAACAGCCAATAATGAGAACAGAAAGGAGCTGCGTTTAAAAGGAGAAATTGAGGTACCATTCAATCCAGCAGGCGCACCAATGGGCCTCTCACCTGAGAAGACCAGAATCAAGAAGACCCGGGCTGCAAAAGCTGCACTGCAGCCTTATTCACAATAGACAAGACAGTGAAGCAACCAAAATGTCCATCAACGGATGAAGGGATAAACAAGAAGTGGTCCATGTACACAATGAATACTAGCCATGGAAAACAATGAAACACTGCTCTTTGAGGCACCATAGATGATCTTGGAGATAATCACAGAACATGAGGGAAGTCGGAAAGCAAAAGTCCTATATCCTATGAAATCACTTATAGGCGTTATCTAATAACTGACACAAATGAACATATTTCGACAGCGAAAGGCAATCACAGACTTATAAAAAAAAACTATGCTTACCTAAAAGGAAAGGTGGGGGGAATGGATAAATGAAGATTAGCGTTACCATCTGTATACAAATTCATATTATATACATATATCAAAAAGACCGACCATATAGCAAGGGAGGTTGATGGAACACTCTGTAATAATTTACATGGGAAGAGGATCTCTACATAAATAGATATATATAATGTGTAAATGAACCAGAGTGTGTACACCTTGGACAAACAACATTCGAACCATTACCCCAATGTAAAAAATTAAAACAACGAACTAGAAGTAATGAGACATAAACTTATGGGTGGTTTTCCTGGCACATTCCATTCAAATTTACAACCCAGGTAAACGACTTCCAGAACGGCTCTGCTGCCCTAGTACCCAGATTTGGGAATGGAGAAATGCTGCCTCCTTGTGGCCGTTTCCCACAACAGCAGCTTTAAACCCACTGCAAAAGGTCACTAAATATTCACCAATTCAGTTCTGTAAATGTCACCTGCCCTCCAAAAAATACTGAGGTCGAAAATCGACCAAAAAATTCAAGAGTGCAACCTTCCAAAAAGACAATTTGAAGAGGTAGATTGTACTCACACTTTTTTTTTCTTTTTTCTTTTAACACAAAAGAAAAAGGCGTGGAAAAATGATGAATTTTAGGAATTTTTAGAGACATGTCAACCCAAATTACAAAAACCTATCAGCTCACAGCAGTCAGAATGGCCCTCGACAAAAATGCTGCAAACAATAAATGCTGACGTGATTGTGGAGAAATGAGTACCCTCGATTCTAAGGGGGACGTGGTAAGAGCCACTAATGAAAGCACAATTGAGGTGCCTTGAAAAGGTAACATTGAGCTACCATACCAGTCAATCAATCATACCCACTGCTGGGTGTATCACCTGAGAAAATGAAAATCCAAAAGTCACAGGCTGGCAATCGTGCACTCCAGCAATAGTTACCATAGGCAACACTTGGAAGCAACGAAAACGTCCATCAACAGAGGAATGCACCAAGAAGAAGTGGTCCATGTCCACAATGGAATATTAGCCATGGAAAACATTGAAGCACTGCTCTTTGAGGCACCATACATGAGCCTGGAGATAATCACACAACATGAAGTAGGACGGAAAGCAAAAGACCTATATCCTATAATATCACTTATGGCATTATCTAATAACTGACACAAATGAACATATTTCCGAAGAGAAAGACACTCACGGGCTTAGAAAACAAACTATGCTCATCTAAAAGGAAAGGAGGGGGGAATTGATAAATGAAGAATAGTGTTACTATACGTATACAAATACGTATTATATACATGTATCAAAAAGACCGAACATATAGCAAGGGCGGTCTATGGAACACTGTAATAGTTTACATGGGAAGAGGATCTGTACACTAATAGACGTAGATAATGTACAAATGAACCAGACTGTGTACACCTAGGACAAACAAAATTCTAATCTTTACTCTGATTATAAAAAACTAAAAACACAAGAAGAAGTAATGAGACATAAACTTATGGGGATTTCTCCTGGCAAATTCCATTCTCATTTACAACCTAGGACAACGACTTCCAGAAAGGCTCTGCTGCACTAGTACCCAGATTGGGGAATGGAGAAATGCTGCCTCCTTGTGGCCGTTTCCCACAACAGCAGCTTTAAACCCACTGCGAAAGGTCACTAAATATTCACCAACTTGCAGTTCTGTAAATGACACCTGCCCTCCAAAAAATTTCTGGGGTCAAAAATCGACCAAAAAATTCAAAAGAGGGCAACCTTCGAAGGAGACAATTTCAAGAGGTATATTGTACACACGGTTTTTTCTTTTAAGTGAAAAGAAAAAGGCGTGGGAAAATGATAAAGTTTAGGAACTTTTAAAGATATGCAAACCGAAATTACAAATACCTATCAGCTCACAGCAGTCAGAATGGCCATCAGCAAAAATGCTGCAAACAATACATGCTGAAGGGATTGTGGAGAAATGTGTACCCTGAGCTCTAAGGGGGACGTGGTAAGAACCATTACTGTAAACACAATGGAGGTGCTTTCAAAAAGTAAACATTGAGCTACCAGTGAATCAAGCATACCATCTGCTGAGCCTATCACCTGAGAAAATGAGAATCAAAAAGTCACAGGCTGGCAAACCTGTACGCCAGCAATACTTACCATAGTCAACACATGGAAGCAACAAAAATGTCCGTCAACAGAGGAATGCACCAAGAAGAAGTGGTCCATGTATACAACGGAATAGTACTCCAGTAAAAAATATAAATTAAATTAAAAAAACAAACAAATGTAAGGAGACATCAGCAACTGTGGGTTTCTCCGGGCACATTCCACTCTAATTTATAACCGAAGAACACCACTGGCTGGTAGGTCTGTTTCCCTAGTACCAGCGTGGGGAACGTAGAAAGGCTGCCGCCCTCTGGCCGTTACCTGCAAAAGCAGGTTTAAAGCTTGAGTTAATGGTCACTTCATATGAACTAGTACTGCAGGGCTGTAAATGAAACCTGCCCTCAAAATGTCTTGAGGGAGGTAATGGCCAAAATATTTCAAAAGGTGACACATACTTCAAGTAAACACTTTGAAGAAGTAAGCTCTAATCACAGCTGGAAAAATAAAAAGCACATGTCTTAAAGCTCAATTTCAACGCATTATGAGACACATGCAAATTCAACCACAAAGAGGTATCAGCTCACACCAGTCAGAATAACCATCAGCAAAAAAACTACAAAGAATAAATGCTGAAGGTGCTGTGGAGAAGTGCATACCCTCAACTTTACGTGGGACGTAACCTGGAAAGAGCCACTAAAGAGAACAGAATGGAGGTGCCTTTAAAAGGTAAACATTGAGCTACCATATGATCCAACAGACCCATTCCTGGAACTATAACCTAAGAAGACAGAATTGGAAAGACACAGGCAGGCAAATCTGCATTGCATAGTATTACAATAGCCAAGATATGGAAGTAACCAAAAAGTCCACCGACAGATGGGTGGACAAAGAAGAACTGCTACATGTACACATGGAATATGAGCTAGCGAAAAAATGAAACAATGCCATTTGCAGCACCACAGATGAGTCTAGAAGTAATCACGCAACTTGTAGTAAGTGAGACAGTGAAAGACACATATCCTATCATATCACATACAGGTGTTACCTGAAAATTGAAACAAACGAAGATACTTCCACAGAGAAAGGCAATCACAGATTCAGTACAAAAACTTATGCTTCGCCAAATGGAAAGGTGTGAGGATTGGATACACTACCATATTGAGGTTAACGGAGAGATACAAACACATGTGAAATATATAATCACCAAAGATCTACGGAATACCAAGGGAAGACTACTCAACATTGTGTCATAACCTACATGGGAAAAGGATCTGAAGAAGAATAGATATATGTATATGTGTCAAAGAAGCACATCTTGCACACCCAGAACAAACAAAACATTGTAATCAAGTTTGCTGTGATAAAAAATAAAAATTAACTTAAAACTACGAACAAGAAGTAATGAGACATAAACTTAAAGGGCTTTTTCCTGGCACATTCCATTCTAATTTACAACCTAGAACACCACTTCCAGTAAGGCTCTGTTGCCCTAGTAACCAGATTTGGTAAAGGAGAAATGCTGCCGCCTTGTGGCCCATTCCCGCAAGAGCAGCTTTTAACCCACAGCTAATGGTCACTTAACATTCACAAGGACGCAGGACTGTAAAGGACACCTGCCCTCAAAATTGTGCTGAGGTAGGGAATGGATAAAACAATTCAAAACAGGCAACATTTTCAAGAAGATAGTATGAAGAGGTAAGTTTTACTCACTCTCTTTTTAAAAAGAGGAAAATGGATAAAAGCTCAACCTCAGGAAGTATTAGACTCATGCAATCTAATCTACAAAAAGTTTTCAACTCACACCAGTCGACTGACCATCAGCAAAAAGCCTACAAACAATCAATGCTGAAGAGGTTTTAGAGAACTCTGTACCCTCTAGCTGCTGGTGAGATGTAAAGTGGTTAACAGCCAATAATGAGAACAGAAAGGAGCTGCGTTTAAAAGGAGAAATTGAGGTACCATTCAATCCAGCAGGCGCACCAATGGGCCTCTCACCTGAGAAGACCAGAATCAAGAAGACCCGGGCTGCAAAAGCTGCACTGCAGCCTTATTCACAATAGACAAGACAGTGAAGCAACCAAAATGTCCATCAACGGATGAAGGGATAAACAAGAAGTGGTCCATGTACACAATGAATACTAGCCATGGAAAACAATGAAACACTGCTCTTTGAGGCACCATAGATGATCTTGGAGATAATCACAGAACATGAGGGAAGTCGGAAAGCAAAAGTCCTATATCCTATGAAATCACTTATAGGCGTTATCTAATAACTGACACAAATGAACATATTTCGACAGCGAAAGGCAATCACAGACTTATAAAAAAAAACTATGCTTACCTAAAAGGAAAGGTGGGGGGAATGGATAAATGAAGATTAGCGTTACCATCTGTATACAAATTCATATTATATACATATATCAAAAAGACCGACCATATAGCAAGGGAGGTTGATGGAACACTCTGTAATAATTTACATGGGAAGAGGATCTCTACATAAATAGATATATATAATGTGTAAATGAACCAGAGTGTGTACACCTTGGACAAACAACATTCGAACCATTACCCCAATGTAAAAAATTAAAACAACGAACTAGAAGTAATGAGACATAAACTTATGGGTGGTTTTCCTGGCACATTCCATTCAAATTTACAACCCAGGTAAACGACTTCCAGAACGGCTCTGCTGCCCTAGTACCCAGATTTGGGAATGGAGAAATGCTGCCTCCTTGTGGCCGTTTCCCACAACAGCAGCTTTAAACCCACTGCAAAAGGTCACTAAATATTCACCAATTCAGTTCTGTAAATGTCACCTGCCCTCCAAAAAATACTGAGGTCGAAAATCGACCAAAAAATTCAAGAGTGCAACCTTCCAAAAAGACAATTTGAAGAGGTAGATTGTACTCACACTTTTTTTTTCTTTTTTCTTTTAACACAAAAGAAAAAGGCGTGGAAAAATGATGAATTTTAGGAATTTTTAGAGACATGTCAACCCAAATTACAAAAACCTATCAGCTCACAGCAGTCAGAATGGCCCTCGACAAAAATGCTGCAAACAATAAATGCTGACGTGATTGTGGAGAAATGAGTACCCTCGATTCTAAGGGGGACGTGGTAAGAGCCACTAATGAAAGCACAATTGAGGTGCCTTGAAAAGGTAACATTGAGCTACCATACCAGTCAATCAATCATACCCACTGCTGGGTGTATCACCTGAGAAAATGAAAATCCAAAAGTCACAGGCTGGCAATCGTGCACTCCAGCAATAGTTACCATAGGCAACACTTGGAAGCAACGAAAACGTCCATCAACAGAGGAATGCACCAAGAAGAAGTGGTCCATGTCCACAATGGAATATTAGCCATGGAAAACATTGAAGCACTGCTCTTTGAGGCACCATACATGAGCCTGGAGATAATCACACAACATGAAGTAGGACGGAAAGCAAAAGACCTATATCCTATAATATCACTTATGGCATTATCTAATAACTGACACAAATGAACATATTTCCGAAGAGAAAGACACTCACGGGCTTAGAAAACAAACTATGCTCATCTAAAAGGAAAGGAGGGGGGAATTGATAAATGAAGAATAGTGTTACTATACGTATACAAATACGTATTATATACATGTATCAAAAAGACCGAACATATAGCAAGGGCGGTCTATGGAACACTGTAATAGTTTACATGGGAAGAGGATCTGTACACTAATAGACGTAGATAATGTACAAATGAACCAGACTGTGTACACCTAGGACAAACAAAATTCTAATCTTTACTCTGATTATAAAAAACTAAAAACACAAGAAGAAGTAATGAGACATAAACTTATGGGGATTTCTCCTGGCAAATTCCATTCTCATTTACAACCTAGGACAACGACTTCCAGAAAGGCTCTGCTGCACTAGTACCCAGATTGGGGAATGGAGAAATGCTGCCTCCTTGTGGCCGTTTCCCACAACAGCAGCTTTAAACCCACTGCGAAAGGTCACTAAATATTCACCAACTTGCAGTTCTGTAAATGACACCTGCCCTCCAAAAAATTTCTGGGGTCAAAAATCGACCAAAAAATTCAAAAGAGGGCAACCTTCGAAGGAGACAATTTCAAGAGGTATATTGTACACACGGTTTTTTCTTTTAAGTGAAAAGAAAAAGGCGTGGGAAAATGATAAAGTTTAGGAACTTTTAAAGATATGCAAACCGAAATTACAAATACCTATCAGCTCACAGCAGTCAGAATGGCCATCAGCAAAAATGCTGCAAACAATACATGCTGAAGGGATTGTGGAGAAATGTGTACCCTGAGCTCTAAGGGGGACGTGGTAAGAACCATTACTGTAAACACAATGGAGGTGCTTTCAAAAAGTAAACATTGAGCTACCAGTGAATCAAGCATACCATCTGCTGAGCCTATCACCTGAGAAAATGAGAATCAAAAAGTCACAGGCTGGCAAACCTGTACGCCAGCAATACTTACCATAGTCAACACATGGAAGCAACAAAAATGTCCGTCAACAGAGGAATGCACCAAGAAGAAGTGGTCCATGTATACAACGGAATAGTACTCCAGTAAAAAATGTAAATTAAATTTAAAAAACAAACAAATGTAAGGAGACATCAGCAACTGTGGGTTTCTCCGGGCACATTCCACTCTAATTTATAACCGAAGAACACCACTGGCTGGTAGGTCTGTTTCCCTAGTACCAGCGTGGGGAACGTAGAAAGGCTGCCGCCCTCTGGCCGTTACCTGCAAAAGCAGGTTTAAAGCTTGAGTTAATGGTCACTTCATATGAACTAGTACTGCAGGGCTGTAAATGAAACCTGCCCTCAAAATGTCTTGAGGGAGGTAATGGCCAAAATATTTCAAAAGGTGACACATACTTCAAGTAAACACTTTGAAGAACTAAGCTCTAATCACAGCTGGAAAAATAAAAAGCACATGTCTTAAAGCTCAATTTCAACGCATTATGAGACACATGCAAATTCAACCACAAAGAGGTATCAGCTCAAACCAGTCAGAATAACCATCAGCAAAAAAACTACAAAGAATAAATGCTGAAGGTGCTGTGGAGAAGTGCATACCCTCAACTTTACGTGGGACGTAACCTGGAAAGAGCCACTAAAGAGAACAGAATGGAGGTGCCTTTAAAAGGTAAATATTGAGCTACCATATGATCCAACAGACCCATTCCTGGAACTATAACCTAAGAAGACAGAATTGGAAAGACACAGGCAGGCAAATCTGCATTGCATAGTATTACAATAGCCAAGATATGGAAGTAACCAAAAAGTCCACCGACAGATGGGTGGACAAAGAAGAACTGCTACATGTACACATGGAATATGAGCTAGCGAAAAAATGAAACAATGCCATTTGCAGCACCACAGATGAGTCTAGAAGTAATCACGCAACTTGTAGTAAGTGAGACAGCGAAAGACACATATCCTATCATATCACATACAGGTGTTACCTAAAAATTGAAACAAACGAAGATATTTCCACAGAGAAAGGCAATCACAGGTTCAGTACAAAAACTTATGCTTCGCCAAATGGAAAGGTGTGAGGATTGGATACACTACCATATTGAGGTTAACGGAGAGATACCAACACATGTGAAATATATATCACCAAAGATCTACGGAATACCAAGGGAAGACTACTCAACATTGTGTCATAACCTACATGGGAAAAGGATCTGAAGAAGAATAGATATATGTATATGTGTGAAAGAAGCACATCTTGCACACCTAGAACAAACAAAACATTGTAATCAAGTTTGCTGTGATAAAAAATAAAAATTAACTTAAAACTACGAACAAGAAGTAATGAGACATAAACTTAAAGGGCTTTTTCCTGGCACATTCCATTCTAATTTACAACCTAGAACACCACTTCCAGTAAGGCTCTGTTGTCCTAGTAACCAGATTTGGTAAAGGAGAAATGCTGCCGCCTTGTGGCCCATTCCCGCAAGAGCAGCTTTTAACCCACAGCTAATGGTCACTTAACATTCACAAGGACTCAGGGCTGTAAAGGACACCTGCCCTCAAAATTGTGCTGAGGTAGGGAATGGATAAAACAATTCAAAACAGGCAACATTTTCAAGAAGATAGTATGAAGAGGTAAGTTTTACTCACTCTCTTTTTAGAAAAAGGAAAATGGATAAAAGCTCAACCTCAGGAAGTATTAGACTCATGCAATCTAATCTACAAAAAGTTTTCAACTCACACCAGTCGACTGACCATCAGCAAAAAGCCTACAAACAATCAATGCTGAAGAGGTTTTAGAGAACTCTGTACCCTCTAGCTGCTGGTGAGATGTAAAGTGGTTAACAGCCAATAATGAGAACAGAAAGGAGCTGCGTTTAAAAGGAGAAATTGAGGTACCATTCAATCCAGCAGGCGCACCAATGGGCCTCTCACCTGAGAAGACCAGAATCAAGAAGACCCGGGCTGCAAAAGCTGCACTGCAGCCTTATTCACAATAGACAAGACAGTGAAGCAACCAAAATGTCCATCAACGGATGAAGGGATAAACAAGAAGTGGTCCATGTACACAATGAATACTAGCCATGGAAAACCATGAAACACTGCTCTTTGAGGCACCATAGATGATCTTGGAGATAATCACAGAACATGAGGGAAGTCGGAAAGCAAAAGTCCTATATCCTATGAAATCACTTATAGGCGTTATCTAATAACTGACACAAATGAACATATTTCCACAGGGAAAGGCAATCACAGACTTATAAAAAAAAACTATGCTTACCTAAAAGGAAAGGTGGGGGGAATGGATAAATGAAGATTAGCGTTACCATCTGTATACAAATTCATATTATATACATATATCAAAAAGACCGACCATATAGCAAGGGAGGTTGATGGAACACTCTGTAATAATTTACATGGGAAGAGGATCTCTACATAAATAGATATATATAATGTGTAAATGAACCAGAGTGTGTACACCTTGGACAAACAACATTCGAACCATTACCCCAATGTAAAAAATTAAAACAACGAACTAGAAGTAATGAGACATAAACTTATGGGTGGTTTTCCTGGCACATTCCATTCAAATTTACAACCCAGGTAAACGACTTCCAGAACGGCTCTGCTGCCCTAGTACCCAGATTTGGGAATGGAGAAATGCTGCCTCCTTGTGGCCGTTTCCCACAACAGCAGCTTTAAACCCACTGCAAAAGGTCACTAAATATTCACCAATTCAGTTCTGTAAATGTCACCTGCCCTCCAAAAAATACTGAGGTCGAAAATCGACCAAAAAATTCAAGAGTGCAACCTTCCAAAAAGACAATTTGAAGAGGTAGATTGTACTCACACTTTTTTTTTCTTTTTTCTTTTAACACAAAAGAAAAAGGCGTGGAAAAATGATGAATTTTAGGAATTTTTAAAGACATGTCAACCCAAATTACAAAAACCTATCAGCTCACACCAGTCAGAATGGCCCTCGACAAAAATGCTGCAAACAATAAATGCTGACGTGATTGTGGAGAAATGAGTACCCTCGATTCTAAGGGGGACGTGGTAAGAGCCACTAATGAAAGCACAATTGAGGTGCCTTGAAAAGGTAACATTGAGCTACCATACCAGTCAATCAATCATACCCACTGCTGGGTGTATCACCTGAGAAAATGAAAATCCAAAAGTCACAGGCTGGCAATCCTGCACTCCAGCAATAGTTACCATAGGCAACACTTGGAAGCAACGAAAACGTCCATCAACAGAGGAATGCACCAACAAGAAGTGGTCCATGTCCACAATGGAATATTAGCCATGGAAAACATTGAAGCACTGCTCTTTGAGGCACCATACATGAGCCTGGAGATAATCACACAACATGAAGTAGGACGGAAAGCAAAAGACCTATATCCTATAATATCACTTATGGCATTATCTAATAACTGACACAAATGAACATATTTCCGAAGAGAAAGACACTCACGGGCTTAGAAAACAAACTATGCTCATCTAAAAGGAAAGGAGGGGGGAATTGATAAATGAAGAATAGTGTTACTATACGTATACAAATACGTATTATATACATGTATCAAAAAGACCGAACATATAGCAAGGGCGGTCTATGGAACACTGTAATATTTTACATGGGAAGAGGATCTGTACACTAATAGACGTAGATAATGTACAAATGAACCAGACTGTGTACACCTAGGACAAACAAAATTCTAATCTTTACTCTGATTATAAAAAACTAAAAACACAAGAAGAAGTAATGAGACATAAACTTATGGGGATTTCTCCTGGCAAATTCCATTCTCATTTACAACCTAGGACAACGACTTCCAGAAAGGCTCTGCTGCCCTAGTACCCAGATTGGGGAATGGAGAAATGCTGCCTCCTTGTGGCCGTTTCCCACAACAGCAGCTTTAAACCCACTGCGAAAGGTCACTAAATATTCACCAACTTGCAGTTCTGTAAATGACACCTGCCCTCCAAAAAATTTCTGGGGTCAAAAATCGACCAAAAAATTCAAAAGAGGGCAACCTTCGAAGGAGACAATTTCAAGAGGTATATTGTACACACGGTTTTTTCTTTTAAGTGAAAAGAAAAAGGCGTGGGAAAATGATAAAGTTTAGGAACTTTTAAAGATATGCAAACCGAAATTACAAATACCTCTCAGCTCACAGCAGTCAGAATGGCCATCAGCAAAAATGCTGCAAACAATACATGCTGAAGGGATTGTGGAGAAATGTGTACCCTGAGCTCTAAGGGGGACGTGGTAAGAACCATTACTGTAAACACAATGGAGGTGCTTTCAAAAAGTAAACATTGAGCTACCAGTGAATCAAGCATACCATCTGCTGAGCCTATCACCTGAGAAAATGAGAATCAAAAAGTCACAGGCTGGCAAACCTGTACGCCAGCAATACTTACCATAGTCAACACATGGAAGCAACAAAAATGTCCGACAACAGAGGAATGCACCAAGAAGAAGTGGTCCATGTATACAACGGAATAGTACTCCAGTAAAAAATGTAAATTAAATTTAAAAAACAAACAAATGTAAGGAGACATCAGCAACTGTGGGTTTCTCCGGGCACATTCCACTCTAATTTATAACTGAAGAACACCACTGGCTGGTAGGTCTGTTTCCCTAGTACCAGCGTGGGGAACGTAGAAAGGCTGCCGCCCTCTGGCCGTTACCTGCAAAAGCAGGTTTAAAGCTTGAGTTAATGGTCACTTCATATGAACTAGTACTGCAGGGCTGTAAATGAAACCTGCCCTCAAAATGTCTTGAGGGAGGTAATGGCCAAAATATTTCAAAAGGTGACACATACTTCAAGTAAACACTTTGAAGAACTAAGCTCTAATCACAGCTGGAAAAATAAAAAGCACATGTCTTAAAGCTCAATTTCAACGCATTATGAGACACATGCAAATTCAACCACAAAGAGGTATCAGCTCAAACCAGTCAGAATAACCATCAGCAAAAAAACTACAAAGAATAAATGCTGAAGGTGCTGTGGAGAAGTGCATACCCTCAACTTTACGTGGGACGTAACCTGGAAAGAGCCACTAAAGAGAACAGAATGGAGGTGCCTTTAAAAGGTAAACATTGAGCTACCATATGATCCAACAGACCCATTCCTGGAACTATAACCTAAGAAGGCAGAATTGGAAAGACACAGGCAGGCAAATCTGCATTGCATAGTATTACAATAGCCAAGATATGGAAGTAACCAAAAAGTCCACCGACAGATGGGTGGACAAAGAAGAACTGCTACATGTACACATGGAATATGAGCTAGCGAAAAAATGAAACAATGCCATTTGCAGCACCACAGATGAGTGTAGAAGTAATCACGCAACTTGTAGTAAGTGAGACAGCGAAAGACACATATCCTATCATATCACATACAGGTGTTACCTAAAAATTGAAACAAACGAAGATATTTCCACAGAGAAAGGCAATCACAGATTCAGTACAAAAACTTATGCTTCGCCAAATGGAAAGGTGTGAGGATTGGATACACTACCATATTGAGGTTAACGGAGAGATACCAACACATGTGAAATATATATCACCAAAGATCTACGGAATACCAAGGGAAGACTACTCAACATTGTGTCATAACCTACATGGGAAAAGGATCTGAAGAAGAATAGATATATGTATATGTGTGAAAGAAGCACATCTTGCACACCTAGAACAAACAAAACATTGTAATCAAGTTTGCTGTGATAAAAAATAAAAATTAACTTAAAACTACGAACAAGAAGTAATGAGACATAAACTTAAAGGGCTTTTTCCTGGCACATTCCATTCTAATTTACAACCTAGAACACCACTTCCAGTAAGGCTCTGTTGTCCTAGTAACCAGATTTGGTAAAGGAGAAATGCTGCCGCCTTGTGGCCCATTCCCGCAAGAGCAGCTTTTAACCCACAGCTAATGGTCACTTAACATTCACAAGGACTCAGGGCTGTAAAGGACACCTGCCCTCAAAATTGTGCTGAGGTAGGGAATGGATAAAACAATTCAAAACAGGCAACATTTTCAAGAAGATAGTATGAAGAGGTAAGTTTTACTCACTCTCTTTTTAGAAAAAGGAAAATGGATAAAAGCTCAACCTCAGGAAGTATTAGACTCATGCAATCTAATCTACAAAAAGTTTTCAACTCACACCAGTCGACTGACCATCAGCAAAAAGCCTACAAACAATCAATGCTGAAGAGGTTTTAGAGAACTCTGTACCCTCTAGCTGCTGGTGAGATGTAAAGTGGTTAACAGCCAATAATGAGAACAGAAAGGAGCTGCGTTTAAAAGGAGAAATTGAGGGACCATTCAATCCAGCAGGCGCACCAATGGGCCTCTCACCTGAGAAGACCAGAATCAAGAAGACCCGGGCTGCAAAAGCTGCACTGCAGCCTTATTCACAATAGACAAGACAGTGAAGCAACCAAAATGTCCATCAACGGATGAAGGGATAAACAAGAAGTGGTCCATGTACACAATGAATACTAGCCATGGAAAACCATGAAACACTGCTCTTTGAGGCACCATAGATGATCTTGGAGATAATCACAGAACATGAGGGAAGTCGGAAAGCAAAAGTCCTATATCCTATGAAATCACTTATAGGCGTTATCTAATAACTGACACAAATGAACATATTTCCACAGGGAAAGGCAATCACAGACTTATAAAAAAAAACTATGCTTACCTAAAAGGAAAGGTGGGGGGAATGGATAAATGAAGATTAGCGTTACCATCTGTATACAAATTCATATTATATACATATATCAAAAAGACCGACCATATAGCAAGGGAGGTTGATGGAACACTCTGTAATAATTTACATGGGAAGAGGATCTCTACATAAATAGATATATATAATGTGTAAATGAACCAGAGTGTGTACACCTTGGACAAACAACATTCGAACCATTACCCCAATGTAAAAAATTAAAACAACGAACTAGAAGTAATGAGACATAAACTTATGGGTGGTTTTCCTGGCACATTCCATTCAAATTTACAACCCAGGTAAACGACTTCCAGAACGGCTCTGCTGCCCTAGTACCCAGATTCGGGAATGGAGAAATGCTGCCTCCTTGTGGCCGTTTCCCACAACAGCAGCTTTAAACCCACTGCAAAAGGTCACTAAATATTCACCAATTCAGTTCTGTAAATGTCACCTGCCCTCCAAAAAATACTGAGGTCGAAAATCGACCAAAAAATTCAAGAGTGCAACCTTCCAAAAAGACAATTTGAAGAGGTAGATTGTACTCACACTTTTTTTTTCTTTTTTCTTTTAACACAAAAGAAAAAGGCGTGGAAAAATGATGAATTTTAGGAATTTTTAAAGACATGTCAACCCAAATTACAAAAACCTATCAGCTCACACCAGTCAGAATGGCCCTCGACAAAAATGCTGCAAACAATAAATGCTGACGTGATTGTGGAGAAATGAGTACCCTCGATTCTAAGGGGGACGTAGTAAGAGCCACTAATGAAAGCACAATTGAGGTGCCTTGAAAAGGTAACATTGAGCTACCATACCAGTCAATCAATCATACCCACTGCTGGGTGTATCACCTGAGAATATGAAAATCCAAAAGTCACAGGCTGGCAATCCTGCACTCCAGCAATAGTTACCATAGGCAACACTTGGAAGCAACGAAAACGTCCATCAACAGAGGAATGCACCAAGAAGAAGTGGTCCATGTCCACAATGGAATATTAGCCATGGAAAACATTGAAGCACTGCTCTTTGAGGCACCATACATGAGCCTGGAGATAATCACAAAACATGAAGTAGGACGGAAAGCAAAAGACCTATATCCTATAATATCACTTATGGCATTATGTAATAACTGACACAAATGAACATATTTCCAAAGAGAAAGACACTCACGGGCTTAGAAAACAAAGTATGCTCATCTAAAAGGAAAGGAGGGGGGAACTGATAAATGAAGAATAGTGTTACTATACGTATACAAATACATATTATATACATGTATCAAAAAGACCGAACATATAGCAAGGGAGGTCTATGGAACACTGTAATATTTTACATGGGAAGAGGATCTGTACATTAATAGACGTAGATAATGTACAAATGAACCAGATTGTGTACACCTAGGAAAAACAATATTCTAATCTTTACTCTGATTAAAAAAATGTAAAAACCCAAGAAGAAGTAATGAGACATAAACTTATGGGGATTTCTCCTGGCAAATTCCATTCTCATTTACAACCTAGGACAACGACTTCCAGAAAGGCTCTGCTGCCCTAGTACCCAGATTGGGGAATGGAGAAATGCTGCCTCCTTGTGGCCGTTTCCCACAACAGCAGCTTTAAACCCACTGCGAAAGGTCACTAAATATTCACCAACTTGCAGTTTTGTAAATGACACCTGCCCTCCAATAAATTTCTGGGGTCAAAAATCGACGAAAAAATTGAAAAGAGGGCAACCTTCGAAGAAGACAATTTCAAGAGGTATATTGTACACACGGTTTTTTCTTTTAAGTGAAAAGAAAAAGGCGTGGGAAAATGATAAAGTTTAGGAATTTTTAAAGATAGGCAAACGGAAATTACAAATACCTATCAGCTCACAGCAGTCAGAATGGCCATCAGCAAAAATGCTGCAAACAATACATGCTGAAGGGATTGTGGAGAAATGTGTACCCTGAGCTCTAAGGGGGACGTGGTAAGAACCATTACTGTAAACACAATGGAGGTGCTTTGAAAAGGTAAACATTGAGCTACCAGTGAATCAAGCATACCATCTGCTGAGCCTATCACCTGAGAAAATGAGAATCAAAAAGTCACAGGCTGGCAAACCTGTACGCCAGCAATACTTACCATAGTCAACACATGGAAGCAACAAAAATGTCCATCAACAGAGGAATGCACCAAGAAGAAGTGGTCCATGTATACAACGGAATAGTACTCCAGTAAAAAATGTAAATTAAATTTAAAAAACAAACAAATGTAAGGAGACATCAGCAACTGTGGGTTTCTCTGGGCACATTCCACTCTAATTTATAACCGAAGAACACCACTGGCTGGTAGGTCTGTTTCCCTAGTACCAGCGTGGGGAACGTAGAAAGGCTGCCGCCCTCTGGCCGTTACCTGCAAAAGCAGGTTTAAAGCTTGAGTTAAGGTCACTTCATATGAACTAGTACTGCAGGGCTGTAAATGAAACCTGCCCTCAAAATGTCTTGAGGGAGGTAATGGCCAAAATATTTCAAAAGGTGACACATACTTCAAGTAAACACTTTGAAGAACTAAGCTCTAATCACAGCTGGAAAAATAAAAAGCACATGTCTTAAAGCTCAATTTCAACGCATTATGAGACACATGCAAATTCAACCACAAAGAGGTATCAGCTCAAACCAGTCAGAATAACCATCAGCAAAAAAACTACAAAGAATAAATGCTGAAGGTGCTGTGGAGAAGTGCATACCCTCAACTTTACGTGGGACGTAACCTGGAAAGAGCCACTAAAGAGAACAGAATGGAGGTGCCTTTAAAAGGTAAACATTGAGCTACCATATGATCCAACAGACCCATTCCTGGAACTATAACCTAAGAAGGCAGAATTGGAAAGACACAGGCAGGCAAATCTGCATTGCATAGTATTACAATAGCCAAGATATGGAAGTAACCAAAAAGTCCACCGACAGATGGGTGGATAAAGAAGAACTGCTACATGTACACATGGAATATGAGCTAGCGAAAAAATGAAACAATGCCATTTGCAGCACCACAGATGAGTCTAGAAGTAATCACGCAACTTGTAGTAAGTGAGACAGCGAAAGACACATATCCTATCATATCACATACAGGTGTTACCTAAAAATTGAAACAAACGAAGATATTTCCACAGAGAAAGGCAATCACAGATTCAGTACAAAAACTTATGCTTCGCCAAATGGAAAGGTGTGAGGATTGGATACACTACCATATTGAGGTTAACGGAGAGATACCAACACATGTGAAATATATAATCACCAAAGATCTACGGAATACCAAGGGAAGACTACTCAACATTGTGTCATAACCTACATGGGAAAAGGATCTGAAGAAGAATAGATATATGTATATGTGTGAAAGAAGCACATCTTGCACACCTAGAACAAACAAAACATTGTAATCAAGTTTGCTGTGATAAAAAATAAAAATTAAGTTAAAACTACGAACAAGAAGTAATGAGACATAAACTTAAAGGGCTTTTTCCTGGCACATTCCATTCTAATTTACAACCTAGAACACCACTTCCAGTAAGGCTCTGTTGTCCTAGTAACCAGATTTGGTAAAGGAGAAATGCTGCCGCCTTGTGGCCCATTCCCGCAAGAGCAGCTTTTAACCCACAGCTAATGGTCACTTAACATTCACAAGGACTCAGGGCTGTAAAGGACACCTGCCCTCAAAATTGTGCTGAGGTAGGGAATGGATAAAACAATTCAAAACAGGCAACATTTTCAAGAAGATAGTATGAAGAGGTAAGTTTTACTCACTCTCTTTTTAGAAAAAGGAAAATGGATAAAAGCTCAACCTCAGGAAGTATTAGACTCATGCAATCTAATCTACAAAAAGTTTTCAACTCACACCAGTCGACTGACCATCAGCAAAAAGCCTACAAACAATCAATGCTGAAGAGGTTTTAGAGAACTCTGTACCCTCTAGCTGCTGGTGAGATGTAAAGTGGTTAACAGCCAATAATGAGAACAGAAAGGAGCTGCGTTTAAAAGGAGAAATTGAGGTACCATTCAATCCAGCAGGCGCACCAATGGGCCTCTCACCTGAGAAGACCAGAATCAAGAAGACCCGGGCTGCAAAAGCTGCACTGCAGCCTTATTCACAATAGACAAGACAGTGAAGCAACCAAAATGTCCATCAACGGATGAAGGGATAAACAAGAAGTGGTCCATGTACACAATGAATACTAGCCATGGAAAACCATGAAACACTGCTCTTTGAGGCACCATAGATGATCTTGGAGATAATCACAGAACATGAGGGAAGTCGGAAAGCAAAAGTCCTATATCCTATGAAATCACTTATAGGCGTTATCTAATAACTGACACAAATGAACATATTTCCACAGGGAAAGGCAATCACAGACTTATAAAAAAAAACTATGCTTACCTAAAAGGAAAGGTGGGGGGAATGGATAAATGAAGATTAGCGTTACCATCTGTATACAAATTCATATTATATACATATATCAAAAAGACCGACCATATAGCAAGGGAGGTTGATGGAACACTCTGTAATAATTTACATGGGAAGAGGATCTCTACATAAATAGATATATATAATGTGTAAATGAACCAGAGTGTGTACACCTTGGACAAACAACATTCGAACCATTACCCCAATGTAAAAAATTAAAACAACGAACTAGAAGTAATGAGACATAAACTTATGGGTGGTTTTCCTGGCACATTCCATTCAAATTTACAACCCAGGTAAACGACTTCCAGAACGGCTCTGCTGCCCTAGTACCCAGATTCGGGAATGGAGAAATGCTGCCTCCTTGTGGCCGTTTCCCACAACAGCAGCTTTAAACCCACTGCAAAAGGTCATAAATATTCACCAATTCAGTTCTGTAAATGTCACCTGCTCTCTAAAAAATACTGAGGTCGAAAATCGACCAAAAAATTCAAGAGTGCAACCTTCCAAAAAGACAATTTGAAGAGGTAGATTGTACTCACACTTTTTTTTCTTTTTTCTTTTAACACAAAAGAAAAAGGCGTGGAAAAATGATGAATTTTAGCAATTTTTAAAGACATGTCAACCCAAATTACAAAAACCTATCAGCTCACAGCAGTCAGAATGGCCCTCGACAAAAATGCTGCAAACAATAAATGCTGACGTGATTGTGGAGAAATGAGTACCCTCGATTCTAAGGGGGACGTGGTAAGAGCCACTAATGAAAGCACAATTGAGGTGCCTTGAAAAGGTAACATTGAGCTACCATACCAGTCAATCAATCATACCCACTGCTGGGTGTATCACCTGAGAAAATGAAAATCCAAAAGTCACAGGCTGGCAATCGTGCACTCCAGCAATAGTTACCATAGGCAACACTTGGAAGCAACGAAAACGTCCATCAACAGAGGAATGCACCAAGAAGAAGTGGTCCATGTCCACAATGGAATATTAGCCATGGAAAACATTGAAGCACTGCTCTTTGAGGCACCATACATGAGCCTGGAGATAATCACACAACATGAAGTAGGACAGAAAGCAAAAGACCTATATCCTATAATATCACTTATGGCATTATCTAATAAATGACACAAATGAACATATTTCCAAAGAGAAAGACACTCACGGGCTTAGAAAACAAACTGTGCTCATCTAAAAGGAAAGGAGGGGGGAATTGATAAATGAAGAATAGTGTTACTATATGTATACAAATACATATTATATACATGTATCAAAAAGACCAAACATATAGCAAGGGAGGTCTATGGAACACTGTAATATTTTACATGGGAAGAGGATCTGTACATTAATAGACGTAGATAATGTACAAATAAACCAGATTGTGTACACCTAGGACAAACAAGATTCTAATCTTTACTCTGATTAAAAAAATTTAAAAACCCAAGAAGAAGTAATGAGACATAAACTTATGGGGATTTCTCCTGGCAAATTCCATTCTAATTTACAACCTAGGACAACGACTTCCAGAAAGGCTCTGCTGGCCTAGTACCCAGATTGGGGAATGGAGAAATGCTGCCTCCTTGTGGCCGTTTCCCACAACAGCAGCTTTAAACCCACTGCGAAAGGTCACTAAATATTCACCAACTTGCAGTTCTGTAAATGACACCTGCCCTCCAAAAAATTTCTGGGGTCAAAAATCGACCAAAAAATTCAAAAGAGGGCAACCTTCGAAGGAGACAATTTCAAGAGGTATATTGTACACACGGTTTTTTCTTTTAAGTGAAAAGAAAAAGGCGTGGGAAAATGATAAAGTTTAGGAACTTTTAAAGATATGCAAACCGAAATTACAAATACCTCTCAGCTCACAGCAGTCAGAATGGCCATCAGCAAAAATGCTGCAAGCAATACATGCTGAAGGGATTGTGGAGAAATGTGTACCCTGAGCTCTAAGGGGGACGTGGTAAGAACCATTACTGTAAACACAATGGAGGTGCTTTGAAAAGGTAAACATTGAGCTACCAGTGAATCAAGCATACCATCTGCTGAGCCTATCACCTGAGAAAATGAGAATCAAAAAGTCACAGGCTGGCAAACCTGTACGCCAGCAATACTTACCATAGTCAACACATGGAAGCAACAAAAATGTCCATCAACAGAGGAATACACCAAGAAGAAGTGGTCCATGTATACAACGGAATAGTACTCCAGTAAAAAATATAAATTAAATTTAAAAAACAAACAAATGTAAGGAGACATCAGCAACTGTGGGTTTCTCCGGGCACATTCCACTCTAATTTATAACCGAAGAACACCACTGGCTGGTAGGTCTGTTTCCCTAGTACCAGCGTGGGGAACGTAGAAAGGCTGCCGCCCTCTGGCCGTTACCTGCAAAAGCAGGTTTAAAGCTTGAGTTAATGGTCACTTCATATGAACTAGTACTGCAGGGCTGTAAATGAAACCTGCCCTCAAAATGTCTTGAGGGAGGTAATGGCCAAAATATTTCAAAAGGTGACACATACTTCAAGTAAACACTTTGAAGAAGTAAGCTCTAATCACAGCTGGAAAAATAAAAAGCACATGTCTTAAAGCTCAATTTCAACGCATTATGAGACACATGCAAATTCAACCACAAAGAGGTATCAGCTCACACCAGTCAGAATAACCATCAGCAAAAAAACTACAAAGAATAAATGCTGAAGGTGCTGTGGAGAAGTGCATACCCTCAACTTTACGTGGGACGTAACCTGGAAAGAGCCACTAAAGAGAACAGAATGGAGGTGCCTTTAAAAGGTAAACATTGAGCTACCATATGATCCAACAGACCCATTCCTGGAACTATAACCTAAGAAGACAGAATTGGAAAGACACAGGCAGGCAAATCTGCATTGCATAGTATTACAATAGCCAAGATATGGAAGTAACCAAAAAGTCCACCGACAGATGGGTGGACAAAGAAGAACTGCTACATGTACACATGGAATATGAGCTAGCGAAAAAATGAAACAATGCCATTTGCAGCACCACAGATGAGTCTAGAAGTAATCACGCAACTTGTAGTAAGTGAGACAGTGAAAGACACATATCCTATCATATCACATACAGGTGTTACCTGAAAATTGAAACAAACGAAGATACTTCCACAGAGAAAGGCAATCACAGATTCAGTACAAAAACTTATGCTTCGCCAAATGGAAAGGTGTGAGGATTGGATACACTACCATATTGAGGTTAACGGAGAGATACAAACACATGTGAAATATATAATCACCAAAGATCTACGGAATACCAAGGGAAGACTACTCAACATTGTGTCATAACCTACATGGGAAAAGGATCTGAAGAAGAATAGATATATGTATATGTGTCAAAGAAGCACATCTTGCACACCCAGAACAAACAAAACATTGTAATCAAGTTTGCTGTGATAAAAAATAAAAATTAACTTAAAACTACGAACAAGAAGTAATGAGACATAAACTTAAAGGGCTTTTTCCTGGCACATTCCATTCTAATTTACAACCTAGAACACCACTTCCAGTAAGGCTCTGTTGCCCTAGTAACCAGATTTGGTAAAGGAGAAATGCTGCCGCCTTGTGGCCCATTCCCGCAAGAGCAGCTTTTAACCCACAGCTAATGGTCACTTAACATTCACAAGGACGCAGGACTGTAAAGGACACCTGCCCTCAAAATTGTGCTGAGGTAGGGAATGGATAAAACAATTCAAAACAGGCAACATTTTCAAGAAGATAGTATGAAGAGGTAAGTTTTACTCACTCTCTTTTTAAAAAGAGGAAAATGGATAAAAGCTCAACCTCAGGAAGTATTAGACTCATGCAATCTAATCTACAAAAAGTTTTCAACTCACACCAGTCGACTGACCATCAGCAAAAAGCCTACAAACAATCAATGCTGAAGAGGTTTTAGAGAACTCTGTACCCTCTAGCTGCTGGTGAGATGTAAAGTGGTTAACAGCCAATAATGAGAACAGAAAGGAGCTGCGTTTAAAAGGAGAAATTGAGGTACCATTCAATCCAGCAGGCGCACCAATGGGCCTCTCACCTGAGAAGACCAGAATCAAGAAGACCCGGGCTGCAAAAGCTGCACTGCAGCCTTATTCACAATAGACAAGACAGTGAAGCAACCAAAATGTCCATCAACGGATGAAGGGATAAACAAGAAGTGGTCCATGTACACAATGAATACTAGCCATGGAAAACAATGAAACACTGCTCTTTGAGGCACCATAGATGATCTTGGAGATAATCACAGAACATGAGGGAAGTCGGAAAGCAAAAGTCCTATATCCTATGAAATCACTTATAGGCGTTATCTAATAACTGACACAAATGAACATATTTCGACAGCGAAAGGCAATCACAGACTTATAAAAAAAAACTATGCTTACCTAAAAGGAAAGGTGGGGGGAATGGATAAATGAAGATTAGCGTTACCATCTGTATACAAATTCATATTATATACATATATCAAAAAGACCGACCATATAGCAAGGGAGGTTGATGGAACACTCTGTAATAATTTACATGGGAAGAGGATCTCTACATAAATAGATATATATAATGTGTAAATGAACCAGAGTGTGTACACCTTGGACAAACAACATTCGAACCATTACCCCAATGTAAAAAATTAAAACAACGAACTAGAAGTAATGAGACATAAACTTATGGGTGGTTTTCCTGGCACATTCCATTCAAATTTACAACCCAGGTAAACGACTTCCAGAACGGCTCTGCTGCCCTAGTACCCAGATTTGGGAATGGAGAAATGCTGCCTCCTTGTGGCCGTTTCCCACAACAGCAGCTTTAAACCCACTGCAAAAGGTCACTAAATATTCACCAATTCAGTTCTGTAAATGTCACCTGCCCTCCAAAAAATACTGAGGTCGAAAATCGACCAAAAAATTCAAGAGTGCAACCTTCCAAAAAGACAATTTGAAGAGGTAGATTGTACTCACACTTTTTTTTTCTTTTTTCTTTTAACACAAAAGAAAAAGGCGTGGAAAAATGATGAATTTTAGGAATTTTTAGAGACATGTCAACCCAAATTACAAAAACCTATCAGCTCACAGCAGTCAGAATGGCCCTCGACAAAAATGCTGCAAACAATAAATGCTGACGTGATTGTGGAGAAATGAGTACCCTCGATTCTAAGGGGGACGTGGTAAGAGCCACTAATGAAAGCACAATTGAGGTGCCTTGAAAAGGTAACATTGAGCTACCATACCAGTCAATCAATCATACCCACTGCTGGGTGTATCACCTGAGAAAATGAAAATCCAAAAGTCACAGGCTGGCAATCGTGCACTCCAGCAATAGTTACCATAGGCAACACTTGGAAGCAACGAAAACGTCCATCAACAGAGGAATGCACCAACAAGAAGTGGTCCATGTCCACAATGGAATATTAGCCATGGAAAACATTGAAGCACTGCTCTTTGAGGCACCATACATGAGCCTGGAGATAATCACACAACATGAAGTAGGACGGAAAGCAAAAGACCTATATCCTATAATATCACTTATGGCATTATCTAATAACTGACACAAATGAACATATTTCCGAAGAGAAAGACACTCACGGGCTTAGAAAACAAACTATGCTCATCTAAAAGGAAAGGAGGGGGGAATTGATAAATGAAGAATAGTGTTACTATACGTATACAAATACGTATTATATACATGTATCAAAAAGACCGAACATATAGCAAGGGCGGTCTATGGAACACTGTAATAGTTTACATGGGAAGAGGATCTGTACACTAATAGACGTAGATAATGTACAAATGAACCAGACTGTGTACACCTAGGACAAACAAAATTCTAATCTTTACTCTGATTATAAAAAACTAAAAACACAAGAAGAAGTAATGAGACATAAACTTATGGGGATTTCTCCTGGCAAATTCCATTCTCATTTACAACCTAGGACAACGACTTCCAGAAAGGCTCTGCTGCACTAGTACCCAGATTGGGGAATGGAGAAATGCTGCCTCCTTGTGGCCGTTTCCCACAACAGCAGCTTTAAACCCACTGCGAAAGGTCACTAAATATTCACCAACTTGCAGTTCTGTAAATGACACCTGCCCTCCAAAAAATTTCTGGGGTCAAAAATCGACCAAAAAATTCAAAAGAGGGCAACCTTCGAAGGAGACAATTTCAAGAGGTATATTGTACACACGGTTTTTTCTTTTAAGTGAAAAGAAAAAGGCGTGGGAAAATGATAAAGTTTAGGAACTTTTAAAGATATGCAAACCGAAATTACAAATACCTATCAGCTCACAGCAGTCAGAATGGCCATCAGCAAAAATGCTGCAAACAATACATGCTGAAGGGATTGTGGAGAAATGTGTACCCTGAGCTCTAAGGGGGACGTGGTAAGAACCATTACTGTAAACACAATGGAGGTGCTTTCAAAAAGTAAACATTGAGCTACCAGTGAATCAAGCATACCATCTGCTGAGCCTATCACCTGAGAAAATGAGAATCAAAAAGTCACAGGCTGGCAAACCTGTACGCCAGCAATACTTACCATAGTCAACACATGGAAGCAACAAAAATGTCCGTCAACAGAGGAATGCACCAAGAAGAAGTGGTCCATGTATACAACGGAATAGTACTCCAGTAAAAAATATAAATTAAATTTAAAAAACAAACAAATGTAAGGAGACATCAGCAACTGTGGGTTTCTCCGGGCACATTCCACTCTAATTTATAACCGAAGAACACCACTGGCTGGTAGGTCTGTTTCCCTAGTACCAGCGTGGGGAACGTAGAAAGGCTGCCGCCCTCTGGCCGTTACCTGCAAAAGCAGGTTTAAAGCTTGAGTTAATGGTCACTTCATATGAACTAGTACTGCAGGGCTGTAAATGAAACCTGCCCTCAAAATGTCTTGAGGGAGGTAATGGCCAAAATATTTCAAAAGGTGACACATACTTCAAGTAAACACTTTGAAGAAGTAAGCTCTAATCACAGCTGGAAAAATAAAAAGCACATGTCTTAAAGCTCAATTTCAACGCATTATGAGACACATGCAAATTCAACCACAAAGAGGTATCAGCTCACACCAGTCAGAATAACCATCAGCAAAAAAACTACAAAGAATAAATGCTGAAGGTGCTGTGGAGAAGTGCATACCCTCAACTTTACGTGGGACGTAACCTGGAAAGAGCCACTAAAGAGAACAGAATGGAGGTGCCTTTAAAAGGTAAACATTGAGCTACCATATGATCCAACAGACCCATTCCTGGAACTATAACCTAAGAAGACAGAATTGGAAAGACACAGGCAGGCAAATCTGCATTGCATAGTATTACAATAGCCAAGATATGGAAGTAACCAAAAAGTCCACCGACAGATGGGTGGACAAAGAAGAACTGCTACATGTACACATGGAATATGAGCTAGCGAAAAAATGAAACAATGCCATTTGCAGCACCACAGATGAGTCTAGAAGTAATCACGCAACTTGTAGTAAGTGAGACAGTGAAAGACACATATCCTATCATATCACATACAGGTGTTACCTGAAAATTGAAACAAACGAAGATACTTCCACAGAGAAAGGCAATCACAGATTCAGTACAAAAACTTATGCTTCGCCAAATGGAAAGGTGTGAGGATTGGATACACTACCATATTGAGGTTAACGGAGAGATACAAACACATGTGAAATATATAATCACCAAAGATCTACGGAATACCAAGGGAAGACTACTCAACATTGTGTCATAACCTACATGGGAAAAGGATCTGAAGAAGAATAGATATATGTATATGTGTCAAAGAAGCACATCTTGCACACCCAGAACAAACAAAACATTGTAATCAAGTTTGCTGTGATAAAAAATAAAAATTAACTTAAAACTACGAACAAGAAGTAATGAGACATAAACTTAAAGGGCTTTTTCCTGGCACATTCCATTCTAATTTACAACCTAGAACACCACTTCCAGTAAGGCTCTGTTGCCCTAGTAACCAGATTTGGTAAAGGAGAAATGCTGCCGCCTTGTGGCCCATTCCCGCAAGAGCAGCTTTTAACCCACAGCTAATGGTCACTTAACATTCACAAGGACGCAGGACTGTAAAGGACACCTGCCCTCAAAATTGTGCTGAGGTAGGGAATGGATAAAACAATTCAAAACAGGCAACATTTTCAAGAAGATAGTATGAAGAGGTAAGTTTTACTCACTCTCTTTTTAAAAAGAGGAAAATGGATAAAAGCTCAACCTCAGGAAGTATTAGACTCATGCAATCTAATCTACAAAAAGTTTTCAACTCACACCAGTCGACTGACCATCAGCAAAAAGCCTACAAACAATCAATGCTGAAGAGGTTTTAGAGAACTCTGTACCCTCTAGCTGCTGGTGAGATGTAAAGTGGTTAACAGCCAATAATGAGAACAGAAAGGAGCTGCGTTTAAAAGGAGAAATTGAGGTACCATTCAATCCAGCAGGCGCACCAATGGGCCTCTCACCTGAGAAGACCAGAATCAAGAAGACCCGGGCTGCAAAAGCTGCACTGCAGCCTTATTCACAATAGACAAGACAGTGAAGCAACCAAAATGTCCATCAACGGATGAAGGGATAAACAAGAAGTGGTCCATGTACACAATGAATACTAGCCATGGAAAACAATGAAACACTGCTCTTTGAGGCACCATAGATGATCTTGGAGATAATCACAGAACATGAGGGAAGTCGGAAAGCAAAAGTCCTATATCCTATGAAATCACTTATAGGCGTTATCTAATAACTGACACAAATGAACATATTTCGACAGCGAAAGGCAATCACAGACTTATAAAAAAAAACTATGCTTACCTAAAAGGAAAGGTGGGGGGAATGGATAAATGAAGATTAGCGTTACCATCTGTATACAAATTCATATTATATACATATATCAAAAAGACCGACCATATAGCAAGGGAGGTTGATGGAACACTCTGTAATAATTTACATGGGAAGAGGATCTCTACATAAATAGATATATATAATGTGTAAATGAACCAGAGTGTGTACACCTTGGACAAACAACATTCGAACCATTACCCCAATGTAAAAAATTAAAACAACGAACTAGAAGTAATGAGACATAAACTTATGGGTGGTTTTCCTGGCACATTCCATTCAAATTTACAACCCAGGTAAACGACTTCCAGAACGGCTCTGCTGCCCTAGTACCCAGATTTGGGAATGGAGAAATGCTGCCTCCTTGTGGCCGTTTCCCACAACAGCAGCTTTAAACCCACTGCAAAAGGTCACTAAATATTCACCAATTCAGTTCTGTAAATGTCACCTGCCCTCCAAAAAATACTGAGGTCGAAAATCGACCAAAAAATTCAAGAGTGCAACCTTCCAAAAAGACAATTTGAAGAGGTAGATTGTACTCACACTTTTTTTTTCTTTTTTCTTTTAACACAAAAGAAAAAGGCGTGGAAAAATGATGAATTTTAGGAATTTTTAGAGACATGTCAACCCAAATTACAAAAACCTATCAGCTCACAGCAGTCAGAATGGCCCTCGACAAAAATGCTGCAAACAATAAATGCTGACGGGATTGTGGAGAAATGAGTACCCTCGATTCTAAGGGGGACGTGGTAAGAGCCACTAATGAAAGCACAATTGAGGTGCCTTGAAAAGGTAACATTGAGCTACCATACCAGTCAATCAATCATACCCACTGCTGGGTGTATCACCTGAGAAAATGAAAATCCAAAAGTCACAGGCTGGCAATCGTGCACTCCAGCAATAGTTACCATAGGCAACACTTGGAAGCAACGAAAACGTCCATCAACAGAGGAATGCACCAAGAAGAAGTGGTCCATGTCCACAATGGAATATTAGCCATGGAAAACATTGAAGCACTGCTCTTTGAGGCACCATACATGAGCCTGGAGATAATCACACAACATGAAGTAGGACGGAAAGCAAAAGACCTATATCCTATAATATCACTTATGGCATTATCTAATAACTGACACAAATGAACATATTTCCGAAGAGAAAGACACTCACGGGCTTAGAAAACAAACTATGCTCATCTAAAAGGAAAGGAGGGGGGAATTGATAAATGAAGAATAGTGTTACTATACGTATACAAATACGTATTATATACATGTATCAAAAAGACCGAACATATAGCAAGGGCGGTCTATGGAACACTGTAATAGTTTACATGGGAAGAGGATCTGTACACTAATAGACGTAGATAATGTACAAATGAACCAGACTGTGTACACCTAGGACAAACAAAATTCTAATCTTTACTCTGATTATAAAAAACTAAAAACACAAGAAGAAGTAATGAGACATAAACTTATGGGGATTTCTCCTGGCAAATTCCATTCTCATTTACAACCTAGGACAACGACTTCCAGAAAGGCTCTGCTGCACTAGTACCCAGATTGGGGAATGGAGAAATGCTGCCTCCTTGTGGCCGTTTCCCACAACAGCAGCTTTAAACCCACTGCGAAAGGTCACTAAATATTCACCAACTTGCAGTTCTGTAAATGACACCTGCCCTCCAAAAAATTTCTGGGGTCAAAAATCGACCAAAAAATTCAAAAGAGGGCAACCTTCGAAGGAGACAATTTCAAGAGGTATATTGTACACACGGTTTTTTCTTTTAAGTGAAAAGAAAAAGGCGTGGGAAAATGATAAAGTTTAGGAACTTTTAAAGATATGCAAACCGAAATTACAAATACCTATCAGCTCACAGCAGTCAGAATGGCCATCAGCAAAAATGCTGCAAACAATACATGCTGAAGGGATTGTGGAGAAATGTGTACCCTGAGCTCTAAGGGGGACGTGGTAAGAACCATTACTGTAAACACAATGGAGGTGCTTTCAAAAAGTAAACATTGAGCTACCAGTGAATCAAGCATACCATCTGCTGAGCCTATCACCTGAGAAAATGAGAATCAAAAAGTCACAGGCTGGCAAACCTGTACGCCAGCAATACTTACCATAGTCAACACATGGAAGCAACAAAAATGTCCGTCAACAGAGGAATGCACCAAGAAGAAGTGGTCCATGTATACAACGGAATAGTACTCCAGTAAAAAATATAAATTAAATTTAAAAAACAAACAAATGTAAGGAGACATCAGCAACTGTGGGTTTCTCCGGGCACATTCCACTCTAATTTATAACCGAAGAACACCACTGGCTGGTAGGTCTGTTTCCCTAGTACCAGCGTGGGGAACGTAGAAAGGCTGCCGCCCTCTGGCCGTTACCTGCAAAAGCAGGTTTAAAGCTTGAGTTAATGGTCACTTCATATGAACTAGTACTGCAGGGCTGTAAATGAAACCTGCCCTCAAAATGTCTTGAGGGAGGTAATGGCCAAAATATTTCAAAAGGTGACACATACTTCAAGTAAACACTTTGAAGAAGTAAGCTCTAATCACAGCTGGAAAAATAAAAAGCACATGTCTTAAAGCTCAATTTCAACGCATTATGAGACACATGCAAATTCAACCACAAAGAGGTATCAGCTCACACCAGTCAGAATAACCATCAGCAAAAAAACTACAAAGAATAAATGCTGAAGGTGCTGTGGAGAAGTGCATACCCTCAACTTTACGTGGGACGTAACCTGGAAAGAGCCACTAAAGAGAACAGAATGGAGGTGCCTTTAAAAGGTAAACATTGAGCTACCATATGATCCAACAGACCCATTCCTGGAACTATAACCTAAGAAGACAGAATTGGAAAGACACAGGCAGGCAAATCTGCATTGCATAGTATTACAATAGCCAAGATATGGAAGTAACCAAAAAGTCCACCGACAGATGGGTGGACAAAGAAGAACTGCTACATGTACACATGGAATATGAGCTAGCGAAAAAATGAAACAATGCCATTTGCAGCACCACAGATGAGTCTAGAAGTAATCACGCAACTTGTAGTAAGTGAGACAGTGAAAGACACATATCCTATCATATCACATACAGGTGTTACCTGAAAATTGAAACAAACGAAGATACTTCCACAGAGAAAGGCAATCACAGATTCAGTACAAAAACTTATGCTTCGCCAAATGGAAAGGTGTGAGGATTGGATACACTACCATATTGAGGTTAACGGAGAGATACAAACACATGTGAAATATATAATCACCAAAGATCTACGGAATACCAAGGGAAGACTACTCAACATTGTGTCATAACCTACATGGGAAAAGGATCTGAAGAAGAATAGATATATGTATATGTGTCAAAGAAGCACATCTTGCACACCCAGAACAAACAAAACATTGTAATCAAGTTTGCTGTGATAAAAAATAAAAATTAACTTAAAACTACGAACAAGAAGTAATGAGACATAAACTTAAAGGGCTTTTTCCTGGCACATTCCATTCTAATTTACAACCTAGAACACCACTTCCAGTAAGGCTCTGTTGCCCTAGTAACCAGATTTGGTAAAGGAGAAATGCTGCCGCCTTGTGGCCCATTCCCGCAAGAGCAGCTTTTAACCCACAGCTAATGGTCACTTAACATTCACAAGGACGCAGGACTGTAAAGGACACCTGCCCTCAAAATTGTGCTGAGGTAGGGAATGGATAAAACAATTCAAAACAGGCAACATTTTCAAGAAGATAGTATGAAGAGGTAAGTTTTACTCACTCTCTTTTTAAAAAGAGGAAAATGGATAAAAGCTCAACCTCAGGAAGTATTAGACTCATGCAATCTAATCTACAAAAAGTTTTCAACTCACACCAGTCGACTGACCATCAGCAAAAAGCCTACAAACAATCAATGCTGAAGAGGTTTTAGAGAACTCTGTACCCTCTAGCTGCTGGTGAGATGTAAAGTGGTTAACAGCCAATAATGAGAACAGAAAGGAGCTGCGTTTAAAAGGAGAAATTGAGGTACCATTCAATCCAGCAGGCGCACCAATGGGCCTCTCACCTGAGAAGACCAGAATCAAGAAGACCCGGGCTGCAAAAGCTGCACTGCAGCCTTATTCACAATAGACAAGACAGTGAAGCAACCAAAATGTCCATCAACGGATGAAGGGATAAACAAGAAGTGGTCCATGTACACAATGAATACTAGCCATGGAAAACAATGAAACACTGCTCTTTGAGGCACCATAGATGATCTTGGAGATAATCACAGAACATGAGGGAAGTCGGAAAGCAAAAGTCCTATATCCTATGAAATCACTTATAGGCGTTATCTAATAACTGACACAAATGAACATATTTCGACAGCGAAAGGCAATCACAGACTTATAAAAAAAAACTATGCTTACCTAAAAGGAAAGGTGGGGGGAATGGATAAATGAAGATTAGCGTTACCATCTGTATACAAATTCATATTATATACATATATCAAAAAGACCGACCATATAGCAAGGGAGGTTGATGGAACACTCTGTAATAATTTACATGGGAAGAGGATCTCTACATAAATAGATATATATAATGTGTAAATGAACCAGAGTGTGTACACCTTGGACAAACAACATTCGAACCATTACCCCAATGTAAAAAATTAAAACAACGAACTAGAAGTAATGAGACATAAACTTATGGGTGGTTTTCCTGGCACATTCCATTCAAATTTACAACCCAGGTAAACGACTTCCAGAACGGCTCTGCTGCCCTAGTACCCAGATTTGGGAATGGAGAAATGCTGCCTCCTTGTGGCCGTTTCCCACAACAGCAGCTTTAAACCCACTGCAAAAGGTCACTAAATATTCACCAATTCAGTTCTGTAAATGTCACCTGCCCTCCAAAAAATACTGAGGTCGAAAATCGACCAAAAAATTCAAGAGTGCAACCTTCCAAAAAGACAATTTGAAGAGGTAGATTGTACTCACACTTTTTTTTTCTTTTTTCTTTTAACACAAAAGAAAAAGGCGTGGAAAAATGATGAATTTTAGGAATTTTTAGAGACATGTCAACCCAAATTACAAAAACCTATCAGCTCACAGCAGTCAGAATGGCCCTCGACAAAAATGCTGCAAACAATAAATGCTGACGGGATTGTGGAGAAATGAGTACCCTCGATTCTAAGGGGGACGTGGTAAGAGCCACTAATGAAAGCACAATTGAGGTGCCTTGAAAAGGTAACATTGAGCTACCATACCAGTCAATCAATCATACCCACTGCTGGGTGTATCACCTGAGAAAATGAAAATCCAAAAGTCACAGGCTGGCAATCGTGCACTCCAGCAATAGTTACCATAGGCAACACTTGGAAGCAACGAAAACGTCCATCAACAGAGGAATGCACCAAGAAGAAGTGGTCCATGTCCACAATGGAATATTAGCCATGGAAAACATTGAAGCACTGCTCTTTGAGGCACCATACATGAGCCTGGAGATAATCACACAACATGAAGTAGGACGGAAAGCAAAAGACCTATATCCTATAATATCACTTATGGCATTATCTAATAACTGACACAAATGAACATATTTCCGAAGAGAAAGACACTCACGGGCTTAGAAAACAAACTATGCTCATCTAAAAGGAAAGGAGGGGGGAATTGATAAATGAAGAATAGTGTTACTATACGTATACAAATACGTATTATATACATGTATCAAAAAGACCGAACATATAGCAAGGGCGGTCTATGGAACACTGTAATAGTTTACATGGGAAGAGGATCTGTACACTAATAGACGTAGATAATGTACAAATGAACCAGACTGTGTACACCTAGGACAAACAAAATTCTAATCTTTACTCTGATTATAAAAAACTAAAAACACAAGAAGAAGTAATGAGACATAAACTTATGGGGATTTCTCCTGGCAAATTCCATTCTCATTTACAACCTAGGACAACGACTTCCAGAAAGGCTCTGCTGCACTAGTACCCAGATTGGGGAATGGAGAAATGCTGCCTCCTTGTGGCCGTTTCCCACAACAGCAGCTTTAAACCCACTGCGAAAGGTCACTAAATATTCACCAACTTGCAGTTCTGTAAATGACACCTGCCCTCCAAAAAATTTCTGGGGTCAAAAATCGACCAAAAAATTCAAAAGAGGGCAACCTTCGAAGGAGACAATTTCAAGAGGTATATTGTACACACGGTTTTTTCTTTTAAGTGAAAAGAAAAAGGCGTGGGAAAATGATAAAGTTTAGGAACTTTTAAAGATATGCAAACCGAAATTACAAATACCTATCAGCTCACAGCAGTCAGAATGGCCATCAGCAAAAATGCTGCAAACAATACATGCTGAAGGGATTGTGGAGAAATGTGTACCCTGAGCTCTAAGGGGGACGTGGTAAGAACCATTACTGTAAACACAATGGAGGTGCTTTCAAAAAGTAAACATTGAGCTACCAGTGAATCAAGCATACCATCTGCTGAGCCTATCACCTGAGAAAATGAGAATCAAAAAGTCACAGGCTGGCAAACCTGTACGCCAGCAATACTTACCATAGTCAACACATGGAAGCAACAAAAATGTCCGTCAACAGAGGAATGCACCAAGAAGAAGTGGTCCATGTATACAACGGAATAGTACTCCAGTAAAAAATGTAAATTAAATTTAAAAAACAAACAAATGTAAGGAGACATCAGCAACTGTGGGTTTCTCCGGGCACATTCCACTCTAATTTATAACCGAAGAACACCACTGGCTGGTAGGTCTGTTTCCCTAGTACCAGCGTGGGGAACGTAGAAAGGCTGCCGCCCTCTGGCCGTTACCTGCAAAAGCAGGTTTAAAGCTTGAGTTAATGGTCACTTCATATGAACTAGTACTGCAGGGCTGTAAATGAAACCTGCCCTCAAAATGTCTTGAGGGAGGTAATGGCCAAAATATTTCAAAAGGTGACACATACTTCAAGTAAACACTTTGAAGAACTAAGCTCTAATCACAGCTGGAAAAATAAAAAGCACATGTCTTAAAGCTCAATTTCAACGCATTATGAGACACATGCAAATTCAACCACAAAGAGGTATCAGCTCAAACCAGTCAGAATAACCATCAGCAAAAAAACTACAAAGAATAAATGCTGAAGGTGCTGTGGAGAAGTGCATACCCTCAACTTTACGTGGGACGTAACCTGGAAAGAGCCACTAAAGAGAACAGAATGGAGGTGCCTTTAAAAGGTAAACATTGAGCTACCATATGATCCAACAGACCCATTCCTGGAACTATAACCTAAGAAGGCAGAATTGGAAAGACACAGGCAGGCAAATCTGCATTGCATAGTATTACAATAGCCAAGATATGGAAGTAACCAAAAAGTCCACCGACAGATGGGTGGACAAAGAAGAACTGCTACATGTACACATGGAATATGAGCTAGCGAAAAAATGAAACAATGCCATTTGCAGCACCACAGATGAGTCTAGAAGTAATCACGCAACTTGTAGTAAGTGAGACAGCGAAAGACACATATCCTATCATATCACATACAGGTGTTACCTAAAAATTGAAACAAACGAAGATATTTCCACAGAGAAAGGCAATCACAGATTCAGTACAAAAACTTATGCTTCGCCAAATGGAAAGGTGTGAGGATTGGATACACTACCATATTGAGGTTAACGGAGAGATACCAACACATGTGAAATATATATCACCAAAGATCTACGGAATACCAAGGGAAGACTACTCAACATTGTGTCATAACCTACATGGGAAAAGGATCTGAAGAAGAATAGATATATGTATATGTGTGAAAGAAGCACATCTTGCACACCTAGAACAAACAAAACATTGTAATCAAGTTTGCTGTGATAAAAAATAAAAATTAACTTAAAACTACGAACAAGAAGTAATGAGACATAAACTTAAAGGGCTTTTTCCTGGCACATTCCATTCTAATTTACAACCTAGAACACCACTTCCAGTAAGGCTCTGTTGTCCTAGTAACCAGATTTGGTAAAGGAGAAATGCTGCCGCCTTGTGGCCCATTCCCGCAAGAGCAGCTTTTAACCCACAGCTAATGGTCACTTAACATTCACAAGGACTCAGGGCTGTAAAGGACACCTGCCCTCAAAATTGTGCTGAGGTAGGGAATGGATAAAACAATTCAAAACAGGCAACATTTTCAAGAAGATAGTATGAAGAGGTAAGTTTTACTCACTCTCTTTTTAGAAAAAGGAAAATGGATAAAAGCTCAACCTCAGGAAGTATTAGACTCATGCAATCTAATCTACAAAAAGTTTTCAACTCACACCAGTCGACTGACCATCAGCAAAAAGCCTACAAACAATCAATGCTGAAGAGGTTTTAGAGAACTCTGTACCCTCTAGCTGCTGGTGAGATGTAAAGTGGTTAACAGCCAATAATGAGAACAGAAAGGAGCTGCGTTTAAAAGGAGAAATTGAGGGACCATTCAATCCAGCAGGCGCACCAATGGGCCTCTCACCTGAGAAGACCAGAATCAAGAAGACCCGGGCTGCAAAAGCTGCACTGCAGCCTTATTCACAATAGACAAGACAGTGAAGCAACCAAAATGTCCATCAACGGATGAAGGGATAAACAAGAAGTGGTCCATGTACACAATGAATACTAGCCATGGAAAACCATGAAACACTGCTCTTTGAGGCACCATAGATGATCTTGGAGATAATCACAGAACATGAGGGAAGTCGGAAAGCAAAAGTCCTATATCCTATGAAATCACTTATAGGCGTTATCTAATAACTGACACAAATGAACATATTTCCACAGGGAAAGGCAATCACAGACTTATAAAAAAAAACTATGCTTACCTAAAAGGAAAGGTGGGGGGAATGGATAAATGAAGATTAGCGTTACCATCTGTATACAAATTCATATTATATACATATATCAAAAAGACCGACCATATAGCAAGGGAGGTTGATGGAACACTCTGTAATAATTTACATGGGAAGAGGATCTCTACATAAATAGATATATATAATGTGTAAATGAACCAGAGTGTGTACACCTTGGACAAACAACATTCGAACCATTACCCCAATGTAAAAAATTAAAACAACGAACTAGAAGTAATGAGACATAAACTTATGGGTGGTTTTCCTGGCACATTCCATTCAAATTTACAACCCAGGTAAACGACTTCCAGAACGGCTCTGCTGCCCTAGTACCCAGATTTGGGAATGGAGAAATGCTGCCTCCTTGTGGCCGTTTCCCACAACAGCAGCTTTAAACCCACTGCAAAAGGTCACTAAATATTCACCAATTCAGTTCTGTAAATGTCACCTGCCCTCCAAAAAATACTGAGGTCGAAAATCGACCAAAAAATTCAAGAGTGCAACCTTCCAAAAAGACAATTTGAAGAGGTAGATTGTACTCACACTTTTTTTTTCTTTTTTCTTTTAACACAAAAGAAAAAGGCGTGGAAAAATGATGAATTTTAGGAATTTTTAAAGACATGTCAACCCAAATTACAAAAACCTATCAGCTCACACCAGTCAGAATGGCCCTCGACAAAAATGCTGCAAACAATAAATGCTGACGTGATTGTGGAGAAATGAGTACCCTCGATTCTAAGGGGGACGTGGTAAGAGCCACTAATGAAAGCACAATTGAGGTGCCTTGAAAAGGTAACATTGAGCTACCATACCAGTCAATCAATCATACCCACTGCTGGGTGTATCACCTGAGAAAATGAAAATCCAAAAGTCACAGGCTGGCAATCCTGCACTCCAGCAATAGTTACCATAGGCAACACTTGGAAGCAACGAAAACGTCCATCAACAGAGGAATGCACCAACAAGAAGTGGTCCATGTCCACAATGGAATATTAGCCATGGAAAACATTGAAGCACTGCTCTTTGAGGCACCATACATGAGCCTGGAGATAATCACACAACATGAAGTAGGACGGAAAGCAAAAGACCTATATCCTATAATATCACTTATGGCATTATCTAATAACTGACACAAATGAACATATTTCCGAAGAGAAAGACACTCACGGGCTTAGAAAACAAACTATGCTCATCTAAAAGGAAAGGAGGGGGGAATTGATAAATGAAGAATAGTGTTACTATACGTATACAAATACGTATTATATACATGTATCAAAAAGACCGAACATATAGCAAGGGCGGTCTATGGAACACTGTAATATTTTACATGGGAAGAGGATCTGTACACTAATAGACGTAGATAATGTACAAATGAACCAGACTGTGTACACCTAGGACAAACAAAATTCTAATCTTTACTCTGATTATAAAAAACTAAAAACACAAGAAGAAGTAATGAGACATAAACTTATGGGGATTTCTCCTGGCAAATTCCATTCTCATTTACAACCTAGGACAACGACTTCCAGAAAGGCTCTGCTGCCCTAGTACCCAGATTGGGGAATGGAGAAATGCTGCCTCCTTGTGGCCGTTTCCCACAACAGCAGCTTTAAACCCACTGCGAAAGGTCACTAAATATTCACCAACTTGCAGTTTTGTAAATGACACCTGCCCTCCAATAAATTTCTGGGGTCAAAAATCGACGAAAAAATTGAAAAGAGGGCAACCTTCGAAGAAGACAATTTCAAGAGGTATATTGTACACACGGTTTTTTCTTTTAAGTGAAAAGAAAAAGGCGTGGGAAAATGATAAAGTTTAGGAATTTTTAAAGATAGGCAAACGGAAATTACAAATACCTATCAGCTCACAGCAGTCAGAATGGCCATCAGCAAAAATGCTGCAAACAATACATGCTGAAGGGATTGTGGAGAAATGTGTACCCTGAGCTCTAAGGGGGACGTGGTAAGAACCATTACTGTAAACACAATGGAGGTGCTTTGAAAAGGTAAACATTGAGCTACCAGTGAATCAAGCATACCATCTGCTGAGCCTATCACCTGAGAAAATGAGAATCAAAAAGTCACAGGCTGGCAAACCTGTACGCCAGCAATACTTACCATAGTCAACACATGGAAGCAACAAAAATGTCCATCAACAGAGGAATGCACCAAGAAGAAGTGGTCCATGTATACAACGGAATAGTACTCCAGTAAAAAATGTAAATTAAATTTAAAAAACAAACAAATGTAAGGAGACATCAGCAACTGTGGGTTTCTCTGGGCACATTCCACTCTAATTTATAACCGAAGAACACCACTGGCTGGTAGGTCTGTTTCCCTAGTACCAGCGTGGGGAACGTAGAAAGGCTGCCGCCCTCTGGCCGTTACCTGCAAAAGCAGGTTTAAAGCTTGAGTTAAGGTCACTTCATATGAACTAGTACTGCAGGGCTGTAAATGAAACCTGCCCTCAAAATGTCTTGAGGGAGGTAATGGCCAAAATATTTCAAAAGGTGACACATACTTCAAGTAAACACTTTGAAGAACTAAGCTCTAATCACAGCTGGAAAAATAAAAAGCACATGTCTTAAAGCTCAATTTCAACGCATTATGAGACACATGCAAATTCAACCACAAAGAGGTATCAGCTCAAACCAGTCAGAATAACCATCAGCAAAAAAACTACAAAGAATAAATGCTGAAGGTGCTGTGGAGAAGTGCATACCCTCAACTTTACGTGGGACGTAACCTGGAAAGAGCCACTAAAGAGAACAGAATGGAGGTGCCTTTAAAAGGTAAACATTGAGCTACCATATGATCCAACAGACCCATTCCTGGAACTATAACCTAAGAAGGCAGAATTGGAAAGACACAGGCAGGCAAATCTGCATTGCATAGTATTACAATAGCCAAGATATGGAAGTAACCAAAAAGTCCACCGACAGATGGGTGGATAAAGAAGAACTGCTACATGTACACATGGAATATGAGCTAGCGAAAAAATGAAACAATGCCATTTGCAGCACCACAGATGAGTCTAGAAGTAATCACGCAACTTGTAGTAAGTGAGACAGCGAAAGACACATATCCTATCATATCACATACAGGTGTTACCTAAAAATTGAAACAAACGAAGATATTTCCACAGAGAAAGGCAATCACAGATTCAGTACAAAAACTTATGCTTCGCCAAATGGAAAGGTGTGAGGATTGGATACACTACCATATTGAGGTTAACGGAGAGATACCAACACATGTGAAATATATAATCACCAAAGATCTACGGAATACCAAGGGAAGACTACTCAACATTGTGTCATAACCTACATGGGAAAAGGATCTGAAGAAGAATAGATATATGTATATGTGTGAAAGAAGCACATCTTGCACACCTAGAACAAACAAAACATTGTAATCAAGTTTGCTGTGATAAAAAATAAAAATTAAGTTAAAACTACGAACAAGAAGTAATGAGACATAAACTTAAAGGGCTTTTTCCTGGCACATTCCATTCTAATTTACAACCTAGAACACCACTTCCAGTAAGGCTCTGTTGTCCTAGTAACCAGATTTGGTAAAGGAGAAATGCTGCCGCCTTGTGGCCCATTCCCGCAAGAGCAGCTTTTAACCCACAGCTAATGGTCACTTAACATTCACAAGGACTCAGGGCTGTAAAGGACACCTGCCCTCAAAATTGTGCTGAGGTAGGGAATGGATAAAACAATTCAAAACAGGCAACATTTTCAAGAAGATAGTATGAAGAGGTAAGTTTTACTCACTCTCTTTTTAGAAAAAGGAAAATGGATAAAAGCTCAACCTCAGGAAGTATTAGACTCATGCAATCTAATCTACAAAAAGTTTTCAACTCACACCAGTCGACTGACCATCAGCAAAAAGCCTACAAACAATCAATGCTGAAGAGGTTTTAGAGAACTCTGTACCCTCTAGCTGCTGGTGAGATGTAAAGTGGTTAACAGCCAATAATGAGAACAGAAAGGAGCTGCGTTTAAAAGGAGAAATTGAGGTACCATTCAATCCAGCAGGCGCACCAATGGGCCTCTCACCTGAGAAGACCAGAATCAAGAAGACCCGGGCTGCAAAAGCTGCACTGCAGCCTTATTCACAATAGACAAGACAGTGAAGCAACCAAAATGTCCATCAACGGATGAAGGGATAAACAAGAAGTGGTCCATGTACACAATGAATACTAGCCATGGAAAACCATGAAACACTGCTCTTTGAGGCACCATAGATGATCTTGGAGATAATCACAGAACATGAGGGAAGTCGGAAAGCAAAAGTCCTATATCCTATGAAATCACTTATAGGCGTTATCTAATAACTGACACAAATGAACATATTTCCACAGGGAAAGGCAATCACAGACTTATAAAAAAAAACTATGCTTACCTAAAAGGAAAGGTGGGGGGAATGGATAAATGAAGATTAGCGTTACCATCTGTATACAAATTCATATTATATACATATATCAAAAAGACCGACCATATAGCAAGGGAGGTTGATGGAACACTCTGTAATAATTTACATGGGAAGAGGATCTCTACATAAATAGATATATATAATGTGTAAATGAACCAGAGTGTGTACACCTTGGACAAACAACATTCGAACCATTACCCCAATGTAAAAAATTAAAACAACGAACTAGAAGTAATGAGACATAAACTTATGGGTGGTTTTCCTGGCACATTCCATTCAAATTTACAACCCAGGTAAACGACTTCCAGAACGGCTCTGCTGCCCTAGTACCCAGATTCGGGAATGGAGAAATGCTGCCTCCTTGTGGCCGTTTCCCACAACAGCAGCTTTAAACCCACTGCAAAAGGTCACTAAATATTCACCAATTCAGTTCTGTAAATGTCACCTGCCCTCCAAAAAATACTGAGGTCGAAAATCGACCAAAAAATTCAAGAGTGCAACCTTCCAAAAAGACAATTTGAAGAGGTAGATTGTACTCACACTTTTTTTTTCTTTTTTCTTTTAACACAAAAGAAAAAGGCGTGGAAAAATGATGAATTTTAGGAATTTTTAAAGACATGTCAACCCAAATTACAAAAACCTATCAGCTCACACCAGTCAGAATGGCCCTCGACAAAAATGCTGCAAACAATAAATGCTGACGTGATTGTGGAGAAATGAGTACCCTCGATTCTAAGGGGGACGTGGTAAGAGCCACTAATGAAAGCACAATTGAGGTGCCTTGAAAAGGTCACATTGAGCTACCATACCAGTCAATCAATCATACCCACTGCTGGGTGTATCACCTGAGAATATGAAAATCCAAAAGTCACAGGCTGGCAATCCTGCACTCCAGCAATAGTTACCATAGGCAACACTTGGAAGCAACGAAAACGTCCATCAACAGAGGAATGCACCAAGAAGAAGTGGTCCATGTCCACAATGGAATATTAGCCATGGAAAACATTGAAGCACTGCTCTTTGAGGCACCATACATGAGCCTGGAGATAATCACAAAACATGAAGTAGGACGGAAAGCAAAAGACCTATATCCTATAATATCACTTATGGCATTATGTAATAACTGACACAAATGAACATATTTCCAAAGAGAAAGACACTCACGGGCTTAGAAAACAAACTATGCTCATCTAAAAGGAAAGGAGGGGGGAATTGATAAATGAAGAATAGTGTTACTATACGTATACAAATACATATTATATACATGTATCAAAAAGACCGAACATATAGCAAGGGAGGTCTATGGAACACTGTAATATTTTACATGGGAAGAGGATCTGTACATTAATAGACGTAGATAATGTACAAATGAACCAGATTGTGTACACCTAGGAAAAACAATATTCTAATCTTTACTCTGATTAAAAAAATGTAAAAACCCAAGAAGAAGTAATGAGACATAAACTTATGGGGATTTCTCCTGGCAAATTCCATTCTCATTTACAACCTAGGACAACGACTTCCAGAAAGGCTCTGCTGCCCTAGTACCCAGATTGGGGAATGGAGAAATGCTGCCTCCTTGTGGCCGTTTCCCACAACAGCAGCTTTAAACCCACTGCGAAAGGTCACTAAATATTCACCAACTTGCAGTTTTGTAAATGACACCTGCCCTCCAATAAATTTCTGGGGTCAAAAATCGACGAAAAAATTGAAAAGAGGGCAACCTTCGAAGAAGACAATTTCAAGAGGTATATTGTACACACGGTTTTTTCTTTTAAGTGAAAAGAAAAAGGCGTGGGAAAATGATAAAGTTTAGGAATTTTTAAAGATAGGCAAACGGAAATTACAAATACCTATCAGCTCACAGCAGTCAGAATGGCCATCAGCAAAAATGCTGCAAACAATACATGCTGAAGGGATTGTGGAGAAATGTGTACCCTGAGCTCTAAGGGGGACGTGGTAAGAACCATTACTGTAAACACAATGGAGGTGCTTTGAAAAGGTAAACATTGAGCTACCAGTGAATCAAGCATACCATCTGCTGAGCCTATCACCTGAGAAAATGAGAATCAAAAAGTCACAGGCTGGCAAACCTGTACGCCAGCAATACTTACCATAGTCAACACATGGAAGCAACAAAAATGTCCATCAACAGAGGAATGCACCAAGAAGAAGTGGTCCATGTATACAACGGAATAGTACTCCAGTAAAAAATGTAAATTAAATTTAAAAAACAAACAAATGTAAGGAGACATCAGCAACTGTGGGTTTCTCTGGGCACATTCCACTCTAATTTATAACCGAAGAACACCACTGGCTGGTAGGTCTGTTTCCCTAGTACCAGCGTGGGGAACGTAGAAAGGCTGCCGCCCTCTGGCCGTTACCTGCAAAAGCAGGTTTAAAGCTTGAGTTAAGGTCACTTCATATGAACTAGTACTGCAGGGCTGTAAATGAAACCTGCCCTCAAAATGTCTTGAGGGAGGTAATGGCCAAAATATTTCAAAAGGTGACACATACTTCAAGTAAACACTTTGAAGAACTAAGCTCTAATCACAGCTGGAAAAATAAAAAGCACATGTCTTAAAGCTCAATTTCAACGCATTATGAGACACATGCAAATTCAACCACAAAGAGGTATCAGCTCAAACCAGTCAGAATAACCATCAGCAAAAAAACTACAAAGAATAAATGCTGAAGGTGCTGTGGAGAAGTGCATACCCTCAACTTTACGTGGGACGTAACCTGGAAAGAGCCACTAAAGAGAACAGAATGGAGGTGCCTTTAAAAGGTAAACATTGAGCTACCATATGATCCAACAGACCCATTCCTGGAACTATAACCTAAGAAGGCAGAATTGGAAAGACACAGGCAGGCAAATCTGCATTGCATAGTATTACAATAGCCAAGATATGGAAGTAACCAAAAAGTCCACCGACAGATGGGTGGATAAAGAAGAACTGCTACATGTACACATGGAATATGAGCTAGCGAAAAAATGAAACAATGCCATTTGCAGCACCACAGATGAGTCTAGAAGTAATCACGCAACTTGTAGTAAGTGAGACAGCGAAAGACACATATCCTATCATATCACATACAGGTGTTACCTAAAAATTGAAACAAACGAAGATATTTCCACAGAGAAAGGCAATCACAGATTCAGTACAAAAACTTATGCTTCGCCAAATGGAAAGGTGTGAGGATTGGATACACTACCATATTGAGGTTAACGGAGAGATACCAACACATGTGAAATATATAATCACCAAAGATCTACGGAATACCAAGGGAAGACTACTCAACATTGTGTCATAACCTACATGGGAAAAGGATCTGAAGAAGAATAGATATATGTATATGTGTGAAAGAAGCACATCTTGCACACCTAGAACAAACAAAACATTGTAATCAAGTTTGCTGTGATAAAAAATAAAAATTAAGTTAAAACTACGAACAAGAAGTAATGAGACATAAACTTAAAGGGCTTTTTCCTGGCACATTCCATTCTAATTTACAACCTAGAACACCACTTCCAGTAAGGCTCTGTTGTCCTAGTAACCAGATTTGGTAAAGGAGAAATGCTGCCGCCTTGTGGCCCATTCCCGCAAGAGCAGCTTTTAACCCACAGCTAATGGTCACTTAACATTCACAAGGACTCAGGGCTGTAAAGGACACCTGCCCTCAAAATTGTGCTGAGGTAGGGAATGGATAAAACAATTCAAAACAGGCAACATTTTCAAGAAGATAGTATGAAGAGGTAAGTTTTACTCACTCTCTTTTTAGAAAAAGGAAAATGGATAAAAGCTCAACCTCAGGAAGTATTAGACTCATGCAATCTAATCTACAAAAAGTTTTCAACTCACACCAGTCGACTGACCATCAGCAAAAAGCCTACAAACAATCAATGCTGAAGAGGTTTTAGAGAACTCTGTACCCTCTAGCTGCTGGTGAGATGTAAAGTGGTTAACAGCCAATAATGAGAACAGAAAGGAGCTGCGTTTAAAAGGAGAAATTGAGGTACCATTCAATCCAGCAGGTGCACCAATGGGCCTCTCACCTGAGAAGACCAGAATCAAGAAGACCCGGGCTGCAAAAGCTGCACTGCAGCCTTATTCACAATAGACAAGACAGTGAAGCAACCAAAATGTCCATCAACGGATGAAGGGATAAACAAGAAGTGGTCCATGTACACAATGAATACTAGCCATGGAAAACCATGAAACACTGCTCTTTGAGGCACCATAGATGATCTTGGAGATAATCACAGAACATGAGGGAAGTCGGAAAGCAAAAGTCCTATATCCTATGAAATCACTTATAGGCGTTATCTAATAACTGACACAAATGAACATATTTCCACAGGGAAAGGCAATCACAGACTTATAAAAAAAAACTATGCTTACCTAAAAGGAAAGGTGGGGGGAATGGATAAATGAAGATTAGCGTTACCATCTGTATACAAATTCATATTATATACATATATCAAAAAGACCGACCATATAGCAAGGGAGGTTGATGGAACACTCTGTAATAATTTACATGGGAAGAGGATCTCTACATAAATAGATATATATAATGTGTAAATGAACCAGAGTGTGTACACCTTGGACAAACAACATTCGAACCATTACCCCAATGTAAAAAATTAAAACAACGAACTAGAAGTAATGAGACATAAACTTATGGGTGGTTTTCCTGGCACATTCCATTCAAATTTACAACCCAGGTAAACGACTTCCAGAACGGCTCTGCTGCCCTAGTACCCAGATTCGGGAATGGAGAAATGCTGCCTCCTTGTGGCCGTTTCCCACAACAGCAGCTTTAAACCCACTGCAAAAGGTCACTAAATATTCACCAATTCAGTTCTGTAAATGTCACCTGCCCTCCAAAAAATACTGAGGTCGAAAATCGACCAAAAAATTCAAGAGTGCAACCTTCCAAAAAGACAATTTGAAGAGGTAGATTGTACTCACACTTTTTTTTTCTTTTTTCTTTTAACACAAAAGAAAAAGGCGTGGAAAAATGATGAATTTTAGGAATTTTTAAAGACATGTCAACCCAAATTACAAAAACCTATCAGCTCACACCAGTCAGAATGGCCCTCGACAAAAATGCTGCAAACAATAAATGCTGACGTGATTGTGGAGAAATGAGTACCCTCGATTCTAAGGGGGACGTGGTAAGAGCCACTAATGAAAGCACAATTGAGGTGCCTTGAAAAGGTAACATTGAGCTACCATACCAGTCAATCAATCATACCCACTGCTGGGTGTATCACCTGAGAATATGAAAATCCAAAAGTCACAGGCTGGCAATCCTGCACTCCAGCAATAGTTACCATAGGCAACACTTGGAAGCAACGAAAACGTCCATCAACAGAGGAATGCACCAAGAAGAAGTGGTCCATGTCCACAATGGAATATTAGCCATGGAAAACATTGAAGCACTGCTCTTTGAGGCACCATACATGAGCCTGGAGATAATCACAAAACATGAAGTAGGACGGAAAGCAAAAGACCTATATCCTATAATATCACTTATGGCATTATCTAATAACTGACACAAATGAACATATTTCCAAAGAGAAAGACACTCACGGGCTTAGAAAACAAAGTATGCTCATCTAAAAGGAAAGGAGGGGGGAATTGATAAATGAAGAATAGTGTTACTATACGTATACAAATACATATTATATACATGTATCAAAAAGACCGAACATATAGCAAGGGAGGTCTATGGAACACTGTAATATTTTACATGGGAAGAGGATCTGTACATTAATAGACGTAGATAATGTACAAATGAACCAGATTGTGTACACCTAGGAAAAACAATATTCTAATCTTTACTCTGATTAAAAAAATGTAAAAACCCAAGAAGAAGTAATGAGACATAAACTTATGGGGATTTCTCCTGGCAAATTCCATTCTCATTTACAACCTAGGACAACGACTTCCAGAAAGGCTCTGCTGCCCTAGTACCCAGATTGGGGAATGGAGAAATGCTGCCTCCTTGTGGCCGTTTCCCACAACAGCAGCTTTAAACCCACTGCGAAAGGTCACTAAATATTCACCAACTTGCAGTTTTGTAAATGACACCTGCCCTCCAATAAATTTCTGGGGTCAAAAATCGACGAAAAAATTGAAAAGAGGGCAACCTTCGAAGAAGACAATTTCAAGAGGTATATTGTACACACGGTTTTTTCTTTTAAGTGAAAAGAAAAAGGCGTGGGAAAATGATAAAGTTTAGGAATTTTTAAAGATAGGCAAACGGAAATTACAAATACCTATCAGCTCACAGCAGTCAGAATGGCCATCAGCAAAAATGCTGCAAACAATACATGCTGAAGGGATTGTGGAGAAATGTGTACCCTGAGCTCTAAGGGGGACGTGGTAAGAACCATTACTGTAAACACAATGGAGGTGCTTTGAAAAGGTAAACATTGAGCTACCAGTGAATCAAGCATACCATCTGCTGAGCCTATCACCTGAGAAAATGAGAATCAAAAAGTCACAGGCTGGCAAACCTGTACGCCAGCAATACTTACCATAGTCAACACATGGAAGCAACAAAAATGTCCATCAACAGAGGAATGCACCAAGAAGAAGTGGTCCATGTATACAACGGAATAGTACTCCAGTAAAAAATGTAAATTAAATTTAAAAAACAAACAAATGTAAGGAGACATCAGCAACTGTGGGTTTCTCTGGGCACATTCCACTCTAATTTATAACCGAAGAACACCACTGGCTGGTAGGTCTGTTTCCCTAGTACCAGCGTGGGGAACGTAGAAAGGCTGCCGCCCTCTGGCCGTTACCTGCAAAAGCAGGTTTAAAGCTTGAGTTAAGGTCACTTCATATGAACTAGTACTGCAGGGCTGTAAATGAAACCTGCCCTCAAAATGTCTTGAGGGAGGTAATGGCCAAAATATTTCAAAAGGTGACACATACTTCAAGTAAACACTTTGAAGAACTAAGCTCTAATCACAGCTGGAAAAATAAAAAGCACATGTCTTAAAGCTCAATTTCAACGCATTATGAGACACATGCAAATTCAACCACAAAGAGGTATCAGCTCAAACCAGTCAGAATAACCATCAGCAAAAAAACTACAAAGAATAAATGCTGAAGGTGCTGTGGAGAAGTGCATACCCTCAACTTTACGTGGGACGTAACCTGGAAAGAGCCACTAAAGAGAACAGAATGGAGGTGCCTTTAAAAGGTAAACATTGAGCTACCATATGATCCAACAGACCCATTCCTGGAACTATAACCTAAGAAGACAGAATTGGAAAGACACAGGCAGGCAAATCTGCATTGCATAGTATTACAATAGCCAAGATATGGAAGTAACCAAAAAGTCCACCGACAGATGGGTGGATAAAGAAGAACTGCTACATGTACACATGGAATATGAGCTAGCGAAAAAATGAAACAATGCCATTTGCAGCACCACAGATGAGTCTAGAAGTAATCACGCAACTTGTAGTAAGTGAGACAGCGAAAGACACATATCCTATCATATCACATACAGGTGTTACCTAAAAATTGAAACAAACGAAGATATTTCCACAGAGAAAGGCAATCACAGATTCAGTACAAAAACTTATGCTTCGCCAAATGGAAAGGTGTGAGGATTGGATACACTACCATATTGAGGTTAACGGAGAGATACCAACACATGTGAAATATATAATCACCAAAGATCTACGGAATACCAAGGGAAGACTACTCAACATTGTGTCATAACCTACATGGGAAAAGGATCTGAAGAAGAATAGATATATGTATATGTGTGAAAGAAGCACATCTTGCACACCTAGAACAAACAAAACATTGTAATCAAGTTTGCTGTGATAAAAAATAAAAATTAAGTTAAAACTACGAACAAGAAGTAATGAGACATAAACTTAAAGGGCTTTTTCCTGGCACATTCCATTCTAATTTACAACCTAGAACACCACTTCCAGTAAGGCTCTGTTGTCCTAGTAACCAGATTTGGTAAAGGAGAAATGCTGCCGCCTTGTGGCCCATTCCCGCAAGAGCAGCTTTTAACCCACAGCTAATGGTCACTTAACATTCACAAGGACTCAGGGCTGTAAAGGACACCTGCCCTCAAAATTGTGCTGAGGTAGGGAATGGATAAAACAATTCAAAACATTAAACATTTTCAAGAAGATAGTATGAAGAGGTAAGTTTTACTCACTCTCTTTTTAGAAAAAGGAAAATGGATAAAAGCTCAACCTCAGGAAGTATTAGACTCATGCAATCTAATCTACAAAAAGTTTTTAACTCACACCAGTCGAGTGACCATCAGCAAAAAGCCTACAAACAATCAATGTTGAAGAGGTTTTAGAGAACTGTGTACCCTCTAGCTGCTGGTGAGATGTAAAGTGGTTAACAGCCAATAATGAGAACAGAAAGGAGCTGCGTTTAAAAGGAGAAATTGAGGTACCATTCAATCCAGCAGGCGCACCAATGGGCCTCTCACCTGAGAAGACCAGAATCAAGAAGACCCGGGCTGCAAAAGCTGCACTGCAGCCTTATTCACAATAGACAAGACAGTGAAGCAACCAAAATGTCCATCAACGGATGAAGGGATAAACAAGAAGTGGTCCATGTACACAATGAATACTAGCCATGGAAAACCATGAAACACTGCTCTTTGAGGCACCATAGATGATCTTGGAGATAATCACAGAACATGAGGGAAGTCGGAAAGCAAAAGTCCTATATCCTATGAAATCACTTATAGGCGTTATCTAATAACTGACACAAATGAACATATTTCCACAGGGAAAGGCAATCACAGACTTATAAAAAAAAACTATGCTTACCTAAAAGGAAACGTGGGGGGAATGGATAAATGAAGATTAGCGTTACCATCTGTATACAAATTCATATTATATACATATATCAAAAAGACCGACCATATAGCAAGGGAGGTTGATGGAACACTCTGTAATAATTTACATGGGAAGAGGATCTCTACATAAATAGATATATATAATGTGTAAATGAACCAGAGTGTGTACACCTTGGACAAACAACATTCGAACCATTACCCCAATGTAAAAAATTAAAACAACGAACTAGAAGTAATGAGACATAAACTTATGGGTGGTTTTCCTGGCACATTCCATTCAAATTTACAACCCAGGTAAACGACTTCCAGAACGGCTCTGCTGCCCTAGTACCCAGATTTGGGAATGGAGAAATGCTGCCTCCTTGTGGCCGTTTCCCACAACAGCAGCTTTAAACCCACTGCAAAAGGTCACTAAATATTCACCAATTCAGTTCTGTAAATGTCACCTGCCCTCCAAAAAATACTGAGGTCGAAAATCGACCAAAAAATTCAAGAGTGCAACCTTCCAAAAAGTAAATTTGAAGAGGTAGATTGTACTCACACTTTTTTTTTCTTTTTTCTTTTAACACAAAAGAAAAAGGCGTGGGAAAATGATGAATTTTAGGAATTTTTAAAGACATGTCAACCCAAATTACAAAAACCTATCAGCTCACACCAGTCAGAATGGCCCTCGACAAAAATGCTGCAAACAATAAATGCTGACGTGATTGTGGAGAAATGAGTACCCTCGATTCTCAGGGGGACGTGGTAAGAGCCACTAATGAAAGCACAATTGAGGTGCCTTGAAAAGGTCACATTGAGCTACCATACCAGTCAATCAATCATACCCACTGCTGTTTGTATCACCTGAGAATATGAAAATCCAAAAGTCACAGGCTGGCAATCCTGCACTCCAGCAATAGTTACCATAGGCAACACTTGGAAGCAACGAAAACGTCCATCAACAGAGGAATGCACCAAGAAGAAGTGGTCCATGTCCACAATGGAATATTAGCCATGGAAAACATTGAAGCACTGCTCTTTGAGGCACCATACATGAGCCTGGAGATAATCACAAAACATGAAGTAGGACGGAAAGCAAAAGACCTATATCCTATAATATCACTTATGGCATTATCTAATAACTGACACAAATGAACATATTTCCAAAGAGAAAGACACTCACGGGCTTAGAAAACAAAGTATGCTCATCTAAAAGGAAAGGAGGGGGGAATTGATAAATGAAGAATAGTGTTACTATACGTATACAAATACATATTATATACATGTATCAAAAAGACCGAACATATAGCAAGGGAGGTCTATGGAACACTGTAATATTTTACATGGGAAGAGGATCTGTACATTAATAGACGTAGATAATGTACAAATGAACCCGATTGTGTACACCTAGGAAAAACAATATTCTAATCTTTACTCTGATTAAAAAAATGTAAAAACCCAAGAAGAAGTAATGAGACATAAACTTATGGGGATTTCTCCTGGCAAATTCCATTCTCATTTACAACCTAGGACAACGACTTCCAGAAAGGCTCTGCTGCCCTAGTACCCAGATTGGGGAATGGAGAAATGCTGCCTCCTTGTGGCCGTTTCCCACAACAGCAGCTTTAAACCCACTGCGAAAGGTCACTAAATATTCACCAACTTGCAGTTTTGTAAATGACACCTGCCCTCCAATAAATTTCTGGGGTCAAAAATCGACGAAAAAATTGAAAAGAGGGCAACCTTCGAAGAAGACAATTTCAAGAGGTATATTGTACACACGGTTTTTCTTTTAAGTGAAAAGAAAAAGGCGTGGGAAAATGATAAAGTTTAGGAATTTTTAAAGATAGGCAAACCGAAATTACAAATACCTATCAGCTCACAGCAGTCAGAATGGCCATCAGCAAAAATGCTGCAAACAATACATGCTGAAGGGATTGTGGAGAAATGTGTACCCTGAGCTCTAAGGGGGACGTGGTAAGAACCATTACTGTAAACACAATGGAGGTGCTTTGAAAAGGTAAACATTGAGCTACCAGTGAATCAAGCATACCATCTGCTGAGCCTATCACCTGAGAAAATGAGAATCAAAAAGTCACAGGCTGGCAAACCTGTACGCCAGCAATACTTACCATAGTCAACACATGGAAGCAACAAAAATGTCCATCAACAGAGGAATGCACCAAGAAGAAGTGGTCCATGTATACAACGGAATAGTACTCCAGTAAAAAATGTAAATTAAATTTAAAAAACAAACAAATGTAAGGAGACATCAGCAACTGTGGGTTTCTCCGGGCACATTCCACTCTAATTTAAAACCGAAGAACACCACTGGCTGGTAGGTCTGTTTCCCTAGTACCAGCGTGGGGAACGTAGAAAGGCTGCCGCCCTCTGGCCGTTACCTGCAAAAGCAGGTTTAAAGCTTGAGTTAATGGTCACTTCATATGAACTAGTACTGCAGGGCTGTAAATGAAACCTGCCCTCAAAATGTCTTGAGGGAGGTAATGGCCAAAATATTTCAAAAGGTGACACATAGTTCAAGTAAACACTTTGAAGAACTAAGCTCTAATCACAGCTGGAAAAATAAAAAGCACATGTCTTAAAGCTCAATTTCAATGCATTATGAGACACATGCAAATTCAACCACAAAGAGGTATCAGCTCAAACCAGTCAGAATAACCATCAGCAAAAAAACTACAAAGAATAAATGCTGAAGGTGCTGTGGAGAAGTGCATACCCTCAACTTTACGTGGGACGTAACCTGGAAAGAGCCACTAAAGAGAACAGAATGGAGGTGCCTTTAAAAGGTAAACATTGAGCTACCATATGATCCAACAGACCCATTCCTGGAACTATAACCTAAGAAGACAGAATTGGAAAGACACAGGCAGGCAAATCTGCATTGCATAGTATTACAATAGCCAAGATATGGAAGTAACCAAAAAGTCCACCGACAGATGGGTGGACAAAGAAGAACTGCTACATGTACACATGGAATATGAGCTAGCGAAAAAATGAAACAATGCCATTTGCAGCACCACAGATGAGTCTAGAAGTAATCACGCAACTTGTAGTAAGTGAGTCAGTGAAAGACACATATCCTATCATATCACATACAGGTGTTACCTGAAAATTGAAACAAACGAAGATATTTCCACAGAGAAAGGCAATCACAGATTCAGTACAAAAACTTATGCTTTGCCAAATGGAAAGGTGTGAGGATTGGATACACTACCATATTGAGGTTAACGGAGAGATACAAACACATGTGAAATATATAATCACCGAAGATCTACGGAATACCAAGGGAAGACTACTCAACATTGTGTCATAACCTACATGGGAAAAGGATCTGAAGAAGAATAGATATATGTATATGTGTGAAAGAAGCACATCTTGCACACCTAAAACAAACAAAACATTGTAATCAAGTTTGCTGTGATAAAAAATAAAAATTAAGTTAAAACTACGAACAAGAAGTAATGAGACATAAACATAAAGGGCTTTTTCCTGGCACATTCCATTCTAATTTACAACCTAGAACACCACTTCCAGTAAGGCTCTGTTGCTCTAGTAACCAGATTTGGTAAAGGAGAAATGCTGCCGCCTTGTGGCCCATTCCCGCAAGAGCAGCTTTTAACCCACAGCTAATGGTCACTTAACATTCACAAGGACTCAGGGCTGTAAAGGACACCTGCCCTCAAAATTGTGCTGAGGTAGGGAATGGATAAAACAATTCAAAACATTAAACATTTTCAAGAAGATAGTATGAAGAGGTAAGTTTTACTCACTCTCTTTTTAGAAAAAGGAAAATGGATAAAAGCTCAACCTCAGGAAGTATTAGACTCATGCAATCTAATCTACAAAAAGTTTTTAACTCACACCAGTCGAGTGACCATCAGCAAAAAGCCTACAAACAATCAATGTTGAAGAGGTTTTAGAGAACTGTGTACCCTCTAGCTGCTGGTGAGATGTAAAGTGGTTAACAGCCAATAATGAGAACAGAAAGGAGCTGCGTTTAAAAGGAGAAATTGAGGTACCATTCAATCCAGCAGGCGCACCAATGGGCCTCTCACCTGAGAAGACCAGAATCAAGAAGACCCGGGCTGCAAAAGCTGCACTGCAGCCTTATTCACAATAGACAAGACAGTGAAGCAACCAAAATGTCCATCAACGGATGAAGGGATAAAGAAGAAGTGGTCCATGTACACAATGAATACTAGCCATGGAAAACCATGAAACACTGCTCTTTGAGGCACCATAGATGATCTTGGAGATAATCACAGAACATGAGGGAAGTCGGAAAGCAAAAGTCCTATATCCTATGAAATCACTTATAGGCGTTATCTAATAACTGACACAAATGAACATATTTCCACAGGGAAAGGCAATCACAGACTTATAAAAAAAAAACTATGCTTACCTAAAAGGAAAGGTGGGGGGAATGGATAAATGAAGATTAGCGTTACCATCTGTATACAAATTCATATTATATACATATATCAAAAAGACCGACCATATAGCAAGGGAGGTTGATGGAACACTCTGTAATAATTTACATGGGAAGAGGATCTCTACATAAATAGATATATATAATGTGTAAATGAACCAGAGTGTGTACACCTTGGACAAACAACATTCGAACCATTACCCCAATGTAAAAAATTAAAACAACGAACTAGAAGTAATGAGACATAAACTTGTGGGTGGTTTTCCTGGCACATTCCATTCAAATCTACAACCTAGGTAAACGACTTCCAGAACGGCTCTGCTGCCCTAGTATCCAGATTGGGGAATGGAGAAATGCTGCCTCCTTGTGGCCGTTTCCCACAACAGCAGCTTTAAACCCACTGCAAAAGGTCACTAAATATTCACCAATTCAGTTCTGTAAATGTCACCTGCTCTCTAAAAAATACTGAGGTCGGAAATCGACCAAAAAATTCAAGAGTGCAACCTTTCAAAAAGACAATTTGAAGAGGTAGATTGTACTCACACTTTTTTTTTCTTTTTTCTTTTAACACAAAAGAAAAAGGCGTGGAAAAATGATGAATTTTAGGAATTTTTAAAGACATGTCAACCCAAATTACAAAAACCTATCAGCTCACACCAGTCAGAATGGCCCTCGACAAAAATGCTGCAAACAATAAATGCTGACGTGATTGTGGAGAAATGAGTACCCTCGATTCTAAGGGGGACGTGGTAAGAGCCACTAATGAAAGCACAATTGAGGTGCCTTGAAAAGGTAACATTGAGCTACCATACCAGTCAATCAATCATACCCACTGCTGGGTGTATCACCTGAGAAAATGAAAATCCAAAAGTCACAGGCTGGCAATCCTGCACTCCAGCAATAGTTACCATAGGCAACACTTGGAAGCAACGAAAACGTCCATCAACAGAGGAATGCACCAAGAAGAAGTGGTCCATGTCCACAATGGAATATTAGCCATGGAAAACATTGAAGCACTGCTCTTTGAGGCACCATACATGAGCCTGGAGATAATCACAAAAAATGAAGTAGGACGGAAAGCAAAAGACCTATATCCTATAATATCACTTATGGCATTATGTAATAACTGACACAAATGAACATATTTCCAAAGAGAAAGACACTCACGGGCTTAGAAAACAAACTATGCTCATCTAAAAGGAAAGGAGGGGGGAATTGATAAATGAAGAATAGTGTTACTATAAGTATACAAATACATATTATATACATGTATCAAAAAGACCAAACATATAGCAACGGAGGTCTATGGAACACTGTAATATTTTACATGGGAAGAGGATCTGTACATTAATAGACGTAGGTAATGCACAAATGAACCAGATTGTGTACACCTAGGAAAAACAATATTCTAATCTTTACTCTGATTAAAAAAATGTAAAAACCCAAGAAGAAGTAATGAGACATAAACTTATGGGGATTTCTCCTGGCAAATTCCATTCTCATTTACAACCTAGGACAACGACTTCCAGAAAGGCTCTGCTGCCCTAGTACCCAGATTGGGGAATGGAGAAATGCTGCCTCCTTGTGGCCGTTTCCCACAACAGCAGCTTTAAACCCACTGCGAAAGGTCACTAAATATTCACCAACTTGCAGTTCTGTAAATGACACCTGCCCTCCAATAAATTTCTGGGGTCAAAAATCGACGAAAAAATTGAAAAGAGGGCAACCTTCGAAGAAGACAATTTCAAGAGGTATATTGTACACACGGTTTTTTCTTTTAAGTGAAAAGAAAAAGGCGTGGGAAAATGATAAAGTTTAGGAATCTTTAAAGATATGCAAACGGAAATTACAAATACCTATCAGCTCACAGCAGTCAGAATGGCCATCAGCAAAAATGCTGCAAACAATACATGCTGAAGGGATTGTGGAGAAATGTGTACCCTGAGCTCTAAGGGGGACGTGGTAAGAACCATTACTGTAAACACAATGGAGGTGCTTTGAAAAGCTAAACATTGAGCTACCAGTGAATCAAGCATACCATCTGCTGAGCCTATCACCTGAGAAAATGAGAATCAAAAAGTCACAGGCTGGCAAACCTGTACGCCAGCAATACTTACCATAGTCAACACATGGAAGCAACAAAAATGTCCATCAACAGAGGAATGCACCAAGAAGAAGTGGTCCATGTATACAACGGAATAGTACTCCAGTAAAAAATATAAATTAAATTTAAAAAACAAACAAATGTAAGGAGACATCAGCAACTGTGGGTTTCTCCGGGCACATTCCACTCTAATTAATAACCGAAGAACACCACTGGCTGGTAGGTCTGTTTCCCTAGTACCAGCGTGGGGAAGGTAGAAAGGCTGCCGCCCTCTGGCCGTTACCTGCAAAAGCAGGTTTAAAGCTTGAGCTAATGGTCACTTCATATGAACTAGTACTGCAGGGCTGTAAATGAAACCTGCCCTCAAAATGTCTTGAGGGAGGTAATGGCCAAAATATTTCAAAAGGTGACACATACTTCAAGTAAACACTTTGAAGAACTAAGCTCTAATCACAGCTGGAAAAATAAAAAGCACATGTCTTAAAGCTCAATTTCAACGCATTATGAGACACATGCAAATTCAACCACAAAGAGGTATCAGCTCACACCAGTCAGAATAACCATCAGCAAAAAAACTACAAAGAATAAATGCTGAAGGTGCTGTGGAGAAGTGCATACCCTCAACTTTACGTGGGACATAACCTGGAAAGAGCCAATAAAGAGAACAGAATGGAGGTGCCTTTAAAAGGTAAACGTTGAGCTACCATATGATCCAACAGACCCATTCCTGGAACTATAACCTAAGAAGACAGAATTGGAAAGACACAGGCAGGCAAATCTGCATTGCATAGTATTACAATAGCCAAGATATGGAAGTAACCAAAAAGTCCACCGACAGATGGGTGGCCAAAGAAGAACTGCTACATGTACACATGGAATATGAGCTAGCGAAAAAATGAAACAATGCCATTTGCAGCACCACAGATGAGTCTAGAAGTAATCACGCAACTTGTAGTAAGTGAGTCAGTGAAAGACACATATCCTATCATATCACATACAGGTTTACCTAAAAATTGAAACAAACGAAGATACTTCCACAGAGAAAGGCAATCACAGATTCAGTACAAAAACTTATGCTTCGCCAAATGGAAAGGTGTGAGGATTGGATACACTACCATATTGAGGTTAACGGAGAGATACAAACACATGTGAAATATATAATCACCAAAGATCTACGGAATACCAAGGGAAGACTACTCAACATTGTGTCATAACCTACATGGGAAAAGGATCTGAAGAAGAATAGATATATGTATATGTGTGAAAGAAGCACATCTTGCACACCCAGAACAAACAAAACATTGTAATCAAGTTTGCTGTGATAAAAAATAAAAATTAAGTTAAAACTACGAACAAGAAGTAATGAGACATAAACTTAAAGGGCTTTTTCCTGGCACATTCCATTCTAATTTACAACCTAGAACACCACTTCCAGTAAGGCTCTGTTGCCCTAGTAACCAGATTTGGTAAAGGAGAAATGCTGCCGCCTTGTGGCCCATTCCCGCAAGAGCAGCTTTTAACCCACAGCTAATGGTCACTTAACATTCACAAGGACTCAGGGCTGTAAAGGACACCTGCCCTCAAAATTGTGCTGAGGTAGGGAATGGATAAAACAATTCAAAACAGGCAACATTTTCAAGAAGATAGTATGAAGAGGTAAGTTTTACTCATTCTCTTTTTAAAAAGAGGAAAATGAATAAAAGCTCAACCTCAGGAAGTATTAGACTCATGCAATCTAATCTACAAAGAGTTTTCAACTCACACCAGTCGACTGACCATCAGCAAAAAGCCTACAAACAATCAATGCTGAAGAGGTTTTAGAGAACTCTGTACCCTCTAGCTGCTGGTGAGATGTAAAGTGGTTAACAGCCAATAATGAGAACAGAAAGGAGCTGCGTTTAAAAGGAGAAATTGAGGTACCATTCAATCCAGCAGGCGCACCAATGGGCCTCTCACCTGAGAAGACCAGAATCAAGAAGACCCGGGCTGCAAAAGCTGCACTGCAGCCTTATTCACAATAGACAAGACAGTGAAGCAACGAAAATGTCCATCAACAGATGAAGGGATAAACAAGAAGTGGTCCATGTACACAATGAATACTAGCCATGGAAAACCATGAAACACTGCTCTTTGAGGCACCATAGATGATCTTGGAGATAATCACAGAATATGAGGGAAGTCGGAAAGCAAAAGTCCTATATCCTATGAAATCACTTATAGGCGTTATCTAATAACTGACACAAATGAACATATTTCCACAGGGAAAGGCAATCAAAGACTTATAAAAAAAAAAACTATGCTTACCTAAAAGGTAAGGTGGGGGGAATGGATAAATCAAGATTAGCGTTACCATCTGTATACAAATTCATATTATATACATATATCAAAAAGACCGACCATATAGCAAGGGAGGTTGATGGAACACTCTGTAATAATTTACATGGGAAGAGGATCTCTACATAAATAGATATATATAATGTGTAAATGAACCAGAGTGTGTACACCTTGGACAAACAACATTCGAACCATTACCCCAATGTAAAAAATTAAAACAACGAACTAGAAGTAATGAGATATAAACTTGTGGGTGGTTTTCCTGGCACATTCCATTCAAATTTACAACCTAGGTAAACGACTTCCAGAACGGCTCTGCTGCCCTAGTACCCAGATTGGGGAATGAAGAAATGCTGCCTCCTTGTGGCCGTTTCCCACAACAGCAGCTTTAAACCCACTGCAAAAGGTCACTAAATATTCACCAATTCAGTTCTGTAAATGTCACCTGCCCTCCAAAAAATACTGAGGTCGAAAATCGACCAAAAAAATTCAAGAGTGCAACCTTCCAAAAAGACAATTTGAAGAGGTAGATTGTACTCACACTTTTTTTTCTTTTTTCTTTTAACACAAAAGAAAAAGGCGTGGAAAAATGATGAATTTTAGGAATTTTTAAAGACATGTCAACCCAAATTACAAAAACCTATCAGCTCACACCAGTCAGAATGGCCCTCGACAAAAATGCTGCAAACAATAAATGCTGACGGGATTGTGGAGAAATGAGTACCCTCGATTCTAAGGGGGACGTGGTAAGAGCCACTAATGAAAGCACAATTGAGGTGCCTTGAAAAGGTAACATTGAGCTACCATACCAGTCAATCAATCATACCCACTGCTGGGTGTATCACCTGAGAAAATGAAAATCCAAAAGTCACAGGCTGGCAATCGTGCACTCCAGCAATAGTTACCATAGGCAACACTTGGAAGCAACGAAAACGTCCATCAACAGAGGAATGCACCAAGAAGAAGTGGTCCATGTCCACAATGGAATATTAGCCATGGAAAACATTGAAGCACTGCTCTTTGAGGCACCATACATGAGCCTGGAGATAATCACACAACATGAAGTAGGACAGAAAGAAAAAGACCTATATCCTATAATATCACTTATGGCATTATCTAATAACTGACACAAATGAACATATTTCCGAAGAGAAAGACACTCACGGGCTTAGAAAACAAACTATGCTCATCTAAAAGGAAAGGAGGGGGGAATTGATAAATGAAGAATAGTGTTACTATACGTATACAAATACGTATTATATACATGTATCAAAAAGACTGAACATATAGAAAGGGAGGTCTATGGAACACTGTAATAGTTTACATGGGAAGAGGATCTGTACATTAATAGACATACATAATGTACAAATGAACCAGACTGTGTACACCTAGGACAAACAAAATTCTAATCTTTACTCTGATTATAAAAAACTAAAAACCCAAGAAGAAGTAATGAGACATGAACTTATGGGGATTTCTCCTGGCAAATTCCATTCTCATTTACAACCTAGGACAACGACTTCCAGAAAGGCTCTGCTGCCCTAGTACCCAGATTGGGGAATGGAGAAATGCTGCCTCCTTGTGGCCGTTTCCCACAACAGCAGCTTTAAACCCACTGCGAAAGGTCACTAAATATTCACCAACTTGCAGTTCTGTAAATGACACCTGCCCTCCAAAAAATTTCTGGGGTCAAAAATCGACCAAAAAATTCAAAAGAGGGCAACCTTCGAAGGAGACAATTTCAAGAGGTATATTGTACACACGGTTTTTTCTTTTAAGTGAAAAGAAAAAGGCGTGGGAAAATGATAAAGTTTAGGAACTATTAAAGATATGCAAACCGAAATTACAAATACCTCTCAGCTCACAGCAGTCAGAATGGCCATCAGCAAAAATGCTGCAAACAATACATGCTGAAGGGATTGTGGAGAAATGTGTACCCTGAGTTCTAAGGGGGACGTGGTAAGAACCATTACTGTAAACACAATGGAGGTGCTTTGAAAAGGTAAACATTGAGCTACCAGTGAATCAAGCATACCATCTGCTGAGCCTATCACCTGAGAAAATGAGAATCAAAAAGTCACAGGCTGGCAAACCTGTACGCCAGCAATACTTACCATAGTCAACACATGGAAGCAACAAAAATGTCCATCAACAGAGGAATGCACCAAGAAGAAGTGGTCCATGTATACAACGGAAGAGTATTCCAGTAAAAAATATAAATTAAATTTAAAAAACAAACAAATGTAAGGAGACATCAGCAACTGTGGGTTTCTCCGGGCACATTCCACTCTAATTTATAACCGAAGAGCACCACTGGCTGGTAGGTCTGTTTCCCTAGTACCAGCATGCTGAACGTAGAAAGGCTGCCACCCTCTGGCCGTTACCTGCACAAGCAGGTTTAAAGCTTGAGCTAATGGTCACTTCATATGAACTAGTACTGCAGGGCTGTAAATGAAACCTGCCCTCAAAATGTCTTGAGGGAGGTAATGGCCAAAATATTTCAAAAGGTGACACATACTTCAAGTAAACACTTTGAAGAACTAAGCTCTAATCACAGCTGGAAAAATAAAAAGCACATGTCTTAAAGCTCAATTTCAACGCATTATGAGACACATGCAAATTCAACCACAAAGAGGTATCAGCTCACACCAGTCAGAAAAACCATCAGCAAAAAAGTACAAAAAATAAATGCTGAAGGTGCTGGGGAGAAGTGCATACCCTCAACTTTACATGGGACGTAACCTGGAAAGAGCCACTAAAGAGAACAGAATGGAGGTGCCTTTAAAAGGTAAACATTGAGCTACCATATGATCCAACAGACCCATTCCTGGAACTATAACCTAAGAAGACAGAATTGGAAAGACACAGGCAGGCAAATCTGCATTGCATAGTATTACAATAGCCAAGATATGGAAGTAACCAAAAAGTCCACCGACAGATGGGTGGACAAAGAAGAACTGCTACATGTACACATGGAATATGAGCTAGCGAAAAAATGAAACAATGCCATTTGCAGCACCACAGATGAGTCTAGAAGTAATCACGCAACTTGTAGTAAGTGAGTCAGTGAAAGACACATATCCTATCATATCACATACAGGTGTTACCTAAAAATTGAAACAAACGAAGATACTTCCACAGAGAAAGGCAATCACAGATTCAGAACAAAAACTTATGCTTCACCAAATGGAAAGGTGTGAGGATTGGATACACTACCATATTGAGGTTAACGGAGAGATACCAACACATGTGAAATATATAATCACCAAAGATTTACGGAATACCAAGGGAAGACTACTCAACATTGTGTCATAACCTACATGGGAAAAGGATCTGAAGAAGAATAGATATATGTATATGTGTGAAAGAAGCACATCTTGCACACCCAGAACAAACAAAACATTGTAATCAAGTTTGCTGTGATAAAAAATAAAAATTAACTTAAAACTACGAACAAGAAGTAATGAGACATAAACTTAAAGGGCTTTTTCCTGGCACATTCCATTCTAATTTACAACCTAGAACACCACTTCCAGTAAGGCTCTGTTGCCCTAGTAACCAGATTTGGTAAAGGAGAAATGCTGCCGCCTTGTGGCCCATTCCCGCAAGAGCAGCTTTTAACCCACAGCTAATGGTCACTTAACATTCACAAGGACTCAGGGCTGTAAAGGACACCTGCCCTCAAAATTGTGCTGAGGTAGGGAATGGATAAAACAATTCAAAACAGGCAACATTTTCAAGAAGATAGTATGAAGAGGTAAGTTTTACTCACTCTCTTTTTAAAAAAAGGAAAATGGATAAAAGCTCAACCTCAGGAAGTATTAGACTCATGCGATCTAATCTACAAAAAGTTTTCAACTCACACCAGTCGACTGACCATCAGCAAAAAGCCTACAAACAATCAATGCTGAAGAGGTTTTAGAGAACTGTGTACCCTCTAGCTGCTGCTGAGATGTAAAGTGGTTAACAGCCAATAATGAGAACAGAAAGGAGCTGCGTTTAAAAGGAAAAATTGAGGTACCATTCAATCCAGCAGGCGCACCAATGGGCCTCTCACCTGAGAAGACCAGAATCAAGAAGACCCGGGCTGCAAAAGCTGCACTGCAGCCTTATTCACAATAGACAAGACAGTGAAGCAACCAAAATGTCCATCAACAGATGAAGGGATAAACAAGAAGTGGTCCATATACACAATGAATACTAGCCATGGAAAACAATGAAACACTGCTCTTTGAGGCACCATAGATGATCTTGGAGATAATCACAGAACATGAGGGAAGTCGGAAAGCAAAAGTCCTATATCCTATGAAATCACTTATAGGCGTTATCTAATAACTGACACAAATGAACATATTTCCACAGGGAAAGGCAATCACAGACTTATAAAAAAAAACTATGCTTACCTAAAAGGAAAGGTGGGGGGAATGGATAAATGAAGATTAGCGTTACCATCTGTATACAAATTCATATTATATACATATATCAAAAAGACCGACCATATAGCAAGGGAGGTTGATGGAACACTCTGTAATAATTTACATGGGAAGAGGATCTCTACATAAATAGATATATATAATGTGTAAATGAACCAGAGTGTGTACACCTTGGACAAACAACATTCGAACCATTACCCCAATGTAAAAAATTAAAACAACGAACTAGAAGTAATGAGACATAAACTTATGGGTGGTTTTCCTGGCACATTCCATTCAAATTTACAACCCAGGTAAACGACTTCCAGAACGGCTCTGCTGCCCTAGTACCCAGATTTGGGAATGGAGAAATGCTGCCTCCTTGTGGCCGTTTCCCACAACAGCAGCTTTAAACCCACTGCAAAAGGTCACTAAATATTCACCAATTCAGTTCTGTAAATGACACCTGCCCTCCAAAAAATACTGAGGTCGAAAATCGACCAAAAAATTCAAGAGTGCAACCTTCCAAAAAGACAATTTGAAGAGGTAGATTGTACTCACACTTTTTTTTTCTTTTTTCTTTTAACACAAAAGAAAAAGGCGTGGAAAAATGATGAATTTTAGGAATTTTTAGAGACATGTAAACCCAAATTACAAAAACCTATCAGCCCACACCAGTCAGAATGGCCCTCGACAAAAATGCTGCAAACAATAAATGCTGACGTGATTGTGGAGAAATGAGTACCCTCGATTCTCAGGGGGACGTGGTAAGAGCCACTAATGAAAGCACAATTGAGGTGCCTTGAAAAGGTAACATTGAGCTACCATACCAGTCAATCAATCATACCCACTGCTGGGTGTATCACCTGAGAAAATGAAAATCCAAAAGTCACAGGCTGGCAATCGTGCACTCCAGCAATAGTTACCATAGGCAACACTTGGAAGCAACGAAAACGTCCATCAACAGAGGAATGCACCAAGAAGAAGTGGTCCATGTCCACAATGGAATATTAGCCATGGAAAACATTGAAGCACTGCTCTTTGAGGCACCATACATGAGCCTGGAGATAATCACACAACATGAAGTAGGACGGAAAGCAAAAGACCTATATCCTATAATATCACTTATGGCATTATCTAATAACTGACACAAATGAACATATTTCCGAAGAGAAAGACACTCACGGGCTTAGAAAACAAACTATGCTCATCTAAAAGGAAAGGAGGGGGGAATTGATAAATGAAGAATAGTGTTACTATACGTATACAAATACGTATTATATACATGTATCAAAAAGACCGAACATATAGAAAGGGAGGTCTATGGAACACTGTAATAGTTTACATGGGAAGAGGATCTGTACATTAATAGACATACATAATGTACAAATGAACCAGACTGTGTACACCTAGGACAAACAAAATTCTAATCTTTACTCTGATTATAAAAAACTAAAAACCCAAGAAGAAGTAATGAGACATGAACTTATGGGGATTTCTCCTGGCAAATTCCATTCTCATTTACAACCTAGGACAACGACTTCCAGAAAGGCTCTGCTGCCCTAGTACCCAGATTGGGGAATGGAGAAATGCTGCCTCCTTGTGGCCGTTTCCCACAACAGCAGCTTTAAACCCACTGCGAAAGGTCACTAAATATTCACCAACTTGCAGTTCTGTAAATGACACCTGCCCTCCAAAAAATTTCTGGGGTCAAAAATCGACCAAAAAATTCAAAAGAGGGCAACCTTCGAAGGAGACAATTTCAAGAGGTATATTGTACACACGGTTTTTTCTTTTAAGTGAAAAGAAAAAGGCGTGGGAAAATGATAAAGTTTAGGAACTTTTAAAGATATGCAAACCGAAATTACAAATACCTCTCAGCTCACAGCAGTCAGAATGGCCATCAGCAAAAATGCTGCAAACAATACATGCTGAAGGGATTGTGGAGAAATGTGTACCCTGAGCTCTAAGGGGGACGTGCTAAGAACCATTACTGTAAACACAATGGAGGTGCTTTGAAAAGGTAAACATTGAGCTACCAGTGAATCAAGCATACCATCTGCTGAGCCTATCACCTGAGAAAATGAGAATCAAAAAGTCACAGGCTGGCAAACCTGTACGCCAGCAATACTTACCATAGTCAACACATGGAAGCAACAAAAATGTCCATCAACAGAGGAATGCACCAAGAAGAAGTGGTCCATGTATACAACGGAAGAGTATTCCAGTAAAAAATATAAATTAAATTTAAAAAACAAACAAATGTAAGGAGACATCAGCAACTGTGGGTTTCTCCGGGCACATTCCACTCTAATTTATAACTGAAGAACACCACTGGCTGGTAGGTCTGTTTCCCTAGTACCAGCATGCTGAACGTAGAAAGGCTGCCACCCTCTGGCCGTTACCTGCACAAGCAGGTTTAAAGCTTGAGCTAATGGTCACTTCATATGAACTAGTACTGCAGGGCTGTAAATGAAACCTGCCCTCAAAATGTCTTGAGGGAGGTAATGGCCAAAATATTTCAAAAGGTGACACATACTTCAAGTAAACACTTTGAAGAACTAAGCTCTAATCACAGCTGGAAAAATAAAAAGCACATGTCTTAAAGCTCAATTTCAACGCATTATGAGACACATGCAAATTCAACCACAAAGAGGTATCAGCTCAAACCAGTCAGAATAACCATCAGCAAAGAAACTACAAAGAATAAATGCTGAAGGTGCTGTGGAGAAGTGCATACCCTCATCTTTACGTGGGACGTAACCTGGAAAGAGCCACTAAAGAGAACAGAATGGAGGTGCCTTTAAAAGGTAAACATTGAGCTACCATATGATCCAACAGACCCATTCCTGGAACTATAACCTAAGAAGACAGAATTGGAAAGACACAGGCAGGCAAATCTGCATTGCATAGTATTACAATAGCCAAGATATGGAAGTAACCAAAAAGTCCACCGACAGATGGGTGGACAAAGAAGAACTGCTACATGTACACATGGAATATGAGCTAGCGAAAAAATGAAACAATGCCATTTGCAGCACCACAGATGAGTCTAGAAGTAATCACGCAACTTGTAGTAAGTGAGACAGCGAAAGACACATATCCTATCATATCACATACAGGTGTTACCTAAAAATTGAAACAAACGAAGATATTTCCACAGAGAAAGGCAATCACAGATTCAGTACAAAAACTTATGCTTCGCCAAATGGAAAGGTGTGAGGATTGGATACACTACCATATTGAGGTTAACGGAGAGATACAAACACATGTGAAATATATAATCACCAAAGATCTACGGAATACCAAGGGAAGACTACTCAACATAGTGTCATAATCTACATGGGAAAAGGATCTGAAGAAGAATAGATATATGTATATGTGTGAAAGAAGCACATCTTGCACACCTAGAACAAACAAAACATTGTAATCAAGTTTGCTGTGATAAAAAATAAAAATTAACTTAAAACTAGGAACAAGAAGTAATGAGACATAAACTTAAAGGGCTTTTTCCTGGCACATTCCATTCTAATTTACAACCTAGAACACCACTTCCAGTAAGGCTCTGTTGCCCTAGTAACCAGATTTGGTAAAGGAGAAATGCTGCCGCCTTGTGGCCCATTCCCACAAGAGCAGCTTTTAACCCACAGCTCATGGTCACTTAACATTCACAAGGACTCAGGCCTGTAAAGGACACCTGCCCTCAAAACTGTGCTGAGGTAGGGAATGGATAAAACAATTCAAAACAGGCAACATTTTCAAGAAGATCGTATGAGGAGGTAAGTTTTACTCACTCTCTTTTTAAAAAAAGGAAAATGGATAAAAGCTCAACCTCAGGAAGTATTAGACTCATGCGATCTAATCTACAAAAAGTTTTCAACTCACACCAGTCGACTGACCATCAGCAAAAAGCCTACAAACAATCAATGCTGAAGAGGTTTTAGAGAACTGTGTACCCTCTAGCTGCTGCTGAGATGTAAAGTGGTTAACAGCCAATAATGAGAACAGAAAGGAGCTGCGTTTAAAAGGAAAAATTGAGGTACCATTCAATCCAGCAGGCGCACCAATGGGCCTCTCACCTGAGAAGACCAGAATCAAGAAGACCCGGGCTGCAAAAGCTGCACTGCAGCCTTATTCACAATAGACAAGACAGTGAAGCAACCAAAATGTCCATCAACAGATGAAGGGATAAACAAGAAGTGGTCCATATACACAATGAATACTAGCCATGGAAAACCATGAAACACTGCTCTTTGAGGCACCATAGATGATCTTGGAGATAATCACAGAACATGAGGGAAGTCGGAAAGCAAAAGTCCTATATCCTATGAAATCACTTATAGGCGTTATCTAATAACTGACACAAATGAACATATTTCCACAGGGAAAGGCAATCACAGACTTATAAAAAAAAAACTATGCTTACCTAAAAGGAAAGGTGGGGGGAATGGATAAATGAAGATTAGCGTTACCATCTGTATACAAATTCATATTATATACATATATCAAAAAGACCGACCATATAGCAAGGGAGGTTGATGGAACACTCTGTAATAATTTACATGGGAAGAGGATCTCTACATAAATAGATATATATAATGTGTAAATGAACCAGAGTGTGTACACCTTGGACAAACAACATTCGAACCATTACCCCAATGTAAAAAATTAAAACAACGAACTAGAAGTAATGAGACATAAACTTATGGGTGGTTTTCCTGGCACATTCCATTCAAATTTACAACCCAGGTAAACGACTTCCAGAACGGCTCTGCTGCCCTAGTACCCAGATTTGGGAATGGAGAAATGCTGCCTCCTTGTGGCCGTTTCCCACAACAGCAGCTTTAAACCCACTGCAAAAGGTCACTAAATATTCACCAATTCAGTTCTGTAAATGACACCTGCCCTCCAAAAAATACTGAGGTCGAAAATCGACCAAAAAATTCAAGAGTGCAACCTTCCAAAAAGACAATTTGAAGAGGTAGATTGTACTCACACTTTTTTTTTCTTTTTTCTTTTAACACAAAAGAAAAAGGCGTGGAAAAATGATGAATTTTAGGAATTTTTAGAGACATGTAAACCCAAATTACAAAAACCTATCAGCCCACACCAGTCAGAATGGCCCTCGACAAAAATGCTGCAAACAATAAATGCTGACGTGATTGTGGAGAAATGAGTACCCTCGATTCTAAGGGGGACGTGGTAAGAGCCACTAATGAAAGCACAATTGAGGTGCCTTGAAAAGGTAACATTGAGCTACCATACCAGTCAATCAATCATACCCACTGCTGGGTGTATCACCTGAGAAAATGAAAATCCAAAAGTCACAGGCTGGCAATCGTGCACTCCAGCAATAGTTACCATAGGCAACACTTGGAAGCAACGAAAACGTCCATCAACAGAGGAATGCACCAAGAAGAAGTGGTCCATGTCCACAATGGAATATTAGCCATGGAAAACATTGAAGCACTGCTCTTTGAGGCACCATACATGAGCCTGGAGATAATCACACAACATGAAGTAGGACGGAAAGCAAAAGACCTATATCCTATAATATCACTTATGGCATTATCTAATAACTGACACAAATGAACATATTTCCGAAGAGAAAGACACTCACGGGCTTAGAAAACAAACTATGCTCATCTAAAAGGAAAGGAGGGGGGAATTGATAAATGAAGAATAGTGTTACTATACGTATACAAATACGTATTATATACATGTATCAAAAAGACCGAACATATAGAAAGGGAGGTCTATGGAACACTGTAATAGTTTACATGGGAAGAGGATCTGTACATTAATAGACATACATAATGTACAAATGAACCAGACTGCGTACACCTAGGACAAACAAAATTCTAATCTTTACTCTGATTATAAAAAACTAAAAACCCAAGAAGAAGTAATGAGACATGAACTTATGGGGATTTCTCCTGGCAAATTCCATTCTCATTTACAACCTAGGACAACGACTTCCAGAAAGGCTCTGCTGCCCTAGTACCCAGATTGGGGAATGGAGAAATGCTGCCTCCTTGTGGCCGTTTCCCACAACAGCAGCTTTAAACCCACTGCGAAAGGTCACTAAATATTCACCAACTTGCAGTTCTGTAAATGACACCTGCCCTCCAAAAAATTTCTGGGGTCAAAAATCGACCAAAAAATTCAAAAGAGGGCAACCTTCGAAGGAGACAATTTCAAGAGGTATATTGTACACACGGTTTTTTCTTTTAAGTGAAAAGAAAAAGGCGTGGGAAAATGATAAAGTTTAGGAACTTTTAAAGATATGCAAACCGAAATTACAAATACCTCTCAGCACACAGCAGTCAGAATGGCCATCAGCAAAAATGCTGCAAACAATACATGCTGAAGGGATTGTGGAGAAATGTGTACCCTGAGCTCTAAGGGGGACGTGGTAAGAACCATTACTGTAAACACAATGGAGGTGCTTTGAAAAGGTAAACATTGAGCTACCAGTGAATCAAGCATACCATCTGCTGAGCCTATCACCTGAGAAAATGAGAATCAAAAAGTCACAGGCTGGCAAACCTGTACGCCAGCAATACTTACCATAGTCAACACATGGAAGCAACAAAAATGTCCATCAACAGAGGAATGCACCAAGAAGAAGGGGTCCATGTATACAACGGAAGAGTATTCCAGTAAAAAATATAAATTAAATTTAAAAAACAAACAAATGTAAGGAGACATCAGCAACTGTGGGTTTCTCCGGGCACATTCCACTCTAATTTATAACCGAAGAGCACCACTGGCTGGTAGGTCTGTTTCCCTAGTACCAGCATGCTGAACGTAGAAAGGCTGCCACCCTCTGGCCGTTACCTGCACAAGCAGGTTTAAAGCTTGAGCTAATGGTCACTTCATATGAACTAGTACTGCAGGGCTGTAAATGAAACCTGCCCTCAAAATGTCTTGAGGGAGGTAATGGCCAAACTATTTCAAAAGGTGACACATACTTCAAGTAAACACTTTGAAGAACTAAGCTCTAATCACAGCTGGAAAAATAAAAAGCACATGTCTTAAAGCTCAATTTCAATGCATTATGAGACACATGCAAATTCAACCACAAAGAGGTATCAGCTCACACCAGTCAGAATAACCATCAGCAAAAAAGTACAAAAAATAAATGCTGAAGGTGCTGTGGAGAAGTGCATACCCTCAACTTTACATGGGACGTAACCTGGAAAGAGCCACTAAAGAGAACAGAATGGAGGTGCCTTTAAAAGGTAAACATTGAGCTACCATATGATCCAACAGACCCATTCCTGGAACTATAACCTAAGAAGACAGAATTGGAAAGACACAGGCAGGCAAATCTGCATTGCATAGTATTACAATAGCCAAGATATGGAAGTAACCAAAAAGTCCACCGACAGATGGGTGGACAAAGAAGAACTGCTACATGTACACATGGAATATGAGCTAGCGAAAAAATGAAACAATGCCATTTGCAGCACCACAGATGAGTCTAGAAGTAATCACGCAACTTGTAGTAAGTGAGACAGCGAAAGACACATATCCTATCATATCACATACAGGTGTTACCTAAAAATTGAAACAAACGAAGATATTTCCACAGAGAAAGGCAATCACAGATTCAGTACAAAAACTTATGCTTCGCCAAATGGAAAGGTGTGAGGATTGGATACACTACCATATTGAGGTTAACGGAGAGATACAAACACATGTGAAATATATAATCACCAAAGATCTACGGAATACCAAGGGAAGACTACTCAACATTGTGTCATAACCTACATGGGAAAAGGATCTGAAGAAGAATAGATATATGTATATGTGTGAAAGAAGCACATCTTGCACACCTAGAACAAACAAAACATTGTAATCAAGTTTGCTGTGATAAAAAATAAAAATTAACTTAAAACTACGAACAAGAAGTAATGAGACATAAACTTAAAGGGCTTTTTCCTGGCACATTCCATTCTAATTTACAACCTAGAACACCACTTCCAGTAAGGCTCTGTTGCCCTAGTAACCAGATTTGGTAAAGGAGAAATGCTGCCGCCTTGTGCCCCATTCCCGCAAGAGCAGATTTTAACCCACAGCTCATGGTCACTTAACATTCACAAGGACTCAGGCCTGTAAAGGACACCTGCCCTCAAAATTGTGCTGAGGTAGGGAATGGATAAAACAATTCAAAACAGGCAACATTTTCAAGAAGATAGTATGAGGAGGTAAGTTTTACTCACTCTCTTTTTAAAAAAAGGAAAATGGATAAAAGCTCAACCTCAGGAAGTATTAGACTCATGCAATCTAATCTACAAAAATTTTCAACTCACACCAGTCGACTGACCATCAGCAAAAAGCCTACAGACAATCAATGCTGAAGAGGTTTTAGAGAACTCTGTACCCTCTAGCTGCTGGTGAGATGTAAAGTGGTTAACAGCCAATAATGAGAACAGAATGGAGCTGCGTTTAAAAGGAACAACTGAGGTACCATTCAATCCAGCAGGCGCACCAATGGGCCTCTCACCTGAGAAGACCAGAATCAAGAAGACCCGGGCTGCAAAAGCTGCACTGCAGCCTTATTCACAATAGACAAGACAGTGAAGCAACCAAAATGTCCATCAACAGATGAAGGGATAAACAAGAAGTGGTCCATGTACACAATGAATTCTAGCCATGGAAAACAATGAAACAATGCTCTTTGAGGCACCATAGATGATCTTGGAGATAATCACAGAACATGAGGGAAGTCGGAAAGCAAAAGTCCTATATCCTATGAAATCACTTATAGGCGTTATCTAATAACTGACACAAATGAACATATTTCCACAGGGAAAGGCAATCACAGACTTATAAAAAAAAACTATGCTTACCTAAAAGGAAAGGTGGGGGGAATGGATAAATGAATTTTAGCGTTACTATATGTATACAAATTCATATTATATACATATATCAAAAAGACCGACCATATAGCAAGGGAGGTTGATGGAACACTCTGTAATAATTTACATGGGAAGAGGATCTCTACATAAATAGATATATATAATGTGTAAATGAACCAGAGTGTGTACACCTTGGACAAACAACATTCGAACCATTACCCCAATGTAAAAAATTAAAACAATGAACTAGAAGTAAGGAGACATAAACTTATGGGTGGTTTTCCTGGCACATTCCATTCAAATTTACAACCCAGGTAAACGACTTCCAGAACGGCTCTGCTGCCCTAGTACCCAGATTTGGGAATGGAGAAATGCTGCCTCCTTGTGGCCGTTTCCCACAACAGCAGCTTTAAACCCACTGCAAAAGGTCACTAAATATTCACCAATTCAGTTCTGTAAATGACACCTGCCCTCCAAAAAATACTGAGGTCGAAAATCGACCAAAAAATTCAAGAGTGCAACCTTCCAAAAAGACAATTTGAAGAGGTAGATTGTACTCACACTTTTTTTTTTCTTTTTTCTTTTAACACAAAAGAAAAAGGCGTGGAAAAATGATGAATTTTAGGAATTTTTAGAGACATGTAAACCCAAATTACAAAAACCTATCAGCCCACACCAGTCAGAATGGCCCTCGACAAAAATGCTGCAAACAATAAATGCTGACGTGATTGTGGAGAAATGAGTACCCTCGATTCTAAGGGGGACGTGGTAAGAGCCACTAATGAAAGCACAATTGAGGTGCCTTGAAAAGGTAACATTGAGCTACCATACCAGTCAATCAATCATACCCACTGCTGGGTGTATCACCTGAGAAAATGAAAATCCAAAAGTCACAGGCTGGCAATCGTGCACTCCAGCAATAGTTACCATAGGCAACACTTGGAAGCAACGAAAACGTCCATCAACAGAGGAATGCACCAAGAAGAAGTGGTCCATGTCCACAATGGAATATTAGCCATGGAAAACATTGAAGCACTGCTCTTTGAGGCACCATACATGAGCCTGGAGATAATCACACAACATGAAGTAGGACGGAAAGCAAAAGACCTATATCCTATAATATCACTTATGGCATTATCTAATAACTGACACAAATGAACATATTTCCGAAGAGAAAGACACTCACGGGCTTAGAAAACAAACTATGCTCATCTAAAAGGAAAGGAGGGGGGAATTGATAAATGAAGAATAGTGTTACTATACGTATACAAATACGTATTATATACATGTATCAAAAAGACCGAACATATAGAAAGGGAGGTCTATGGAACACTGTAATAGTTTACATGGGAAGAGGATCTGTACATTAATAGACATACATAATGTACAAATGAACCAGACTGTGTACACCTAGGACAAACAAAATTCTAATCTTTACTCTGATTATAAAAAACTAAAAACCCAAGAAGAAGTAATGAGACATGAACTTATGGGGATTTCTCCTGGCAAATTCCATTCTCATTTACAACCTAGGACAACGACTTCCAGAAAGGCTCTGCTGCCCTAGTACCCAGATTGGGGAATGGAGAAATGCTGCCTCTTTGTGGCCGTTTCCCACAACAGCAGCTTTAAACCCACTGCGAAAGGTCACTAAATATTCACCAACTTGCAGTTCTGTAAATGACACCTGCCCTCCAAAAAATTTCTGGGGTCAAAAATCGACCAAAAAATTCAAAAGAGGGCAACCTTCGAAGGAGACAATTTCAAGAGGTATATTGTACACACGGTTTTTTCTTTTAAGTGAAAAGAAAAAGGCGTGGGAAAATGATAAAGTTTAGGAACTTTTAAAGATATGCAAACCGAAATTACAAATACCTCTCAGCTCACAGCAGTCAGAATGGCCATCAGCAAAAATGCTGCAAACAATACATGCTGAAGGGATTGTGGAGAAATGTGTACCCTGAGCTCTAAGGGGGACGTGCTAAGAACCATTACTGTAAACACAATGGAGGTGCTTTGAAAAGGTAAACATTGAGCTACCAGTGAATCAAGCATACCATCTGCTGAGCCTATCACCTGAGAAAATGAGAATCAAAAAGTCACAGGCTGGCAAACCTGTACGCCAGCAATACTTACCATAGTCAACACATGGAAGCAACAAAAATGTCCATCAACAGAGGAATGCACCAAGAAGAAGTGGTCCATGTATACAACGGAAGAGTATTCCAGTAAAAAATATAAATTAAATTTAAAAAACAAACAAATGTAAGGAGACATCAGCAACTGTGGGTTTCTCCGGGCACATTCCACTCTAATTTATAACCGAAGAACACCACTGGCTGGTAGGTCTGTTTCCCTAGTACCAGCATGCTGAACGTAGAAAGGCTGCCACCCTCTGGCCGTTACCTGCACAAGCAGGTTTAAAGCTTGAGCTAATGGTCACTTCATATGAACTAGTACTGCAGGGCTGTAAATGAAACCTGCCCTCAAAATGTCTTGAGGGAGGTAATGGCCAAACTATTTCAAAAGGTGACACATACTTCAAGTAAACACTTTGAAGAACTAAGCTCTAATCACAGCTGGAAAAATAAAAAGCACATGTCTTAAAGCTCAATTTCAACGCATTATGAGACACATGCAAATTCAACCACAAAGAGGTATCAGCTCAAACCAGTCAGAATAACCATCAGCAAAAAAACTACAAAGAATAAATGCTGAAGGTGCTGTGGAGAAGTGCATACCCTCAACTTTACGTGGGACGTAACCTGGAAAGAGCCACTAAAGAGAACAGAATGGAGGTGCCTTTAAAAGGTAAACATTGAGCTACCATATGATCCAACAGACCCATTCCTGGAACTATAACCTAAGAAGACAGAATTGGAAAGACACAGGCAGGCAAATCTGTATTGCATAGTATTACAATAGCCAAGATATGGAAGTAACCAAAAAGTCCACCGACAGATGGGTGGACAAAGAAGAACTGCTACATGTACACATGGAATATGAGCTAGCGAAAAAATGAAACAATGCCATTTGCAGCACCACAGATGAGTCTAGAAGTAATCACGCAACTTGTAGTAAGTGAGACAGCGAAAGACACATATCCTATCATATCACATACAGGTGTTACCTAAAAATTGAAACAAACGAAGATATTTCCACAGAGAAAGGCAATCACAGATTCAGTACAAAAACTTATGCTTCGCCAAATGGAAAGGTGTGAGGATTGGATACACTACCATATTGAGGTTAACGGAGAGATACAAACACATGTGAAATATATAATCACCAAAGATCTACGGAATACCAAGGGAAGACTACTCAACATAGTGTCATAATCTACATGGGAAAAGGATCTGAAGAAGAATAGATATATGTATATGTGTGAAAGAAGCACATCTTGCACACCTAGAACAAACAAAACATTGTAATCAAGTTTGCTGTGATAAAAAATAAAAATTAAGTTAAAACTACGAACAAGAAGTAATGAGACATAAACTTAAAGGGCTTTTTCCTGGCACATTCCATTCTAATTTACAACCTAGAACACCACTTCCAGTAAGGCTCTGTTGCCCTAGTAACCAGATTTGGTAAAGGAGAAATGCTGCCGCCTTGTGGCCCATTCCCACAAGAGCAGCTTTTAACCCACAGCTCATGGTCACTTAACATTCACAAGGACTCAGGCCTGTAAAGGACACCTGCCCTCAAAACTGTGCTGAGGTAGGGAATGGATAAAACAATTCAAAACAGGCAACATTTTCAAGAAGATCGTATGAGGAGGTAAGTTTTACTCACTCTCTTTTTAAAAAAAGGAAAATGGATAAAAGCTCAACCTCAGGAAGTATTAGACTCATGCGATCTAATCTACAAAAAGTTTTCAACTCACACCAGTCGACTGACCATCAGCAAAAAGCCTACAAACAATCAATGCTGAAGAGGTTTTAGAGAACTGTGTACCCTCTAGCTGCTGCTGAGATGTAAAGTGGTTAACAGCCAATAATGAGAACAGAAAGGAGCTGCGTTTAAAAGGAAAAATTGAGGTACCATTCAATCCAGCAGGCGCACCAATGGGCCTCTCACCTGAGAAGACCAGAATCAAGAAGACCCGGGCTGCAAAAGCTGCACTGCAGCCTTATTCACAATAGACAAGACAGTGAAGCAACCAAAATGTCCATCAACAGATGAAGGGATAAACAAGAAGTGGTCCATATACACAATGAATACTAGCCATGGAAAACCATGAAACACTGCTCTTTGAGGCACCATAGATGATCTTGGAGATAATCACAGAACATGAGGGAAGTCGGAAAGCAAAAGTCCTATATCCTATGAAATCACTTATAGGCGTTATCTAATAACTGACACAAATGAACATATTTCCACAGGGAAAGGCAATCACAGACTTATAAAAAAAAACTATGCTTACCTAAAAGGAAAGGTGGGGGGAATGGATAAATGAAGATTAGCGTTACCATCTGTATACAAATTCATATTATATACATATATCAAAAAGACCGACCATATAGCAAGGGAGGTTGATGGAACACTCTGTAATAATTTACATGGGAAGAGGATCTCTACATAAATAGATATATATAATGTGTAAATGAACCAGAGTGTGTACACCTTGGACAAACAACATTCGAACCATTACCCCAATGTAAAAAATTAAAACAACAAACTAGAAGTAATGAGACATAAACTTATGGGTGGTTTTCCTGGCACATTCCATTCAAATTTACAACCCAGGTAAACGACTTCCAGAACGGCTCTGCTGCCCTAGTACCCAGATTGGGGAATGGAGAAATGCTGCCTCCTTGTGGCCGTTTCCCACAACAGCAGCTTTAAACCCACTGCAAAAGGTCACTAAATATTCACCAATTCAGTTCTGTAAATGACACCTGCCCTCCAAAAAATACTGAGGTCGAAAATCGACCAAAAAATTCAAGAGTGCAACCTTCCAAAAAGACAATTTGAAGAGGTAGATTGTACTCACACTTTTTTTTTCTTTTTTCTTTTAACACAAAAGAAAAAGGCGTGGAAAAATGATGAATTTTAGGAATTTTTAGAGACATGTAAACCCAAATTACAAAAACCTATCAGCCCACACCAGTCAGAATGGCCCTCGACAAAAATGCTGCAAACAATAAATGCTGACGTGATTGTGGAGAAATGAGTACCCTCGATTCTAAGGGGGACGTGGTAAGAGCCACTAATGAAAGCACAATTGAGGTGCCTTGAAAAGGTAACATTGAGCTACCATACCAGTCAATCAATCATACCCACTGCTGGGTGTATCACCTGAGAAAATGAAAATCCAAAAGTCACAGGCTGGCAATCGTGCACTCCAGCAATAGTTACCATAGGCAACACTTGGAAGCAACGAAAACGTCCATCAACAGAGGAATGCACCAACAAGAAGTGGTCCATGTCCACAATGGAAGATTAGCCATGGAAAACATTGAAGCACTGCTCTTTGAGGCACCATACATGAGCCTGGAGATAATCACACAACATGAAGTAGGACGGAAAGCAAAAGACCTATATCCTATAATATCACTTATGGCATTATCTAATAACTGACACAAATGAACATATTTCCGAAGAGAAAGACACTCACGGGCTTAGAAAACAAACTATGCTCATCTAAAAGGAAAGGAGGGGGGAATTGATAAATGAAGAATAGTGTTACTATACGTATACAAATACGTATTATATACATGTATCAAAAAGACCGAACATATAGAAAGGGAGGTCTATGGAACACTGTAATAGTTTACATGGGAAGAGGATCTGTACATTAATAGACATACATAATGTACAAATGAACCAGACTGTGTACACCTAGGACAAACAAAATTCTAATCTTTACTCTGATTATAAAAAACTAAAAACCCAAGAAGAAGTAATGAGACATGAACTTATGGGGATTTCTCCTGGCAAATTCCATTCTCATTTACAACCTAGGACAACGACTTCCAGAAAGGCTCTGCTGCCCTAGTACCCAGATTGGGGAATGGAGAAATGCTGCCTCTTTGTGGCCGTTTCCCACAACAGCAGCTTTAAACCCACTGCGAAAGGTCACTAAATATTCACCAACTTGCAGTTCTGTAAATGACACCTGCCCTCCAAAAAATTTCTGGGGTCAAAAATCGACCAAAAAATTCAAAAGAGGGCAACCTTCGAAGGAGACAATTTCAAGAGGTATATTGTACACACGGTTTTTTCTTTTAAGTGAAAAGAAAAAGGCGTGGGAAAATGATAAAGTTTAGGAACTTTTAAAGATATGCAAACCGAAATTACAAATACCTCTCAGCTCACAGCAGTCAGAATGGCCATCAGCAAAAATGCTGCAAACAATACATGCTGAAGGGATTGTGGAGAAATGTGTACCCTGAGCTCTAAGGGGGACGTGCTAAGAACCATTACTGTAAACACAATGGAGGTGCTTTGAAAAGGTAAACATTGAGCTACCAGTGAATCAAGCATACCATCTGCTGAGCCTATCACCTGAGAAAATGAGAATCAAAAAGTCACAGGCTGGCAAACCTGTACGCCAGCAATACTTACCATAGTCAACACATGGAAGCAACAAAAATGTCCATCAACAGAGGAATGCACCAAGAAGAAGTGGTCCATGTATACAACGGAAGAGTATTCCAGTAAAAAATATAAATTAAATTTAAAAAACAAACAAATGTAAGGAGACATCAGCAACTGTGGGTTTCTCCGGGCACATTCCACTCTAATTTATAACCGAAGAACACCACTGGCTGGTAGGTCTGTTTCCCTAGTACCAGCATGCTGAACGTAGAAAGGCTGCCACCCTCTGGCCGTTACCTGCACAAGCAGGTTTAAAGCTTGAGCTAATGGTCACTTCATATGAACTAGTACTGCAGGGCTGTAAATGAAACCTGCCCTCAAAATGTCTTGAGGGAGGTAATGGCCAAACTATTTCAAAAGGTGACACATACTTCAAGTAAACACTTTGAAGAACTAAGCTCTAATCACAGCTGGAAAAATAAAAAGCACATGTCTTAAAGCTCAATTTCAACGCATTATGAGACACATGCAAATTCAACCACAAAGAGGTATCAGCTCAAACCAGTCAGAATAACCATCAGCAAAAAAACTACAAAGAATAAATGCTGAAGGTGCTGTGGAGAAGTGCATACCCTCAACTTTACGTGGGACGTAACCTGGAAAGAGCCACTAAAGAGAACAGAATGGAGGTGCCTTTAAAAGGTAAACATTGAGCTACCATATGATCCAACAGACCCATTCCTGGAACTATAACCTAAGAAGACAGAATTGGAAAGACACAGGCAGGCAAATCTGTATTGCATAGTATTACAATAGCCAAGATATGGAAGTAACCAAAAAGTCCACCGACAGATGGGTGGACAAAGAAGAACTGCTACATGTACACATGGAATATGAGCTAGCGAAAAAATGAAACAATGCCATTTGCAGCACCACAGATGAGTCTAGAAGTAATCACGCAACTTGTAGTAAGTGAGACAGCGAAAGACACATATCCTATCATATCACATACAGGTGTTACCTAAAAATTGAAACAAACGAAGATATTTCCACAGAGAAAGGCAATCACAGATTCAGTACAAAAACTTATGCTTCGCCAAATGGAAAGGTGTGAGGATTGGATACACTACCATATTGAGGTTAACGGAGAGATACAAACACATGTGAAATATATAATCACCAAAGATCTACGGAATACCAAGGGAAGACTACTCAACATAGTGTCATAATCTACATGGGAAAAGGATCTGAAGAAGAATAGATATATGTATATGTGTGAAAGAAGCACATCTTGCACACCTAGAACAAACAAAACATTGTAATCAAGTTTGCTGTGATAAAAAATAAAAATTAAGTTAAAACTAGGAACAAGAAGTAATGAGACATAAACTTAAAGGGCTTTTTCCTGGCACATTCCATTCTAATTTACAACCTAGAACACCACTTCCAGTAAGGCTCTGTTGCCCTAGTAACCAGATTTGGTAAAGGAGAAATGCTGCCGCCTTGTGGCCCATTCCCACAAGAGCAGCTTTTAACCCACAGCTCATGGTCACTTAACATTCACAAGGACTCAGGCCTGTAAAGGACACCTGCCCTCAAAACTGTGCTGAGGTAGGGAATGGATAAAACAATTCAAAACAGGCAACATTTTCAAGAAGATCGTATGAGGAGGTAAGTTTTACTCACTCTCTTTTTAAAAAAAGGAAAATGGATAAAAGCTCAACCTCAGGAAGTATTAGACTCATGCGATCTAATCTACAAAAAGTTTTCAACTCACACCAGTCGACTGACCATCAGCAAAAAGCCTACAAACAATCAATGCTGAAGAGGTTTTAGAGAACTGTGTACCCTCTAGCTGCTGCTGAGATGTAAAGTGGTTAACAGCCAATAATGAGAACAGAAAGGAGCTGCGTTTAAAAGGAAAAATTGAGGTACCATTCAATCCAGCAGGCGCACCAATGGGCCTCTCACCTGAGAAGACCAGAATCAAGAAGACCCGGGCTGCAAAAGCTGCACTGCAGCCTTATTCACAATAGACAAGACAGTGAAGCAACCAAAATGTCCATCAACAGATGAAGGGATAAACAAGAAGTGGTCCATATACACAATGAATACTAGCCATGGAAAACCATGAAACACTGCTCTTTGAGGCACCATAGATGATCTTGGAGATAATCACAGAACATGAGGGAAGTCGGAAAGCAAAAGTCCTATATCCTATGAAATCACTTATAGGCGTTATCTAATAACTGACACAAATGAACATATTTCCACAGGGAAAGGCAATCACAGACTTATAAAAAAAAACTATGCTTACCTAAAAGGAAAGGTGGGGGGAATGGATAAATGAAGATTAGCGTTACCATCTGTATACAAATTCATATTATATACATATATCAAAAAGACCGACCATATAGCAAGGGAGGTTGATGGAACACTCTGTAATAATTTACATGGGAAGAGGATCTCTACATAAATAGATATATATAATGTGTAAATGAACCAGAGTGTGTACACCTTGGACAAACAACATTCGAACCATTACCCCAATGTAAAAAATTAAAACAACGAACTAGAAGTAATGAGACATAAACTTATGGGTGGTTTTCCTGGCACATTCCATTCAAATTTACAACCCAGGTAAACGACTTCCAGAACGGCTCTGCTGCCCTAGTACCCAGATTTGGGAATGGAGAAATGCTGCCTCCTTGTGGCCGTTTCCCACAACAGCAGCTTTAAACCCACTGCAAAAGGTCACTAAATATTCACCAATTCAGTTCTGTAAATGACACCTGCCCTCCAAAAAATACTGAGGTCGAAAATCGACCAAAAAATTCAAGAGTGCAACCTTCCAAAAAGACAATTTGAAGAGGTAGATTGTACTCACACTTTTTTTTTTCTTTTTTCTTTTAACACAAAAGAAAAAGGCGTGGAAAAATGATGAATTTTAGGAATTTTTAGAGACATGTAAACCCAAATTACAAAAACCTATCAGCCCACACCAGTCAGAATGGCCCTCGACAAAAATGCTGCAAACAATAAATGCTGACGTGATTGTGGAGAAATGAGTACCCTCGATTCTAAGGGGGACGTGGTAAGAGCCACTAATGAAAGCACAATTGAGGTGCCTTGAAAAGGTAACATTGAGCTACCATACCAGTCAATCAATCATACCCACTGCTGGGTGTATCACCTGAGAAAATGAAAATCCAAAAGTCACAGGCTGGCAATCGTGCACTCCAGCAATAGTTACCATAGGCAACACTTGGAAGCAACGAAAACGTCCATCAACAGAGGAATGCACCAAGAAGAAGTGGTCCATGTCCACAATGGAATATTAGCCATGGAAAACATTGAAGCACTGCTCTTTGAGGCACCATACATGAGCCTGGAGATAATCACACAACATGAAGTAGGACGGAAAGCAAAAGACCTATATCCTATAATATCACTTATGGCATTATCTAATAACTGACACAAATGAACATATTTCCGAAGAGAAAGACACTCACGGGCTTAGAAAACAAACTATGCTCATCTAAAAGGAAAGGAGGGGGGAATTGATAAATGAAGAATAGTGTTACTATACGTATACAAATACGTATTATATACATGTATCAAAAAGACCGAACATATAGAAAGGGAGGTCTATGGAACACTGTAATAGTTTACATGGGAAGAGGATCTGTACATTAATAGACATACATAATGTACAAATGAACCAGACTGTGTACACCTAGGACAAACAAAATTCTAATCTTTACTCTGATTATAAAAAACTAAAAACCCAAGAAGAAGTAATGAGACATGAACTTATGGGGATTTCTCCTGGCAAATTCCATTCTCATTTACAACCTAGGACAACGACTTCCAGAAAGGCTCTGCTGCCCTAGTACCCAGATTGGGGAATGGAGAAATGCTGCCTCTTTGTGGCCGTTTCCCACAACAGCAGCTTTAAACCCACTGCGAAAGGTCACTAAATATTCACCAACTTGCAGTTCTGTAAATGACACCTGCCCTCCAAAAAATTTCTGGGGTCAAAAATCGACCAAAAAATTCAAAAGAGGGCAACCTTCGAAGGAGACAATTTCAAGAGGTATATTGTACACACGGTTTTTTCTTTTAAGTGAAAAGAAAAAGGCGTGGGAAAATGATAAAGTTTAGGAACTTTTAAAGATATGCAAACCGAAATTACAAATACCTCTCAGCTCACAGCAGTCAGAATGGCCATCAGCAAAAATGCTGCAAACAATACATGCTGAAGGGATTGTGGAGAAATGTGTACCCTGAGCTCTAAGGGGGACGTGCTAAGAACCATTACTGTAAACACAATGGAGGTGCTTTGAAAAGGTAAACATTGAGCTACCAGTGAATCAAGCATACCATCTGCTGAGCCTATCACCTGAGAAAATGAGAATCAAAAAGTCACAGGCTGGCAAACCTGTACGCCAGCAATACTTACCATAGTCAACACATGGAAGCAACAAAAATGTCCATCAACAGAGGAATGCACCAAGAAGAAGTGGTCCATGTATACAACGGAAGAGTATTCCAGTAAAAAATATAAATTAAATTTAAAAAACAAACAAATGTAAGGAGACATCAGCAACTGTGGGTTTCTCCGGGCACATTCCACTCTAATTTATAACCGAAGAACACCACTGGCTGGTAGGTCTGTTTCCCTAGTACCAGCATGCTGAACGTAGAAAGGCTGCCACCCTCTGGCCGTTACCTGCACAAGCAGGTTTAAAGCTTGAGCTAATGGTCACTTCATATGAACTAGTACTGCAGGGCTGTAAATGAAACCTGCCCTCAAAATGTCTTGAGGGAGGTAATGGCCAAACTATTTCAAAAGGTGACACATACTTCAAGTAAACACTTTGAAGAACTAAGCTCTAATCACAGCTGGAAAAATAAAAAGCACATGTCTTAAAGCTCAATTTCAACGCATTATGAGACACATGCAAATTCAACCACAAAGAGGTATCAGCTCAAACCAGTCAGAATAACCATCAGCAAAAAAACTACAAAGAATAAATGCTGAAGGTGCTGTGGAGAAGTGCATACCCTCAACTTTACGTGGGACGTAACCTGGAAAGAGCCACTAAAGAGAACAGAATGGAGGTGCCTTTAAAAGGTAAACATTGAGCTACCATATGATCCAACAGACCCATTCCTGGAACTATAACCTAAGAAGACAGAATTGGAAAGACACAGGCAGGCAAATCTGTATTGCATAGTATTACAATAGCCAAGATATGGAAGTAACCAAAAAGTCCACCGACAGATGGGTGGACAAAGAAGAACTGCTACATGTACACATGGAATATGAGCTAGCGAAAAAATGAAACAATGCCATTTGCAGCACCACAGATGAGTCTAGAAGTAATCACGCAACTTGTAGTAAGTGAGACAGCGAAAGACACATATCCTATCATATCACATACAGGTGTTACCTAAAAATTGAAACAAACGAAGATATTTCCACAGAGAAAGGCAATCACAGATTCAGTACAAAAACTTATGCTTCGCCAAATGGAAAGGTGTGAGGATTGGATACACTACCATATTGAGGTTAACGGAGAGATACAAACACATGTGAAATATATAATCACCAAAGATCTACGGAATACCAAGGGAAGACTACTCAACATAGTGTCATAATCTACATGGGAAAAGGATCTGAAGAAGAATAGATATATGTATATGTGTGAAAGAAGCACATCTTGCACACCTAGAACAAACAAAACATTGTAATCAAGTTTGCTGTGATAAAAAATAAAAATTAAGTTAAAACTACGAACAAGAAGTAATGAGACATAAACTTAAAGGGCTTTTTCCTGGCACATTCCATTCTAATTTACAACCTAGAACACCACTTCCAGTAAGGCTCTGTTGCCCTAGTAACCAGATTTGGTAAAGGAGAAATGCTGCCGCCTTGTGGCCCATTCCCACAAGAGCAGCTTTTAACCCACAGCTCATGGTCACTTAACATTCACAAGGACTCAGGCCTGTAAAGGACACCTGCCCTCAAAACTGTGCTGAGGTAGGGAATGGATAAAACAATTCAAAACAGGCAACATTTTCAAGAAGATCGTATGAGGAGGTAAGTTTTACTCACTCTCTTTTTAAAAAAAGGAAAATGGATAAAAGCTCAACCTCAGGAAGTATTAGACTCATGCGATCTAATCTACAAAAAGTTTTCAACTCACACCAGTCGACTGACCATCAGCAAAAAGCCTACAAACAATCAATGCTGAAGAGGTTTTAGAGAACTGTGTACCCTCTAGCTGCTGCTGAGATGTAAAGTGGTTAACAGCCAATAATGAGAACAGAAAGGAGCTGCGTTTAAAAGGAAAAATTGAGGTACCATTCAATCCAGCAGGCGCACCAATGGGCCTCTCACCTGAGAAGACCAGAATCAAGAAGACCCGGGCTGCAAAAGCTGCACTGCAGCCTTATTCACAATAGACAAGACAGTGAAGCAACCAAAATGTCCATCAACAGATGAAGGGATAAACAAGAAGTGGTCCATATACACAATGAATACTAGCCATGGAAAACCATGAAACACTGCTCTTTGAGGCACCATAGATGATCTTGGAGATAATCACAGAACATGAGGGAAGTCGGAAAGCAAAAGTCCTATATCCTATGAAATCACTTATAGGCGTTATCTAATAACTGACACAAATGAACATATTTCCACAGGGAAAGGCAATCACAGACTTATAAAAAAAAACTATGCTTACCTAAAAGGAAAGGTGGGGGGAATGGATAAATGAAGATTAGCGTTACCATCTGTATACAAATTCATATTATATACATATATCAAAAAGACCGACCATATAGCAAGGGAGGTTGATGGAACACTCTGTAATAATTTACATGGGAAGAGGATCTCTACATAAATAGATATATATAATGTGTAAATGAACCAGAGTGTGTACACCTTGGACAAACAACATTCGAACCATTACCCCAATGTAAAAAATTAAAACAACAAACTAGAAGTAATGAGACATAAACTTATGGGTGGTTTTCCTGGCACATTCCATTCAAATTTACAACCCAGGTAAACGACTTCCAGAACGGCTCTGCTGCCCTAGTACCCAGATTGGGGAATGGAGAAATGCTGCCTCCTTGTGGCCGTTTCCCACAACAGCAGCTTTAAACCCACTGCAAAAGGTCACTAAATATTCACCAATTCAGTTCTGTAAATGACACCTGCCCTCCAAAAAATACTGAGGTCGAAAATCGACCAAAAAATTCAAGAGTGCAACCTTCCAAAAAGACAATTTGAAGAGGTAGATTGTACTCACACTTTTTTTTTCTTTTTTCTTTTAACACAAAAGAAAAAGGCGTGGAAAAATGATGAATTTTAGGAATTTTTAGAGACATGTAAACCCAAATTACAAAAACCTATCAGCCCACACCAGTCAGAATGGCCCTCGACAAAAATGCTGCAAACAATAAATGCTGACGTGATTGTGGAGAAATGAGTACCCTCGATTCTAAGGGGGACGTGGTAAGAGCCACTAATGAAAGCACAATTGAGGTGCCTTGAAAAGGTAACATTGAGCTACCATACCAGTCAATCAATCATACCCACTGCTGGGTGTATCACCTGAGAAAATGAAAATCCAAAAGTCACAGGCTGGCAATCGTGCACTCCAGCAATAGTTACCATAGGCAACACTTGGAAGCAACGAAAACGTCCATCAACAGAGGAATGCACCAACAAGAAGTGGTCCATGTCCACAATGGAAGATTAGCCATGGAAAACATTGAAGCACTGCTCTTTGAGGCACCATACATGAGCCTGGAGATAATCACACAACATGAAGTAGGACGGAAAGCAAAAGACCTATATCCTATAATATCACTTATGGCATTATCTAATAACTGACACAAATGAACATATTTCCGAAGAGAAAGACACTCACGGGCTTAGAAAACAAACTATGCTCATCTAAAAGGAAAGGAGGGGGGAATTGATAAATGAAGAATAGTGTTACTATACGTATACAAATACGTATTATATACATGTATCAAAAAGACCGAACATATAGAAAGGGAGGTCTATGGAACACTGTAATAGTTTACATGGGAAGAGGATCTGTACATTAATAGACATACATAATGTACAAATGAACCAGACTGTGTACACCTAGGACAAACAAAATTCTAATCTTTACTCTGATTATAAAAAACTAAAAACCCAAGAAGAAGTAATGAGACATGAACTTATGGGGATTTCTCCTGGCAAATTCCATTCTCATTTACAACCTAGGACAACGACTTCCAGAAAGGCTCTGCTGCCCTAGTACCCAGATTGGGGAATGGAGAAATGCTGCCTCTTTGTGGCCGTTTCCCACAACAGCAGCTTTAAACCCACTGCGAAAGGTCACTAAATATTCACCAACTTGCAGTTCTGTAAATGACACCTGCCCTCCAAAAAATTTCTGGGGTCAAAAATCGACCAAAAAATTCAAAAGAGGGCAACCTTCGAAGGAGACAATTTCAAGAGGTATATTGTACACACGGTTTTTTCTTTTAAGTGAAAAGAAAAAGGCGTGGGAAAATGATAAAGTTTAGGAACTTTTAAAGATATGCAAACCGAAATTACAAATACCTCTCAGCTCACAGCAGTCAGAATGGCCATCAGCAAAAATGCTGCAAACAATACATGCTGAAGGGATTGTGGAGAAATGTGTACCCTGAGCTCTAAGGGGGACGTGCTAAGAACCATTACTGTAAACACAATGGAGGTGCTTTGAAAAGGTAAACATTGAGCTACCAGTGAATCAAGCATACCATCTGCTGAGCCTATCACCTGAGAAAATGAGAATCAAAAAGTCACAGGCTGGCAAACCTGTACGCCAGCAATACTTACCATAGTCAACACATGGAAGCAACAAAAATGTCCATCAACAGAGGAATGCACCAAGAAGAAGTGGTCCATGTATACAACGGAAGAGTATTCCAGTAAAAAATATAAATTAAATTTAAAAAACAAACAAATGTAAGGAGACATCAGCAACTGTGGGTTTCTCCGGGCACATTCCACTCTAATTTATAACCGAAGAACACCACTGGCTGGTAGGTCTGTTTCCCTAGTACCAGCATGCTGAACGTAGAAAGGCTGCCACCCTCTGGCCGTTACCTGCACAAGCAGGTTTAAAGCTTGAGCTAATGGTCACTTCATATGAACTAGTACTGCAGGGCTGTAAATGAAACCTGCCCTCAAAATGTCTTGAGGGAGGTAATGGCCAAACTATTTCAAAAGGTGACACATACTTCAAGTAAACACTTTGAAGAACTAAGCTCTAATCACAGCTGGAAAAATAAAAAGCACATGTCTTAAAGCTCAATTTCAACGCATTATGAGACACATGCAAATTCAACCACAAAGAGGTATCAGCTCAAACCAGTCAGAATAACCATCAGCAAAAAAACTACAAAGAATAAATGCTGAAGGTGCTGTGGAGAAGTGCATACCCTCAACTTTACGTGGGACGTAACCTGGAAAGAGCCACTAAAGAGAACAGAATGGAGGTGCCTTTAAAAGGTAAACATTGAGCTACCATATGATCCAACAGACCCATTCCTGGAACTATAACCTAAGAAGACAGAATTGGAAAGACACAGGCAGGCAAATCTGTATTGCATAGTATTACAATAGCCAAGATATGGAAGTAACCAAAAAGTCCACCGACAGATGGGTGGACAAAGAAGAACTGCTACATGTACACATGGAATATGAGCTAGCGAAAAAATGAAACAATGCCATTTGCAGCACCACAGATGAGTCTAGAAGTAATCACGCAACTTGTAGTAAGTGAGACAGCGAAAGACACATATCCTATCATATCACATACAGGTGTTACCTAAAAATTGAAACAAACGAAGATATTTCCACAGAGAAAGGCAATCACAGATTCAGTACAAAAACTTATGCTTCGCCAAATGGAAAGGTGTGAGGATTGGATACACTACCATATTGAGGTTAACGGAGAGATACAAACACATGTGAAATATATAATCACCAAAGATCTACGGAATACCAAGGGAAGACTACTCAACATAGTGTCATAATCTACATGGGAAAAGGATCTGAAGAAGAATAGATATATGTATATGTGTGAAAGAAGCACATCTTGCACACCTAGAACAAACAAAACATTGTAATCAAGTTTGCTGTGATAAAAAATAAAAATTAAGTTAAAACTAGGAACAAGAAGTAATGAGACATAAACTTAAAGGGCTTTTTCCTGGCACATTCCATTCTAATTTACAACCTAGAACACCACTTCCAGTAAGGCTCTGTTGCCCTAGTAACCAGATTTGGTAAAGGAGAAATGCTGCCGCCTTGTGGCCCATTCCCACAAGAGCAGCTTTTAACCCACAGCTCATGGTCACTTAACATTCACAAGGACTCAGGCCTGTAAAGGACACCTGCCCTCAAAACTGTGCTGAGGTAGGGAATGGATAAAACAATTCAAAACAGGCAACATTTTCAAGAAGATCGTATGAGGAGGTAAGTTTTACTCACTCTCTTTTTAAAAAAAGGAAAATGGATAAAAGCTCAACCTCAGGAAGTATTAGACTCATGCGATCTAATCTACAAAAAGTTTTCAACTCACACCAGTCGACTGACCATCAGCAAAAAGCCTACAAACAATCAATGCTGAAGAGGTTTTAGAGAACTGTGTACCCTCTAGCTGCTGCTGAGATGTAAAGTGGTTAACAGCCAATAATGAGAACAGAAAGGAGCTGCGTTTAAAAGGAAAAATTGAGGTACCATTCAATCCAGCAGGCGCACCAATGGGCCTCTCACCTGAGAAGACCAGAATCAAGAAGACCCGGGCTGCAAAAGCTGCACTGCAGCCTTATTCACAATAGACAAGACAGTGAAGCAACCAAAATGTCCATCAACAGATGAAGGGATAAACAAGAAGTGGTCCATATACACAATGAATACTAGCCATGGAAAACCATGAAACACTGCTCTTTGAGGCACCATAGATGATCTTGGAGATAATCACAGAACATGAGGGAAGTCGGAAAGCAAAAGTCCTATATCCTATGAAATCACTTATAGGCGTTATCTAATAACTGACACAAATGAACATATTTCCACAGGGAAAGGCAATCACAGACTTATAAAAAAAAACTATGCTTACCTAAAAGGAAAGGTGGGGGGAATGGATAAATGAAGATTAGCGTTACCATCTGTATACAAATTCATATTATATACATATATCAAAAAGACCGACCATATAGCAAGGGAGGTTGATGGAACACTCTGTAATAATTTACATGGGAAGAGGATCTCTACATAAATAGATATATATAATGTGTAAATGAACCAGAGTGTGTACACCTTGGACAAACAACATTCGAACCATTACCCCAATGTAAAAAATTAAAACAACAAACTAGAAGTAATGAGACATAAACTTATGGGTGGTTTTCCTGGCACATTCCATTCAAATTTACAACCCAGGTAAACGACTTCCAGAACGGCTCTGCTGCCCTAGTACCCAGATTGGGGAATGGAGAAATGCTGCCTCCTTGTGGCCGTTTCCCACAACAGCAGCTTTAAACCCACTGCAAAAGGTCACTAAATATTCACCAATTCAGTTCTGTAAATGACACCTGCCCTCCAAAAAATACTGAGGTCGAAAATCGACCAAAAAATTCAAGAGTGCAACCTTCCAAAAAGACAATTTGAAGAGGTAGATTGTACTCACACTTTTTTTTTCTTTTTTCTTTTAACACAAAAGAAAAAGGCGTGGAAAAATGATGAATTTTAGGAATTTTTAGAGACATGTAAACCCAAATTACAAAAACCTATCAGCCCACACCAGTCAGAATGGCCCTCGACAAAAATGCTGCAAACAATAAATGCTGACGTGATTGTGGAGAAATGAGTACCCTCGATTCTAAGGGGGACGTGGTAAGAGCCACTAATGAAAGCACAATTGAGGTGCCTTGAAAAGGTAACATTGAGCTACCATACCAGTCAATCAATCATACCCACTGCTGGGTGTATCACCTGAGAAAATGAAAATCCAAAAGTCACAGGCTGGCAATCGTGCACTCCAGCAATAGTTACCATAGGCAACACTTGGAAGCAACGAAAACGTCCATCAACAGAGGAATGCACCAACAAGAAGTGGTCCATGTCCACAATGGAAGATTAGCCATGGAAAACATTGAAGCACTGCTCTTTGAGGCACCATACATGAGCCTGGAGATAATCACACAACATGAAGTAGGACGGAAAGCAAAAGACCTATATCCTATAATATCACTTATGGCATTATCTAATAACTGACACAAATGAACATATTTCCGAAGAGAAAGACACTCACGGGCTTAGAAAACAAACTATGCTCATCTAAAAGGAAAGGAGGGGGGAATTGATAAATGAAGAATAGTGTTACTATACGTATACAAATACGTATTATATACATGTATCAAAAAGACCGAACATATAGAAAGGGAGGTCTATGGAACACTGTAATAGTTTACATGGGAAGAGGATCTGTACATTAATAGACATACATAATGTACAAATGAACCAGACTGTGTACACCTAGGACAAACAAAATTCTAATCTTTACTCTGATTATAAAAAACTAAAAACCCAAGAAGAAGTAATGAGACATGAACTTATGGGGATTTCTCCTGGCAAATTCCATTCTCATTTACAACCTAGGACAACGACTTCCAGAAAGGCTCTGCTGCCCTAGTACCCAGATTGGGGAATGGAGAAATGCTGCCTCCTTGTGGCCGTTTCCCACAACAGCAGCTTTAAACCCACTGCGAAAGGTCACTAAATATTCACCAACTTGCAGTTCTGTAAATGACACCTGCCCTCCAAAAAATTTCTGGGGTCAAAAATCGACCAAAAAATTCAAAAGAGGGCAACCTTCGAAGGAGACAATTTCAAGAGGTATATTGTACACACGGTTTTTTCTTTTAAGTGAAAAGAAAAAGGCGTGGGAAAATGATAAAGTTTAGGAACTTTTAAAGATATGCAAACCGAAATTACAAATACCTCTCAGCTCACAGCAGTCAGAATGGCCATCAGCAAAAATGCTGCAAACAATACATGCTGAAGGGATTGTGGAGAAATGTGTACCCTGAGCTCTAAGGGGGACGTGCTAAGAACCATTACTGTAAACACAATGGAGGTGCTTTGAAAAGGTAAACATTGAGCTACCAGTGAATCAAGCATACCATCTGCTGAGCCTATCACCTGAGAAAATGAGAATCAAAAAGTCACAGGCTGGCAAACCTGTACGCCAGCAATACTTACCATAGTCAACACATGGAAGCAACAAAAATGTCCATCAACAGAGGAATGCACCAAGAAGAAGTGGTCCATGTATACAACGGAAGAGTATTCCAGTAAAAAATATAAATTAAATTTAAAAAACAAACAAATGTAAGGAGACATCAGCAACTGTGGGTTTCTCCGGGCACATTCCACTCTAATTTATAACCGAAGAACACCACTGGCTGGTAGGTCTGTTTCCCTAGTACCAGCATGCTGAACGTAGAAAGGCTGCCACCCTCTGGCCGTTACCTGCACAAGCAGGTTTAAAGCTTGAGCTAATGGTCACTTCATATGAACTAGTACTGCAGGGCTGTAAATGAAACCTGCCCTCAAAATGTCTTGAGGGAGGTAATGGCCAAACTATTTCAAAAGGTGACACATACTTCAAGTAAACACTTTGAAGAACTAAGCTCTAATCACAGCTGGAAAAATAAAAAGCACATGTCTTAAAGCTCAATTTCAACGCATTATGAGACACATGCAAATTCAACCACAAAGAGGTATCAGCTCAAACCAGTCAGAATAACCATCAGCAAAAAAACTACAAAGAATAAATGCTGAAGGTGCTGTGGAGAAGTGCATACCCTCAACTTTACGTGGGACGTAACCTGGAAAGAGCCACTAAAGAGAACAGAATGGAGGTGCCTTTAAAAGGTAAACATTGAGCTACCATATGATCCAACAGACCCATTCCTGGAACTATAACCTAAGAAGACAGAATTGGAAAGACACAGGCAGGCAAATCTGTATTGCATAGTATTACAATAGCCAAGATATGGAAGTAACCAAAAAGTCCACCGACAGATGGGTGGACAAAGAAGAACTGCTACATGTACACATGGAATATGAGCTAGCGAAAAAATGAAACAATGCCATTTGCAGCACCACAGATGAGTCTAGAAGTAATCACGCAACTTGTAGTAAGTGAGACAGCGAAAGACACATATCCTATCATATCACATACAGGTGTTACCTAAAAATTGAAACAAACGAAGATATTTCCACAGAGAAAGGCAATCACAGATTCAGTACAAAAACTTATGCTTCGCCAAATGGAAAGGTGTGAGGATTGGATACACTACCATATTGAGGTTAACGGAGAGATACAAACACATGTGAAATATATAATCACCAAAGATCTACGGAATACCAAGGGAAGACTACTCAACATAGTGTCATAATCTACATGGGAAAAGGATCTGAAGAAGAATAGATATATGTATATGTGTGAAAGAAGCACATCTTGCACACCTAGAACAAACAAAACATTGTAATCAAGTTTGCTGTGATAAAAAATAAAAATTAAGTTAAAACTACGAACAAGAAGTAATGAGACATAAACTTAAAGGGCTTTTTCCTGGCACATTCCATTCTAATTTACAACCTAGAACACCACTTCCAGTAAGGCTCTGTTGCCCTAGTAACCAGATTTGGTAAAGGAGAAATGCTGCCGCCTTGTGGCCCATTCCCACAAGAGCAGCTTTTAACCCACAGCTCATGGTCACTTAACATTCACAAGGACTCAGGCCTGTAAAGGACACCTGCCCTCAAAACTGTGCTGAGGTAGGGAATGGATAAAACAATTCAAAACAGGCAACATTTTCAAGAAGATCGTATGAGGAGGTAAGTTTTACTCACTCTCTTTTTAAAAAAAGGAAAATGGATAAAAGCTCAACCTCAGGAAGTATTAGACTCATGCAATCTAATCTACAAAAAGTTTTCAACTCACACCAGTCGACTGACCATCAGCAAAAAGCCTACAAACAATCAATGCTGAAGAGGTTTTAGAGAACTGTGTACCCTCTAGCTGCTGCTGAGATGTAAAGTGGTTAACAGCCAATAATGAGAACAGAAAGGAGCTGCGTTTAAAAGGAGAAATTGAGGTACCATTCAATCCAGCAGGCGCACCAATGGGCCTCTCACCTGAGAAGACCAGAATCAAGAAGACCCGGGCTGCAAAAGCTGCACTGCAGCCTTATTCACAATAGACAAGACAGTGAAGCAACCAAAATGTCCATCAACAGATGAAGGGATAAACAAGAAGTGGTCCATATACACAATGAATACTAGCCATGGAAAACCATGAAACACTGCTCTTTGAGGCACCATAGATGATCTTGGAGATAATCACAGAACATGAGGGAAGTCGGAAAGCAAAAGTCCTATATCCTATGAAATCACTTATAGGCGTTATCTAATAACTGACACAAATGAACATATTTCCACAGGGAAAGGCAATCACAGACTTATAAAAAAAAACTATGCTTACCTAAAAGGAAAGGTGGGGGGAATGGATAAATGAAGATTAGCGTTACCATCTGTATACAAATTCATATTATATACATATATCAAAAAGACCGACCATATAGCAAGGGAGGTTGATGGAACACTCTGTAATAATTTACATGGGAAGAGGATCTCTACATAAATAGATATATATAATGTGTAAATGAACCAGAGTGTGTACACCTTGGACAAACAACATTCGAACCATTACCCCAATGTAAAAAATTAAAACAACAAACTAGAAGTAATGAGACATAAACTTATGGGTGGTTTTCCTGGCACATTCCATTCAAATTTACAACCCAGGTAAACGACTTCCAGAACGGCTCTGCTGCCCTAGTACCCAGATTGGGGAATGGAGAAATGCTGCCTCCTTGTGGCCGTTTCCCACAACAGCAGCTTTAAACCCACTGCAAAAGGTCACTAAATATTCACCAATTCAGTTCTGTAAATGACACCTGCCCTCCAAAAAATACTGAGGTCGAAAATCGACCAAAAAATTCAAGAGTGCAACCTTCCAAAAAGACAATTTGAAGAGGTAGATTGTACTCACACTTTTTTTTTCTTTTTTCTTTTAACACAAAAGAAAAAGGCGTGGAAAAATGATGAATTTTAGGAATTTTTAGAGACATGTAAACCCAAATTACAAAAACCTATCAGCCCACACCAGTCAGAATGGCCCTCGACAAAAATGCTGCAAACAATAAATGCTGACGTGATTGTGGAGAAATGAGTACCCTCGATTCTAAGGGGGACGTGGTAAGAGCCACTAATGAAAGCACAATTGAGGTGCCTTGAAAAGGTAACATTGAGCTACCATACCAGTCAATCAATCATACCCACTGCTGGGTGTATCACCTGAGAAAATGAAAATCCAAAAGTCACAGGCTGGCAATCGTGCACTCCAGCAATAGTTACCATAGGCAACACTTGGAAGCAACGAAAACGTCCATCAACAGAGGAATGCACCAACAAGAAGTGGTCCATGTCCACAATGGAAGATTAGCCATGGAAAACATTGAAGCACTGCTCTTTGAGGCACCATACATGAGCCTGGAGATAATCACACAACATGAAGTAGGACGGAAAGCAAAAGACCTATATCCTATAATATCACTTATGGCATTATCTAATAACTGACACAAATGAACATATTTCCGAAGAGAAAGACACTCACGGGCTTAGAAAACAAACTATGCTCATCTAAAAGGAAAGGAGGGGGGAATTGATAAATGAAGAATAGTGTTACTATACGTATACAAATACGTATTATATACATGTATCAAAAAGACCGAACATATAGAAAGGGAGGTCTATGGAACACTGTAATAGTTTACATGGGAAGAGGATCTGTACATTAATAGACATACATAATGTACAAATGAACCAGACTGTGTACACCTAGGACAAACAAAATTCTAATCTTTACTCTGATTATAAAAAACTAAAAACCCAAGAAGAAGTAATGAGACATGAACTTATGGGGATTTCTCCTGGCAAATTCCATTCTCATTTACAACCTAGGACAACGACTTCCAGAAAGGCTCTGCTGCCCTAGTACCCAGATTGGGGAATGGAGAAATGCTGCCTCTTTGTGGCCGTTTCCCACAACAGCAGCTTTAAACCCACTGCGAAAGGTCACTAAATATTCACCAACTTGCAGTTCTGTAAATGACACCTGCCCTCCAAAAAATTTCTGGGGTCAAAAATCGACCAAAAAATTCAAAAGAGGGCAACCTTCGAAGGAGACAATTTCAAGAGGTATATTGTACACACGGTTTTTTCTTTTAAGTGAAAAGAAAAAGGCGTGGGAAAATGATAAAGTTTAGGAACTTTTAAAGATATGCAAACCGAAATTACAAATACCTCTCAGCTCACAGCAGTCAGAATGGCCATCAGCAAAAATGCTGCAAACAATACATGCTGAAGGGATTGTGGAGAAATGTGTACCCTGAGCTCTAAGGGGGACGTGCTAAGAACCATTACTGTAAACACAATGGAGGTGCTTTGAAAAGGTAAACATTGAGCTACCAGTGAATCAAGCATACCATCTGCTGAGCCTATCACCTGAGAAAATGAGAATCAAAAAGTCACAGGCTGGCAAACCTGTACGCCAGCAATACTTACCATAGTCAACACATGGAAGCAACAAAAATGTCCATCAACAGAGGAATGCACCAAGAAGAAGTGGTCCATGTATACAACGGAAGAGTATTCCAGTAAAAAATATAAATTAAATTTAAAAAACAAACAAATGTAAGGAGACATCAGCAACTGTGGGTTTCTCCGGGCACATTCCACTCTAATTTATAACCGAAGAACACCACTGGCTGGTAGGTCTGTTTCCCTAGTACCAGCATGCTGAACGTAGAAAGGCTGCCACCCTCTGGCCGTTACCTGCACAAGCAGGTTTAAAGCTTGAGCTAATGGTCACTTCATATGAACTAGTACTGCAGGGCTGTAAATGAAACCTGCCCTCAAAATGTCTTGAGGGAGGTAATGGCCAAACTATTTCAAAAGGTGACACATACTTCAAGTAAACACTTTGAAGAACTAAGCTCTAATCACAGCTGGAAAAATAAAAAGCACATGTCTTAAAGCTCAATTTCAACGCATTATGAGACACATGCAAATTCAACCACAAAGAGGTATCAGCTCAAACCAGTCAGAATAACCATCAGCAAAAAAACTACAAAGAATAAATGCTGAAGGTGCTGTGGAGAAGTGCATACCCTCAACTTTACGTGGGACGTAACCTGGAAAGAGCCACTAAAGAGAACAGAATGGAGGTGCCTTTAAAAGGTAAACATTGAGCTACCATATGATCCAACAGACCCATTCCTGGAACTATAACCTAAGAAGACAGAATTGGAAAGACACAGGCAGGCAAATCTGTATTGCATAGTATTACAATAGCCAAGATATGGAAGTAACCAAAAAGTCCACCGACAGATGGGTGGACAAAGAAGAACTGCTACATGTACACATGGAATATGAGCTAGCGAAAAAATGAAACAATGCCATTTGCAGCACCACAGATGAGTCTAGAAGTAATCACGCAACTTGTAGTAAGTGAGACAGCGAAAGACACATATCCTATCATATCACATACAGGTGTTACCTAAAAATTGAAACAAACGAAGATATTTCCACAGAGAAAGGCAATCACAGATTCAGTACAAAAACTTATGCTTCGCCAAATGGAAAGGTGTGAGGATTGGATACACTACCATATTGAGGTTAACGGAGAGATACAAACACATGTGAAATATATAATCACCAAAGATCTACGGAATACCAAGGGAAGACTACTCAACATAGTGTCATAATCTACATGGGAAAAGGATCTGAAGAAGAATAGATATATGTATATGTGTGAAAGAAGCACATCTTGCACACCTAGAACAAACAAAACATTGTAATCAAGTTTGCTGTGATAAAAAATAAAAATTAAGTTAAAACTAGGAACAAGAAGTAATGAGACATAAACTTAAAGGGCTTTTTCCTGGCACATTCCATTCTAATTTACAACCTAGAACACCACTTCCAGTAAGGCTCTGTTGCCCTAGTAACCAGATTTGGTAAAGGAGAAATGCTGCCGCCTTGTGGCCCATTCCCACAAGAGCAGCTTTTAACCCACAGCTCATGGTCACTTAACATTCACAAGGACTCAGGCCTGTAAAGGACACCTGCCCTCAAAACTGTGCTGAGGTAGGGAATGGATAAAACAATTCAAAACAGGCAACATTTTCAAGAAGATCGTATGAGGAGGTAAGTTTTACTCACTCTCTTTTTAAAAAAAGGAAAATGGATAAAAGCTCAACCTCAGGAAGTATTAGACTCATGCGATCTAATCTACAAAAAGTTTTCAACTCACACCAGTCGACTGACCATCAGCAAAAAGCCTACAAACAATCAATGCTGAAGAGGTTTTAGAGAACTGTGTACCCTCTAGCTGCTGCTGAGATGTAAAGTGGTTAACAGCCAATAATGAGAACAGAAAGGAGCTGCGTTTAAAAGGAAAAATTGAGGTACCATTCAATCCAGCAGGCGCACCAATGGGCCTCTCACCTGAGAAGACCAGAATCAAGAAGACCCGGGCTGCAAAAGCTGCACTGCAGCCTTATTCACAATAGACAAGACAGTGAAGCAACCAAAATGTCCATCAACAGATGAAGGGATAAACAAGAAGTGGTCCATATACACAATGAATACTAGCCATGGAAAACCATGAAACACTGCTCTTTGAGGCACCATAGATGATCTTGGAGATAATCACAGAACATGAGGGAAGTCGGAAAGCAAAAGTCCTATATCCTATGAAATCACTTATAGGCGTTATCTAATAACTGACACAAATGAACATATTTCCACAGGGAAAGGCAATCACAGACTTATAAAAAAAAACTATGCTTACCTAAAAGGAAAGGTGGGGGGAATGGATAAATGAAGATTAGCGTTACCATCTGTATACAAATTCATATTATATACATATATCAAAAAGACCGACCATATAGCAAGGGAGGTTGATGGAACACTCTGTAATAATTTACATGGGAAGAGGATCTCTACATAAATAGATATATATAATGTGTAAATGAACCAGAGTGTGTACACCTTGGACAAACAACATTCGAACCATTACCCCAATGTAAAAAATTAAAACAACAAACTAGAAGTAATGAGACATAAACTTATGGGTGGTTTTCCTGGCACATTCCATTCAAATTTACAACCCAGGTAAACGACTTCCAGAACGGCTCTGCTGCCCTAGTACCCAGATTGGGGAATGGAGAAATGCTGCCTCCTTGTGGCCGTTTCCCACAACAGCAGCTTTAAACCCACTGCAAAAGGTCACTAAATATTCACCAATTCAGTTCTGTAAATGACACCTGCCCTCCAAAAAATACTGAGGTCGAAAATCGACCAAAAAATTCAAGAGTGCAACCTTCCAAAAAGACAATTTGAAGAGGTAGATTGTACTCACACTTTTTTTTTCTTTTTTCTTTTAACACAAAAGAAAAAGGCGTGGAAAAATGATGAATTTTAGGAATTTTTAGAGACATGTAAACCCAAATTACAAAAACCTATCAGCCCACACCAGTCAGAATGGCCCTCGACAAAAATGCTGCAAACAATAAATGCTGACGTGATTGTGGAGAAATGAGTACCCTCGATTCTAAGGGGGACGTGGTAAGAGCCACTAATGAAAGCACAATTGAGGTGCCTTGAAAAGGTAACATTGAGCTACCATACCAGTCAATCAATCATACCCACTGCTGGGTGTATCACCTGAGAAAATGAAAATCCAAAAGTCACAGGCTGGCAATCGTGCACTCCAGCAATAGTTACCATAGGCAACACTTGGAAGCAACGAAAACGTCCATCAACAGAGGAATGCACCAACAAGAAGTGGTCCATGTCCACAATGGAAGATTAGCCATGGAAAACATTGAAGCACTGCTCTTTGAGGCACCATACATGAGCCTGGAGATAATCACACAACATGAAGTAGGACGGAAAGCAAAAGACCTATATCCTATAATATCACTTATGGCATTATCTAATAACTGACACAAATGAACATATTTCCGAAGAGAAAGACACTCACGGGCTTAGAAAACAAACTATGCTCATCTAAAAGGAAAGGAGGGGGGAATTGATAAATGAAGAATAGTGTTACTATACGTATACAAATACGTATTATATACATGTATCAAAAAGACCGAACATATAGAAAGGGAGGTCTATGGAACACTGTAATAGTTTACATGGGAAGAGGATCTGTACATTAATAGACATACATAATGTACAAATGAACCAGACTGTGTACACCTAGGACAAACAAAATTCTAATCTTTACTCTGATTATAAAAAACTAAAAACCCAAGAAGAAGTAATGAGACATGAACTTATGGGGATTTCTCCTGGCAAATTCCATTCTCATTTACAACCTAGGACAACGACTTCCAGAAAGGCTCTGCTGCCCTAGTACCCAGATTGGGGAATGGAGAAATGCTGCCTCCTTGTGGCCGTTTCCCACAACAGCAGCTTTAAACCCACTGCGAAAGGTCACTAAATATTCACCAACTTGCAGTTCTGTAAATGACACCTGCCCTCCAAAAAATTTCTGGGGTCAAAAATCGACCAAAAAATTCAAAAGAGGGCAACCTTCGAAGGAGACAATTTCAAGAGGTATATTGTACACACGGTTTTTTCTTTTAAGTGAAAAGAAAAAGGCGTGGGAAAATGATAAAGTTTAGGAACTTTTAAAGATATGCAAACCGAAATTACAAATACCTCTCAGCTCACAGCAGTCAGAATGGCCATCAGCAAAAATGCTGCAAACAATACATGCTGAAGGGATTGTGGAGAAATGTGTACCCTGAGCTCTAAGGGGGACGTGCTAAGAACCATTACTGTAAACACAATGGAGGTGCTTTGAAAAGGTAAACATTGAGCTACCAGTGAATCAAGCATACCATCTGCTGAGCCTATCACCTGAGAAAATGAGAATCAAAAAGTCACAGGCTGGCAAACCTGTACGCGAGCAATACTTACCATAGTCAACACATGGAAGCAACAAAAATGTCCATCAACAGCGGAATGCACCAAGAAGAAGTGGTCTATGTATACAACGGAAGAGTATTCCAGTAAAAAATATAAATTAAATTTAAAAAACAAACAAATGTAAGGAGACATCAGCAACTGTGGGTTTCTCCGGGCACATTCCACTCTAATTTATAACCGAAGAACACCACTGGCTGGTAGGTCTGTTTCCCTAGTAGCAGTGTGGGGAATGTAGAAAGGCTGCCGCCCTCTGGCCGTTACCTGCAAAAGCAGGTTTAAAGCTTGAGTTAATGGTCACTTCATATGAACTAGTACTGCAGGGCTGTAAATGAAACCTACCCTCAAAATGTCTTGAGGGAGGTAATGGCCAAACTATTTCAAAAGGTGACACATACTTCAAGTAAACACTTTGAAGAACTAAGCTCTAATCACAGCTGGAAAAATAAAAAGCACATGTCTTAAAGCTCAATTTCAACGCATTATGAGACACATGCAAATTCAACCACAAAGAGGTATCAGCTCAAACCAGTCAGAATAACCATCAGCAAAAAAACTACAAAGAATAAATGCTGAAGGTGCTGTGGAGAAGTGCATACCCTCAACTTTACGTGGGACGTAACCTGGAAAGAGCCACTAAAGAGAACAGAATGGAGGTGCCTTTAAAAGGTAAACATTGAGCTACCATATGATCCAACAGACCCATTCCTGGAACTATAACCTAAGAAGACAGAATTGGAAAGACACAGGCAGGCAAATCTGCATTGCATAGTATTACAATAGCCAAGATATGGAAGTAACCAAAAAGTCCACCGACAGATGGGTGGACAAAGAAGAACTGCTACATGTACACATGGAATATGAGCTAGCGAAAAAATGAAACAATGCCATTTGCAGCACCACAGATGAGTCTAGAAGTAATCACGCAACTTGTAGTAAGTGAGACAGCGAAAGACACATATCCTATCATATCACATACAGGTGTTACCTAAAAATTGAAACAAACGAAGATATTTCCACAGAGAAAGGCAATCACAGATTCAGTACAAAAACTTATGCTTCGCCAAATGGAAAGGTGTGAGGATTGGATACACTACCATATTGAGTTTAACGGAGAGATACCAACACATGTGAAATATATAATCACCAAAGATCTACGGAATACCAAGGGAAGACTACTCAACATTGTGTCATAACCTACATGGGAAAAGGATCTGAAGAAGAATAGATATATGTATATGTGTGAAAGAAGCACATCTTGCACACCTAGAACAAACAAAACATTGTAATCAAGTTTGCTGTGATAAAAAATAAAAATTAAGTTAAAACTACGAACAAGAAGTAATGAGACATAAACTTAAAGGGCTTTTTCCTGGCACATTCCATTCTAATTTACAACCTAGAACACCACTTCCAGTAAGGCTCTGTTGCCCTAGTAACCAGATTTGGTAAAGGAGAAATGCTGCCGCCTTGTGGCCCATTCCCGCAAGAGCAGCTTTTAACCCACAGCTAATGGTCACTTAACATTCACAAGGACTCAGGGCTGTAAAGGACACCTGCCCTCAAAATTGTGCTGAGGTAGGGAATGGATAAAACAATTCAAAACAGGCAACATTTTCAAGAAGATAGTATGAAGAGGTAAGTTTTACTCACTCTCTTTTTAAAAAAAGGAAAATGGATAAAAGCTCAACCTCAGGAAGTATTAGACTCATGCAATCTAATCTACAAAAAGTTTTCAACTCACACCAGTCGACTGACCATCAGCAAAAAGCCTACAAACAATCAATGCTGAAGAGGTTTTAGAGAACTCTGTACCCTCTAGCTGCTGGTGAGATGTAAAGTGGTTAACAGCCAATAATGAGAACAGAAAGGAGCTGCGTTTAAAAGGAGAAATTGAGGTACCATTCAATCCAGCAGGCGCACCAATGGGCCTCTCACCTGAGAAGACCAGAATCAAGAAGACCCGGGCTGCAAAAGCTGCACTGCAGCCTTATTCACAATAGACAAGACAGTGAAGCAACCAAAATGTCCATCAACGGATGAAGGGATAAACAAGAAGTGGTCCATGTACACAATGAATACTAGCCATGGAAAACCATGAAACACTGCTCTTTGAGGCACCATAGATGATCTTGGAGATAATCACAGAACATGAGGGAAGTCGGAAAGCAAAAGTCCTATATCCTATGAAATCACTTATAGGCGTTATCTAATAACTGACACAAATGAACATATTTCCACAGGGAAAGGCAATCACAGACTTATAAAAAAAAACTATGCTTACCTAAAAGGAAAGGTGGGGGGAATGGATAAATGAAGATTAGCGTTACCATCTGTATACAAATTCATATTATATACATATATCAAAAAGACCGACCATATAGCAAGGGAGGTTGATGGAACACTCTGTAATAATTTACATGGGAAGAGGATCTCTACATAAATAGATATATATAATGTGTAAATGAACCAGAGTGTGTACACCTTGGACAAACAACATTCGAACCATTACCCCAATGTAAAAAATTAAAACAACAAACTAGAAGTAATGAGACATAAACTTATGGGTGGTTTTCCTGGCACATTCCATTCAAATTTACAACCCAGGTAAACGACTTCCAGAACGGCTCTGCTGCCCTAGTACCCAGATTTGGGAATGGAGAAATGCTGCCTCCTTGTGGCCGTTTCCCACAACAGCAGCTTTAAACCCACTGCAAAAGGTCACTAAATATTCACCAATTCAGTTCTGTAAATGACACCTGCCCTCCAAAAAATACTGAGGTCGAAAATCGACCAAAAAATTCAAGAGTGCAACCTTCCAAAAAGACAATTTGAAGAGGTAGATTGTACTCACACTTTTTTTTTCTTTTTTCTTTTAACACAAAAGAAAAAGGCGTGGAAAAATGATGAATTTTAGGAATTTTTAGAGACATGTAAACCCAAATTACAAAAACCTATCAGCCCACACCAGTCAGAATGGCCCTCGACAAAAATGCTGCAAACAATAAATGCTGACGTGATTGTGGAGAAATGAGTACCCTCGATTCTAAGGGGGACGTGGTAAGAGCCACTAATGAAAGCACAATTGAGGTGCCTTGAAAAGGTAACATTGAGCTACCATACCAGTCAATCAATCATACCCACTGCTGGGTGTATCACCTGAGAAAATGAAAATCCAAAAGTCACAGGCTGGCAATCGTGCACTCCAGCAATAGTTACCATAGGCAACACTTGGAAGCAACGAAAACGTCCATCAACAGAGGAATGCACCAACAAGAAGTGGTCCATGTCCACAATGGAAGATTAGCCATGGAAAACATTGAAGCACTGCTCTTTGAGGCACCATACATGAGCCTGGAGATAATCACACAACATGAAGTAGGACGGAAAGCAAAAGACCTATATCCTATAATATCACTTATGGCATTATCTAATAACTGACACAAATGAACATATTTCCGAAGAGAAAGACACTCACGGGCTTAGAAAACAAACTATGCTCATCTAAAAGGAAAGGAGGGGGGAATTGATAAATGAAGAATAGTGTTACTATACGTATACAAATACGTATTATATACATGTATCAAAAAGACCGAACATATAGAAAGGGAGGTCTATGGAACACTGTAATAGTTTACATGGGAAGAGGATCTGTACATTAATAGACATACATAATGTACAAATGAACCAGACTGTGTACACCTAGGACAAACAAAATTCTAATCTTTACTCTGATTATAAAAAACTAAAAACCCAAGAAGAAGTAATGAGACATGAACTTATGGGGATTTCTCCTGGCAAATTCCATTCTCATTTACAACCTAGGACAACGACTTCCAGAAAGGCTCTGCTGCCCTAGTACCCAGATTGGGGAATGGAGAAATGCTGCCTCCTTGTGGCCATTTCCCACAACAGCAGCTTTAAACCCACTGCGAAAGGTCACTAAATATTCACCAACTTGCAGTTCTGTAAATGACACCTGCCCTCCAAAAAATTTCTGGGGTCAAAAATCGACCAAAAAATTCAAAAGAGGGCAACCTTCGAAGGAGACAATTTCAAGAGGTATATTGTACACACGGTTTTTTCTTTTAAGTGAAAAGAAAAAGGCGTGGGAAAATGATAAAGTTTAGGAACTTTTAAAGATATGCAAACCGAAATTACAAATACCTCTCAGCTCACAGCAGTCAGAATGGCCATCAGCAAAAATGCTGCAAACAATACATGCTGAAGGGATTGTGGAGAAATGTGTACCCTGAGCTCTAAGGGGGACGTGCTAAGAACCATTACTGTAAACACAATGGAGGTGCTTTGAAAAGGTAAACATTGAGCTACCAGTGAATCAAGCATACCATCTGCTGAGCCTATCACCTGAGAAAATGAGAATCAAAAAGTCACAGGCTGGCAAACCTGTACGCCAGCAATACTTACCATAGTCAACACATGGAAGCAACAAAAATGTCCATCAACAGAGGAATGCACCAAGAAGAAGTGGTCCATGTATACAACGGAAGAGTATTCCAGTAAAAAATATAAATTAAATTTAAAAAACAAACAAATGTAAGGAGACATCAGCAACTGTGGGTTTCTCCGGGCACATTCCACTCTAATTTATAACCGAAGAACACCACTGGCTGGTAGGTCTGTTTCCCTAGTACCAGCATGCTGAACGTAGAAAGGCTGCCACCCTCTGGCCGTTACCTGCACAAGCAGGTTTAAAGCTTGAGCTAATGGTCACTTCATATGAACTAGTACTGCAGGGCTGTAAATGAAACCTGCCCTCAAAATGTCTTGAGGGAGGTAATGGCCAAACTATTTCAAAAGGTGACACATACTTCAAGTAAACACTTTGAAGAACTAAGCTCTAATCACAGCTGGAAAAATAAAAAGCACATGTCTTAAAGCTCAATTTCAACGCATTATGAGACACATGCAAATTCAACCACAAAGAGGTATCAGCTCAAACCAGTCAGAATAACCATCAGCAAAAAAACTACAAAGAATAAATGCTGAAGGTGCTGTGGAGAAGTGCATACCCTCTACTTTACGTGGGACGTAACCTGGAAAGAGCCACTAAAGAGAACAGAATGGAGGTGCCTTTAAAAGGTAAACATTGAGCTACCATATGATCCAACAGACCCATTCCTGGAACTATAACCTAAGAAGACAGAATTGGAAAGACACAGGCAGGCAAATCTGCATTGCATAGTATTACAATAGCCAAGATATGGAAGTAACCAAAAAGTCCACCGACAGATGGGTGGACAAAGAAGAACTGCTACATGTACACATGGAATATGAGCTAGCGAAAAAATGAAACAATGCCATTTGCAGCACCACAGATGAGTCTAGAAGTAATCACGCAACTTGTAGTAAGTGAGACAGCGAAAGACACATATCCTATCATATCACATACAGGTGTTACCTAAAAATTGAAACAAACGAAGATATTTCCACAGAGAAAGGCAATCACAGATTCAGTACAAAAACTTATGCTTCGCCAAATGGAAAGGTGTGAGGATTGGATACACTACCATATTGAGGTTAACGGAGAGATACAAACACATGTGAAATATATAATCACCAAAGATCTACGGAATACCAAGGGAAGACTACTCAACATAGTGTCATAATCTACATGGGAAAAGGATCTGAAGAAGAATAGATATATGTATATGTGTGAAAGAAGCACATCTTGCACACCTAGAACAAACAAAACATTGTAATCAAGTTTGCTGTGATAAAAAATAAAAATTAAGTTAAAACTACAAACAAGATGTAATGAGACATAAACTTAAAGGGCTTTTTCCTGGCACATTCCATTCTAATTTACAACCTAGAACACCACTTCCAGTAAGGCTCTGTTGCCCTAGTAACCAGATTTGGTAAAGGAGAAATGCTGCCGCCTTGTGGCCCATTCCCACAAGAGCAGCTTTTAACCCACAGCTCATGGTCACTTAACATTCACAAGGACTCAGGCCTGTAAAGGACACCTGCCCTCAAAACTGTGCTGAGGTAGGGAATGGATAAAACAATTCAAAACAGGCAACATTTTCAAGAAGATCGTATGAGGAGGTAAGTTTTACTCACTCTCTTTTTAAAAAAAGGAAAATGGATAAAAGCTCAACCTCAGGAAGTATTAGACTCATGCGATCTAATCTACAAAAAGTTTTCAACTCACACCAGTCGACTGACCATCAGCAAAAAGCCTACAAACAATCAATGCTGAAGAGGTTTTAGAGAACTGTGTACCCTCTAGCTGCTGCTGAGATGTAAAGTGGTTAACAGCCAATAATGAGAACAGAAAGGAGCTGCGTTTAAAAGGAAAAATTGAGGTACCATTCAATCCAGCAGGCGCACCAATGGGCCTCTCACCTGAGAAGACCAGAATCAAGAAGACCCGGGCTGCAAAAGCTGCACTGCAGCCTTATTCACAATAGACAAGACAGTGAAGCAACCAAAATGTCCATCAACAGATGAAGGGATAAACAAGAAGTGGTCCATATACACAATGAATACTAGCCATGGAAAACAATGAAACACTGCTCTTTGAGGCACCATAGATGATCTTGGAGATAATCACAGAACATGAGGGAAGTCGGAAAGCAAAAGTCCTATATCCTATGAAATCACTTATAGGCGTTATCTAATAACTGACACAAATGAACATATTTCCACAGGGAAAGGCAATCACAGACTTATAAAAAAAAACTATGCTTACCTAAAAGGAAAGGTGGGGGGAATGGATAAATGAAGATTAGCGTTACCATCTGTATACAAATTCATATTATATACATATATCAAAAAGACCGACCATATAGCAAGGGAGGTTGATGGAACACTCTGTAATAATTTACATGGGAAGAGGATCTCTACATAAATAGATATATATAATGTGTAAATGAACCAGAGTGTGTACACCTTGGACAAACAACATTCGAACCATTACCCCAATGTAAAAAATTAAAACAACAAACTAGAAGTAATGAGACATAAACTTATGGGTGGTTTTCCTGGCACATTCCATTCAAATTTACAACCCAGGTAAACGACTTCCAGAACGGCTCTGCTGCCCTAGTACCCAGATTTGGGAATGGAGAAATGCTGCCTCCTTGTGGCCGTTTCCCACAACAGCAGCTTTAAACCCACTGCAAAAGGTCACTAAATATTCACCAATTCAGTTCTGTAAATGACACCTGCCCTCCAAAAAATACTGAGGTCGAAAATCGACCAAAAAATTCAAGAGTGCAACCTTCCAAAAAGACAATTTGAAGAGGTAGATTGTACTCACACTTTTTTTTTCTTTTTTCTTTTAACACAAAAGAAAAAGGCGTGGAAAAATGATGAATTTTAGGAATTTTTAGAGACATGTAAACCCAAATTACAAAAACCTATCAGCCCACACCAGTCAGAATGGCCCTCGACAAAAATGCTGCAAACAATAAATGCTGACGTGATTGTGGAGAAATGAGTACCCTCGATTCTAAGGGGGACGTGGTAAGAGCCACTAATGAAAGCACAATTGAGGTGCCTTGAAAAGGTAACATTGAGCTACCATACCAGTCAATCAATCATACCCACTGCTGGGTGTATCACCTGAGAAAATGAAAATCCAAAAGTCACAGGCTGGCAATCGTGCACTCCAGCAATAGTTACCATAGGCAACACTTGGAAGCAACGAAAACGTCCATCAACAGAGGAATGCACCAACAAGAAGTGGTCCATGTCCACAATGGAAGATTAGCCATGGAAAACATTGAAGCACTGCTCTTTGAGGCACCATACATGAGCCTGGAGATAATCACACAACATGAAGTAGGACGGAAAGCAAAAGACCTATATCCTATAATATCACTTATGGCATTATCTAATAACTGACACAAATGAACATATTTCCGAAGAGAAAGACACTCACGGGCTTAGAAAACAAACTATGCTCATCTAAAAGGAAAGGAGGGGGGAATTGATAAATGAAGAATAGTGTTACTATACGTATACAAATACGTATTATATACATGTATCAAAAAGACCGAACATATAGAAAGGGAGGTCTATGGAACACTGTAATAGTTTACATGGGAAGAGGATCTGTACATTAATAGACATACATAATGTACAAATGAACCAGACTGTGTACACCTAGGACAAACAAAATTCTAATCTTTACTCTGATTATAAAAAACTAAAAACCCAAGAAGAAGTAATGAGACATGAACTTATGGGGATTTCTCCTGGCAAATTCCATTCTCATTTACAACCTAGGACAACGACTTCCAGAAAGGCTCTGCTGCCCTAGTACCCAGATTGGGGAATGGAGAAATGCTGCCTCCTTGTGGCCGTTTCCCACAACAGCAGCTTTAAACCCACTGCGAAAGGTCACTAAATATTCACCAACTTGCAGTTCTGTAAATGACACCTGCCCTCCAAAAAATTTCTGGGGTCAAAAATCGACCAAAAAATTCAAAAGAGGGCAACCTTCGAAGGAGACAATTTCAAGAGGTATATTGTACACACGGTTTTTTCTTTTAAGTGAAAAGAAAAAGGCGTGGGAAAATGATAAAGTTTAGGAACTTTTAAAGATATGCAAACCGAAATTACAAATACCTCTCAGCTCACAGCAGTCAGAATGGCCATCAGCAAAAATGCTGCAAACAATACATGCTGAAGGGATTGTGGAGAAATGTGTACCCTGAGCTCTAAGGGGGACGTGCTAAGAACCATTACTGTAAACACAATGGAGGTGCTTTGAAAAGGTAAACATTGAGCTACCAGTGAATCAAGCATACCATCTGCTGAGCCTATCACCTGAGAAAATGAGAATCAAAAAGTCACAGGCTGGCAAACCTGTACGCCAGCAATACTTACCATAGTCAACACATGGAAGCAACAAAAATGTCCATCAACAGCGGAATGCACCAAGAAGAAGTGGTCTATGTATACAACGGAAGAGTATTCCAGTAAAAAATATAAATTAAATTTAAAAAACAAACAAATGTAAGGAGACATCAGCAACTGTGGGTTTCTCCGGGCACATTCCACTCTAATTTATAACCGAAGAACACCACTGGCTGGTAGGTCTGTTTCCCTAGTACCAGCATGCTGAACGTAGAAAGGCTGCCACCCTCTGGCCGTTACCTGCACAAGCAGGTTTAAAGCTTGAGCTAATGGTCACTTCATATGAACTAGTACTGCAGGGCTGTAAATGAAACCTGCCCTCAAAATGTCTTGAGGGAGGTAATGGCCAAACTATTTCAAAAGGTGACACATACTTCAAGTAAACACTTTGAAGAACTAAGCTCTAATCACAGCTGGAAAAATAAAAAGCACATGTCTTAAAGCTCAATTTCAACGCATTATGAGACACATGCAAATTCAACCACAAAGAGGTATCAGCTCAAACCAGTCAGAATAACCATCAGCAAAAAAACTACAAAGAATAAATGCTGAAGGTGCTGTGGAGAAGTGCATACCCTCAACTTTACGTGGGACGTAACCTGGAAAGAGCCACTAAAGAGAACAGAATGGAGGTGCCTTTAAAAGGTAAACATTGAGCTACCATATGATCCAACAGACCCATTCCTGGAACTATAACCTAAGAAGACAGAATTGGAAAGACACAGGCAGGCAAATCTGCATTGCATAGTATTACAATAGCCAAGATATGGAAGTAACCAAAAAGTCCACCGACAGATGGGTGGACAAAGAAGAACTGCTACATGTACACATGGAATATGAGCTAGCGAAAAAATGAAACAATGCCATTTGCAGCACCACAGATGAGTCTAGAAGTAATCACGCAACTTGTAGTAAGTGAGACAGCGAAAGACACATATCCTATCATATCACATACAGGTGTTACCTAAAAATTGAAACAAACGAAGATATTTCCACAGAGAAAGGCAATCACAGATTCAGTACAAAAACTTATGCTTCGCCAAATGGAAAGGTGTGAGGATTGGATACACTACCATATTGAGGTTAACGGAGAGATACAAACACATGTGAAATATATAATCACCAAAGATCTACGGAATACCAAGGGAAGACTACTCAACATAGTGTCATAATCTACATGGGAAAAGGATCTGAAGAAGAATAGATATATGTATATGTGTGAAAGAAGCACATCTTGCACACCTAGAACAAACAAAACATTGTAATCAAGTTTGCTGTGATAAAAAATAAAAATTAACTTAAAACTAGGAACAAGAAGTAATGAGACATAAACTTAAAGGGCTTTTTCCTGGCACATTCCATTCTAATTTACAACCTAGAACACCACTTCCAGTAAGGCTCTGTTGTCCTAGTAACCAGATTTGGTAAAGGAGAAATGCTGCCGCCTTGTGGCCCATTCCCACAAGAGCAGCTTTTAACCCACAGCTCATGGTCACTTAACATTCACAAGGACTCAGGCCTGTAAAGGACACCTGCCCTCAAAACTGTGCTGAGGTAGGGAATGGATAAAACAATTCAAAACAGGCAACATTTTCAAGAAGATCGTATGAGGAGGTAAGTTTTACTCACTCTCTTTTTAAAAAAAGGAAAATGGATAAAAGCTCAACCTCAGGAAGTATTAGACTCATGCGATCTAATCTACAAAAAGTTTTCAACTCACACCAGTCGACTGACCATCAGCAAAAAGCCTACAAACAATCAATGCTGAAGAGGTTTTAGAGAACTGTGTACCCTCTAGCTGCTGCTGAGATGTAAAGTGGTTAACAGCCAATAATGAGAACAGAAAGGAGCTGCGTTTAAAAGGAAAAATTGAGGTACCATTCAATCCAGCAGGCGCACCAATGGGCCTCTCACCTGAGAAGACCAGAATCAAGAAGACCCGGGCTGCAAAAGCTGCACTGCAGCCTTATTCACAATAGACAAGACAGTGAAGCAACCAAAATGTCCATCAACAGATGAAGGGATAAACAAGAAGTGGTCCATATACACAATGAATACTAGCCATGGAAAACAATGAAACACTGCTCTTTGAGGCACCATAGATGATCTTGGAGATAATCACAGAACATGAGGGAAGTCGGAAAGCAAAAGTCCTATATCCTATGAAATCACTTATAGGCGTTATCTAATAACTGACACAAATGAACATATTTCCACAGGGAAAGGCAATCACAGACTTATAAAAAAAAACTATGCTTACCTAAAAGGAAAGGTGGGGGGAATGGATAAATGAAGATTAGCGTTACCATCTGTATACAAATTCATATTATATACATATATCAAAAAGACCGACCATATAGCAAGGGAGGTTGATGGAACACTCTGTAATAATTTACATGGGAAGAGGATCTCTACATAAATAGATATATATAATGTGTAAATGAACCAGAGTGTGTACACCTTGGACAAACAACATTCGAACCATTACCCCAATGTAAAAAATTAAAACAACAAACTAGAAGTAATGAGACATAAACTTATGGGTGGTTTTCCTGGCACATTCCATTCAAATTTACAACCCAGGTAAACGACTTCCAGAACGGCTCTGCTGCCCTAGTACCCAGATTTGGGAATGGAGAAATGCTGCCTCCTTGTGGCCGTTTCCCACAACAGCAGCTTTAAACCCACTGCAAAAGGTCACTAAATATTCACCAATTCAGTTCTGTAAATGACACCTGCCCTCCAAAAAATACTGAGGTCGAAAATCGACCAAAAAATTCAAGAGTGCAACCTTCCAAAAAGACAATTTGAAGAGGTAGATTGTACTCACACTTTTTTTTTCTTTTTTCTTTTAACACAAAAGAAAAAGGCGTGGAAAAATGATGAATTTTAGGAATTTTTAGAGACATGTAAACCCAAATTACAAAAACCTATCAGCCCACACCAGTCAGAATGGCCCTCGACAAAAATGCTGCAAACAATAAATGCTGACGTGATTGTGGAGAAATGAGTACCCTCGATTCTAAGGGGGACGTGGTAAGAGCCACTAATGAAAGCACAATTGAGGTGCCTTGAAAAGGTAACATTGAGCTACCATACCAGTCAATCAATCATACCCACTGCTGGGTGTATCACCTGAGAAAATGAAAATCCAAAAGTCACAGGCTGGCAATCGTGCACTCCAGCAATAGTTACCATAGGCAACACTTGGAAGCAACGAAAACGTCCATCAACAGAGGAATGCACCAACAAGAAGTGGTCCATGTCCACAATGGAAGATTAGCCATGGAAAACATTGAAGCACTGCTCTTTGAGGCACCATACATGAGCCTGGAGATAATCACACAACATGAAGTAGGACGGAAAGCAAAAGACCTATATCCTATAATATCACTTATGGCATTATCTAATAACTGACACAAATGAACATATTTCCGAAGAGAAAGACACTCACGGGCTTAGAAAACAAACTATGCTCATCTAAAAGGAAAGGAGGGGGGAATTGATAAATGAAGAATAGTGTTACTATACGTATACAAATACGTATTATATACATGTATCAAAAAGACCGAACATATAGAAAGGGAGGTCTATGGAACACTGTAATAGTTTACATGGGAAGAGGATCTGTACATTAATAGACATACATAATGTACAAATGAACCAGACTGTGTACACCTAGGACAAACAAAATTCTAATCTTTACTCTGATTATAAAAAACTAAAAACCCAAGAAGAAGTAATGAGACATGAACTTATGGGGATTTCTCCTGGCAAATTCCATTCTCATTTACAACCTAGGACAACGACTTCCAGAAAGGCTCTGCTGCCCTAGTACCCAGATTGGGGAATGGAGAAATGCTGCCTCCTTGTGGCCGTTTCCCACAACAGCAGCTTTAAACCCACTGCGAAAGGTCACTAAATATTCACCAACTTGCAGTTCTGTAAATGACACCTGCCCTCCAAAAAATTTCTGGGGTCAAAAATCGACCAAAAAATTCAAAAGAGGGCAACCTTCGAAGGAGACAATTTCAAGAGGTATATTGTACACACGGTTTTTTCTTTTAAGTGAAAAGAAAAAGGCGTGGGAAAATGATAAAGTTTAGGAACTTTTAAAGATATGCAAACCGAAATTACAAATACCTCTCAGCTCACAGCAGTCAGAATGGCCATCAGCAAAAATGCTGCAAACAATACATGCTGAAGGGATTGTGGAGAAATGTGTACCCTGAGCTCTAAGGGGGACGTGCTAAGAACCATTACTGTAAACACAATGGAGGTGCTTTGAAAAGGTAAACATTGAGCTACCAGTGAATCAAGCATACCATCTGCTGAGCCTATCACCTGAGAAAATGAGAATCAAAAAGTCACAGGCTGGCAAACCTGTACGCCAGCAATACTTACCATAGTCAACACATGGAAGCAACAAAAATGTCCATCAACAGCGGAATGCACCAAGAAGAAGTGGTCTATGTATACAACGGAAGAGTATTCCAGTAAAAAATATAAATTAAATTTAAAAAACAAACAAATGTAAGGAGACATCAGCAACTGTGGGTTTCTCCGGGCACATTCCACTCTAATTTATAACCGAAGAACACCACTGGCTGGTAGGTCTGTTTCCCTAGTACCAGCATGCTGAACGTAGAAAGGCTGCCACCCTCTGGCCGTTACCTGCACAAGCAGGTTTAAAGCTTGAGTTAATGGTCACTTCATATGAACTAGTACTGCAGGGCTGTAAATGAAACCTGCCCTCAAAATGTCTTGAGGGAGGTAATGGCCAAACTATTTCAAAAGGTGACACATACTTCAAGTAAACACTTTGAAGAACTAAGCTCTAATCACAGCTGGAAAAATAAAAAGCACATGTCTTAAAGCTCAATTTCAACGCATTATGAGACACATGCAAATTCAACCACAAAGAGGTATCAGCTCAAACCAGTCAGAATAACCATCAGCAAAAAAACTACAAAGAATAAATGCTGAAGGTGCTGTGGAGAAGTGCATACCCTCAACTTTACGTGGGACGTAACCTGGAAAGAGCCACTAAAGAGAACAGAATGGAGGTGCCTTTAAAAGGTAAACATTGAGCTACCATATGATCCAACAGACCCATTCCTGGAACTATAACCTAAGAAGACAGAATTGGAAAGACACAGGCAGGCAAATCTGCATTGCATAGTATTACAATAGCCAAGATATGGAAGTAACCAAAAAGTCCACCGACAGATGGGTGGACAAAGAAGAACTGCTACATGTACACATGGAATATGAGCTAGCGAAAAAATGAAACAATGCCATTTGCAGCACCACAGATGAGTCTAGAAGTAATCACGCAACTTGTAGTAAGTGAGACAGCGAAAGACACATATCCTATCATATCACATACAGGTGTTACCTAAAAATTGAAACAAACGAAGATATTTCCACAGAGAAAGGCAATCACAGATTCAGTACAAAAACTTATGCTTCGCCAAATGGAAAGGTGTGAGGATTGGATACACTACCATATTGAGGTTAACGGAGAGATACCAACACATGTGAAATATATAATCACCAAAGATCTACGGAATACCAAGGGAAGACTACTCAACATAGTGTCATAATCTACATGGGAAAAGGATCTGAAGAAGAATAGATATATGTATATGTGTGAAAGAAGCACATCTTGCACACCTAGAACAAACAAAACATTGTAATCAAGTTTGCTGTGATAAAAAATAAAAATTAACTTAAAACTACGAACAAGAAGTAATGAGACATAAACTTAAAGGGCTTTTTCCTGGCACATTCCATTCTAATTTACAACCTAGAACACCACTTCCAGTAAGGCTCTGTTGCCCTAGTAACCAGATTTGGTAAAGGAGAAATGCTGCCGCCTTGTGGCCCATTCCCACAAGAGCAGCTTTTAACCCACAGCTCATGGTCACTTAACATTCACAAGGACTCAGGCCTGTAAAGGACACCTGCCCTCAAAACTGTGCTGAGGTAGGGAATGGATAAAACAATTCAAAACAGGCAACATTTTCAAGAAGATCGTATGAGGAGGTAAGTTTTACTCACTCTCTTTTTAAAAAAAGGAAAATGGATAAAAGCTCAACCTCAGGAAGTATTAGACTCATGCGATCTAATCTACAAAAAGTTTTCAACTCACACCAGTCGACTGACCATCAGCAAAAAGCCTACAAACAATCAATGCTGAAGAGGTTTTAGAGAACTCTGTACCCTCTAGCTGCTGGTGAGATGTAAAGTGGTTAACAGCCAATAATGAGAACAGAAAGGAGCTGCGTTTAAAAGGAAAAATTGAGGTACCATTCAATCCAGCAGGCGCACCAATGGGCCTCTCACCTGAGAAGACCAGAATCAAGAAGACCCGGGCTGCAAAAGCTGCACTGCAGCCTTATTCACAATAGACAAGACAGTGAAGCAACCAAAATGTCCATCAACAGATGAAGGGATAAAGAAGAAGTGGTCCATATACACAATGAATACTAGCCATGGAAAACAATGAAACACTGCTCTTTGAGGCACCATAGATGATCTTGGAGATAATCACAGAACATGAGGGAAGTCGGAAAGCAAAAGTCCTATATCCTATGAAATCACTTATAGGCGTTATCTAATAACTGACACAAATGAACATATTTCCACAGGGAAAGGCAATCACAGACTTATAAAAAAAAACTATGCTTACCTAAAAGGAAAGGTGGGGGGAATGGATAAATGAAGATTAGCGTTACCATCTGTATACAAATTCATATTATATACATATATCAAAAAGACCGACCATATAGCAAGGGAGGTTGATGGAACACTCTGTAATAATTTACATGGGAAGAGGATCTCTACATAAATAGATATATATAATGTGTAAATGAACCAGAGTGTGTACACCTTGGACAAACAACATTCGAACCATTACCCCAATGTAAAAAATTAAAACAACGAACTAGAAGTAATGAGACATAAACTTATGGGTGGTTTTCCTGGCACATTCCATTCAAATTTACAACCCAGGTAAACGACTTCCAGAACGGCTCTGCTGCCCTAGTACCCAGATTGGGGAATGGAGAAATGCTGCCTCCTTGTGGCCGTTTCCCACAACAGCAGCTTTAAACCCACTGCAAAAGGTCACTAAATATTCACCAATTCAGTTCTGTAAATGACACCTGCCCTCCAAAAAATACTGAGGTCGAAAATCGACCAAAAAATTCAAGAGTGCAACCTTCCAAAAAGACAATTTGAAGAGGTAGATTGTACTCACACTTTTTTTTTCTTTTTTCTTTTAACACAAAAGAAAAAGGCGTGGAAAAATGATGAATTTTAGGAATTTTTAGAGACATGTAAACCCAAATTACAAAAACCTATCAGCCCACACCAGTCAGAATGGCCCTCGACAAAAATGCTGCAAACAATAAATGCTGACGTGATTGTGGAGAAATGAGTACCCTCGATTCTAAGGGGGACGTGGTAAGAGCCACTAATGAAAGCACAATTGAGGTGCCTTGAAAAGGTAACATTGAGCTACCATACCAGTCAATCAATCATACCCACTGCTGGGTGTATCACCTGAGAAAATGAAAATCCAAAAGTCACAGGCTGGCAATCGTGCACTCCAGCAATAGTTACCATAGGCAACACTTGGAAGCAACGAAAACGTCCATCAACAGAGGAATGCACCAACAAGAAGTGGTCCATGTCCACAATGGAAGATTAGCCATGGAAAACATTGAAGCACTGCTCTTTGAGGCACCATACATGAGCCTGGAGATAATCACACAACATGAAGTAGGACGGAAAGCAAAAGACCTATATCCTATAATATCACTTATGGCATTATCTAATAACTGACACAAATGAACATATTTCCGAAGAGAAAGACACTCACGGGCTTAGAAAACAAACTATGCTCATCTAAAAGGAAAGGAGGGGGGAATTGATAAATGAAGAATAGTGTTACTATACGTATACAAATACGTATTATATACATGTATCAAAAAGACCGAACATATAGAAAGGGAGGTCTATGGAACACTGTAATAGTTTACATGGGAAGAGGATCTGTACATTAATAGACATACATAATGTACAAATGAACCAGACTGTGTACACCTAGGACAAACAAAATTCTAATCTTTACTCTGATTATAAAAAACTAAAAACCCAAGAAGAAGTAATGAGACATGAACTTATGGGGATTTCTCCTGGCAAATTCCATTCTCATTTACAACCTAGGACAACGACTTCCAGAAAGGCTCTGCTGCCCTAGTACCCAGATTGGGGAATGGAGAAATGCTGCCTCCTTGTGGCCATTTCCCACAACAGCAGCTTTAAACCCACTGCGAAAGGTCACTAAATATTCACCAACTTGCAGTTCTGTAAATGACACCTGCCCTCCAAAAAATTTCTGGGGTCAAAAATCGACCAAAAAATTCAAAAGAGGGCAACCTTCGAAGGAGACAATTTCAAGAGGTATATTGTACACACGGTTTTTTCTTTTAAGTGAAAAGAAAAAGGCGTGGGAAAATGATAAAGTTTAGGAACTTTTAAAGATATGCAAACCGAAATTACAAATACCTCTCAGCTCACAGCAGTCAGAATGGCCATCAGCAAAAATGCTGCAAACAATACATGCTGAAGGGATTGTGGAGAAATGTGTACCCTGAGCTCTAAGGGGGACGTGCTAAGAACCATTACTGTAAACACAATGGAGGTGCTTTGAAAAGGTAAACATTGAGCTACCAGTGAATCAAGCATACCATCTGCTGAGCCTATCACCTGAGAAAATGAGAATCAAAAAGTCACAGGCTGGCAAACCTGTACGCCAGCAATACTTACCATAGTCAACACATGGAAGCAACAAAAATGTCCATCAACAGAGGAATGCACCAAGAAGAAGTGGTCCATGTATACAACGGAAGAGTATTCCAGTAAAAAATATAAATTAAATTTAAAAAACAAACAAATGTAAGGAGACATCAGCAACTGTGGGTTTCTCCGGGCACATTCCACTCTAATTTATAACCGAAGAACACCACTGGCTGGTAGGTCTGTTTCCCTAGTACCAGCATGCTGAACGTAGAAAGGCTGCCACCCTCTGGCCGTTACCTGCACAAGCAGGTTTAAAGCTTGAGCTAATGGTCACTTCATATGAACTAGTACTGCAGGGCTGTAAATGAAACCTGCCCTCAAAATGTCTTGAGGGAGGTAATGGCCAAACTATTTCAAAAGGTGACACATACTTCAAGTAAACACTTTGAAGAACTAAGCTCTAATCACAGCTGGAAAAATAAAAAGCACATGTCTTAAAGCTCAATTTCAACGCATTATGAGACACATGCAAATTCAACCACAAAGAGGTATCAGCTCAAACCAGTCAGAATAACCATCAGCAAAAAAACTACAAAGAATAAATGCTGAAGGTGCTGTGGAGAAGTGCATACCCTCTACTTTACGTGGGACGTAACCTGGAAAGAGCCACTAAAGAGAACAGAATGGAGGTGCCTTTAAAAGGTAAACATTGAGCTACCATATGATCCAACAGACCCATTCCTGGAACTATAACCTAAGAAGACAGAATTGGAAAGACACAGGCAGGCAAATCTGCATTGCATAGTATTACAATAGCCAAGATATGGAAGTAACCAAAAAGTCCACCGACAGATGGGTGGACAAAGAAGAACTGCTACATGTACACATGGAATATGAGCTAGCGAAAAAATGAAACAATGCCATTTGCAGCACCACAGATGAGTCTAGAAGTAATCACGCAACTTGTAGTAAGTGAGACAGCGAAAGACACATATCCTATCATATCACATACAGGTGTTACCTAAAAATTGAAACAAACGAAGATATTTCCACAGAGAAAGGCAATCACAGATTCAGTACAAAAACTTATGCTTCGCCAAATGGAAAGGTGTGAGGATTGGATACACTACCATATTGAGGTTAACGGAGAGATACAAACACATGTGAAATATATAATCACCAAAGATCTACGGAATACCAAGGGAAGACTACTCAACATAGTGTCATAATCTACATGGGAAAAGGATCTGAAGAAGAATAGATATATGTATATGTGTGAAAGAAGCACATCTTGCACACCTAGAACAAACAAAACATTGTAATCAAGTTTGCTGTGATAAAAAATAAAAATTAAGTTAAAACTACAAACAAGATGTAATGAGACATAAACTTAAAGGGCTTTTTCCTGGCACATTCCATTCTAATTTACAACCTAGAACACCACTTCCAGTAAGGCTCTGTTGCCCTAGTAACCAGATTTGGTAAAGGAGAAATGCTGCCGCCTTGTGGCCCATTCCCACAAGAGCAGCTTTTAACCCACAGCTCATGGTCACTTAACATTCACAAGGACTCAGGCCTGTAAAGGACACCTGCCCTCAAAACTGTGCTGAGGTAGGGAATGGATAAAACAATTCAAAACAGGCAACATTTTCAAGAAGATCGTATGAGGAGGTAAGTTTTACTCACTCTCTTTTTAAAAAAAGGAAAATGGATAAAAGCTCAACCTCAGGAAGTATTAGACTCATGCGATCTAATCTACAAAAAGTTTTCAACTCACACCAGTCGACTGACCATCAGCAAAAAGCCTACAAACAATCAATGCTGAAGAGGTTTTAGAGAACTGTGTACCCTCTAGCTGCTGCTGAGATGTAAAGTGGTTAACAGCCAATAATGAGAACAGAAAGGAGCTGCGTTTAAAAGGAAAAATTGAGGTACCATTCAATCCAGCAGGCGCACCAATGGGCCTCTCACCTGAGAAGACCAGAATCAAGAAGACCCGGGCTGCAAAAGCTGCACTGCAGCCTTATTCACAATAGACAAGACAGTGAAGCAACCAAAATGTCCATCAACAGATGAAGGGATAAACAAGAAGTGGTCCATATACACAATGAATACTAGCCATGGAAAACAATGAAACACTGCTCTTTGAGGCACCATAGATGATCTTGGAGATAATCACAGAACATGAGGGAAGTCGGAAAGCAAAAGTCCTATATCCTATGAAATCACTTATAGGCGTTATCTAATAACTGACACAAATGAACATATTTCCACAGGGAAAGGCAATCACAGACTTATAAAAAAAAACTATGCTTACCTAAAAGGAAAGGTGGGGGGAATGGATAAATGAAGATTAGCGTTACCATCTGTATACAAATTCATATTATATACATATATCAAAAAGACCGACCATATAGCAAGGGAGGTTGATGGAACACTCTGTAATAATTTACATGGGAAGAGGATCTCTACATAAATAGATATATATAATGTGTAAATGAACCAGAGTGTGTACACCTTGGACAAACAACATTCGAACCATTACCCCAATGTAAAAAATTAAAACAACAAACTAGAAGTAATGAGACATAAACTTATGGGTGGTTTTCCTGGCACATTCCATTCAAATTTACAACCCAGGTAAACGACTTCCAGAACGGCTCTGCTGCCCTAGTACCCAGATTTGGGAATGGAGAAATGCTGCCTCCTTGTGGCCGTTTCCCACAACAGCAGCTTTAAACCCACTGCAAAAGGTCACTAAATATTCACCAATTCAGTTCTGTAAATGACACCTGCCCTCCAAAAAATACTGAGGTCGAAAATCGACCAAAAAATTCAAGAGTGCAACCTTCCAAAAAGACAATTTGAAGAGGTAGATTGTACTCACACTTTTTTTTTCTTTTTTCTTTTAACACAAAAGAAAAAGGCGTGGAAAAATGATGAATTTTAGGAATTTTTAGAGACATGTAAACCCAAATTACAAAAACCTATCAGCCCACACCAGTCAGAATGGCCCTCGACAAAAATGCTGCAAACAATAAATGCTGACGTGATTGTGGAGAAATGAGTACCCTCGATTCTAAGGGGGACGTGGTAAGAGCCACTAATGAAAGCACAATTGAGGTGCCTTGAAAAGGTAACATTGAGCTACCATACCAGTCAATCAATCATACCCACTGCTGGGTGTATCACCTGAGAAAATGAAAATCCAAAAGTCACAGGCTGGCAATCGTGCACTCCAGCAATAGTTACCATAGGCAACACTTGGAAGCAACGAAAACGTCCATCAACAGAGGAATGCACCAAGAAGAAGTGGTCCATGTCCACAATGGAATATTAGCCATGGAAAACATTGAAGCACTGCTCTTTGAGGCACCATACATGAGCCTGGAGATAATCACACAACATGAAGTAGGACGGAAAGCAAAAGACCTATATCCTATAATATCACTTATGGCATTATCTAATAACTGACACAAATGAACATATTTCCGAAGAGAAAGACACTCACGGGCTTAGAAAACAAACTATGCTCATCTAAAAGGAAAGGAGGGGGGAATTGATAAATGAAGAATAGTGTTACTATACGTATACAAATACGTATTATATACATGTATCAAAAAGACCGAACATATAGAAAGGGAGGTCTATGGAACACTGTAATAGTTTACATGGGAAGAGGATCTGTACATTAATAGACATACATAATGTACAAATGAACCAGACTGTGTACACCTAGGACAAACAAAATTCTAATCTTTACTCTGATTATAAAAAACTAAAAACCCAAGAAGAAGTAATGAGACATGAACTTATGGGGATTTCTCCTGGCAAATTCCATTCTCATTTACAACCTAGGACAACGACTTCCAGAAAGGCTCTGCTGCCCTAGTACCCAGATTGGGGAATGGAGAAATGCTGCCTCCTTGTGGCCGTTTCCCACAACAGCAGCTTTAAACCCACTGCGAAAGGTCACTAAATATTCACCAACTTGCAGTTCTGTAAATGACACCTGCCCTCCAAAAAATTTCTGGGGTCAAAAATCGACCAAAAAATTCAAAAGAGGGCAACCTTCGAAGGAGACAATTTCAAGAGGTATATTGTACACACGGTTTTTTCTTTTAAGTGAAAAGAAAAAGGCGTGGGAAAATGATAAAGTTTAGGAACTTTTAAAGATATGCAAACCGAAATTACAAATACCTCTCAGCTCACAGCAGTCAGAATGGCCATCAGCAAAAATGCTGCAAACAATACATGCTGAAGGGATTGTGGAGAAATGTGTACCCTGAGCTCTAAGGGGGACGTGCTAAGAACCATTACTGTAAACACAATGGAGGTGCTTTGAAAAGGTAAACATTGAGCTACCAGTGAATCAAGCATACCATCTGCTGAGCCTATCACCTGAGAAAATGAGAATCAAAAAGTCACAGGCTGGCAAACCTGTACGCCAGCAATACTTACCATAGTCAACACATGGAAGCAACAAAAATGTCCATCAACAGCGGAATGCACCAAGAAGAAGTGGTCTATGTATACAACGGAAGAGTATTCCAGTAAAAAATATAAATTAAATTTAAAAAACAAACAAATGTAAGGAGACATCAGCAACTGTGGGTTTCTCCGGGCACATTCCACTCTAATTTATAACCGAAGAACACCACTGGCTGGTAGGTCTGTTTCCCTAGTACCAGCATGCTGAACGTAGAAAGGCTGCCACCCTCTGGCCGTTACCTGCACAAGCAGGTTTAAAGCTTGAGCTAATGGTCACTTCATATGAACTAGTACTGCAGGGCTGTAAATGAAACCTGCCCTCAAAATGTCTTGAGGGAGGTAATGGCCAAACTATTTCAAAAGGTGACACATACTTCAAGTAAACACTTTGAAGAACTAAGCTCTAATCACAGCTGGAAAAATAAAAAGCACATGTCTTAAAGCTCAATTTCAACGCATTATGAGACACATGCAAATTCAACCACAAAGAGGTATCAGCTCAAACCAGTCAGAATAACCATCAGCAAAAAAACTACAAAGAATAAATGCTGAAGGTGCTGTGGAGAAGTGCATACCCTCAACTTTACGTGGGACGTAACCTGGAAAGAGCCACTAAAGAGAACAGAATGGAGGTGCCTTTAAAAGGTAAACATTGAGCTACCATATGATCCAACAGACCCATTCCTGGAACTATAACCTAAGAAGACAGAATTGGAAAGACACAGGCAGGCAAATCTGCATTGCATAGTATTACAATAGCCAAGATATGGAAGTAACCAAAAAGTCCACCGACAGATGGGTGGACAAAGAAGAACTGCTACATGTACACATGGAATATGAGCTAGCGAAAAAATGAAACAATGCCATTTGCAGCACCACAGATGAGTCTAGAAGTAATCACGCAACTTGTAGTAAGTGAGACAGCGAAAGACACATATCCTATCATATCACATACAGGTGTTACCTAAAAATTGAAACAAACGAAGATATTTCCACAGAGAAAGGCAATCACAGATTCAGTACAAAAACTTATGCTTCGCCAAATGGAAAGGTGTGAGGATTGGATACACTACCATATTGAGGTTAACGGAGAGATACAAACACATGTGAAATATATAATCACCAAAGATCTACGGAATACCAAGGGAAGACTACTCAACATAGTGTCATAATCTACATGGGAAAAGGATCTGAAGAAGAATAGATATATGTATATGTGTGAAAGAAGCACATCTTGCACACCTAGAACAAACAAAACATTGTAATCAAGTTTGCTGTGATAAAAAATAAAAATTAACTTAAAACTAGGAACAAGAAGTAATGAGACATAAACTTAAAGGGCTTTTTCCTGGCACATTCCATTCTAATTTACAACCTAGAACACCACTTCCAGTAAGGCTCTGTTGTCCTAGTAACCAGATTTGGTAAAGGAGAAATGCTGCCGCCTTGTGGCCCATTCCCACAAGAGCAGCTTTTAACCCACAGCTCATGGTCACTTAACATTCACAAGGACTCAGGCCTGTAAAGGACACCTGCCCTCAAAACTGTGCTGAGGTAGGGAATGGATAAAACAATTCAAAACAGGCAACATTTTCAAGAAGATCGTATGAGGAGGTAAGTTTTACTCACTCTCTTTTTAAAAAAAGGAAAATGGATAAAAGCTCAACCTCAGGAAGTATTAGACTCATGCGATCTAATCTACAAAAAGTTTTCAACTCACACCAGTCGACTGACCATCAGCAAAAAGCCTACAAACAATCAATGCTGAAGAGGTTTTAGAGAACTGTGTACCCTCTAGCTGCTGCTGAGATGTAAAGTGGTTAACAGCCAATAATGAGAACAGAAAGGAGCTGCGTTTAAAAGGAAAAATTGAGGTACCATTCAATCCAGCAGGCGCACCAATGGGCCTCTCACCTGAGAAGACCAGAATCAAGAAGACCCGGGCTGCAAAAGCTGCACTGCAGCCTTATTCACAATAGACAAGACAGTGAAGCAACCAAAATGTCCATCAACAGATGAAGGGATAAACAAGAAGTGGTCCATATACACAATGAATACTAGCCATGGAAAACAATGAAACACTGCTCTTTGAGGCACCATAGATGATCTTGGAGATAATCACAGAACATGAGGGAAGTCGGAAAGCAAAAGTCCTATATCCTATGAAATCACTTATAGGCGTTATCTAATAACTGACACAAATGAACATATTTCCACAGGGAAAGGCAATCACAGACTTATAAAAAAAAACTATGCTTACCTAAAAGGAAAGGTGGGGGGAATGGATAAATGAAGATTAGCGTTACCATCTGTATACAAATTCATATTATATACATATATCAAAAAGACCGACCATATAGCAAGGGAGGTTGATGGAACACTCTGTAATAATTTACATGGGAAGAGGATCTCTACATAAATAGATATATATAATGTGTAAATGAACCAGAGTGTGTACACCTTGGACAAACAACATTCGAACCATTACCCCAATGTAAAAAATTAAAACAACAAACTAGAAGTAATGAGACATAAACTTATGGGTGGTTTTCCTGGCACATTCCATTCAAATTTACAACCCAGGTAAACGACTTCCAGAACGGCTCTGCTGCCCTAGTACCCAGATTTGGGAATGGAGAAATGCTGCCTCCTTGTGGCCGTTTCCCACAACAGCAGCTTTAAACCCACTGCAAAAGGTCACTAAATATTCACCAATTCAGTTCTGTAAATGACACCTGCCCTCCAAAAAATACTGAGGTCGAAAATCGACCAAAAAATTCAAGAGTGCAACCTTCCAAAAAGACAATTTGAAGAGGTAGATTGTACTCACACTTTTTTTTTCTTTTTTCTTTTAACACAAAAGAAAAAGGCGTGGAAAAATGATGAATTTTAGGAATTTTTAGAGACATGTAAACCCAAATTACAAAAACCTATCAGCCCACACCAGTCAGAATGGCCCTCGACAAAAATGCTGCAAACAATAAATGCTGACGTGATTGTGGAGAAATGAGTACCCTCGATTCTAAGGGGGACGTGGTAAGAGCCACTAATGAAAGCACAATTGAGGTGCCTTGAAAAGGTAACATTGAGCTACCATACCAGTCAATCAATCATACCCACTGCTGGGTGTATCACCTGAGAAAATGAAAATCCAAAAGTCACAGGCTGGCAATCGTGCACTCCAGCAATAGTTACCATAGGCAACACTTGGAAGCAACGAAAACGTCCATCAACAGAGGAATGCACCAACAAGAAGTGGTCCATGTCCACAATGGAAGATTAGCCATGGAAAACATTGAAGCACTGCTCTTTGAGGCACCATACATGAGCCTGGAGATAATCACACAACATGAAGTAGGACGGAAAGCAAAAGACCTATATCCTATAATATCACTTATGGCATTATCTAATAACTGACACAAATGAACATATTTCCGAAGAGAAAGACACTCACGGGCTTAGAAAACAAACTATGCTCATCTAAAAGGAAAGGAGGGGGGAATTGATAAATGAAGAATAGTGTTACTATACGTATACAAATACGTATTATATACATGTATCAAAAAGACCGAACATATAGAAAGGGAGGTCTATGGAACACTGTAATAGTTTACATGGGAAGAGGATCTGTACATTAATAGACATACATAATGTACAAATGAACCAGACTGTGTACACCTAGGACAAACAAAATTCTAATCTTTACTCTGATTATAAAAAACTAAAAACCCAAGAAGAAGTAATGAGACATGAACTTATGGGGATTTCTCCTGGCAAATTCCATTCTCATTTACAACCTAGGACAACGACTTCCAGAAAGGCTCTGCTGCCCTAGTACCCAGATTGGGGAATGGAGAAATGCTGCCTCCTTGTGGCCGTTTCCCACAACAGCAGCTTTAAACCCACTGCGAAAGGTCACTAAATATTCACCAACTTGCAGTTCTGTAAATGACACCTGCCCTCCAAAAAATTTCTGGGGTCAAAAATCGACCAAAAAATTCAAAAGAGGGCAACCTTCGAAGGAGACAATTTCAAGAGGTATATTGTACACACGGTTTTTTCTTTTAAGTGAAAAGAAAAAGGCGTGGGAAAATGATAAAGTTTAGGAACTTTTAAAGATATGCAAACCGAAATTACAAATACCTCTCAGCTCACAGCAGTCAGAATGGCCATCAGCAAAAATGCTGCAAACAATACATGCTGAAGGGATTGTGGAGAAATGTGTACCCTGAGCTCTAAGGGGGACGTGCTAAGAACCATTACTGTAAACACAATGGAGGTGCTTTGAAAAGGTAAACATTGAGCTACCAGTGAATCAAGCATACCATCTGCTGAGCCTATCACCTGAGAAAATGAGAATCAAAAAGTCACAGGCTGGCAAACCTGTACGCCAGCAATACTTACCATAGTCAACACATGGAAGCAACAAAAATGTCCATCAACAGCGGAATGCACCAAGAAGAAGTGGTCTATGTATACAACGGAAGAGTATTCCAGTAAAAAATATAAATTAAATTTAAAAAACAAACAAATGTAAGGAGACATCAGCAACTGTGGGTTTCTCCGGGCACATTCCACTCTAATTTATAACCGAAGAACACCACTGGCTGGTAGGTCTGTTTCCCTAGTACCAGCATGCTGAACGTAGAAAGGCTGCCACCCTCTGGCCGTTACCTGCACAAGCAGGTTTAAAGCTTGAGTTAATGGTCACTTCATATGAACTAGTACTGCAGGGCTGTAAATGAAACCTGCCCTCAAAATGTCTTGAGGGAGGTAATGGCCAAACTATTTCAAAAGGTGACACATACTTCAAGTAAACACTTTGAAGAACTAAGCTCTAATCACAGCTGGAAAAATAAAAAGCACATGTCTTAAAGCTCAATTTCAACGCATTATGAGACACATGCAAATTCAACCACAAAGAGGTATCAGCTCAAACCAGTCAGAATAACCATCAGCAAAAAAACTACAAAGAATAAATGCTGAAGGTGCTGTGGAGAAGTGCATACCCTCAACTTTACGTGGGACGTAACCTGGAAAGAGCCACTAAAGAGAACAGAATGGAGGTGCCTTTAAAAGGTAAACATTGAGCTACCATATGATCCAACAGACCCATTCCTGGAACTATAACCTAAGAAGACAGAATTGGAAAGACACAGGCAGGCAAATCTGCATTGCATAGTATTACAATAGCCAAGATATGGAAGTAACCAAAAAGTCCACCGACAGATGGGTGGACAAAGAAGAACTGCTACATGTACACATGGAATATGAGCTAGCGAAAAAATGAAACAATGCCATTTGCAGCACCACAGATGAGTCTAGAAGTAATCACGCAACTTGTAGTAAGTGAGACAGCGAAAGACACATATCCTATCATATCACATACAGGTGTTACCTAAAAATTGAAACAAACGAAGATATTTCCACAGAGAAAGGCAATCACAGATTCAGTACAAAAACTTATGCTTCGCCAAATGGAAAGGTGTGAGGATTGGATACACTACCATATTGAGGTTAACGGAGAGATACCAACACATGTGAAATATATAATCACCAAAGATCTACGGAATACCAAGGGAAGACTACTCAACATAGTGTCATAATCTACATGGGAAAAGGATCTGAAGAAGAATAGATATATGTATATGTGTGAAAGAAGCACATCTTGCACACCTAGAACAAACAAAACATTGTAATCAAGTTTGCTGTGATAAAAAATAAAAATTAACTTAAAACTACGAACAAGAAGTAATGAGACATAAACTTAAAGGGCTTTTTCCTGGCACATTCCATTCTAATTTACAACCTAGAACACCACTTCCAGTAAGGCTCTGTTGCCCTAGTAACCAGATTTGGTAAAGGAGAAATGCTGCCGCCTTGTGGCCCATTCCCACAAGAGCAGCTTTTAACCCACAGCTCATGGTCACTTAACATTCACAAGGACTCAGGCCTGTAAAGGACACCTGCCCTCAAAACTGTGCTGAGGTAGGGAATGGATAAAACAATTCAAAACAGGCAACATTTTCAAGAAGATCGTATGAGGAGGTAAGTTTTACTCACTCTCTTTTTAAAAAAAGGAAAATGGATAAAAGCTCAACCTCAGGAAGTATTAGACTCATGCGATCTAATCTACAAAAAGTTTTCAACTCACACCAGTCGACTGACCATCAGCAAAAAGCCTACAAACAATCAATGCTGAAGAGGTTTTAGAGAACTCTGTACCCTCTAGCTGCTGGTGAGATGTAAAGTGGTTAACAGCCAATAATGAGAACAGAAAGGAGCTGCGTTTAAAAGGAAAAATTGAGGTACCATTCAATCCAGCAGGCGCACCAATGGGCCTCTCACCTGAGAAGACCAGAATCAAGAAGACCCGGGCTGCAAAAGCTGCACTGCAGCCTTATTCACAATAGACAAGACAGTGAAGCAACCAAAATGTCCATCAACAGATGAAGGGATAAAGAAGAAGTGGTCCATATACACAATGAATACTAGCCATGGAAAACAATGAAACACTGCTCTTTGAGGCACCATAGATGATCTTGGAGATAATCACAGAACATGAGGGAAGTCGGAAAGCAAAAGTCCTATATCCTATGAAATCACTTATAGGCGTTATCTAATAACTGACACAAATGAACATATTTCCACAGGGAAAGGCAATCACAGACTTATAAAAAAAAACTATGCTTACCTAAAAGGAAAGGTGGGGGGAATGGATAAATGAAGATTAGCGTTACCATCTGTATACAAATTCATATTATATACATATATCAAAAAGACCGACCATATAGCAAGGGAGGTTGATGGAACACTCTGTAATAATTTACATGGGAAGAGGATCTCTACATAAATAGATATATATAATGTGTAAATGAACCAGAGTGTGTACACCTTGGACAAACAACATTCGAACCATTACCCCAATGTAAAAAATTAAAACAACAAACTAGAAGTAATGAGACATAAACTTATGGGTGGTTTTCCTGGCACATTCCATTCAAATTTACAACCCAGGTAAACGACTTCCAGAACGGCTCTGCTGCCCTAGTACCCAGATTGGGGAATGGAGAAATGCTGCCTCCTTGTGGCCGTTTCCCACAACAGCAGCTTTAAACCCACTGCAAAAGGTCACTAAATATTCACCAATTCAGTTCTGTAAATGACACCTGCCCTCCAAAAAATACTGAGGTCGAAAATCGACCAAAAAATTCAAGAGTGCAACCTTCCAAAAAGACAATTTGAAGAGGTAGATTGTACTCACACTTTTTTTTTCTTTTTTCTTTTAACACAAAAGAAAAAGGCGTGGAAAAATGATGAATTTTAGGAATTTTTAGAGACATGTAAACCCAAATTACAAAAACCTATCAGCCCACACCAGTCAGAATGGCCCTCGACAAAAATGCTGCAAACAATAAATGCTGACGTGATTGTGGAGAAATGAGTACCCTCGATTCTAAGGGGGACGTGGTAAGAGCCACTAATGAAAGCACAATTGAGGTGCCTTGAAAAGGTAACATTGAGCTACCATACCAGTCAATCAATCATACCCACTGCTGGGTGTATCACCTGAGAAAATGAAAATCCAAAAGTCACAGGCTGGCAATCCTGCACTCCAGCAATAGTTACCATAGGCAACACTTGGAAGCAACGAAAACGTCCATCAACAGAGGAATGCACCAAGAAGAAGTGGTCCATGTCCACAATGGAATATTAGCCATGGAAAACGTTGAAGCACTGCTCTTTGAGGCACCATACATGAGCCTGGAGATAATCACACAACATGAAGTAGGACGGAAAGCAAAAGACCTATATCCTATAATATCACTTATGGCATTATCTAATAACTGACACAAATGAACATATTTCCGAAGAGAAAGACACTCACGGGCTTAGAAAACAAACTATGCTCATCTAAAAGGAAAGGAGGGGGGAATTGATAAATGAAGAATAGTGTTACTATACGTATACAAATACGTATTATATACATGTATCAAAAAGACCGAACATATAGAAAGGGAGGTCTATGGAACACTGTAATAGTTTACATGGGAAGAGGATCTGTACATTAATAGACATACATAATGTACAAATGAACCAGACTGTGTACACCTAGGACAAACAAAATTCTAATCTTTACTCTGATTATAAAAAACTAAAAACCCAAGAAGAAGTAATGAGACATGAACTTATGGGGATTTCTCCTGGCAAATTCCATTCTCATTTACAACCTAGGACAACGACTTCCAGAAAGGCTCTGCTGCCCTAGTACCCAGATTGGGGAATGGAGAAATGCTGCCTCCTTGTGGCCGTTTCCCACAACAGCAGCTTTAAACCCACTGCGAAAGGTCACTAAATATTCACCAACTTGCAGTTCTGTAAATGACACCTGCCCTCCAAAAAATTTCTGGGGTCAAAAATCGACCAAAAAATTCAAAAGAGGGCAACCTTCGAAGGAGACAATTTCAAGAGGTATATTGTACACACGGTTTTTTCTTTTAAGTGAAAAGAAAAAGGCGTGGGAAAATGATAAAGTTTAGGAACTTTTAAAGATATGCAAACCGAAATTACAAATACCTCTCAGCTCACAGCAGTCAGAATGGCCATCAGCAAAAATGCTGCAAACAATACATGCTGAAGGGATTGTGGAGAAATGTGTACCCTGAGCTCTAAGGGGGACGTGCTAAGAACCATTACTGTAAACACAATGGAGGTGCTTTGAAAAGGTAAACATTGAGCTACCAGTGAATCAAGCATACCATCTGCTGAGCCTATCACCTGAGAAAATGAGAATCAAAAAGTCACAGGCTGGCAAACCTGTACGCCAGCAATACTTACCATAGTCAACACATGGAAGCAACAAAAATGTCCATCAACAGCGGAATGCACCAAGAAGAAGTGGTCTATGTATACAACGGAAGAGTATTCCAGTAAAAAATATAAATTAAATTTAAAAAACAAACAAATGTAAGGAGACATCAGCAACTGTGGGTTTCTCCGGGCACATTCCACTCTAATTTATAACCGAAGAACACCACTGGCTGGTAGGTCTGTTTCCCTAGTACCAGCATGCTGAACGTAGAAAGGCTGCCACCCTCTGGCCGTTACCTGCACAAGCAGGTTTAAAGCTTGAGCTAATGGTCACTTCATATGAACTAGTACTGCAGGGCTGTAAATGAAACCTGCCCTCAAAATGTCTTGAGGGAGGTAATGGCCAAACTATTTCAAAAGGTGACACATACTTCAAGTAAACACTTTGAAGAACTAAGCTCTAATCACAGCTGGAAAAATAAAAAGCACATGTCTTAAAGCTCAATTTCAACGCATTATGAGACACATGCAAATTCAACCACAAAGAGGTATCAGCTCAAACCAGTCAGAATAACCATCAGCAAAAAAACTACAAAGAATAAATGCTGAAGGTGCTGTGGAGAAGTGCATACCCTCAACTTTACGTGGGACGTAACCTGGAAAGAGCCACTAAAGAGAACAGAATGGAGGTGCCTTTAAAAGGTAAACATTGAGCTACCATATGATCCAACAGACCCATTCCTGGAACTATAACCTAAGAAGACAGAATTGGAAAAAAACAGGCAGGCAAATCTGCATTGCATAGTATTACAATAGCCAAGATATGGAAGTAACCAAAAAGTCCACCGACAGATGGGTGGACAAAGAAGAACTGCTACATGTACACATGGAATATGAGCTAGCGAAAAAATGAAACAATGCCATTTGCAGCACCACAGATGAGTCTAGAAGTAATCACGCAACTTGTAGTAAGTGAGACAGCGAAAGACACATATCCTATCATATCACATACAGGTGTTACCTAAAAATTGAAACAAACGAAGATATTTCCACAGAGAAAGGCAATCACAGATTCAGTACAAAAACTTATGCTTCGCCAAATGGAAAGGTGTGAGGATTGGATACACTACCATATTGAGGTTAACGGAGAGATACAAACACATGTGAAATATATAATCACCAAAGATCTACGGAATACCAAGGGAAGACTACTCAACATAGTGTCATAATCTACATGGGAAAAGGATCTGAAGAAGAATAGATATATGTATATGTGTGAAAGAAGCACATCTTGCACACCTAGAACAAACAAAACATTGTAATCAAGTTTGCTGTGAGAAAAAATAAAAATTAACTTAAAACTAGGAACAAGAAGTAATGAGACATAAACTTAAAGGGCTTTTTCCTGGCACATTCCATTCTAATTTACAACCTAGAACACCACTTCCAGTAAGGCTCTGTTGCCCTAGTAACCAGATTTGGTAAAGGAGAAATGCTGCCGCCTTGTGGCCCATTCCCACAAGAGCAGCTTTTAACCCACAGCTCATGGTCACTTAACATTCACAAGGACTCAGGCCTGTAAAGGACACCTGCCCTCAAAACTGTGCTGAGGTAGGGAATGGATAAAACAATTCAAAACAGGCAACATTTTCAAGAAGATCGTATGAGGAGGTAAGTTTTACTCACTCTCTTTTTAAAAAAAGGAAAATGGATAAAAGCTCAACCTCAGGAAGTATTAGACTCATGCGATCTAATCTACAAAAAGTTTTCAACTCACACCAGTCGACTGACCATCAGCAAAAAGCCTACAAACAATCAATGCTGAAGAGGTTTTAGAGAACTCTGTACCCTCTAGCTGCTGGTGAGATGTAAAGTGGTTAACAGCCAATAATGAGAACAGAAAGGAGCTGCGTTTAAAAGGAAAAATTGAGGTACCATTCAATCCAGCAGGCGCACCAATGGGCCTCTCACCTGAGAAGACCAGAATCAAGAAGACCCGGGCTGCAAAAGCTGCACTGCAGCCTTATTCACAATAGACAAGACAGTGAAGCAACCAAAATGTCCATCAACAGATGAAGGGATAAAGAAGAAGTGGTCCATATACACAATGAATACTAGCCATGGAAAACAATGAAACACTGCTCTTTGAGGCACCATAGATGATCTTGGAGATAATCACAGAACATGAGGGAAGTCGGAAAGCAAAAGTCCTATATCCTATGAAATCACTTATAGGCGTTATCTAATAACTGACACAAATGAACATATTTCCACAGGGAAAGGCAATCACAGACTTATAAAAAAAAACTATGCTTACCTAAAAGGAAAGGTGGGGGGAATGGATAAATGAAGATTAGCGTTACCATCTGTATACAAATTCATATTATATACATATATCAAAAAGACCGACCATATAGCAAGGGAGGTTGATGGAACACTCTGTAATAATTTACATGGGAAGAGGATCTCTACATAAATAGATATATATATAATGTGTAAATGAACCAGAGTGTGTACACCTTGGACAAACAACATTCGAACCATTACCCCAATGTAAAAAATTAAAACAACGAACTAGAAGTAATGAGACATAAACTTATGGGTGGTTTTCCTGGCACATTCCATTCAAATTTACAACCCAGGTAAACGACTTCCAGAACGGCTCTGCTGCCCTAGTACCCAGATTGGGGAATGGAGAAATGCTGCCTCCTTGTGGCCGTTTCCCACAACAGCAGCTTTAAACCCACTGCAAAAGGTCACTAAATATTCACCAATTCAGTTCTGTAAATGTCACCTGCCCTCCAAAAAATACTGAGGTCGAAAATCGACCAAAAAATTCAAGAGTGCAACCTTCCAAAAAGACAATTTGAAGAGGTAGATTGTACTCACACTTTTTTTTTCTTTTTTCTTTTAACACAAAAGAAAAAGGCGTGGAAAAATGATGAATTTTAGGAATTTTTAAAGACATGTCAACCCAAATTACAAAAACCTATCAGCTCACACCAGTCAGAATGGCCCTCGACAAAAATGCTGCAAACAATAAATGCTGACGTGATTGTGGAGAAATGAGTACCCTCGATTCTCAGGGGGACGTGGTAAGAGCCACTAATGAAAGCACAATTGAGGTGCCTTGAAAAGGTAACATTGAGCTACCATACCAGTCAATCAATCATACCCACTGCTGGGTGTATCACCTGAGAAAATGAAAATCCAAAAGTCACAGGCTGGCAATCGTGCACTCCAGCAATAGTTACCATAGGCAACACTTGGAAGCAACGAAAACGTCCATCAACAGTGGAATGCACCAAGAAGAAATGGTCCATGTCCACAATGGAATATTAGCCATGGAAAACATTGAAGCACTGCTCTTTGAGGCACCATACATGAGCCTGGAGATAATCACAAAACATGAAGTAGGACGGAAAGCAAAAGACCTATATCCTATAATATCACTTATGGCATTATGTAATAACTGACACAAATGAACATATTTCCAAAGAGAAAGACACTCACGGGCTTAGAAAACAAACTATGCTCATCTAAAAGGAAAGGAGGGGGGAATTGATAAATGAAGAATAGTGTTACTATACGTATACAAATACATATTATATACATGTATCAAAAAGACCGAACATATAGCAAGGGAGGTCTATGGAACACTGTAATATTTTACATGGGAAGAGGATCTGTACATTAATAGACGTAGATAATGTACAAATGAACCAGATTGTGTACACCTAGGAAAAACAATATTCTAATCTTTACTCTGATTAAAAAAATGTAAAAACCCAAGAAGAAGTAATGAGACATAAACTTATGGGGATTTCTCCTGGCAAATTCCATTCTCATTTACAACCTAGGACAACGACTTCCAGAAAGGCTCTGCTGCCCTAGTACCCAGATTGGGGAATGGAGAAATGCTGCCTCCTTGTGGCCATTTCCCACAACAGCAGCTTTAAACCCACTGCGAAAGGTCACTAAATATTCACCAACTTGCAGTTCTGTAAATGACACCTGCCCTCCAATAAATTTCTGGGGTCAAAAATCGACGAAAAAATTGAAAAGAGGGCAACCTTCGAAGAAGACAATTTCAAGAGGTATATTGTACACACGGTTTTTTCTTTTAAGTGAAAAGAAAAAGGCGTGGGAAAATGATAAAGTTTAGGAATTTTTAAAGATAGGCAAACGGAAATTACAAATACCTATCAGCTCACAGCAGTCAGAATGGCCATCAGCAAAAATGCTGCAAACAATACATGCTGAAGGGATTGTGGAGAAATGTGTACCCTGAGCTCTAAGGGGGACGTGGTAAGAACCATTCCTGTAAACACAATGGAGGTGCTTTGAAAAGGTAAACATTGAGCTACCAGTGAATCAAGCATACCATCTGCTGAGCCTATCACCTGAGAAAATGAGAATCAAAAAGTCACAGGCTGGCAAACCTGTACGCCAGCAATACTTACCATAGTCAACACATGGAAGCAACAAAAATGTCCATCAACAGAGGAATGCACCAAGAAGAAGTGGTCCATGTATACAACGGAATAGTACTACAGTAAAAAATGTAAATTAAATTTAAAAAACAAACAAATGTAAGGAGACATCAGCAACTGTGGGTTTCTCCGGGCACATTCCACTCTAATTTATAACCGAAGAACACCACTGGCTGGTAGGTCTGTTTCCCTAGTAGCAGTGTGGGGAACGTAGAAAGGCTGCCGCCCTCTGGCCGTTACCTGCAAAAGCAGGTTTAAAGCTTGAGTTAATGGTCACTTCATATGAACTAGTACTGCAGGGCTGTAAATGAAACCTACCCTCAAAATGTCTTGAGGGAGGTAATGGCCAAACTATTTCAAAAGGTGACACATACTTCAAGTAAACACTTTGAAGAACTAAGCTCTAATCACAGCTGGAAAAATAAAAAGCACATGTCTTAAAGCTCAATTTCAACGCATTATGAGACACATGCAAATTCAACCACAAAGAGGTATCAGCTCAAACCAGTCAGAATAACCATCAGCAAAAAAACTACAAAGAATAAATGCTGAAGGTGCTGTGGAGAAGTGCATACCCTCAACTTTACGTGGGACGTAACCTGGAAAGAGCCACTAAAGAGAACAGAATGGAGGTGCCTTTAAAAGGTAAACATTGAGCTACCATATGATCCAACAGACCCATTCCTGGAACTATAACCTAAGAAGACAGAATTGGAAAGACACAGGCAGGCAAATCTGCATTGCATAGTATTACAATAGCCAAGATATGGAAGTAACCAAAAAGTCCACCGACAGATGGGTGGACAAAGAAGAACTGCTACATGTACACATGGAATATGAGCTAGCGAAAAAATGAAACAATGCCATTTGCAGCACCACAGATGAGTCTAGAAGTAATCACGCAACTTGTAGTAAGTGAGACAGCGAAAGACACATATCCTATCATATCACATACAGGTGTTACCTAAAAATTGAAACAAACGAAGATATTTCCACAGAGAAAGGCAATCACAGATTCAGTACAAAAACTTATGCTTCGCCAAATGGAAAGGTGTGAGGATTGGATACACTACCATATTGAGTTTAACGGAGAGATACAAACACATGTGAAATATATAATCACCAAAGATCTACGGAATACCAAGGGAAGACTACTCAACATTGTGTCATAACCTACATGGGAAAAGGATCTGAAGAAGAATAGATATATGTATATGTGTGAAAGAAGCACATCTTGCACACCTAGAACAAACAAAACATTGTAATCAAGTTTGCTGTGATAAAAAATAAAAATTAAGTTAAAACTACGAACAAGAAGTAATGAGACATAAACTTAAAGGGCTTTTTCCTGGCACATTCCATTCTAATTTACAACCTAGAACACCACTTCCAGTAAGGCTCTGTTGCCCTAGTAACCAGATTTGGTAAAGGAGAAATGCTGCCGCCTTGTGGCCCATTCCCGCAAGAGCAGCTTTTAACCCACAGCTAATGGTCACTTAACATTCACAAGGACTCAGGGCTGTAAAGGACACCTGCCCTCAAAATTGTCCTGAGGTAGGGAATGGATAAAACAATTCAAAACAGGCAACATTTTCAAGAAGATAGTATGAAGAGGTAAGTTTTACTCACTCTCTTTTTAAAAAAAGGAAAATGGATAAAAGCTCAACCTCAGGAAGTATTAGACTCATGCAATCTAATCTACAAAAAGTTTTCAACTCACACCAGTCGACTGACCATCAGCAAAAAGCCTACAAACAATCAATGCTGAAGAGGTTTTAGAGAACTCTGTACCCTCTAGCTGCTGGTGAGATGTAAAGTGGTTAACAGCCAATAATGAGAACAGAAAGGAGCTGCGTTTAAAAGGAGAAATTGAGGTACCATTCAATCCAGCAGGCGCACCAATGGGCCTCTCACCTGAGAAGACCAGAATCAAGAAGACCCGGGCTGCAAAAGCTGCACTGCAGCCTTATTCACAATAGACAAGACAGTGAAGCAACCAAAATGTCCATCAACGGATGAAGGGATAAACAAGAAGTGGTCCATGTACACAATGAATACTAGCCATGGAAAACCATGAAACACTGCTCTTTGAGGCACCATAGATGATCTTGGAGATAATCACAGAACATGAGGGAAGTCGGAAAGCAAAAGTCCTATATCCTATGAAATCACTTATAGGCGTTATCTAATAACTGACACAAATGAACATATTTCCACAGGGAAAGGCAATCACAGACTTATAAAAAAAAACTATGCTTACCTAAAAGGAAAGGTGGGAGGAATGGATAAATGAAGATTAGCGTTACCATCTGTATACAAATTCATATTATATACATATATCAAAAAGACCGACCATATAGCAAGGGAGGTTGATGGAACACTCTGTAATAATTTACATGGGAAGAGGATCTCTACATAAATAGATATATATAATGTGTAAATGAACCAGAGTGTGTACACCTTGGACAAACAACATTCGAACCATTACCCCAATGTAAAAAATTAAAACAACGAACTAGAAGTAATGAGACATAAACTTATGGGTGGTTTTCCTGGCACATTCCATTCAAATTTACAACCCAGGTAAACGACTTCCAGAACGGCTCTGCTGCCCTAGTACCCAGATTGGGGAATGGAGTAATGCTGCCTCCTTGTGGCCGTTTCCCACAACAGCAGCTTTAAACCCACTGCAAAAGGTCACTAAATATTCACCAATTCAGTTCTGTAAATGACACCTGCCCTCCAAAAAATACTGAGGTCGAAAATCGACCAAAAAATTCAAGAGTGCAACCTTCCAAAAAGACAATTTGAAGAGGTAGATTGTACTCACACTTTTTTTTTCTTTTTTCTTTTAACACAAAAGAAAAAGGCGTGGAAAAATGATGAATTTTAGGAATTTTTAGAGACATGTAAACCCAAATTACAAAAACCTATCAGCCCACACCAGTCAGAATGGCCCTCGACAAAAATGCTGCAAACAATAAATGCTGACGTGATTGTGGAGAAATGAGTACCCTCGATTCTAAGGGGGACGTGGTAAGAGCCACTAATGAAAGCACAATTGAGGTGCCTTGAAAAGGTAACATTGAGCTACCATACCAGTCAATCAATCATACCCACTGCTGGGTGTATCACCTGAGAAAATGAAAATCCAAAAGTCACAGGCTGGCAATCCTGCACTCCAGCAATAGTTACCATAGGCAACACTTGGAAGCAACGAAAACGTCCATCAACAGAGGAATGCACCAAGAAGAAGTGGTCCATGTCCACAATGGAATATTAGCCATGGAAAACATTGAAGCACTGCTCTTTGAGGCACCATACATGAGCCTGGAGATAATCACACAACATGAAGTAGGACGGAAAGCAAAAGACCTATATCCTATAATATCACTTATGGCATTATCTAATAACTGACACAAATGAACATATTTCCGAAGAGAAAGACACTCACGGGCTTAGAAAACAAACTATGCTCATCTAAAAGGAAAGGAGGGGGGAATTGATAAATGAAGAATAGTGTTACTATACGTATACAAATACGTATTATATACATGTATCAAAAAGACCGAACATATAGAAAGGGAGGTCTATGGAACACTGTAATAGTTTACATGGGAAGAGGATCTGTACATTAATAGACATACATAATGTACAAATGAACCAGACTGTGTACACCTAGGACAAACAAAATTCTAATCTTTACTCTGATTATAAAAAACTAAAAACCCAAGAAGAAGTAATGAGACATGAACTTATGGGGATTTCTCCTGGCAAATTCCATTCTCATTTACAACCTAGGACAACGACTTCCAGAAAGGCTCTGCTGCCCTAGTACCCAGATTGGGGAATGGAGAAATGCTGCCTCCTTGTGGCCGTTTCCCACAACAGCAGCTTTAAACCCACTGCGAAAGGTCACTAAATATTCACCAACTTGCAGTTCTGTAAATGACACCTGCCCTCCAAAAAATTTCTGGGGTCAAAAATCGACCAAAAAATTCAAAAGAGGGCAACCTTCGAAGGAGACAATTTCAAGAGGTATATTGTACACACGGTTTTTTCTTTTAAGTGAAAAGAAAAAGGCGTGGGAAAATGATAAAGTTTAGGAACTTTTAAAGATATGCAAACCGAAATTACAAATACCTCTCAGCTCACAGCAGTCAGAATGGCCATCAGCAAAAATGCTGCAAACAATACATGCTGAAGGGATTGTGGAGAAATGTGTACCCTGAGCTCTAAGGGGGACGTGCTAAGAACCATTACTGTAAACACAATGGAGGTGCTTTGAAAAGGTAAACATTGAGCTACCAGTGAATCAAGCATACCATCTGCTGAGCCTATCACCTGAGAAAATGAGAATCAAAAAGTCACAGGCTGGCAAACCTGTACGCCAGCAATACTTACCATAGTCAACACATGGAAGCAACAAAAATGTCCATCAACAGCGGAATGCACCAAGAAGAAGTGGTCTATGTATACAACGGAAGAGTATTCCAGTAAAAAATATAAATTAAATTTAAAAAACAAACAAATGTAAGGAGACATCAGCAACTGTGGGTTTCTCCGGGCACATTCCACTCTAATTTATAACCGAAGAACACCACTGGCTGGTAGGTCTGTTTCCCTAGTACCAGCATGCTGAACGTAGAAAGGTTGCCACCCTCTGGCCGTTACTTGCACAAGCAGGTTTAAAGCTTGAGCTAATGGTCACTTCATATGAACTAGTACTGCAGGGCTGTAAATGAAACCTGCCCTCAAAATGTCTTGAGGGAGGTAATGGCCAAACTATTTCAAAAGGTGACACATACTTCAAGTAAACACTTTGAAGAACTAAGCTCTAATCACAGCTGGAAAAATAAAAAGCACATGTCTTAAAGCTCAATTTCAACGCATTATGAGACACATGCAAATTCAACCACAAAGAGGTATCAGCTCAAACCAGTCAGAATAACCATCAGCAAAAAAACTACAAAGAATAAATGCTGAAGGTGCTGTGGAGAAGTGCATACCCTCAACTTTACGTGGGACGTAACCTGGAAAGAGCCACTAAAGAGAACAGAATGGAGGTGCCTTTAAAAGGTAAACATTGAGCTACCATATGATCCAACAGACCCATTCCTGGAACTATAACCTAAGAAGACAGAATTGGAAAGACACAGGCAGGCAAATCTGCATTGCATAGTATTACAATAGCCAAGATATGGAAGTAACCAAAAAGTCCACCGACAGATGGGTGGACAAAGAAGAACTGCTACATGTACACATGGAATATGAGCTAGCGAAAAAATGAAACAATGCCATTTGCAGCACCACAGATGAGTCTAGAAGTAATCACGCAACTTGTAGTAAGTGAGACAGCGAAAGACACATATCCTATCATATCACATACAGGTGTTACCTAAAAATTGAAACAAACGAAGATATTTCCACAGAGAAAGGCAATCACAGATTCAGTACAAAAACTTATGCTTCGCCAAATGGAAAGGTGTGAGGATTGGATACACTACCATATTGAGGTTAACGGAGAGATACAAACACATGTGAAATATATAATCACCAAAGATCTACGGAATACCAAGGGAAGACTACTCAACATAGTGTCATAATCTACATGGGAAAAGGATCTGAAGAAGAATAGATATATGTATATGTGTGAAAGAAGCACATCTTGCACACCTAGAACAAACAAAACATTGTAATCAAGTTTGCTGTGATAAAAAATAAAAATTAACTTAAAACTAGGAACAAGAAGTAATGAGACATAAACTTAAAGGGCTTTTTCCTGGCACATTCCATTCTAATTTACAACCTAGAACACCACTTCCAGTAAGGCTCTGTTGCCCTAGTAACCAGATTTGGTAAAGGAGAAATGCTGCCGCCTTGTGGCCCATTCCCACAAGAGCAGCTTTTAACCCACAGCTCATGGTCACTTAACATTCACAAGGACTCAGGCCTGTAAAGGACACCTGCCCTCAAAACTGTGCTGAGGTAGGGAATGGATAAAACAATTCAAAACAGGCAACATTTTCAAGAAGATCGTATGAGGAGGTAAGTTTTACTCACTCTCTTTTTAAAAAAAGGAAAATGGATAAAAGCTCAACCTCAGGAAGTATTAGACTCATGCGATCTAATCTACAAAAAGTTTTCAACTCACACCAGTCGACTGACCATCAGCAAAAAGCCTACAAACAATCAATGCTGAAGAGGTTTTAGAGAACTCTGTACCCTCTAGCTGCTGGTGAGATGTAAAGTGGTTAACAGCCAATAATGAGAACAGAAAGGAGCTGCGTTTAAAAGGAAAAATTGAGGTACCATTCAATCCAGCAGGCGCACCAATGGGCCTCTCACCTGAGAAGACCAGAATCAAGAAGACCCGGGCTGCAAAAGCTGCACTGCAGCCTTATTCACAATAGACAAGACAGTGAAGCAACCAAAATGTCCATCAACAGATGAAGGGATAAAGAAGAAGTGGTCCATATACACAATGAATACTAGCCATGGAAAACAATGAAACACTGCTCTTTGAGGCACCATAGATGATCTTGGAGATAATCACAGAACATGAGGGAAGTCGGAAAGCAAAAGTCCTATATCCTATGAAATCACTTATAGGCGTTATCTAATAACTGACACAAATGAACATATTTCCACAGGGAAAGGCAATCACAGACTTATAAAAAAAAACTATGCTTACCTAAAAGGAAAGGTGGGGGGAATGGATAAATGAAGATTAGCGTTACCATCTGTATACAAATTCATATTATATACATATATCAAAAAGACCGACCATATAGCAAGGGAGGTTGATGGAACACTCTGTAATAATTTACATGGGAAGAGGATCTCTACATAAATAGATATATATATAATGTGTAAATGAACCAGAGTGTGTACACCTTGGACAAACAACATTCGAACCATTACCCCAATGTAAAAAATTAAAACAACGAACTAGAAGTAATGAGACATAAACTTATGGGTGGTTTTCCTGGCACATTCCATTCAAATTTACAACCCAGGTAAACGACTTCCAGAACGGCTCTGCTGCCCTAGTACCCAGATTGGGGAATGGAGAAATGCTGCCTCCTTGTGGCCGTTTCCCACAACAGCAGCTTTAAACCCACTGCAAAAGGTCACTAAATATTCACCAATTCAGTTCTGTAAATGTCACCTGCCCTCCAAAAAATACTGAGGTCGAAAATCGACCAAAAAATTCAAGAGTGCAACCTTCCAAAAAGACAATTTGAAGAGGTAGATTGTACTCACACTTTTTTTTTCTTTTTTCTTTTAACACAAAAGAAAAAGGCGTGGAAAAATGATGAAATTTAGGAATTTTTAAAGACATGTCAACCCAAATTACAAAAACCTATCAGCTCACACCAGTCAGAATGGCCCTCGACAAAAATGCTGCAAACAATAAATGCTGACGTGATTGTGGAGAAATGAGTACCCTCGATTCTCAGGGGGACGTGGTAAGAGCCACTAATGAAAGCACAATTGAGGTGCCTTGAAAAGGTAACATTGAGCTACCATACCAGTCAATCAATCATACCCACTGCTGGGTGTATCACCTGAGAAAATGAAAATCCAAAAGTCACAGGCTGGCAATCGTGCACTCCAGCAATAGTTACCATAGGCAACACTTGGAAGCAACGAAAACGTCCATCAACAGAGGAATGCACCAAGAAGAAATGGTCCATGTCCACAATGGAATATTAGCCATGGAAAACATTGAAGCACTGCTCTTTGAGGCACCATACATGAGCCTGGAGATAATCACAAAACATGAAGTAGGACGGAAAGCAAAAGACCTATATCCTATAATATCACTTATGGCATTATGTAATAACTGACACAAATGAACATATTTCCAAAGAGAAAGACACTCACGGGCTTAGAAAACAAACTATGCTCATCTAAAAGGAAAGGAGGGGGGAATTGATAAATGAAGAATAGTGTTACTATACGTATACAAATACATATTATATACATGTATCAAAAAGACCGAACATATAGCAAGGGAGGTCTATGGAACACTGTAATATTTTACATGGGAAGAGGATCTGTACATTAATAGACGTAGATAATGTACAAATGAACCAGATTGTGTACACCTAGGAAAAACAATATTCTAATCTTTACTCTGATTAAAAAAATGTAAAAACCCAAGAAGAAGTAATGAGACATAAACTTATGGGGATTTCTCCTGGCAAATTCCATTCTCATTTACAACCTAGGACAACGACTTCCAGAAAGGCTCTGCTGCCCTAGTACCCAGATTGGGGAATGGAGAAATGCTGCCTCCTTGTGGCCATTTCCCACAACAGCAGCTTTAAACCCACTGCGAAAGGTCACTAAATATTCACCAACTTGCAGTTCTGTAAATGACACCTGCCCTCCAATAAATTTCTGGGGTCAAAAATCGACGAAAAAATTGAAAAGAGGGCAACCTTCGAAGAAGACAATTTCAAGAGGTATATTGTACACACGGTTTTTTCTTTTAAGTGAAAAGAAAAAGGCGTGGGAAAATGATAAAGTTTAGGAATTTTTAAAGATAGGCAAACGGAAATTACAAATACCTATCAGCTCACAGCAGTCAGAATGGCCATCAGCAAAAATGCTGCAAACAATACATGCTGAAGGGATTGTGGAGAAATGTGTACCCTGAGCTCTAAGGGGGACGTGGTAAGAACCATTCCTGTAAACACAATGGAGGTGCATTGAAAAGGTAAACATTGAGCTACCAGTGAATCAAGCATACCATCTGCTGAGCCTATCACCTGAGAAAATGAGAATCAAAAAGTCACAGGCTGGCAAACCTGTACGCCAGCAATACTTACCATAGTCAACACATGGAAGCAACAAAAATGTCCATCAACAGAGGAATGCACCAAGAAGAAGTGGTCTATGTATACAACGGAATAGTACTCCAGTAAAAAATGTAAATTAAATTTAAAAAACAAACAAATGTAAGGAGACATCAGCAACTGTGGGTTTCTCCGGGCACATTCCACTCTAATTTATAACCGAAGAACACCACTGGCTGGTAGGTCTGTTTCCCTAGTAGCAGTGTGGGGAACGTAGAAAGGCTGCCGCCCTCTGGCCGTTACCTGCAAAAGCAGGTTTAAAGCTTGAGTTAATGGTCACTTCATATGAACTAGTACTGCAGGGCTGTAAATGAAACCTACCCTCAAAATGTCTTGAGGGAGGTAATGGCCAAACTATTTCAAAAGGTGACACATACTTCAAGTAAACACTTTGAAGAACTAAGCTCTAATCACAGCTGGAAAAATAAAAAGCACATGTCTTAAAGCTCAATTTCAACGCATTATGAGACACATGCAAATTCAACCACAAAGAGGTATCAGCTCAAACCAGTCAGAATAACCATCAGCAAAAAAACTACAAAGAATAAATGCTGAAGGTGCTGTGGAGAAGTGCATACCCTCAACTTTACGTGGGACGTAACCTGGAAAGAGCCACTAAAGAGAACAGAATGGAGGTGCCTTTAAAAGGTAAACATTGAGCTACCATATGATCCAACAGACCCATTCCTGGAACTATAACCTAAGAAGACAGAATTGGAAAGACACAGGCAGGCAAATCTGCATTGCATAGTATTACAATAGCCAAGATATGGAAGTAACCAAAAAGTCCACCGACAGATGGGTGGACAAAGAAGAACTGCTACATGTACACATGGAATATGAGCTAGCGAAAAAATGAAACAATGCCATTTGCAGCACCACAGATGAGTCTAGAAGTAATCACGCAACTTGTAGTAAGTGAGACAGCGAAAGACACATATCCTATCATATCACATACAGGTGTTACCTAAAAATTGAAACAAACGAAGATATTTCCACAGAGAAAGGCAATCACAGATTCAGTACAAAAACTTATGCTTCGCCAAATGGAAAGGTGTGAGGATTGGATACACTACCATATTGAGGTTAACGGAGAGATACCAACACATGTGAAATATATAATCACCAAAGATCTACGGAATACCAAGGGAAGACTACTCAACATTGTGTCATAACCTACATGGGAAAAGGATCTGAAGAAGAATAGATATATGTATATGTGTGAAAGAAGCACATCTTGCACACCTAGAACAAACAAAACATTGTAATCAAGTTTGCTGTGATAAAAAATAAAAATTAAGTTAAAACTACGAACAAGAAGTAATGAGACATAAACTTAAAGGGCTTTTTCCTGGCACATTCCATTCTAATTTACAACCTAGAACACCACTTCCAGTAAGGCTCTGTTGCCCTAGTAACCAGATTTGGTAAAGGAGAAATGCTGCCGCCTTGTGGCCCATTCCCGCAAGAGCAGCTTTTAACCCACAGCTAATGGTCACTTAACATTCACAAGGACTCAGGGCTGTAAAGGACACCTGCCCTCAAAATTGTGCTGAGGTAGGGAATGGATAAAACAATTCAAAACAGGCAACATTTTCAAGAAGATAGTATGAAGAGGTAAGTTTTACTCACTCTCTTTTTAAAAAAAGGAAAATGGATAAAAGCTCAACCTCAGGAAGTATTAGACTCATGCAATCTAATCTACAAAAAGTTTTCAACTCACACCAGTCGACTGACCATCAGCAAAAAGCCTACAAACAATCAATGCTGAAGAGGTTTTAGAGAACTCTGTACCCTCTAGCTGCTGGTGAGATGTAAAGTGGTTAACAGCCAATAATGAGAACAGAAAGGAGCTGCGTTTAAAAGGAGAAATTGAGGTACCATTCAATCCAGCAGGCGCACCAATGGGCCTCTCACCTGAGAAGACCAGAATCAAGAAGACCCGGGCTGCAAAAGCTGCACTGCAGCCTTATTCACAATAGACAAGACAGTGAAGCAACCAAAATGTCCATCAACGGATGAAGGGATAAACAAGAAGTGGTCCATGTACACAATGAATACTAGCCATGGAAAACCATGAAACACTGCTCTTTGAGGCACCATAGATGATCTTGGAGATAATCACAGAACATGAGGGAAGTCGGAAAGCAAAAGTCCTATATCCTATGAAATCACTTATAGGCGTTATCTAATAACTGACACAAATGAACATATTTCCACAGGGAAAGGCAATCACAGACTTATAAAAAAAAACTATGCTTACCTAAAAGGAAAGGTGGGAGGAATGGATAAATGAAGATTAGCGTTACCATCTGTATACAAATTCATATTATATACATATATCAAAAAGACCGACCATATAGCAAGGGAGGTTGATGGAACACTCTGTAATAATTTACATGGGAAGAGGATCTCTACATAAATAGATATATATAATGTGTAAATGAACCAGAGTGTGTACACCTTGGACAAACAACATTCGAACCATTACCCCAATGTAAAAAATTAAAACAACGAACTAGAAGTAATGAGACATAAACTTATGGGTGGTTTTCCTGGCACATTCCATTCAAATTTACAACCCAGGTAAACGACTTCCAGAACGGCTCTGCTGCCCTAGTACCCAGATTGGGGAATGGAGAAATGCTGCCTCCTTGTGGCCGTTTCCCACAACAGCAGCTTTAAACCCACTGCAAAAGGTCACTAAATATTCACCAATTCAGTTCTGTAAATGTCACCTGCCCTCCAAAAAATACTGAGGTCGAAAATCGACCAAAAAATTCAAGAGTGCAACCTTCCAAAAAGACAATTTGAAGAGGTAGATTGTACTCACACTTTTTTTTTTCTTTTTTCTTTTAACACAAAAGAAAAAGGCGTGGAAAAATGATGAATTTTAGGAATTTTTAAAGACATGTCAACCCAAATTACAAAAACCTATCAGCTCACACCAGTCAGAATGGCCCTCGACAAAAATGCTGCAAACAATAAATGCTGACGTGATTGTGGAGAAATGAGTACCCTCGATTCTCAGGGGGACGTGGTAAGAGCCACTAATGAAAGCACAATTGAGGTGCCTTGAAAAGGTAACATTGAGCTACCATACCAGTCAATCAATCATACCCACTGCTGGGTGTATCACCTGAGAAAATGAAAATCCAAAAGTCACAGGCTGGCAATCCTGCACTCCAGCAATAGTTACCATAGGCAACACTTGGAAGCAACGAAAACGTCCATCAACAGAGGAATGCACCAAGAAGAAGTGGTCCATGTCCACAATGGAATATTAGCCATGGAAAACATTGAAGCACTGCTCTTTGAGGCACCATACATGAGCCTGGAGATAATCACAAAACATGAAGTAGGACGGAAAGCAAAAGACCTATATCCTATAATATCACTTATGGCATTATGTAATAACTGACACAAATGAACATATTTCCAAAGAGAAAGACACTCACGGGCTTAGAAAACAAACTATGCTCATCTAAAAGGAAAGGAGGGGGGAATTGATAAATGAAGAATAGTGTTACTATACGTATAAAAATACATATTATATACATGTATCAAAAAGACCGAACATATAGCAAGGGAGGTCTATGGAACACTGTAATATTTTACATGGGAAGAGGATCTGTACATTAATAGACGTAGATAATGTACAAATGAACCAGATTGTGTACACCTAGGAAAAACAATATTCTAATCTTTACTCTGATTAAAAAAATGTAAAAACCCAAGAAGAAGTAATGAGACATAAACTTATGGGGATTTCTCCTGGCAAATTCCATTCTCATTTACAACCTAGGACAACGACTTCCAGAAAGGCTCTGCTGCCCTAGTACCCAGATTGGGGAATGGAGAAATGCTGCCTCCTTGTGGCCGTTTCCCACAACAGCAGCTTTAAACCCACTGCGAAAGGTCACTAAATATTCACCAACTTGCAGTTCTGTAAATGACACCTGCCCTCCAATAAATTTCTGGGGTCAAAAATCGACGAAAAAATTGAAAAGAGGGCAACCTTCGAAGAAGACAATTTCAAGAGGTATATTGTACACACGGTTTTTTCTTTTAAGTGAAAAGAAAAAGGCGTGGGAAAATGATAAAGTTTAGGAATTTTTAAAGATAGGCAAACGGAAATTACAAATACCTATCAGCTCACAGCAGTCAGAATGGCCATCAGCAAAAATGCTGCAAACAATACATGCTGAAGGGATTGTGGAGAAATGTGTACCCTGAGCTCTAAGGGGGACGTGGTAAGAACCATTACTGTAAACACAATGGAGGTGCTTTGAAAAGGTAAACATTGAGCTACCAGTGAATCAAGCATACCATCTGCTGAGCCTATCACCTGAGAAAATGAGAATCAAAAAGTCACAGGCTGGCAAACCTGTACGCCAGCAATACTTACCATAGTCAACACATGGAAGCAACAAAAATGTCCATCAACAGAGGAATGCACCAAGAAGAAGTGGTCCATGTATACAACGGAATAGTACTCCAGTAAAAAATGTAAATTAAATTTAAAAAACAAACAAATGTAAGGAGACATCAGCAACTGTGGGTTTCTCCGGGCACATTCCACTCTAATTTATAACCGAAGAACACCACTGGCTGGTAGGTCTGTTTCCGTAGTACCAGCGTGGGGAACGTAGAAAGGCTGCCGCCCTCTGGCCGTTACCTGCAAAAGCAGGTTTAAAGCTTGAGTTAATGGTCACTTCATATGAACTAGTACTGCAGGGCTGTAAATGAAACCTGCCCTCAAAATGTCTTGAGGGAGGTAATGGCCAAACTATTTCAAAAGGTGACACATACTTCAAGTAAACACTTTGAAGAACTAAGCTCTAATCACAGCTGGAAAAATAAAAAGCACATGTCTTAAAGCTCAATTTCAACGCATTATGAGACACATGCAAATTCAACCACAAAGAGGTATCAGCTCAAACCAGTCAGAATAACCATCAGCAAAAAAACTACAAAGAATAAATGCTGAAGGTGCTGTGGAGAAGTGCATACCCTCAACTTTACGTGGGACGTAACCTGGAAAGAGCCACTAAAGAGAACAGAATGGAGGTGCCTTTAAAAGGTAAACATTGAGCTACCATATGATCCAACAGACCCATTCCTGGAACTATAACCTAAGAAGACAGAATTGGAAAGACACAGGCAGGCAAATCTGCATTGCATAGTATTACAATAGCCAAGATATGGAAGTAACCAAAAAGTCCACCGACAGATGGGTGGACAAAGAAGAACTGCTACATGTACACATGGAATATGAGCTAGCGAAAAAATGAAACAATGCCATTTGCAGCACCACAGATGAGTCTAGAAGTAATCACGCAACTTGTAGTAAGTGAGACAGCGAAAGACACATATCCTATCATATCACATACAGGTGTTACCTAAAAATTGAAACAAACGAAGATATTTCCACAGAGAAAGGCAATCACAGATTCAGTACAAAAACTTATGCTTCGCCAAATGGAAAGGTGTGAGGATTGGATACACTACCATATTGAGGTTAACGGAGAGATACCAACACATGTGAAATATATAATCACCAAAGATCTACGGAATACCAAGGGAAGACTACTCAACATTGTGTCATAACCTACATGGGAAAAGGATCTGAAGAAGAATAGATATATGTATATGTGTGAAAGAAGCACATCTTGCACACCTAGAACAAACAAAACATTGTAATCAAGTTTGCTGTGATACAAAATAAAAATTAAGTTAAAACTACGAACAAGAAGTAATGAGACATAAACTTAAAGGGCTTTTTCCTGGCACATTCCATTCTAATTTACAACCTAGAACACCACTTCCAGTAAGGCTCTGTTGCCCTAGTAACCAGATTTGGTAAAGGAGAAATGCTGCCGCCTTGTGGCCCATTCCCGTAAGAGCAGCTTTTAACCCACAGCTAATGGTCACTTAACATTCACAAGGACTCAGGGCTGTAAAGGACACCTGCCCTCAAAATTGTGCTGAGGTAGGGAATGGATAAAACAATTCAAAACAGGCAACATTTTCAAGAAGATAGTATGAAGAGGTAAGTTTTACTCACTCTCTTTTTAAAAAAAGGAAAATGGATAAAAGCTCAACCTCAGGAAGTATTAGACTCATGCAATCTAATCTACAAAAAGTTTTCAACTCACACCAGTCGACTGACCATCAGCAAAAAGCCTACAAACAATCAATGCTGAAGAGGTTTTAGAGAACTCTGTACCCTCTAGCTGCTGGTGAGATGTAAAGTGGTTAACAGCCAATAATGAGAACAGAAAGGAGCTGCGTTTAAAAGGAGAAATTGAGGTACCATTCAATCCAGCAGGCGCACCAATGGGCCTCTCACCTGAGAAGACCAGAATCAAGAAGACCCGGGCTGCAAAAGCTGCACTGCAGCCTTATTCACAATAGACAAGACAGTGAAGCAACCAAAATGTCCATCAACGGATGAAGGGATAAACAAGAAGTGGTCCATGTACACAATGAATACTAGCCATGGAAAACCATGAAACACTGCTCTTTGAGGCACCATAGATGATCTTGGAGATAATCACAGAACATGAGGGAAGTCGGAAAGCAAAAGTCCTATATCCTATGAAATCACTTATAGGCGTTATCTAATAACTGACACAAATGAACATATTTCCACAGGGAAAGGCAATCACAGACTTATAAAAAAAAACTATGCTTACCTAAAAGGAAAGGTGGGAGGAATGGATAAATGAAGATTAGCGTTACCATCTGTATACAAATTCATATTATATACATATATCAAAAAGACCGACCATATAGCAAGGGAGGTTGATGGAACACTCTGTAATAATTTACATGGGAAGAGGATCTCTACATAAATAGATATATATAATGTGTAAATGAACCAGAGTGTGTACACCTTGGACAAACAACATTCGAACCATTACCCCAATGTAAAAAATTAAAACAACGAACTAGAAGTAATGAGACATAAACTTATGGGTGGTTTTCCTGGCACATTCCATTCAAATTTACAACCCAGGTAAACGACTTCCAGAACGGCTCTGCTGCCCTAGTACCCAGATTGGGGAATGGAGAAATGCTGCCTCCTTGTGGCCGTTTCCCACAACAGCAGCTTTAAACCCACTGCAAAAGGTCACTAAATATTCACCAATTCAGTTCTGTAAATGTCACCTGCCCTCCAAAAAATACTGAGGTCGAAAATCGACCAAAAAATTCAAGAGTGCAACCTTCCAAAAAGACAATTTGAAGAGGTAGATTGTACTCACACTTTTTTTTTCTTTTTTCTTTTAACACAAAAGAAAAAGGCGTGGAAAAATGATGAATTTTAGGAATTTTTAAAGACATGTCAACCCAAATTACAAAAACCTATCAGCTCACACCAGTCAGAATGGCCCTCGACAAAAATGCTGCAAACAATAAATGCTGACGTGATTGTGGAGAAATGAGTACCCTCGATTCTAAGGGGGACGTGGTAAGAGCCACTAATGAAAGCACAATTGAGGTGCCTTGAAAAGGTAACATTGAGCTACCATACCAGTCAATCAATCATACCCACTGCTGGGTGTATCACCTGAGAAAATGAAAATCCAAAAGTCACAGGCTGGCAATCCTGCACTCCAGCAATAGTTACCATAGGCAACACTTGGAAGCAACGAAAACGTCCATCAACAGAGGAATGCACCAAGAAGAAGTGGTCCATGTACACAATGGAATATTAGCCATGGAAAACATTGAAGCACTGCTCTTTGAGGCACCATACATGAGCCTGGAGATAATCACAAAACATGAAGTAGGACAGAAAGCAAAAGACCTATATCCTATAATATCACTTATGGCATTATGTAATAACTGACACAAATGAACATATTTCCAAAGAGAAAGACACTCACGGGCTTAGAAAACAAACTATGCTCATCTAAAAGGAAAGGAGGGGGGAATTGATAAATGAAGAATAGTGTTACTATACGTATACAAATACATATTATATACATGTATCAAAAAGACCGAACATATAGCAAGGGAGGTCTATGGAACACTGTAATATTTTACATGGGAAGAGGATCTGTACATTAATAGACGTAGATAATGTACAAATGAACCAGATTGTGTACACCTAGGAAAAACAATATTCTAATCTTTACTCTGATTAAAAAAATGTAAAAACCCAAGAAGAAGTAATGAGACATAAACTTATGGGGATTTCTCCTGGCAAATTCCATTCTCATTTACAACCTAGGACAACGACTTCCAGAAAGGCTCTGCTGCCCTAGTACCCAGATTGGGGAATGGAGAAATGCTGCCCCCTTGTGGCCATTTCCCACAACAGCAGCTTTAAACCCACTGCGAAAGGTCACTAAATATTCACCAACTTGCAGTTCTGTAAATGACACCTGCCCTCCAATAAATTTCTGGGGTCAAAAATCGACGAAAAAATTGAAAAGAGGGCAACCTTCGAAGAAGACAATTTCAAGAGGTATATTGTACACACGGTTTTTTCTTTTAAGTGAAAAGAAAAAGGCGTGGGAAAATGATAAAGTTTAGGAATTTTTAAAGATAGGCAAACGGAAATTACAAATACCTATCAGCTCACAGCAGTCAGAATGGCCATCAGCAAAAATGCTGCAAACAATACATGCTGAAGGGATTGTGGAGAAATGTGTACCCTGAGCTCTAAGGGGGACGTGGTAAGAACCATTCCTGTAAACACAATGGAGGTGCTTTGAAAAGGTAAACATTGAGCTACCAGTGAATCAAGCATACCATCTGCTGAGCCTATCACCTGAGAAAATGAGAATCAAAAAGTCACAGGCTGGCAAACCTGTACGCCAGCAATACTTACCATAGTCAACACATGGAAGCAGCAAAAATGTCCATCAACGGAGGAATGCACCAAGAAGAAGTGGTCCATGTATACAACGGAATAGTACTCCAGTAAAAAATGTAAATTAAATTTAAAAAACAAACAAATGTAAGGAGACATCAGCAACTGTGGGTTTCTCCGGGCACATTCCACTCTAATTTATAACCGAAGAACACCACTGGCTGGTAGGTCTGTTTCCCTAGTACCAGCGTGGGGAACGTAGAAAGGCTGCCGCCCTCTGGCCGTTACCTGCAAAAGCAGGTTTAAAGCTTGAGTTAATGGTCACTTCATATGAACTAGTACTGCAGGGCTGTAAATGAAACCTGCCCTCAAAATGTCTTGAGGGAGGTAATGGCCAAAATATTTCAAAAGGTGACACATACTTCAAGTAAACACTTTGAAGAACTAAGCTCTAATCACAGCTGGAAAAATAAAAAGCACATGTCTTAAAGCTCAATTTCAACGCATTATGAGACACATGCAAATTCAACCACAAAGAGGTATCAGCTCAAACCAGTCAGAATAACCATCAGCAAAAAAACTACAAAGAATAAATGCTGAAGGTGCTGTGGAGAAGTGCATACCCTCAACTTTACGTGGGACGTAACCTGGAAAGAGCCACTAAAGAGAACAGAATGGAGGTGCCTTTAAAAGGTAAACATTGAGCTACCATATGATCCAACAGACCCATTCCTGGAACTATAACCTAAGAAGACAGAATTGGAAAGACACAGGCAGGCAAATCTGCATTGCATAGTATTACAATAGCCAAGATATGGAAGTAACCAAAAAGTCCACCGACAGATGGGTGGACAAAGAAGAACTGCTACATGTACACATGGAATATGAGCTAGCGAAAAAATGAAACAATGCCATTTGCAGCACCACAGATGAGTCTAGAAGTAATCACGCAACTTGTAGTAAGTGAGACAGCGAAAGACACATATCCTATCATATCACATACAGGTGTTACCTAAAAATTGAAACAAACGAAGATATTTCCACAGAGAAAGGCAATCACAGATTCAGTACAAAAACTTATGCTTCGCCAAATGGAAAGGTGTGAGGATTGGATACACTACCATATTGAGGTTAACGGAGAGATACCAACACATGTGAAATATATAATCACCAAAGATCTACAGAATACCAAGGGAAGACTACTCAACATTGTGTCATAACCTACATGGGAAAAGGATCTGAAGAAGAATAGATATATGTATATGTGTGAAAGAAGCACATCTTGCACACCTAGAACAAACAAAACATTGTAATCAAGTTTGCTGTGATACAAAATAAAAATTAAGTTAAAACTACGAACAAGAAGTAATGAGACATAAACTTAAAGGGCTTTTTCCTGGCACATTCCATTCTAATTTACAACCTAGAACACCACTTCCAGTAAGGCTCTGTTGCCCTAGTAACCAGATTTGGTAAAGGAGAAATGCTGCCGCCTTGTGGCCCATTCCCGTAAGAGCAGCTTTTAACCCACAGCTAATGGTCACTTAACATTCACAAGGACTCAGGGCTGTAAAGGACACCTGCCCTCAAAATTGTGCTGAGGTAGGGAATGGATAAAACAATTCAAAACAGGCAACATTTTCAAGAAGATAGTATGAAGAGGTAAGTTTTACTCACTCTCTTTTTAAAAAAAGGAAAATGGATAAAAGCTCAACCTCAGGAAGTATTAGACTCATGCAATCTAATCTACAAAAAGTTTTCAACTCACACCAGTCGACTGACCATCAGCAAAAAGCCTACAAACAATCAATGCTGAAGAGGTTTTAGAGAACTCTGTACCCTCTAGCTGCTGGTGAGATGTAAAGTGGTTAACAGCCAATAATGAGAACAGAAAGGAGCTGCGTTTAAAAGGAGAAATTGAGGTACCATTCAATCCAGCAGGCGCACCAATGGGCCTCTCACCTGAGAAGACCAGAATCAAGAAGACCCGGGCTGCAAAAGCTGCACTGCAGCCTTATTCACAATAGACAAGACAGTGAAGCAACCAAAATGTCCATCAACGGATGAAGGGATAAACAAGAAGTGGTCCATGTACACAATGAATACTAGCCATGGAAAACCATGAAACACTGCTCTTTGAGGCACCATAGATGATCTTGGAGATAATCACAGAACATGAGGGAAGTCGGAAAGCAAAAGTCCTATATCCTATGAAATCACTTATAGGCGTTATCTAATAACTGACACAAATGAACATATTTCCACAGGGAAAGGCAATCACAGACTTATAAAAAAAAACTATGCTTACCTAAAAGGAAAGGTGGGAGGAATGGATAAATGAAGATTAGCGTTACCATCTGTATACAAATTCATATTATATACATATATCAAAAAGACCGACCATATAGCAAGGGAGGTTGATGGAACACTCTGTAATAATTTACATGGGAAGAGGATCTCTACATAAATAGATATATATAATGTGTAAATGAACCAGAGTGTGTACACCTTGGACAAACAACATTCGAACCATTACCCCAATGTAAAAAATTAAAACAACGAACTAGAAGTAATGAGACATAAACTTATGGGTGGTTTTCCTGGCACATTCCATTCAAATTTACAACCCAGGTAAACGACTTCCAGAACGGCTCTGCTGCCCTAGTACCCAGATTGGGGAATGGAGAAATGCTGCCTCCTTGTGGCCGTTTCCCACAACAGCAGCTTTAAACCCACTGCAAAAGGTCACTAAATATTCACCAATTCAGTTCTGTAAATGTCACCTGCCCTCCAAAAAATACTGAGGTCGAAAATCGACCAAAAAATTCAAGAGTGCAACCTTCCAAAAAGACAATTTGAAGAGGTAGATTGTACTCACACTTTTTTTTTCTTTTTTCTTTTAACACAAAAGAAAAAGGCGTGGAAAAATGATGAATTTTAGGAATTTTTAAAGACATGTCAACCCAAATTACAAAAACCTATCAGCTCACACCAGTCAGAATGGCCCTCGACAAAAATGCTGCAAACAATAAATGCTGACGTGATTGTGGAGAAATGAGTACCCTCGATTCTAAGGGGGACGTGGTAAGAGCCACTAATGAAAGCACAATTGAGGTGCCTTGAAAAGGTAACATTGAGCTACCATACCAGTCAATCAATCATACCCACTGCTGGGTGTATCACCTGAGAAAATGAAAATCCAAAAGTCACAGGCTGGCAATCCTGCACTCCAGCAATAGTTACCATAGGCAACACTTGGAAGCAACGAAAACGTCCATCAACAGAGGAATGCACCAAGAAGAAGTGGTCCATGTACACAATGGAATATTAGCCATGGAAAACATTGAAGCACTGCTCTTTGAGGCACCATACATGAGCCTGGAGATAATCACAAAACATGAAGTAGGACAGAAAGCAAAAGACCTATATCCTATAATATCACTTATGGCATTATGTAATAACTGAAACAAATGAACATATTTCCAAAGAGAAAGACACTCACGGGCTTAGAAAACAAACTATGCTCATCTAAAAGGAAAGGAGGGGGGAATTGATAAATGAAGAATAGTGTTACTATACGTATACAAATACATATTATATACATGTATCAAAAAGACCGAACATATAGCAAGGGAGGTCTATGGAACACTGTAATATTTTACATGGGAAGAGGATCTGTACATTAATAGACGTAGGTAATGTACAAATGAACCAGATTGTGTACACCTAGGAAAAACAATATTCTAATCTTTACTCTGATTAAAAAAATGTAAAAACCCAAGAAGAAGTAATGAGACATAAACTTATGGGGATTTCTCCTGGCAAATTCCATTCTCATTTACAACCTAGGACAACGACTTCCAGAAAGGCTCTGCTGCCCTAGTACCCAGATTGGGGAATGGAGAAATGCTGCCCCCTTGTGGCCATTTCCCACAACAGCAGCTTTAAACCCACTGCGAAAGGTCACTAAATATTCACCAACTTGCAGTTCTGTAAATGACACCTGCCCTCCAATAAATTTCTGGGGTCAAAAATCGACGAAAAAATTGAAAAGAGGGCAACCTTCGAAGAAGACAATTTCAAGAGGTATATTGTACACACGGTTTTTTCTTTTAAGTGAAAAGAAAAAGGCGTGGGAAAATGATAAAGTTTAGGAATTTTTAAAGATAGGCAAACGGAAATTACAAATACCTATCAGCTCACAGCAGTCAGAATGGCCATCAGCAAAAATGCTGCAAACAATACATGCTGAAGGGATTGTGGAGAAATGTGTACCCTGAGCTCTAAGGGGGACGTGGTAAGAACCATTCCTGTAAACACAATGGAGGTGCTTTGAAAAGGTAAACATTGAGCTACCAGTGAATCAAGCATACCATCTGCTGAGCCTATCACCTGAGAAAATGAGAATCAAAAAGTCACAGGCTGGCAAACCTGTACGCCAGCAATACTTACCATAGTCAACACATGGAAGCAGCAAAAATGTCCATCAACGGAGGAATGCACCAAGAAGAAGTGGTCCATGTATACAACGGAATAGTACTCCAGTAAAAAATGTAAATTAAATTTAAAAAACAAACAAATGTAAGGAGACATCAGCAACTGTGGGTTTCTCCGGGCACATTCCACTCTAATTTATAACCGAAGAACACCACTGGCTGGTAGGTCTGTTTCCCTAGTACCAGCGTGGGGAACGTAGAAAGGCTGCCGCCCTCTGGCCGTTACCTGCAAAAGCAGGTTTAAAGCTTGAGTTAATGGTCACTTCATATGAACTAGTACTGCAGGGCTGTAAATGAAACCTGCCCTCAAAATGTCTTGAGGGAGGTAATGGCCAAAATATTTCAAAAGGTGACACATACTTCAAGTAAACACTTTGAAGAACTAAGCTCTAATCACAGCTGGAAAAATAAAAAGCACATGTCTTAAAGCTCAATTTCAACGCATTATGAGACACATGCAAATTCAACCACAAAGAGGTATCAGCTCAAACCAGTCAGAATAACCATCAGCAAAAAAACTACAAAGAATAAATGCTGAAGGTGCTGTGGAGAAGTGCATACCCTCAACTTTACGTGGGACGTAACCTGGAAAGAGCCACTAAAGAGAACAGAATGGAGGTGCCTTTAAAAGGTAAACATTGAGCTACCATATGATCCAACAGACCCATTCCTGGAACTATAACCTAAGAAGACAGAATTGGAAAGACACAGGCAGGCAAATCTGCATTGCATAGTATTACAATAGCCAAGATATGGAAGTAACCAAAAAGTCCACCGACAGATGGGTGGACAAAGAAGAACTGCTACATGTACACATGGAATATGAGCTAGCGAAAAAATGAAACAATGCCATTTGCAGCACCACAGATGAGTCTAGAAGTAATCACGCAACTTGTAGTAAGTGAGACAGCGAAAGACACATATCCTATCATATCACATACAGGTGTTACCTAAAAATTGAAACAAACGAAGATATTTCCACAGAGAAAGGCAATCACAGATTCAGTACAAAAACTTATGCTTCGCCAAATGGAAAGGTGTGAGGATTGGATACACTACCATATTGAGGTTAACGGAGAGATACCAACACATGTGAAATATATAATCACCAAAGATCTACGGAATACCAAGGGAAGACTACTCAACATTGTGTCATAACCTACATGGGAAAAGGATCTGAAGAAGAATAGATATATGTATATGTGTGAAAGAAGCACATCTTGCACACCTAGAACAAACAAAACATTGTAATCAAGTTTGCTGTGATAAAAAATAAAAATTAAGTTAAAACTACGAACAAGAAGTAATGAGACATAAACTTAAAGGGCTTTTTCCTGGCACATTCCATTCTAATTTACAACCTAGAACACCACTTCCAGTAAGGCTCTGTTGCCCTAGTAACCAGATTTGGTAAAGGAGAAATGCTGCCGCCTTGTGGCCCATTCCCGCAAGAGCAGCTTTTAACCCACAGCTAATGGTCACTTAACATTCACAAGGACTCAGGGCTGTAAAGGACACCTGCCCTCAAAATTGTGCTGAGGTAGGGAATGGATAAAACAATTCAAAACAGTCAACATTTTCAAAAAGATAGTATGAAGAGGTAAGTTTTACTCACTCTCTTTTTAAAAAAAGGAAAATGGATAAAAGCTCAACCTCAGGAAGTATTAGACTCATGCAATCTAATCTACAAAAAGTTTTCAACTCACACCAGTCGACTGACCATCAGCAAAAAGCCTACAAACAATCAATGCTGAAGAGGTTTTAGAGAACTCTGTACCCTCTAGCTGCTGGTGAGATGTAAAGTGGTTAACAGCCAATAATGAGAACAGAAAGGAGCTGCGTTTAAAAGGAGAAATTGAGGTACCATTCAATCCAGCAGGCGCACCAATGGGCCTCTCACCTGAGAAGACCAGAATCAAGAAGACCCGGGCTGCAAAAGCTGCACTGCAGCCTTATTCACAATAGACAAGACAGTGAAGCAACCAAAATGTCCATCAACGGATGAAGGGATAAACAAGAAGTGGTCCATGTACACAATGAATACTAGCCATGGAAAACCATGAAACACTGCTCTTTGAGGCACCATAGATGATCTTGGAGATAATCACAGAACATGAGGGAAGTCGGAAAGCAAAAGTCCTATATCCTATGAAATCACTTATAGGCGTTATCTAATAACTGACACAAATGAACATATTTCCACAGGGAAAGGCAATCACAGACTTATAAAAAAAAACTATGCTTACCTAAAAGGAAAGGTGGGGGGAATGGATAAATGAAGATTAGCGTTACCATCTGTATACAAATTCATATTATATACATATATCAAAAAGACCGACCATATAGCAAGGGAGGTTGATGGAACACTCTGTAATAATTTACATGGGAAGAGGATCTCTACATAAATAGATATATATATAATGTGTAAATGAACCAGAGTGTGTACACCTTGGACAAACAACATTCGAACCATTACCCCAATGTAAAAAATTAAAACAACGAACTAGAAGTAATGAGACATAAACTTATGGGTGGTTTTCCTGGCACATTCCATTCAAATTTACAACCCAGGTAAACGACTTCCAGAACGGCTCTGCTGCCCTAGTACCCAGATTGGGGAATGGAGAAATGCTGCCTCCTTGTGGCCGTTTCCCACAACAGCAGCTTTAAACCCACTGCAAAAGGTCACTAAATATTCACCAATTCAGTTCTGTAACTGTCACCTGCCCTCCAAAAAATACTGAGGTCGAAAATCGACCAAAAAATTCAAGAGTGCAACCTTCCAAAAAGACAATTTGAAGAGGTAGATTGTACTCACACTTTTTTTTTTCTTTTTTCTTTTAACACAAAAGAAAAAGGCGTGGAAAAATGATGAATTTTAGGAATTTTTAAAGACATGTCAACCCAAATTACAAAAACCTATCAGCTCACACCAGTCAGAATGGCCCTCGACAAAAATGCTGCAAACAATAAATGCTGACGTGATTGTGGAGAAATGAGTACCCTCGATTCTAAGGGGGACGTGGTAAGAGCCACTAATGAAAGCACAATTGAGGTACCTTGAAAAGGTAACATTGAGCTACCATACCAGTCAATCAATCATACCCACTGCTGGGTGTATCACCTGAGAATATGAAAATCCAAAAGTCACAGGCTGGCAATCCTGCACTCCAGCAATAGTTACCATAGGCAACACTTGGAAGCAACGAAAACGTCCATCAACAGAGGAATGCACCAAGAAGAAGTGGTCCATGTCCACAATGGAATATTAGCCATGGAAAACGTTGAAGCACTGCTCTTTGAGACACCATACATGAGCCTGGAGATAATCACAAAACATGAAGTAGGACGGAAAGCAAAAGACCTATATCCTATAATATCACTTATGGCATTATGTAATAACTGACACAAATGAACATATTTCCAAAGAGAAAGACACTCACGGGCTTAGAAAACAAACTATGCTCATCTAAAAGGAAAGGAGGGGGGAATTGATAAATGAAGAATAGTGTTACTATACGTATACAAATACATATTATATACATGTATCAAAAAGACCGAACATATAGCAAGGGAGGTCTATGGAACACTGTAATATTTTACATGGGAAGAGGATCTGTACATTAATAGACGTAGATAATGTACAAATGAACCAGATTGTGTACACCTAGGAAAAACAATATTCTAATCTTTACTCTGATTAAAAAAATGTAAAAAGCCAAGAAGAAGTAATGAGACATAACCTTATGGGGATTTCTCCTGGCAAATTCCATTCTCATTTACAACCTAGGACAACGACTTCCAGAAAGGCTCTGCTGCCCTAGTACCCAGATTGGGGAATGGAGAAATGCTGCCTCCTTGTGGCCGTTTCCCACAACAGCAGCTTTAAACCCACTGCGAAAAGTCACTAAATATTCACCAACTTGCAGTTCTGTAAATGACACCTGCCCTCCAAAAAATTTCTGGGGTCAAAAATCGACGAAAAAATTGAAAAGAGGGCAACCTTCGAAGAAGACAATTTCAAGAGGTATATTGTACACACGGTTTTTTCTTTTAAGTGAAAAGAAAAAGGCGTGGGAAAATGATAAAGTTTAGGAATTTTTAAAGATAGGCAAACGGAAATTACAAATACCTATCAGCTCACAGCAGTCAGAATGGCCATCAGCAAAAATGCTGCAAACAATACATGCTGAAGGGATTGTGGAGAAATGTGTACCCTGAGCTCTAAGGGGGACGTGGTAAGAACCATTCCTGTAAACACAATGGAGGTGCTTTGAAAAGGTAAACATTGAGCTACCAGTGAATCAAGCATACCATCTGCTGAGCCTATCACCTGAGAAAATGAGAATCAAAAAGTCACAGGCTGGCAAACCTGTACGCCAGCAATACTTACCATAGTCAACACATGGAAGCAACAAAAATGTCCATCAACAGAGGAATGCACCAAGAAGAAGTGGTCCATGTATACAACGGAATAGTACTCCAGTAAAAAATGTAAATTAAATTTAAAAAACAAACAAATGTAAGGAGACATCAGCAACTGTGGGTTTCTCCGGGCACATTCCACTCTAATTTATAACCGAAGAACACCACTGGCTGTTAGGTCTGTTTCCCTAGTACCAGCGTGGGGAACGTAGAAAGGCTGCCGCCCTCTGGCCGTTACCTGCAAAAGCAGGTTTAAAGCTTGAGTTAATGGTCACTTCATATGAACTAGTACTGCAGGGCTGTAAATGAAACCTGCCCTCAAAATGTCTTGAGGGAGGTAATGGCCAAAATATTTCAAAAGGTGACACATACTTCAAGTAAACACTTTGAAGAACTAAGCTCTAATCACAGCTGGAAAAATAAAAAGCACATGTCTTAAAGCTCAATTTCAACGCATTATGAGACACATGCAAATTCAACCACAAAGAGGTATCAGCTCAAACCAGTCAGAATAACCATCAGCAAAAAAACTACAAAGAATAAATGCTGAAGGTGCTGTGGAGAAGTGCATACCCTCAACTTTACGTGGGACGTAACCTGGAAAGAGCCACTAAAGAGAACAGAATGGAGGTGCCTTTAAAAGGTAAACATTGAGCTACCATATGATCCAACAGACCCATTCCTGGAACTATAACCTAAGAAGACAGAATTGGAAAGACACAGGCAGGCAAATCTGCATTGCATAGTATTACAATAGCCAAGATATGGAAGTAACCAAAAAGTCCACCGACAGATGGGTGGACAAAGAAGAACTGCTACATGTACACATGGAATATGAGCTAGCGAAAAAATGAAACAATGCCATTTGCAGCACCACAGATGAGTCTAGAAGTAATCACGCAACTTGTAGTAAGTGAGACAGCGAAAGACACATATCCTATCATATCACATACAGGTGTTACCTAAAAATTGAAACAAACGAAGGTATTTCCACAGAGAAAGGCAATCACAGATTCAGTACAAAAACTTATGCTTCGCCAAATGGAAAGGTGTGAGGATTGGATACACTACCATATTGAGGTTAACGGAGAGATACCAACACATGTGAAATATATAATCACCAAAGATCTACGGAATACCAAGGGAAGACTACTCAACATTGTGTCATAACCTACATGGGAAAAGGATCTGAAGAAGAATAGATATATGTATATGTGTGAAAGAAGCACATCTTGCACACCTAGAACAAACAAAACATTGTAATCAAGTTTGCTGTGATAAAAAATAAAAATTAAGTTAAAACTACGAACAAGAAGTAATGAGACATAAACTTAAAGGGCTTTTTCCTGGCACATTCCATTCTAATTTACAACCTAGAACACCACTTCCAGTAAGGCTCTGTTGCCCTAGTAACCAGATTTGGTAAAGGAGAAATGCTGCCGCCTTGTGGCCCATTCCCGCAAGAGCAGCTTTTAACCCACAGCTAATGGTCACTTAACATTCACAAGGACTCAGGGCTGTAAAGGACACCTGCCCTCAAAATTGTGCTGAGGTAGGGAATGGATAAAACAATTCAAAACAGGCAACATTTTCAAGAAGATAGTATGAAGAGGTAAGTTTTACTCACTCTCTTTTTAAAAAAAGGAAAATGGATAAAAGCTCAACCTCAGGAAGTATTAGACTCATGCAATCTAATCTACAAAAAGTTTTCAACTCACACCAGTCGACTGACCATCAGCAAAAAGCCTACAAACAATCAATGCTGAAGAGGTTTTAGAGAACTCTGTACCCTCTAGCTGCTGGTGAGATGTAAAGTGGTTAACAGCCAATAATGAGAACAGAAAGGAGCTGCGTTTAAAAGGAGAAATTGAGGTACCATTCAATCCAGCAGGCGCACCAATGTGCCTCTCACCTGAGAAGACCAGAATCAAGAAGACCCGGGCTGCAAAAGCTGCACTGCAGCCTTATTCACAATAGACAAGACAGTGAAGCAACCAAAATGTCCATCAACGGATGAAGGGATAAACAAGAAGTGGTCCATGTACACAATGAATACTAGCCATGGAAAACCATGAAACACTGCTCTTTGAGGCACCATAGATGATCTTGGAGATAATCACAGAACATGAGGGAAGTCGGAAAGCAAAAGTCCTATATCCTATGAAATCACTTATAGGCGTTATCTAATAACTGACACAAATGAACATATTTCCACAGGGAAAGGCAATCACAGACTTATAAAAAAAAACTATGCTTACCTAAAAGGAAAGGTGGGGGGAATGGATAAATGAAGATTAGCGTTACCATCTGTATACAAATTCATATTATATACATATATCAAAAAGACCGACCATATAGCAAGGGAGGTTGATGGAACACTCTGTAATAATTTACATGGGAAGAGGATCTCTACATAAATAGATATATATATAATGTGTAAATGAACCAGAGTGTGTACACCTTGGACAAACAACATTCGAACCATTACCCCAATGTAAAAAATTAAAACAACGAACTAGAAGTAATGAGACATAAACTTATGGGTGGTTTTCCTGGCACATTCCATTCAAATTTACAACCCAGGTAAACGACTTCCAGAACGGCTCTGCTGCCCTAGTACCCAGATTGGGGAATGGAGAAATGCTGCCTCCTTGTGGCCGTTTCCCACAACAGCAGCTTTAAACCCACTGCAAAAGGTCACTAAATATTCACCAATTCAGTTCTGTAAATGTCACCTGCCCTCCAAAAAATACTGAGGTCGAAAATCGACCAAAAAATTCAAGAGTGCAACCTTCCAAAAAGACAATTTGAAGAGGTAGATTGTACTCACACTTTTTTTTTCTTTTTTCTTTTAACACAAAAGAAAAAGGCGTGGAAAAATGATGAATTTTAGGAATTTTTAAAGACATGTCAACCCAAATTACAAAAACCTATCAGCTCACACCAGTCAGAATGGCCCTCGACAAAAATGCTGCAAACAATAAATGCTGACGTGATTGTGGAGAAATGAGTACCCTCGATTCTCAGGGGGACGTGGTAAGAGCCACTAATGAAAGCACAATTGAGGTGCCTTGAAAAGGTAACATTGAGCTACCATACCAGTCAATCAATCATACCCACTGCTGGGTGTATCACCTGAGAAAATGAAAATCCAAAAGTCACAGGCTGGCAATCCTGCACTCCAGCAATAGTTACCATAGGCAACACTTGGAAGCAACGAAAACGTCCATCAACAGAGGAATGCACCAAGAAGAAGTGGTCCATGTCCACAATGGAATATTAGCCATGGAAAACATTGAAGCACTGCTCTTTGAGGCACCATACATGAGCCTGGAGATAATCACAAAACATGAAGTAGGACAGAAAGCAAAAGACCTATATCCTATAATATCACTTATGGCATTATGTAATAACTGACACAAATGAACATATTTCCAAAGAGAAAGACACTCACGGGCTTAGAAAACAAACTATGCTCATCTAAAAGGAAAGGAGGGGGGAATTGATAAATGAAGAATAGTGTTACTATACGTATACAAATACATATTATATACATGTATCAAAAAGACCGAACATATAGCAAGGGAGGTCTATGGAACACTGTAATATTTTACATGGGAAGAGGATCTGTACATTAATAGACGTAGATAATGTACAAATGAACCAGATTGTGTACACCTAGGAAAAACAATATTCTAATCTTTACTCTGATTAAAAAAATGTAAAAACCCAAGAAGAAGTAATGAGACATAAACTTATGGGGATTTCTCCTGGCAAATTCCATTCTCATTTACAACCTAGGACAACGACTTCCAGAAAGGCTCTGCTGCATTAGTACGCAGATTGGGGAATGGAGAAATGCTGCCTCCTTGTGGCCATTTCCCACAACAGCAGCTTTAAACCCACTGCGAAAGGTCACTAAATATTCACCAACTTGCAGTTCTGTAAATGACACCTGCCCTCCAATAAATTTCTGGGGTCAAAAATCGACGAAAAAATTGAAAAGAGGGCAACCTTCGAAGAAGACAATTTCAAGAGGTATATTGTACACACGGTTTTTTCTTTTAAGTGAAAAGAAAAAGGCGTGGGAAAATGATAAAGTTTAGGAATTTTTAAAGATAGGCAAACGGAAATTACAAATACCTATCAGCTCACAGCAGTCAGAATGGCCATCAGCAAAAATGCTGCAAACAATACATGCTGAAGGGATTGTGGAGAAATGTGTACCCTGAGCTCTAAGGGGGACGTGGTAAGAACCATTCCTGTAAACACAATGGAGGTGCTTTGAAAAGGTAAACATTGAGCTACCAGTGAATCAAGCATACCATCTGCTGAGCCTATCACCTGAGAAAATGAGAATCAAAAAGTCACAGGCTGGCAAACCTGTACGCCAGCAATACTTACCATAGTCAACACATGGAAGCAGCAAAAATGTCCATCAACGGAGGAATGCACCAAGAAGAAGTGGTCCATGTATACAACGGAATAGTACTCCAGTAAAAAATGTAAATTAAATTTAAAAAACAAACAAATGTAAGGAGACATCAGCAACTGTGGGTTTCTCCGGGCACATTCCACTCTAATTTATAACCGAAGAACACCACTGGCTGGTAGGTCTGTTTCCCTAGTACCAGCGTGGGGAACGTAGAAAGGCTGCCGCCCTCTGGCCGTTACCTGCAAAAGCAGGTTTAAAGCTTGAGTTAATGGTCACTTCATATGAACTAGTACTGCAGGGCTGTAAATGAAACCTGCCCTCAAAATGTCTTGAGGGAGGTAATGGCCAAAATATTTCAAAAGGTGACACATACTTCAAGTAAACACTTTGAAGAACTAAGCTCTAATCACAGCTGGAAAAATAAAAAGCACATGTCTTAAAGCTCAATTTCAACGCATTATGAGACACATGCAAATTCAACCACAAAGAGGTATCAGCTCAAACCAGTCAGAATAACCATCAGCAAAAAAACTACAAAGAATAAATGCTGAAGGTGCTGTGGAGAAGTGCATACCCTCAACTTTACGTGGGACGTAACCTGGAAAGAGCCACTAAAGAGAACAGAATGGAGGTGCCTTTAAAAGGTAAACATTGAGCTACCATATGATCCAACAGACCCATTCCTGGAACTATAACCTAAGAAGACAGAATTGGAAAGACACAGGCAGGCAAATCTGCATTGCATAGTATTACAATAGCCAAGATATGGAAGTAACCAAAAAGTCCACCGACAGATGGGTGGACAAAGAAGAACTGCTACATGTACACATGGAATATGAGCTAGCGAAAAAATGAAACAATGCCATTTGCAGCACCACAGATGAGTCTAGAAGTAATCACGCAACTTGTAGTAAGTGAGACAGCGAAAGACACATATCCTATCATATCACATACAGGTGTTACCTAAAAATTGAAACAAACGAAGGTATTTCCACAGAGAAAGGCAATCACAGATTCAGTACAAAAACTTATGCTTCGCCAAATGGAAAGGTGTGAGGATTGGATACACTACCATATTGAGGTTAACGGAGAGATACCAACACATGTGAAATATATAATCACCAAAGATCTACGGAATACCAAGGGAAGACTACTCAACATTGTGTCATAACCTACATGGGAAAAGGATCTGAAGAAGAATAGATATATGTATATGTGTGAAAGAAGCACATCTTGCACACCTAGAACAAACAAAACATTGTAATCAAGTTTGCTGTGATAAAAAATAAAAATTAAGTTAAAACTACGAACAAGAAGTAATGAGACATAAACTTAAAGGGCTTTTTCCTGGCACATTCCATTCTAATTTACAACCTAGAACACCACTTCCAGTAAGGCTCTGTTGCCCTAGTAACCAGATTTGGTAAAGGAGAAATGCTGCCGCCTTGTGGCCCATTCCCGCAAGAGCAGCTTTTAACCCACAGCTAATGGTCACTTAACATTCACAAGGACTCAGGGCTGTAAAGGACACCTGCCCTCAAAATTGTGCTGAGGTAGGGAATGGATAAAACAATTCAAAACAGGCAACATTTTCAAGAAGATAGTATGAAGAGGTAAGTTTTACTCACTCTCTTTTTAAAAAAAGGAAAATGGATAAAAGCTCAACCTCAGGAAGTATTAGACTCATGCAATCTAATCTACAAAAAGTTTTCAACTCACACCAGTCGACTGACCATCAGCAAAAAGCCTACAAACAATCAATGCTGAAGAGGTTTTAGAGAACTCTGTACCCTCTAGCTGCTGGTGAGATGTAAAGTGGTTAACAGCCAATAATGAGAACAGAAAGGAGCTGCGTTTAAAAGGAGAAATTGAGGTACCATTCAATCCAGCAGGCGCACCAATGTGCCTCTCACCTGAGAAGACCAGAATCAAGAAGACCCGGGCTGCAAAAGCTGCACTGCAGCCTTATTCACAATAGACAAGACAGTGAAGCAACCAAAATGTCCATCAACGGATGAAGGGATAAACAAGAAGTGGTCCATGTACACAATGAATACTAGCCATGGAAAACCATGAAACACTGCTCTTTGAGGCACCATAGATGATCTTGGAGATAATCACAGAACATGAGGGAAGTCGGAAAGCAAAAGTCCTATATCCTATGAAATCACTTATAGGCGTTATCTAATAACTGACACAAATGAACATATTTCCACAGGGAAAGGCAATCACAGACTTATAAAAAAAAACTATGCTTACCTAAAAGGAAAGGTGGGGGGAATGGATAAATGAAGATTAGCGTTACCATCTGTATACAAATTCATATTATATACATATATCAAAAAGACCGACCATATAGCAAGGGAGGTTGATGGAACACTCTGTAATAATTTACATGGGAAGAGGATCTCTACATAAATAGATATATATATAATGTGTAAATGAACCAGAGTGTGTACACCTTGGACAAACAACATTCGAACCATTACCCCAATGTAAAAAATTAAAACAACGAACTAGAAGTAATGAGACATAAACTTATGGGTGGTTTTCCTGGCACATTCCATTCAAATTTACAACCCAGGTAAACGACTTCCAGAACGGCTCTGCTGCCCTAGTACCCAGATTGGGGAATGGAGAAATGCTGCCTCCTTGTGGCCGTTTCCCACAACAGCAGCTTTAAACCCACTGCAAAAGGTCACTAAATATTCACCAATTCAGTTCTGTAAATGTCACCTGCCCTCCAAAAAATACTGAGGTCGAAAATCGACCAAAAAATTCAAGAGTGCAACCTTCCAAAAAGACAATTTGAAGAGGTAGATTGTACTCACACTTTTTTTTTCTTTTTTCTTTTAACACAAAAGAAAAAGGCGTGGAAAAATGATGAATTTTAGGAATTTTTAAAGACATGTCAACCCAAATTACAAAAACCTATCAGCTCACACCAGTCAGAATGGCCCTCGACAAAAATGCTGCAAACAATAAATGCTGACGTGATTGTGGAGAAATGAGTACCCTCGATTCTCAGGGGGACGTGGTAAGAGCCACTAATGAAAGCACAATTGAGGTGCCTTGAAAAGGTAACATTGAGCTACCATACCAGTCAATCAATCATACCCACTGCTGGGTGTATCACCTGAGAAAATGAAAATCCAAAAGTCACAGGCTGGCAATCCTGCACTCCAGCAATAGTTACCATAGGCAACACTTGGAAGCAACGAAAACGTCCATCAACAGAGGAATGCACCAAGAAGAAGTGGTCCATGTCCACAATGGAATATTAGCCATGGAAAACATTGAAGCACTGCTCTTTGAGGCACCATACATGAGCCTGGAGATAATCACAAAACATGAAGTAGGACAGAAAGCAAAAGACCTATATCCTATAATATCACTTATGGCATTATGTAATAACTGACACAAATGAACATATTTCCAAAGAGAAAGACACTCACGGGCTTAGAAAACAAACTATGCTCATCTAAAAGGAAAGGAGGGGGGAATTGATAAATGAAGAATAGTGTTACTATACGTATACAAATACATATTATATACATGTATCAAAAAGACCGAACATATAGCAAGGGAGGTCTATGGAACACTGTAATATTTTACATGGGAAGAGGATCTGTACATTAATAGACGTAGATAATGTACAAATGAACCAGATTGTGTACACCTAGGAAAAACAATATTCTAATCTTTACTCTGATTAAAAAAATGTAAAAACCCAAGAAGAAGTAATGAGACATAAACTTATGGGGATTTCTCCTGGCAAATTCCATTCTCATTTACAACCTAGGACAACGACTTCCAGAAAGGCTCTGCTGCATTAGTACGCAGATTGGGGAATGGAGAAATGCTGCCTCCTTGTGGCCATTTCCCACAACAGCAGCTTTAAACCCACTGCGAAAGGTCACTAAATATTCACCAACTTGCAGTTCTGTAAATGACACCTGCCCTCCAATAAATTTCTGGGGTCAAAAATCGACGAAAAAATTGAAAAGAGGGCAACCTTCGAAGAAGACAATTTCAAGAGGTATATTGTACACACGGTTTTTTCTTTTAAGTGAAAAGAAAAAGGCGTGGGAAAATGATAAAGTTTAGGAATTTTTAAAGATAGGCAAACGGAAATTACAAATACCTATCAGCTCACAGCAGTCAGAATGGCCATCAGCAAAAATGCTGCAAACAATACATGCTGAAGGGATTGTGGAGAAATGTGTACCCTGAGCTCTAAGGGGGACGTGGTAAGAACCATTCCTGTAAACACAATGGAGGTGCTTTGAAAAGGTAAACATTGAGCTACCAGTGAATCAAGCATACCATCTGCTGAGCCTATCACCTGAGAAAATGAGAATCAAAAAGTCACAGGCTGGCAAACCTGTACGCCAGCAATACTTACCATAGTCAACACATGGAAGCAGCAAAAATGTCCATCAACGGAGGAATGCACCAAGAAGAAGTGGTCCATGTATACAACGGAATAGTACTCCAGTAAAAAATGTAAATTAAATTTAAAAAACAAACAAATGTAAGGAGACATCAGCAACTGTGGGTTTCTCCGGGCACATTCCACTCTAATTTATAACCGAAGAACACCACTGGCTGGTAGGTCTGTTTCCCTAGTACCAGCGTGGGGAACGTAGAAAGGCTGCCGCCCTCTGGCCGTTACCTGCAAAAGCAGGTTTAAAGCTTGAGTTAATGGTCACTTCATATGAACTAGTACTGCAGGGCTGTAAATGAAACCTGCCCTCAAAATGTCTTGAGGGAGGTAATGGCCAAAATATTTCAAAAGGTGACACATACTTCAAGTAAACACTTTGAAGAACTAAGCTCTAATCACAGCTGGAAAAATAAAAAGCACATGTCTTAAAGCTCAATTTCAACGCATTATGAGACACATGCAAATTCAACCACAAAGAGGTATCAGCTCAAACCAGTCAGAATAACCATCAGCAAAAAAACTACAAAGAATAAATGCTGAAGGTGCTGTGGAGAAGTGCATACCCTCAACTTTACGTGGGACGTAACCTGGAAAGAGCCACTAAAGAGAACAGAATGGAGGTGCCTTTAAAAGGTAAACATTGAGCTACCATATGATCCAACAGACCCATTCCTGGAACTATAACCTAAGAAGACAGAATTGGAAAGACACAGGCAGGCAAATCTGCATTGCATAGTATTACAATAGCCAAGATATGGAAGTAACCAAAAAGTCCACCGACAGATGGGTGGACAAAGAAGAACTGCTACGTGTACACATGGAATATGAGCTAGCGAAAAAATGAAACAATGCCATTTGCAGCACCACAGATGAGTCTAGAAGTAATCACGCAACTTGTAGTAAGTGAGACAGCGAAAGACACATATCCTATCATATCACATACAGGTGTTACCTAAAAATTGAAACAAACGAAGATATTTCCACAGAGAAAGGCAATCACAGATTCAGTACAAAAACTTATGCTTCGCCAAATGGAAAGGTGTGAGGATTGGATACACTACCATA